>NC_092235.1:26077475-27327475 GCF_036320965.1 Panulirus ornatus
TCAATCCACTGACAGCACGTCAACCCCTGTATACCACATGACTCCAATTCACTCTATTTCTTGCCCTCCTTTCACCCTCCTGCATGTTCAGGCCCCGATCACACAAAATCTTTTTCACTCCATCTTTCCACCTCCAATTTGGTCTCCCTCTTCTCCTCGTTCCCTCCACCTCCGACACATATATCCTCTTGGTCAATCTCTCCTCACTCATTCTCTCCATGTGCCCAAACCATTTCAAAACACCCTCTTCTGCTCTCTCAACCACGCTCTTTTTATTTCCACACATCTCTCTTACCCTTACGTTACTTACTCGATCAAACCACCTCACACCACACATTGTCCTCAAACATCTCATTTCCAGCACATCCATCCTCCTGCGCACATCTCTATCCATAGCCCACGCCTCGCAACCATACAACATTGTTGGAACCACTATTCCCTCAAACATACCCATTTTTGCTTTCCGAGATAATGTTCTCGACTTCCACACATTTTTCAAGGCTCCCAAAATTTTCGCCCCCTCCCCCACCCTATGATCCACTTCCGCTTCCATGGTTCCATCCGCTGACAGATCCACTCCCAGATATCTAAAACACTTCACTTCCTCCAGTTTTTCTCCATTCAAACTCACCTCCCAATTGACTTGACCCTCAACCCTACTGTACCTAATAACCTTGCTCTTATTCACATTTACTCTCAACTTTCTTCTTCCACACACTTTACCAAACTCAGTCACCAGCTTCTGCAGTTTCTCACATGAATCAGCCACCAGCGCTGTATCATCAGCGAACAACAACTGACTCACTTCCCAAGCTCTCTCATCCCCAACAGACTTCATACTTGCCCCTCTTTCCAGGACTCTTGCATTTACCTCCCTTACAACCCCATCCATAAACAAATTAAACAACCATGGAGACATCACACACCCCTGCCGCAAACCTACATTCACTGAGAACCAATCACTTTCCTCTCTTCCTACACGTACACATGCCTTACATCCTCGATAAAAACTTTTCACTGCTTCTAACAACTTGCCTCCCACACCATATATTCTTAATACCTTCCACAGAGCATCTCTATCAACTCTATCATATGCCTTCTCCAGATCCATAAATGCTACATACAAATCCACTTGCTTTTCTAAGTATTTCTCACATACATTCTTCAAAGCAAACACCTGATCCACACATCCTCTACCACTTCTGAAACCGCACTGCTCTTCCCCAATCTGATGCTCTGTACATGCCTTCACCCTCTCAATCAATACCCTCCCATATAATTTACCAGGAATACTCAACAAACTTATACCTCTGTAATATATATATATATATATATATATATATATATATATATATATATATATATATATATATATATATATATATATATATATATATATATATATATATATATATATATATATATATAATCCGTGTTTTATACACTATGTTCACGTTGGATGTTACGTTTAACTGAGGCATCAGATACACTGATGGAAAATATATTGTGAAGTAACCATAGTAACTTTATACTTGGCTTGTGTTAAAGGTCATGTTACACACACGTTACCATATGGCGTCACAACCTAGAGACAGAGAGGTAGATAGTTACAGATATACTGATGAAAGGCGGTACGGCTTATAGATAGATACATCCTGCACGTGGTAATGGACAGACACATCCTGCACGTGATAATGGACAGACACATCCTGCACGTGATAATGGACAGGCACATCCTGCACGTGATAATGGACAGACACATCCTGCACGTGATAATGGACAGGCACATCCTGCACGTGGTAATGGACAGACACATCCTGCACGTGGTAATGGACAGACACATCCTGCACGCGGTAATAGACAGACACATCCTGCAAGTGATGATCCACACACACACGCACGCACGCGCGCGCAGCCGGTGCACGTGGTGACAACGCGGGCCTGGTGATGCACGTGTCGTGCGCGGTAATTTGTCAAGGTGACGTGACGCGGGAGGAGGGTAGGGGGGGGGTGAGGATGTCCCCGGACGCTGGATGTCACAGGCTGATGGGCCATAGCTTGAACCCGGTACCACATCGCTCACCCCATCTTCTATATCTCTCTCTCCAAATATCGGAATCTTCCCTCTATCCTCAAAGATCGAGAGTCCACGGCGGAGAATATCGATGAATACCACACATGATCGTGGGTCGGGGAGGAGAAGGACGTGGGGAGCTAACCCGCTGGGGAGACGTTGTCTCCCCAGCGGATGAACCAATAAGGGAAGCGCGTCCGACACCGGATCCAACCCTTTTACGTCCGACGCTCCGTCGCGGGTCACCGCCGCTCAATGCGCTCCGCTACTTTATGGACTCCGTTACCCCCCTCCCCCCCCTCCCCCCCTTCGATTAAATTAGCGCCGTATTGGATAGCGTCGTAAGCGCCCCCCCCAGTGTCTCGTCTCTGGCCAGCCTGCGCCCCGGTCATCAATCTCCCCTTCTGTAATACGACCCACTCGATAAATTCACGCGGACATTTTGATGAACAGAAAGGGTTAGCGAGGGGGAGGAGGGCGGACAGCCTGCGTTGGATATGGGTTAGCCCATCTCCGCCCCTTCCCCATGCAGCCCTCCCAACCTACCTACTGACCTTTGACCTAATTACCCTGTGTGGGCTAACAGCCGGGAGGATGAGAACGGCGGACCGGTGACTACTTAATGACCACCAAACGATCGTTACGGAAGGTAACTACCCTGGAGCTGGGGGGTGGGGGGTGTACCTCACTCTCTTGCCCGGGCGAAATGGGAGGAAATGGGTGAGTGGGTGAGGTGGGGCGTACCATTATATGAAGAGGTACGACCCTTTCAGCACGACGGTACGACCCTTGAGCACGACGGTACGACCCTTGAGCACGGCGGTACGACCCTTGAGCACGACGGTACGACCCTTGAACACGACGGTACGACCCTTGAACACGACGGTACGACCCTTGGATACCTTATCCTGACCTTTGACCTGAGAGACAGTGAGTCGTAATATCCTTCTTAACCAACTCCAAACTCACATTTGACTGACTCTTCTCAAAAGTAAAGTTGAATATCTTTTTGCTTTACTCATGCATAGTCGAACTGCCTTTGCCTCTTGTTTCATGTTGCGTTCTGAGCAGCAAAGCTGTCATGCGTGCTGCATGACAAGCAGTGTGCATGACACTGTATGACAGAGTGTGCTATGCTTTATGTGACACTCATAACATGCATGGCTTTGTAAGACCAGGTTGCATGACAATACATACGATAAATTGAATGACACGGTGTGCATGTCTGTGTATGAGCTATTGTGTGTGTGTGTGTGTGTGTGTGTGTGTGTGTGTGTGTGTGTGTGTGTCATGAGTGGAGGCAGCCTGCATGACAGATGACTCTGGACACATGAGAAAGTTGGGCAGACAGCGAACAATCTTAGCCATTAACTACTAAATAACCATCTCATGACCCCAGTGCATGACGTCTTCATGACCCCAGTATATCAGTGTATGACGTATATATATATATATATATATATATATATATATATATATATATATATATAGATAGATAGATAGATAGATAGATAGATAGATAGATAGATATTAAATGTCAGATATAAAAATCTTGTCGCCTCTCGGGTTATGATCATCGTACACCTGCAGCCTCATGAGCGCACAGCAGTTAAACGCGTACTTAGCTCCTCTGTATTGAATGTTCATCAGCATACAGCTGGCATCTTAATGATATCGTACGTCTGGCACCTCGACTTAACGAAAGCAAACATCCTTTTGCAACCGTGACTTGTGTTGTCACACATGTGACAGTCATCATACATCTGACACATGAGTATGTACAAGTAAACAACCTTTTGAAACCCTGGCTTCTGGCACTGGTAATGCATGGGGGGTAGTCATCGTACACCTAACAACAATTATCGTGCGACTGGCAAAATGACACGAGAGTGTGACTGGAGCATCTGGCGGTATGCGGCAACTTCCACGGTTCCCCCCTCCCGCGTGTACACGACAGTCATCGTTCACTTGGCACCCCGGGGCGGGATCATATGGTGTGATGTAAACAAACCAGCTTAACTAGCCCCACGTGCGTCGCAGAGGTCACATTCACGCAGCTGCTGACCCTCTCCCCTCCACATGTACGCACGCCCCTACAAACACACACACACGTACACATATACATCCATACAGACACGTACTAACATACATATCCATACAAACGTGCATACAAGCATAGTGGCATCGTCTAAACAGAAATAAATATAAAAATTATCATATATATATATATATATATATATATATATATATATATACTTTCTTCATCTATTTCCTCACACAGCTGTGAGAGGTTCAGTGAGAGCGTATGTGAGAGGTTCAGTGAGAGCGTATGTGAGAGGTTCAGTGAGAGCGTATGTGAGAGGTTTAGTGAGAGCGTACGTGAGAGGTTCAGTGAGAGCGTATGTGAGGTTCAGTAAGAGCGTATGTGAGAGGTTCAGTGAGAGCGTACGTGAGAGGTTCAGTGAGAGCGTATGTGAGAGGTTCAGTGAGAGCGTATGTGAGAGGTTCAGTGAGAGCGTATGTGAGAGGTTCAGTGAGAGCGTATCCATTATAGCGTCAAGAAGACATCAGCGGGACCTAAGTACTTACTTGGGTTCCGTATTCAAAACATTTTGTGTCCACGTCGCTCGCCATTCACTTAATCGCATCAGCCTCACTTAAGTAAACAGAAAACGCGAGGCGGTACCGGGCCGCACAATAGAAAATGGGGATACGGGTGCCTCCGCCGGCCGGTGCGTTTAAAGGGATTTTTCCAGCGGTTCGATGACAGGGAGAACGACCGTAAATGCCTCACGGTTTATAGACGTGTCTTGCCCCGAGCGGTCGGCCGGGGAGACGAAGGATAAACACAATGAAATCCTCGTTTCATGTCGCCGATTGTCCGACATATCTATTTTTTGGCGAGGCGGATTTTCCCTCCGCCGCTGTACGACATCTGCACAACCCACAACCCACCACTAGACGTTTTCTGAAGATATACAGGCATCAATACCACCCACCCTCCCTCCCCCCACTATGGTGTTCTACCAAAGGAGGTGGGGTAGCATAGCTGTGGCCATTTACATACGTAGATAAAATAGAGAAGAAATCATCATTATGGGCGGAGGAGGGAGGGAGGGAGGGAGGGAGGGAGAGGGTTATAATGAAAAAAAAGAAAACGTAAAATGGGCCGGAGACTCGTCCCACTACGCCAACAATGGCCGGATTAAGAGAGCCAGCTCCGCCCGTCACCTCTCCAGGCCGACGGGGCAAGACTGTGTGTGTGTGTGTGTGTGTGTGTGTGTGTGTTACCCTCGCTATCATCCCCTCTAGACGCACGGAGAAGCTCCCCCCTCCCCCCCCCCCCGTGGGGTAGTGATAAGTAACCTCCCCTCACTCTCACGCGCCTCACCAGTCATCTGATGATGCAAGGGCACTCACCCCCCCCCCTACTCCCCCAGGGCGAAAGGAAAGAAAACAGAAAGTGGGAAATGCACTCTGACGCAGGGGTGTTGGGGGGGGGGGTGAGGGGAGACGGAACTATGTTGTTGTAGAAAGCGGGCAACCATCTGCTTACAACTCGGGCTCGAGGGTTCGATCTCTTAACCAAGAGGATCGAGTGACGGGCGGGCGTTTTCATTGCGATCTAATCCTGTTTGCCCCACGCTTAGCACATGTTGTAGCACTGATTATTCCAATAGAGAGCCCCAGGGGGGGAGGGGGGGGACGACAGGCCGCCCCACACCCCAGGCCCGAGCGGGGAGGGCAGGGTGGGTTAGGGGAGAGAGAGAGAGAGAGAGAGAGAGAGAGAGAGAGAGAGATGGGGGCGGCAGCGACGAGGGAGATGAGGGAGGAAAAATGGGGAGATGGGGAGTGGGGTGTTTGAAGGGTGGATAAGGAGGAGAGTAATTGAGAGAAGGGGTGATGAGAGGACTGGCATTACTGCAGAAAGGGGCACGGAAGGAGGGAGATTAGGTGTGTGTGTGTGTGTGTGTGTGTGTGTGTGTGTGTGTGTGTGTGTACATAAGACTGTGAACGTGTCTGTGCGTCGCATGTCACCCCCCGCGCGTGCGTGTGTGTGCATATATGTATACACACAGACGCTTGCGTGTGTGTGTGCGTGTGTGTGTGTGTGTGTGTGTACCGTCACGGGAGGGAGTTGTACATGCGTGGTGGTGGGGGAACCTCCCCATCACATGAACATTCTCCCCAGCCGTTCATCATGCGTGGTGGTGGGGGAACCTCCCCATCACATGAACATTCTCCCCAGCCGTTCATCATGCGTGGTGGTGGGGGAACCTCCCCATCACATGAACATTCTCCCCAGCCGTTCATCATGCGTGGTGGTGGGGGAACCTCCCCATCACATGAACATTCTCCCCAGCCGTTCATCATGCGTGGTGGTGGGGGAACCTCCCCATCACATGAACATTCTCCCCAGCCGTTCATCATGCGTGGTGGTGGGGGAACCTCCACATCACATGAACATTCTCCCCAGCCGTTCATCATGCGTGGTGGTGGGGGAACCTCTCCATCACATGAACATTCTCCCCAGCCGTTCATCATGCGTGGTGGTGGGGGAACCTCCCCATCACATGAACATTCTCCCCAGCCGTTCATCATGCGTGGTGGTGGGGAACCTCCACATCACATGAACATTCTCCCCAGCCGTTCATCATGCGTGGTGGTGGGGGAACCTCTCCATCACATGAACATTCTCCCCAGCCGTTCATCATGCGTGGTGGTGGGGGAACCTCTCCATCACATGAACATTCTCCCCAGCCGTTCATCATGCGTGGTGGTGGGGGAACCTCTCCATCACATGAACATTCTCCCCAGCCGTTCATCATGCGTGGTGGTGGGGGAACCTCTCCATCACATGAACATTCTCCCCAGCCGTTCATCATGCGTGGTGGTGGGGGACCTCCCCATCACATGAACATTCTCCCCCGCTGTTCATCCGCCACACTTACACCATCACAGTACTGCTTTACTTCTCACCGAGCAAGTACCTCCACCACACCACGTCCTCATGACGAGTTGTGATCAAGTCACCCCTTACTCTTCTCCCTTCTATGGAAAACAACTCAGCTCTCTCTCTCTCTCTCTCTCTCTCTCTCTCTCTCTCTCTCTCTCTCTCTCTCTCTCTCTCTCTCTCAACTCTAATACCATCTTTACTGCCCTACTTTAATACCATCATTATTTCCCTACTCTAATACCATCATTATTGCCCCACTCTAATACCATCATTATTGCCCTACTCTAATACCATCTTTATTGCCCTCCTGTAACACCATCTTTATTTCCCTACTCTAATACCATCTTTATTGCCCTCCTCTGCAACTTCTTTGTTAGTTCTCTGTGGTTCTTTAAGAACGGCGAGCAAAACATGTGGGGCACATTGTAGTGCAGGATGTGAGGAGTTTGCTGGTTATTTCCTTATCTCCACAAGTGATTGCGGTTCTGTTATCCGCCAGTCCGTCTCCTCCACGTACCTCCTCAAGTGGACCTTTGGCCACAAGTGTAGCGTAGTGCTGACTGCCAAATAGTCTTCTCACGCCCAGACTTCCAGCAGCTTGTATTTTCCTGCTGGATAATATTGGCATCGAAGATCTCCTGAGGTGTCTCGCATGCTCATTAATTTCCATTTACAGGAATTTGACTTGAATCAAGTTATCAGACTAACTTTGGAATCTGTTTATGTCCCAGTGCGAGGCGTTACAATCCTCCTCACTCTCTTCTTTCCTCAAGAGCGGGATTATCTGCCACCATAAACCGGTTTAAGTTCAATTACTTTTCTCGACGCGTTTCAGATCAAGAAAAACAGCGGTTCCAGGGGGGCGCCCTGAGGGATGCGGAACGCCCCAGTCTTGACCCCCCTCCACAACGCGTCTCGGAAAAGCTCCTCTGACATGCGTCTTTTGTCGCCTGTCAATAAAGGTAATTCTATCTCCAGCGATGGAGTCCCCCATCATCCCCGTCTCTTATTCCTGCCTGTAGATCCGGCGTCTTTTGCCAACCTCCTGTGTGTGTGTGGGAGAGTGTCAAATGCTTTCTGGTAGTTCGGATACACATAATCCACCGTTTAATCCGACCCGTAAAGGATCAGGTTAAAGGCTACGATGCTGTATACAAGAGTACGTAGTACCGTTGTATCAGAGGGTCGTCCCGTCGTAGTTAAAGGGTCGTACCGTCGTAGTTAAAGGGTCGTACCGTCGTAGTTAAAGGGTCGTCCCGTCGTAGTTAAAGGGTCGTACCGTCGTAGTTACAGGGTTGTACCGTCGTAGTTAAAGGGTCGTACCGTCGTAGTTAAGAGGTCGTACCGTCGTAATTAAAGGGTCGTACCGTCGTATTGTAGAAGTTAACCAGACCATACAGACGCCTCCCCTCCAACGTACATTCCGCAGCGTTTAAGCTAGTCTGGTCCAGACTCTGGCATGGCTACAGACGTAACTCCATTACATCTGGTCCAGACTCCATTACGACAATCATGGCACCATTGTACCTCACGCCAGCACCATTAAGTCTAATCCGGACTCCTGTTATGTCTAATCGGTACTCCATTAGAACTAATCCCTGCACACCATTCAGACCGGGCCAGACCACCGCTCGGACCCTCCATTAGGCGCTGCCTGCGCATCCCTCGGTCCTCCTCCCTGCGCAGGAGTGTGTGTGTGTGAGTGTGTGTGTGTGTGTGTGTGTGTGTGTGTGTGTGTGTGTGTGTGTGTGTGTGTGTGTGTGTGTGAGCGCGGTAGCGACCCTGTGATGCTGTCGCCAGACCGCCAAGTACGGCGGTGTTCCACGGGGATTCGAAGACGGGGGACTTAAATGGGGGGGGAGGTGTGATGTGGGTTCATATCTGTCACCGTAAACCAAGACTCTCTCTCTCTCTCTCTCTCTCTCTCTCTCTCTCTCTCTCTCTCTCTCTCTCTCTCTCTCTCACACACACACACACACACACACATCCCGGGATCTTCACACCCCGGTGGGCGGGTGTCACATTCAAGGGAAACTGTTCTTCGGCGCTTCCTGTACAATCAAAGTTCCCGATGTGTTTACTGATGACCTCCCCTGACACGTGTTGTTCACACCTTGCCCATGACCCGACACACACACACACACACACACACACACACACACACACACACACACACACACACAAGGACTCTGACCTGAACGAGACAGGAGCCTTACAGAGGGAGGAAAAAAAACTGGTTTAATCAAGAATAAACCAATAAAGCGAAGGTTACTGAGGGCACAGAGTAGCCTGCCGCTACCTGGTACAGACATCCACAGGTAACGCCCTAGTATGGTCGACCAGTAGCGTCGTCCGCCCTAGTATGGTCGACCAGTAGCGTCGTTCTGGTCGCCGGTATTCTCGACCATAAACATCACGACCATGAGCCAATTTGGCAGCGTCGCTAACGAGCAGTTCCTCGTAGGGTCGAGGAGGCTGGTCAGCTGGAGGGCACAAGAGGAAAGATAAGCAAGACATGATGGTGATGGTGGTGTTGGAGAGACGTGAAGATATGGTTCAACACTGAGACATGATGGTGGTGGTGTTGGTGTTGGAGAGACGTGAAGATATGGTTCAATACTGGGATAGTGTTGGAGAGACGTGAAGATATGGTTCAACACTGAGACATGATGGTGGTGGTGGTGTTGTTGGAGAGACGTGAAGATATGGTTCAACACTGAGACATGATGGTGGTGGTGGTGTTGTTGGAGAGACGTGAAGATATGGTTCAACACTGAGACATGATGGTGGTGGTGGTGTTGTTGGAGAGACGTGAAGATATGGTTCAACACTGAGACATGATGGTGGTGGTGGTGTTGTTGGAGAGACGTGAAGATATGGTTCAACACTGAGACATGATGGTGGTTGTGGTGGTGGTGTTGGAGAGACGTGAAGATATGGTTCAACACTGAGACATGATGGTGGTTGTGGTGGTGGTGTTGGAGAGACGTGAAGATATGGTTCGTTACTGGGACAGTGTTGGGTACTACCACAGCAAACATCACATCACACCACATCACGAAGCACATGGTACACATACACCACGACATCAACAACACCTCGCTACTACTCAAGGGTCGTACCCCCCTGCTCAAGGGTCGTACCTTCCTGCTCAAGGGGTCGTACCTCCCTGCTCAAGGGTCGTACTTCCCTGCTCAAGGGTCGTACCCCCCTGCTCAAGGGTCGTACCCCCCTGCTCAAGGGTCGTACCTCCCTGCTCAAGGGTCGTACCCCCCTGCTCAAGGGTCGCACCCTCTGCTCAAGGGTCGTACCTCCCTGATCAAGGGTCGTACCCCTGCTCAAGGGTCGTACATCCCTGCTCAAGGGTCGTACCTCCCTGGTCAAGGGTCGTACCTCCCTGCTCAAGGATCGTACCTCCCTGCTCAAGGGTCGTACCTCCCTGGTCAAGGGTCGTACCCCCTGCTCAAGGGGTCGTACCCCCTGCTCAAGGGGTCGTACCTCCCTGCTCAAGGGGTCGTACCTCCCTGCTCAGCAGGTTAAGTATGATCCATCAGTTGTCTTAATTCCCCGGTGCGTGTTGGGTCGCCCTGCTGGTGACCCAGCATTCCTCCATGTCATTGAAGTATCTTAACTACCAATTCGATATCGGAGAACCCCCCCCCCCCCCCGAATAACCTTCGCAAATGGACTGATTAGTGTTTACTCCCGGTTAAAAAAAAAATATATATAAATATATATATATAATCCAACGTTACTAGAGCGCTTCACGGACCTCCAGCCGAGGTTGGTGAGGTAAAATAAAAATCCTGGCGAAGATATTTAGTGGGGTACAAGAAGCGGTCTGGGGGTACACTAAAGTTGTATCACTTTATCAGCGAACACCGCAAGCGTTGCCACCTTTCCTTAATGACCGTGGCCATAAAAAACGCAACGAAACATTTAAAATCATGAATATATATATATATATATATATATATATATATATATATATATATATATATATATATATATATATATATATATATATATATTGGTAATAACAACGAGGGTAAGGAAACACGTTAAACTCCCAAGTGCACTTTCGTGTAATAATCACATCATCAGTGGAGGTACGAGAATAAGATAGATTTAGAAGAGTCAGTTGATATATAAGAAAGAGACGAACCTACAACGCCCTTGGAAAACTTGTTTACCAAGGGCGTCTTAGCTAAGGTTCCTCCTTGTAAGTGGGTACCCTCAAACCCACACCAATCACTTACCTTACCACTGGTGATCGTCTGTCATCCAATCACTGCTTCATATACAACCAATCTATCCTCCAATTATGCCTCTAGACCTGGGCAAACCCTTATCTAACCTGGAAAAACCCTTATCTAACCTGGAAAAAAATTATCTAACCTGGAAAAAACCTTATCTAACCTGGAAAAAACCTTATCTAACCTGGAAAAAAACCTTATCTAACCTGGAAAAAAACCTTATCTAACCTGGAAAAAAACCTTATCTAACCTGGAAAAAAAACCTTATCTAACCTGGAAAAAAACCTTATCTAACCTGGAAAAAACCTTATCTAACCTGGAAAAAAACCTTATCTAACCTTAGAAATACATTGAGGGATCATTTCGCAGACGTCAACAAAATAAGGAATCCTGAGAATATTGAACAAGAAAAAAGATATTATGGAAATCAGACTTACCCCCTGGCCCTGTGTGTGTGTGTGTGTGTGTGTGTGTGTGTAATAGATGCATTATTCGACAGTCTTACAAATCCATTTTTATTTCATGAGTTCGTGAAAAAAAGACATTTTTACGGGAAAGTTTCGTTAAATCAAGCGTTGGATTTTTTGAAGGTTTAGGTGTTGTCAAGTGGACATGTTTTGTTCCAGTAATATCTCTGGGTCGTGAATTCTACAGCCAGTGTCATGACATCAACCAATTCTTTCATTAAAAACATTGTACAGTTCATGAATAAATTGACAAGACATGACTACAATACATGAATAAACAACACAGATATGTGAAGGATCATCAAAGATGAATAATGATTAATAATAAACTTAAAAACAATGAGGAAAATAAAAATAGGATTTGCCAACGTATAGATAAGACATTACCATGTTGTGAGGCCTCATATCTAGATATGGATGATAAGACATACCGTGATAGCAGTTGCAACAAGGGTCACATCGTACACTTAGGGTCATTAGGCTTAGCATTATCTTGACCACGTGAGGCGAGCAGTGTTGGTAGTTCGACGGGTGATTACGACCTGGCGTACCAAAAGGGGGCCTTAATGACCCGGGTAGTTGACACGTCCCACGACCCAACCAGCTCACTGGGGCGTGACCACCGGATGCTGGGGGTCAAGTGCCGACCTCCCTCCCCCCCCCCCTCGCCTTAGTGAGGATGTGGGGGTCAGATTGGCCAAGGGGAGGGGGGGGGGGAGTTACGGGTTACCAACTGGTTAGACCAGCCACGAACCTCTCTCTCTCTCTCTCTCTCTCTCTCTCTCTCTCTCTCTCTCTCTCTCTCTCTCTCTCTCTCTCTTGCTACCCTCCCCCCCCCTGGCCACCTACATCTACACCTAAGTGAGGGAGAAGCTTACCTCACCTTCATCCCGCATCTTGGGAGTCGAACCTGGGTCCTGTCGTGTGTGGAGCGAGTGGAGAACCGACTTCTGTGTTCACAGTTTGGGCCAACTGATAAAGAAAAAGATCATATATATATATATATATATATATATATATATATATATATATATATATATATATATATATATATATGGCACTGGGGGGAGGGGGGTGTCATTTCATGTGTGGCGGGGTGGCGACGAGATGAATAAAGGCAGCAAGTATGAATTATGTACGTGTGAATATACGTATATGTCTGTGTATGTATATATATATGTATTCGTTGAAATGTATAGGTATGTATATGTGCGTGTGTGGACGTGTATGTATATACATGTGTATGTGGGTGGGTGGGGCCATTCTTTCGTTTGTTTCCTTGCGCTTCCCCGCTAACGCGGGAGACAGCGACAAAGTATAATAAAAAATAATAATACATATATACGCGTGTGTGTGTGTGGGCGCTACGTCATGCGGCAGGGCAAGGCGGCACACCCCAGAATATTTCTTATCCCTCGAACAATTCAAATTACCATCCCGGTGCCATGGCCAAGCGTCATGTGGCAGGTAAGTGCGTGTAACAACAGACGGGGAGAATGAAAGCAGAAAATGAGTTGCTGTCAATGACGAAATTATAGAACATGTAATGCGTGTGGCAGAAGACACCAAGATTGGGAAAGGTGATATAGTTTAGAGGGAAAAAAACCACACACGTCAGAATTACATTAAAGAATTTGGTAATGGTAATGATTGATGCGATGGAAAATGTCATTATCAATTTGACACAGAAACTTAAGGCGAGGGGGTAATATATATATATATATATATATATATATATATATATATATATATATATATATATATATATATATATATTAATATTCGCTATTTCCCGCGTTAGCGAGGTAGCGCCAAAAACAGAGGACTGAGCCTTAGAGAGAATACCTTCACTCGGCCCCTTCTCTGTTCCTTCTTTTGGAAAATCAAAACACAGGAGGGGAGGATTTCCAGCCCCCCGCTCCTTCCCCTTTTAGTCGCCTTCTTACGACACGCAGGGAATACGTGGGAAGTATTCTTTCTCCCCTATTCCCAGGGATGTATATATATATATATATATATATATATATATATATATATATATATATATATATTTATATGTGCGTGTGTGTGTGTGTGTGTGTGTGTCTACAACACGACTACAAGCGACAGTTAATAACCCTGAAATCGTCCACGTACATTTCTCCCCAGTACATTTTCTATAATCAGACCAGTATCAATCTATCTAAACACATTACACCCAAAAAAAACATAATCCACATTATCTTCCAGTCTTCGTTGTATTCCTCACGCTGTATTTACCACGCCTGCGTCGACCACTATTCATACAGTCTACATTTCCAGGACCGGAATTTCAGCGGGACACACACACACACACACACCCACACACCCCCACACACACACACACACACGGTGAGCGTTTTTCATGAAGACATCATGGTGGTCAGGCGTATGCATGATGATCTCATGAATACAGCGGGGCAGGGTATACCTACACAAGACGTCACTATGAATACTCATCAGGGGGTATACCTGCTTCAGTATACCCGGCAGATCTATCATGGCGCCGCAAAGGCCACTGTCTGTCTGTCTGTCTGTGTGACGCAAGGTGGGGGGGCTGTCGGAGCCAGCAGATGGAGCAGTAAGAACTACAGGAGGAGGAGGAGGAGGAGGGGGAGGAGGAGGAGGAGGAGGAGGAGGAGGAGGAGGAGGAGGAGGAGGAGGAGGAGAAGGAGGAGGTACAGGCGGAGGAGGAGGAGGAGGTACAGGAGGAGGAGGAGGAGGAGGAGGAGGAGGAGGAGGAGGAGGAGGAGGAGGTACAGGAGGAGGAGGAGGAGGAGGTACAGGAGGAGGAGGAGGAGGAGGTACAGGAGGAGGAGGAGGAGGTACAGGAGGAGGAGGAGGAGGTACAGGAGGAGGAGGAGGTACAGGAGGAGGAGGTACAGGAGGAGGAGGAGGTACGGGTGGAGGGACAAAAACCTGCCTGTGGTTGCTGGGGGGGCCTACCCAACCACCCCCTTTCCCCCAAACACAGCATTACCATAAACCAGCGTCGCCCGGCGCATGGTTAACCAATTTAGATATTGGCTGTGCAATCAACAGTTGCAGGCAAATTATGGCGTGTGTGGGCGACAATGAATGAAAAAAAAAAAATAATAATAATAACACAAGCCAGACACATTTCTGATATTGTTGTGAGTGATGTGGCGATACATCATCACATCTGATCTCTTCATCACCAGGCTCGACCTCACACCAGACACACACACACACACACACACACACACACACGAGTTGACCTCTGACACAGCAGGGAGTGGCTGGGCGATGCCTGGCTCTGCAACATACCAGAGTACGAAGGACCGACAATGTTCCCACGGGTATATGACCTCCGGGGGGGACGGGGGCTTCTGTCTGGGGTTCTGGAGGAGGAGGAGGAGGTCGTGGTGGGGTGTGGTGGTGGTGGGGTGTGTGTGGTGTGGGTTTGTGTGGTGTGGGGTGCGTCTCTCTCTCACACACACACGACGCCCTCACCAGTAGCTGGACGAGGTGCGAGGTGAGGGAGAGGGGAGGGATGTGGGGGGTCAAGCTGGGTCAACTGCACGACGGTGGGGAGGGAGGGGAAGAGGGGGTGAGGGGAGGCGCTCAACACAGCTGACGCGGAGGAGGAGCAAGACACACACACACACACACACACACACACACACACACACACACATGACCCCTACCTCATAATAACCATAAAGACGACCAACTGCTGTTGAAGTATGAGAAACCCGTACATTCAGTACACACGAGACTTGAGGATGCACGAAAGAACTGACGGAGAAGGTCTACAGGAATGGCAGCCGAGACGGTACCTGGAGTCTAACATATGTGTGTGTGAGAGAGAGAGAGAGAGAGAGAGAGAGAGAGAGAGAGAGAGAGAGAGAGAGAGAGAGAGAGAGAGAGAGAGAGAGAGAGAGAGGAGCAAGGGGGGGGGGGTGACCTGACCGTAACCCCTGAGCTTTAAACCAGTTCCATGTTCTCGACCATGAACTGGTCCTCACAGGATGCAGGGATAGAACAAACACAGAGAACATAACACGTTACTGAACAAGGAACTTGTCAGAAAATATATAAAGGATGAATATGATGAATGGCGTAAAGTGAGTTAGGTGACGATGAATGTAAACCATCATCATGATGTGTGATAAGGTGTCTGACGACAGACAATGTTCACACGAGTCTACAACTTCCTCCACGTGTAGCAGAAATAAATAGGTAATAACACACACACACACACACACACACACACACACACACACACACACTGTGTGTGAGGGAAACATGTAGACAACACACACACAAAACATGATCAGCAAACAATCCAGCCAACAATAAACTTACATAACACATCGTCACACACGTCAACTGGCGATATGTCTCCTTACTACTGCTCCTGCTCTCTCTCTCTCTCTCTCTCTCTCTCTCTCTCTCTCTCTCTCTCTCTCTCTCTCTCTCTCTCTCTCTCTCTCTCTCTCTCCCCCCAACATATTCCATCTCCCCTACACGCACTCTCAACACGAAGAAAAATGGGAAGTGGAACCACGGGAAGGGGGTAACTGAACAAGATGAGAGAGAGAGAGAGAGAGAGAGAGAGAGAGAGAGAGAGAGAGAGAGAGAGAGAGAGAGAGAGAGAGAGAGAGAGAGAGAGAATGTAGTGAGTTAGTCAGTTGTTAAGAGTTAGTTAAGGTAATGACCAGTTTCCCCCGCGCCACTTGTTAAGTCTCAGGTAGAGATGATAAGGCCACTCATCACACAGTAACAGAAGCGTGAGGTAAGGTTACAGCAGCAGTAGTGGCCTGGGAGGGGGGAGGGGGGCCCTCTTATGTATTTAGTACATAAACATATTTACTTGTTGGGTCAGAAGTACTGACAGGTACAGAGGTGTGTGTTGATGGTGGAGAACGGTGAAGTACATGGGAGTACATGGGAAGGACAGATAACACAAGACCTGATGGTCTATGACCAGGTTATCTGCTGGAGGACAGTACATGGGAATGACAGAAAACACAAGACCTGATGGTCTATGACCAGGTTATCTGCTGGAGGACAGTACATGGGAAGGACAGATAACACAAGACCTGATGGTCTATGACCAGGTTATCTGCTGGAGGACAGTACATGGGAAGGACAGATAACACAAGACCTGATGGTCTATGACCAGGTTATCTGCTGGAGGACAGTACATGGGAATGACAGAAAACACAAGACCTGATGGTCTATGACCAGGTTATCTGCTGGAGGACAGTACATGGGAAGGACAGATAACACAAGACCTGATGGTCTATGACCAGGTTATCTGCTGGAGGACAGTACATGGGAAGGACAGATAACACAAGACCTGATGGTCTATGACCAGGTTATCTGCTGGAGGACAGTACATGGGAAGGACAGATAACACAAGACCTGATGGTCTATGACCAGGTTATCTGCTGGAGGACAGTACATGGGAAGGACAGATAACACAAGACCTGATGGTCTATGACCAGGTTATCTGCTGGAGGACAGTACATGGGAAGGACAGATAACACAAGACCTGATGGTCTATGACCAGGTTATCTGCTGGAGGACTGTACATGGGAAGGACAGATAACACAAGACCTGATGGTCTATGACCAGGTTATCTGCTGGAGGACAGTACATGGGAAGGACAGATAACACAAGACCTGATGGTCTATGACCAGGTTATCTGCTGGAGGACAGTACATGGGAAGGACAGATAACACAAGACCTGATGGTCTATGACCAGGTTATCTGCTGGAGGACAGTACATGGGAAGGACAGATAACACAAGACCTGATGGTCTATGACCAGGTTATCTGCTGGAGGACAATCATAATATCCTACATTCTTAACATATACATAGATGGAGAGAAGATAGTAAAGAAAGAGAGGCAAGATAAAGATAGAGAGATAATGATACACGTTGGTGATAACACTGGACCAGGAGAGGGTGTTGGAGAGGCGGAGGATAGCTGGGTAATGGTGGGGAATGGGAGGAGTGGTGTTGGAGGAGAGTGAGGGGAGGGGGGGAGGTGGTGGAGGCAGCACCACCAACAGCGTGGGGGGGGGAATAGGTAGTGTCAGTGGAGGAGGGGAGGGAGGGGAGGGGATTGGATGGGGGGAGGGGAGGGGGGGTAGTAGAGCTCTCTTAAGATGGCTACCATGATAGACACCGACGATTTACGGATTAGGTGACCTCCCCTCCCCCCTCCCCCCCTGCTTTGTTGACGAACGGTAACCCCCCACCACGCCACCAGCCCCCCCACGCCCCTCCTAGAACGGTCTCTTGGGTGACGCTTCCTCTCTCTCTCTCTCTCTCTCTCTCTCTCTCTCTCTCTCTCTCTCTCTCTCTCTCTCTCTCTCTCTCTCTCTCTCTCTCGCCGTCTAATAAGACCCGTTGCTTGTGACGCTCACAGCTGGTCTGGTGTGACGCTATATCGTCGTCACTACGTCGCTCAAAGCTGCCTCGTGTGACGCTATCGCGTCACCAAGTCGGTCACAGCTGTCTCGCGTGACGCTAACTCGTCACCGTCTTGTTTCGGGCTGTCTTCTGTGACGCAGGCTCTTCAAGTGACGCCCTGTTGGTTGCTGTCATGTGACGCAGGTTCTGCCGTCGGTGAACATTCCCGTGTGTCTCGCACGTCACGTTGTTTAGCTGCTTTGTCTCTGTGACGCCCGTGACGCTTTCGCATATGTGACGCAGAGCTACTTTTGAATGTGACGGTGGGTGGATTTTAGATGTGACGCTGAACTCTCGCATGTGACGGTGATTTGCTTACCCACGCACGGTTTTAGTTTGGCATGTGACGCACAGGCCCGTAACGAGGGGAAATCCTCTCTTGGTCTTGTGACGGCCAGCGTCACAGTAACGCCTCCTGTGTGACCAGACAGACTTAGTGAGTATGATACCACGCACCAGCACGGTACGACCCTTGACCACGACGGTACGACCCCTGATCACGACGGTACGACCCTTGACCACGACGGTACGACCCTTGACCACGACGGTACGACCCTTGACCACGACGGTACGACCCTTGACCACGACGGTACGACCCTTGACCACGACGGTACGACCCTTGGGTATAATTCCCTTGCCTTTGACCTGTCACTCATACACACATAAATTATATATATATCTATCTATATCTATATATATATATATATATATATATATATATATATATATATATATATATATATATATATATATATATATATAGTATCCATGACATGTGAGTGGAGGGGTATATGTATACATAGATGTATGTATACACATGTATGTATGCGTATACGTACATGATCCGGCGGTGTACGTCGTGTTCCCCGCCTGGGTCACTGTGGTCCACCGGAAGTGTGTGTGTGTGTGTGTGTGTGTGTGTGTGTGTGTGTGTGTGTGTGTGCTGATGTCTCAGTGGTGTCAGCAAGCTTAGGGGTGAGGTGGTGAGAGGGGGAGAGGAGGAGGGGAGAGGGGAGGGGAGGGGAGAGGGGAGGTGAGGGGGGGGGGGGGTAGGTACCGATTACGAGGCCTCTATCTGTGCTGTATCGGTGATGGGGAACCCCGATACCCCGGCTACATAACGGCCCGGGGGGGGGGGGGGGGGGGGGAGAAAGCATGTACTGACCTACTCCAAACATACCCAGGATTACTTACCTACGATGCATATCTACATTACCTCCAACAATACCGACCTTCCGCATCCTCTCCAACAACACCAACCCTCTACATCCTCTCCAACAACACCAACCCTCTTCACCACCAACACAGACCCTACAACTACAACCACTGACTACATGTAGGATAAATAATAATAATAATAATAATAATAATAATAATAATAATAATAATAATAATAATAATAATATAGGACATGTCCCCAAATGCCAGAGAGAGAGAGAGAGAGAGAGAGAGAGAGAGAGAGAGAGAGAGGCGTAGTGAGACATGACAGGTGTAACATCCTCGGGTGACGGTAAGCTGACGGGTGACGGCCGTCACACCGTCACAGGCCACACCCTCCTCACACACACCTCTGTTTACCACACAAGGGCGGCCCCTCACACCTCCTTTCTTAGCTGGAGACGGGAGAGCTTTATAGCTCTCTCTTAGCTGTACAGGGGGGGAAGGGGGGGCTCTTAAAGCTGTTTCTTAGCTGTCCAGGAGGAGGGAGGGGCGTGAGAGCTATTTTTCAGCTTTACAAGGATCCTTAGAGCTATTTCTAAGCTCTGCAAGGACCCTTAGAGCTATCTCTAAACTCTACAAGGACCCTTAGAGCTATTTCTAAGTTCTACAGGGACCCTTAGAGCTATTTCTAAGCTCTACATGGACCCTTTGAGCTATTTCTAAGCTATACAGGGACAGTGAACAATCTTCACCCTTATATGCATTCGGCTTTACCCTCACAGCTCTATCTAATCCTTAAGAACTCTCAAAGCTCTACAAAACGTGTATAGAGCTTCACACATCTATTCCCAACCGTGAAGTGCTTATTCCTAGCTCTATACGGCCCCTCGTGGCTCTGTGAACCTACGGTAACTTCACTTCAACTCTAATGACCTCTTCTGGGCTCTGTCTTAGCTCTGCCAGACCTTCACAACACTGACCCCAAGCTCGAGAAAATCTAAGAGTCTTAACTCTACAGGACTCTACCCACGTCATTATCCCAGCTCTATAACTCTCCTCTCAGCTCTAGATGATGCAGACACCTCTGGCCATAGGGCAACTCTATCTCAGCTCTGCTGGTCACCCACAACTCTATATTACCTCTAAGTAGACCCCCTTTATCTCCTCCCCCCGCCCCACCTTATGGTCACCCCTACCCCCCCACCCCACACCCCCACACCCAGGCCCCCCCCCCCCGACCCTTTACTCTCACAGGCTCTGAGCAAAGCTCTAAGGCAGCCTCTATACATAGCTCTATGTACGCAGGAGATGCGCGTACTACAGGAGAAGGTGGTGTCCTCTCGCGCACACGCACCCACACAGAACAGCGCCCCCTGGCCCCCCTCTTCCCTTCCCCCCCCAAAAAAAAAACTCCCCTCCCCCCATCATCGCCTCGCCCCCCTCCCACTCCCCCCCACAAACCTTCTGCAAGTCTTGGAGCCGTGGCAACGATGGGGGGGGGGGGGGGCCTCCTCCCCTCCCTCTCCCCCGGGGGGAGGGTCATCTCATCATCTCCCCCTCGCCCCCCCCCAAGAACAAAAGCAGGTGCAGCTGTTGCCTATCTGTCCATCCCCGTCTTTCCCCAGCAACACTCACACAATAATCATCGTCATTTACCCCTCCCTCCTCCACCTCCTCCACCACCTCCACCTCCACCTCCTCCACCCTCCCACCTATCCATCTTATATTGTTATTGCCCAGTACAATGTCCTGGGTCGTCATTATATTTGGCCGATCTGTAACTGCTTCACAACTACAATCCATCCCACAGCCTCTCTCTTTGTGAGGTGAGGGAGACAGACCCACCCCACACTGTCATTACATCATTGTGCCACGAAATCCTCCAGGTTTTTACCGTCTGCGTTTCTTCTGTTTTCGTACCCGTCTTGTGTCTGTCTATATCCTTCCGTCTGGCGGGATTAATGAATACAATAGTCAACTCTCGCTTCTATTTCGTCTATTCTTCCCCCGACGTTGCATGCCTTCACTCCGGCCTGCTAATGACTCTCTGAGTACAGAGCCCCCCTTTCCTAAACAACAGCTGGAAGTACCCCCTTGTTAATCATCTGCTGCTAATTACCGGCCTGGATTATCCCTTCTCCCCCCGCCAAGTAATCACCAGTGTCCACAATCATAACTAACACAACCAGGTCTGGTTTCTCGGTGGACACGGTGGGTCACATCACGACATGTATGGCGCTGGTGTGTTGTATGTTAACATCGAATGGGGTCAATTTAACGGCATATGAACGAGCCTCTCGCCAAGTTAAAATCGTATGTTAAATCTTGGTTATACAGGAGGTTCATGGTCTACAGTTATACAGGAGGTTCATGGTCTACAGTTATACAGGAGGTTCATGGTCTACAGTTATACAGGAGATTCATGGTCTACAATTATACAGGAGGTTCATGGTCTACAGTTATACAGGAGGTTCATGGTCTACAGTTATACAGGAGGTTCATGGTCTACAATTATACAGGAGGTTCATGGTCTACAGTTATACAGGAGGTTCATGGTCTACAGTTATACAGGAGGTTCATGGTCTACAATTATACAGGAGGTTCATGGTCTACAGTTATACAGGAGGTTCATGGTCTACAGTTATACAGGAGGTTCATGGTCTACAGTTATACAGGCATGTGTATGTGTTCTCTGATGTATACATGTATATTCGTATGGATGGTCTGAGCTGTATTAAGTATACTCACAATCATTCATAGATACAGGTAGGTGTGTATGACCAGGCACAAGGTATACGGGGGTATGTATGAGTATGCAGCTATACAGGTGTTTCTATAAAGGGTTATAGCTGTCTGTGTAAACCTGCCATGGATCCTAGCTATACAGGGATATGTATAGATATTCTCAGCTATACAGGGATGTGTATAAACATTCTGAGAAATACAAACTGGTATATTTTCATTTTCATATGCAAAATAATTTTGAAAGTTTTAGCCTTATAGAGTATGTACAATTTTCGCATATCTTTGTTTACACTAACAAATCAATGTATATATATATATATATATATATATATATATATATATATATATATATATATATATATATATATATATATATATATATATAACCCCTGGGTATAGGAGAGAAAGAATATTTTCCGCGTATTTCCTACGCGTTGTAGAAGGCCACTAAGAGGGTTGGGAGCTGGGAGTCCTCCCCTCCTGTATTATTTTCCAAAAAAGAAGGAACAGAGGAAGGAGTCAAATGAGAATCTTTTCTTTTCAAAGGCTCAGTCGTCTGCTCTGGACGCTACCTCGTTCACTCGGCAAAAGCGAATAAGTACGAGGGGAAAGAATATATAATATTCACGTGTGTGTGTGTGTGTGTGTGTGTGTGTGTGTGTGTGTGTGTGTGTGTGTGTGTGTGTGTGTGTGTGTGTGTGTGTGACGGAGAAAATGTGTCAGTCAAGTAACCATTAACACACACGTAAGCATAAACGTTACATGAAATGTGGACAAACAGGTTCAAACGTTTTCTTTCTACCAGGATGACAGACTGTCCTCACCAGTGAAGTGTGAGGGAAGGTGAGTGTACGTACACACGCAGTGTTGTGAGACAGTCTGGGAAACACTGGAAATGAATTATAAGGAAAATATAAAGAAATTTATCACACGTAGCTCATATAATGACCTGTCTGTACACACTGTACACTCTGTACTTAGCTCCACCCACACTCTAGCTAGATATGTGCCCTACACCTACACCCTGGACAGATATGTGCCTTACACCTACACCCTGCCTAGATATGTGCCCAACACCTACACCCTAGATATGTATGTGCCCTACACCTACACCCTAGATATGTATGCGCCCTACACATGTGCTACCACTGAAACGATGACTCTATGTACACATAGAGACAAAATAACTTTAAAAGTAAACGATTTTAAATGACCAAATTAACGAGTCGATCAAATATTGATAAACAATAAAGAATACATAAATGTAGTCATTACAAGTTATCAAAACTATATATAAAAAAATGATCATTACATCATATATGAAATGTAATAGACAGTTAATTAATGAATGTTAAAATATGACGAGAAATAGTTACAATATGAGATCTTGTGTGTGGCTTGTATTAATGCGTTACGGGGAGAGAGAGAGAGAGAGAGAGAGTTATACACTTGTGTTGCCCCGTCTCCCTTAACCTGGTGTACACGTACCATTAACACACTGCAACTAGACTAGAGTTGTATCAGTGATCAAAGAAAATGGGATGCCAGGTGTTTATAGATGTGAGGAGTTATGGAGAGTTTGAATGACTCCTGTGGACAGTAGAGGCGAAGACGACGGTTGGATAGTTCAGATAGTCGCCTTAATGATGGGACGCAACAACGTGTGTTACCACCAAGCTGGAGGGGAAAAAAAAAAGCTTTGTTGACAAGCTGGATGGAAAAAGCTTCGGGGTTTCCCAGACATGGACGATAATAAGGCGAGCAAAATGGATCAGAAGTGCCAACACAGAGGAACGCTCCCTTGTGGACGCCAGGATCTGTGAGGAGGAACGGACAGAGAGCACGAAGGTGGCGCCCGCCACACGATCAGCACAGCTGGAGGTGTCCCAGCCAGCTAGCCAGCCAGCCAGCCAGCTAGCCAGCCATCTAGCCAGCTAGCCAGCCAGCCAGCCATCCAGTTAGCTAGCCATCTAGCCAGCCAGCCAGCCAGCCAGCTAGCCAGCCAGCCAGCTAGCCAGCCATCTAGCCAGCTAGCCAGCCAGCCAGCCAGCCAGTTAGCTAGCCATCTAGCCAGCCAGCCAGTTAGCTAGCCAGCCAGCCAGCCAGCCAGCCAGCCAGCCAGCCAGCTAGCCAGCCAGCCAGCCAGCCAGCCAGCTCCTCCTCCTACTCCCGTCGTAAGGGAGGTCAGTATAAGACCAAACCTCGAGGGATGAACACTGACACAGTAGACCTCAGTCCGACGCTTCCGTGGCTGGATAAGGTGTGGTCGTGTGCGTGTACGACCTTACTGGGGGTCACACGACGTTACTGGTGGTCGCACGACGTTACTGATGGCCGTGCGACGTTACTGATAGTCGCACGACGTTACTGGTGGTCTTACGACTTTACTGACGGACGTACGACCTTAATGATGGACGTACGACCGCAATGATGGTCGTGCGACCTCACCGGGAACAAAGACTATACACACCATCGTAACGACTCAAACGCAAAAAAAAAAAAAAGAGAGAAGCCAAGCGTTTTGCACAGCTGCTCGTGACTGGACCAGGAAATCACGTGGGATGTTTAATTTGTTGCGGGTCGTTAAGAGCAGAGAGAGAGAGAGAGAGAGAGAGAGAGAGAGAGAGAGAGAGAGAGAGAGAGAGAGGGGGGGGGGAAATGATAGTAAACCCCCTCCTTCCCCCCCCCCGACTCCACAGTGGGGTCGTCATGCCAAGAAGGACCAACTCCGCACGGAAGATGCCGGCACGTACGCGTCGTGACGACACACGAACCGTTCGTGGGAGGCAAGACACGATCCGTTCGTGGGAGGGCAGACACACGAACCGTTCATGGGAGGAAGACACACGAACCGTTCGTGGGAGGCAAGACACGATCCGTTCGTGGGAGGCAGACACACGAACCGTTCATGGGAGGAAGACACACGAACCGTTCGTGGGAGGCAAGACACGATCCGTTCGTGGGAGGCAGACACACGAACCGTTCATGGGAGGAAGACACACGAACCGTTCGTGGGAGGGCAGACACACGAACCGTTCATGGGAGGCAGACACACGAACCGTTCGTGGGAGGAAGACGTTCGAAGAGCCTTGCATGCAGGAGGATGAGCTTGTGTGTGTGTGGGGGGAGTGGATGATGGACACACGAAAGCCAAGCAAAGTTATACGATGAAAAAAGTAGAGTTATCTTAAGATTCTTCAGCATCCACATGACGAATGACAGCTGGTCCGGAGAGCCTGTCCGTGTGTGTGTGTGTGTCTCTGTGTGTCCGTGTGTGTGTGTGTGTCTCTGTGTGTCCGTGTGTGTGTGTGTGTGTGTGTGTGTGTGTGTGTGTGTGTGTGTGTGTGTGTGTTCTCCTTAGCTTTGACCATGATCATATCTGCTTAAACGTACATACATGTACACCACTGCGTTAAGTACATGTATACATTAATTTCTATATTCCGATGTATACGTCCGTGTGTGTATACGTTCGCGTCGCCGTGTCATCCCATGTATACTGACTGACGTGGACATGTATACAGGGAGGAATGCGTGCTTGGCAGGAATGCCCCTGTCTGATTACAATGATAATACATGCATGCCTCCGCCTCCAGACCCCCAGCTCGTATAATGAAGGTGTCTGTATGCTTGTGAGTATATCGGGGCGTGAGAGCCTGCCTCTCTCTCTGTGTGTGTGGAGGCTGACCTGAGCGAGCCACCTGTGCCTGGGAGAGCGTGACCCGGGGTTATGAAGACCTGCACAATCCTAACAGCTGACGGTCCCAAACCACCACCCACCTCCACCCTCCCCCAAGCTGCCCTTCTCGCCCGGAAGCCACCTGTTGTCCCACCTTCGGCAGCCAAATTCAACTAACATCTCTCGGTAATTATACCCCCATCTGTAACAACAGCCGGGGCTTTAATATGACCCTTCGGGTGCCCTGGCCCAAGGGCGGGATTTGCCGAGGTGGCACGGCTATCGTGCTATCGTGTTTGGGGGGGGGGAGGGAAGGGGGTTGTTGGTGTTTGAAACAAGTGAAGGCTGCGCGGGAAGATTGTCCTCACCCTGCGCGCGCAGCCCGGCCGACAGCAAACCGCCGGTCGATCCACACGAAACGACAAACACACACACACCTCCCCCACCCACAACCCACCCACAACCCACCCGACACGAAAGCGTTCGTATATACATATATTCTCCCCCACCCACCACCCACCCGACACGAAAGCGTTCGTATATATATATATATTCTCCCCCACCCACCACCCACCCCCGTCCCCTCCCGGATATGGCCGACTGTCTCCACTTTATGGAGGCCTTTTACAAGAGTTATAATCAGAGAGCCAGGCGGGGGTTATAGCGACAGTAAAAGAGGTGTAAGAACGCACCTCCTCTACCGAGAGATCATTATCAGCTTGGCGGGAACATCTTAAAAGCAACGAGAGGTCGTACTTGGTCGGCAAGTTAATGTTACAGCAAATTATCCCACTCTCTCTTTCTCTCTCTCCTTCATATACGGCCAAAAAGTCACGTCATTCGATATTTATCATCCCACGTCAAGCATTGTAATATGTTATATTATAGATTATGGCCTGGCCGCTACCCTGAATTAATCAGGGCTATTACAGTCACTGCCTGGCTGGATCGTACGAGTATGTGATGAGCGACAGTCATCGTACCCTGGGCAGACCGGTGTTGCCATCCACGGCTCCCATAATATCCGCGCACCCACGGATTGAGGGCAACTCCCGCCCTTATTACCGGGGCGAGTTTAGGGCGTCATTTGCCTGCGCTCGTCTTCCCGCCGCTTCCCAGCTGTTGATCTGATGTTATCTTTAAAAAAATACTCTCGGCCATCATACCTGAGAACGTAAAGTTGACTTATCTTTTTGTCATTACGTCTGATGGCAGTTATTAGGTGTTAATTAGCGCTTTCCATTGACAAATGTTAAAAAACTTTTATTTGTCCATTGGTGTGACAAAATGATTAAGGATAACATAGGCAGTCATTGATGGTAAAAACATACGAGTTGAGTAAGGTCAAGCAATCATTACCATGTCTAATTATCATTTAATAACTAATGTAAGCCATTTATCCTTCTAAATAAAGGCCAGCGTTATCAAACGCTAAATATTTTTTTCTTAGAATTAACAATTAACATTTGTCAAATTATAAACTGTAATAACTTACAATCCTTTTTATTTTACAACCAGTCGGCATTAGAACACAATATTGTGAATTATCTGAGAATTATAACAAGCTCCTCACACACAGACAGATAATCCATAATCTTAATTGACAATTATCAAGGATCAGATTAATTTTTCTCGAATGCTGTGTATTGTTGACAGACATGATTACCTTATTACTTTGAATAATCAACTTCCAGAGAGATAATTATCATTCTGAAGAGCCAGTTTAATTACCCATCTTAAGTATATAATTACCAATTATCACTCATGGTATTCAATGACAGTTCAGTCGTCAGCATCAGTCACCTGGAGTTGGAATACGTAATTTAGTGTCAATTATCGGGAAGGAACGATCCATCATCAGAACCATCAATAAACCGGTCATAATTACTGGTCTACAGTGATAACTATCAGACACGAGAGATTATGTTGTTGGAGACGCGGCTTGTTGGAGAGGCCTCAAGAATGGAGGGAGTGGTGGTGGTGGTGGTGGTGGTGTCAGGATGTTGGAGAGAAGAAGACATGATGAACGGGTAGTGGTTGTGGAGTGATGGAGATCAGAGAGGTTTGAGGGAGTATTGGTGGAGGGAGGAGACCGGATGGTGGAGGAATGTGAGTAAGCAACAGACGCGACGGCAGAGTAAGTAACAGAATAAGATAATGTAAGGAACAAGAGCAAGGAACGTAAGCAACATAGGGTAAGATAAAGTAAGGAACGTACGTAAGCAGCATATATGTACATACATATACATATATATATATATATATATATATATATATATAGAGAGAGAGAGAGAGAGAGAGAGAGAGAGAGAGAGAGAGAGAGAGAGAGAGAGAGAGAGAGTAAGGAACTCGAGTATACCGATCAACACTTAAGTTACACATGAGTGAGGAAGCAAGTAACACAAGAACACCAGAAATTAACCAGTACGAAGTACGGAACACTTAATTAGCACAGAGTACGAAGACAAGATTAAGGAACACCAGCCAAGTAGCAGGGAGCAAGGAACATACATGGAACACCAGTAAAAGCAAACATGACGTTTGAACAAATAAGTAACCAGGAACAGAAGTCACACGAACATGACTGAAACTGGTAAGTAGCACAGAAAACGACGAACCGCCACAAGGAGCATTAAAAGTCACAAGAAACAAGTAACGGAAGAAAACGTAACGTAAGACAGGTTAAAGTAAAGAAATGATAGAGTAAGGAGCAGGAGGAGGATAGGGGGTGGGGGGGGATGGGGGTGTGCTGTAGAGGGAAGAATCAAGATCTGTAGATATAGTCGATAGATATATTCGATAGATATAGTCGATAGATATATTCGATAGATATAGTCGATAGATATATTCGATAGATATATTCCTATCTCTTTATTACCCACCTAAAAATCCCGATCAATCAATTAAATAAGTAAATAAGTGAATAGAATCCAGATCAATCAAATAAATCATAAAATAAATGAATAAATGAATAGAGTATGTCAATGAATAAATGAAATATATAAAGTATATACTTGTAAGAATCATCATCTGCACTTTTACTTAACACTTAAATCCCACAAGTGTAAGTTACACGTTGAGGGGCGTCAGTTGGCCTAGAGACCAGGCACACATATGTGTCAGAATGATTGTGGTGAAATTATTACCTATAACTAGAAATTATTAGTTATAAGTCGAGGTCATCACTTACAACTCAAGATTATCAGTTATCAGTCTGCTTTATGGGTCGTTGTTTTGAGTTATCAGTCAACGATAAAGGAGTGAGTTGGGAAAGGCGTGAATCACCAGCCCGAATTATCAGTTATCGTCCTAAATTATCATTCATTTATTTATAAGCAACGCGACAGACAGACGGTGAGGGAGTCAATAACGGACAGATAATGAGACGGTTTGCCCTCAATAAATCACTCAATAAATACTAATTTTCTTACAAATATTTTCTCTTATGGAAGGTATGAGAATATTGAAGGAAGGCAGAGGCGGTGGGAAAGGTGCAGATGTCAACACGAGAGAGAGAGAGAGAAAACGGAGAGAGGTTGAGGTCGTGGTCGACTATGAGGGGGTTGTAAATGGTTGTAAATGGGTCATGGTGACGTGGTTGGCGGGAAGGGGGGGTAGGGGGGTTGTTCTTGGGCTTATTATATAACACAGGAGGAAGTTTTCAGACGTGTAAATCATTTACAGGTAAAATACCCTAACTCATTTACAGGCACAAGAATGTAAATCATCTACAAGCACAAGACTGTAAATCATTCAAAGCACAAGATCGTAATAATTAACGAGCACAAGACCGTATATCATTTACAAGCACAAAACTGTAAATCATTTACAAGCAGAAGACTGTAAATCATCTCCAGGCACAAGGATGCAAATCATTGACAAGCACGACTGTAAATCATTGACAAGCACAAGACTGTAAATCATTGATAGGCACAAGATTGTAAATCATTGACAAGCACAAGACTGTAAATCATTGACAAGCACAAGACTGTAAATCATTGACAAGCACAAGACTGTAAATCATTGATAGACACAAGATTGTAAATCATTTACAAGCACAAGATTGTAAATCGTTGACAAACACAAGACTGTAAATCATTTACAAGCACAAGACTGTAAATCATTGATAGGCACAAGACTGTAAATCATTGACAAGCACAAGACTGTAAATCATTGACAAGCACAAGACTGTAAATCATTAACAAGCACAAGACTGTAAATCATTGATAGGCACAAGACTGTAAATCATTGACAAGCACAAGACTGTAAATCATTGACAAGCACAAGACTGTAAATCATTGACAAGCACAAGACTGTAAATCATTGATAGGCACAAGACTGTAAATCATTGACAAGCACTAGACTGTAAATCATTGACAAGCACAAGACTGTAAATCATTGACAAGCACAAGACTGTAAATCATTTACAAGCACAAGACTGTAAATCATTGATAGGCACAAGATTGTAAATCATTTACAAGCACAAGACTGTAAATCATTGACAGGTACAAGATTGTAAATCATTTACAAGCACAAGACTGTAAATCATCGACAGGCGCAAAAGTACTTTTCCCATAAATTTAGGAGAACGACTTATAAGACCACTGCTACATTAACCCTACTGACCATCACCGTCACCACGACCACAATCTACCCCCACGTCACACGTGACGCCAGGGAGAACATGGGGTGACGCTACGGAACACACGTCACATATAACTGATAATATACGCAAGAATTTAATCAAAAACAAACAACAAACAAACAAGTACAAACGCCGCTGTACCATAGAAAAAAACGTTCTTACGCAGAGAAACACAATGTAACGTTTACAAACAAAAAAAAGTTGGAGCGTCACACAAAGAGCGTGACGGTGTAACACCCCATCAACTGCAGTTGACCGTCACGCTGAATATCCCGCAACGTCACAATGAGCCTCGTAACGCTGTGACGGAAACGACGCAACATGAGAAAGAGGGCCTGTGACGTCATATACCAATGGTATAAATTCTAGGAGAGAAAAAAACGGAACACCATAGAAAATGGTTCTAGGGACACACACACACACACACACAGACACACACACACACACACACAGACACACACACACACACACACACACACACACACAGCAGATAACAGGAGATAACCCTTTCATACCGTGTCGTGGGATCACAAGATAACAACATTTTCCTCGCCTCTGTTCTCGCCGCTTCATTCCGACACAGCTGAAGGCAATACTACCCTAAACACGTATTTTCATCGTTACGACAGTGTAAATCTGGCTTCATTTCAATGTGACTGGTCACCTCTTTCTCAATCTTCAGTCGAGTTGAATTCCTTTAACACCAACCCTGCCAGGAGGCAAAACCCCAGACTCTCTGAAAATCGTGGAAATCTCTTATCATTACCATCTTTTTTCTATCTCTCTCTCTTTCTTTCTTTCCCCGTCCTCTCTCGAGCTCTGGAAAATATGCAAACATATGTAGATTTGATCAGTCCTGCTTGGATGCGTTGTGCTACGCGGACGAGAAACAGCGGTGGACCCAAGATTGTGCCCAGCGGGACGCCACGCGTCTGTTTCACTTCATCTCAGAAGAAAGAAAAGGAATTTCTAACGTAGCTTCTGTTCCCCCAGCCATTGCAATTGCATACAAGGCCAGATGAGCTGCATCATTGCCCCTGCAAGACACAGACACACAAATTACCTGGTAAACAACACAGTCATCCATTAACTAAACAGAGGAGGGGAGGGAGGGGGAGGGGGTAAGAACAAAGACAACAACAGAGGTGCAACAGGACAACAGAGCTGAGGAAGCGTGGTGGATAACACAGGAGTCAACAGAGCAGAGGCTGGGAGGATTAACCAAGCTAACAGAGGAGGTGAGAGGGGGGGGGAGGGGGAGGGGGCGGAGGGGAACAGGTTAGAAGAAAGGAGAAACTGGAGCATTACAGACAGGTGAGGGAGATGGAACCCTCCATCACTATGTTGCCTCCCTCCCGTTGAACCATTCCCTCTCTCCTGTTGCACCATTCCCTTCCCTCATTTGAACCATTCCCTCCCTTCCTCCCATCCCCCCCTTCTCCCTCCTGCTGAACCATTCCCTCCCTCCCGTTGAACCACTCCCTCCCTCCCTCCCTCCCGCTGAACCATCATGATGAAGAGGGCAGGTGGGTCTCCATCTTCCTGGCACCAGAGGCCGCAGCCACCCTACACCACACCTGTCTATCACACCTACACAGATGGTAGAGTGCCGCAGGTGGGGGTTACACAGATGGTAGAGTGCCGCAGGTGGGGGTTACACAGATGGTAGAGTGCTGCAGGTGGGGTTACACAGATGGTAGAGTGCCGCAGGTGGGGGTTACACAGATGGTAGGGTGCCGCAGGTGGGGGGTTACACAGATGGTAGAGTGCCGCAGGTGGGGGTTACACAGATGGTAGGATGCCGCAGGTGGGGGTTACACAGATGGTAGGGTGCCGCAGGTGGGGGTTACACAGATGGTAGGATGCCGCAGGGGAGGTATACAGATGGCAGGGTGCCGCAGGGGGGGTCACAGATGGCATGGTGCCGCAGGGGAGGGGTCACACATATGGCAGGGTGCCGCAGGGGAGGTATACAGATGGCAGGGTGCCGCAGGGGAGGTATACAGATGGCAGGGTGCCGCAGGGGGGGTTCACAGATGGCATGGTGCCGCAGGGGAGGGGTTACACAGATGGTAGGTTGCCGCAGGCTACGTCAACCATCTGCCGCACACACCACTATGTCTCCCCAACAATTTATTCTGATAATCGTATCTCCCCAGATCATAAATCCTGAAAATAAATTTGTAGTTAGAAAACAGGTTCTTTAATATAGGTGTAGGGTGGAGGCGCTTCCTGAGGCACGAACGGTACGTGATGTGGTGGTCCGTGGTGGTGTACAGACGGTACGTGATGTGGTGGTCCGTGGTGGTGTACAGACGGTACGTGATGTGGGGGTCCGTGGTGGTGTACAGACGGTACGTGATGTGGTGGTCCGTGGTGGTGTACAGACGGTACGTGATGTGGTGGTCCGTGGTGGTGTACAGACGGTACGTGATGTGGGGGTCCGTGGTGGTGTACAGACGGTACGTGATGTGGTGGTCCGTGGTGGTGTACAGACGGTACGTGATGTGGTGGTCCGTGGTGGTGCAGGGACGGTACGTGATGTGGTGGTCCGTGGTGGTGTACGGACGGTACGTGATGTGGTGGTTCGTGGTGGTGTAGGGACGGTACGTGATGTGGTGGTACGTGATGATGTACAGACGGTACGTGATGTGGTGGTACATGGTAGTGTACGGACGATACGTGATGTGGTGGTACGTGATGATGTACAGACGGTACGTGATGTGGTGGTCCGTGGTGCTGTACGGACGATACGTGATGTGGTGGTACGTGGTGTAGGGATGGTACGTGATGTGTCGGTAACACGGACGGTACGTGATGTGTCGGTAACACGGACGGTACGTGATGTGGTAGTAACACGGACGGTACGTGATGTGTCGGTAACACGGACGGTGCGCTGAAACGTGTCGTTACCGGCACGACTATGCCTCCACGTTCGGCCATTAATCTCAAATATCACTAATTACTCTCGAATCACCCATTACTCCTCCATGGCTAATTGGCGCGGGAGAACGTCCCAGACACAAACACATTGTGTGAGGCCATGGTATGTGTGCCGCGCCGGGCGGAGGTAATGTGTAATAACATAGTGGAGCATCAGAGGGTGGGAGGAGGAGGAGGAGGAGGAGGAGGAGGAGGAGGAGGAGGAGGAGGAGGAGGAGGAGGAGGAGGAGGAGGAGGGAGGAGGAGGAGGAGGGGAAACAAGTTAACGATCGTTCACTCCTCCTCCTCATGCAAAACCACTTGGCCTTCTTAATTCCCTGGGCGGGAGCATGACGGACGGACGGAAGAGAGGGTGGGCGGGTGGGTGGGCGGAGTGGGTGGATGGGGACGCGACGGGCGTACCTACTCTGAGAGGGATTCGAAGCCGTCCGTGGAGGGAGTTAAACACAGCGTCGGCGGTGGGTGGGTGGGTGGGTGTTGGGGGGCGCGGCAGTCTAGGAGGCCGGGGCCGAGCGTATTGTTAACCGAGTTTTTACGGCGGGAAATTATTGCCTTTAATGTGTTGAGAGAGAGAGAGAGAGAGAGAGAGAGAGAGAGAGAGAGAGAGAGAGAGAGAGAGAGTTTACGAGGGTCCAGCCTCTCTCTCTCTCTCTCTCTCTCTCTCTCTCTCTCTCTCTCTCTCTCTACCGCAGGGGAAGGTAAGGCTACCCACATGTGATGACACGGCCTTCCCTGCCTGGGGTCGAGTCTGGCCTCAACCTGGGAACTCTCTCTCTCTCTCTCTCTCTCTCTCTCTCTCTCTCTCTCTCTCTCTCTCTCTCTCTCTCTCTCTCCGTGAAGTGCCTCGTCTGTACACATAAATACCCCCCCCCCCCACACGACTGTCTCAAGTAATGATTGCGTCTCGTCTTCGTATAACGACCGTGCGCGTTTTCTCTGGGGGGGGGGGGAGGAGAGTTGTGAGCAACCCCCGGGGGTAATTACGTGGTGATTCGACGTCCCTCTCGCTAACAACCCTTACGTGAGCCTCAGAGTTACGATCGACTTTAGGAGGCACAGGGTATATAGGGCCACTTGCGACGTCGTCAGGTCTTGAGGTACGTAAAACTTACGATAATCGCTATGATCACTACCCTTCCCCCGTGCTGTAAATCACGGTTAACAAGCATACATATTAATGACTACAGAAGAACAAGCACCGCCCTCGTTACACATGTACATATCGTACATATTGATGGCGGGGCGTGGGACCAGCACCGTACCTGGTGCCAGACGTACCAGGCAGGTTGGTGCCACGGATTTGCATGTCAGTAAACAACCCCGCGCCGGATTTTATGACTGTTGCAGGAATCTGGCCGGGTTGTTTACACTAGCATTATCCTGACTCGTACGTCCACGTGAGGCATGTGTGCGTCCTGGCAGGCATCAGTGTGAGGGGAGGAGCAGGCCTTCTTGTATGTGACCCGGGGTCTGGGCTGAGCGGGGTGCGCGACCCTGATTGGAAAACGCTGAATGATTAATTGGTGCCCAGGATTGATTGGTGCCCAGGATTGGTGCCCGCGACTATTATCGTACCCCTGATCCCTTAGCCAGAGGGTCGCATCTCTTGACGTCCACAAACACACACACACACACACACGCACCGACACATTTTACAAGCTCTCTCGTCTTACAAACATGCATTCCGAACAGTAAAACTGCATCGTCCAACAACACAGAACATGTTCGAAACCTTTATTTAGCAGACCGCTCTATTAGAAAAAAAAAGAAAGAAACACCTCAAACTGGACCAATTTACGTTTTCAACACAGCTTTTGAAAATTGCTCTTAAATGTTTATTCAGAGCACGGCGCCTTATTGGACGCATTCTAAATCCTTTACAGGAATGAAGGGCGTTCTAGACCACAAAAAGGTGGTACTAACTTGTGTCTGGGGACACGCCCAAGAGGTTGCCACACACACGATGACCAACCCGCCAACACGGCTGCCAATAATTTATACGCTTCCCTGAAAGGATAGAAATCGCCGGCTGCTGAGTCGAGTAAAATATATAAATGTTAAGCGGGAGGGATGTGCCAGCAATGTGGGAGGTATGTGGACGAAATTTTGGTAAATGGTTGTAACACTGAACAATGCCATTCCGCCGTTCTCCGCTCAACGCATGAGTGAGTAGACGAAAGGCCGGACGGCCCCGAACCCACTAGTGTATCTGAATTCCCACTGGTTAACAGTACCATACACTGAACACGCCTAAATAACGTAGAGGCGAAGGAAAACAGACTTTGCTATACGTTCTGACGTAAATGGCCCTCCTCCTCGTCTGGCAGTGGTTGTAGATCACATTACGGCAGTAACGATGGTCGTTAGGAGCGCAATGATGTAACCACTGTATGAGAATCACCATAAGCGCGTGAGAGAGAGAGAGAGAGAGAGAGAGAGAGAGAGAGAGAGAGAGAGAGAGAGAGAGAGAGAGAGAGAGAGAGAGAGAGAGAGAGAGAGAGAGAGGTAACACGGGGAGGGGGAGACGATATTCATACATAGAAGAAGAAGAAGAAACCAAGTTGAAGCTGGCGTGGTTTCCGGTGTGTGTGTGTGTGTGTGTGTGTGGAGCGGAGGCCCACTTGACTCACACTTCCTATGACGCAACCTTTGACGCACGTTTCCCCCCCCCCCCTCCTCCTCCTCCACACACTCACACACACATACAAACACATATACACGCAGAGCACCTCCGCTTCCAGCCTTGTCCCACCCCTTACTGTCTCACTACGAGGCCTCCAGTCCCCTCCAGGTTGTCCAGTCCACCAAGCTTCTCAGTGTCCGTCTGCATGATGAAGCTAAGCTGGGACGAACACGTCACCACCACCTTCATCACCAGGTCCTCCAGTTATCATCATCATCACCAGGTCCTCCAGTTATCATCATCACCAGGTCCTCCAGTTATCATCATCATCACCAGGTCCTCCACTCATCACCATCACCAGGTCCTCCAGTTATCATCATCATCATCACCACCATCACCAGGTCCTCCAGTTATCATCACCATCACCAGGTCCTCCAGTTATCATCATCATCACCAGGTCCTCCAGTCATCACCATCACCAGGTCCTCCAGTTATCATCATCATCATCACCACCATCACCAGGTCCTCCAGTTATCATCACCATCACCAGGTCCTCCAGTTATCATCATCACCAGGTCCTCCAGTTATCATCATCACCAGGTCGTCCAGGTACCATCATCACCAGGTCGTCCAGTTATCATCATCACCAGGTCGTCCAGTTATCATCATCACCAGGTCGTCCAGTTATTATCATCATCAGGTCGTCCACTTATCATCACCAGGTCGTCCAGTTATCATCATCACCAGGTCGTCCAGTTATTATCATCACCAGGTCGTCCAGTTATCATCATCACCAGGTCGTCCAGTTATTATCATCATCAGGTCGTCCACTTATCATCACCAGGTCGTCCAGCTACCATCATCACCAGGTCGTCCAGTTATCATCATCACCAGGTCGTCCAGGTACCATCATCACCAGGTCGTCCAGTTATCATCATCACCAGGTCGTCCAGTTATCATCATCACCAGGTCGTCCAGGTATCATCATCACCAGGTCGTCCAGGTACCATCATCACCAGGTCGTCCAGTTATCATCATCACCAGGTCGTCCAGTTATCATTACCAGGTCGTCCAGTTCTGGTCCCTGGTCCCCTCTGCCCAGCCTGGTCATCCACCACACAACAGACACATTAGACAAGGTGCACAAGAGGTCATGATCAAGGTCATCCTGGCTCCCTCACACACCAACACACTCCTCTCTCTCTCTCTCTCTCTCTCTCTCTCTCTCTCTCTCTCTCTCTCTCTCTCTCTCTCTCTCTCTCCAACCATCACACCTCCACCTCGTCCAATAGTTAGGGACGAAGCTACTGCACCATTCCCCGCCACCGGCACCTCCTGCCAACGGAGATCCCTCGTCCCCCAGTTACAAGTTCGGCACCACAACCACATCACAGCCCATCCCAGCTGGTTCAGACCGCTACAAAAACAGGACGGTCAGGTCAAAGGTCAGGCCATCATACCCACAAGTCGTACCCAAAGGGCAAACCGTCGTTCTCAAGGAGTTAATTGTCGTAAGTTTTTTTATTGTTGTTGTTGTGCAGGTGACGAGGTAGTTAGAGGGCAATTGACGACAGTTTAGTGGTCGTTAATTGTCGGTGACACGTCGAAGTAGGAGGGCGACAGTCGGTACCAATACCTTACGGGCAAATAGCAGTAATTAACCGTGGATAAGACAGGGGCGAGAGGCGTGTAATTAGGCCATTAGCCAGTCAATAGAGAGGGTCAGAATCAGGTCTTTATGATGGACAATGGCCAGTCATCCCTCTCTCACCCCCCCCACTCTCTCTCTCTCTCTCTCTCTCTCTCTCTCTCTCTCTCTCTCTCTCTCTCTCTCTCTCTCTCTCTCTCTCTCTCTCTCTCTCTCTCTCACGATGCTAACTGCCGGATTACGTCGTTACGTGGTGTGCTTTGGTGAGGTGGAAGCTGCGGTAATGACCCTGGTATGTTACGAATCAAACAAAAATAAACAAAAAACAAACAAACAAACAAACAAAGACAGACAAAGACACATACACACAAACGTACCACGTAACCAAACACACACACACACACACACACACACACACACACACACACACACACACACACACAGAGGCATGCAACACGCAATCACAGACATAAACAAGTGTTGACATCCAATTGCATTACAAGCAAGACATTAAACGCATCCCAGCCACCATCAGACGCCACCAATCAGAAGACTGATAGTGTAGTCAAACTGGCCAATCAGGAGACAATCTGCTTACAGAAAGCCAGTCGACCATTCATAACAAGCCAGTGAATCAGATTACGAGAACCAGCCAATCAAAAAAAAAAAAAAAAAACCACGGTTTAGAAAACGATTAGCGGGGAGGAAAAAAAAATGAGCCAATCAGAACACAATCACCCCCGAGAGAGAGAGAGAGAGAGAGAGAGAGAGAGAGAGAGAGAGAGAGAGAGAGAGAGAGAGAGAGAAACCAGTCCAACCATCTGGCAGAAACCACGGAGAAAACATCGTCAGTTTGGGGAGAGGAGAAACCCAGACCACCACGAGAGCGCTACCACGACGGACAGATCAAACAGGCTGTTAGAGTGCGATCCTTGCATGACGCCTTCAACCCCCCCCCCCCCTCGCCCCCTCCCTCACCCCAGGAGAATCATCATGTACCCAATTAGCCCCATGAGCGACGTCTTAATTGTCCACACCCGGCGACAAGCTTGTTACAGTCTTTAAGTGAGCCAAACCTAACGACTCGTCCGCCTTGTGTGTGTATATAGACGTGTGTATATATATATATATATATATATATATATATATATATATATATATATATATATATATATATATATATAAGACCACATAATTGGCTCCCTCCAGCGATGAGACGGCATTGAATTAATCTCTCTCTCTCTCTCTCTCTCTCTCTCTCTCTCTCTCTCTCTCTCTCTCTCTCTCTCTCTCTCTCTCTCTCTCACCACATCTTGCATTACCTGCCTTACTAACCCGCTGTGACGAAAGCGGGCGCAACTGCGCTGCTTCCCTTCTTTGCGGTTGGTCGCCCCCCCCCCTGGGGAGGGGAAGGGGGGGGGGGGTCGTCGTCATCATCATAATTCAACGAGTCATTGTACCTGGTGGTTAATAGGTCGTGCCCGACTGGTTAACAAGGGGGGCTGATTACTTAACCAAACCGCACGTGTCTAATGACGTCAGCACGAGCGATTTTGAGAGGAGAGGGAGGGGGGGGTGGGGGTGGTCACTTAAAGGTTTGTACTACAGTGGAGGGTTGCCTACGTCACCGGCACCTGGCACACTTATAATGAGGAAGGTCTTATACTTATACCTATACCACTTATAATGTGGACTTGTGCACGTACCTGGAGAACTTATAATGAGGACTTATGTACTTAGAACACTTATAATGTGGACTTATGTACCTGGAGCACTTATAATCCTGGCTCCTATACCCGAAACACTTTATTAAGTAGTCCATTTGGTTATGTATAGATTATAGATTCCTAACTAACCCAAACCTTTGGCTTACTTGTAAAGTGAAAAGAAAAGAAGGTATGTGTGGGGGGGGGGGAACTTGCACTTATAATACCTACGAGTTAGAAATATGTCCGTCCCACTTAGATTTATAAAACACTTATATATGACACTACATCAAAAGATCAACTTATAATAAGTGAAGGACAGTCTGGCCTGCCCTCAAGTAACAACTGTTAAGTGTGAAAGTTCAAGTGGGGAGGTTGAGTGCGAAGGTTCAGTGGGGAGGTTAAGTGTGAAGGTTCAGAGGGGAGGTTGAGTGTGAAGGTTCAGTGGGAGGTTGAGTGCGAAGGTTCAGTGGGGAGGTTGAGTGTGAAGGTTCAGTGAGGAGGTTGAGTGTGAAGGTTCAGTGGGGAGGTTAAGTGTGAAGGTTCAGTGGGAGGTTGAGTGCGAAGGTTCAGTGGGGAGGTTGAGTGTGAAGGTTCAGTGGGGAGGTTGAGTGTGAAGGTTCAAGTGGGGAGGTTGAGTGTGAAGGTTCAGTGGGGAGGTTGAGTGTGAAGGTTCAGTGGGGAGGTTGAGTGTGAAGGTTCAGTGGGGAGGTTAAGTGTGAAGGTTCAGTGGGAGGTTGAGTGCGAAGGTTCAGTGGGGAGGTTGAGTGTGAAGGTTCAGTGGGGAGGTTGAGTGTGAAGGTTCAGTGGGGAGGTTGAGTGTGAAGGTTCAGTGGGGAGGTTAAGTGTGAAGGTTCAGTGGGAGGTTGAGTGCGAAGGTTCAGTGGGGAGGTTGAGTGTGAAGGTTCAAGTGGGGAGGTTGAGTGTGAAGGTTCAGTGGGGAGGCTGAGTGTGAAGGTTCAGTGGGGAGGTTGAGTGCGAAGGTTCAGTGGGGAGGTTAAGTGTGAAGGTTCAGTGGGGAGGCTGAGTGTGAAGGTTCAGTGGGGAGGTTAAGTGTGAAGGTTCAGTGGGGAGGCTGAGTGTGAAGGTTCAGTGGGGAGGTTAAGTGTGAAGGTTCAGTGGGGAGGCTGAGTGTGAAGGTTCAAGTGGGGAGGTTGAGTGTGAAGGTTCAGTGGGGAGGTTAAGTGTGAAGGTTCAGTGGGGAGGCTGAGTGTGAAGGTTCAAGTGGGGAGGTTAAGTGTGAAGGTTCAGTGGGGAGGTTGATTGTGAAGGTTCAGTGGGGAGGTTAAGTGTGAAGGTTCAGTGGGGAGGTTAAGTGTGAAGGGTCAGTGGGAGGTTAAGTGTGAAGGTTCAGTGGGGAGGTTGAGTGTGAAGGTTCAGTGGGGAGGTTGAGTGTGAAGGGTCAGTGGGGAGGTTGAGTGTGAAAGTTCAGTGGGGAGGCTGAGTGCGAAGGTTCAGTGGGGAGGTTAAGTGTGAAGGTTCAGTGGGGAGGTTAAGTGTGAAGGTTCAGTGGGGAGGTTAGGTGTATTTTCCTCCCACTGTAAAAACAAATCAAACAGTACTAGACCAACAGGACCCACCAACGGTCAACGGGAGAACGCATGGGCTTAACGGGAGAGGGTATGAGACGACAGAACCCGGCAACAGAACCCGGAGACGTCACCACCCCCCTTACAGAACCCCAGAGAACCAGTGGGAGAACCCAGGAACCCTCGACCATCACTACCAGCCGATACCAGTACACCTGGACCGGGAAACACCTCACTCAACAACCACGACCCGATATCACACTACAGAAACCCGATAAAACCCGATATAATACAGCGCAGAGTAATGAACACCGATTACACCCCCCCCCCCCCCCCGACCCGATCATCACTGAACGAACGGAATTCAACAGGAACTCACGCCAGGCAACGGAACACCGATAACACCGGGCAGGAACGCAACAGCGCCGGGCAGGCGCACCGATACAACGCAACATCAATCGGGGATTGTGGTGGGGGGTTGTGGTGGGGGGGTTGTGGTGGGGGGGGTTGTGGGGTTGTGGGGGAGGGATAAAAAAAAAAAAGACATATATCTAAGCGGGAGGATAAACAGGCGTGTCAACAGAAGCAGACACAGTAGCCGATACCAGCAAAAACTAACCCACAAAAACGCGGGGGAATCTGGGCGTTATCGGCACGATCGGGCCGTGAGGCGAGAGGGGTCCCCGATCGCAGGCGCGCTTCAGGAGGTGGGGTGGGGGGAAGCCGAATATAGGTGGGGTGTAGGCGGGAGGAGGCGTGGGGAGATGAGTACTAGTGGGGAGAAGGCGCGGGGAGCCTGGCGCAGCTGCGGAGTGGGCGGGAGTAGCCTGGCGCAGCTTAGTAGGCGGGAGGAGATGAGCGCAGTTGAGCAGTGGGCGGGAGTAGCCTGGCGCAGCTCAGCAGTGGACGGGAAGAATTTGGCGCAGCTGCACAGCGGACAGGAGGCAGCCGAGCAGTGGGGCTGGAGGGAGCCGTGCGCAGCCGAGCAGTGGGGCGGGAGGAAGCCGTGCGCAGCCGAGCAGTGGGGCGGGAGGGAGCCGGGCGCAGCCGAGCAGTGGGGCTGGAGGGAGCCGGGCGCAGCCGAGCAGTGGGGCGGGAGGGAGTCGGGCGCAGCTCCGCAGTGGACGGGAGGGATCCGTGCGCAGCCGGTGACGGGAGGCGCACACCACGATGACCATACGGGTATAATGGCCGCTTCCCGTAATGACCATAGCCCAGTAATTTACCGTCATTTAACATTTGGCGGCAGCCGTTCAATTTCCTTTATAACCCGGACTTTCTGTAGTTGTTTTGTGTTCTGTGGCGCTTTTTTACGTGTCCATCTGCTCTCTCGTGGGGCTGACACCCCCCCCTACACCCCCCCACTCTCTCTCTCTCTCTCTCTCTCTCTCTCTCTCTCTCTCTCTCTCTCTCTCTCTCTCTAATCCCTCCAACTCAAAACCTGACAATACCAGTAACTTCTATAACAACATATAACAAAAAAAAAAAAAGTTGTCTTTACAGTTGTCCAGCAGTGTTGTGGGTGGTCACTCACTACCACAGAAAATCCGTATATATACAACATGGTTACACACACACACACACACACACACACACACACACACACACACACACATATATATATATAAATATATATATATAAGATTATATATATATAGCTTATATTCAGTACATCATGATTGCTGAACCAGATAACATAATTACTCATCATAAATGTGGTAATGTATCATTTAATCACTTACCGAGGATAGTTACCTGATATCTGGTAATTGTGTTAGATAACTAATTTATATGATACAGATCCAGTTATATATAATTCATATGATACAGAACCTGTTGTATTTAATTTATATAATACACAACCTGTTGTATAATACAGAACCTGTTGTATCTAATCGTATATAATACAGAACCTGTTGTATAATACAGAACCTGTTGTATGTTCACCACAAGCCCTCACATATTCCCATATCACGTTGGTAGATGTTGTCACATGTGAACGGTTACCCACCGTATGATGAAGGTGAACATGAAGTACGTGTCTCCTATACACTTCGTGAGGGGAGGTGTACGACCAACTGTGTGAATTCATTAATTGATACTGGCCGTAGTGTGAGTGGGGTTCATCTATCAAGATGCCACATACACACATACACACACACACACACACACACACACACACACACATACACACAGAGCGCAAGAGGCTGTAGACCGGTTCTCTTTCTCATTTATATATATATATACATTGATGGTATCAATGATGCGTTGCATTGTAAGATGTCACAAGTCTTGGAGGATTATTAAAATCCGGGGAGGTTAAATGACAAATGAAACATGGAAGTCCACAGCTTCAACGGCCAGACGTAGACAGTTTGAGAAGCGCAAAAGTCTTGCATATCATGGATGCAGAAAAGCAAAAAGGCAAAAGTTGCAGTGCGCATTATCTTCAAATGCAACAGGTAAATTGGTGGGGAAGAGGTATGCGTGTAGTAATCTCTGGCGACCCTAAATGCAAGCAAGCATTGCAATGAAGCAACGACAAGGGCGAGTATAATTCTCGGACTTAATATCATAAGGTTGGGCCTTCCTATTAAAGTCTGGGGGAAAATCATCCTTATTCTATATAATTCATTGATTGGTCCCCCATCTTTGTTCAGTCTTGGATCACGTTAACTACAGGATTGGAATGTATATATCCTCGGACGAGAGAAGGTTAAGAGGTGATCGAACACATGGATGGAATGACCAATTAGAGTAGTTGAAAGCTGTTACGATAAACACCAATGATGACGCTCGTTACAAGGCAATGACGCTCTGACAGAGACACAACACATGGTTGTGAACTGGATCACAACATCATCTTTCAAGGTGGGTGAAACAGGAGCAGTTACGATGAGTCCGTACGACCCTACACATGCGTCAGCGACGCGGTAAAGGAATTAAACCACTGAGGAACGGACGGACGGACGGACGGACGCATGCACGGACGGACGGAAAGCTTGCAAACACCGAGGTCAACACAGCTGTGTGACCTCCAACAGCTGTACGACGACCAACGACCCAGCCCTGTGTGAAGATGGACTCCACCCGAGCCACGTCTGTGTGGGCTGTGAGGTCACATAACCTCCTGAGACCTCTCCAGATCAACTCAGGTAATAAACATCGTTGGAATTTAAGGTCAAGTAACAGTTAGGGTCAACAGAACCATCCCCCTTGTCGTAATTAAATCCCGACAACTTCGGTCGGTCATCCTGGGACCGGCAGGGGTACAGGGAACGTCGAACCCTGCCAAATATAGCGTCTGAATGTTTGTGTTTACGTAGAGTCACATCAACAACAGGAGACGCCCCTCAACACATGCCTGACAACTTTATATACATCTTGCACAAAGCTGGTGTATACACGTTACCCACGCCTGTGTGGCTGACACGATGAATAACTTACGATACAAGATGTATATATATATATATATATATATATATATATATATATATATATATATATATATATATATATATATATATATGAAGATAAGAAAATACGACATATAAATATGTAATCGAAATTCATAAGTCGGTCACTTCATACTAAAAAGAATAATTTGTAGTGTTCATGCAACAAGCGATGTACATAACTGATCATAATTGACTTTAATAAGGAAAACTAGTCTTTATAAATAATTATCAGGTCTTCCTGATTATCATGTAATCATATTTTACTGCATCAAATATCCACTAGTAAATCGACGGCTGAAACTTATTGACACTTACCAAGTGAAGCAAAGTTGAGTTGTGATTAAACCTTCAAGAAAGTATTATCACTAAGTTATTATCATATTCATTTATATAAGTTTTTTATCATATTCATTTATATTTATAATTACTAAGTAATGCATCATAAACTGTATTATCTCTACTACGAAAAACCTTGTTCTAGTTTCTTGTGCGAGTAAACCAAATATATAAACCAGCATCACCTCATCAGGTTTAACCTTACCTACTCCAAGTAGACACGAGACGAAAGGACTGGTATAAATCTGTGTGTGTGTGTGTGGAGCCAGTTGTTAAGACGCAGAACAAAGAACGAGTTTAGCGTGACGTTTATGGCACAGCTAGGTTCAGGGGGGGGCTGCTGCCTCATGAACCCCCCCCCCCTCCTGGAGTAGATAACCAGACTACACATCATCTTAATGTCGACTGATGATGACAACTGTAGCACAGGCAGCCCTGATCCAACCTAGATTGTAGGATCGTACACGCGTTAGTTTCACAGCGTCTCATTACGGTAGTTTCAGTGATAACGGGTAGCAATCTTCTCTGAGTACGACCCTTGGGCACGACGGTACGACCCTTGAGAAACGACGGGCACGACCCTTGGACACGACGGTACGACTCTCGTGGTACGACACTGATGTTTAAAAGGGGTTATACGAGACCTAGGCTAACGGGTTTTCCGTCACACCAGTTTAACGACGGAGAGAGAGAGAGAGAGAGAGAGAGAGAGAGAGAGAGAGAGAGAGAGAGAGAGAGAGAGAGAGAGAGAGAGAGAGGCAGTTAATTAACTAGCTTGTCCCAGGATAAGGTAATTACCTCCACTGTCCAGACCACTGGAGAGTGACGTAGGCAGGGGCAAGGGGGGTCAAAGGTCACTGTTGAGGGGGTCCGAAAGAGAGAGAGAGGGGGGGGGGGGCAACAGTAGTGCCCACTGCAGCATCAGGAAGGAAACACACACACACACACACACACACACACACACACACACACACACACACTGTGAAAATAACATTAGCACCCTAACCATCACATAAAGGTCAAAATCCCACCAAAGAGGCGTGCAACTACCCACCTTACGCGAGGGTGGACTTGTGCCCCTGTGGCCCGCTGGCTCAACAATGGTAGAATAACTTCCGAGTCTGCTGGAGTAATTACTGGAATAGGTAATTAGGGAGGTTAAGTGGAATTGTTAAGTGTACTGACTGGTGAGCGAGGCGGCTATTGTTAACGATAGACCGGTCGTTAGGCGGTGACCACATGGCTGGCGGCTCCGGCCAACCCTAACATGGACAAACAGCCCAGTTGGGTAGTTCAAAACGATCCACCCAATTCAGAGGCTATAACTAGATAGATAGATAGATAGATAGATAGATACACAGATAGACAGACAAACAGATAGATCGATGAAAACAAAATAAAAAGATAGAACAAAACAATTATGCAAGAAACGTATTTAATAGATCCCTTTTATCTATGGACTGGATTCATTTGTTTACATACACGATCCTGGCGTCGAACATCCCCAGCGACGACTGAACCCGGCGGCTGACCTTACCAGCGGCTACTGCTCCTGGCGGCTGACCTTACCAGCGAACACACAACCCATCCACTAACCAGCCACGCCCCAATCACACGTTAAACATTAAAACGTTGCGGTCTGCACACAACAAGATGGCACAATGCTATTATTCCTGCAGTCTTTTCTGACTCACGGGAAAAAACCCTCAAATATTCACCACTTCCTCATCAGTTTGACGCACGGGTTCAATGGGAGGATGGCGAGTGAGCATAAAGGAGGCGGGTAATGCCGGGGTTTAGGGAAGAAGAGAAGCCCGCTAAACGCTAAGGTTAGCGGGATGCAATCTCTTTAGCGGAGGAAGGAAGTGGTGTTGGGCCGCTCCCCTGCCGGATCCCACACACCGGACCAGATTTTCCGGCTTACGTTACCGATACCGGACTTCCGGATAATTGAATACTCATATATATATATATATATATATATATATATATATATATATATATATATATATATATATATATATATATATATAAGCGTATAAATGGCATTGGGTTGTATATGTATGTAGGTTCTGGCTTAGTTTGGGGTGAGTGGAGGACGAAGAGACGTTGAAGTGGGGTGGTTACTGCTGGGGTGAGGAGGGGAGGAGGTGCACAGTGTGAGGGGGTGGATGAGGAAGCTGCTTGTGTGAGGGTTGGGAAATGAGACGGGATATATAACAAGCAGTGGTCACCCAGCACCACGTTTTCTGTACTGTGGTGGGTTCATGGTTTATTCATTTTCATCAATTGATTACGGTCAAGTAGCGACATGATCCAGTACACGAGAAGCTGTCTATATACACGTGACACACACACACTTAACACTTAACACCCACTACAGTAGGGGGGGGTGTTGTCTCACAAGATCTAAGTGTAAGTGATGGTCGCATGGTAAGTCCTCACGTCCATCTATCAAGGACTTGTCCTTGAGGTAGATAAGTACAGGATAACACAGAAGGTACCTGCCCACGGCGGGAACACAACAGCCACTGAAGTGTGTTGAACCAGTCTGTAAGAACAACACATCCAACATGACTCTCCCCTGACGTAAACACACACACACACACACACACACACACACACACACACACGCCACAAACCCCCCCCCCCTCAACCCAACGTCCAACACAGACACAAACAGACACACACACACACACACACACACGCACACACAGACATAGACACACACACAAACACACACACACACGCCACAAAACTATAGAAGATAAATCATATTTAAATCCTTGCATCTGTTTTTCCATAATTCCTTCGTTGTTCTCATTATCATTTTGAACAATCAGGTCGAAAACGTGTCCCTGCCTCCTCCCCCACCCCTCCACCCCCTCTAAACACTCACCCCCCCCCCCCCCATAGAGTCTACGTAACGTGATACCCATGGGAGAGCGTTTCTCCCCTCCCCCTCCCCCCTTACAACCTCCTCACTCTCACCCCCACTAAAAAAGAAAACCCTCATGTCCCCCCCCCTACCCCCCCCCACCCCCCGCTAAGCCTTGATATCAGCTTAATGACCGTAATCACGTGATCAGTGGCTTGATCACTGCTCAACATTGAAGATCAGGAAAAAACAGATTAGATAATATTTCCCTAGAATTTAAAAACCTCGTCTGGCCTGATATATCGTCATATATATCACTTCTCTATATATCATTGCCGTCAACATAAATACACGGAGATTATTTCTATCACACGATGAATGGTTTCTATTACACGATAGATGGTTTCTATTACACGTTACATTGTTTCTATTACACGACAGATTATTTCTAATACACGATAGATTGCTTCTATTACACGATAGATTGTTTCTATCAAACGATAGATTATTTCTATTACACGATATTGTTTCTATTACACGATATATTATTTCTATTATACGATAGATTATTTCTATTACACGATAGATTGTTTCTATTACACGATATATTATTTCTATTATACGATAGATTATTTCTATTACACGATAGATTGTTTCTATTACACGATAGATTGTTTCTATTACACGATAGATTGTTTCTATTACACGATAGATTATTTCTATTACACGATATTGTTTCTATTACACGATAGATTATTTCTATTAGACAACAGATTATTTCTACAACACGATAGATTATTTCCAAGCGACGGATGAGTGATCGCTAAACCAAGAGATCTATCTCTGAAATCTTGAATATAGCACACATCCATATTTACAAACCACGTGTAAGTGATGCTGTAAACTGTAAATCGTTTACTTCATGTACGTGTCAGGTGTGACCGGATAAGTCCACATTTACAGTCGTGTCTATGATAATTGGATAATTCAAGTCTTAATCGATGGTCTGAAATAATCAAATAATCCCACAACCTTAATCTTGTGTCTATAACAACACTGGATAACCTCACAACCTCAGTCTAGTGTCTGTAAACATATCAACAACCTCACAACCTTAGTCTAGTGTCTGTAAACGATTCAACAACCTCACAACCTCTGTCAAGTTGTCTCCAACCATTCAACAACCTCACAACCTCTGTCAAGTTGTCTCCAACCATTCAACAACCGTACAACCTCTGTCTACTTGTTTCCAACCATTCAACAACCCCACAATCCCAGTCTACTTGTCTTCAACCATTTAATAACCTCACAACCTCTGTCTACTTGTCTCTAACCATCCAAATACCCCATAACTCTAGTCTACTTCTCTTCAACCATTCAACAACCTCACAACCCGTCCAGTTGTCTCCATCGATTGAACAACCTCATTGAACTCCACTATAACGACAGAATCACGGGCGGTCATGACCTCCCCAGGTCCAGCGGTACGTACGAGGCGTTCCGAGTCAGACTGGAGGCAGGGAGAAGGCTTTCCCAAGGTTCGGGCGCGTGCCGGGGGCGGCGCTGGGGTCTTTCACGTGTAGCGGGAGGCCTTTGTACGGGAGCCGGACCGCCCGACGCGCGCGTCGCTGGGTACGTCCTAACCCTTACAGCGCCCACAGCCAGGCCCGTGGGAAGGTACGAGCCCCATCACAAGACACCTCTATATAGCAATATATATATATATATATATATATATATATATATATATATATATATATATATATATATATATATATATATATATATATAAACATTCTTTATATGAATATAGCCATGTTTATACGTGCGTTTAACATGATATATATATATATATATATATATATATATATATATATATATATATATATATATATATATATATATATATATATGTGTGTGTGTGTGTGTGTGTGTGTGTGAGTGTGTGTGTGTGTGTGTGTGTGTGTGTGTGTGTGTGTGTGTGTGTGTGTGTGATTTAAAGTATCGTAAAAAGCACCATCCACGGAAACTAAGAGGAAATGATAATAATGATGATTATGATGACTATGGTCATTATACAAGAATGATCATGAAAATCATAAGTAGGAAGGAAGGAAAGAAGGAAAGAAGGAAGGAAGGAAGGAAGGGAGAAAGGAAGGAAGAAGAAGAGAATAGGGAGAAACATGAATCAGTGGGACAAAGAGGAAGAAGATGAACAAAACAAACTATAAAAAGCGATGTTGAAGGTAACAATAACATAAATAAAATAGATACAAATAAGGAAGATGATAAAGTAAATAAACAAATGATGACGAAGAAAATAACAACAAAAAAAGGAGAGAAAATTGCGCGAGAGAAATATAATAACAGAAGTGTTAAGGAAGAACAGAAGAACAAGAGAGAAGCAATACACACGAGATAATCATGTGAAGAATAAGATGAAGTGCAGAGACGATGATAATGGGGAGGAGAAAGAGAGGGGGGGAGGGATAAAAGAGGAGGTGGGGAGGTAGAAGGAGGAAGAGAGGGAGAAGGGGAGACAATTAGGCTAAAGCTCCCACCCAGCCAGCCAGCCAGCCAGGGAGAAGTTGAAAACTCTCAGCTTAACACAGCTCCCCGGGGAGAGAGTGGGGGAGGGGAGGGGAGGGGGAGGGGAGATGTGACCCTAAGGGAAGGGGAGAGATAATACTGACCTTAAGGGAGAGTGAGGTTAAGGGTCACCCTTAGGGAAGTAAGGGATTGATCTTTAAATTTTCAAGTTTTGGAAGTTTATTTGTTTAATTACACACACACACACACACACACACACACACACAGACGAGGTTATTGCAGTGGTGGTTATAGATGGTAGGAACCATGTCTAGTGGTAGGTGGGTACCATGTTTGGTGGTAGGTGGGTGGAGGTGGTGAACACCTAACCTACAGTGGGTGACAGGTGGATGATAACAGGAGACCTGGTGGTGTGTGACGAGATAACATCTGCTGGAGGACATTACATACTGCCGCCCTGGGGTCGTAACGTCAAACGTGGCTGAGACGCGAGACACTCCAGCAGAGAGGCACCTCCCCACCCACCTCTCCCTCCGGCTCAACAACGCTTGTGTATGTACTGGAGAGAGAGAGAGAGAGAGAGAGAGAGAGAGAGAGAGAGAGAGAGAGAGAGAGAGAGAGAGAGAGAGAGAGAGAGAGAGAGTATATATACTGCCATGGAAAATCTACAGGAAAGTGTGAACTGGAGAAGGTGACCTTAAGGAATGGAGGGGGGGGGGAGGGAGGGGGGGGATAAGGGACGACCCTGAGGGGCGACCCTTGGGAAGGGTGGGTTGCCTCCTGGTAGACGGACCGGAAAATTGGACTGGCATTATAACCATGTGGTGGTGAGGGAGGCGGAGGAAAACGGAACCAAGTGAACCACTGAACAATACACCTCGAGAGGAAGAAAAAAATCAGAAAATGGGAGATAACTCAAGATATCATCTATCTATCTATCTATCTATCTATCTATCTATATATATATATATATATATATATATATATATATATATATATATATATATATATATATGTATAAATGTGTGTGTGTGTGTGTGTGAACAGTTGCTGAGATGTGCGTAGCGCGGAGGGGGGGGGGGGGGGAGGACATGAAAGAAAAACAACAAGGTGTTCCAATCTTCAAAAGACCTTAACGATCGTTAACAGTTAGCTGAAGCCAAAGTCTGACGTCATGAACTTAAAACACATAAATACAAACGTTACTGAAATTCAAATAAGTACACCAAAAAACGTATTATACAAACACATAAATACAAACACCCACGTGAAATACATACAAGGCACACACATAAATTCACACACACACACACGGCACACACACACACACAAGGCACACGCACACACACACACACACGGTTGCCTCCTTTGTTGTACAATTTATTCAAGATCAACTTCATTGATTTTGTTCTTCGTCTCTCATGATGTGAGCCACGTGTACCGCCCCCTCCCCCCCACCCCTCACGCACGCGCGTGGGAGGAGGAAGGAGAGGCCCCGGCACGTGCATTAGGGAAGTGCCAGTACGTGTTCCGTAGTCCTCACCCCTCCTACCCTTACATAGTTCTCAATTTCCTCTTCATATTCTGTCCTTCCTTCCTGCCTTTATCACAGCGTCCTGCAGATAATGATAATCATTTCTCTCGCCAAGTTTCTCTCCCGCCCGGCGCCACGAACCAACGAACAATGGCTTCAAATGCACACAGACCACTCTCAGGGGGTCTGTGTGACGTACTGCAGGGGACCATCCCCCACCATCCACAGTACAAGACTGACTCTTATGATTGGACCGTCTCGTATGCCATGATTCAGGCTGTCGACACCACGTCGTTCCCCTATATCACATTGGTCCATTTCATTCTATCATTGTAAAGATTAATATACACCCTAACCCCTTTATACAAAGGTTAAAGTGCACGTTATCCCTTTATCAACAGATTAACGCACCCCTTACCCATACAGACGATCATTAACCTAAACCAAACTGGAAAACTATAAAATGAATTTTAGATATTTTACGATTTTTCTCTAAAATAAATAAATAAATAAGACATACCAATCGTAAGAAAGTGTTTGATATATTCGTTTCAGGAAACTGCAATATTTTGTTAAGCTCTCAGACATACAATACGAAGCATCAGGACTACGATACATAAAGTATAAGTTGAAATAATGGTAATCTACTATAAAAGATAAATATTACTAATATTACGTAGTTATCATGGTTAGGTACTTAAGTTTGTTAAGTAGTTATCATTGTTAAGCAGTTATCATTGTTCTGTCAAGTAGTCATCATTGTTAGGTAGTTATCATTGTATTGTCAGGTAGTTATCATTGTTAGGTAGTTATCACTGTTAGGTAGTTATCATTATTAGATAGCTATCATTGTTAGGTAGTTATCATTGTTAGGTAGTTATCATTGTTAGGTAGTTGCTACTATTAACTATTAGGAAGTTATTCGCGTGAAATATAATTCGAGGATTTTCGTTTTCAGAAGAGTGGAGAAAAATGTTAGTGGGGTTGTCTCCTAACTACTGGATTATGATAAGTACAAAACCCTAACCACTTTCCACAGTAGGGAACTACCAATTTGCTACGCCAGAATCGTCCCTTAGTACATGACGCAGGACACGAGCATCGTAAGAACGGTCAGGATAGTTAAGTAAAACACGTGATTGGACGAGACAGACAGACAGAACTACCACCCTACGGGTAAATTACCCTAAGGGCGTTTTTTCTCTCCTCGCTTTCCACGGCGGCTTTCAACACTCTGGACCACAGTTGGGTACGACTATAATGCTCCCACACAGACAGACAGACAGACAGACAGGCAACTCTACACCATATTGCTACGGTCGAGACTACGGCTCCGTCCGTTTTCCGTGCGTCTATTTCAACACCGAACACTTCGTAACAGAACATGGGAATTACGCACCCCTCTTAAGTCTCTCTCTCTCTCTCTCTCTCTCTCTCTCTCTCTCTCTCTCTCTCTCTCTCTCTCTCTCACAGGGATTAATCTTCGTTCTCAGAAATTATATAGACGGAGGATAATTGGTCTTGTAACCCACTTGTGAAGAGAACGGGAGACGGTTATGACAGATTGTGTGTGTGTGTGTGTGTGTGTGTGTGTGTGTGTGGACGGGAGCTTGCCCGCGGGCTCCCTCCCACCACCATTACCGTCCATTTCTTGACAGATCCACCGCCCCGGGGGCTCGGCCACTTTTCTACCGTCCAATTTCTCCTGGGTGAGTCCCGTCACTCCTGTCTACTGTGTATATATGAGCGTCTACATTCACTTCCCTCAGTACCGTCCATTACTGTCTACTGCCCTTGCTATAGGTAGATCTTGTCGTTTGTACAGTATCTGCCCCCCCTGTCACTGCCTGTCACATTGTTATGGCGTCTGTCAACTTCGCTACCACGTGGAGCCGCTGCTCTGACGACTGTGTATACTGTCCTTTCTGCTGTGTTCCGTCACTCCTGCTGTGTTCCGTCACTCCTGCTGTGTTCCGTCACTCCGGCTGTGTTCCGTCACTCCGGCTGTGTTCCGTCACTCCGGCTGTGTTCCGTCACTCCGGCTGTGTTCCGTCACTCCTGCTGTGTTCCGTCACTCCTGCTGTGTTCCGTCACTCCTGCTGTGTTACGTCACTCCTGCTGTGTTCCGTCACTCCTGCTGTGTTCCGTCACTCCTGCTGTGTTCCGTCACTCCTGCTGTGTTCCGTCACTCCGGCTGTGTTACGTCACTCCGGCTGTGTTCCGTCACTCCGGCTGTGTTCTGTCACTCCGGGTGTGTTCTGTCACTCCGGGTGTGTTCCGTCACTCCTGCTGTGTTCCGTCACTCCTGCTGTGTTCCGTCACTCCTGCTGTGTTCCGTCACTCCGGCTGTGTTCCGTCACTCCTGCTGTGTTCCGTCACTCCTGCTGTGTTCCGTCACTCCGGCTGTGTTCCGTCACTCCGGCTGTGTTCCGTCACTCCGGCTGTGTTCCGTCACTCCTGCTGTGTTCCGTCACTCCTGCTGTGTTCCGTCACTCCTGCTGTACGTGTTGTACGATGGTTTATGTAGTGGCGTTTACTGTGGTGGTGTAGTGGGTTTCCACAGTGTGGTCACCAAGACAAGTGTTGTCACTGTGGTGATGGCGTGTTGGCACTATAGAAAACGAGAGCGGAGTGGTCACTGTACAAGTGTTATAGTGATGATGGTGTAGTGTGTAGTGGGGTAGTGTGTAGTGGGGTAGTGTGTAGTGGTGGGGATAATGTAACACTGGAGACCATCTTGGTCATAAGGGAAGGTTGCCAGCTTCTCACGGGCCAGTATTACCAGTGGGGTACCCTCCACGACCACTCTCCACCCTCCCCCCCATCTCTCTCTCTCTCTCTCTCTCTCTCTCTCTCTCTCTCTCTCTCTCTCTCTCTCTCTCTCTCTACCATCCCCCCCACCGACCACCCCCACCTCCCAAACAACCACACTATCACCTACCGGCTTCTGAGGCCGCCAGATAATCGTATTTCGGGGTTAACCAAGTTCCGGATAGTCAAAATTGTGGTCGTCCGGATAATGGATATTCAAGATCCAGGCCAAGATAATCCCAGATAATATAATCTTTAACCGCGTCCCTGACGACGGAGATTCTCATAAACGGGGTGTGGCCATTCCTAAACACAACCGGTTATTACAACATCAAAATTCTGATCATACATTTATTGGGTCATTAATATCCCAGCTTAATCAACCGGCAGTCACGGCTCAACTTCAGCTCGTACTCGAGAAAGACAAAGAAAGAAAAAAGAATCAAGTTCACTGGAACTGTTAGGATCATATATATATATATATATATATATATATATATATATATATATATATATATATATATATAAAAGTTCGAGTTATCCGGATGGCGGAAATGTTGATGTATGCTGGCCATGTTCGTCTCGAGTTATCCATACTCTGATAATCGAGATAATAGAGAGAGAGAGAGAGAGAGAGAGAGAGAGAGAGAGAGAGAGAGAGAGAGAGAGAGAGAGAGAGAGAGAGAGAGAGAGAGAGAGAGAGAGGAGGTTAAAGATTCGTGGAAGGAGAGAAATGCGCCAGAGTATATGCAATACTGCCTCTTTTTACGGCCTATTAAATCGGGTTTAATGATATCCAATAAAGTTCACATTACCTGGGGAATGGTGGCGATGCACCTGCCGGCCGTGAGTGCGTCCACAGGGCGCCATAATGGAAGTGTAGTTGCGTAGCTCACACACACACACACACACACACACACACACACACGCACCTGTTGACATGGCGGAGGCCAAAACATAGCGTTCGCACGTAAGACTTTACATTGACCGATGGAGTTGTCATTCCTGCCCCATTACTTGACCCTCGGTCTTATATATCAGCATCATCAACTGCAGTTCCTTCAATTTACAGGTAATCAACCGTGGGTAACCCCTACTCATACAAATGGAGTCTGAATTCCATCAATAACCGCCATATCCTTGATGTTTCAAATTACCCGCGCGCCACGCGCAATTTTCCCCAACTCTGTCTTTACAGACGGCTTGAGCTGCAAGATTACTCAATAAATCTTCCATCGTTCCCCTAACATTTCTAACCTTAAATTTAAGGTGGACTTCCGCCACGGAAGGTAGAGAGATAGGGGAAAGTATAGATATTACTCAAGGTACTAGTTCCTTTGGCGGAAGGCTACGATGCGTCAAGCGGCCACCTACGTACACATACATCTCTCTCTGAGAAAAAGTTCGCAGAAATACGGTACTTAACGTATAATCCAATCTATAAAATACAACCCTTGCATGCCTACCGTCATTTTATGGTCGTGTTCTTCCAACACAGTTAATCTAAAGTACGTTTTTATATAAGGAAGGGGCGGGAAGTGGCTGGGTAAGGCGGCAATCATCACAGCAGGAGGTACGCCATTATCAATCCCTAATCTCTTGTTGGCGGCAAACAATTCGTTCCAACAATTTACGTGCATGATCATGTAATGCATTTGTCAGTGGACGCCCCTAGTTGCCTATCGTAACTTATTTATTGACGAGATAACTAACCCAAGAGAGGATAAAGCAAAGTTATAACCTATCGACATGTTACTCTTGCTGGCACTTGAGAAAAGATAATGCCCAAATCTGTTTTTTATTTAGACTTAACAGATTAATAATGTGCTCAGATATCTATTACTAACATAAATGTAAGTCTGTTGGGCTGCTGGATTATTCAATGATAATGCAATGATCAATTTTCATCTATCTATCTATCTATCTATCTATCTATATATATATATATATATATATATATATATATATATATATATATATATATATATATATATGTGGGTGTCTGCGTGTGTGTGTGTGGCAAAGTGGCGACGGAAATGGATGAAGGCATGTATGAATATATAGATGTGTATATATGTATATGTCTGTGTATGTATATGTATGTATACGTTGAAATGCATAGGTATGTATATGTGTGTGTGTGGGCGTTTATGTATATACATGTGTATGCGGGTGGGTTGGGCCATTCTTTCGTCTGTTTCCTTGCGCTACCTCGCTAACGCGGGAGACAGCGACAAAGTATTATAACAATAATAATAATGAATAAATATATATATATATATATATATATATATATATATATATATATATATATATATATATATATATAAGACGAACACCATATATACTACAGAGTAATCTCCAACTTAACAGAGTACTTATAGTAAAGTAATTACATCTAGTACTCATAAATTTACCCCCCAGTCCGAGCCGTGGTCAACACATTTCTCACGTCCCCCATCAACACCCACGTCACGTAGCGTATAACTTGAGTGGACAAGATTACATCTTACACAATGTAATCTGTTCATCAACAATATTACCCCCAGCAGATATGATCATCTACCTCAGCAAACATCACAGATCCTCCAGGTAAACAATACAGGTTACTTCTGTACACATTGCAAAACTCTCTCTCAGCAATGACTGTAACTTAACAATAATATAATTTCCTTAGAAATCAATGTAACTTAAGAAAACGCTATAATTACCTTAGTAATCATTGTAACTCAGTAATACCATATCTTGGTGATCAATTTAACTCAACATCACTATAATTACATGAGTAATCACTGTAATTCAACATCACAGTAATTACCATAATAATTAATATAACAACACTTCAATTACCTCAGTAATCACTGTGACTGAACATCATTATAATTACCGTTCAATCAATGTAACTCAACACTATAATTATCTTAATGATCACTGTAACTCAACAATATACCTTAGTAATCAATGTAACAACACTATACTTACCTTAGTAATCACTGTAGTTCAAACACTACAATTACCTTCGTAATCACTGTAGCTCAACAATATAGTTACCTCAGTAATCAACGTAACTCAACATTATAATACATAAGTAATCAATGCAACTCAACAACAGTATGATTATTTCAATAATCAATGTAACCACTATAATTACCATAGTAATCAACATGACTCAAAACACTTTACTTACCTTAGCGATCAATGAAACTCTACAGTTACATTGGCAATCAAGTAACTCAACATTATAATTAGTATCAATGTAACTCAACACTATATTTACCTTATTACTTAATGTAGCTCAGCATCATAATTTCATTAGTAATCCACGTAAGTCAACACAGTAACTTCTTAAGCAATTGACGTAATTGTCAGCCCAGCGGGACGACCATTACGTATGACGTTACGACCCTTGGGTATGATGATGATGATCGAGTCATCATACCCAAAGACCCGTGTCGTCGTTCCCAAGTGTCGTACCCTTGTTCAAAAGGTCGTTCCGCCATACTCTACGGTCGTACCGCCGTGCCACACGGTCGTACCCAAGTGTTTAAAGTTAAAGTGTTTGATTAAGTTATTAAAGGTCCCGTGAGTTATGCCCTCAGTGAAAGGGGAGGTGGATGGGTGTCGGGTGTTATCGTGCACCTGGCAGCTGCCGCCACTCCGCTAGTCAAATGAGCGTCCGCTCCCGCCCGCCATCTGGATTGCGCGCGTAAAATTAATAAAATCAATGGCAAGGCATTTTAACCGCCCTATTCATTAAGAAGCATTTGCATATAGAGTAAGCCATACGGCATCAACTGTACTCGTATAATAATTGAGCTCTGTCATCACCCGGACGATAGACCTTAATCTGCTTAGCTCTGCGCGGGAAATCCTCCGGCCAGCGCATGATGTCGTACGCTGGCACACCGCTCCGCACCTGTTCGCTGGATTATGGTGTTTTGATATTCATTATGTGCGTCCGACGCCTCCCCATTTGAATATCCAAACCTAATATTTTACTTTCGTGAACAATGAGGCGGCGGTGTCGGTGCGATGGGGGTCTGTGTTCGTTGTGTTTTGTGCTTGTTTTGCTTGCACATAACACTTTAGTTACTTCTTATATTTCCCCTCACAATGGAAGGAATGATTTTGCTTTTTTAATATTTGTTCTTATTTTTTCCTCTCTCCCATTATCTTGGGATCGACTGGCATGATGGATAGTTGGAGGTAGACATGTTGGTTAAACTCGACCTGTTTATATATATATATATATATATATATATATATATATATATATATATATATATATATATATATATATATATATATACACATTTTCTTTCTTTTTTTGATGTAGGTCTTTAAAGAAAACGGAAAAATGCAAAATGTCATGGCAGGTTCTCGCACCCGAAAGGAGCCCTCCTTACCCTCCTCCTGCATGGAGAGCAGTTCCAAAACTGTCTCATAAAAGGCGTCTTCAGGTTACCCACTGCTTGGTCTGGTCTCCCTCCGTAACCTTGGGTATGACTTCCATCATTGTACCATCCTCCATCACTGTGTGTGGGGGCTTCCATCACACCCTCCCTCACCATACCACCATGACCCATGGTACATAATTGGCACATCATCAGACCCGCCAGGTGGTACATCGTGTACCATCAGATGGTACATAGCCAGGATAAGTGTCCTCCCTCACATCTCACTAGTTTCTCCCTTGCTACTGTGTGTGTGTGTGTGTGTGTGTGTGTGTGTGTGTGTATGTGTGTGTGTGTGTGTGTGTGTGTGTGTGTGTGTGTCACAGGTCACCCTATGCAACCATACCACACAAACCTACCAACAATTACCCTAACCCCCCTCCCCCCCAAACTCCTGTCCACCCCCCAATAAATTCCCCCTACCCACCATGAGGGAGGGGGGGAGGGGGGAGGGGGGAGGGAGACAAGAACATAAATTAGCGTGGTAATGACCCAGGGGAGAGGGGGGGGACACACACACACACACACACACACAGGTGGCAAGGGTGACTATGTCATGCAGATTATCTGCTACTGACGGCCTTATTAACTCCTTCGTGATGGGGGGGGGAGGGGGGTAGTCCGGCAATGTTGAAAGGGGTTTTGACATGCAAATTAAGCAGTAAGGCTGAGCACAACCGTGTGTGTGTGTGTGTGTGTGTGTGTGTGTGTAGACCAATACAACACCTATATCAGTTACCTTAACTACCACTCCGACGTTAACCATATGTAACACAATTATCTAATTACCTTACAGTAACTCCAGCATCATTACTGTACAGTTATATATGTGTGGAGGCCATTATTTTCAGCAGGGACCTCAATATGTTACTACTATAATGCTACACTGTATAATGCTCTGCTATAATGCTCAACTATAATGCTGAACTATGATAATGAAGTATCATAGTGAACTATAATACGAATCTATATCACTAAACTATAATACTGAAGTAAAGTACTACACAATAATACTGAGGTATACTACTAAACTGTATAATACTGAAATATTATACTAAACTATAATACTTCAGTGTAATACTAGAATATTATACTAAACTATAATACTTTAGTGTAATACTAAACTATAATACTAAACTACAATGCTAAACTGTAATATTGAAGTATAATATTCAAGTTATAACACCACACTATAATACTGAACTACTGGTCTAAAAAGGAAGGACGTTTAAACAGGGTCTCACCTCACTGGTCGTCCCTGAGCACATATTGAGCACATATTGAGCACAGCGGTCGTCCCTGAGCACATATTGAGCACATATTGAGCACAGTGGTCGTCCCTGAGCACATATTGAGCACAGTGGTCGTCCCTGAGCACATATTGAGCACATATTGAGCACAGTGGTCGTCCCTGAGCACATATTGAGCACAGTGGTCGTCCCTGAGCACATATTGAGCACAGTGGTCGTCCCTGAGCACATATTGAGCACAGTGGTCGTCCCTGAGCACATATTGAGCACAGTGGTCGTCCCTGAGCACATATTGAGCACATATTGAGCACAGTCTACAAGGATCATATTCCCTACAGTGGACCAGTTGCCGGGACCATCATGAGACAGTGGCCGCCAGCCTATGTTCCTCCTCCCGCCTGAAGCAAACATAAACAAATGAATAAACAAAGACATCAATACATGAATATACTCATCCAGTGACTCATGAATAAATATATCACATCAACGAGGCACATCGCACGCTATGTACACACACACACACACACACACACACACACACACACACACACACACACATACACATGTACACATACATATACATACACAGGACATCAATCTATATGTAGAACCAACACACGTAACTGTAGCCAGTCAAACAAAGCGAGGGGCAAACAGTCCAAACAAATGCAAACAAATGACCCGGTAGCAGCACACACACACACACACACACACACACACACACACACACACACACACACACACACACACATCAGTAGCCAAACAAACAAAACAAAAGAAGGCGAACAAAAGCCTGGAGAAGATGGGGTGTGGGGGGGGTGGGTGGGGGGGGTGGAGGGGGGGTGGGGGACGAGGGACACAGGCGATGAAAGGGACGTGGGGGGGGAGGGGAGGGGAGGGGAAGGTCGTACTGTACCACGACTTCGACGACTTCATTAATGGTCGTTAGGGAGATGAGGGGGGGGGAGAGGGAGGGGGAGAGGGAGTGGGAGAGTAAGATGAGGGGAAGTGAGAGGTGAGTGAGTGAGAGGTGAGTGAGTGAGTAGTGTAGAGAGGAGGAGAATGATGTGAGGTGGAGAGATTAGGGAAAAACGGGAAGACGGTACGTGCATAGAAAATGAGAAATGGTGAACCACGACGAAATTTGGGTAGCAAGAAAAAAAAAAAGAAGGGGTCTTGGGTAGAGAGAGAGAGAGAGAGAGAGAGAGAGAGAGAGAGAGAGAGAGAGAGAGAGAGAGAGAGAGAGAGAGAGAGACCCATTAGCATGAATGTCGGGGGTCATGTAGGGATCAACCCATGAATGGGGCAATGACCATAGGTAAGGGGTAAGGGTATGGGGTAGATGAAGTAGAATGACTGCCGTAGATTTTGAATGGTTGAGAAGGCAAACAGATACGCCAACAGACGTAACGGGTAGATGGAACGAACAGGAGGCAATCACAACGGGAATCAACGGAGATAAGAGAGGCTAAAATTATCGGCAATTATCAGGACTGATAATTAATGAGGAGGTGGTTTAAATCATGGGGGCCACCAAAGATCCAGGGTAGATCATAGATGAGGTAGATGAACAAATGGTAGATCCCACGTGCAGGTAGATGTCGCCACATTCCCGGCCCGTTTACGAAATGGGTGAGGTAACGGGTTAGGTCATGGGTGAGGAAATGGAAATGGGTGAGGTAATGGGTGTGGAAATGGACATGGGTTAGGTAATGGGTGAGGTGTTAGGTAATGGAAATGGGTCAGGTCATGGGTGAGGTGTTAGGTAATGGAAATGGGTAAGGTAATGGGTGACTATTTGCACAGTGTGTAGGCCTGGGTTATAGTAACGTGGGTCGTACATAACTGACACCAGTGTTGTCACTAGAGAGGCCATACCAGCCCAGTTAACGGTCCAGCGGGTGACTGGGTGGTTCAGTGGGTGACTGGGTGGTTCAGTGGGTGACTGGGTGGTTAAGTGGGTGACTGGGTGGCTCAGTGGGTGACTGGGTGGTTCAATGTGTGACTGGGTGGTTCAGTGGGTGACTGGGTGGTTCAGTGGGAGACTGGGTGGTTCAGTGGGTGACTGGGTGGCTCAGTGGGAGACTGGCTGGTTCAGTGGGTGACTGGGTGGTTCAGTGGGTGACTGGGTGGCTCAGTGGGTGACTGGGTGGTTCAGTGGGTGACTGGGTGGTTCAATGTGTGACTGGGTGGTTCAGTGGGTGACTGGGTGGTTCAGTGGGAGACTGGGTGGTTCAGTGGGTGACTGGGTGGCTCAGTGGGAGACTGGCTGGTTCAGTGGGTGACTGGGTGGTTCAGTGGGTGACTGGGTGGCTCAGTGGGTGACTGGGTGGTTCAGTGGGTGACTGGCTGGCTCAGTGGGAGACTGGGTGGTTCAGTGGGTGACTGGATGGTTCAGTGGGTGACTGGGTGGTTCAGTGGGTGACTGGCTGGTTCAGTGGGTGACTGGAACTACCACAGGGAACTACCGCGAAATACGACCTCGATCAACCATAAAATACGACCTGTGAACCACCACCAACACCAGACACATGGTAAAAATAAACCAAAACAAAATATGACCTTTAAATATGTTCTGGCGGTACGTGACGTCACGAACAACGCTTGGTGACGTACATACCATACTGGGCCTTATGGCTGGGGAGGGTAAGGGTCAGTATCCCGTGAGGGTCGAGCAGAGAGTGTAGCCACGGGACACACACCTACACCCTGGGCCAGATAGACAGTATACCCACCTACACCCCCAACCAGACAGTACCTCCACCTAAATCGTGGGTCAGACAGACAGTACACCCACCTACACCGTGGGCCAGACAGACAGTACACCCACCTACACCGTGGGCCAGACAGACAGTACACCCACCTACACCGTGGGCCAGACAGACAGTTCACCCACCTACACCCTGGACCACACAGACAGTACACCCACCTACACCGTGGGCCAGACAGACAGTATACCCACCTACACCGTGGGCCAGACAGACAGTACACCCACCTACACCGTGGGCGACACACAGTACACCCACCTACACCGTGGGCCAGACAGACAGTACACCCACCTACACCGTGGGCCAGATAGACAGTATACCCAACCACACCGTAGGCCAGACAGACAGTACACCCACCTACACCCTGGACCACACAGACAGTACACCCACCTACACCGTGGGCCAGACAGACAGTACACCCACCTACACCCTGGACCACACAGACAGTACACCCACCTACACCGTGGGCCAGACAGACAGTACACCCACCTACACCGTGGGCCAGACAGACAGTACACCCACCTACACCCTGGACCACACAGACAGTACACCCACCTACACCGTGGGCCAGACAGACAGTACACCCACCTACACCCTGGACCACACAGACAGTACACCCACCTACACCGTGGGCCAGACAGACAGTACACCCACCTACACCGTGGGCCAGACAGACAGTACACCCACCTACACCGTGGGCCAGACAGACAGTACACCCACCTACACCGTGGGCCAGATAGACAGTATACCCAACCACACCGTAGGCCAGACAGACAGTACACCCACCTACACCCTGGACCACACAGACAGTACACCCACCTACACCGTGGGCCAGACAGACAGTACACCCACCTACACCCTGGACCACACAGACAGTACACCCACCTACACCGTGGGCCAGACAGACAGTACACCCACCTACACCCTGGACCACACAGACAGTACACCCACCTACACCGTGGGCCAGACAGACAGTACACCCACCTACACCGTGGGCCAGACAGACAGTATACCCACCTACACCGTGGGCCAGACAGACAGTACACCCACCTACACCGTGGGCCAGACAGCAGCATTATCGACCAGGCTACACCCGTCATGCATGTTGCATGATGCTGAGCAGTAAACACTGTCCGTCGTGACCATGGAGGGGGGGAGGGGAGGAGGGGGAGGGGGAGGAGGGGCTCCAACGGGTGGTGAGTCTTGACTCCCTCCCTCCCTCCCCCCCTAACACCCCCCCACACCTCACTCTAGCGTTTAACGACCCTTCCCCCCCTCCCCACAACCCCCCTCTCTCTCTACCACTAATGCCTGATGGCCCCCCCCCCCCGTATTATAATTACCTCCTGCCTTTAGTGCCAAAGTCCCCCTCCCCCTTAGTGCCTAATTCCCCCTCCCCCTTAGTGCCTAATTCCCCCTCCCCCTTAGTGCCTAATTCCCCCTCCCCCTTAGTGCCAAAGTCCCCCTCCCCCTTAGTGCCTAACTCCCCCTCCCCCTTAGTGCCTAATTCCCCCTCCCCCTTAGTGCCAAAGTCCCCCTCCCCCTTAGTGCCTAACTCCCCCTCCCCCTTAGTGCCTAATTCCCCCCTCCCCCTTAGTGCCTAACTCCCCCTCCCCTAGTGTTTAGTACCATCCTTCCCTGGTATTAATGATTCCTTACTACTGATAATGACCCCCCCCCCCCTTCCCAAGTGTTAATGACGTAAACTACTTAGTGTAATTGCTCCCCATTCTTCCACATATTGTTAATGACCCCCCCCTCTCCTAGTGTTAATAACCCCCTCACCTAGTGTTAATGACCCCCTCTTCTCGTGTTAATAACCCCCTCACCTAGTGTTAATGACCCCCTCACCTAGTGTTAATGACCCCCTCACCTAGTGTTAATGACCCCCTCACCTAGTGTTAATGACCCCCTCACCTAGTGTTAATGACCCCCTCACCTAGTGTTAATGACCCCCCCTCTTCTCGTGTTAATGACACATAGCCTTGTGATGTTTTCATCATATAAGTGGTAACCCTCGTCCCGATTATCTCTACGAGTGGTACTCCACATACTCACTATACATGTATGTGGTACTCCACATACTCACTATACATGTATGTGGTACTCCACATACTCACTATACATGTATGTGGTACTCCACATACTCACTATACATGTATGTGGTACTCCACATACTCACTATACATATATGTGGTACTCCACATACTCACTATACATATATGTGGTACTCCACATACTCACTATCCACATATGTAGAACCCATCATACACTATTCATCCTTACGTATTATACACACAATAACATGGACCCCATACATGATGTAACACAGATAATTATATATATTATATAAAACACTTGACAGCTTGTAATAAACTGTATTTAATATAGGAAATCTATAATATATACGATATAGACATGGTATTTTCCTCTCATATCTCTCAACAAACTACTATGTATATTTTTAAGGACGAGAGATCTGATTGCTTATCTCACTGTATATTCTGATTAACCTCGACCAGCAGAGCAAGCCACTCAGGATGCCCATCTGATTGTGGTATTGATTGCCCATGATAATGACTTCCAAACGATCGTTAGCTCTCAATGATCATTAAGAAGTAACTGAGGTTGGCATTTATAGTTGTTTCCAAGTACGTCAGTCCATATAAAGCAAATCAGGAAATAAAGCTCTTTAACAACAACAACAACAACAACAACAACAATAATAATAATAATAATAATAATAATAATAATAATAACAACAACAATAATAATAATATGTACAGCTGCTGGGAGAGATGTAACCCCTTGAGCACGACGGTACGACTCAAGGGTCGTACCGTCGTCCTCAAGGGTCGTACCATCGTGCTCAAGGGTCGTACCGTCGTGCTCAAGGGTCGTACCGTCGTCCTCAAGGGTCGTACCATCGTGCTCAAGGGTCGTACCGTCGTGCTCAAGGGTCGTACCGTCGCGCTGAAGAATCGTACAATTGTGTTCAATGGCACACAACTGTCTCACAGTAAAATAAACAGTTAATATATAAACTGTGAGTAAATTGTGAACACAATGTGACGAAAGACTGAGTTACGAACAGAGGGTACAGGACGGTGGAACGAGGAATTCAAACCCACACAGAAACAGACTGCACATGAATCAAGTCGTGTTACGAGTACTGATGAAAATGGAAAGACAGGTGATAACTATACTTAAATAAATAAGGGGTTATAAGAAATGATATACATAAAAAAGAGAGAGAGAGAGAGAGAGAGAGAGAGAGAGAGAGAGAGAGAGAGAGAGAGAGAGAGAGGAAGAGATAAAATGAAGTACTGAATTTAACGCACATACTGGGATGTGTTGGAGGAATATCATCAGATCAGAGACTGAGTTAGGAAGAAGAAGGAGAAGCGATAAGCTGGTGGTTGAATGTGGACGATGGAGTATGTTGTCTGCGAGCGTTAAGGGTTCTTAATACACACTTGCACCACGGTATGTCGGGTGGTAAATAGAGTGATTGAACCATGCTAAGTCGGATGGAAGTCATAAAACGCTACGGTGGGGGGGGATGCTGGTTGACGGGTAAGGGGGGCCAAGCATCACGAGGAATTAGAGGCTCATAAAAAACGTGATGTATGGTCAGGCACTGGGCCCGGACCAAACGGTGTAATACTACAGGAGGAGAGGCCACCGATGCGCAGATGTTATCGTCCACTGCACCCGAGGCCAAGGCTTGTTGCATAACCTCGGTACCATCACATAAAGGGTTTCCAGGGTTCGATGTACGTAGACGTATATACAAGAACAACCATCCAATTATAGGATAATCTTTGGAACTATAACAACAACCTTCTAATTATAGAATAATCTTGGGACTACAATGATCTCAGGACTCTATCTCTCCCGTCTGTAACGTCTGTGTATTATCATCAATTGTCTCACCATTTCCTTAGATCAAGTTCACAGGGCCCTGCTATACCCACCCATCCCCAACCCTTGGCAATCCATTTAGCCTGGGCTGGGGTCCCCTATCCCATTCCCATCTCCCCCAGGGTAGAACAGGTGTCTAACCTGACGTCACATACCTACCCCTATGTTCGCCTCAGTGCTAAACACTCACCCCGTTTTCTTCCGTACGAGAGTGGCGTCACTCTGGTGAATCCAAAATGATCATCTGCTATTATAGTGAATGCAAGGTGCCCGTTTTCTGTCCCTACCTTCGTTATAAAGGTTTTAATGTAATATTTATCATCTTGCATTAATAATCATTTACTTATTTGACCTCATCGACGGAAAGTTATATAATGTTCATGATGAACAGTTCGATGTGTGTTCAAGAGTTACACAGATGTGGGTCACAGGCATAATACAGGAGGGCGACTGGGTAAGATGTTAGACGAACCAATAGGTGGTGATGTGGACGGCTGTGTGGAGGAGGAGTAGTCAAGGAACATGTCAGCACCTAAGGCTGAGTTAACCAGACTGTTTGGGTCTGCATGTTGCAGGGTTGTATGTCCCGCCTCATGGTTGTGTGTCTGGATGTTGCAGGGTTGTGTTGCAAGTCCCGCCTCATGGTTGTGTGATGTGCTCATGATGTGAGGGGGAAACCCCCAGTGAGAGATGTTGGTGTATAAATATAGTGAGGTTCTGAGGAGGGAAGGGTAGGGATGTTGAAGTTTGCAGATGACGCCGTCTTAGTGGAGATGATCCCAGAGGAGCCAAGGCCACGGCGTTGAAATCTAACGAAATACGTGAAAAAAATTGAATTGTAATTTCCAGAATTTTGATAGTGAAGATGTAGGAATTAATGCAGAGAAGTCCACATGGGAGATAAATATAAGACAGGTGGGATAACAGACCCAGCCAGCTGTCAGTGTAGTAACACTGACAGCTGCTTAGACAGCGGGACGAACCTTCGCAACACTGATATGTGAGGCGAGACGAGTGGCCAGAGTGAGAAATGAGGACGTCACAATGAGGAACAGAGCAGAAGAAAACGGGGTAAAAAAAAAAAATATGAGTGGTAGAAAACGAAGAATGGTGTCGGTCGGTCGAGAGGGTTTGAACATAACGAAGAAGAATGAACACATCGAAGGACAATAACTGAAGGGAGAGGGTGTGAGAGCAAGGTGAGAGAGAGAGAGAGAGAGAGAGAGAGAGAGAGAGAGAGAGAGAGAGAGAGAGAGAGAGAGAGAGAGAGAGAGAGAGAGAGAGTGTAGTGTACATGGCTGGGTGACGGAGGCGTTAAAAAGGGCATCCAGCACGTTGAGACTCTGGATCCGCCGCCTCCCTTGGAAAAAGGCCCCTGCTTGGTGGAGTGAGGCCCGGCCAGCGGACCACCCTCCTGGAAGCCTCGAACCCAGGAGCCACAAGACCCGTCCAGATCACCATCATTACCATTCCGACACGAATTCTCATGCCGTTCTCATCTTCATTACAATGGCGTGAATATCACATTGCCTGGCGAGCCTCGCCCACACCCGTAAGGCCAGGCGAGGGAGGGAGGTCGTCGTCAAATACGGACTCCCACAATATCCCGAAATTGAAAGTTGCCGGACGAGAACCATTGCTGTGCTTATCATTATTAACGCTGGCGTCCCACACGCCGTGTTCCAGGCCTCGTAATGTCTCTGGTTTGCTACCGGCTTGCCCAAGGTGAGGTGGGGAGGGGACGATGGGGCGCTTACAACAGGTGTTTGGTAGGGTATTCTCTGGGGAGAGAGAGGGAGATGAGGGGAGGGGAGGGAGAGAGGGGAGGAAATGAAGTTGGGGTGAATAGTAAAGTGAAGGAGACACAGATAGGAGATGGGGAGAGTAGGCAATGGGAGGGAGTGGTGTGAAGGCTGGTGATGGGGGAGGGGCGTGGATGGGGAGGGAAGGGGCGTGAGGAAGGGGGAGTGAAGGGGTTGGCTGGGACAGTAAAAGCCATTCACGACGCGTCTGAGGCCCAATTGACTTTTCAGCTCCTTTGTCACAAGCTTTCGTCCGCTAAAGCTTCCAGCACAGTGGATGTCATGGACAGTGAACAATGATGAACGACACTCACGGGAGAGGCTTTTGAAACGTTACATTGTTGGTGCTTAAAACCTGGAAAGGATGTATAGGGGGGTGTGTGGTGGTCCTGGTATGGTGTGGTGTGGTGTGGTGTGGTGTGGTGTGTGGTGGTCCTGGTGTGGTGTAGTGTGGTGATGGTGTAGTGTGGTGTGGTGTGGTGATGGTGTAGTGTGGTGATGGTGTAGTGTGGTGTAGTGTGGTGTGGTGTGGTGATGGTGTAGTGTGGTGATGGTGTAGTCATAGTGATGATAACGTGTTGATGATAGTGATGATGTTAGTGATGGTCGTGAGAAAAGAAGCGGTGCAGATTGTGGTTAGTGGTGGTGGTGTTGATCGGTACGACCACCTGAGCACGTCGGAACGACCACCTGAGCACGTCGGTACGACCCCTGAGCACGACGGTACGACCCCTGAGCACGTCGGTACGAACCCTGAGCACGACGGTACGACCCCTGAGCACGACGGTACGACCCCTGAGCACGACGGTACGACCCCTGAGCACGACGGTACGACCCCTGAGCACGACGGTACGACCCCTGAGCACGACGGTACGACCCCTGAGCACGACGGTACGACCCCTGAGCACGACGGTACGACCCCTGAGCACGACGGTACGACCCCTGAGCACGACGGTACGACCCCTGAGCACGACGGTACGACCCCTGAGCACGACGGTACGACCCCTGAGCACGACGGTACGACCCCTGAGCACGACGGTACGACCCCTGAGCACGACGGTACGACCCCTGAGCACGACGGTACGACCCCTGAGCACGACGGTACGACCCCTGAGCACGACGGTACGACCCCTGAGCACGACGGTACGACCCCTGAGCACGACGGTACGACCCCTGAGCACGACGGTACGACCCCTGAGCACGACGGTACGACCCCTGAGCACGACGGTACGACCCCTGAGCACGACGGTACGACCCCTGAGCACGACGGTACGACCCCTGAGCACGACGGTACGACCCCTGAGCACGACGGTACGACCCCTGAGCACGACGGTACGACCCCTGAGCACGACGGTACGACCCCTGAGCACGACGGTACGACCCCTGAGCACGACGGTACGACCCCTGAGCACGACGGTACGACCCCTGAGCACGACGGTACGACCCCTGAGCACGACGGTACGACCCCTGAGCACGACGGTACGACCCCTGAGCACGACGGTACGACCCCTGAGCACGACGGTACGACCCCTGAGCACGACGGTACGACCCCTGAGCACGACGGTACGACCCCTGAGCACGACGGTACGACCCCTGAGCACGACGGTACGACCCCTGAGCACGACGGTACGACCCCTGAGCACGACGGTACGACCCCTGAGCACGACGGTACGACCCCTGAGCACGACGGTACGACCCCTGAGCACGACGGTACGACCCCTGAGCACGACGGTACGACCCCTGAGCACGACGGTACGACCCCTGAGCACGACGGTACGACCCCTGAGCACGACGGTACGACCCCTGAGCACGACGGTACGACCCCTGAGCACGACGGTACGACCCCTGAGCACGACGGTACGACCCCTGAGCACGACGGTACGACCCCTGAGCACGACGGTACGACCCCTGAGCACGACGGTACGACCCCTGAGCACGACGGTACGACCCCTGAGCACGACGGTACGACCCCTGAGCACGACGGTACGACCCCTGAGCACGACGGTACGACCCCTGAGCACGACGGTACGACCCCTGAGCACGACGGTACGACCCCTGAGCACGACGGTACGACCCCTGAGCACGACGGTACGACCCCTGAGCACGACGGTACGACCCCTGAGCACGACGGTACGACCCCTGAGCACGACGGTACGACCCCTGAGCACGACGGTACGACCCCTGAGCACGACGGTACGACCCCTGAGCACGACGGTACGACCCCTGAGCACGACGGTACGACCCCTGAGCACGACGGTACGACCCCTGAGCACGACGGTACGACCCCTGAGCACGACGGTACGACCCCTGAGCACGACGGTACGACCCCTGAGCACGACGGTACGACCCCTGAGCACGACGGTACGACCCCTGAGCACGACGGTACGACCCCTGAGCACGACGGTACGACCCCTGAGCACGACGGTACGACCCCTGAGCACGACGGTACGACCCCTGAGCACGACGGTACGACCCCTGAGCACGACGGTACGACCCCTGAGCACGACGGTACGACCCCTGAGCACGACGGTACGACCCCTGAGCACGACGGTACGACCCCTGAGCACGACGGTACGACCCCTGAGCACGACGGTACGACCCCTGAGCACGACGGTACGACCCCTGAGCACGACGGTACGACCCCTGAGCACGACGGTACGACCCCTGAGCACGACGGTACGACCCCTGAGCACGACGGTACGACCCCTGAGCACGACGGTACGACCCCTGAGCACGACGGTACGACCCCTGAGCACGACGGTACGACCCCTGAGCACGACGGTACGACCCCTGAGCACGACGGTACGACCCCTGAGCACGACGGTACGACCCCTGAGCACGACGGTACGACCCCTGAGCACGACGGTACGACCCCTGAGCACGACGGTACGACCCCTGAGCACGACGGTACGACCCCTGAGCACGACGGTACGACCCCTGAGCACGACGGTACGACCCCTGAGCACGACGGTACGACCCCTGAGCACGACGGTACGACCCCTGAGCACGACGGTACGACCCCTGAGCACGACGGTACGACCCCTGAGCACGACGGTACGACCCCTGAGCACGACGGTACGACCCCTGAGCACGACGGTACGACCCCTGAGCACGACGGTACGACCCCTGAGCACGACGGTACGACCCCTGAGCACGACGGTACGACCCCTGAGCACGACGGTACGACCCCTGAGCACGACGGTACGACCCCTGAGCACGACGGTACGACCCCTGAGCACGACGGTACGACCCCTGAGCACGACGGTACGACCCCTGAGCACGACGGTACGACCCCTGAGCACGACGGTACGACCCCTGAGCACGACGGTACGACCCCTGAGCACGACGGTACGACCCCTGAGCACGACGGTACGACCCCTGAGCACGACGGTACGACCCCTGAGCACGACGGTACGACCCCTGAGCACGACGGTACGACCCCTGAGCACGACGGTACGACCCCTGAGCACGACGGTACGACCCCTGAGCACGACGGTACGACCCCTGAGCACGACGGTACGACCCCTGAGCACGACGGTACGACCCCTGAGCACGACGGTACGACCCCTGAGCACGACGGTACGACCCCTGAGCACGACGGTACGACCCCTGAGCACGACGGTACGACCCCTGAGCACGACGGTACGACCCCTGAGCACGACGGTACGACCCCTGAGCACGACGGTACGACCCCTGAGCACGACGGTACGACCCCTGAGCACGACGGTACGACCCCTGAGCACGACGGTACGACCCCTGAGCACGACGGTACGACCCCTGAGCACGACGGTACGACCCCTGAGCACGACGGTACGACCCCTGAGCACGACGGTACGACCCCTGAGCACGACGGTACGACCCCTGAGCACGACGGTACGACCCCTGAGCACGACGGTACGACCCCTGAGCACGACGGTACGACCCCTGAGCACGACGGTACGACCCCTGAGCACGACGGTACGACCCCTGAGCACGACGGTACGACCCCTGAGCACGACGGTACGACCCCTGAGCACGACGGTACGACCCCTGAGCACGACGGTACGACCCCTGAGCACGACGGTACGACCCCTGAGCACGACGGTACGACCCCTGAGCACGACGGTACGACCCCTGAGCACGACGGTACGACCCCTGAGCACGACGGTACGACCCCTGAGCACGACGGTACGACCCCTGAGCACGACGGTACGACCCCTGAGCACGACGGTACGACCCCTGAGCACGACGGTACGACCCCTGAGCACGACGGTACGACCCCTGAGCACGACGGTACGACCCCTGAGCACGACGGTACGACCCCTGAGCACGACGGTACGACCCCTGAGCACGACGGTACGACCCCTGAGCACGACGGTACGACCCCTGAGCACGACGGTACGACCCCTGAGCACGACGGTACGACCCCTGAGCACGACGGTACGACCCCTGAGCACGACGGTACGACCCTCGAGAGAGAGAGAGAGAGAGAGAGAGAGAGAGAGAGAGAGGCGGGCAAGAAGACATGGTGGCTGATCTAATTCTTGCTTCCCCTTCCTCCTCCTCCTCCCCCCCTGTTATAAAGACGTGCTTTCCCTCTGCCATCCGTAGCTAAATCTTCACACAATTGGTTCTCCGGCACTGTGGGGGGAAGGGGGGACTCTACCCTGCCCACAATATGGGCCCTGTGACACGGCGCCGTAAGGCAGAATGTGCCCTGAAATGCATTAAAAGTTGGTGACAATTTGATAAAGAAGGGCGAGTCCTCCACACTCACCCGCCCGGGGAAAGAGCCGTCGGCCACCCCCGCCTCCGAAACCCATGTCACCGACTCTGGCCGAGACTCTATAACACTATAAACATTCACAATTAACAAATATCATCATTAATCAACTATTGTCATAAATAGAAGACGAACAAAAGTTTCGTTCGTTATTATGATATTTTAATAGGAAAAGTAAATACTAAGGTTGAGTAAGCTATAGCCAGAGTTTTATCTCAGGATCGGGACGCGGGAGACAGTAGAGCCAAAAGATCGGTATAGGGCAGGAGACCCAGGGTCCGGCACGCGCGTCCCGCGCTCTACGGACACGTACCTCACGTGCACGTCACGTACGTCACGTGCACGGTTATGTAACTCAAGTGCGATCATCTGTTTGACGTATACGGGTCACGTACGTCCAGTGTACGGTCACGTACGTCCAGTGTACGGTCACGTACGTCGTGTACGGTCGCAGGTTTTCCGCTTAAGGTCACGTACCTGTTCAGGGTCGGGTACTTCCTTTGTACGATCATGTACGTACGTACGGTTACGTACCGCCTGTGTACTACCACTCCCCCTCCACGCACGGCCGTGCATACGTTTACGATTAATGTACAGCCGTGCACGTGGGATACGGTCATGCACGTGCTGTGCACGGAGCGCTCACGTACATTGTACTGTACCGGGGGTAATTTAATGGCACTTTAAGTCAGCGTCAAATCACACACACGCAATATACATACGCACGTATGCATGGGTGGACACGCGCGCGCGCGTATACGCATGCTGTTCACGCAGTCAAATTGCACATAATCTGCTTATGTATATTTTAGTATTTCATCAATAGAAAATAAAGTTATCACAACGTACACACACACACACACACACACACACACACACACACATATATATATATATTAGTACAGTTGCAAAAGGGACAAAGAAAGTTTCAGACATTGCACAGACATAACTGAACCAGAAATAAATAAATAAAAAAAAAAAACAATAAACAGACCGACGGCAGGAAACAGACGGACATAGAGCGACACAGAAACAGACGTGACGGAAACTATGAGACGGTGGAAGGAGAGGAAGTGAAGCAGAACACGCTAGGCTACACACACACACACGCACGCTAGGCTACACACACACGCACGCTAGGCTACACACACACGCTAGGCTACACACACACGCACGCTAATCTACACACACACGCACGCTAGGCTACACACACACACGCACGCTAGGCTACACACACGAACGCTAGGCTACACACACTCACGTTAGGCTACACACACACACACACACGCACGCTAGGCTACACACACGCACGCTAGGCTACACACACGCACGCTAAGCTAGACACACGCACGCTAAGCTACACACACGCACGCTAAGCTACACACACGCACGCTAGGCTACACACACACTAAGCTACACACACGCACGTTAGACTACACACATGCACGCTAAGCTACACACATACGCACGCTAGGCTACACACATGCACGCTAAGCTACACACACACACGCACGCTAGTTAGGCTGCCTAGCGTGTGTGTAGCTTAGCGTGCGGCCCGCCGCCTCTGCTGCGGGCCGCCACTTGAGACCTTACACCCAGCCCTTCCCCCGTCAAATGGCGCCAATTTATCGCGTCACGTTATAATTTAAAAATGCCGCCGGCGATTTCAAGTCCGTAGAAGAGCCTGGAGCGTGTCATGGGCCGCGCCAATGTACTCTCGATTATATAATCCATTTTTAAGACGTGGGATGGATTTGCTTTCTACGTATATAAATATACACGAGTATTCTCATCCCTAAAAAAACCCGATGTACCGGATGCACGATTTAAAGAAATCATTTTATTATATCATTTAGCGTTACGTGTCAGAGTTTTATCCGCAAAAAAAATAAAGACATATTTCCTCCAAGGAGCGAAAAGTTCAACACAAGTTTTAAATCTGGTTGGCTCCGACGCGGGGATGACGGCCGCTACACCGGGGTTACGTAACAGAGAAAAAAAAAACACCTTCTCCTTCCGTGAGCCGATAATTGTGCTATTCAATATTTCACTTTTATACTCTGTCATTGTAGAAAACAATGTTGAAAAAATATATGGATAGTACCTGCGTAGAGGCGATTACGAAGAGCCGGCAGCCATTCATATGTGAAGCCAGTGATGGCTGTATTGGAAAACACATCCTGGTCTTACGGGGCACCGCGCGCTCGGGAACAGTACTTTATAATATATATATATATATATCTTTTTTGCCCCCTCTAGTCTCTCTAACTCCCAAAGTAATAGCTTTGATTTTTATGTTAGCGGAGATGGCTATCATTGTCACACCGCAACAAATATTTATTGACGAGAGAAGAGCGAGGTTAGGATGCAAGACTGATATAAAGGAGAACAGATATACTAGATTGGAGTGTGCAATCTCATCACCACGGCTTGGACATATTGCTGCCGTTACTACAACGTGTGGCGTGGTGGTGTGTGGCATGAAGCGTATGAACCAATAACGCAAACGGCAAGATGGGTATGAACCAATAACGCATGAAACAGGATGCGTATCAGTCAATAACGCATAGATATGTGTGCATATCATCCAATAATGGATGGATCAGGATGCGTAGCAACAAATAAAGTACGATCTAGATGCGTATCAACCAATAACGCATGGATCTGGATGCGTATCATCCAATAACGCATGGATGTGGATGCGTATCAACCAATAACGCATGGATCAGGACGCAGCTCAACCAACAGCGCATTGACTACGATGGGCATCAAAATATATCAGAATGCGCGTATAACGCAAGGATGCGTATCCATAACGCATGTAACAGGATGTGCATCCACTAGTAACGCACACATTCCGTCGCGTCACATACTCTGCTGACTGTAATGTCTGGGATTTACTAATTCTATCTATCTCTAATGACTGCTAACAGGCAGGGACGTAATGAAGGGCGTATATCACTTGCAGACCGTTGTTAAATACGCTCTCCCCTCCCCAGGATCCTGGCGACACCTGGCAATAATGGTGGCTGAGTGTATACAGTGTTATGATCTTGAACACATGGAGAGGGTGGTCAAGAGAGTCGATATCGGGAGGTTATTACTTGACGTTGACAGCCTTAATGACCCTGGCAGTTAATAGACCTATATCTAAGACAACCAACCAACCAAAAATATATTTCCTTCACTTACGGTTGGTTTGAGGTCATGGTGATATCTGGCAACTGTACGTTAAGATCTTGGTAATATGTGGCAACTGTTAGTGTAAATCCTGGTGATGTCTGGCAATGGCAACTTAAGATCTTGATAAAGTCAGGCAATATCATAATAATTACGTTAAGTTTAGATCTTGGCAATATCTGGCAACGGTTAGTTACGATTCTGGTGATATCTGGCAACGGTTTGTTAAGGTCTTGGTGATATATGGCAACGGTTAGTTAAAATCTTGGTGATGTATGGCAACGGTTAATATCTTGGTGATATATGGCAACGGTTAGTTAAAATCTTGGTGATATATGGCAACGGTTAGTTAAAATCTTGGTGATGATTGGAAGGGTTAGTCAAGATCCTGGTGATATATGACAATGATAGTTAAGATCTTGGTGATATATGGCAAAGTTTAGTTAAGATCCTGGTGACATATGGCAATGACAGTTAAGGTCTTGGTGATATATGGCAACGGTTAGTTAAAATCTTGGTGATATATGGCAACGGTCAGTTAAGATCCTGGTGATATATGGCAATGATAGTTAAGATCTTGGTGATATATGGCAACGGTTAGTTAAAATCTTGGTGATAACTTGGTGATGTCTGGTAACTGATAATTACGATCTTGGTGATATTTGGCAATAATCAAGATCCTTGTGATATCTGGCAATGATAGGTACGATCTTGGTGATTTCGTGGCAACGGGTAGTTAAGACCTTGGTGATATATGGCAAGAGTTAGTTAAGATCCTGGTGATACCTGGTAATAACATAATATTTACGGTGAGTTCATACCCTGGTAATATCTGGCAATAACCTTACATTTACGGTAATGTTAGATCCTGGTGATATCTGGTAATAATGGTGCACTTCCTCTATTTACGGTAAGTTCCACTTTTAATAACGTCATTATTTGTTTACACTGACAGATTTATGGGAGAATGTAAATAAATATGATAATGACAGAGTACGTGAGCGACTCCGGCCAACGTTTGCAACGTTTGCTATAATAATCATAGCGTGAGCGGTTTATCCCCGTGGCCCAGCGTTGGCAACCCTGAGATTGGGTGTATGTATACAGACGTGTATAGCGGCAGCCGAGTATGGTATACGACTTCCGGCTGGTATAACCACACTTTGGTATAAGCAGTAGATCTTATCTGACCCCAAATTTATAGCTTGGGTTGTTGGACGAAGTTCAATGTTCTCGGCACAGAACTTGTGGTAAAGGTTTACTATAGATACGTTCATAGTGGTCTACCTTACGTGGTTTACTTTGGATGGGTTTACCTGTGATGTCTTTCTTACTTCTAAACACATGAATCGTCTTTTTTATCAATTCAATTAACATTTATTCCTATTTGGTTTATCTACGCGGACCCTTAATACCAGAGATTGCTTACGATTTCAAAGATGTCTCTCTCTCTCTCTCTCTCTCTCTCTCTCTCTCTCTCTCTCTCTCTCTCTCTCTCTCTCTCGCCGTCTGCCATAGGTCTATAACCCTTTGTCACACGCCACAATCCAGGAAGGGTAATTAAACAGCGGACATCTCATATGTGAGCTAATTAAAAGAAGCGATATGCTAATCATGGGTAATTATCCACCCCGGTCCTTAAACCATCTAATTACCGCCCCCTTAATGACCCGCCCTGGGGTAATTGTGACACCAGGGGCCTAGCCCATTGAATATGGTTTTCTAAATGACTGTTCTCCAAGGTGTTCTCCAGATCAATGTTCTCTCTCTCAGTGTAGTCGAATGAATAGTCGGGAAAGGAACACTGTAAACATTTTTAAAAATTCTGAACAATTTGTGGTGTTGGGCACGACAATACGACCCTTGAACACGACAGAACGACCCTTGAACACGACAGTACGACCCATGAACACGACAATACGACCCTTGAACACGACAGTACGACCCTTGAATACGACAGTGCGACCCTTGAATACGACAATACGACCCTTGAATACGATAGTACGACCCTTGAACACGACAGTACGACCCTTGAGTACGATAGTACGACCCATGAACACGACAGTACTACCCTTTGAGCACGACAGTACGACCCTTGAACACGACAGTACGACCCATGAACACGACAGTACAACTGTTGAGCACGACGGTACGATCCTCGTGGACGACAGGACGACTTTTAAGAACAATGGTACGACCGTCCAGCTGATTTTACCAGTCGACCAGCTGATTCTACCAGTCGATCAGCTGGCACTACCAGTCGACCAGCTGATTCTACCAGTCGACCAGTTGACACAACCAGTCACACTGTACAACACCGTGAACACAGGCTAAAGGGTAAACTGTACATAAAAGACAGCGTTCCAGTGACAGGCACGTCGCGAGAGTCAAGTGGAACATCGATGGAACGCAAGAAACGCCACCAACAGAAAACGGGAGGTGAGGACGGCACTAGTAAAAAAAAAAAAAATAAAAAGGGTGGGAGAAGAAAAAAAAAAAACGAGGCAAAATGTTGGAAGCTCCGCACGATCCAGCCAGATTGTTATCATTATGCAGGACTCCTTAAACCCCAGCCATTCTCTTTTTCCTGTTAGTGGGATATACGTACAGCTTTTTACTCCTCTCTCTCTCTCTCCCTCCTCTCTCTCTCTCTCTCTCTCTCTCTCTCTCTCTCTCTCTCTCTCTCTCTCTCTCTCTCTCTCTCTCACGTGACGTCTGCTAACCCGGCCAACAGCTCCGTGATTCCCATATGACTATAATCAGGCGGCAAATGTGGCGGGTTACCATGTGAGCGAATTAGTTGGCAGGTGAGGATGTGACATGCAACGGATCGCTGCCTGCACACACACACACACACACGGTGAGAGAGAGAGAGAGAGAGAGAGAGAGAGAGAGAGAGAGAGAGAGAGAGAGAGAGAGAGAGAGAGAGAGAGAGAGAGAGAGAGAGAGGAACAGGCCGGTTAAAGCAGACTATTAAATGGCGGCGGTGGGGAGGGGGAAGGGAGGGGGGTGTGAGTGTGGATGGGTTTAGGGGGGAGGGGGGGGACCCCGTTCTCAGTCCAGCCGGAAGCGGAGGAAGTCTGGCCTGTTGGTGTGTGGGACACGTACTGGGATATGAAGTGGGATGTGCGCCGGGACATGGACTCGCACACGTACCGGCACATGGGATGGGACACGTAGTGTCATATTATAGAATGGGATACGTGGTGGGGGACGTGATACGAACCGGGATACAGACTTAGATCTGGACTGGGACAAGTGTGGGATGATTGAGCCTACAGACTGTACGTCGCCCCCCATAAACCACCTCCATTCAACTCATGCTATCCCATGCACGCCTCTCACCCCCCCCCCCCCTGCTGCCTCCACTTCTAACACACAGATCTGAGTCTCTCTTCACTCATCCTCTCCAAATGTCCAAACCATTTCAGCACACCAGTCAGCCTGCGTCATGTACGACAGTCGTCCACTCTCAACTTCACAACACCAACCTTCTTGAAGCCTCAGCCAATAATAATAATAATAATAATAATAATAATAATAATAATAATAATGAATTTATTCAATAAAGTGGCAGTCAAGGGTTGAGGATATGGATGAAACACATACAATATAGACAAGATAGTAAAGGGTTGTTGACCGGCCAAAGTGTACACAACTAGCGGGTTGTTAGTCTTATGACTATGAATGACGCTAACAGTGGTTGGGATGGGACTATTCTCGCAGCGGTCTGTCCCTCCTGGGATGGACACATACACACACACACACAGACATGACGTGTGGGACATGGGGTGGGACGCAGTGGGACACACGTTGACACATGCACACGGAACATGGGGCAGGGACATGCGTGGGACATGGAGAGGAACATGGAATGGGACATGCATAGGGGACCCGTGTGCGGTACAGAGACACAGCTAATGTTCCACAGCAAAACCCATCGCTATCACTCATTAAACCTACAGACCTTCTGTGCCAGAAATCCTCACGCATCTACCTTTCCCCCGAGAACACAGAGCCAGTATCAGACTATGGACACACGGACCCCAACACACTCTATACATCCCACACATAAATCCCCCCACATTTCCACGCCTGTAGTAAACACATGAGCCACGCGAGACGTGTCTCAAACATTTTCATCCGCTCGTCTGTTTATATGCGAGAAACCCAGAAGCATTTGCTCATTTCGTTCGCTAATGATGTTTAGCCAGACTTGTCCTACTGTCTGGGGTCATCTATATGGTCATCTTCCCTGCGTCTGCATCATTATTGATAACTACCATCCATTGTACGAGGCTGGGTTGAGCCAGCAGTTCATCACGTAACATGGGAGAGATGGGTCATGTGCTTCGGTTCTATGTACAGAATGTAAACATCACTCAAGCCGAGGTTGAACGGGCAGACCTAGCCGTTCATCGGGACGTGTGATGTTGCGCTGGCTCTCGCGTCTCGAGGGTAAATGGACTCACCCACCGCAGGATGCTGAAGCGCAGGGTTATATCAGGTCCGGTATGGACTAGACTGAGGGTAGGGAGGTGGCCAGGGCTAACTGGAGAAGCCAGGACAGACGGAAGGGAAACACACACACACACACACACACACACACACACACACACACACACACACACACACACCACTTAACACAGCAGGGGTCACGCTGTGTTGGACTTCAACACAGCCGTGCTGCCGGGTTCTGCTGCGCGAGTGAAACAGACACGAAACTTGTGAACAACTGCGCATCCGGCTCCACCCCCCCTACCCCCCTGGTGCGCACAAACAACCACTGTCAACATTTTCTCAGTAATCTATGCCACCTGTCATGATGTCGCGTGTACCTTCCTTGTCTCCAAATAACGTAACGCATAAATGAATAAATAATCAAATGGAATTAGACTTTATATATATTTATACGTGAGGGTAATGGCACCTCACCAGCTCTTATGTTATTATCCTTACCAGGTAGTCAACATCATATAATATATATATATATATATATATATATATATATATATATATATATATATATATATATATATATGCAGTAGGTGACCGTGTTGTCCTTAATCAAGTATTTCTAGATAACCGATGAGTGAAAATGGAACACGTTTAAGTCCCTAAGTGCACTTTCGTGTAATTACTACATCGTCAGGAGATACAAGAACTGTACAGTATAATTCTTGTGTTTCCCTAGGTGCTGTATTAAATACATACGAAAGTGCACTTACCTCCTGTCGTGTTATATATATATATATATATATATATATATATATATATATATATATATATATATATATATATATATATATATATATATATATATATATATATATATATATATTATATATATATATATATATATATATATATATATATATATATATATATATATATATATATATATATATATATATATATATAACATATATATATATATATATATATATATATATATATATATATATATATATATATATATATATATATATATATATATGTTATATATATATATATATATATATATATATATATATATATATATATATATATATATATATATATATATATATATATATATATATTATCCCTGGGGATAGGGGAGAAAGAATACTTCCCACGTATTCCCTGCGTGTCGTAGAAGGCGACTAAAAGGGAAGGGAGCGGGTGGCTGGAAATCCTCCCCTCTCGTTTTTTTTTTAATTTTCCAAAAGAAGGAACAGAGAAGGGGGCCAGGTGAGGATATTCCCTCAAAGGCCCAGTCCTCTGTTCTTAACGCTACCTCGCTATCGCGGGAAATGGCGAATAGTATGAAAAAAAAAAAAAAAAAAAAAAAAAAAAAAAAATATATATATATATATATATATATATATATATATATATATATATGTGTGTGTGTGTGTGTGTGTGTGTGTGTGTGTGTAATCAGCGTTGTGTCAATGGTTTGTTTACATTAATGGTTAACGATACACCCAGGGTCAGAGTAGATACATCTACCATCTACCAATCACCACACGTCTGTACAATGTGACCGCCCTCACTAGGTAGTATCCTTGGCGGGACATCCGGAATCCTACCGGACGGTCGCCTTAATTACCCCGAAATCGGAACCCGGATCCATGGCCAGGACAAGGCCGTTGGCGACACTGACTGGCCTTGACATTCCTGTGTCCAGCCGCCACACAAGGCCCTCGTACACCCATAACACCGCACACTTATGGTCAAGAATTACCTAAGTCTTACATGTGATCGCCGCATCTATGGCTGTCAAATGGCGTCACGACGAATCAGGTCAGAGCTACACGAGTGGGATCTTCTTCGGCGTTGGCGGGGGTGTGTGCGCTCGCGGTCAACGTTCGCTGGCCATAGTGTTCGCTGGCGGGTTGGAGCTAGGTTGGGCGGGCGCGCGCGGGGCGCCACGCGAGGAAGACAACGGGACCGTCATTTGATATTATTAGGCAAAAAAAAAAAAAAAAAAAAAAAAAAAAAAACACACCCACCCACACAGACTAACGTACTCCACCACACTGGAAGTAGTTGAAGGCAATTATATTTTTTTTCCAGGTCCTACAGATTCCAGGGAGTGAATGGAGCGAGCGTAATGACGGAGGTAATGCGACGCCTTCACACCCAGCGGGGCAGCAGCACTCGACCAAGATGGCCCGCGACAGTGTTACGAGTCCCCCCACACACACCACCCACCCACACACACCTCGTACCTGCTCCCAGTTTTTCTCACCAGCTGTGTTCCCCTCGTATCCCCGGCTTGCCTCACGGACTTAGCTGGGGGTTTTTTCTTCTTCCAACCCGCCAGCATGATTAAACCCACACTTAAGAACAGTAAAGCGATGTTAGTGACATGGAGCAACTGTGAAAATAGATGCGCGGGTAATTCATTCTTGCAGTAAGTTCACTGCGCATGCGTGATAAAATATAACAAGGCCATTACAACAGGAAGGCTGAAATTATACATTAAAATCGCCCGCGTGACAGACGGTATGGCTGGAAAAACGAGTCGCGACAGAAACACTGGGAAGCGAGTGTGGTAATATTTCCACCATGGTTGGGGATGGGTTCTGGTGTGGGGGTTGTTCAGGTGCCGTACTGCAACCAGGGGACGAGGGATACAGTAACGGTGGCGGGATGGGAGCGTGGCTGACGCGCATGACTACGTGAGTGGAGTAGGTCGTGGGATGGGCGGATGATATGCTTGCATCAAGCAGGCACATCCATCAAGCAGTCGCATATGATGAGGAACCACAGGGGGCGCCGTGGCTCGTGCCCTGTGGGACGCCACGGGTGGGGAGACTGGAACTGAGGGATTACCCCAGGGAGGCGGTACGCCCCAGGGACGAGGCGATCTCTGGGGAAGCCGTGATGTTCACATTCCTCCACGGTCCAGTCGTTACTGGCCTTGCTGACCATTGTGCTCGTGTAGGACGTGTAACAGCTAGTATGCCACTCTTACCTTCAGCATCAAGCGAGGAACACTGGACAAGGGTCTGCGTTAATCACGTTTTCTTTCGGTCATGACCTCCTCCCATGTTCTTTCTCCCAGGCACTATACACTCCCCAGGTTACAAGCAGCGCGAGTTTCTACAGGGCATTACAGGACGCGAAGGCTTTCTACAAATCCTGCAGTGTCCTGCAGCGTTGGACAAGAGTGAAGCACACTACAGGTTTCTACAAGAGGATACCACAGTCTTGTACATGTCACTACAGGTATATACATACAGTCTACATGATTCTACAAGACACTACAGGGTCCTACAAGACACTACAGGATTCTACAAAACACTACAGGATCCTACAAGACACTACAGGATCCTACAAAACACTACAAGATCCTACAAGACACTACAGGATCCTACAAGACACTACAGGATCCTACAAGACACCACAGGGTCCTACAAAACACTACAAGATCCTACAAGACACTACAGGATCCTACAAGACACTACAGGATCCTACAAGACACTACAGGATCCTACAAGACACCACAGGGTCCTACAAGACACTACAGGATCCTACAAGACACTACAGGATCCTACAAAACACTACAGGATCCTACAAGACACTACAGGATCCTACAAGACACTACAGGATCCTACAAGACACCACAGGATCCTACAAGACACCACAGGATCCTACAAGACACTACAGGATCCTACAAGACACTACATGATCCTACAGAACATGGCGCTCGGGGACACCTTGATAATGATCCTTCATCTCTTCCTGGTTCCGTTTGTTTGTTAGTGTCAGCATCTGACGTCTGTTCTCGGAGACGCGTCCTTATTCTGGGTGAACACATCGGACACCAGACACGACAGTCCGTCTAAGACAATGTCGTAAATAATAATGTTTCAGTCACTGTCAATGTGAATTATCTGGCAATGCAATTACACAGACTGTCGACCTAGTTTACCAAAAGCTTCTCCGTCACGAGGGGTAATTTGTACGTCTTAATGGCCCTGTGAGACGCTGGTTGCCATGCTAATTACCCCAGAGCCATAGTTTGTGGTGCGGTAATAAATAAACACTATTTGCATATACGACCGATGCATCATGTACGGAGGTCAGAAACCTTCATGCTACCATATCTATGCAGGGTTGTGTGTCTGCCTTCACCACTGGTACCTGGTTCAGACCACCTGACGCACCTATGCTGCACGACCCCGCTAGCGATTAAGACAAACATCGCAGCGTAAATCTATCGTAAATCATTTCTGACGTACGGGCCATTACGATCTGATGTGATGGTATAAATACTACGTCCATCAACAACAGGGCTGACCGTGTGATCACCGTCTCTCGCAGGAATGGCAATCAATAACTCCTGAGAGGGGACGTCCTCAGGTCAGACGGTGGGGATGGAGATGAGGTCTGGTTCGCCACGCACGTCCAGCCACAGGTGACTGCAAGGCTCCGCGGTCGACACCTGCACGGAGCATCTGTTCCTTGATGATGCAGATGATTCGGAGAATTTCGAGATGGTTCAGTCAGAAGAAGCGATCCAGTCGCGTCACTCCTTTCTCAACACTTGCCCAGTGGCCTCCCTCCCGGGGCACATCAAAGCGTTAGCCTCCTTGGGTGTGTCCTCCGATACAACTGGTGTAAGATGTTTTGTTCATCTTTGTCCCTGCCACACTCGGTGATCCGACCCACATGACATCTCCAGTTCCACAACTCGTTCTACAATATTATCATGGACCCCCGACAGTCCATGATGTACTCAGAGTACACTACTTCCCAGCACACTGTACGCCTCTAACCCTACTACTACACCTGGGTGTGTGGAGAGCCATGTGGAGGGACTTCCTCAAGTGGATTGTGCTTGGGTGATCGCTCCTCCACCATCCCAAACCTCAGATGATGGTCGACAACTCTGTGCAGCTGTGTGTTGCAACGGTGGAACCTCTGGGGGAAGGAGGTGGACGAGTGTAAGCTTGTTCCCAAGCTTAACTGTGGGTATTACGTACCCACGACCAGCATTATGAAGCTTCGTGAAGCATTATGGTATGGGAGGGATGGGAGGGGTGTGAGGGGGGCTTGGAGGAGGGACGGGAGGAGGACAGGTGCCTGAGGACGGGTGCGACAGGTCGGAGGGCCCCCTCGACGACCACATGTGCACCCTGGTTGCCCAGGGTTCGACGGCCTCCATGGTGACACCTGATGGCTGATACATTGTCCCTGGATGGCAGACACGTCACCCGTCATCCGTCCAGCTCCTGCACCCATCAGGAGGAGCCAGCCCCCCCTGCCAGCGCACCAGAAGGTGGTCTAGGGGCCGTGCAACTCACGCAGCAACCAGCCGTCCTCCTGGTGTCGTTCCGCTTTGATTCGCGGCTAATTGCCATGGAGGGTCATTGGCGGGGTCGTCACTAGAACAATGGGCCTCACGGGCCCCTGCAGGGCTCCCTGACAGCACCACAAAGCCCTACGAGACCCCGCAAATGAAGAGGCGCTGACACCAGAGGGAGGAAGAGGGCCATCAGAAGGGGCGCTGGGCAGGTCTCACCGCCCCGCTTGTCCTTATCCCCAGCTCCGCCGAGCCCAGCCACGTCCCTCCTGACCCCCAGCGACGAGCCCCAGCATCAGAGAGCCCCTGGCCAGCTATACCTACGTTAGGCTTAATCGATTCAAATTCGCGGCGCCGAGCCTTTGAAAAGGCGAAGTTTCCCCCCGCGCGTCGGTGACGTACATACGTGGGCCTACCTAAGTGGCCGGCATTACGCGCTGGGTGAATGGCGAGCGCCCCGCCCCCGTCGCTCCGACCCCACGACCTCCAGCATGGTAAACGCAGCCTATAAGGGTCGTACATTGTCCGGGAGACCTCCGTGTCTTGACGTACACACTGATCAAGGAGGGTGGGGTGGGCGTCCGCTGCTGCCGTCGACGAGAGAGGAACCAATATGTTGATCAGGTCCCCGCCTGACACGGTCCTCGGGAATCAATACCTTGACATGTTTCCTTGATTCCTCCTCCTCCTCCTCCTCCTCCTCCCTTGGCCTCGGCCGGTCGCTGGCCAGACACCGTCAGCTGACCCGTGACGTAAGGGAGTGTTACGTCAACGGTCCAGACGCCAGCTGGGATTCGCCGTCTCTGCTAATTCCCTCGAGTTGCACGACGCGACCCTTGCGTTTAACGAGGCGTTCCTTGAGCACGACGGCACGACCCTTGAGTTTAACGAGCCGGTCCCTGAGTACGACGGCACGACCCTTGAGTTTAACGAGCCGGTCCCTGAGTACGACGGCACAACCCTTGAGTTTAACGAGGCGGTCCCTGAGTACGACGGCACGACCCTTGAGTTTAACGAGCCGGTCCCTGAGTACGACGGCACAACCCTTGAGTTTAACGAGGCGGTCCCTGAGTACGACGGCACGACCCTTGAGTTTAACGAGGCGGTCCTTAAGTACGAAGGCACGACCCTTGAGTTTAACGAGGCGTTCCTCGACCACGACGGCACGACCCTTGAGTTTAACGAGGCGGTCCTAGAGCACGACGGCACGATTCTTGAGTTTAACAAGGCGTTCCTTGAGCACGACGGCACGACCCTTGAGTTTAACGAGGCATTCCTTGACCACGACGACATGACCCATGAGCATAACGAGGCGGTCTTTGAACACGAGGGAACGACCCTTGTGTAACGAGGCGGTCTTTGAACACGACGGCACGACCCTTTGAGAATAGCGAAATGGTCTTTGAAGGCGACGGGACGACTCTTCGACTGAGTGCGAGGGTCCAACCCTAAGTACGACCCTCAGCGCGACGGTACGACCCTTAAGTATGAGGGCACGACCTCTCAACACGGCGGTGCGACCCTTGAACACGACGGTACACGACCCTTTGCCATGACAACCAAGTCTTTGCCAAAAGTCAGGTCTAAGGCTTACTTCATTAAACAACACAATCTAACTTGACCTGAGGGATAATATAATGTACCCTAGTCTTACCCAGTCTAACCAAAACGTAACACGATTGACACTCATTAACTTCGGCTTTAGCTCAAACTACGTCAGGTAAGGTTAGGTAGGTCTGAAACCGACGTTACGATTATGTACGTTAGCAGACAACAACAGAAGGTGATGTATATTGGTCAACTTTCCACTATAACCAAAACTCATCAGAGATCATACAGCGGGTAGGTGCCTGTCCAACCCAACACTAGTTAGGATAACATAACCCTATGAACATTATGGCCGTTGTGATATTCTGTATTAGGCTATGATTCTAAGTCCTAATTTTCTTTAAAAATCTTCCTATCAAATAAGCTACATATTCTCACTACAGCGACCTAACGTTCCCTGTGGCTATGTGTTCTATGATCGTGCTAGGATACGTCTGTATAGTTCCATAATTACGCTCGCTCAGTATGGGAACATCAGCCTAGCGTTACCTATGGCCCAGTGATCCAAGCCACTAGGCTACGCATGGCTATATCAACCTTAATCTGTGGTCCCAAGATGAGACTAGGCTATATAATCGCATACTACTCGTTAGATCAAACTAGGCTATATAATCGCATACTACTCGTTAGATCAAACTAGGCTATCTAACCGCATACTACTCGTTAGATCAAACTAGGCTATATAATCGCATACTACTCGTTAGATTAAACTAGGCTACCAAACCGCATACGAATCGTTAGATCAAACACAACTCTCCTTTTATATATATATATATATATATATATATATATATATATATATATATATATATATATATATATATTGCCGATGAAGAGCAAGCCTGGAGTAGAAGTGAAGAAAGTAATAATGAGATTTAGCTAACTTCTATTACCAGCTTCGTAGCACATTCGACCACAAACATTAAATCAATTTAGTCAAAGGTCGTGAGGTTGTCAATAATTCCTATTGTGGTGCACGATATACAGTGCACCTGTGTGTGTGTGTGTGTGTGTGTGTGTGTGTGTGTGTGTGTGTTCAAAAGTAAATCATATTTCATATGTTCTAATTGTATCAGTATCTTAACCTAACCTAACCAACCCTAACACAGCCCTTGAGGTAGGATCCCTCCAGCAGCCACAGTCTGTGTCTCTCCCTCCCCACCACCGATACGAACATGTGTGCCAGCACACCCTCCCTCCCTCAGGCCCAGCACATGTGCCACTACGCTTTACCTCAATCAGCGGAAACTTACATGGCAAAGTACACATCAGTATCAAAGACGACTAATGATATATGAATATAAGGAACTACATGTTTGGTAAGTATATCAGTCGTCTATTAACACATCACACGCATTTACGTGCATATATATATATATATATATATATATATATATATATATATATATATATATATATATATATATATATATATATATGACCCCATGCATATTTGCCGTACACATCATTTGTCGTAGATACATTGGAATATATTGGCGGCATACATCATTAGTGGACATTCATATAAACAAGATACAATAAAGTTAATTCAACCATCTCCTGATCTACTGTATAACTATGACCATAAGCTGGACAAGAAAGACATAAAAGAGTCATGCACGACAAGTCTTCCTAACTGTGAACGTATACGTTTATCACATTAACTTTTCTATATATATTTAAGATTAATATTACCTTCTTTTCAATTCCATCACTTTTCACACTTAATATACCACATTTTTAGAAGAAAAACACTTGAAATAAAAGCTAAGCTAATGTATATAACTAAACATATCACGAAAAAATATGAATAAAATATAAGTGAAAAAAATTGGCGGTCAACAACCGCCGGTCACCTCCACTGTGAACAACAACTTATCAAGTTCTCAGAAACCATCAAGTTTATTCATTCAACCCAAACACAACCGCTGCTACACGTAAGTACAAACACACCCAACCTACTTTAGCATAATTTAAGTAAGACGAATGTTACGTTTACCGTGTTAGCGTAAGTCATATTCACTTGAATCGTCAGTTAACGGACGTTGGTCTGATGTGGTGTACTGTTGCAGGTGTTCTCCATGTTTCTCCTGCTTTAACAGCTAATATCTCCTGCCTGATGATATAGACGGAAGACCGTAAGTTTTATAAGTCATTACTTACCTAAATAATAGAGGAATGAAGCACAGGTTGGTAGATATAACGAATATTTTGGCTGAAATCGTGAATGTCACAGACTCCTCAAGACAATCACCTGATCTGCTCCCGCCCTTTCTTGGCGGGCCTCTTACGTCACTCTGCGTGACGTCACGTAAAATTCGTTAATACGTTTATTAACTTGAAATGTGCATTAAACTGGTAAGTTATCAATAGGTCATATTATATTTTAATGATTCTATTGTTTTTATATAACTGCAGTGTTAGTATAATAGCACTATTGAATAATACATATTTCAAATCGATTTACAAATGTTCACATGATTGTGTTTGAAATCAGGTGACTTTTTTTTTCTTTTGCATGATTCTAGTTAACATGTTAGAGTAATATGAAATTAGTGATATCATATACTAACCTGTATGCTTAGGGATGGTTTGGTTGTAGTATCAAGTAGCTAGTACGCTGGAATGAGTGAAAGTGAAAGTAAGCTGGCGTGAATGAAGTGCATTTAACGCTACCAGGAAGCTGAGCTAGAGCTTATCTTACTGTTCTGTTTTAGTATTGTCTAGTTATCTTATCTCTGGTACCACTGACGCCCCTTTGGTTATCATATCCAGAAATTACCTTGTTTTCAAGTCTTTCTAGCGATGTACAAACATACAAACACACTCATACACCTGAACTCACACAGGTATATATATATATATTTATATATATATATATATATATATATATATATATATATATATATATACATATATATATATATATATATATATATATATATATATATATATATATATATATATATATATATATATATGTGTGTGTGTGTGTGTGTGTATCTCCTGATGATGTGATTATTACACGAAAGTGCACTTGGGAACTTATCGTGTTTCATTTTCCCCGTGGACTCATAGGAATATATATATATATATATATATATATATATATATATATATATATATATATATATATATATATATATATATATATCCTTAGCCGGGAGTTCCCTCCATCCTTAAAAGGCTCTCGCAGCGCTCAGGAAGCTGGCCACTTCCACCTGACAGGCCCACACGTGTTGATGTGTGGTGATGTGTGTGTCTCTGTGTGTGGGAAGGATATACTTAAAACATACACATGTATACCTTATAGAAAAACGTACTGGATGTACTTATACAGTTACATGATACATTATACATAGTGGCAGAGATGTATAGTGTACCTGATATGTATATAGTACCAGAGAGAGATAGAGAGAGAGAGAGAGAGAGAGAGAGAGAGAGAGAGAGAGAGAGAGAGAGAGAGAGAGAGAGCAGTTTGTTTTGTGTATACCTATAAGTTTGTTATTAATGAAAGGCATGTATTATAAGTCTTATATAGAAGACATTCTTATTACTAACACAGGAACCAAGTGTAATACGTCTTGCATAATTGACTTCATAATTCTACAATAATTTAATCCTGTTGTATTATTAAACCTGAATACATTCGTTGTACTGTTTCTTGACTTTAAAAAGGCGTTAGAGAGAGAGTGAAGTTGATGGATGAAATTAATTATCACAGGAGAGTTAGCCATGGTTGTATAAATTGTAATTAACTAATTGTAGTTATTTAATGAATCAATTAATTAATGTTTTTATGATCAGGAGCCACACTATGATGTGTTCCCAAGGCTATGTTGGGTCTGATGGTTTTTAAACAAATGATATAGAAGTTAGAATAATTAATTATTCATAAATAAATGATAGACAATAATTAATGATTTTTAAACAAATGATATAGAAGTTAGAATAATTAATTATTCATAAATAAATGATATAGACGTTAGAATAATCAATGAATTATGAATAAATGATATAGACGTTAGAATAATTAGTGATGTATTAGAATATGCATAGTTTACAAGAAAGGTGAGTCAGTATAATATGTTGGTAGATGAATGTATTTAATACAGCATGATCTTAAATACAGTAGGTGAATGATCAGACTTGGGACACACACACACACACACACACTCATGACACATGACACAGACAACCACAGCCAGACAGACCCCCCCCCCTCCTCCCTGGCCTGGGGTGGGGGGGGGGGTATCATAAAGTGTTCGCTCCACCAATTAAACCAATCTAACTTCCGGTCTGCTGGTCGCCATTCATGAGACCCTACCATTCGTCAGCTGGGGCCATTTCCATATTACGTTATTTACCCCGCTCATTATAGGCAGGCATTTGCATACTCATTTACATATTTATTTACATGTACAGGAACGCTCGCTCTTAGAACGGGTGGGGGGGTTGGGTTTGGGTATAGCGTACTAGAAGGGCGTATGACCACTAGGGCTATAAGAGCCATTTGGAGGAGTCTAGCCCCTCTGTTGTGGTACATTTATAAAGGCATTTTTTCCCTTTATATTCACAAAATTATGTCTTATTATTTTCTCGGTTGGGATTTGTTTGTGGTGCGTGAGGTCATTATATATATATATATATATATATATATATATATATATATATATATATATATATATATATATAACTATCCTGGGGATAGGGGAGAAAGAATACTTCCCACGTATTCCCTGCGTGTCGTAGAAGGCGACTAAAAGGGAAGGGAGCGGGAGGCTGGAAATCCTCCCCTCTCGTTTTTTTTTTTTTTTTTTTTTTTTTCCAAAAGAAGGAACAGAGAAGAGGGCCAGGTGAGGATATTCCCTTAAAGACCCAGTCCTCTGTTCTTAACGCTACCTCGCTATCGCGGGAAATGGCAAATAGTATGAAAGAAAAAAGAAAGATATATATATATATGATATTTCTATGTATATTTTTTTTGTATGAGTGGTTGTAATTTGTCGTTTTCTGTGATATAGAAACCTTGTGTTATTGTATACATGAGAGATGTGCGATATTGAGTAGATTACGATATTTGGTGCGATATTTGCATGATTGTCAAGAAGTCTTGCAATATTTTTCTGTACGAAATTTACAGATTTTTCGTTGGATATTCAAGTTTTTTGTGATATTCAATATTCTAGTACGATATTCATGATATTGCATGTGGGACCTTTTTTTTTTCTTTCCCACGAATATTCCAACAGAACTAATGGACGATATTTAACTGGGATATTTTATATGATATTTAGGATTATTTTCCTGCCATAAGAATTAGATTCTTCGACCACAGGAGCTGCGGCCAGATTGTGGTGGTGGGGTGGTTACTGAGCAGTTGTGGTGGGGGGCTGGCTGGCTGGCTGGCTAGACCTGGGAAGGAAGGAGGGGGGGGGGGGGGGGGAGGTATCTCCTAGGTTCTCCTGGTCTGACCAGGACCTGGTGAGGGACGCTTCCCAGGTCCACCTGGTTGGACTAGGACCTGGGGGGGAGGGGGGCTCACCCAGCTACTCCCACTTGAAGTGGGGGTGTTTGTGTGGGGGGAGGAGGAGGTGATGTGGGGGGGGGGTTAGCCTTATGTATTCATGATTAATTCGTGTTTTCTGTCATTCATTATTCATCATCCTTGTCATGCAGCTTCATTCATCAGTCTGCCCGATTATTATGCATTCGTTTTCGTGATAAAAGATTAATTTATCAGTTAAGATGATTAGAGAATGTCTAGAGTCTAGAGTATTCTGTTAATTATTGATGATTAGGCGTCTGGTACACAAGACCCGTACCGTCGTACACAGGAACCGTACCGTCGTACACAGGAACCGTACCGTCGTACACAGGACCCGTACCGTCGTACACAGGAAGCGTACCGTCGACCTGAGGGGTCAAGGCAGCCCGCTAATCCTAACCATTATGTGGAGCGACTGCAGTAAACTCCTGCCGGTATATTTAGAGCAAACTGATAAATATTACCATTACCTCTATTGGCTCACATTTCCTAGTAGCAGCAGCAGCAGCAGCTCCTGGTTATAAACCACCTCAGGGTAATGGCCCGCTCTAGGAAGTGAGCAATAATGGTAAAAGACACGAGCATTTTTCCTGTTAGGTCTCCCCGCCGGTGCTGGGCGCCAAGGTAGCTAGGCATCCATAAGCCAGGGAAAGGACTTCCTAGCCCTTCATCTGAACTCAACGCCTACATCTGACCTTTCCTACAATTCCTTATCCTAATTCAACTTCAATTATCCAACAAAAAAAAAAGTTTATATAAAGTAATTCTAATTAATCATGAAAAAACGAGGGTCATCCAAGCGAAGCCAATGTATTTCATATTCCTAACCTAAATTTCCATATCCTAAGATGATTTCATAGAAAAATAATAATTTGGTATAATATTAAGTGTTAATCATAAATCCAGTTTTATTCTATAGTACTACACATCTTTATTCAAATAAACTTGAGTTAACATTTAATTTCAAGTAGTAGTTTCTCCCATTAAGCTATCAGTTGTTTTTCCGCTCCCGCTTTGAAACCGTAACATATTATGTCCACCATTATCTGTTTTTCCTTTACTTTATACCTTGTAATATTCTCTTTACCTCAAGACGTATTTCCTCTCTTGAAAAACTATTTTTCCGTGTGTGTTGATATCTACATAATGGTGATAATGGTTTGAGTTCAAGTTATTTGCTGTTGTTAAAGATCATATTTTCTCGATTGGATGATAGCAAGTCGATAATGTTGAGCGCTTGTAACCAGTTAATGTATAGGTAAAGTTGACATGATTTAGACTTGATGAGTAAAGATCAATGATTATTCATGTGATTACCGATTAATGAGTATCCTGGTTTGATGTTCTAAAAGGTAAATTATGACAAATATCAATGATTACGTTTTATAAGTTCATCCTTCCCGCCACATTTTATTCCAACAACGAAATATACAAATATGTTCTTCTAAAAGTTAGATTATTGCATAATAAATTGGTATGTATCTATGGAGTGACACTAGAATATTCAGACACCTGAAATGTAATATATCCTATTAATCTATAGTGTATTTTATTATGTTAAACAAATATTTGTATGAAAAAAAAAGTTTGGATCTCAAAGGCGCGCGTGGTTTGCTTGCAGGCGAGTGTTTACCAACCACTTTAATGGTTGTGCAGGCATAGAACAAGCCATTCACCGATTACGTTATTACATCCAACCAGCCAGCAAATTACGGCGCACCAGTTCATAAAGAAATATGACGCAGATCGTAAGTAAGTTGCCTGGTTTACGAAAATGAGTTTGGTCACCTTGAGCCTCCGCCTCCGTCAGCCTTGCTTCACGGCAAGATGGCCATCAATGTTGACCACAAGGTAATAGTAATTAGGTCATTGTAAGCACATACGTAGGATTAATTAGTCCGTGGGAATACAATCAAGTGTATTGAGGGCTCAAGGACCAGCACGTGATGAATAAGTGTCGTGTAAGGTCATTAAATGTACAATAGATATGAAATATTGTCAGTAACGGGAGTTAAATGTGAGTGGTAGCATCTTGTGATTGAAATATTCCCGTTCTCAGCCAGACTTTTGCCCATGACGCCCTTAGAAATATTATGTAGCCCTTAAAACTTGATTTTTATAAGAGCAATTGATAGTACTTTGTTTATAATGTGATTAGATATCAAAATATCGATGACTGATTAAGTGCTTTATGTATGTGATTAAACCTAACCTAACTAGTTATAATTAATCAGTAGTACTTGACTTTTATTTTCCATGGCTCACATTATTCCCTTCCCAGTAGAACAGACTGACAAAAAAAGTCAAATTCATCTAATCTTTCCGGATATTAAAGTTTTTAAGATGTGATAAACCATATGTTGCCCAGAATAGCCTAAATTTCCCTCATGGTTGCAGCCTAGCCAACCCAGCGTATAGGGTAAGAATTAATTTGCCTTCCTGTAAGTTGAATTTGTAGACAAGTAGAAATAACTTTAGTTGCACTAAGTTTAACAAAATTAAAGCTTTCCTGATGTATGAACAAAATATTTTCTTAAAGAGTGTCTGTTTGCCACCGTGTCTATAATTCTAAAATTATTTTACCTTCAACTTTGTATTTCCTCATGTCCGAATATTTTCCTCATGACCAAACTGTTTTCCTGTTTAAGTGTGTTCGTGTCTCAGTGTTGGTTGTGGTGCACTACGCGCACAAATTGCAGGAATTTGATATGGTAATTACAGGTCACCAGTCTTCATTAGCACAATATTGTCTTCAGTGTCAGGCAAACGGTTGTTTGAGGTGGATGTACGATGATGAGTAATGATTATTGAATGTTGTCACAGATTAAATAGATCCGGTCGCCTCTCATCATTCTGTATGACTCTGTATTTGTGTAGAATTAATACAAATATTTTGCTTAATAATTAACGCTACGATATCTTTGTGGTTTATCGTTCTCTAAGGTTAGGATAATTTAGTTACGACAGTCATGGGTACATGATAGTTATGGTTCGATTAAAGTAGGTAGAAACATTGTTGAAGCTACGATATTATAGCTTTACTCGCTAAAGAAAACTAACATGTTAACCTAATTCAACTTTTTTGTTTTTGTTTCATAGAATATATTAAATTTCCATTTAAACTTTTGTTAAAGATGAACTGTTGTGCTTACAGTTTTCCCACTCTGTGAATATTTAAACAAGATGTGATGACGTCTGATGTAGCTTCATACGTAGCAAAAAGGATAATGGTAAATTGTAAATCAACTACCGTATCATATAAGCTGTTCTCAGTATTTTAAAGTAAAATTATATCCTACAGCAACGAAGATTAATTATATCTGATCTGCGAAATATATCGTAAAACTGTATTTCACTGAACCCATTATTTTCTGAAATATTTTCCAATGAACTCGATATTTTCCTCCGAGCTGAATATTTTCTTTTGTAACTTTTTTTTACTTCCATAAAGTATATCCATATCTTGGTGTTGGCTGCTGTGCTTTACGTACGAGAGTTGTGTTCTTGACGCAAATTATAGGTGGTGGGTCTGTAATTATCGGTCGTTCAGTGTTCAGGGAACGGTAGCCGAAATTATAACGATGCGTCAAGATAAACGAGGTTTTGGGTTACAAATTAACGATTCGTCCCAGTTTTTCCTCTCCTTCCAGACAGCATTTTACGTTAGTCTATGAGCGAAGAAGCAACATTACTATTTAGTGTTATTTACTACGGTAACATTTACTTTTTTTTTTTATCCCAATCTCTTCAACTTTTCTTAAACAGGGCGACCAAACATTTACTTAGTTTTTTCTTCTCTTAAATTAGCTGAGAATGATAGACCATGTAACTACCGTAGCCTAGCCCTTAAATTTTCAGGATATAGTATAACCAGTACACTTCATAAACTAGTGATTAAGTTATCGACATACGAGTAGGAGTGCATAGCCTAGCTTATCATAATTATTCCTGGTTAACTAACTTTATGTACTTAATTCTTGTTATTGAACTTCATGAGTGTCCAGAAAAAAAAAAAAACGAGTTATTTGCATTGTTAATTTTTTTTTTTTACCTGAAAGACCATTTCTCTGTCATAATTCAATGATAGTCAAACACTTGATTTTCGTGGCAAAAATTCCAGAGATCAGGCTATTGATTTTCTCTGTCAGTCCCCTTATATATCATGTACTTCTCCTTATATATCATGTACTTCAACATTTACTTTTATGTAGTACTCTGTATGTACGTTTAGTATATGGTTGAGGAGAGCTGACGCTATGGAAGCATTTTTTGATTAGATGTTGTGTGGGTGGGGCGTCGGCTTCACATAACGAAATCAACCTTTGAAAAAGTAAGGACTTTGTAAGTGTACATGTTTTGAAAGATTGTGACGGATGAATATAGATTTAGATTAATAGATGGTGATATAGATTAAGATATAGTCCACCTTAGTCGGAAGGCATACATAGCAAAAAGGTATGATAAGCGTGACAATCTTTATTTTCTTACTTAGATTCATTGTTTCATTTTCGCGTACGCTATCTTTTCAGCATGATGCATGACCGGGTCATGGTCTCTTGATGTGCACATGAATGCTCGGGTTATGGTCGCATGAAGTACACATGAATAGTTCTCACTGTAGGAAGGCCTCGTATAACCCTGGACTATGATATTTATATGACGTTTGTGAAATCGATTTGCTCAGTGGATGTGATGTGAGGAATATTTGGCTCAGCTGACCACTTGATGTTCCGCTCTGTTTTGGACCAGAGATTTTGTTGCCTATTTCTCATGACCCGTTCCTGACGATGGAGAAGGATCTTAACACTAGTAGGACTCCTGTCTCTCAACCATACGTTTTAATGATGGGATATAATAATTTTTGCCGTGTTGGCAGCGCAGGAGAAAATAGATTGTATTTAGGTTATATTCAGCTACCCATTTACACGCGTCCTTATATATATATATATATATATATATATATATATATATATATATATATATATATATATATATATATATAAAACGAAAAAAAAGGAAATATGACGTCAGTAATCAATAGGCAGACGACGGAGTATTACCAAACGATGATTTAATGAACCGTGCGGGACGCAATGAGTCTAAAGAAGAAAGAATTGGATTGGTCATCGTTAATGAGGCCGTAGGCGACCGCGAACAATGGTAGTTGTTGAGGTGGGCTGCGGGGGGGCGCTCTGCTGTTTGTAAACATTTCATGACCTTCTTCCCTCCCTAGTGACATATTGCACCGTGTTTTTGACGCCATTGTTGGGGACGCGTTAGTTGGTGGTGGGGAGGAGGGGGGGTTGGGGAGATGGATGGATGGATCCTGCCGCCGTTACCGGGAGGGACACGAACCCCCGTCATTCTCGATCACTTAGCTTTATTATTCACGTACTTTTTTTTTTTCATTATTACGTTTTTTTTTTTCTTTTTCCGTGGCACTGACGCATCCACGGAATATAGCCGGTCCGGTAATGAGTTTTGTCGTCGTCTCACGTCGAATGACAGCTTCTGGGACGCCTGGCCTCCTGTCCTGGGGGAGAGGAGGGGGTGTTGTGGATCAATAACTTACCCCCTCCCCCCAAACAATGCGTCAGGATCAGTTAAAGGAGAGAAGAACATTAAACAAACACAGGGGGCAACAAGCCATTCATTTGTCGCGTTATTGTCCAGGGACCAGGTGGGTCCCGGCCGACCCCGGTACCTGGGACGACCTGCGGATTATCAAGGCTCCCGGGTGACGCACGGGTCATTATCAGGTGGGCCGGTCCTCCACGCCGGCCGGGTTAATTACTTGGTTATAATCGCTCCTTGGCCGGGTTGCGATTATCTTGTTCTCGACGGCGAATTATCGGGATTCTGTCGATTTTACAGTCATGGAGTAAAAACAAAGGTGTCCAGCAACCCACCCTCCCCCACTCCTCTCTCCCTCTCTCTCCTGCCCACCACCCACCCACCCTCAATTATGCTGTTCGTGCTCGTGGGGTGATTAGTGCGTTATTAGGGGTTGGACTAAGGCTAGGCATTGTCAGAATGACTCCTGTCGCTCTAATTGGCAAGGGTAGCTTGTGTGCTAGGCGGCCAGGCGAAATTATTTATGTCATGTGGCGAATTTCTGCAGTTCCTCTGTTTTCAAGGTGATCCTCGTAGTTCATTGGCATTGTCATTGATAAGAAATGAGCTTTTTTGAAAAAAAAAAATTAATTGTAATGAACGTAGGAATATATATATATATATATATATATATATATATATATATATATATATATATATATATATATAAATATTATTATTATTATTATTATTATTATTATTACTGTCAAGTAGCGGTTGCTACCCCTCTTAGTATTAGAAGGTTATATGTGTAAGTTTCGTAGTTTTGTATGAATGTATTTGTGAATATCTTCCTCACTTCATGAGTTCGTAGGTGTAGCCTCACTAACGCGTCGGTGATGTGGTAACGAGCACAAAGCTATGCATTCCTACCACCAAACTAGATGTGCAGGCCACCACACTACCACTACTACTACTACTACTACTACTACTATTACTATTACTACTACCTCCCCACCCCCTCCTTCCCTCCCTCCCACAACAAGAACGTATTGAGTGACGTTGTCAAAAGCGACAGAATATCACTCATTCTTCGTATGGTAATTGTATATCCATTATGCATTCGTCTGGTGGCATAATTTCCTCCTTTGTGAGACATGCGCATATCAAACCTACACTTCCTTATAATTTGCCCTCTGTTTTTTTAATTTTATTTTTGTGCTCTTTTTTTGTATTGGGAATATAGTTCAGCTTTTCATGTGGCGCCAGTAGTAGAACACACCGCCTCGAATATGTATGTTGTAATTAGAGCGCTTAATTAAATTAGTATTATTGATTTTACCTACGGCGCGCGCTCGCGCGTCATCCATTGTTCCCCAGTCATATATGTTATGTTAAGGTCTTATTATATATATATATATATATATATATATATATATATATATATATATATATATATGTGTGTGTGTGTGTGTGTGTGTGTGTGTGTGTGTGTGTGTGTGTGTGTGCATCGTGTGCGTGGCTTGCGTGTTTACTGTTGTTGACGCCATGTTGCTGTGTGTGGTTGCCAGCTGCAGAGGTGCACTACCGGGCGCATTGAAGCTAAATCTATACTAACCGTTGGTAATCACACTTGCTTCCCACCTGGCTAGCTTGTTCACAAGGTTCAGCTAGTTATGGATATTGTTATGATGGGTTGTTAAAGTCATGGTGGTTCGCTGAGTGTGATCATGTAGTGCACACACACACACACACACACACACACACACACACACATTATTATTATTATTATTATTATTATTATTATTATTATTATTATTATTATCATCATCATCATTATTATTATTTCCCAATATATTCCCCATTTACGTCTTTCTTCAGTATGTTGACAATACATTGTTATTCATTATATATTGTGCATCTGTCTATAATGACAGTTCATTTATTATACATTTTGCTATGAAGAAATTTTGACATTCTTTAAGGATATCAAAAGTAAGGGTAATGAAAATGTTACATTATTTTTTTTTCGTTTATTTTACACAAACATTTACAAAATTTACAAGAGATTACTGTACATTCTCACATAACTGTTGGACGCCGGGATAGACAGATGCTGGGATGAGCCAGGGGTTGTGTTGTGGGTGTGGGGGTTGTGTTGTGGGGGTGGGTGTTGGGGAGGTGTGAGTATTATGTTGGGGAAGGTGTAGATGTGATTGTGGTGTTGGGGAGGGTGTAGGTGTTGTGTTGGGGGAAGGTGTAGATGTGATTGTGGTGTTGGGGAGGGTGTAGGTGTTGTGTTGGGTGTATGGGTGTTAGGTTGGGGAGGGTGTGAGTGTTGTGTTGGGGGAAGGTGTAGGTGTGTGGTGTTGGGGGAGGGTGTAGGTGTTGGGGGTGTGTGGGTGTTGTGTTGGGAGGGTGTGAGTGTTGTGGTGGGGGAAGGTGTAGGTGTTGTGGTTGTAGTGTTGGTTGAGGGTGTAGGTGAAGTACAGGGAGGGAGGGTGTAGGTGGTAAAATGCTGTATGGAAGTGTAACCATGGGTGTAGCTTAGTATGAAAATGTGGGGGTGTTATTGTGTGTGAGGGGGTGGTTGGAAGAAGTGTTGGAGATGGTGTAAATGGTTGGGGGGGGGGGGGGGAGATGGAAAATAAATGTTGGAAGGGATGTAAATATTAGTGGAGACAGAATCACTGTTGGAGTAGTTGTGTAAATGTTGGTGAAGAGGCAGAATCAATGTTGGAGTAAGTGTAAGTGTGGGTGAGGACATGGAAGAAGTATGTAGATCAGGGTAGATGTTCACTGTTCACTGCTGAGGGATAGCAGTGCCTTCTACCCCTCACTGTTCAGTGAAATGAAAGCTCATTGGGTAGACTACTCACTCTGGTGTAATGTACCGTTGACAGTGAAGATGGGGTTCCGTAGCCTATAGTCCCTCTCTGTCATATCTTTCATTAAAAAATACATATATCTATATATACTTATATATATAGACTGCGAGTATAAATGGTAGTTGGCAATAAGTGGTCAAACAGTTTACTTAACACTAGATAACAAGCAGAAGCGACAACTTACTGTAGCTAGGAAGTTACAGAAGACTGGACGTGGGGAGGTTACAGACAGTGTGGGGTGGGTGGTTACAGGGTACACACAAAAAGAAAACAGCACAGTGATTGGCTGCCGCTCAGTTACGTCATCATGCGTCTCGACGAATCATGAAGGGAATAAACTTGATTTTGTTATAGATTTAAGTACGTCAGCCAATCAGACGACGACACGGTAGTGACGTCGTTGTCAAAACTAACCAATCACCAGCCGAATACCCAGATTTTGTGACGCAATAGATCTCTCCTCGGCCAATAAGAATGTTGTGTAATATAACAGGTGTGTAAGTAAGGTGAGGACAATTATATCACTAGACTCTATACAAAATAGTAACTTTCTTAAATATTATTGCACTGCGTTAACTTACGTATAGTGAAGTATAGTTTAATCGTGTGATGGAGTGTACAGGAGAGAGAGAGAGAGAGAGAGAGAGAGAGAGAGAGAGAGAGAGAGAGAGAGAGAGAGAGAGAGAGAGATTAGTTCTTGTATATTGGGGAAATTGCTTTCCTACTAATGAGGCACTGATAAGGTCATTATCACCAGTAATCAGTCTCTCACAAGCCCATTAGGACAGTTCTAGTGCTGTGTGACATTAAGCTTATCGTCCGCACAAGCTTTTGGGTATACCCAGCTTGGCCTCTATCAGCATAAAGGTACGACCCATGGGTAAGGTGGTATAGCCTCTTATTCTCCACCCAGGGGTCGTACCATCCTTCCAGAAAGGGTCGTATTCCGAAATTTATGTCGCCCTGATCGCTGGCGTCTCATACGATAATTTCGTTAATTCATAAATGGGGGAGAAATATATATTTTAGTACGACTTAATTGTGAAATTAATGGTGTTAACAGTATCTAATATTTCAAATAAAGATTTTATTGAATGTATATACATACCTAATATTTCTAAAGACATTAACCGAATGTAAATAGATGAATTAGCAACGTAGAATTGAGTGGGCGGTGTGTAAGGCGTGGCTTGGTGACGTCGCAGACACATTAGCCAGTGACTGGAAGTATAGGTTGATGACGTCATGATCAGCCCAGCGAACGGGTTTTAAGTATAGACTGGTAACGTCAGTGAAAAGCCGTCCATGTACCGACGTTACCGAAGATTACGTAATGACGAGTGAGAGTTTTGTGTTCCTCAGCGTCACAGACAAGTCGCCGAGGTATTGGTAGACTCGTCGGTGGCATTACTTAAACGGCCCAATGAGCGTCGAGTGGGTGTGGCTTGCTGACGTCAAAAAATACCGACCAGTGAGTGTTGAGCATGGCATGATGACGTTCGTTTAGAGCTGTATCAGCCAATCACGATAGGGGAGAGAACTGTGACGGAAAACATATCCTTAGCTAATCACCTTCCATAAAGCTGTGAGTGTTTATAGTTAACCAAAAATATATCTTAGGGCTGAAAGCAACATAACTTAATGATATAATTGTTGTTAATTAGGGAAAAAAAAGATGTTTATAACAAACTTAAATTACTGCGAGGAACAAAAGGTAAACATCACAAGGAATTATTACAAGGTGTGTTCGTTCACCTTAATCACCTCCGCTCATTACACAATGACGTAGGTGATTATCATCCCCTTGGGACACGACGGTACGACCCTCGAGCAGGACGGTACGACCTTTGGCTGTTTGATGGCCTTGGTCTGTGGGTTGACCCCTAAAGATTAGACAGAGGCCAGCCCGTCAAAGCCAAGGGTCGTACCGTCGTGCTCGAAGGTCGTACCGTCGTGGTCAGGGGACTAATTAGCACAACTCAGAGGAGCACATGTGTGTCACGCCCCAAACGAGGTGACCTCAGACAACCGTCGCTGATCAAGACTTAAACAACCATAACAGTAGTTAGACAACCATTGAGTTATAAACAACCAGGTAAAACCCTTAGCCATTGTGTGTTTTTCGAATGATTGTAATTATCATTTATTACAGCAATTTTCCCCTCGTGAGTTGAGCGTTGTGCAGTATTTCGCTATAACTCGGAGACAAGCATAGTTACATATGACGTCATAATTATAGATAATTTCCTTTGAATTTCTCCTGATTACATTTAGGCCAGTTTTGTTTGACCCATTAGACAGGGGGGTGTATATCTCAGCTACAAACAGCAGTTAGCAAAATTAATAAATGGTTATCTTAGGAGGCCAAATAGAAATTACATTAAGCCATATTATAAGCAAAGAGACAAGCAAATTGTTTTCCTTTTATGGTTCAAGCAAAGCCAAGGTGTATTTGTCAAGCAAACAAGCAAACACAGGTATTGTTGACCAACGCCTGTGGTTGCCTCCTTGTTTGGCTTCTTGTTAAGGTTGTTTGGTTTGGTTACAAGATTGCTTAATATCTCCTTATTTGATTGCTTAATGTCCCCGTGTTTTGATTGATTCTCGGTGTACTTTGTTTGATTGAAATGTACTTTGCTTGCATGATTCGTGTTCTCTTTGATTGTTTGTTTTTTGTTTAGTTGTTTGATTGTTGCTGATCCTTTGGTTGCTTATGTTGTTTTCTTGTTTACTTTCTTGATTGTTGTTGCTTCTATCATATCTGCTAGTTTGTATTACTTATTCCCTTACTTATAATGATACAAATTGATGATTTATATTCTTCACAATAATTAACTACAGTTTCATTTATGTAATTATTCATCGGGTCAATTTGTCGTTCATTTATCTGTATAACAGTTCTGATAATTTCTGTAGTTTCCTATCTTCTACATTTTAGTCTACGTAGCTTATTTGAGCACCATTTATTTGTTTCGTAAGTAAATCATTGTAGTAACAAATATTTGAAGTAATATCTTGCACACTGTAACTTATACAAAGAATATGTTTTGTTTATAGAACCGTCGATATAGATATCGTTTTAATATGCCATAAATCAACGTAAATTATTAGGTCAGTCAACATTTGACATCTAAATTGTCTTTAGTTGTCAAATTATTGGCTTTATTTGTGGTGTGAAATGACATCTTTCTTTATCTGCCACCGAGACCGTTGATTGGTTGGAGGATTGTGACGTAGCCAAGTTGGTGTGATGTGATTGGTGTTGCAGAGCCGTGACGTAGCCGAGATGATGTGATTTTGATAGGCGTTCGGGCGATATGACGTATTGAAATGATGTGTGATTGGGAGTCCCGGCTTCGTGACCTGACCGGAGACGAGCCGTGATTGGCGTCCCTTTGTTGTGACGTCTCCAGTTGGCGCGCCCGTGACTGGCGTCCAGCTTTCTTGGTATCCATTGATAACAGTTGGTGTCTTTAGCGGTCTCAGCTGGCATCAGGCGGTCTATACGGGTTGGGCAGCGACCTCACTTAGCTGTGGAGGCTGTGGCGAAGGGCTGTGGTGGAGAGAGAAAGAGAGATAGAGAGGTGTTACATGACCAATTGTGGCATTGATACCCCCTTCAAAATCTACTCTCCCCTCCCCCCTGTGACGTGATATCCATGACGTCATGTACCACAACAGAGGGCTAGGCTGTGGCCAGATCACGTGGGGTGGTTAGGTTACTGTGATGTGGCGAGGATTCCTCAGCGGTTCAGAGAACATTGGCTGGTGACTAGGATGAATTACACGTATAATATGGCTACTCCCGGCTACCCCCCCTTGCTCACCTTGAAGGGCCGGTGCTTGTCCTCGAACTCGCCCAGCTTGGCTTTATACTTCTCCAGCTCGTCCCTCAAGATGGCGTCCTCGATGCGGGCGCTGTCCTCGTCGTACTCGAGACAGCCAACCCCGTCCAGCCGCTCAAGGTCCAGGTAGCCCTTCCACCTCACGCAGACCCCGTTCATGATGAAGTGGGACTTGAGGTGAACCTGCAGGGGAGAGGTGGGGTCAGATGGGGTGGGTACTGAGGTCAGATGGGGTGGGTGCTGAGGTCAGGTGGGGTCAGATGGGGTTGGTGCTGAGGTCAGGTGGGGTCAGATGGGGTGGGTGCTGAGGTCAGGTGGGGTCAGATGGGGTTGGTGCTGAGGTCAGGTGGGGTTGTTACTGGGGTAAGGTGGTATACATGGGGGGGGGGGGGTGTTCAGTTGGTTTGCTTGGGGGGGAAGGAGATTAATACTGATGTGGGTTGGAAAGGAATTGAATGGAGGTCTCTCTCTCTCTCTCTCTCTCTCTCTCTCTCTCTCTCTCTCTCTCTCTCTCTCTCTCTCTCTCTCTCTCTCTCTCTCTCTCTCTCAGGATAAAGAGAGCAATAATCAAATTATAAATGAATGAATATTTATTAACCTCAAGATGCCGAGAGAACCAAAAAATTTAAAAAAGAAAATTCAAATCAACTTGGAAAACGTCTCGTGTGTTGTCCGCTACCGTTATAACCTCCAGTTCTGGGACAAGATAATGACCTCACACTTTGACACACAAAAACTTGAAATTGGTTCAATTGTTCAAGAGTCACACTCGAGCAGTTGGTCGACTGGTCGTGGTGCTGGTGGCCGCCCCGGTGGGCTTACACACACTCGTATCTTAATGATCTTCTCCACCAGGGTATTAATGAACCGGTGATTCGCTGCTTCGGATCTTAAGAACAAAGGGGGGTGTGTTTCACTCGCGAGGCTCGGGGGATCATTAGCGTGATACCGGGAGACTCATAACCTAGATGAAGCTTCGAGACGGGGGACGGCTCATGACAGCTGGGGGAACCTCCTCTTCTGTTCCTTTCACTTCAAAACAATCTATCTTCCTCCCTTCCACATCATCTTTGTCTCTCCCTCCCCTTCATCTGTCTCTCAGAGTAATTAAACCGTCAGGGATAACGATATATACCCCAAAAAAAATTATAAAACAAGACATTTCACGTGACCTTATCGAGAAAGATGATAAGAAATGATAATGTAAGTGGGATGTAAACACACAAGCATTCAAGAGAAGTGTTGGTAAATGGGTGTAAACAATCCCAGATCATAGCTGACCGATAATCATACAATATGTCGACAAAACAGAATAATACAATTGTGCGTGATAGACGCGATCAACAGGACGTGCCAGCTTTGCCAGATGGCCAAATCTGGTCGAAAGAAGGCATTCGTAGGGTAAGTACTACGTAGGCCGTGTCCTGTGTGATGGCAGTGTCTCGTCGTAAGTGCCCGTAGGTAGGACAGCCCCCTCCTCCTCCTCCTCCGCTGGAGAAATTCATCCTCTTTAATCTTTGCTAGTGATCCGCGGGTCCCGTGTCCCCTTCCCTCCGTCTGACTTGGGCTTCATATCGCAGCGTATGTGTCGCCTGATGACTCCCCATCGCTGAACGCTGTATATCAGATTTGGGAACACGTATAAAGTAATCCAAAGCAAATAAGATAAAAAAGGAAGGAATTATGACGATAGAAACGATAAAGAATAGTATTTTTAAGATAATGTTTGTGTATTCTTTATGTTGGTATACCACGTAAATCATCATTCAAAGATAATGTTGTTAATCGAGGAAAATGGTCTAAATTAGAACGAAAAATGCGTCGTAAGTAACGTGTAGGTAAGCCTATATTTCATGTGTTTGGTGTTGGGTTCTGTGTCCCACGCCAGTGCCGGTGTAGGGGTCGGGACGCGGCCCGCCTTACCCTCGTCGACCAGTATTGATTCGGAAGTTGGCGCGCGCGCACACGCACGACACGATCGGTTTTTACTAAGTCGTTGCCCTTCACTTGCGCTACCCCTGCTCTCCTCCTCTTCCTCCTCCTCCTTTTCCTCCTCCATTTACTCTGCCACACTCCTGCCTGTGCCTTTGAAGAACATGGAGTGCAGGCACAGAACAACTTAGTAGGCATAGAGGATGGGTGGGATAATTAAGATATCATACGAACAAGATGGCGGATCCTCTTTCTTGGGCGCATATAAGCTCAAATGACACTTTCCTATATCACGAGTGACACATATATTTTATATCACCTTGACAAGATATAATAAGGCCTGTGATAGTACTGAAAATAAAAACGGTATTTGGGATACTGAATATCCCAGAAATCCCAGTACATCAGGCGAGGGGAAAGGATACTCAGTCCCAGTCCAGCTAGTGAGGGGATATTTGCTCTGCTCTTACAGGGATTGTGTATCCCAGGGAATTTATCCCGCTGGTGGGACGTACTGGGGGTGAAGCGTGGAGAGGGTAGAGACCTGATTGTGTTTTGTGGAGGACTGGTGTTAAGGGTGAATGTAGGGGGTGTATAGAGGAGATAATGTTCCTTAAAGATTCAGGGGAACTAGAAAACGTTATGTTACTTTACGAGTTAGGGGAGATAGAAAACGGTGCATGTGGTTCCACTACGGGTAAGGATTATGGAAAACTGTGATATTTATAAGTAAGGAGGATTAGAAAACTGGCCAGAGGAGCTAGAAAATGTTAAGTATGCTGCTTTACGAGTCATGGAATTAGAAAACGGTGTGTGGGTAAGGCGGGAGAGTAAGGTGAGAATTAAAGGCCGAGAGAGAGAGAGAGAGTTAGGCATACACACCCTAGAGCGACGGGAGAGAGTGCGGTGATGACAAAGGAGAAATGGTGCGTTTGGCACACACACACACACACACACACGAGGAGAAGGCTGGTTGTCAACACCGTGAACAATAGCTGGGTCAAACAACTTGACCTGCTGTTCTCTCACGCCTGCTAACTCCCGCCCCGCCCTGCTTGACCTCTTAATGACCCGGAACGCCACGCCTGACCCCTACCAGTCCATTAACACTGCCTTTTGACCCTTACCGCCTCCCTGTCAAGCTGTCAAGTAGGTACCCCTGGGGGGGGGGGAGGGGAGCGGGGTGCAGGTCATCAAGGGGCGTCGGAGTCTTGGGGGGGGGAGGGGGGGTGTCAGCGGGAGGACTTGCCGGATATAAAGTGCGTTGTGGAGTGAGGGGGGGTTTGATTCTGTTGTGAGGGGGGGGGGGGGGGAGAGGAAGACGGTAGGCGGAGTGGTTGGAGGTATGGGCTGGGAGGGGTGGGTGGGTGGTGGTGCCCCCCCCCCCCCCCCCCGCCAGGTGTGGGCGCCCCACAAAAGGGCCGTGAAGGATTTGTAAACAGATGACAAACGGCTGGTAGTGTCCCGTTTGGCCTGGGATGGGGAGGGAGGGGTGGTGTAGTGGGGGAGGGAGGGAGGGGTGTGGGGGCATGTCGTCAGCTCGGGGCCCGGGAGTGACTTAGTGTCAGACTCGATGCTGTTTGTGTTCGCCCTCAGGGAGGGGGTGAGGGAGAGGCATAATAAGGTGGTGAGAGGTTGGGTTAGGGGGAGAGAGGAGGTAGGGGCAGTTATAGGGACGCCATGGTAATAAACAGCTTTACAGAGTGAGACATACGACCAGACATGAAGGTTAGATGATAGATAAAGTTAATATCATACACCAACGTATGTTTAATCTTATAGTAGTAAAGATATTGTGATAAAGTACCTCTTTATGTAGTAAAGACAAGGATTATCAGACCCTGCAGCACATGACTAGACAAATACACATCAGGAATGTCATGAAGGAAAATATATATATTTTTCTGTAAGTTTAGATCAAAAAGATAATCTTACTCTGTTTCACAGGTCACCTTCCGGGGAAGTACTTGGCAGTGACAGCTGAGAAGGACATGTACACTTCCCTATAGCAGTTCCACGGTGGTATACTTTCTTCATACGACATCGCGTGTTTTCTGCCCATTCCCTACTGGCTGTTGAGCCGGAGGGAGAGGTGGAGTTGGAGAGCTACCTCCTTCTGTCTTAATACAAATAAGACTATGACAGGCAGGTAACCTCGTCATATTTTCTATACTGCCATTTGCAATATCACGAACGGTTTCCGTGCCGTGGGTTTTACGATGATCCAATACTTCATTATTATGACCAAGTTTGCACTGCGTGGGTCCTGTCCTAACCCATTAACATGCCATTAACACGAAACCTGCCCTGCATGATTCACTAATGACCCACTTACCTGCCCTTATCGCGAAGGCTGTTCCTGCCGTGGTTTTTATGCAGGAATGTCGACCTAGAGTGTGCATTATACCCCACCAACACTAGCGCACTTGTATTGATTCCCTAATGACTCTCATTGCCCTAATTGCCTCCGTAATTGGTTTAAATTGGGGTTGAAAGTATTAGGTAGGAAAAAAAGGAGGTGGCTGTGTGTGTGTGTGTGTGTGTGTGTCCTCTGGTGAGTGTTGAGCCTTGGGTGTGCTGACATGGCCTTTGACCTGACCCTTTAAGGATGAGGTCAAAAAGGTCAGGCTCTCATTACTTCATGGATCGTAACGTCGTGCTCAAGGGGGCAGTCTTCTGTGCCCAGGGGTCGTAAGGTCGTGCACTCAAGGGGTCGTTCCGTCGTGCTCGTGGGTCGTACAGTCGTGTTTGTAGGTCGTATCAGCCTCGTGCTTCATTATCAACATGCACGCGCCTCGCGGAAAGAAAACGGTTGACCCGTTCCCACCGAACCGTAGCTTTGTATTCATTCATTTTCTATTTCATCCAAACCTCACATGTTCAAAGTAGTCTATGACTCTTAGGTCATCCCATTTTCTTTATAAAGTAATTCAGAAAATAATTAGTGGTATATGTCCTTCGTCGTCATTAAATGCGATTAATTAGCAGCACACAACCTCACAAACCAGTTTCTTCAACATATTCCCCTATCATAATACAACAGACCCAACCCACACTCAGTTCTCTCCAATCACCAATAATCTCTAAAGTAAACTTGAAATGATCGCATTATGTGAGGCAGTTAATCCGATTATTATATATTTGATTACACTAATCAATAATCGAGCCGAAGACTTTTTAAGAGATACGAACAATAATGATCCATGAATGCGGACTGATATTCCGGTAAATGATCGCAATTTCGTGGGTAAATAAATCGTACTTACGTATGTATTTCACACAAATCAATTTTCGTGGTGTAGCCCCCTCCCCCCTCCCCCCTTTTCTTCCCCGGTGGCTCCTGATTGGCTGAGCCGGCCAGGTCAGCTGATCCAGAGCTAATCCATTTCCCGCCAATTTTGTGCCGTTTAGACGCTCATTTGACCTATGATAATCCCCTTCTATGAGGTCAAGTGGGGTCGGGCAGCAGGTCACACCGGGTATTTACCCGAATTTTAACGACTGTATAATTACGTTGTTTTTTTTTCTCTGTTGTGCCTAATTGATGCTTAATTGTCATTAGGCCGACAGTTTTATAGTTATTATTCTTAACTTTACAAATATGTCTCCATTAAACGAATGATTATATGATCCTGAAAATTACAGGCATTTACGTCTAGGCTTTTTCTGCTTCGCTTGTTGATCGTCCCATCTAATTCCAAAATGGTGTATCATATTTCATTCAAGCAGGTGTTTGTCTCGTTCAGTGTATTTACGTGTTTTTCTTTTTTTTTTGTTTTTTGTACAGGAGAGGTGGGAGGCAGGGTTACCAACGTTCCCACAGGTCCAGGGGGGCATAAACAACATTGTTTTGGTTCACAGACACGTAATTGGCACCTCGAGTCCTTGTTAGTGTCAAGGTTAACTTACACGGCAGTAAACCACGTCCATAATGGATGCACACGCAAGGTATCAGGGGCAGAATAGTGCTTTACACATCGAGTATTGCGGCCGCATTACTCAGATAAACATTAGGTGGCAACTCAAGCTAGTCGTTGATTACGGTTTATGTTGTCGGGTTTACTATAGGATACAGCCAGCGGTGCATAACCCCGACCTAAGGTCTTGTACCTTGATATTGTTACCATTTAAAAACCTGACAAGTTATATTTATCAACTGATTTTGTGATATTAAAAAAATGCTAGCTAGGTGCTAATATTAAGTTAGTAGTTCATAAAGCCTAATCTCAGTTTTTATATAGACAAGAAGAAATGCTTTATAAATGAAATAGACAATCTCAAATGATAAAAGTAGATACGAATCAATTTGTTGCTGAACATTTGTAGAGAATTGAGTTGTTAAGTTCATAACTGTTCAGTACGGAGCGATGCACGGTATCAGTTTTTCTGTAGTTCAGGAGCCAAATGGACTGTCACATAGCGAAGTGGGTAGACATAAAAACTGTAGATAGATAGATAAACGAATATTTAGCATTTTAGGTTTTAAGTGAAGAGCTGCTGCTGAACAGAATGTCTAATGAACACGTAACAGTGCTAAGGGGAGACCTGTTTAGTTAATGTTTTACCCCTGACCTCGAATATATATATATATATATATATATATATATATATATATATATATATATATATATATATATATATATATATATATCGTAAGTTGTGTTCAAGATATTTATTACCAATCATTCAGTCGTACAATTACGATTATTTTCTTTCGTTTCGTTCAGTATTTAACAAAATAATCATATAAAGAGAATCTTCAAACCTGTTTGATTCATTGTTCTCCAAGAGAGATTAGTATACATAAACGTCCATAATGAATCGGAATAGATAAGAGAAGCCATTCTCAAAAACTAGGCACGAAAGTGATGATCGTAATAGACAATCCAGACGAAGAATTCTTGAACCGAATCGGACACATGAAGACTCCCGCCAGCGAGATCGGACGAGTGAGGCGGTGCCTAACGAATCGAACAAGTGGAGCGGCCGCGCGGGACAGTGTTTGCGCGGGAGATTTGCGCGCGCCTCCCGCCTGCTGGTTCCCACATTAATGATGGTAGCGTCAACTCAATCAACACCAAATGACTTGATTCTCAGTGTTCACACACAAGGCCCCAGGCATGGTGCACTTCGCTCGTATAGATTTTTATAATCTCTCGTAAATTCTGTAGCAGGACTTGGCCATTGTTCGTATTATCCGGATCCGATTATCATGTACGTCTTAATATCCGTTCACAAGGAACAGTGTTGCCGGCAGCTGTTCTTGTTTTATTAACTTTCTGATTCTAAATTGGGTTCAAAGTTACCAAAGTGATTTTATATAGACGTAACTATTAAATCCAAAATGAATGTGCACGGAGTTGCAACACTGATAATTTGGATGGCATTACATTTTTTTTCATTTTTCTAATATTTACACATTTGAGCTATAAACTGGGTGCTTATGTATATATATATATATATATATATATATATATATATATATATATATATATATATATATATATAAAATGTCTCATACGTGAACATAAAATTTATCTACCAAATAGTAAGGTCGATCTATTTTATGAGTACATTATCTGTAATATAAAACATTTTACATAACTGGTAAACGTTAGGTGCTGGACCCCCCCCCCTCAAATATATATATATATATATATATATATATATATATATATATATATATATATACACACACACAAATGTATTTTCTAAGAAAAAGCTGGAGGTCAGTCTTGCCCTGGGAACATACGTTAGGGCCTGGACTACGCGTTTTCACCTTATTTACATGTGTAAATCTTACCGCAAGTACAGTATACAAATTGTACCTTGATTGTGCCAACGAGGCGGTCGTGGTGTGCGCCTCCCACAGCTGCGTGTTGGTGGAACCAAGCGTTTGCCAGCGGTGATACACTAGACTATTGCTCTATGCAGGCCGCAGGGGCCTAGCTAGGGGTACTTGATGTGGGCGGCGTGGGGCCATACGTGTTTTACAGAGATGGTGTTTCATGACTGTGTATTGACGTAAATGTACGAAACTTTGGTGAATATCTTGGCAATAAGATGCCATACTCTTGTCCATTCATGTTTATTAGTAGCAGAAGTAGAATCAGAAGTATTGGTAGTAGTAATTTATCATTGTTATTATTATTAGTATTATTATTGTCATCATCATTATGTGACGCTTCTAGTTTTTGCTGTTTAGTGTGAAGCTTTTATTATCATGTCTTCCAAGTGCTACATGTTTTGTTATTTGCATTTAATTACATGTCTGTAATCACGCGATTGTTCTGTACGGGAAACGAGTTATAAACTTGTAAGATTTATCGCCAACCATTTCTTATTTATCGACAGTTTCTCTCCCCGTGGACTCATAGGAATATATATATATATATATATATATATATATATATATATATATATATATATATAATATATATATATATATATATATATATATATATATACATATATATATATATATATATATATATATATATATATATATATATATAGAGAGAGAGAGAGAGAGAGAGAGAGAGAGAGAAGGGGTCAACAAACTAGGTGTATATATTAATGAGGTACACGTGTGCATATGTTAAATAATTGTTTGACTTTTTATCAAGTATAACAACAGTGTGGACAACCACTAAGCTCTTCCATTAGCGTCACACCACCTCATTTCCTACAACTATTTTCATTTTGCATTTTGATTTTTTTTTTTTTTTTAGTGTGTGTGTGAAACAATCATTCTCTCTCTCTCTCTCTCTCTCTCTCTCTCTCTCTCTCAAGGTCACATTCGTTCCTCGTACCGTCTCCCCGAGATTACAGGCTACAGGTGGCGTCTGGTCGGTACAGAATATTGCAGGTATTTTGTTCTCCCGATTGTCTACGTTGCCGCCGGCTCCTGTCCTCTGTACCCGGGGCTGCAGATGATGACTCTCTCTCTCTCTCTCTCTCTCTCTCTCTCTCTCTCTCTCTCTCTCTCTCTCTCTCTCTCTCTCTCTCTCTCTCTCTCTCTCTCTCTCCTAAAATGTGCCCATCATCTGGGCGTAAATGTCTGTGGGTCTGACCCAAGGATACAGTTTGTGTGTTTCAGGGAATTTCCAGGTTTTTTTCCCCCGTCTGATGGATCATTCTCATATTCCGAGACGTCCAGGTGTTCCAGTATTTGTCTATTCCCAGATGCTACATATTCCGATATTCCCAGATGTTCCAATATTCCTGTATCTTGAAGGGTTATGGAGACGCTGTGCCAGCTCCAGATTCTCGTGATAAGAGGTGGCGTGTGTGTGTGTGTGTGCGTGCAGTCACTGGGGACGGCCGGACGGGTCACGTGTTCCAAATGATTTCCTCCTCTTTTCTTTTTTCTAAGTCGTTGCTCAGTCACGGCTCAGTACACGTGGCGGAGTTGCGTTCGCTTACCCGGGTGTGGGGGCCGATGCTGCCGGCAACGTTTGGCAACACTGTCACGGACTCCAGGGTGCACATTGTGACCCGCGTTTTTACTGCTGTCGTTCCTTTAATATATATATATATATATATATATATATATATATATATATATATATATATATATATATACACATATATATATTACCTGATCACTTGCTATAATCGGTTCTTTAAATGGACACTTTTTTTTTAAGACATGGACTTTTTTCTCCTGTGTCTAGGATACACACGTGGGATTTTCTTTTAAGATTTTTTTGTGATTTTTTTTTTTTTGAAATATTAAGGAAATTTTATTTTCTATTATGTTTATGTTTAATTTTTTGCTTTTTAGGATATACTATTTTACTCTCGGGTCCGATGTAAGAATTATCTTTTCATATATTAATTTCAGTTGTGTCGTTGATCATCGGAGAGATGTATCGCTACGTGGCTTCCCCCATGCCCCTGAGCACGACGGACACGACCCTTGGGTAGTACGACCCGCCATTCAAACCCAGGTCGTCGGCTTTCCCCCCCCCCCCCCCCAGGATCGTCCCGTCGTGCCCCGTAATCGTACACACGTACGTGTTTGAGGGAAGGGGGAGGGGGAGGTGGGGGGGCAGTAGTAGGGTCGTGTTCAATAAGACGGAATCTGCTTCTGTGGACTGAGGGATTATCATCCATGTCGTTGTAACGGAAGGAGGCGGGTCGCATGATCCCTTCTCCCTGTATAGTGAGATAAAGGTCAACTGATTTGTGTTTGCTGATGATGGCGAAGCGGCTTCCCACGAGGAGCGAGAGAAGCGAAGATGATGATTGCATCAGCCTGCAAGCCAACGTAGACAGACCCCACCCACCCAGCGTGGGTCTGAATGTGTAGTGAGGATGGGGGACCAGTGGAGGAACTCCTCGATGGGAATATATTATCCGGTACGAAATAAACTCAGGGCATCTGTAAGAGAGGCTGATGTGTTGATCTGGTCCCTGGTCTTGTAGCCTGAACCCCTCATATAGAGATGAGTGGCTGTTGAGTAGCTTGGTGTGTCACTCCCTGAGTCGTATGTGACCAGGTGTGAGGCCTCATTAGGGAAACTCGCTGACGAGGGAGTGACCAGGTAAGAGGGGTAGATGTGTAAGGTAATCATGGGGACAAGTGACGGGTGAGTGACGGCGTTACTGGGTGACGGGTGAGTGACAGGGCGCTACTAGGTGACAGGTGAGTGACAGGGCGTTGCTAGATGACGTGGGTGAAGTTTACCTGATTACGGGAACTCACTCCGAGTGACGAGGCGTGGCCAAGTAAGGGGCGGGCGGTAAGTGTTACATGTGACGTGAACTCTTGTGTGAGTGTCTTGGAGAGAGCGTGTCGTGCGGGTGGTCGCTTGGTAGCGACAAGTTTGTTGACACGACGCAGGATGTAAACACTGACACCCCCCGACCCTACCCCTTCAAGCTGCCTCCCACGACCCTCCCCTCTAACGCCCACGACCCTCCCCAACTGCCTACGACCCCTTCCCCCTCCCCACCCCTCCTACGGCCCACGACCCTCCTACTTCTCTCTGCGACCCGTCCCCCAGCCCCCCAGTAACACATGTTAACGCTCCGTCGCCACCCCACCTCCCCTTCCCTCCCTCGTACGTTAGTCACAACAACACGGCTGTTCGCTAATCCGACCGTGTCCGGTTATGGCCGTAATTTACAACCCGGTCTTAGGTTCCGGTTGACCTCCTCCATCCCCCTCCCTCCTAGTCCTTCCCCCATCCCTTGTTATAGACAGATAATTGGCAGCTATGTTCAATTGCAGTTTATGTAATGACGTCACGGCGTGTGGTGGGGCGAGCATTTGTTTCTTCCCTTGTTTTCCTTGACTGTCTCTTGTGTTTATTTGTTGTATTCGTTTCTCTTGTTCTTGTGCAGCCCGGTTCATGTGTCTGTTTATTGCCTTTGCGTCCGTTGGCCACTGACGTCTCTCTCTCTCTCTCTCTCTCTCTCTCTCTCTCTCTCTCTCTCTCTCTCTCTCTCTCTCTCTCTCTCTCTCTCTCTCTCTCTCATCTCCGGTTGACTCTCCCTCAGCGCCTGTGTTCACAACAGGGGCGTGGTGAGTTCTTCTTGGCCTGACTGATGAATAATTACCGTCATTAATCCAACAGTTGGGATGAGAGGTCAGTTGGTGCTGCCTCCTCTCTACATTATTATTATTATTATCATTATTATTAGTATATTTTATTATTATTACTATCATTATTATTATTATTATTATTATTATCATTATTATTATTATTACTGTAACTATTTATCTGTTTGTTGCCCCACCATGCACACGTGTATGGTGTCTTGTGCTTGACTTCGCAAACGGACACACTCCCTCTGTTTACACGCACACACACACACTGCAGCACGGAACAAGCGCGTGCATCAAGGTAATAAGATATTGTGGAGACGGCTTAATAACAAGGCCGTTAGCCAGCTAACCAGTAGTTCAGGATCGAGGCTAAACAACCCTTCATGTCTATTCCGTGTAAACTGTTTATGTAGGAAGCAGACGAAAAATATGATAGATACGAAAATAAGAAATTATATATATATATATATATATATATATATATATATATATATATATATATATATATATATATATATTGGTAGATAGACAGACACATAGATTACTAAGTTGATATTTGGAGTGAAAGATGCAGTTTTTGTAGTCAGATCTGTGTCCTGTACCGTGTGATATAAGGTCCTATGAGCCAGTCGTATATCCATGCCGCTATAACCTTCCCTTATAACCATCCCTCCTATAACCCATGCTACTATAACCTTCCCTGTATAACCATCCCTCCCATAACCCATGCTACTATAACCTTCCCTGTATAACCATCACTCCTATAACCCATGCCGCTATAACCCCTGTATAACCATCCCTCCTATAACCCATGCTACTATAACCTTCCCTTATAACCATCCCTCCTATAACCCATGCTACTATAACCTTCCCTGTATAACCATCCCTCCTATAACCCATGCTACTATAACCTTCCCTGTATAACCATCCCTCCTATAACCCATGCTACTATAACCTTCCCTGTATAACCATCCCTCCTATAACCCATGCTACTATAACCTTCCCTGTATAACCATCCCTCCTATAACCCATGCTACTATAACCTTCCCTGTATAACCATCCCTCCTATAACCCATGCCGCTATAACCACATGGGTGGTAGCGGGCTGACAGTGGGTGGGACATGGGATGTCGAGGTCCCTGGCGGCCATAAGCCAGCGTAACATCACAGTGGACCTCCTCACAACGTCCTCCACATTCCTCATACACCCTCACCCATATAACACCCCCTCCTCTCCCTCCCATATACCACCATTCCCCTCCCTCCCTCCCTCACATATACCACCTTTCCCCTCCCTCCCCATCCCTCCCTCCTACCCAGCAACCACACTACCTCCATCCCCCCCTCTCCTTCCCCCTCCCCCCCCCCTTCACAAGCTGACCACCCCGTCAGATTCCCAGAGGGCTGGTGGTGTGGTGGGGTGGGGGGATGCCCATGGAGAGGAGAGGAGGTGGGGAGGGGGGGCTGATATGGTGGGAAGGGGGGTGGGGTAATATGGTGGGTAGGGGGGTGCTTGTAAACCTGTCTGTTCCACTTAGTTTGGTGACCGGCCACCCCACCTCCCATTACCCATCCCCCTCCACTCTGACCCATCTCACCTCCCCATCCCCTCCCATCACGTGGGTCTTCCGTCCCTCTTTGCTCCCCTACCTGGGCGCTGGCGTAATTACCTCCCCACCTTCCTCCCCCCCTTGGTGACACACGCACATACGCTTTTTGCGTATAGCGAGGCGTTATTACGGCAAGGAGAACACACACACACACACACACACACACACACACACGCTATGACATTTTCCGCTACCGTCACCTCCTGCCACTAGAGATCCCTCGTCCCCGCGTTGCATTTCGGCACCACACCCACATGGAGTCCCAACCTAGCTGGTACAAAACACTCCCATCCCCCAGCCACAGTCACCGTCATCCGTGATCACTAGACTTAACGCCCTTATGTTCATGTAAACATTACGGGAACTTACAAACCATTGTAGAAATACCTTAAGAAAAAATTTACTTGTCACGTTTGATCCCATCATCCAGAGTCCAATGGGCCTAGTTACTGCTCTAGGGTAGTTAGTGTATCACGTGACGTCAGCGGTTCCTAGCTTCGTCTCTTCGATGTATATCAACTGACTGTTATATTTCTCTCTTGTGTCTCCCCTGATGATGTGATTATGACACGAAAGTGCTCTTGGGAACTTGTGTTTCATTTTCCCCCGTGGACTCATAGGAATACACTTGATCACGCGCAAAATTGTGATCCTTTCCAAATATATGTATATATTGGAAAGGATCACATATGTGTGTATATATGTGTGTGTGTGTGTGTGTGTGTGTGTGTGTGTGTGTGTGTATGTGTGTGTGTGTGTGTGTGTGTGTGTGTGTGTGTGTGTGTTCCATCATTAACGTGTATAAGACAGTGTGTCAGGAAATTACTGCTGTCTGTTTGGTGCATGACGGTATGTCCGGGGATTACCAAGTTTGTTAGAGAGAGAGAGAGAGAGAGAGAGAGAGAGAGAGAGAGAGAGAGAGAGAGAGAGAGAGAGAGAGAGAGGACCCACTCACGGGAACCTACTGTGAAAGTATTCTAGCGCCGTGGGGCAGGGTGAGCGCGTGGTGCTCACCACATGTTTGATGGCCTGGCTTAAACACTTAAGTGTTTTTCCCGCTCCGCCGGAGCCGGGGAGGGAGAGAGGGAGGGTTTTCCTCATAATTATAGTATAATTACGTCATTAATGACACACACACACACACACACACACACACACACATATATATATCTTTCAAACTATTCGCCATTTCCCGCGTTAGCGAGGTAGCGTTAAGAACTGAGAATTGGGCCTTTGAGGGAAATCCTCACCTGGCCCCCTTCTCTGTTCCTTCTTTTGGAAAATTGAAAAGAAAAAAATCGAGAGGGGAGGATTTCCAGCCCCCCGCTCCCTCCCCTTTTAGTCGCCTTCAACGACACGCAGGGAAAACGTGGGAAGTATTCTTTCTCCCCTATCCCCAGGGATAATATATATATATATATATATATATATATATATATATATATATATATATATATATATATATATATATATAAGGTGTTAGGATGTTAATGGTTTGGGTTAATGTGTTGAGAGGTAGTTCTCCCCGAGTATGATTAACTGGATCATCAGAGAATTTTATATGATTTTAATTAAAGAGAAAATTGATAATTACGACAAGGGAGGGTTGTACCTGATGTTGTTGTTGTTGTTAGCTGACCACACACACACACACACACACACACACACACACACACACACACACACACACACACACACAAGCCGCAGTGTCTGGTTGGGCGGCAGACGCCCACACAGCCTTGGCCACCCTGGCCGCCCGCCCACTGTCACTACAAAGCCAACCAGTGCTGGACGTCAGTAAACACAGCAGATGTGTCAACAGTGATACAAATACACTTCTTTTTTTTTTCACCGTAGTTGATCTTGCGTAAATCCCGCTCGTTCACAAGTTACAGCCAGATATCAGAACGCTACAGTTTTCCCCTGTAATGACTTCCATATACATATATATATATATATATATATATATATATATATATATATATATATATACATATATATTTGGGTCATGATCATATCCTGTACTGTTGTCATGGCAACACAACACTATGTGCCTAACAACATCTGGTTCGCGCGTGGCAGGGGTGCTGTACAGACACAACACGTGGCAGGGGTGCTGTACAGACACAACATGTGGTAGGGGTGGTGTTGTGCAGACACAACACGTGGCAGGGGTGTTGTACAGACACAACACTTGTTTTTCCTGGTGGCGAGCAGTTGTTCCACGTGCACAAAGGTTCCATCCTGTCTTATATGTACCATGGTTGCCCCCCTGCCTCTCTCTCTCTGAGGCCACATTGGTCTTCTTCCTTTCTCTCACCTCTCTACAACCATCCCTTTCCTTTCACTTCCTCCCCCTGTGCTACAGGTATTATCTCCGACGCTGCAGACGCGAGGTGTCTGCTTCTGTCGTTCTGCTGAGGCCCGGATCTGTGGCCCCTCGTCCACCCGCTGCTTCCCACGGTTTGTGTGTGGAGACTCGCCACACGAGGCTCGGCCGTTACCATATCTCCTTCTGTCCTCAGGAAATGAGGCTGTGGATTCTTTTTCTTCCATCTTCCGGTGAGGGGGGAGGGGGGATAATGTGTCACCCACCCACCCACCTGTGCCGCCCACCCATTCACGCCACCCACCCCGAACACTGCCACCCACCCTCGAGCAACGCCACCCGCCACCGCTAGACCACCCACCAACACCGCCCATCCCAGTCACTGCCACCCACCACCACCACCACCACCACCACAGACCACCCACCTCCACCACCACCACCGCCCTCCACACACACTCACACACCACCCCAGGTTGGGCGGGCGGGCGGGCGTCATGGCGCCTGGTGAGGCCGGGCGGTAAGAGGTTGTCTGATCATAAATTGTGTAATTGTGACCTTGTCAAAGAGCCAGTCAGGCCGCTCGTTACCTGACAGTCCTCAACTACCTGCCACCCGGCTCTAACTACGCCTTCTTGACAGGTAATCACCCCAGACCTCCTCTCCTGTTACTGGGTGGTTCGGACGACGGTAATTACCCGTTCGGGTGGTTATGACGGGCTAAGTGACACTGATGGCGGGCAGGGGGGACGTCTCGTGGCTGGGGCAGGCACCCCCCACACCAGCCTGGCTGTGGTGGGTAATTGAAGATGGTCTCGCCTTGCCTGCATGACCAGTGTTGGTCGCCACTATCTCACGGCTCCAGTCTCTAATTACAGGTCGGGAGATGTAAACAGATGGCCCGCATTCCATCTGGAATGGACAGATGGTCTCTCTCTCTCTCTCTCTCTCTCTCTCTCTCTCTCTCTCTCTCTCTCTCTCTCTCTCTCTCTCCCACGAGAAACGCCGTGTGTGTGTGTGTGTGTGAGAGAGAGAGAGAGAGAGATGTGTCTTTTTCTTCAGAGCGAAATTCTCCTCCAGGATCTCTCTCTCTCTCTCTCTCTCTCTCTCTCTCTCTCTCTCTCTCTCTCTCTCTCTCTCTCTCTCTCTCCACAACGCCTTGTGTTACCAGGTGTGGCCACCTTGCCTTTGGTAACGCGAGGGGGGGGGCGCTCGGTAGCAAAGGGGAGAAGGGGGGTCTCCTCCCCCCCGTACACCCTTAAGGCCACAGTCGTAAGGGATTACAGGATTACAATTACATAGCGTCGAAGGTCTTACCTTGTGTAATGACACGTTACCACCTGTTATGGATGGTGGTCATGCTTTACCATCTGTCTGTCTGCCTCTTCCCACACACACACACACACACACACACACACACACACACAAGCCCTCTTCATGCCTATCAAAAGGTGTGTGATTGTACAAATTGGAAAAGATCCGGATTTAATGAGATTTCCCGTTCACGCCGAAGAAAAAAGTACAATAGAAACACATCACACTTTTTGTTTTTCACTTGACACTTATGACGATCGGCTTGGGGGGATTGTGGGCACACCATGATCACCTCACTTCATAAGTAATGTGATCCACTCCAGCACAAACCCGTAATTATCCCAGCCCACAGATGGGACACATCCAACCACTATACAAAGAGCTTATGCCTCACCTGTCTACGTAGAGAGAGAGAGAGAGAGAGAGAGAGAGAGAGAGAGAGAGAGAGAGAGAGAGAGAGCAGCAAACTGCTGGTTGACGGGTTACTGGGGGGCCACAAGACCTCTGAACTAACTACCCATGGTCATTAAGTCTGTCATTCTTCACGTCGTGATAATAAAAAGATCAGTCGGTTAGATCGTGAAGACCCTCCTGAGGTGACCAGAATATATCGAAGACCATACAGGTGTAAGTGGACATTGCACACACCCAGCTTTGAATATGTGAACCGATCACTTTTCAAATACACGCCGATATTTTTTCCTTTTAAGTCCTTGGTATTAATTTATTTCTAATCGCCAAGATAGAAAACATTGTTTATTTATTTTCTTCCCGTAATTGATGGCGTGGTAGTTACGTAACCGGACCATCCTTTACGTAACACAAAGGTTAATTGTTTTTAAAATGTTGCACACAACAAAATGGTGTTCGCGTAATTTACTTTGACGGTTTACCATACGTTTTTTTTTTGTTTACTGAGAGACATTTCTTCGTAGACAGTTTGGCAACATAAACATTTTCGTCAGGTTGACCAATATAATGTAAGGTTATATCCAACAGGTTCTCTTCAGGGTTGGACTTGCATAACATTTTATTAAGAGTTTGCGTTTTCTTAGGGGAAGATGGAGAGGGTCCTAAATCATTAATTTTGTTCTTCCCTCGGTGTATTATATCATATGTCATCTGTATTTACCTCCACTAATGTTTAGCTATTGTCTCCATTATACCGACTGTATTTACCTCCACCTACCCAGTAAGCAGATACCCTCCACCCATGCTCTCTTAAATGTCTCGTCTTTTTACACTTAGGCCAAAAAAAAAAAAAAAAATGTTTCAAAACTGAAGACGCATTAAGGAAGCTTCTGTGTAACGTAGATCTCGTCTTTGTTTCGCCAGTGAGGCGGTAGAACCTAATTACCGAAGGTGGTGCGAGTTACAAAGCCGAGCAGACCCTTTTCTGGTGAGGTACACAGTGAGTGACCAGGACTCCTGGGGTTAACAGTGAGTGGCCAGCATTAACAGGTTTAACAGCCTTACAAGGATTGATAGGTTTTAAAACTTGAGTCACCAGCATTAACAGGTTTTAACAGTGAGTGGCCAGCATTAACAGGTTTTAACAGTGAGTGGCCAGGATTAACAGGTTTAACGGTGGGGGACCAGGATTAACAGGTTTAACGGTGGGGGACCAGGATTAACAGGTTTAACGGTGGGGGACCAGGATTAACAGGTTTAGCGGTGGGGGACCAGGATTAACAGGTTTAACGATGAGGGACCAGCATTAACAGGTTTAACGATGAGGGACCAGCATTAACAGGTTTAACGATGAGGGACCAGGATTAACGTATCTTTTTAAGGTGGACACGTTAGAAATAATGATTTTAAGAATGAGTGACCGAGACTGTATTATTGATATATTTTAGCAATACTTCTGAGACTCCAACACACATCCTCCCACAGTCTTCCCCTCCAACAACCCGTCCCTCCGACACACATCCTCCAACAACCCGTCCCTCCAACACACATCCTCCCACAGTCTTCTATTCCAACAAGCCGCCTCCAACAACCCGTCCCTCCGACACACATCCTCCAACAACCCGTCCCTCCAACACACATCCTCCCACAGTCTTCTATTCCAACAAGCCGTCCCTCCAACACACATCTTCCAACAAGCCGTCCCTCCAACACGCATCCTCCCACAGTCTTCTCCTCCAACAAGCCGTCCCTCCAACACACATCCTCCAACAAGCCGTCCCTCCAACACGCATCCTCCAACAGTCTTCCCCTCCAACAAGCCGTTCCTCCACTTAACAAACGAGAGGAAAAAAGTGAAGGTATTCCTACCATTAACTTTCCAGCCAAGTGTATACACCACGTGAAGATTTAATCATAATTCCGGAGATATGAATAAATTAATCCTTAATGAGCCGGTCTCCTTCTTACGTCAAATTAAGGTCAAGATGTGGTTTTTGTTTTCCCACGAAAGTCGTTTACTGTATATACTGACCCGGTCGCCGCTGGTGGGTCTTGCGTCTCAGTGTCTCGAGTGCTTGTGTGTGTGTGTGTGTGTCTTGGATGTACACGACGGTACGGCCCTTGAACACGACGGTACGACCCTTGGGCACGACGGTACGACCCTTGAACACGACGGTACGACCCTTGAACACGACGGTGCGACCCTTGAACGTTTGATCGTAGACCTGGGTCGTACCTCTGTGCTGAAGATGCTAAGTGTCTGTACTCCAAGTCATGACCGAAAGTTGTCATAAGTAAACTTTACAACTTATACACGTCAAGTAGTGAAGGGTCTGTTAAGTAGTGATGCTGTGTTAAGTAGTGAAGGTCTGTTAAGTAATGGACGTTGAACTTTACGTTGGTTTAAGTGTCAGTCAGCTATTATTACGAGACCCCGAACTATGAAACGCTTAAGCGTGTAATTGTCCTCCGTCAGCTTCAAGACGCGCCCCTCCCCCTCCCCCTCACAACTGGCTGACAGGTTATCCTCCCTCCTCCCCTCCCTTCCACCTCCTACAGATTTAACCCCCCCTCCTCCTCCTCCTCCTCCTCCTCCTCCTCCTCCTCCCCATGGCTTCGTATGGGGGAGGAGAAGAAGGAGAGGAGAGTTGGGGAGCCAGAGGCACCAAAGGATGCCGATGTTTATGGTGGTCTGTCTGGCTCGAAGATACGACCGACTCCCCCCCCCCCCCTCCACACACCCCACCTCCCCTCCCCTCCCCTCCCTCCTTAACCCGTCAGCTCGTCACACCTGACGAGCTGCTGACGCCCGCCCCTCCCACCCTCCTACCCCCGTTCGCCCTCCCAGCCTGGAGTCGTCAGCCCGCCTTGGCTGACGGCGGCGTCTCGTGTGTGTTTCACGTCTGCCCCGGTGATCCTGACGCCGTCAGCCGCCGTCAGGAGGAGGGGGGGGTGGTGGAGCTGTTGACCTGACGGCGATGGTCCGTGGTGGTTGCCGGGGGTCGTTATGGGTCGTGACCTTTGTACGACCTGCCATTGAGAGAGAGAGGGGGGGGGAGGGAGTTAACAATCTAAACAGGCCGTTGTTAAACTGTCACAAGAACTCAACCCGCACTGTGGGGGGCCCCCCTCCATATACCTTACCCCCCCATCCTCCCGTCTTTTGAGAATCTCGCGCTTCAAAAAAAGAAAAGGAACAAAGATGGCGGGAAACGTGTCTCTTGTGGACGTCGGTCTTTTGTCGTACGTCCCATTTTGACGCGTAGATGGTAAAAGTGTGTGTGTGTGTGTGTGTGTTGGGAAGGGGGGGAGGAGACACTAGTATAATTGGCGAGGATCTTCTGACGTTGTGGTCTGGTTGAGGAGGGGGTTGAGGTGGGGGTTGAGGGGAGGGGGTTGAGGTGGGGGTTGAGGAGGGGGTTGAGGAGGGGGTTGAGGTGGGGGTTGAGGGGAGGGGGTTGAGGTGGGGGTTGAGGAGGGGGTTGAAGAGGGGGTTGAGGGGAGGGGTTGAGGAGGGGGTTGAGAGGTGGGGGTTGAGGGGAGGGGTTGAGGTGGGGGTTGAGGAGGGGGTTGAGGTGGGGGTTGAGGAGGGGGTTGAGGTGGGGGTTGAGGAGGGGGTTGAGGGAGGGGTTGAGGTGGGGGTTGAAGAGGGGGTGAATCCTTTACAGGGGGCGGACAATGTGTCTGTTGGAGACGAGGTTTCCCTGCGGCCCGTGATGATGGTGATGGTGGAGGTGAGGAGGAGGAAGGAGGAGGACGCGTCTTTGAGACGTGTTTTTGTGAGCTGTTACGCCACTTGAGTAATGGTTGAGGTGAGGGGGGGGGGTGAGAGCGTTCAAGGGCGGGGTTCCGGATCATGCCGGTAATAACAGTCCCGTTGATCACTTAATCCTCCTCTTGGACACACAGGCCCCAAACTGTCCTCCTCCTCCCCCCCCCCACCCCACCCCTCCCCCTCCCCTCCTCCTCTTCCCCTTCTATCGGGTTGCCGCTGTCCTTGGGGGGGGGGGGGGGGTGTGAACAAGGCGGACCGGCCGGGGTAGTTAGGTAGTTTGAGTGTACGTCCGTCATGACTGTCGCGGGCAGTGGTCAACCCTCCCTCACCCCGCTGTGTCTGACAATCAACTTACAACTGGTTGTTCACCTCACTCGTCCTTAGCTTATAACTGGTTGTTCACCTCACTCGTCACTGTCCTAACTACCTTAAACTCGTCAAGGGTGCCGGGTACCCCCTCCCCTCCCCTCTCTCTTGTAAGGCCTGAGAGGGTGTCAGCATCAACCCCTCTCTCCTCCCCCCCCCTTCCCCCTCCTCCACCTCCGTGGGAAAAAAATCACGTCAGCTACCCCCTACCTCCCCTCCCCCATTCCCCCCATTTCTAAAGGCTGACAGGGGGTGGAGGGGTAATTTCTAGGAGGTGATTAGATGGTTGGTAGTTTGAGACCCTATTTTCCTCCTCGGGTCTGTATATGTTTCACTTTTTTTTCTTATTGATTCTTTTGACAAGTGATAATGAATGTAGCGATATCAGCCAGCGTCAGCCAGCGTCAGCTGCCGCTCAACATCTACTCATCCGAGATAAGATCTTGTAATTATAACTGTCAGGGTACACTGCTCACCCCGCCCTCCGCTCCATCACATCCCTGCGCCCCATCACAGCCTTGCGCCCCATCACAACCCTGCACTCCATCACAACCCTGCACCCCATCACAACCCTGCACCCCATCACATCCCTGCGCCCCATCACAGCCTTGCACCCCATCACAACCCTGCACCCCATCACAGCCCTGCGCCCCATCACAGCCTTGCACCCCATCACAACCCTGCACCCCATCACAACCCTGCACCCCATCACATCCCTGCACCCCATCACAACCCTGCACCCCATCACAGCCCTGCACCCCATCACAACCCTGCACCCCATCACAACCCTGCACCCCATCACAACCCTGCGCCCCATCACAGCCCTGCACCCCATCACAACCCTGCACCCCATCACAACCCTGCACCCCATCACATCCCTGCACCCCATCACAACCCTGCACCCCATCACAGCCTTGCGCCCCATCACAACCCTGCACCCCATCACATCCCTGCACCCCATCACATCCCTGCACCCCATCACAACCCTGCGCCCCATCACATCCCTGCACCCCATCACATCCCTGCACCCCATCACATCCTGCACCCCATCACATCCCTGCACCCCATCACAGCCCCTCATCCTCTACCTGCGTCACAACCCCAGGGTCAGGGCAGGGGATGGGGGATGATGTCAGCAGGCGACATTCCTGACGGTGTGGTCAGCTGACGAGTGTGTCAGGAGGGCCGAGTTCTGGGCGCCTCTTGTCAGCCATTTGTTCTGGGAAGGTGATCAGCCGTCAGCCTCGCTCTTGTGTCTCCCTCTATTGTATGGTCCCTGACCTCCCTCCCTCCCTCCCTCCCACAGGACCTCACACACACACACACACACACACACACACACACACACACACACACACACACACACACATCTCTCTTACCCTCCTACATAGGAGTAGCGCCGCGGCCCATTCACTGTCCCCCTCATTATTCATCATCATCATCATCATCATCATCATCATCATCATCATCCTGTGTATGTATCGTGGTGGATGAATGGCTGTGAGACACGTACTCTCATGGCTTGACCTACCCCGGATAGAATGTATACCCACTCCACTCCACTCCACTCCACTCCACAAGGTAACAAGAGGAGGAGGGTGGAGAGGGAATGACATTTGGGTCATATTGTATCATGGGTCTTGAAGAGGACTACTCACTGATAGACTCATGTCCTTAATTGTTTATACGAGAAATGGTATGTGTTGATGGTCTTTGCTTTGACTGGGGGGTGCGTGGTGGGCTGGGTGGGTGGGGAGGGGTTGGTCTAGGATAGAGAGAGGAGGAGGGGGGTGTGGGGGGGAGGGTCATCCCATTGTAAACGTCAGAGAGAGTCGTTACGCCGGCGCTAACAGCCTGGCTAATTGGTTGACGAGATTATTACAGTGACGGGGTGTATACAGGCCAGACGGCCGTGGAGAATGTGGGCCTCCCGCCCGCCCCTCTCCCTGACTGTGGCCCACCCACTCTGGGGAGAAGACCTCTCTCTCTCTCTCTCTCTCTCTCTGGGGAGGGCGTCCAGTTACGGGGTCTGACTCTGGGGAGGGTACCCGCGGGTCTCTATCGCTCGGGAGGATACCTGGCCACGGGCCTGCGTCACTCTGGGGTGGATACCTTGCTACCGGTGTCTCTGGGGTGATACCCTGCTACCGGTGTCTCTGGGGTGATACCTTGCTACCGGTGTCTCTGGGGAAGGTACCTGGCCATGGGTCTCAGTCTGTTTGGGGAGGATACCTTGCCATGGGTCTGTGTACCTGTGTTTAGGGGGAAGCTAATGATCACGCTGTCTCCCCAGAGTCCTTTAGTCAGGCTCCCCAGCTCACTCCTCCTCCTCATCTCCCCATAACCATAGTCCCCCCCCCCCCACACGGGCCTCCCACATGTTTACAAGAAGGGGAGAGCCCCTGCTGGGGAGATGTGGTCGGGGGGGAGGGGAGAAGGGGAGTGTCCTGCTGATACAGAAGTAGTTTTTTTCAAGGAAAACTACATAGTCAAGATGGAGAAAGCATTTCAGTGTGATATTACAGGAGGGGAGGACATGTCTGGGAGTAGGACAGTCATGTGAGCACACCACAGGTGGGAGCCATAGTGTTACTAGCCATCAATACATCTTGGATGTTGTCTCCACCACTCGTACCAGCAGTCCGCCATGTTGCGTGCAAGCACGCGTGCGGCACCGCCTGTACGTTTGAAGCTGCCACGTTGCGTGCATAGTGTGTGTTGGTGTGTGTGTGTGTGCGTTTGTGTGTGTGTGTGTGTGTGTGTGTGTGTGTGTGTGTGTGTGAGGTGCGGTGTCCAACACTTTTTTAGAATAAAAACATAAAAATCACCCGTGTTCTGTGCATGTTCATGTGTGTTGTGGCGTGGGGGGGGGGGGGTTGTGTGCACTCAACGACGAGTAATTCGACTTGCGTGCGTGCGCTCGCGGGTGGCCTGCTTGCGTGCAGGGGGCCCATCGTGTGAGTCAGGCAGGCTCGTGTGCGCGCGAGCAAGCTCACCTCGGTATGCAAATGGTCCGTCGTTATGTATTCATTGCTTCCACATAAACACGGCGCAGGGGACCCACGTGGGCGGCTGTCTTCCCAAGGCTGGAGGAACACATGGGTATTGACCAAGGCAACACCAGGCAAGTGTTGTAACCTAACCAAGGCAGGAACACCTGGGTATTGACCAAGGCATCACCAGGCAAGTGTTCTAACCTAACCAAGGCAGGAACACCTGGGTATTGACTAAGGCAACACCAGGCAAGTGTTCTAACCTAACCAAGGCAGGAACACCTGGGTATTGACCAAGGCAACACCAGGCAAGTGTTCTAACCTAACCAAGGCAGGAACACCTGGGTATTGACCAAGGCAACACCAGGCAAGTGTAGTAACCTAACCTAACCTAACCTAACCAAGGCAGGAACACATGGGTATTGACCAAGGCAACACCAGGCAAGTGTAGTAACCTAACCTAACCTAACCTAACCAAGGCAGGAACACCTGGGTATTGACCAAGGCAACACCAGGCAAGTGTTATAACCTAACCTAACCTAACCTAACCAAGGCAGGAACACCTGGGTATTGACCAAGGCAACACCAGGCAAGTGTTGTAACCTAACCTAACCTAACCAAGGCAGGAACACCTGGGTATTGACCAAGGCTACACCAGGCAAGTGTTCTAACCTAACCAAGGCAGGAACACCTGGGTATTGACCAAGGCTACACCAGGCAAGTGTTCTAACCTAACCAAGGCAGGAGGAACACCTGGGTATTGACCAAGGCTACACCAGGCAAGTGTTCTAACCTAACCAAGGTAGCAGAACGCAAGTGTTCTCAAACCTCAAACTCAGCTTGCACTCAGGGTTGTAATGTTAGAAAACGCCCTCAACGTTGCTCTTGGAAATCACCCTCAAGAAAAAACGAAGAAAGACAGTAGAGAAAACGAGACGTATTACCGCTTGCGGGTATTCTGTCCCTTTCGCTTCGTTTTTCGTCGGGCGACCAAAGCGTGGCCTTCGTCACTGCCTCCTCGAATGCTTAAGCGTCAGAATTTATGGCTGTGTGACTCCTCATAATGAGCCAATTTCTAGGCGACCATAAAAGTGGCAGGAGAGGTTGAGTTGTGCACCCACAGGCGCTCTCCTGCTCCTCCTCCGCCGCCGCCGCCTTGTGCCCCTCCGCTCAGAAAACTAGACCCTCAAGACGACCCCCCCCCCACCCCAACGCCTTAACGACAAAACTACGTAGTCCCCACCACCACCACCTCCACCTCCTCCTCCTCCTCCTCCCGGAGATTGCGAAACGCCTCAGATGTCCCCCCCCCCCCCCCGTCCAGAGGGGGGGGGGACCTGATGTCTAAAAACAATCGTCTTACGTCTGCTTAAATTAGGCTCCCAGACAAGAAGGCAAACTCGCCCACAATCCCTCCTTTCTACACGTACTTTAAGTCTCCAATGACCCCTTAAGAACCCTCTGAAATTGGTCTGCCAATAATACTATACAAGTGGAGATATTAATTTTTTTTTTTTTACTGTGAATCATGTAAGACGATTATTTTACGGTATAAGACTAGAAATTTTTCCTTGAGTCTCCCATTACCTTTATATACTTCCAGTACAAGTGTGTGTGCTACTGATCTCGACCACCATCAGCATGACCCAGTAGGCTGTTTGGTGCTGGCGTTCCTTAGTATTGCACTGTGTTCACATATATCACCATCGTTAATTGTGTCCTTATGTTATATCGTCAACTCGGGTTAATGTTTACCTAACTGAAGCACAGATGTTAAAATTTCTTGGTAATTGTCACCTTTAGAATATATATATATATATATATATATATATATATATATATATATATATATATATATATATATATAGCGTTGTCTGGAGTCGTTATAATGGTTAGAACATCAGTTGGCAACACGCGTTCCTCAGGCCACCGCGACCCCGTGGTTGGTCACTTGCACGAGGCCGGCCAGCCAATCAGGGCGTGACACATCGATCGTTAAGGTTACTGACACTTCGTAGTTTCCGAAAATACGAACGTTCGACTGGTGTCGCATCGATGACGTAATGCGTGGGCATTACTAATGTTGACGTGGTGTTATATGGCATGGGCATTGTTACGTTATGGTGACGTAATGATGATGACGTATGTTGTCACGTGACGATAGGTCATATGTCGCCATGTCGATGATGGAAATTATAGTTACCATGGTCGTGAATATTATTTTATCATAATTATGTAATTCATTTCGTAGTTTAAGTTGATGGTCCTAAACTAACTCTGTAACCCAATAGTGTGTACAACTTGAAGCTTATAACTTAACTTGACATTTAAAAAAATTAGCTGAAAAAAGCCATTTAATTTTCCTGATTTAAAATTGGCTGAAAAAAAAAGCCAAAAAAAAAGTTCCAGGTATTTTCAGGCAATATTTTTTTTCAGAATTGGACTACGGCAGATTTTTTTTCTATATATATAAAATTATTTGTGTGAGACAGCTAATAATTATGTTAAACGTAATTATAACAAAGTTTGATTATAAAAGTTAATATCCCAAAGCATCAACATTCTGACCCAGGAATTGTATTGAGTCAAAATAATATGACATGGTGATATTTTTTTCCTTCAACCAAATCTCTTTTTTGATGAATAATGCGTAAAGAAAAAAGAGAAAATAATGCTCTGGGTACATTTCATACCATAAAAATTTTTGCTTTGAATTTAGTGAAAAATATAATTAAAGGTTAGACTTCTGTACCTCAGTTACATAACCTAGAAATGATTAATGATGCTTCGTCCGTACGTCTGTGCGTCCGTACGTCCGTCCGCCCTTCCATACGTCCGTCCGTACGTCCGTCCGTGAGCGGTTCATTACGTGAGACAGAGGACGACGATGGTTCTTACCTCCACGTTGGTCGCGTTACCATGTGTGTCACGGTGACGTAAGTAACATGTCACAATGATGATGGCGTAACGTGGGTTAGAAAGACTGACCAGAAACATGTCAGGTAGAGAGAGAGGGGCAGACATACGTCTTGTTTCCCTGCGCTACCACGCTAACGCGGGAAACGGCGGTTAAGTATAATAAAATTAATATATATATATATATATATATATATATATATATATATATATATATATATATAGAGAGAGAGAGAGAGAGAGAGAGAGAGAGAGAGAGAGAGAGAGAGAGAGAGAGAGAGGCATATCACATGGCACGTGAAACATTTAAAAGAATAAACTGATTTTATTTTTGTTACCTGTATCGTAAGTTAGTGATCTGTTCTTATTAAATTAGTTACCAGTAAAAAAAGAGAAAGAAAATTATTCCACATTTGCAATCTGGAGTTACGAAGAACTTACGACGTATCAGATGTCAGCGCGTCTCACGAGGACGTAACATTAGCATGACGTAGCCAGGAACACGAACCGTTTAAATCAGGAAAGAAACCAGGTTACGTAATGAGGCAAAATACGTCGTTATTTCCGACACATGACACGTCAGGAAATACCACACACACACACACACACACACACACACACACGCAAAAAAAATATCGGAAATGATAGTCCATGTTATCGGCTAAGAACACGCCACCCCCAGAGAAATCGGGAAGAGGGGAAAAAACGATGGTAAATAGAGACATCTGGGGAGTGACGTGCGAGGTAGCCTGGTCAGCCATTACCCGGCCTGGGCGGGCGAATTGGTCATTAGAGTCGTAACGATCAGATGTTTTTCATCTCCCACCCAAACTACCATGACGCTCTGTAATCATGAAAGTGGGAAAAAAAATATTGCCCACCTTGAGGTACGACTTTAAACGCCAGTCGTAATTGATGCGCGTTTTTTTTTTTATCATTATTATTATTATTTAAACGTTTTTTTTTCACAAAAAGCTGAGGTTGTAATGTTATATTTAGTTACGATATTTACGTACACCACTTGATGGTCTGACACGTAGGTAGGACTCTGCCCACACACCCCCACACCCCGCCCACACACCCCCACACCCCACCCACACACCCCCACACCCCGCCCACACACCCCCACACCCCACCCACACACCCCCACACCCCGCCCACACATACCCACACCCCACCCACACACCCCCACACCCCGGGAGGAAGCAACTCTTTAATAAAAGAATGAGAAAAAGAAAAAACTCGGCATTATGACACACTCTTACGGACAGTCTCCACGTCCCAAGGTTCCTCCCGCGCTTCCTGAGTGGGTCGACGCACTCACACACACACACACACACACACACACACACACACACACACACTCACTCACTCACTCACTCACTCACTCACTCACTCACTCACTCACTCACTCACACACACACACACACACACACACACACACACACACACACACACACACACACACACACTCACTCACTCACTCACTCACTCACTCACTCACACACACACACACACACACACACACACACACACACACACACACACACACACACTCACTCACTCACTCACACTCACACATACACTCACTAACTCACTCACTCACTCACACACACACACACACACACAGTCACACATACACATTCTCTCTCTCTCTCTCTCTCTCTCTCTCTCTCTCTCTCTCTCTCTCTCTCTCTCTCTCTCTCAGGTCACCCACCATATCACAAGGGCGGCGTCAGTGTGGTTCATCGTGACGTCACGTGTCACCAGCACGTCATCATGACCTACAGACGAAGCGTATACCCTCCCTCCCTCCCTCCCTCCCCCACCCTCCAATGTATATCGTATGTATACGCTAATGTATCATCTATGTATCACCCGCTGTAGTACCAGTGGTGTACGCTAATGTATCATCTATGTATCACCCGCTGCTTTATCATGTGTCATCACTACAACCTGAGCGTGGACAGGTTATCGAAGCCACGTATCGCCGAACCCTCTACCATGTAGCGCCGATGCCTCAGCTCCATGTAGCGCGGGTCCCCACCCCATGTATCACCGGTGTCAGGCGGGTCCCCCCCCCGGGGGGTGAGGGGCGGGGGAGACAAGAGGGGAGAGGCAATTGTTTGTGACTTTAACATACAAACATTTGTTCAGAAGCGACGGCCCGCGCTCTCCTGTGATGGGTGGTGTCTGCTGGCCCAGTGGGGGTCTGTTGGGGCTGGTGGGGCTCTGTTGGGGCTCGTGGGGTTCTGTTGGGGCTCGTGGGGGTCTGTTGGGGCTCGTGGGGTTCTGTTGGGGCTGGTGGGGCTCTGTTGGGGCTGGTGGGGTTCTGTTGGGGCTGGTGGGGTTCTGTTGGGGCTGGTGGGGCTCTGTTGGGGCTGGTGGGGTTCTGTTGGGGCTGGTGGGGCTCTGTTGGGGTTCTGTTGGGGCTGGTGGGGGTCTGTTGGGGCTCGTGGGGTTCTGTTGGGGCTGGTGGGGGTCTGTTGGGGCTGGTAGGGAGTGTTAGGATGATGGGGGGTCTGTTGGGGCTCGTGGGGTTCTGTTGGGGCTGGTGGGGGTCTGTTGGGGCTGGTAGGGAGTGTTAGGGATGATGGGGAGTGTTGGGGTTGGTGGGGAAGTGTTGGGGTTGGTGGGGAAGTGTTGGGGTTGGTGGAGGAGTGTTCTGGTTGTTGGAGGGGAGTGTCGGTGTTGGTGGAGGAGTGTTGGGGTTGGTGGAGGAGTGTTGGGGTTGGTGGAGGAGTGTTGGGGTTGGTGGAGGAGTGTTGGGGTTGGTGGAGGAGTGTTGGGGTTGGTGGTGGTGGGGAGAGAGAGAGTTTAGGTTCGTGTTCCTCCTCTTCCTCTCCCTTAGCTTCCTTCCTCTTCCTCTCCCTTCCCATCCCTCTCCCCTCCCTTCTCCTCCCTCCCTGTCCACACATCCAAACACCGTTCACAAAGCCCTCCACCAGACGTGTTGACGCGGCCATACACTTCCCACAGCAATTACGACGGTGAGGAACGTTACGTCCTCCACAAACATTTTAAATTACGTTGTCAAAGGCGGCACAGGTAGCCATCCCCAGCGCTGCCACGTCTACACCTTCCCCTCCACATTCACCCCGCGTTACTCCCGCAGTTATTTTACTTTACACGGGTTTATTTGCAGTTATCATTTATGATAAAGATAGTCATGGGTGACCCAATATCATTCTGCAGTGTAATTGATGGATAGACCAAAGTTGATGAGGTAAATAACGGGTTGTTATCTTTTTGAGTAAACGTGGCACATCTGTCTCTTTCGAGGCAACCCCGCCCACATGCTGCTGACGTCACGCCCACGTCACGCCCTCGGCACGCCCACCAGTGAAAGGCCGGCGCAGGACTTTTCAATTTGCCAGAATACCTATTCATCGTCGACAATAAATGCTTCTATTTTTTGGGTTAAGACTGAGGACAATAGGTGGTTGTCGAGAGGTGTTTCTTGTTGGCTTGTGTCTACGTATATTTTAAAGCTTTCTTTGAACTTTTATATTCACTTATATATCAGTTTGTCTCTATCATATTTCCATCTCAATTTGTGTATTTTTCACCACTCGTCTTTCTGTTATCGTCCCCGTGTGTTATAGGGTTGACCACTTCTCTGTCCGTCTGACTGCCTTACCCTGCTACTGGCGACGGCGCAACATACAGGCATACGCAGTAAGTTTGAGAATCCTACCGTGAATCAACTAATGATGGTCCTTAATTCATCCGTGTGGTTAGGATCTAGGTTAGAATCGCGGTGCCTTGTGGTTACTTCATCCTCTGGTTTGTGTGTGAAGTCTTGACCACACGAGGATGGGCCGTTATACCACCTCCAGTCATCTCGAAACACAGCTGAGCTGTGCGATTATCCGTCGGTGTCGCTGATTGTATTCAAGCCAACGGATCGTGTTGAGTCATTATTGAAGATTTGATGTAGAAGATGCAGACATAGAAAACGGGAAGAGACACACACTGGCTGTGTCAGAAGGGGTCGGACCAGACTGGCTTGTGTCAGAAGGGGTCGGACCAGACTGGCTTGTGTCAGAAGGGGTCAGACTAGACTGACTGTGTCAGAAGGGGTCGGACCAGACTGACTGTGTCAGAAGGGGTCAGACCAGACTGACTGTGTCAGAAGGGGTCGGACCAGACTGGCTTGTGTCAGAAGGGGTCAGACCAGACTGACTGTGTCAGAAGGGGTCAGACCAGACTGACTTGTGTCAGAAGGGGTCAGACCAGACTGACTGTGTCAGAAGGGGTCGGACCAGACTGACTTGTGTCAGAAGGGGTGGGACCAGACTGACTTGTGTCAGAAGGGGTCGGACCAGACTGGCTTGTGTCAGAAGGGGTGGGACCAGACTGACTTGTGTCAGAAGGGGTCGGACCAGACTGACTTGTGTCAGAAGGGGTCAGACCAGACTGGCTTGTGTCAGAAGGGGTCGGGACCAGGTGTGACGCTGGGGTCGTGGTGTGAGGACACAGCAGGACACATGATGGGGACACGTCCTACTGTAAGGGACAATTAAAGCAACAATAAAGTTGATAACTGGCTCATAAAACCTGGTTTATCGTCGATAAAATCTGTGCCTCACCTCCCTCTCTTGCCTCCGCGTAGTCGCGCCGCCCGCCACTCCTCCCTCACGCACTCTACTGAGTGTCAGGTGTTGAGAGTGTGTTGTTGTAGATGTAGTAAGCGTGTTGTTGTTCTGCTGTATGAGTGTGTTGTGAGTGTTTGATGTGCGGTCCATACCGGGTGCGTTTCTGGTAATCACCGAGTGTGTTGAAGGATCTCTTTTCTTTTTGGTGCTTTCTGAGTGCGTTTTGCTGAAGGTAAGTTGCCCCCTATGTTGTGCGTGTGTTCAAGGTTCGTTATAAAGGATGGAACATGTTGTTGTTAATGCTAGAATGTTATGGGTCGGTTTATGAGTGTGTTGTGTCAAGTGTGTTGTGATGAATCCTTTGTATATACATCAAAACAGTTGTCATTCATTTTGTACTATGGGCTGAGTTGGAGTGTGTTGTGATTATATGCCACTGTACCGCGAACTGAGTGCGTTATGCTATAGTTCGTTCTGAGTGTGTATGTGGTGAGGGACTGAGTGCGTCACCAACAGACTCCCGTGTTACCCCATGAGTGCGTCACAGAAAAACAACCCTTCACTTTGGCACGTTGTTGGACCGTCCATTGCGTCATCTGGAGTGCGTTGATTGCGTGGTAAGCATCTACAGAGGTTATGAAGTGCGTCATTTGGATACCAAGTGTGGGAATTAGCTGGTAGGGAATGTGGTAGTAATGTTGAACGTGTACGTGGATATGAGTACGTGGGTTTTATGTGATGAGTAATTACCTGTCTGTACTGTACTGGGGGGGAGGGGGGTGTACACCCATGGGGCCCCCACCTCATCTCTTGAACTCCATCTACGATTATACAACTCTTTCTTGATGTGTGTGTCTGTGTGTGTCTGTGTCTGTGTAGTGTGAAATCACTTGTGACTCATGATTTTGAGTAGAACAGCCTCAACCCGTGTGTGTATTTCCCTCATTTTGACCATACACCTCCATGTTTATCGCTCATTACTGTCTACGATAATTTCACGGTCTTATGTAACGTGATATATATGTATATAATCTTATTTTTGTACAATAATTTTGGTTTTACTGTAAATGTAGCTACGTATGGTATTTTCAAGACTTATGACCCATGAGTATGATAGTTTTAAGTCGTATTATGGCTTGATACATTCATTACAAGTTTTATAACCGTTACGTAGGATAATCTGAAATCTTATTACTCTTGTATCGTAATTTATGACCTTATTGTCCCTTCTTACACTAACTTCCAAGTCTTATTATTCCGACGCATCTTATCTCCAAGTCTTGTTTACCTGATTACGACAATCTCACCTTGAGCACCAAATGATGCCAACCAATCAGAGGGAGGGATGGGTGGAGCATCTTACCTTGCCGGGTCTTGTGTTAAGGTCGACAGCCAATCAGGATGGGAAGGGGGCGGAGCGTCTTACCTTGCCGGGTCTTGTGTTAAGGTCGACAGCCAATCAGGATGGGAAGGGGGCGGAGCGTCTTACCTTGCCGGGTCTTGTGTTAAGGTCGACAGCCAATCAGGATGGGAAGGGGGCGGAGCGTCTTACCTTGCCGGGTTCCTTGTTAAAGTCCACATCAGAGGAGTACCCCCCAGGGGCAGGGGTGAAGGACAGCTGCAGGTTGGTGCCCGTGTTGATGAAGGCCTGCAACACAGATGCAAAAACACAGGTGTTTAGTGGTGAGCTGAGCAGGTGTGTGTGTGTTCAGATGTATAGCGTGTACATATGTGCTTGTGTGTGTGTACATGTTTATAGCTATACCTGCGTGTACATGTCTATAGAAATTTAGCTTTCCTCAGGAGTTGGGAGGAGGAGGGTGGAGGGAGGGGGAGGGGTGTTCCATGGATCATCCCGGTGAACACACACACACACACACACACACACACAGACAGGGATGTTCAGCAGAGAACAAGTCGGACGATCGTAAGTTCAGTTCCGGGCGTCCCCCCCCCCCCAGCACCAGGGGGAAACCTGTACTTTCACCGTGACCACAACTGGAAATTGTTGTGGTTGTAGGTTTAGTGCACGACAGGTGATGGAAGGAGGGAGGGGTAGTAGTGTCTTGTGAGAGCAGTCAACTCACATCCCTTCATTTTCTAGGCTTGTCTGTAGATACAGAAAAAAATGTAGCTAATCTTCGAGAGATGCCTCCCTCGTTATATATATATATATATTTTTTTTTTTATACTTTGTCGCTGTCTCCCGCGTTTGCGAGGTAGCGCAAGGAAACAGACGAAAGAAATGGCCCAACCCCCCCCATACACATGTACACACACACGTCCACACACGCAAATATACATACCCACACAGCCCTCCACGGCCCACCCCGGACGCTCCACATGCCCTGATTCAATCCACTGACAGCACGTCAACCCCTGTATACCACACCGCTCCAATTCACTCTATTCCTTGCCCTCCTTTCACCCTCCTGCATGTTCAGGCCCCGATCACACAAAATCCTTTTCACTCCATCTTTCCACCTCCAATTTGGTCTCCCTCTTCTCCTCGTTCCCTTCACCTCCGACACATATATCCTCTTGGTCAATCTTTCCTCACTCATTCTCTCCATGTGCCCAAACCATTTCAAAACACCCTCTTCTGCTCTCTCAACCACGCTCTTTTTATTTCCACACATCTCTCTTACCCTTACGTTACTTACTCGATCAAACCACCTCACACCACACATTGTCCTCAAACATCTCATTTCCAGCACATCCATCCTCCTGCGCACAACTCTATCCATAGCCCACGCCTCGCAACCATACAACATTGTTGGAACTACTATTCCTTCAAACATACCCATTTTTGCTTTCCGGGATAATGTTCTCGACTTCCACACATTTTTCAAGGCTCCCAAAATTTTCGCCCCCTCCCCCACCCTATGATCCACTTCCGCTTCCATGGTTCCATCCGCTGACAGATCCACTCCCAGATATCTAAAACACTTCACTTCCTCCAGTTTTTCTCCATTCAAACTCACCTCCCAATTGACTTGACCCTCAACCCTACTGTACCTAATAACCTTGCTCTTATTCACATTTACTCTTAACTTTCTTCTTCCACACACTTTACCAAACTCAGTCACCAGCTTCTGCAGTTTCTCACATGAATCCGCCACCAGCGCTGTATCATCAGCGAACAACAACTGACTCACTTCCCAAGCTCTCTCATCCCCAACAGACTTCATACTTGCCCCTCTTTCCAAGACTCTTGCATTTACCTCCCTAACAACCCCATCCATAAACAAATTAAACAACCATGGAGACATCACACACCCCTGCCGCAAACCTACATTCACTGAGAACCAATCACTTTCCTCTCTTCCTACACGTACACACGCCTTACATCCTCGATAAAAACTTTTCACTGCTTCTAACAACTTGCCTCCCACACCATATATTCTTAATACCTTCCACAGAGCATCTCTATCAACTCTATCATATGCCTTCTCCAGATCCATAAATGCTACATACAAATCCATTTGCTTTTCTAAGTATTTCTCACATACATTCTTCAAAGCAAACACCTGATCCACACATCCTCTACCACTTCTGAAACCACATATATATATATATACTTGCTGGTCTTGCCCGCCTTAGGGAGGCAGCGCCTGAAACTGGAGACTACCAAATCTCGCTGGGATTAATCCTCACTTGGCTTACGGCTCTGTGTCGCTGCGTTTAGAAAGTGTTGATACAGGAGGAGAAGACTGACGCGTCCCCGCCTCGTGTAAGGAGATTCGTGGGCTGTATTCCTCCTCTTCCCATCCCCAGGCGAGGTCATAATGTAACTATATTACATTTGAGATTATATTTCTGAAGGGAATTCATTCAGCCCGTCGTAACTCCACGTAATCCAGCCCGACCAATGAGTAGCGAAGTATATTAGGATTCGAACCGACGACCGATTGTTGCTGCAGCTCTTTCAGCCAATTATAACTCCCCATAGTCCAGCTCGACCAATGGCTGACAAGTATATATATAGATGTTATCACATCTTGGGTCTCGAACCCTCGACTCGGCTGTTGCCTAGAGGCGTCGCCAGCAACCAACCCGCGGTTTCCGGACATCACCACCCGGAACTAGCGCTAGGCGGCTAGAGCGCAACCCGCACGCCGGGCCGAGCCTCCTCCCTGATTGGCCAATTTGTGGGTGATCGGCGGGGGGGATGTGGGTAGGTGGGGGGGTCATGTGTTAAGGGGGGGGAGGGGTTGTCCTGTTCGTGGTCACGAGCGACGGTCAACGACTCGTTTCGTTATTCGTTAACCGTTTGTTGACGGGATGGCTTTGGGGAGTTAAATCCTCCCTCCCTCCTTGGGGGGGTGTTAAATACAACCTCCCCCTCCTCCTCCTCTCCCTTCTTCTCCCCACGTGGTGTTCAATCTTTCTCCCCGTCTCCCCTGTGCAGACAGGGGTCTCGCCCCCTCCCCATGTGGGCTTAGATATCTCCCCTTCCCCATGGCGTCTTGAATCCCATTCCTCCTCCTCTTCTCCCCCTCCCGCCTGTGGGGTCAGGATGGGGAGAGATGGTGGGTGGTTCAAGAACTGAACACAGCTTCGCCCTATGAACACTGTGAACATCCCACGACAGGACACCCTAGACTGAACACCCATGTGAACTTCGTGTGAACATCCAACTCTGTTACAACCTGTTATGAACATAGTGTGTGTGTGTGTGTCTGAACCCCTCACACCATACTGAACACAGCGTGCGAACCCCACCATTCCCGTGGAGGACCAAGATCACTTCTCTTGATCACCAAGATCACTTCTCTTGATCACCAAGATCACTTCTCTTGATCACCAAGATCACTTCTCTTGATCATGTCGCCTGTTTGAGGCAGCGGCCCGCCGCCGGTATAGTGTGTGTGTACGTCATGTTCACAACACTTTACAACACTTGTTGTAAGTTGTTAGCCTGAACAGTTTCGAGCCCCAGATGTTTCCTCCGTTTTCTCCCATGGTATTTACGTCATCTGTGGGTTTTTTTATGGTTTTATTTTTACAGTCTTTCCGCCTCTGTCGTGTTAACAGGGAATCGATTTTTAAGTTTTTTTTTAAATGAATTTATACTTTCCAGGATTTTCCCTCTGTAGATATAGTGGTATATTTTCCCCCGTGTATGTGTGTGTGTGTGTGTGTGTGTGTGTGCTGTAGAGAGTAAAGCCTCAATGTTTCCCATTTTCTTTTTTTACTGCGTCACTGTGGGGAACCTCCACACGTTTTCTAAACTCCTCAATCTTGGCCGCCTTGAGGGTTGGTATTAGCACTCAGCATTATTATAGCCTGGAGAGAGAGAGAGAGAGAGAGAGAGAGAGAGAGAGAGAGAGAGAGAGAGAGAGAGAGAGTATAACTGTCTCTTGCAGAGAGAGAGAGAGAGAGAGAGAGAGAGTATAACTGTCTCTTGCAGAGAGAGAGAGAGAGTATAACTGTCTCTTGTAGAGAGAGAGAGAGAGAGAGAGAGAGAGAGAGAGAGAGAGGCACCATTAGCTCCTGTTTTCTCTTTTTCAGCGATGGTTCGCACAACCCAGCCTGTCGTTTCTCCTGGGAGAGAAAGACGTCATCTTCTGTACCGTCTTCCCCTGAGGGTAAGGTCATCTAGTGTCTATTACAGTCTGGTCGTGCACATGGCACCTCATGCATAATGTGTGTATATGTGTGTTCGGTGTGTATATATATATATATATATATATATATATATATATATATATATATATATATATATATATATATATATATATATATATATCAGTTATGACGTAGACCACAGTTCAGTCCACTAAACTACCTGTTAGTGTCGAAAGCTTATCATTGGGAGACGCAGCCACTGCCCACCCAAACTGTCCCCTCTGATGTCTGGCGGAAATGAAGACGACACAGAAAATGTGGTGCTTTTTGTCCCGTATTCATTAAATGCGCGACAGAAAATGGATTGTGGGCAACACCGTTTTGTCTTCACGAGTCATAGCCATTGCCCTGGCTCTGCCTCCTGTATTATTACCCAAGTCTGAACCCCGACCACCACCCCCACCTCCCTACCACCTCCCTCCTCACGTCTGAACTCAGGACTTCCTGACGTCTGAACGAACCCGGTATGTGGGGGGAGGGAGGGGGGTGTTCAGAACCTCCCCCCCCCCCCAACCTCGACGTCCGAACTCAACAGAAGTGAACTCCCACATCGAACCTCTCAGACACACTGAACACAGCACATCTGAACCCATGACTGTACCAGCGACACCTCCCCCTCCTCCTCCTCCATTTAAACCTTTTGTTCCCTGAGTTTCATCAGAACCCAACCATTATTCTCCTTTTTTTTTCCTTCATCATCGTCATCATCATCATCATCAACAGAAAACGGGCCGTCATCACTTAGCAGAAAACGAGGGTTGGACACACACAGAGCAGCCCCCACCCCCCTCACCCCCCATGGGAGTATTTACGTGAAAAAATGTTGGAATTCGTGGAATCATTCGTGGAATTTATAGCATTTGTTCGGGGTAATCCTTGCCCACGGGAAGACTTAGGAAAACGTGTCCAATCAGCGTACACTTATGTTCCTTCTGTTGTCAGCGTTCCCCAGACAACTGCTTCTTAAAGTAAGCTTATAAGTAGCTACTTTACAACCTCTCATACTTGGGAGTAACTGATACTTATACTCCAAGGGAAAAGTTACTTAATAATCTTAATATAGGATTGTAAGTAGCTTTCGGATGCCACACTTTACATGTAATTACAATACTTACACTGAAGTGAGCTTGATATGTTTTTTTTCCGTGTCACTTGGCGTTCAATTCAACGGACATTTTAGCATATTAGCACCATTAAGCACGACGGTACGACCTTTGTGCACGACAGTACGACCCTAGAACACGACGGTACGACCCTTGCGTATTGATGCTCAGGCTTTTTATGGGTTAGGTCAAAGGTCAGGTCATAAATCTAACTGTCGTTCTCAAGGGTCATTTTGTAGTCTTCGTTGGTCGTACCGCCGTCTACAAGAGTCGTACCTTCGTGGTCGAGGGTCGTACCATTTTGCTTAAGCGTCGTACCGTCGTACTGAAGCGTCGTACCGTCGTAATGAAGCGTCGTACCGTCGTGTTCCAGAATTAATTACACCACAACATTACTGTCGAAGTTACCGTTGCGATACCTGTTATTCTACCGTTAACAGACATTTGTATTTGTAATACTGTTGGCAGACCGTTGGAGAAGTAGTGGCCACCGTACCGTTATCAGACCGTTGTAGCTTAGGAAGTGCTTGCCTCCCTACCGTTAACAGACTGTTGAGGCTAGTGAGCTCCGAACTACTATTGTACTGTTAACAGTTAACAGTCTGTTGACTTCACTGTGACCCCGGGTCACTCAGAATCACCAGAAGCGTTTAGAAACAGACGTTAGAATTAGAAGAGTTTGGAGAGATTAAGAGAATTGAAGATCAAAAAATCTGAATTCTTCAGACTTGGTAGCGTTTAGAAAAGTGTAAGTAACTTAAGAAAAGTACAAGTGTGTTATTTTAGTGGGTCTGTACCAACAGTCGCCTTAAAACTCATTTTTTTTAATTCTTAAGTGGCCAACATACCCGGGGACGTACCGTTGTGTGCACTGGTCGTAAAGTCGTGTTCAGGGGTCGTATCGTCGTGTTCACTGGTCGTACCGTCGTGTTCACGGGTCGTACCGTCGTGTTCGCGGGTCGTGCCGTCGTTATCATACTGCACTCAATGCTATACCCCTCCACTCCCTTCCTGTGGCAAGTGTGCGGGTAGAGCGCGGCTCGTGTCAACGCCAGTTAGCTCTCGCAATACGAGACGCAGTTAACAGGAACTCTTCCTGCCCGTAACGGCCACTCGTGACGCTCCGTGACCCACGGGGGTAATGGAGCGTTGATCGTGCGCCTGGCACGCCGGTCACGTTGCCGAGTTTAAGTACAGGTGGCTCATGTACGATGACACTCTCTCTCTCTCTCTCTCTCTCTCTCTCTCTCTCTCTCTCTCTCTCTCTCTCTCTCTCTCTCTCTCTGTTGCCTATTCTTGCCACAGACATCGCTGAAGGGAAGACCATCAGCGCAATGTAAACACAACTTCTCTCTTCAAGAATAACAAATAAAACAAACGCGAATTTCAACTTATATTTTTTTTTCCTTTACACATTAACTGATAACAGACTTCCCTTCGCAGATTGTTGCGCTCATGGATTGCAATCAGAATTGTTCTTTTTTTTTTTCCATTTCATCCATTCCTGTAAACTTTCCTCGTCAGTATACTCTAGGGAGGAGCCTTCTGCTCCACTGTCATGTCCTCCATCTACGTAAACTAAGAATGTAGTACACCGTTTCTGTCCGCCACGAGATGACCTGGTCGTAGACCATCAGAATCACCTGTTGTTACCTGGCTATCCCAGGTAACCACCCCCCCTCACCCCCTGTACCGCACACCATGTGTACCCGTCAGCGTACCGCAGCCACCCCTATGTGTCCAACTGTACCGTTATTATAAATCGCAAATTTCTGGCGATAGATTATGGGCGGTGGTGCCCTACTGGCGAGGGTGGAGGCTAGCGATAGACAAGGGCCCCCGTCGTGTTAGGGCGCTCGTTTTAGAGGGAGGGTAACGTGAACGTAGGGTAAGGGGGAGGGTGGGGGGGTATATGTGACGGTGGTGGGGCACGTAACACGTGTGACGTGTGGTTGGTGGGTGTGGTGACGCGACCTCCCTCCCGCCTTCATTGAACCCCGTGCTACGTTGATCTCATCGTTGATCACTCCTTCGTTATCATGGGGTGGGGGGAGGGGTCGCTCGTTACCACCCACATGTGGTCTGATGAACGAGTATTTCATCACCTATACCTACACCCCTCACCCCATACCCCTCTGTCAGGGTTCGTGGACAGGCCAAATGACGGGAGAACTCCGTCTCTCCCCTCACGACTGTCTGGCGACGCTCTCGTATGTGGCCGCCCGTCCGGCACGCCGCCACACCACGACCAGGTTGTGGTGGTTGTGGTGATAGGCCGTCGCGCGCTGTGGTAAAGGGGTGGGTGGGGGGAGGGGGGGGTGTCGGACAAGTCAGGTAGCGCCACGGTACGACGCTGTGGTTGGTCGCTCACACGCCACGAACTCGGACGTAAAAGGGATGAGAGAAGAAAACGTGTGTGTGGTGGAGCCGCACCCGTGAAATACATCACCATTTCTAATTTTTTTTTCTCCAGAAAATTAGCGTTTGTTCGTTTTTTTCCACTTCACATCTTTCCTCTTCATATATTTCTCAAGTATATATTTGTCTCTGTCCGTCGTACCATTTTCTTTACACCCAATTTTGATGAAGAAATTATCCTCAGTAGAATCCCTGTTTAACTCATAGTTCAATTGTTTACCATAGTATATCAGTACTACTACTACTACTACTACTAATAATAATAATAATAATAATAATAATGATAATAATAGTGATAATGATAATAATGATAATAATAATAATAATAATAATAATAATAATAATAATAATAATGATAATAATAGTGATAATGATAATAATGATAATAATAATAATAATAATAATAATAATAATAATAATAATAACAGGTACAGCAAATTGGGTTTGAGATTTCCCTGCGCGACTCACCAACCAATTTCGGCGCATTAAGACATTGCCTGGTGGACGGTGTATCGGGGGTGTGGGCGGCTATTTGTGTTGCCTGTGTAAGACAGTGTTCCTTGGGGCAGTCAGTCAGTAATCATGGCTCGGGGGGGGGAGAGTTCGTGTGTGGTTCACAAGATATTACGTAACGTACCCCCATCATGGGTACGTCTGAGGGAGGGGAAGGCCCAGCACCAGGGGTGTCGTCTCTTGTTTTTATTTCCTTCCTTCCTCGTCTCAAGCGCAGCGGTACGATCTATTGAGTACGTCGGTTACGGCCGTACAGCACGACGGTACGATCTTCTAGCGCGGGACGGTACGACCTTAGAGCACGATGGTACGATCTTCTAGAGCGACGGTGCGATCATAGAGCATGACTGTACGACCCTTGAGCACGTCGGTACGATCCTGGACCACGACGGTACGACGCTTGGGTATAAGTGCCCAAGCCTTTTGACCTGAAGTGCTTTCCGGTGTGTTTCTTAATTGCTTGGCAGAAGAAGGAGACCATTTCTCGTCCCAGTCTGGTAAGCGACGTCCCAACAACTGGCCTTCAGTGGGCTGTTGGCTGGGATTTAAAAATGACTGGAAACACTGTTTGTAAAATACCAGAGACGTGTGTAGTCAACCTCATGGCCTGGGGGAGGGAAATTTTCCCTCAAATTACAAGCCATGTTGAGTTCTGGGTTAAACCTTTTATAACAAGAGTCTATAAAACTCGGACCCAAATCCTGACGTGCCAGTTATGGGTCTTGTATATAAACTGTTCAATTGTGAAGTTTCTGGGAAGCGTTCGTGTATGATTTTCCTGCGTGAGTGTGATACAGACTTAAGAGTCTGGGCTGAGGTTACCCTCCTGATCATGACTGACGGAATCCCATGTTCTATATTATGCTCTTCAGCCAACACAAATGTATCAACATATATATATATATATATATATATATATATATATATATATATATATATATATATATATATATATATATCATCAACGGTGTTAACATGGCTAGGTTACTGTGGACGTAAAGTGTTATTTTACGAACTTAAGTAAAAGAGATATACAAAGAAATATTGAATCTAACTATAAGAAAAGAAAATCGGATCTTCTAACAATGTAAAGAAAATGAATATTGCATCCAACAATAAAAGAACGATATTGGATCTAACAATAAGAATATTAGATCTAACTGTAGAAAGAATATTGGATCTAACAAAATAATATTAGATCTAACAGTAAGGAAATATTGCATCTAACTAGAAAAAAAGAATATTGGATCTAACAGTAAGAAAAAGAATAGTGAATCTCATTGGAAAAAGAATTTTGGATCTAACAGTAGGAAAAAATAATTTTGGATCTAACAGTAAAAGAAAGAATATTGGATCTAACAGTAAAAAAGGAATATTGGATCTTAAGAAAATATTGTATATTGTAACAGTAAAGATAAGAATGTTGGATCTAAAAAAATATTGAATCTTCTAACAGTAAAAAAGGAATATTGGATCCTCTAACTGTATAAAGAAATAATATTGGATCTTCTAAACAATTGTCCTAACTAGGCATTAGGCGTCGCACGCTGCTGTCTGGCGAATTTATTTTCCCTCAGTCGATTTTCCTTTTTTTCTGGTGCTGAAATTTAGACAGATGAATGTGCGCTTGGAGGAGCACGCCGGGGGTTAACACACTCCTCACACACGCACGGGCAAAAACCCGCAGATATAATAATGGCCAATATTCTCATCGGTCAGGAGATTATCGTACCTCGCCACCCCGTTATCTCTCTCAGCCAATCAGCGTGCAGAAAACTCGTTCAAATCCCTAGTATTTGCTAAATGGCTTGTGATTTCCACCGAGTTTTTATTTATTTTTTTTTCCCTCGCTCACTCTCTTCCTCCTCCTGCAGGAGTCATAAGTTCCTCTTCATAAATGACTAAATGGCGGGCTGCGCGGCGATTTTACACGGGACTTGCGCTCGAGGGTGACACACACACACACACACACACGGACGGACGGACGCCGCTGTACGTCAATATTGAAGTTATCCATTGTTCTGGGGGTGAGTGGATTCGCACACGAACTGCTCGATGTATGTAATCACCACGACACATACTCGCCAGCGCGCGTATACTTAACTCTGTACTCACACATTAAGATGGAATATACGTATATCAAGTGTATGTATACTTTATGCTTAGATGTGCATATATAAGTATGTATGATCATCATAGAAATGAATCGACAGCAAATCGAATTGGAAGCTCTTGGTTGTTATTGCCTCAGGGGCATCGTTAGGGTCTATGGGTATGATGAAGGGGTCTTTGACCTGATCCCTGAGGGTCAGGTCAAAGGCCAGGTCATCATACCGTAAGGTCGTAACGTCGTGCTCAGTGGGTTAACATCAACCCCAAAGCTAATTCAGATGAGATGACGCGGGATTAATAGAATTTTTTTTTCTAGGAGTATCAGATTATATTTAAAATCAGCTAATGAAAGAGTTGCGTCCATACAAGGGATATGAGTTAGATATGAAGTGTGCATAATCATGGATTCCAGGAGTGTTCGAAAACCTTGTGGTACAAAGGTCAATGCCAGGGGAATGGAAAACGGCAGATGTGGTGCCTTCTTTTTTGTGTGTGTTATCAAGAAGATAGGTTGTGGAATAGCCATTGACATGTGTGGTCTGTAGACCACTCACTGGAAGGGATAATCAAGAAATCAGTGGGATTATTTCCTGCACAGGAGGAAACGCCAAATAAGACACAACATGACTTCAGAGTCAAAAAAAAAAAAAAGAAATGATGTGTAACAAATCTTTTTGACTTCTTTGATGGACTAAGATCTCTTGTAGGTAATGGAGATGGATGGTTGCTTTGCGTAGTTCTTCGATTACCAGAGGCGCATATGAGTGTAATATCACACAAAGAATGATAGAAAACAGTGTGGAGGTGGGCGAGGAAAAATATTACGTGGGTGGGTGTGGGCGGGGGGGCGTCGATCTGAATTAACCTTAACGGCCTTGTGACGAGGACACGTCACAGGTGCCTCGTGTGACAGTTGGGGTAACGAGTAGCGTCCCACAAGGCTGGGAGTTGGGACCACCGGTGTTCCTGATGTCTGGATGATTCGTACGGCAGAACTGGATTATGTCCCGTGTAATGTTTGTCCATAGTGCTATACTCGTGATAGAAGATGCTATAATCATGATAGAAGATAGCGCTGTGTGTGTGTGTGTGTGTGTGTGTGTGTGTGTGTGTGTGTGTATGCGGGATTGTGATATACAGTGAGACAAGATGCTCTGACATGGGGGGGGGGGGTCATTCTCGTTCGCTTTTCACGAGGATGAACCACAAATTGTCGTCGTCCTGACTACCATACTGCAGGAGATACAGACACCTGTACGTGAAGGGAAATTGGAAGATAACATATCGCTAAGCCGAGCACCTGAACACCACAAATAACAATATGTAATAAAGAGGTACATTGCCTCCTGCTGAGTATAGACGGTTCCTTCTCCTATTTCGTACCTGTGCGGTACCTCAGAATGGAGAACCAGATACAGGTACCTTGTTAAACCTCATATTATGCTTACGTGTGAGTGGCATTCATTACCCATCTGTTTGGTAACATCTCTGGGGTATTGCAGGTACCCATGTCTTCCACTGTGTCTTGCAAACCCTGCGTGATGTATCAACAAGATCTTGAAGTGTTATGTAGTTGTCATCATTAGTATTTATCCTGCCAGCAAGTGTGTCGTGTGTATAGGTGTCTTACTGGCCCTAGTATGGGGTACTGCTCATGTATACGTGATGGATCTTCCTCGGTATTAGCCAGCGAGGGTCTTCCTCATTATCAGAGTGTGGGTCTTCCTCATTATCAGAGCGTGTGGGTCTTCCTCATTATTATTAGAGTGGGTCTTCCTCATCATGAAAGAGCGGGGGCATCAAACCTCCATCCTCCTCTCTGATTCCCCGGACATCATCACTTCGTGCCTCATTCCGTCGTGACGTTGCTCTCCTCCCACTACCATGCTGGCCGCTGCTCTCGTGTGTGTGTGTGTGTATCCTCTCCTCGGCCGCCCCCAATCCCCGCGACTCGTGACATGGCTGCTGCCTCCCTCAGTTTTTTGTGTATAGGGGAGTCCTAACACACGAGGATGGACCGTTGTGATGCTCCATTCTCTCCTGCCACGAACAGCGACACTGTAGCACTCGCTTCTCCCCCCCCCCCCTCTCTCTCTCTCTCTCTCTCTCTCTCTCTCTCTCTCTCTCTCTCTCTCTCTCTCTCTCTCTCTCCGCCGGTCTCACGGATCGTATGTGTCGCAGTTTCATCCGATGGTACAGTCTACGTTTGTGTGTGTGTCTTCCACCCCTTGCGTACCGCTGGTACAGTGTATGTGTTTACCCACGTCGCCAGAATGATAACTGATGTTTACGAAGTTGGCCAAATCCTCGTATGTTCTGAGTTCGACGAAGATATTGACAGAATTGTTCGAGGTTGATGTATAAAATCAGTTTGTATCAGGTTTTTCAAAGATGAATTTAAAGTTATCAGACAATACAGCCTCTTTATCCGTTCATATGTGTCCATTGTTTACCTTCTGGGCACACATGGTAAAGAAAATGGGAAAAGAATGGACATAATCCCTTTTATAAAAGTCGTTAAAGAAAAGAAAACTTGGAATTAAATGATAAATGAAACAAAGAAGGTAATGACAATAACAGTTGTAACACTATAGATGAAGAGGTCGGCTATAACATATAACAACAGTTGTAACTATAGATGAAGAGACCGATAACAGACTCGACCCTTGCTATAACGCTCTACCCCCAACCCCTCCCCCCCTCCCTCCCTCCCAGGACACGCGTCCAACCCCCCCCTCCTCCCCAGGGCCACGTGTGCCCCCCCTCCCCATCTATCTCATAACGTGTTATCTAGACTCGTTAAGTCATTTACCCGGTGCCGCTCGTTTACCTGTATTTACAGTTCTTACTAAAACTGGACACAGTTTCTGGCGTGACGTTTATTGTGTGAGTAGAAGTTATCGCTGAATTGCATCTTTTTTTAATTTACATAGTTAATGCCGGACACACGCACAGCGCACACACACACACACACACACACACACACACACACACACACACACACACACACATGTACACTTTACTAAGGCAGTTTGAAGAGCGGGTAACTAACCCTTCGAGGGAAAAACCAACCATCGCTTCTCATCCTTTGTCCCTCTATCTATAAGGTGAAAATAAAGGAGGGGAGGACTGCCAAGCTCTCTCTCTCTCTCTCTCTCTCTCTCTCTCTCTCTCTCTCTCTCTCTCTCTCTCTCTCTCTCTCTCTCCGCCGTCTACGTGACGCAGGCGATACGTGAGTTGTACCCCCCCCCCCCCCGATATCCCTAGGGATAAGTACACCATGAATTATATCCCACAGACACGTCGACCATCGCCGGCAGCAGCGCGGATAAGCCATCGCGCTGCGCCCAACAGTTGAACGGAACGGGTCGCAGGATCCGTCACACCATAACACTGGACGCGTTCGTAAGTCGCGTTGCGTCCAGACGGATGATTAAACCTCCGTTCTGAGCAGGACGGTGCGATCGTCGTGTACGACTGTTCCGTACTTGTGTGTGTGTGTCGGCTTGGCTTTTGACCTGACCCTCACACTTCAGGTCAGAGATTAGACTACGTCATCATACCGAGGGTGTCGTATCGTCGTGCCCGAGGGTCGTACCGTCGTGCCCGAGGGTCGTACCGTCGTGCTCAAGGAGATGAGCGAGACGTGTACCCTCCCGGCCGTGCGACGCGTTGGAGACCCTGGTCGTATAGCTAATGTTTTGAAGGACGGAGTTAAATATTTGATCGTATACGGCGAACGTACAGGCCACTACGATGTTACATGGTCGTACATGCCACACAGGCCAGTTTAGAAGCACATTTTCTGGCCAGACTACAAGACCAGGCATGTACGATGATATCTCGGCCGACGTACGAAAGCACACAGGTCTCCAAGGACGATAGGAAGGTCCCCACATTTCAAGTACAGATGTACGATAAATGTACGATGAAAACGGTGGTGGTGGAGAGGAGGGTCACGTGGGCGCACGCGCGTGCGGTAGAACAAGTATAACAGTCATGTCATACGCATGTGATCTAGAAAGTCATTTACATGAGTAATAAACAGTGGTACGATGGCCGCTCAAAGATGTATGATAATTGCAGGGGAGATGCGTGCGAGGAGCCGGGTGGTGTGCAGTTATCGTACATGGGAGTACGACAGTTTATAGGTTAAGTACGAAGATGACGACGCGATACGAGGGGGAACAGACGTCATTGATAACATCTGAATGTTGGATAAGCATCAGCGAGTCTGGGAGTGAGGTGAGAATACATGATACTAACCAAGTGTTCCAATGTACCTGTGTCGTGACGGAAGGGAATTACGGGATAAACATTAAGTGAAACACTGGAATGGGGTCGGGGTGGGGGAATTAAAAGATGATGTACGATAAGCGTCCGAAGAAAACGGGGGGAGGGGGGGGCCTCTCTCGAATTCGTCTGACAGGCGCGCGCGCGGATGTACGATACAATCGCCACAAGTTTTTTTTTTTTTTTTTAACAAGAATATCGTTGTGCGATAATTCCACAGTGTCGATCTCAAGATTACGTAGTGAACGACGACGTAAGAAAACGGGAACGTGCGATGGTTCTGGAGAGAATTGGGGATGTGGGGGTGTAACTGGAAGGCTAAGGAGGAGGAGGAGGAGGGGGTGAGGGTGGTCAGTGTGCGTGAGAGGGAACCATCGCAGACCAGGCGATGATATCAAGTAATTTTCTTATTTGCTGAACGTAAAGTGATTATATGATCCCAGGGTTCACACCTCCCCCGGGGCACGTGTACACCTCTGTGTGTGTGTGTGTGTGTGTGTGTGTGGTGTGTGTGTGTTTGTGTGTCTGAGTGTCAGTGTATGTGTAGTAGAAGGTGTTTTTGAGTGTTTACGTTTGTCTTGTGAGTTCATGTGTATGAAAATCTGTATCTGTGTGGTATATATATATATATATATATATATATATATATATATATATATATATATATATATATATATGTATATATATATATATTAAGAACAGAGGACTGGGCCCTTGAGGGAATATCCTCACCTGGCCCCCTTCTCTGTGCCTTCTTTTGAAAAAAAAAAACATATATATATATATATATATATATATATATATATAAAGAGAGAGAGAGAGAGAGAGAGAGAGAGAGAGAGAGAGAGAGAGAGAGAGAGAGAGAGAGAGAGAGTTACAGTAGACTATCGCTGGTCATTAAAGAGAGAGAGGGAGAGAGAGAGGGAAGACATATTAGTGATAGCGTGAGTGAGGGGGGTATATATATATATATAAGGTCGTAGATGGAAGCTGATTGGAAAGAGGAAATATGATCCACCTCAGTTTGGGTACAGAAAACGAGAAGCGCATCGCGCCCAAAACTGCTCATTTATCTCTCGTTATCGTAAACAATGGTGTAACGTATGTGACGTAACAACCGGCGGTATCACTTTTTATACCTCCCCCCCCCCGACACATCCTCCCCTCCTCCTCCTCCCCAGACACACCCTCCCCTCCCTTCCTCCCTCTCTCCTCCCCTCCTGGTGTAGAACGCTCTCGTGCGCGATAACATCTCTGGCGCACCTGTGCAGCTGGAAATTAAAAGCGGTCGGAGCGCGTACGTAATGTGGCTGATCCAACACGGAACCGGGCCTGTAACTCCCATTTTTTACGACCTGTAACCGCTCATGTAACATTACAGTAGACTACCGCTGGTCATTAAGGAGGGGAGAGAGAGAGAAAGAGAGAGGTCGTAATTTACGTTTAACGACCGTTGTAAGTGTTAGATTAACATGTTAGGAGTCGATAACATGAAATTAAATGTGATAGAGTCGGACATAGAAAATGGGGAGGGAGGGGGAAAGTGTTCCGTAAGACTTTGAATATTGAGGTTAGGTTAAAGACTCGAACTTTGTCTCGTGTTTGAAACACGTTCACATTTAAAGGTAGGTTGTTTGTCATTTTAGGTCGTTTGGCTATTAGGGCGTCAGTCCTACCACCTGCCAGGGTCGTTAAGGTCGTCAAGCCATTCACCCACTAATCGATCGATAAGCCATTCAAATCGTCTTCAGGTAGTAAGCATAATTCAAACTTAACATACACGCGTTATGTACGTGTTACCTTGCATGGCTCTCCCTCTGTATTGGAATACCTTACTAGATTTTAGAATTATTTATTATTATTATTATTATTATTATTATTATTATTATTATTATTATTATTATTGTTGTTGTTGTTTTACATGATACGTCTCGTTAGATCATATTGACATAACTTTGCTTCGTCAGTATGATGTATTACACCGAGTGGCAATTACAGGTCAGCGGTAGTTAGCGTAATCTGAACTATTGATCCTTGTTGTTTGATCAAGAACTATGTATGACGACGGAGATGGAGGGTATGCGGGTTTACGATTGTATCCTTAACGGTTAAGATGATGTTCATTATTGGTTGATGGTCGTAACGACCCCTGGCATCTGGTAGGTCTAATGACCAGTCAACCAACCAACCAACCGTTGGCGGACGCTTGAGCACGTCGGTGCCGTATTGCTCCAGGGTCGTACCGTCGTGCTCAACGGTCGTACCTTCGTGCTCCAGGGTCGTACCGTCGTGCTCAACGGTCGTACCTTCGTGCTCCAGGGTCGTACCGTCGTGCTCAACGGTCGTACCGTCGTGCTCCAGGGTCGTACCGTCGTGCTCCAGGGTCGTACCGTCGTGCTCGGAGACGTAACGTATTGCTCCAGGATCGTAACCATGCACTCAAATGAGGTAAGGAACTCAAGTTAGCATGTATAAATTATGTCTATATAGACTCATAAGTATAGCAATCGGTGTATAATGTACAGGATAAGTGGATTCTGTACGAAAAGCTAACACTTAGAAGCACTTAAGAAGAAGATTGCTGACTCACCTTCCCACACAAACGACCCGCTAACTACCAATAACTCGTCTAGGTGCTGTTCAAGGGTCATAACCATTTACGCGTAACTCTAGTAATACTACAAGATCAACGATCGTTTAAAATGATAACCACCACCCCTTTCCCCCCCACCTGGCTAATGACGAGCCATTACGGTCGTTAATGGTACCCCAAGAGAGCGAGGTTACGGTCTATAGTGTACCATAGTACGTGTGTATTAAGATAGTAAGTTTGTGTAGACAGTGTTATACTCGGCTCCCCCCCCCCCCCCCCCCCCAGGGTTGCTGGGGAGACGGAGGGGAGTTGGGGAGAATTCTGATGGGGTGTGCGAAGTGATGGTGTGGATTGTTCTCACTATCCCCTGGGACTATCCCACACTTCCTATCCCCTGGTCGTGTCCCACAGGCTCCCACCATGGCGGAGGAGCTCCCCGGGCCCCACACACACACACGCCCAGCTGCTCATCTCTCCCGTCCTAATTACCATTGCATGGCGATCGCCTTAAGTCAGGTAGTAATCTACTTTATAATATTGATTTAATTAGTGTGTGGCGGTCATTACAGGGGGCGTCCAGGCCATCCTCGAAGCCTTACCGCTGTTCACCATGATCACCCGCTACCCAACCCACGCTCCGTTTTTGTTTTTTTTTCCCACATCCCTCGCCCGTTTTCTTAATTGTAACGAACCTCAGGGCTGTCGATCTTGCCTTATATCACCGAGTAATTACTATTAATTAAGGCTAGGGGGGGAGGGGGAGTTAGAAGGATATCATTACAGATGTGTGTGTATTAATATTGACCCCCGGGCGGTGCAGCCAACACTTACGGAAGACGATAAACAAGAGGGAGTGTTGCGCGCGAAAGCGGCCGCGCGTGACGCTAGCAAAGGCGATTATCAGGTATTGTAAACACGGCGTAACGCGAGACCGGCCCGCTCACGTGTCGCTCGCTGGGGGCCGGATCCGGTAACACCACGCAGGGACTTCATGCTGTTTAGGGTGAAAGTGGCCCGTCTCGCTGCACGTATCGATAGGGTTAAGAGTCGGGGTGAAAGAGTGACCTTAGTTAACTATGGCCAGGGAAGGTGCTTGAAGGTGAAGGTTCTGCCATATATTATCGTAACAAGAAAAAGATTATTATATACATATCAGATGTAAAGCCGCCAGCAGACTGACACTAGACCATACAATGTTTATATATATATATACAATGTCAGACATTACATATATTTGTAACATAACGCCAAACATTATTTTCCTCAAATTAGAAATAGAATATTGTTCTTCTAGATAGTGCCGTCCTATGTTAAAGAAACACACGACTGTAAACAGGTCATGTTTATTTAAAGATCTATTTAGGAATGAGAAGGTTTGGGTAACGAACGATAGTGGGAGTTTGTGTAGACAGACATAAACAGAAACATGTCAGTAAACAGATATATACTTGATAAAGACAATTGAATAGACAGAAGTCAGTAGATAGGTATATGAGTAATAGGGATAGATGGAAATGTAAGGCAGGAGAGAAGGATAAGATAGACAGAAGTAAAGGAAGATAGACAGACAGAGACGAGATTAAGATGATAACAGAAAGGAAAAGAAAACGGGACAGTAGGGAATATGTAGATTGAGTTGTTCCACGTGTGATGTGGATTAAGGATTATCATATGTTGTGCTTGTTGGTTCCTGGTGCTGCCACCTGAGGGTCGACATCTTACCCACGAGCGACTTGTATTTGACCTTTCCCGTAGTGAACAGATTTTGACTCGCTTAACGACGCAAATTGAAATTTAAGATATATAAGGGGGAGGGGGGAGGTCTCTATGTTTGATGTGTTACACCGCGTTTTTCCCCGAAGGTATATATATATATATATATATATATATATATATATATATATATATATATATATATATATATATATATATATAATTCTTAAGAGTCCACGGGGAAAAATGAAACACGATTAAGTTCCCAAGTGCACTTTCGTGTAATAATCAGATCATCAGGGGAGACACAAAAGAAAATACATAACATTCAGTTGATATACAACGAAGAGACGCAGCTAGGACGCCATATGGTAAACATGCGATTGGTACAAGACAGACAAGGAGCGTATCATGAACTTACTGTTTTACAACTTTTATCAACAATAAAGCTATCCAATGTTGTATAAACCATCACTGATATTAATCACTAAGATGTAATCAGTGTTTGTGTATGTGTTTGTGTGTCTGTACACAACTCATCTAAGCTTCATGTGTTGAGGAGTGGGTAATCACCACCATGCTGCCACACTCACCTCTGCTCCCGTGCACCGGACGCGCGCTCCTCCTCACGTAGGGCCTTGCACGTGCGCCCACAGGCCTGACCCCGCACGTGCGCATCACGCTTCACCCCGCGCATGCGTCCGTCTATCGGCTGCGCACAGGCGACGCGCATAGACCCTCGTGACTTCACTACAACGGCATCAGGTTCCTACATCACTAAGATGCCTTTCAGCCAATCACTTTATCTATATCTAATAACTGATTTATCAGTTATCGTTGTATTTTTTGAAGGTCTTTATAGATCTGTTGGGGTCGTACAACACTTTGGTTCAAAACCAAAATTGGTTGGTTTGGTAATTGGGCTTTTGGCCTAGTTGCCCGCCAGGGTCGTTAAGGCCGTCGACGTCGAGTTATAACCACCAGTCAAGTCATTTTGAACAACTACGGCGAGTTTTTCAGGGTAATTCCCTCTGGGGCTCAGTCCTCTGTTCTTAGCGCTACCTCGCTAACGTGGGAGATGGCGAATATGTATGGCTCTTATTCACAACATATACTTTTTTTTTTCGTAAAGTTTCCAAACTTTGTTTTTCAAGGTGTCTTGAAAAGTAGAAGTGGTTGAGGATGACAGCAGACTCCTTGATAGTCTTATTAATTTAATCCATATATCTCTTATCCTAATATCATTGTGCCAACTTATCCTCGTGTTATCAGTAGTACAGATATGTACAGTGACGTCTGAGGTCCATCGTTAACCTCGGGAATGAGGTGGTTACCATATCTGGGACGTGTTTCAAACTTGTTCAAGAAACTCTTCATTGAATCAGTTAATGTGCTCAGTTATTAACTGAAAGTTTACCCTCCAATGATACGAAATTTAAACACGTTCAACTATAAAACGGAGACTCCAGTGTTGCCATAGAATATATATATATATATATATATATATATATATATATATATATATATATATATATATATATATATATATATACATATATATATTTTGTCGCTGTCTCCCGCGTTTGCGAGGTAGCGCAAGTAAACAGACGAAAGAAATAGCCCAACCCACCCCCCATACACATGTATATACATACGTCCACACACGCAAATATACATACCTACACAGCTTTCCATGGTTTACCCCAGACGCTTCACATGCCCTGATTCAATCCATTGACAGCACGTCAACCCCGGTATACCACATCGCTCCAATTCACTCTATTCCTTGCCCTCCTTTCACCCTCCTGCATGTTCAGGCCCCGATCACACAAAATCTTTTTCACTCCATCTTTCCACCTCCAATTTGGTCTCCCACTTATATATATATATGTATATATATATATATATATATATATATATATATATATATATATATATATATATATATATATATATATATATGTTCTGGAAGGAGGTAAATAAAGTGCGTAAGACAAGGGAGCAAATGGGAACTTCAGTGAAGGGCGCAAATGGGGAGGTGATAACAAGTAGTGGTGATGTGAGAAGGAGATGGAGTGAGTATTTTGAAGGTTTGTTGAATGTGTTTGATGATAGAGTGGCAGATATAGGGTGTTTTGGTCGAGGTGGTGTGCAAAGTGAGAGGGTTAGGGAAAATGATTTGGTAAACAGAGAAGAGGTAGTGAAAGCTTTGCGGAAGACGAAAGCCGGCAAGGCAGCAGGTTTGGATGGTATTGCAGTGGAATTTATTAAAAAAGGGGGTGACTGTATTGTTGACTGGTTGGTAAGGTTATTTAATGTATGTATGACTCATGGTGAGGTGCCTGAGGATTGGCGGAATGCGTGCATAGTGCCATTGTACAAAGGCAAAGGGGATAAGAGTGAGTGCTCAAATTACAGAGGTATAAGTTTGTTGAGTATTCCTGGTAAATTATATGGGAGGGTATTGATTGAGAGGGTGAAGGCATGTACAGAGCATCAGATTGGGGAAGAGCAGTGTGGTTTCAGAAGTGGTAGAGGATGTGTGGATCAGGTGTTTGCTTTGAAGAATGTATGTGAGAAATACTTAGAAAAGCAAATAGATTTGTATGTAGCATTTATGGATCTGGAGAAGGCATATGATAGAGTTGATAGAGATGCTCTGTGGAAGGTATTAAGAATATATGGTGTGGGAGGCAAGTTGTTAGAAGCAGTGAAAAGTTTTTATCGAGGATGTAAGGCATGTGTACGTGTAGGAAGAGAGGAAAGTGATTGGTTCTCAGTGAATGTAGGTTTGCGACAGGGGTGTGTGATGTCTCCATGGTTGTTTAATTTGTTTATGGATGGGGTTGTTAGGGAGGTAAATGCAAGAGTTTTGGAAAGAGGGGCAAGTATGAAGTCTGTTGGGGATGAGAGAGCTTGGGAAGTGAGTCAGTTGTTGTTCGCTGATGATACAGCGCTGGTGGCTGATTCATGTGAGAAACTGCAGAAGCTGGTGACTGAGTTTGGTAAAGTGTGTGGAAGAAGAAAGTTAAGAGTAAATGTGAATAAGAGTAAGGTTATTAGGTACAGTAGGGTTGAGGGTCAAGTCAATTGGGAGGTGAGTTTGAATGGAGAAAAACTGGAGGAAGTGAAGTGTTTTAGATATCTGGGAGTGGATCTGGCAGCGGATGGAACCATGGAAGCGGAAGTGGATCATAGGGTGGGGGAGGGGGCGAAAATTCTGGGGGCCTTGAAGAATGTGTGGAAGTCGAGAACATTATCTCGGAAAGCAAAAATGGGTATGTTTGAAGGAATAGTGGTTCCAACAATGTTGTATGGTTGCGAGGCGTGGGCTATGGATAGAGTTGTGCGCAGGAGGATGGATGTGCTGGAAATGAGATGTTTGAGGACAATGTGTGGTGTGAGGTGGTTTGATCGAGTGAGTAACGTAAGGGTAAGAGAGATGTGTGGAAATAAAAAGAGCGTGGTTGAGAGAGCAGAGGAGGGTGTTTTGAAGTGGTTTGGGCACATGGAGAGAATGAGTGAGGAAAGATTGACCAAGAGGATATATGTGTCGGAGGTGGAGGGAACGAGGAGAAGAGGGAGACCAAATTGGAGGTGGAAAGATGGAGTGAAAAAGATTTTGTGTGATCGGGGCCTGAACATGCAGGAGGGTGAAAGGAGGGCAAGGAATAGAGTGAATTGGAGCGATGTTGTATACCGGGGTTGACGTGCTGTCAGTGGATTGAATCAGGGCATGTGAAGCGTCTGGGGAAAACCATGGAAGGCTGTGTAGGTATGTATATTTGCGTGTGTGGACGTGTGTATATACATGTGTATGGGGGGGGGGGGTTGGGCCATTCCTTTCGTTTGTTTCCTTGCGCTACCTCGCAAACGCGGGAGACAGCGACAAAGTATAAAAAAAAAAAAAAAAAAAAAAATATATATATACATATTCCTATGAGTCCGCGGGGAAAATGAAACACGACAAGTTCCCAAGTGCACTTTCGAGTTTAATCACATCATCAGGGGAGATACAAGAAAGAAATACAACAGTCAGTTGATATACAGCGAAGAGACGTAGCTAGGACGCGAACCGTTAAAGATAGCTGTACTGTTGCCCGTTCACAACAGTGGCGTTAACGGAACATTAAATTCGTGGATCCGTTGCCACTTCACGGAGTTAAATTTCTCCTCGTAATAAAATTTCAGTATTTTTTTCTTTTTTTTTTCTTTTGCGTCTGCTGCGTTGCTCTTCAGCCAGCTCAATTATCTTGTAAATTGGCGTTTGCGAGTTCAGATCTCCCTCCTGATTGGCCGTCGCCTGCGGGCCAATCGCAGAAGTGGTCTCACGGTGATGAAGGAGCGTTGACAGCACTGTATGGGTTGGGGTTGGGGGGGGGCTGCTGGTGGCCCGCCTGGGTGAGAGGGGGTGTTCCTTGCACTCAAGGGTCAGAGTGCACGTGGCCCGTGTGATGTGCACCGAACACCACACCACTCGTGAAGTGCACTCACACACTCACTCATGCGTGAGGCTAAAAGGCGTGGGGTTGAGGAGGGGGAGGGGGGGGGTACTGGCTAGGAGGGCTCTCTCTCTCTCTCTCTCTCTCTCTCTCTCTCTCTCTCTCTCTCTCTCTCTCTCTCTCTCTCTCTCTCTGCGCGCGCGCAGTTCCTGGCCACTCCTTTGCCAAACTACCCGCCTCAGGTAACCACCCTTCTTAACCACCAGGTCACCACGGTGGTGCAGGGAAGTGGCTGACATGGGCGCGGGTTCGAATCTGATACATTTATCCCCGGGTTCGAGGAACCGCCATAACAAGAGGCGTCCATACATATGTAACACAGTTAGTGAAGTTAAGGAGCTTAACAACCAAACTACCGTATTACAGTCCGGTAGATCCTTGAGCGCGATGGTACGACCCCAGGCCGTTATACCTAAGGGTCGTACCGTCGTACTCAAGGGTCGCTTCGTCGTGTTCAAGGGTCGTACCGTCGTGCTCGAGGGTCGTACTGCCGTGCTCAAAGGGTTTTTGGACCAGTACTCCCATGTGATGACAGACAAGCCAACGACCATTACCGACCAACCCCCACCGCCCTAATGACCACACACACCACCACAAACAAGCTGACGACCGTATTACCGAACTAGCCATTCACGTGAGCGCAAACAAACATGAACTAGGGAGGGGGAGGGGGATGAATCGCTATGGTTGTCATCCTTAACTACCATGAATGGTGAGGGTTCACTCCATGGGTCACACCTTTATATATATATATATATATATATATATATATATATATATATATATATATATATATATATATATATATATGTATCTCAGTTATAGTTTGTCTTAGACTACAAAATGCAGAGGTAAATTACAGCAGTAATGTAAATACAGTATGTAACAAAGTGTAGAAGAATATGATCTTAACATGTACAGAGTACAGTGCACCTCAAAGCATGTACACTCGGTGTTGTACGCTGTGAGGGTGTTATGCAGGGAGGACTGTCTATCAGAGAATATACACAGACTACACAGTACATTAGAGGTGTACTACACACCCTGATACACTCTTAAGATGATGTAAACAAGTACACAGAACTTGGTGCATAGGCAAGAACGATTACAGGGTGTACATAGTACACCTTAGAGGAGAGAGATCAAGTGTAGTATACATTAGTGTACCCTAGAGGAATTGAATAGATTGTACAGTGTATTTCTAGAGGACTAGCCGAGTGTAATTAAGAAGTGCACAGTGTAGTACGTCATGAGTCAGACGGAAGGTGTAGTATACCCCAGGGAAGGTACACAGCTGTGCCGGTCAGAGATACCTCAAAGGGTGTACAAGAGCTGTAGGTACACATTAGAGATAGTACAGGGGTAGTACACCCGAGAGATAGTACGGAAGTATAGTACTCTCCATAAGACAGTACACAAGGTGTAATACACCCCATTAGATAGTACACCATGTATAGTGCACCTCAAGGTTTAGTACTCCCTTCATGCAGCCCCGGGGTGTAGTACACCCCACAGGAAGTAGAGAAGGTGTAGCACATCCAAGAGGAAGTACGATGTAGTACACCTAACCCATAATAGAGGTTCAGTACACATTATAGGTAGAAGAGAGGGTGTAGTACACCTGACCCATAGTAGAGGGTCAGTACACAACGTGTGTAGTACTACATATGCTGTGTGCTGAGGTAGTAGAGAGGGTGTAGTACAGCAGGACAGGTGTAGTACTCACGATTTCTGTGTAGCCGTCCCTACACTGCGTCTGGAACTTCTGGCGTCTCTCCTCTGATGGCCGATCTCGATACCCGGTGTACCGCACCTGCTGTGGTACACACCGTTAGTACTGTACCGTGTACCGCACCTGCTGTGGTACACACTGTTAGTACTGTACCGTGTTGACTGTACCCTGTGTAACGCGTGTTCTGTGTACCGCAGCTGCTGTGGTACACACCGTTAGTGCTGTAACGTGTTGACTGTACCCTGTGTAACATGTGTTAAGTGTACCACAGCTGCTGTGGTACACACCGTTAGTACTGTACCGTGTTGACTGTACCCCTGTGTAACGTGTGTTCTGTGTACCGCTGCTGCTGTGGTGCACACCGTTGGTACTGTACCGTGTACCCTCGTGTACAGCGCCTGCCGTGAAACACAGTGTTAAGGTCATACTGTATTAAGGTACACATAGAAATGTAGATGAATGATAAATGATATATATTAAGGTACACATAGAAATGTAGATGAATGATACATGATATATATTAAGGTACACATAGAAATATAGATGAATGATAAATGATATATATTTTACCCGCTGATGTCGACGGTACGACCGTTCACCACGACGGTACGACTCTTGGGTATGTTGACCTGGCCTTTGATCTTAGCGTTAACAGGTCGGGCCATCATACGCAGGGGTCGTACCGTCGTGCACAAGGGTTGTACCGTAGTGCACAAGGGTCGTACCGTCGTGCACAAGAGTTGTACCGTAGTGCACAAGGATCGTACCTGCGTGCACAAGGGTCGTACCGTCGTGCTCAAAGGGTCGTACCGTCGTGCACAAAGGGTCGTACCTGCGTGCACAAGGGTCGTACCGTCGTGCTCAAGGATCGTACCTGCGTGCTCAAGGGTCGTACCGTCGTGCACAAGGGTCGTACCGTCGTGCTTAAGGGTTTAAGTTTAGAACATTTTCTGATAACATTTCAGGAACATATAGAGTCGAATACGATGCTCTCTCACCAAGACTCTAGATCTACCCTTAGAGCTCTACCAAGGCTTTGGATGCACCCTTAGAGATCTACCAAGGCTCTAGACTTACCCCTCAGCTCTACCAAGGCTCTAGACTTACCCATAGAGCTCTACCAGGGCTCTAGACCTACTTCTCAGCTCTACCAAGGCTCTAGACTTACCCATAGAGCTCTACCAGGGCTCTAGACCTACTTCTCAGCTCTACCAAGGCTCTAGACTTACCCCCAGAGCTCTACCAAGGCTCTAGACTTACCCCCAGAGCTCTGCCAAGGCTGTAGACTTACCCCCAGAGCTCTACCAAGGCTCTAGACTACCCCCAGAGCTCTGCCAAGGCTCTAGACTTACCCCCAGAGCTCTAGCAAGGCTCTAGACCTACTTCTCAGCTCTGTCAAGGGTCTAGACTTACCCCCAGAGCTCTGCTAAGGCTCTAATTTTACCCTTAAAGCTCTAGCAAGTACCTAGACTTCCCCTCGGAGCCTTACATAGACTCTAGACTTACCTAGAAGCTTTACATGAGCTCTAACCTTACCTCAGTGAGAGCCTTGTTAGGGCTCTATATTTCTCTGGATCCTCACCACACTAGACCCCTGCAGAGTATAGCTGACCGTGCTATACCTGAGATGACAGTATAGCTGGCCGTGCTGTACCTGAGATGACAGTATAGCTGACGGTGCTCTACCTGGGATGACAATATAGCTGACGGTGCTCTACCTGGGATGACAGTATAGCTGACGGTGCTCTACCTGGGATGACAGTATAGCTGACGGTGCTCTACCTGGGATGACAGTATAGCTGACGGTGCTCTACCTGGGATGACAGTATAGCTGACGGTGCTCTACCTGGGATGACAGTATAGCTGACGGTGCTCTACCTGGGATGACAGTATAGCTGACGGTGCTCTACCTGGGATGACAGTATAGCTGACCGTGCTATACCTGGGATGACAGTATAGCTGACCGTGCTATACCTGGGATGACAGTATAGCTGACCGTGCTATACCTGGGATGATAGTATAGCTGACGGTGCTATACTGGGATGACAGTATAGCTGATAATGCTATACCGTTGAGGGGCACTTCTCTATCCCCGGAACCAGTTTAAGACAGCCACTTACACTTATCACAGCCGGTGAGTATATTTACATGATAAATGAGTGTACTTAGATATAAGTGAGGGTGCTTAAGCAATAAGTGAGGGCACTTATATAAGTGAGTGTGCATGAACGAGAAGTGAGCGTATCTAAATGATAAAGTGAATGTACTTGAAAGCGATAAGGAAGTGAATCTACATAAGTGAGCGCACCGAAATGATAAGTGAGAGTTGTTAAGTAGCCTTGGGTACTTTATACGATACTTTATGTGGCGACCGCTCGCTCTGGTGTACCATTATCTTGCCGCTTCGGTCATGAAGTCATTTGGGGCGGACTTTCCGCCACTTTACATGTTTGACTAGATCATCATCCTCGCTTTAAGGGGGGGGGGGGTGTTTTTTATGGCGTTTTCTTGCCCCGATGATTTGGCGCGATGATGTAAAGTATTCGGGGGTGAGGGGGGGTGAGGGGGGGGGTCGTGACGTGGTAAGTACTCGTGTGTTGGAGGTTGTGACGTCAGAGTGCTGTGTGCACTTCAAAACTGGTCGTGCCTGCAGACCGCACCGTCCTGGACCTGTCGTTCACCTGGCGAGGTTTGCAACGAGGTAATCACCCCAATCACCATCGTTAACCACCTCCTCGTTACCTCGGGCCTTCCCCACGTCATCAGCTCGTTGAACTTCCGCTCTCGTTTTGAGGCAAGGAATCGCGCGGGACTGCTTCCCTGAACCACCCCCACCCTCGTTTATTACCGTTAGCCAAACGAGGTGATTAGACATGATGGAGGTCTTTATAGGGTCGGGAGTCGTTGATGACAAGCAGCGTCATCCGTAACCGTCAGCGTCGCAAATGATGACGCAAGGTCGCAAATGATGACGCAAGATGACCCCCCAGTAAGGGCGTCCCAGTGTGGCAGAGAAACAGCCTGGGAGCCAGCAGATGCCTCGCGGAACACCTCCCTCCCTCCTCCTGCTGCTGCTGGAGTTCACCATGCTGACGGATCCTCCCTGCAGAGTCAGGGTGTTATAACGTCCCTGTCATCTGTAGGTAAGACGACGACACTTTCTTACGTCCCACGATCCACTTGTGAGGCAGACTTGACCCACCCCGCTTTGTGGTCGGTTAAAGCCCCCTCCTCTTCTCCCTCTTCCTCTTCCTCTTCTTCTTCTTCTTCTTCTTCTTCCTCTTCTTCTTCTCTACCCCCGTGGCCCGTGGTGTTCTCTGTGACGTCAGGTCACGCATGAGTCGAAACCCTTTTGAAAAGACTGAAATTAATGATGATAAAAGTTGTCCTTCCCTGACCCCTCGCTGACCTGCCTGTCATATATATATATATATATATATATATATATATATATATATATATACACATATATATTATTTCCATTGTCACAGAAGATATTTGTGATATGAGCTTACGTAATTTATGTATTTATGTTTTATGAAATTTATCTATTTTTATGTAAATTTGTGATAATAATCTTTATATTCTTATATAACATTTATGTCTAATTTCCTTGTGCCTGCAAATTACACCATTTTTTATTCTAATATACTTTGTTGTAATTTATCTCATGAAATTGACTTAATTTCTGTTATCAAATTTGTCATTTTTTTTTTATTTTTTGTAACTTGTCTTTTTCTTCTTTTTTTCTTCAATATTTGTGTATTTTCCCCACCAGTTGTGCGTGATGAGGTCATTACTTCTCACAGCTGTTGACAACGGGATAATATATTTGCATTATTTGTACATATATTTAAACGGCGTTTAAAAATAATGTTGTTGTGCGTACTCAAAAGTTAATTGCATGTGCACGACGGTACGACCCTTGAGAGCACGACGTTGCGACCCTTGAACACTACGGTACGACCCTTGACCACGACGGTACGACCCTTGACCACGACGGTACGACCCTTGACCACGACGGTACGACCCTTGACAGCACGACCGTCAATTATGATGACCTGACCTTTCCCTTGATGAACCTTCCTCCCACTAGGGCCTTCAGTGATTCATCTCAGACCCTCCTGAACCTGGTAGAATCTACCAGACTCATCATAACCACGCAAGACTCACTCCTAGAGCTTATACCCTGGTAGACTCGTCTCGGGAACCCTGGTAAAGGTTCCACAGGGCTCTGGTAGACTTATTGATGTTCTGAAAGAACCCTGGTAGACTCATTTCAGACCCCCTCCACCTACTCCCTGGTAGACTCACATAGATTCCTGCTAGGCTGGAAGAATCCTGGTAGACTCATCCTTGACCCTTTGTGAACTCCTATGGCCTCTGGTAGACTTACCTCAGACCTCTGGTAGACTCATCTGACCCTGATAGACTCATCAGGATCCTGGTAGTAGACTCACCAGACCCTTGGTAGATTCATCAGGCCCTTGGCAGACTCATGAGACCCCTGGTAGACTCACCAGAGCCCTGCTAGACTCATCAGACTCCTGCTAGACTCATCAGACCCCTGCTAGACTCACCCTAAGCCACTGGTAGACTCATCAGACCCCTGGTAGACTGACCCCAAGCCATTGGTAGACTCACCAGACCCCTGGTAGACTTACTAGACCCATTTTAGAGAAGCTAGCCCCCTGGTCGACTCTCCATAGCCCGTGGTAGCCCCTTGGTCGACTGTCCCTAGCCCGTGGTAGCCCCTTGGTCGACTCTCCCTAGCTCCTGGTAGCCCCCTGGTCGACCCCTGGTAGCCCCCTGGTCGACCCCTGGTAGCCCCCTGGTCGACTCACCTCAGTCTCTCGTGCCAGGCGGCGGAAAAGCTCGTCCGACTCAAACTTGGCCTTCTGGTCGGGCACGACGCGCGGCATCTTGAACATGAGCCGCGGCTTGGGCGGCTGCGGCTGCGGCTCGTACAGGGTGGGCAACGGCGACTCGTAGTGCGGCAACATCGTCGTCGACACCGGCATCTGCTCGTTCATCATCATGGCAACGACGGCTCGTTGACCGCGGTCAAAGAGCGGGGACACAGAAGGCTCGTTGAACGTCTCTGGTATATAACGGGATCTCCCGCACTCGCTCGTTTAACAGCACTAGAGGTGCAGTCGTGTCTCGTTTAACCGTACTATGGCTCGTTTTACAGACTTTAGGGGTGCAGTCTAGTTCGTTTAACCGTACTGTGGGCCGTTGAACAGCACTCTATACAGTCCAGTGCCGGCTCGTTTAACTGCACTGCCTCGTTTTGAACGCACTCCAGTCCAACGCACTTTACCAGCAGCTGACGCACCTTAGCTCCAACAGACTCTAACGGCGTCGACCTGGCCTGACTAACGCACTCTTAGAACCGTTTAGAGCAAGGTTCGTTGGAACGCACTCTGGCTCCTGCCTCAGTCGTTGTAGGCTTGTGTTACCGCACTCGTTCGCAACAGACTCTTCTGTAGGCCACTGTATCCTGTATAACACACTCAGGCTTCTTCATATATCGTCTATACCGCACTCAAAGTCCCTTTTATATATATATATTATATAACTTACACTGTGTTCCTCATATATATATATATAACGCACTCTTTAAGTTCTTTATATTCCTGTTAGACACACTTCATATATATATATATATATATTTTTCCTTGTACTTTACTCGCACTGTTTTAAGTTTTCCTGTTGTATCCTGCCGTCTGTGTGTGTGTGTGTGTGTGTGTGTGTGTCTGTTCTCTCTGTATCCTGTTAACAGTGGCTGTTTTGTTCCTTGATGTATCCTGCCGGCGCTGCTCTAGGCCTTGGATATATATAGATATTATCCTGCCTGACACCTGGACTCCTTTGATATCCTGTCAATAGATGTGCGTATAGGATTATATCCTGCCACCCGAACTACATATACTCTCTGTGGTATATCCTGCCACACGCACGATATACTAACATATTATGTTCTGTGTGTCCATGATATATCATGCCAGTCCATAGTGTACATCCTGTCATTATGAAATAGGATACCCCCCTCCCCCCAGAGATATCCTGATATCCTGCCTGATAAGCGGTATCGTACCATAGTACCTCCAGAGATGTCCTGCCATAGTACCCCCAGAGATAACATGTTATCCTGCCTGTTAGACGTTATGTTATCATGTTAACCCCAGAGATAACATGTTATCCTGCCTGTTAGATGGTATCCTATCATGTCATCCCCAGAGATAACATGTTATCCTGCCTGTTAGATGGTATCCTATCCTGTCATCCCCAGAGATATCATGTTATCCTGCCGACTGTGAACTGGGTCCTTCCCTCTGTTATCAGGATGATATAACATGATAACAACCCTGTTATCTGTTATCTTTTTTCCTCCCACTTTACAGTGTTGACCTTGATGCGTGTAACATGTTGAATATATCCTGCCCACGTTGTGTTAATGTATGTGTGTCTTATGTTAACTGTATCCTGCCACACCTTCGACTGTATCCTGGCACACCTTGACTGTATCCACTCACACTTTAACACCATTTGCCATATTCTCGCTGTACCTTGGTATGCCTTAACTGTATCCTGCCACAATATGGCTGTATCCTACCACATAGCTGTATCCTATCCCATGATTGTGTCCTACAACATAACTGTATTCTGTAACGTAGCTGTATCCCGCCACAACATAACTGCCTCCTACTACATACCAGTAACCGTGCCACTACATGGCTGTATCCAGCCACACCGTAGCTGTATCCTGCCACAACATAGCAGCATCCTTCCACAATACAGCTGTATCTTACCAGGAACCACAGCTGTACCTCACCACATAACGGCACCCGTCCTCGACGTAGCTGTACCTGGCCACAACATAGCTGTATCCTACCCTGCCACATGGCTGTAACCTGCCGAACCAGTACATTTCCTGTCGTGCGCCTCCATTACGCACGGCCTCTCCTGCGATATATTGTGTGTGGTGCCTTACTTGACACACCCCCCACCCCCCTTCACTGTAGCGTTGTACCCGCGTCACTCCGTCGTGACGCCTGTAACAAGTCACACCGTATCGGCTGTAACACAAGGTAACATTGGTGTAGAGGACCGGATGGTGATTGGGGGGGAGGTGTGTGAGTAAACCCTCTGTGCACCATCTGTGTCCCCTTCTGCAGACGGCCCACCACCACCTGACGGCGGGAAGGGCGCCAGCTGACGGCGTAGTCATCGAAATGCGTAATTTGAATGAGAAGATGGTGAGCGGGTGGGTCGCTGCACGCACTTGTGAGTGGGGGGAAGATGGGAGGCGTCTCTCACTTCTGCACCGATCACTGGATAACACCCAACTGACCACCTGCCGATCCGGAGCCTCCATTGATCAGGCCACGCCCCCTCGTAATTGCCGTGCGTGATTGGCGGGCGAGAGGTCCCCGGAGGCGGGTTATGGGCGGGGCGAGTGGCATCGGGGTAGAGGGTCGAGGGAGGAGCCTTGAATGTGATTGGTTTAGGGGGAGGTCGATGGGTGGAGTCGGGGGCGGGGCTATTCCAACGCACACATCCCCGCGCATGTAAACACAAGTGTTGGAGGACGTGTACACACACACACACACACACACGTATCGACTCTTCCAGAAACATGATTCTCGAGTGTTGGGATTCGAACCCTGGACACCCACTCCCTCCCCACACCCGATACACCACGTCTCCTCAACGCCTTATAACACCACTACGGTCGTCACGTTTGATGTAGTCACACTGGTAACTGTCACACCGTCACACACCGACTGTCACATCCATGTATCACCACCAACTGTGTCCATGTGTCACCACCACCTGAGGGTCCATGTTTCATCACCATCACCACCTGTTTGTACTTATGTCACCATCACCACCTGAGTGTCCATGTGTCACCACCTGGGTGTCCATATATCACCACCAGCTGAGTGTCCATGTGTCATTACCATCACCATCTGAGTGTCCATGTGTCATCACCACCTGAGTGTCCATGTGTCATTACCATCACCATCTGAGTGTCCATGTATTACCACCATCATCACCTGAGTGTCCATGTGTCATCACCACCTGAGTGTCCATGTGTCATTACCATCTGAGTGTCCATGTGTCATCACCATCACCTGAGTGATCATGTGTCACCACCATCATCACCTGAGTATCCATGTATCACCACCATTCCCACGTGAGTACACATGTATCACCATCATTCCCACGTGAGTGTCCATGTATCACCACCATTCCCACGTGAGTACACATGTATCACCACCATTCCCACGTGAGTACACATGTATCACCACCATTCCCACGTGAGTACACATGTATCACCACCATTCCCACGTGAGTACACATGTATCACCACCATTCCCACGTGAGTACACATGTATCACCACCATTCCCACGTGAGTACACGTGTATCACCACCATTCCCACGTGAGTACACATGTATCACCACCATTCCCACGTGAGTACACATGTATCACCACCATTCCCACGTGAGTACACGTGTATCACCACCATTCCCACGTGAGTACACATGTATCACCACCATTCCCACGTGAGTACACATGTAATCACCACCATTCCCACGTGAGTACACGTGTATCACCACCATTCCCACGTGAGTACACATGTATCACCACCATTCCCACGTGAGTACACATGTATCACCACCATTCCCACGTGAGTACACATGTATCACCACCATTCCCACGTGAGTACACATGTATCACCACCATTCCCACGTGAGTGTGGTTGGTGTATGTGTCACCACCACACTGGTGGTCGTGGTACCACACTTCCGCCTCACTGTTCACATCCATCATCCCGTCGCCCGTTTTTTTTTTTTCACACCCGCCCGTTTTCAATGACGTCAGTAAGTCACGTGATCGATGACGAAAAAAAAAATGTTTATTCATGGTTTACGGTCGTGTTGTGTTGACAGTGTTGGGTGTACGTGGTGGTGTTACCGGTGTGCCCTACACACGTACACCTCAGACATACATACACATGCACCGCAAACACACGTACACACTTGCACAAACATACATACATACATATACACCATAAACATACATACATACACATACACTTTTGTGTATACATTGTTTTTTCTCATGTCTGTTCTCTCACAAGACGATCTTTCAGACACGTGTGTGTGTGTGTGTTTTGTTCTCGTGAACACCCAGGGAACTGGAGAACAAACTACACACACACACACACACACAACGTCAACGGAAGCAGATGTTATACTTGTGGGAGAACATGATTGGAACTGATGTTCACAGATGTTGGTAGTGACCGGGGAGGGAGCTACAGTTTGGATCAGAAAATGAAGAACATCAGGTGTTGTGGGGTCTGTTCAGACAGCTGTTCACAAGGAGAAAGATGTTTTGGGTAGCGTTTATAAGGGAGAGACGGTGGTAGACGGAGAGACGGGAATAGTCGGTGGTAGACGGAAAGACACGGACGTAGACGGGAAAAAAAAAGACGCTTTTTAGACGAATGAAAAAAAAAAAAAAAACGTAGACGAATGAATTGATTCGTGACAGTTTCACTTTCTAACTAGGAGGACATTGTCAGAAGAAATGACGTGATGATGGTTAACGGGAAGATGTTTTCTGTGTCGTGTGGTAAAAGCTATGTTTCAGGGCACAGTGGTGGTGGACGACGTGCCACCTGCAACATGGCCAAGATGGCCATTTAGACGAGCCATTTATAAAGGCCGTGTAAATGCCTGACCCAGAGGCCATATGGCCCATTCATACTCAAGAGGTGGCCATCAACACTACAGACCCGCCACTTGAGATGATGTTTGAGTCATCAGATAAAGGAAGGGAGGAGGTTGGTGCGCACGGGGGTTGGAGAGAGCTGAGGTTCAGACTGTCTGGTTAAGCCTAATACAGAGGAAGGATATGAGCTGAGTCACAGGTTAATATTACCGTAGACTCATGAGGGAAAAAAGGAAATATATATAAGGTTTCCTGGAAAGTATGTGAGTGGGGTGTGGAGTTATTTTCGTGAATCAGAAACTATTTAAAAAAGAAACAGAAAACGTGTCAGACCTAACCATGTAAGTGAAGAGTGGCTGGCGTTCCCAGGGGTATAGCCGTAGGTCCCACGGGGTTTCTGATCGATGTTGATGACTTGCTGAAAAAAAGGATTCGACCCATATGTGGACGCGCCATAAGACGGTTGAAGGATTACACATGAGAGGCGTTCAATTACACATGAGAGGCGTTCAATTATGTCATCGGCTGTTGTAAGGCTAAGCCAGACTTGGGTGTTCTCGATGGCAATGAACCCCGGGATGTGGAAAGCTGTGATGATAGTGTAGAGAAAGACAGAATTTCCCCGCAGGGAAGGAATGACGGAAGACTTTCAGTACAGACGGGACCCGCTGGGCGGGTTGATACTGTGATGAAGGATGTATGAATTGGAAGGACGAGTGTACGTCAGTGGACGACCATGTTCATCATGAGATACGATGACCTGCATATATCATACATAATGTAGCGTTGTGATACGTCTGTATGATTACCGCACTCGAGGCTGGGGCGGGAAAATAAATTACCGTACCTGGTGTAGATGATGTGGTGCGTCAGCAGACATGGACGTGACTGGTGTGTTGAGGCAGACGACGCTGGACGTCTGGGATGTCCAGGTAGACATCAGCTGGGGAGGAGGAGGGATGGCTGGGGGACGCGAGCTGGAGGAGAGGAGGACAGAGTAAGGGAGAGGAGGACAGAGTGAGGAAGTACCTGGCTACTACTGCTGCTGCTGCTGGTGGTGGAATGAAGTGATGGAAGGAGTGAGAACAGATGGGAGTCGGTGGTGGGACTGGAGACACTGGGATATGTAGACCCGCGAGGGTAGATCTCCATCCCAGGACGTACACACACACACACACACACACACACACACACACACACACACACACACACACAAGGACGTACGCTAGGCATTGCTTCGTACTATTTGTGCCTTATTGATTCTCTCTCTCTCTCTCTCTCTCTCTCTCTCTCTCTCTCTCTCTCTCTCTCTCTCTCTGACCGGTGGCGGCAGGCGTCCCCCCCCCCTGGTGACAGAGGGACGCACCCGGTGATGGATGACGTAATCGGTCACACCATTTTTAACTTTAATTGAGGCGAGTCACCGCCGAGCCAGGCCCACCACCACAATGGTACTGCTACCCACCCACTACCATCACCACCATCACCATCACGCCCCCACCATCACCACACCCCTCTCCCACATCTCCCCTTCCACTGATCCCTGATTCGTGTGGTCTCCCCTCACCCTTTGCCCTATCATTAATTAGCCTTACCCTTTCTCTCCCATATATATATATATATATATATATATATATATATATATATATATATATATATATATATATATATATATATATACATATATATATATATATATATATATATATATAAACTGTATAACGACAGACACACAGCTTAATCTTTATTGCGACATACACACACGACAGAAGAAACAAACTCCTCTGCTCTGGTCACGAAGCTTGAACGACAAGGAAAAAATAGAATGAACACAGAGAAGAGGAACAAGGCTCATTCCCTCCATCAGAAATCAACATTATGAAGACAAGACTGACAGAACGAAATTATCTTTCCTTCAAAGCTCAAGACTCTGAGGACATGGAAACAGAAGTTTTCATGATACTGCGACAGTGTAACTTGCGACAGTTTCTCCAGTTTAAACTTCAGACAGCAACGTTATAAAGTGAGGGATGATGTGATGCAAACCCAAGCAAACGTTTTCATCAGTGGAGTTATAGAACATTTGTTATAGCAAACGTTTTCAGCAGTGGAGTTATAGAACATTTGTTATAGCAAACGTTTTCAGCAATGGAGTTATAGAACATTTGTTATAGCAAACGTTTTCAGCAGTAGAGTTATAGAACATTTGTTATAGCAAACGTTTTCAGCAATGGAGTTATAGAACATTTGTTATAGCAAACGTTTTCAGCAGTAGAGTTATAGAACATTAATTATATCAAACGTTTTCAGCAGTAGAGTTATAGAACATTAATTATAGAGATGTTCTAATGATAATAATATATTAATTATCTGTGAATAATGCTGTTCAGGAATAAGAGTATAACATGCACATTTATTTTCTTTCTCTTCAGATTACAGGCAATGATATACCAACCTCAGGGTATTCAACGGCTCAAATTTGGTCAGAACGTATTTTCCATTCATCCTTTCCTATAGAATTTCTGTGTTAGTATACTGTCCCTGTGCTGTTGTGCCGGAGGGGGTTGGTGGATGGTGAGGAGGAGCAATCTCCTTTACTATCCTGTCTCTCCCTCTGTATGTTATGAGGAAAGTAAGATACTATTACTGTCCTCCAACAGATAACCTGGTCATAGACCATCAGGTCTTGTGTTATCTGTCCTTCCCATGTACTGTCCTCCAGCAGATAACCTGGTCATAGACCATCAGGTCTTGTGTTATCTGTCCTTCCCATGTACTGTCCTCCAGCAGATAACCTGGTCATAGACCATCAGGTCTTGTGTTATCTGTCCTTCCCATATACTGTCTTCCAGCAGATAACCTGGTCATAGACCATCAGGTCTTGTGTTATCTGTGCTTCCCATGTACTGTCCTCCAGCAGATAACCTGGTCATAGACCATCTGGTCTTGTGTTATCTGTCCTTCCCATGTACTGTCCTCCAGCAGATAACCTGGTCATAGACCATCAGGTCTTGTGTTATCTGTCCTTTCCATATACTGTCCTCCAGCAGATAACCTGGTCATAGACCATCAGGTCTTGTGTTATCTGTGCTTCCCATGTACTGTCCTCCAGCAGATAACCTGGTCATAGACCATCAGGTCTTGTGTTATCTGTCCTTTCCATATACTGTCCTCCAGCAGATAACCTGGTCATAGACCATCAGGTCTTGTGTTATCTGTGCTTCCCATGTACTGTCCTCCAACAGATAACCTGGTCATAGACCATCAGGTCTTGTGTTATCTGTGCTTCCCATGTACTGTACTCCAGCGGATAGCCTGGTCATAGACCATCAGGTCTTGTGTTGTCTGTGCTTCCCATGTACTGTCCTCCAACAGATAAACTGGTCACAGACCATCAGGTCTTGTGTTATCTGTCCTTCCCATGTACTGTCCTCCAGCAGATAACCTGGTCACAGACCATCAGGTCTTGTGTTATCTGTCCTTCCCATGTACTGTCCTCCAGCAGATAACCTGGTCATAGACCATCATGAGAGGGGAGGGGAAAGTGAGTTGAAGTATGTAGAGTGGAAGCGTCGGTGTAAAATTATGAAACATTATGACAAAGAATCTACCAGGTGGAAACCTTAATTGGCAAACCCCAGTAAACAGGAAACCCCACTGATTGTAAATAAACTGTGACGCAGAATCTGTACCAGATGAAGTGAATAAACCAGTGGCATGGAACCATAGGAACCAGCACCCGCATTAAACCCAGAGGCACAGAGCCAAAGAAATCACCACCAGCAATAACAGACCTCTAGCACAAGTTTGAATATAGTTGATATGAAACCGAACTTGACGTATCTATGTCTGAAGTTGTGTAAGAGTTAATTTGTTGAAGTACTGGTCATGGTTTTGTGGTGGGTGGGGAAGATGGTAGGCTGGGCAAGCAGCTATCTCAGGATAGGTGGTCTTTTAAGAGGTAGTATCTATGATCTTATATATTGGGAGGTCTTTGGGGTTTGAATGATGGTCGTGGATAAGATCCGGTTTGAAATAACGAAGGAATAGATCTGTCTATCAGTCATATATTAATTCCATCCCATCCCTTTAGCCTCCATCGTCTTCCATCGCAGTAGATGGCAAGGTAACGTTAGTGGAGTGGAAGAATACTTTAGTCACCCATCTACCATCTTCCGTTATCTGTGGTCACACGAAAGAAAATAAAGGGCAGACTATAATAAATGTTCGCGCAACTTGCAACCAATTAATTTGCTTCTTTTATAATACGTTACAGTCAAAGACTAGCTGTAAATATCATAGAGCTATGTTATTCTTGCGATAAATATTGATTATTCTTCAGACTAATCACTGTTAAATTACATTTACATTACAGTCAGGTCATAACGGTACAGTTCTTAGACGAGAGAAATTAATGGTCACTTGGAGTCTTTCCTTAATTATCATGGAGCTATTTGGGTTTCCTGTGAACTGAAGGTTTTTATCCTGTTGAAGCTCTGTTCTGGTAGAGATTTCATTTAAAACTTTATTCGAGATCAAGTTTCCCCAATAAGCTTTGATGTCCGTTGGCTTTTTCGTTGGAGTTTGTAATCTAGAGGTTTTCATTATAGCGAGGCTTTATTTGTTGTATACAGCGTTGAATATTTTTTGTCAGAAATAAACTTACTTCACATTATGTGGCGCAGCGACTCAGTTTGTAGGATTTGACTTATTCGTAATAAAGTCACCCAATTTCGCTCGCATATACCAAACATATATATATGTATATACATAGATTACCTACACACATAACAATATATATATATATATATATATATATATATATATATATATATATATATATATATATATGTGTGTGTGTGTGTGTGAAGAGTTTATGTTCAATGATTTGGATTATTATCTTAGTTTTATACTCGATGGACAAGTTACATTTGTTACCCTTCAATAGTTTTCTCTCATATGATTTTTAAAGAAAACGTAAATTATCACGGGTAAACTATCATATATACCTTGGCTCTCATCTTAATCAATACTTACGAGGTATTTTCCTGTTAAAATGAAATGCAAGGGTACAGTTCTTCAATGTAAGTATCATTCTTTTTATTAGGAATTATAACGGATTATTATATAACTGAATTATCAAAATGTTAGATTCATGTGGGTATCTGTCCCCTAGCGTGACCTACTGTGAGGTACATTTCTTGTGGCCAGGCCTGACCTGGTGACCTGTTCTCTCTGTTCGTAAGGATGTTTTTGAATAAGATGACGAGGCAGGATTGATCCAATCAGCTAAATGATTCCGTAAGCAAAGCGGTCAGAATTTGAGAAAGATTTGAGTCCTGATTTGATACATTAAAGAAAATATGAAAATATGAAATAGTTGTTGTTACAGCAGCAGTGGTTCTGTATCCGGTGGGGAGAAAGTTATGTAACCAGGATATACGGATGCTTGGCGACCCTGAGTGAGCTGTTTGGTGGTGTGAGATGATACGACGACTCGCAGGCAATTACTTTACGACCCTTGGGTATGAAACGTGACTTTTGACCACCTGACCTTTAAGAGCCAAGTCGAAGTCCATGACATCATACCCAAGGGTCGTACCGTCGTACTGTCGTGCTCTGTGGTCGTACCGTCGTGCTCTGTGGTCGTACCGTCGTGTTTTCCAATGGAGACCATTTTCACATATCTTTAGTCATCAGTTCCTTGATTGGTTGAAACTTTTGCGTTCCACTTGACTGTTAGGGTCAGCTTGTGGTGGTTCCCCTCCACCACCGCATATATACCTCGACCAACCAGTTTTGGAAGCCCCTTCTTCTGGAGGTCCCGCAGCGCCCAGGAGGTCATTCACGTCCACCAGGCGGAATCACAGGTCAAGGAGTGTTGTGTGTATGTGTGTGTATGACGTGAGTGCAGGAGAATGTAGGAGTCAGTATTCACATAAATAGTTGCATATCATCAAATTCATTTGTTTGATTAGTCTAGAGAAGATAAGATGGAAGAGACGTTATCAGGAACCCGTATGAAGGGAAGTTGATATGTCTCTACATTACCGCCAGGATCTTGGCTACCTACGTCAGGACGGCCCACGACGCTGGTGGAGTTGGTCCTGCTGTGGTAGAGGAAGGGGTCGGGTTCGCCTCCTGGCACGTGTGGCACTTCCCCTACTGGCACACTCGTCTGGGTCCAGCCTGCCTTACTTACTCATCCGCACACACACTGGGTAATGTATATAGTCTTGTTTATATATATATATATATATATATATATATATATATATATATATATATATATATATATATATATATATTATATATATATATATATATATATATATATATATATATATATATATATATATAAATATATATATATACACACACACATATATATATATATATATATATATATATATATATATATATATATATATATATATATATATATATACACATATATATATATATATATATATATATATATATATATATATATATATATATACACACACATATACATATATGTATGTGTATGTATATACGTGCATACGTGGTTATGTGGTCGAGGGTGGGTGGGATTGTGTTGTGCTCAAATTAGATGTAGTGCTTGGGTCTCCTGTGGAGTGCTGGGGTGGTTGTGGGGGGGGGGGGTTATGAAGAGGTGTTATTTGAGGTAGCATTGGCTCCACTACATGTTGTTATTGTCCTTCAGCAGATAACCAGGTCATAGACCATCAGGTCTTCTGTTATCTGCCCTTCCCATGTACTGTCCTCCAGCAGATAACTTGGTCATAGACCATCAGGTCTTCTGTTATCTGTCCTTCCCATGTATTGTCCTCCAGCAGATAACCTGTTCATAGACCATCAGTTCTTCTGTTATCTGTGTTTCCAACGTACTGTCCTCCAGCAGATAACCTGGTCATAGACCATCTGGTCTTCTGTTATCTGAACTTCCCATGTACTGTCCTCCTACAGATAACCTGGTCATAGACCGTCAGGTCTTCTGTTATCTGTCCTTCCCATGTACTGTCCTCCAGCAGATGACCTGGTCATAGACCATCAGGTCTTCTGTTGTCTGTGCTTCCCATGTACTGTCCTTCAGCAGTTAACTTCATCATAGACCATCATCACTCCACTTAACCCCCATCTTACTAGACTGATGCGAGATAAGGATGTACCCTGCAGATCCTTCACTTTATGTGATCCCTTAAGGTAAGTGGTATGTTCCAGGTTGTACAATCATCAGTAAGGACGATAATCATCACTTGAGTAGTTCGCTTGTCATGTTCAATTGGCTCCTTTGTAACAGTTTATAAAGCTGTGTACGTCGTTTAGTTTGGGATCCACGTTAGGTATATGATGTGTTAAGATCTACGTTTAGAAATTCTATTGAGACATATGATGATGTATGTATATGGTAATGTATGATGATATCCATGATTATGTATGATGATATACATGATGTAAAACAGACCCAGACACTCTGAGGTCTGAACCACCGGTGTGATGAGGTTGTTAGACAGCACATCCAGCAATTGTGTGTAACTACCGTCTTCAGTTTGTGGTCGTTTGGGCTGTAGGGAGGAGGGTAGTCGGTGTGCCTTGTTCAAGACGCGCAGAGGGTCGTCCTATCGTGCACGGGGGTCGTTCCGTCGTACCCGAGGGTCGTTCCGTCGTGCACACAAGGGTCGTTCTGTCGTGCTCAAGCGTTTAATCAAGTTCCATTCCCAAGATCAGAATAAGATTGCCACGTACACAATGGTGTTGACACGTAAATACAGTAAGAACATAACTTTTCAAGACGTGGAGGTTGAAGTGGCTGTTAAGTAAGAACCTCTACTTTTATAAGTAGCCGGCTATTAGGTGGTGCAAGATAAAGTCAAGTGGTGTACAAGGAGCCTGGTGCTACTTGCGAGATAAAGCAGGCCAGAGTAGGGAAGAAAATGGGGTCAGGACAGGACCGAGGCTTGCAAGGTATAAGGGTTGGACGGGAGACAGGGATAAAGAAAATGGGGTGTGGGTGAGAGGAGAAGAGGGTGGACAATGTGGAGATAATGAAAATGGGGTGAGGGAAGGAGGGGATAAGAAGGGGTTAGTAAAGGAGTGTACAGGAAGTACAAAATGGGACGTCGATGGGTTAGGAATGGTGTGTTGGGTGGTGGAGGCCAGTGACCCGGAAGTCGACGCCAGGTAGGTAGACGCGCTTGGGGTGAGGGAGAGAGAGGGGACCAGGTCACCATATCCCTGACCCTTGACCTCTGTCCTCTGGCTTAATGAGGAAGGTGTGTGTGTGTGTGTGTGTGTGTGTGTGCGGTGGGGCGAGACTCATTAGGTATTTATATATTTGTTTGTTTCCAGGATCTCCCACCGGGAGGAAAGAGGCAGTCCCTTACGGCGTTTTCTTTCGTGACCGAGCGGCTGTCCCTTTCGCGTCCGACTGTGTGACTGGCCATCCGTTTCCTAACACTGTCTTGTCCGCGGCCTAACTTGCCGTACGGTCGATGGATGAACGTCAAACTTGGCACATAGGGGCCCTGTGGTCAACTGAGCCACGGGAAGGAGTTGCATGAGAAAAGATCAAAGGTGAAAGACACGAAGGGTTTATGTATGATGGAGGTACACTGTGTTTCCCACAAGCCTCTGGTGTGTGTCTTTGTCCGTGTCTCTCTGTGTGTGTATGCATGTATGCACTCATGTCTTCTCTTGTGTGCGTGTTTGGGCTTACGTGTCAACACACACACACACGTCCATGATCGTACGGAGGCCAGTGTAAGTCTGTATAAATGGCGGCGACATTGAGTAATGTGTGCGAAATGGGCCGAGAGACCCAACCCTTCCCTCCCTCCCGTGGGTTGGTGGGTGGGTGATGGGAGGGTTGAGATGGGATGGGATGGGGGGGAGGAAGGGGCAGCGGGAGGTCCAAGCCTGGAGGGGGCGGGCAGGGGGTATAACCTCCCCCTACCCCCTTCCTCCCCACCATGACTCACACGTATTCAAGACACGAGCCTCCACTGCCTCACACCCGCCCATCCCATCCCCCTATCCACCCAGTCCTGGATAGCAGCAGGGGGCTCCTTGTCGTCCCTAGCACCCAGACCCCTACTATCCACAGCCAAGGCTGTAGATACTGACTGTAGGTCATACCCTAGCCATGGATAGAAGGTATTGTACCCTGTGGATAGTGAGGATAGGTGAGAGCCTAGCCATTATTAGAAGGGCCCATCCCTCACCCGTGGATAGTGAAGGCAGGTCAGATCCAGTATTAGGTACACGAGTTTGTCCTCCTGCCGTGGATAGGGGATAGGTAAGACTCTCGCCCTGGATAGGAGAGTTCGTCCCTAGGTGGCCTAGGGTAGTGGTTCATGAGGATAGGTGAAGGTTGACCCCTGGCTGTGTGGGACGGGGGATGGTGAGTTGAGTTCACCAGTGATTTTGTACAAGTGTAGGTCATTCGAGGTCACTTGACGAGTTGTCTTAGGTCACACTGAGTCATTGTGACACACACACACACACACACACACACACACACACACACACACACACACAATACCTACATACATGTGCGCGCGTGTGTGTGTGTGTGTGTGTGTGTGTGTGTGTGTGTGACCTGAACAAAACTTTCTCCCCAAACTCTGAGTGTTGACGTCATGTACCCTCCCCCCCCCCCTTGCACAAGACACAGCCTCCTCCCCCCGCCACCTCCGCCATGGGCAGGCTCCCCCCCCCCTCACTCCTCCTGCAGCAGGACGCATCTGTTCTGTGCACCAGCGTGAGTCACGGGACGTTCTCCGGGAATTATATTTGGTCTGGATCACGTTCCTCAGATGACGGGGTTCTCTCGTTCACTGTGTTCCACGCCCGAGTGTTCTTAAATGTTCTATCTGTTCTTCATCATCACACTCCCCGAACCTCCACAATGAATGACCATCGTGTAAGGTTCATGCTGGCGTCCTCCATTTATCCTCCCACAGCCACAGTTCCTCGTCTGCCATCCTGCAGCCGCTATCCTGGATCTATACTGGGGCCACCTCACCCTCCTCTATCTTCTATCCTAGGTTTGCTATGCTGGACCTGCCATCATCTATCCTAGGTTAGCTGTGCTAGACCTGCCATCATCTATCCTCTATCTGCTGTAGGAGACCAGCAATCCTACATCATCTATCTGTCCCAGGTCTCCAGATCGGCGCTACCCGTCTGTCCCAACCTATTACGATCCTACATCCAGATCTATCGTACCTCTCTCTCTCTCTCTCTCTCTCTCTCTCGACCCCCGCCCCTCCCCACCTCCCCTTCCATGCTTTAGAATTAGACATCTAGATCTAAAATGATCGATCCATCTGTTGCTATCGCGAGATGTTATCGCTGGTGAAGGATGGAGGGGGGGTATTCTCCCGACAGTCCTACCCCCCACCCCCCCTCCTTCCCCACACACACTCTTCCCCCCTCCTTCCCCACACACACACTCTTCCCCCCCCTCCTATAACTGTGTGGAGTTACCCCCCACCCATTCCCCACCACACACACACACACACACACACACACACACACACACACAACAGGCCGTAATAGGCTAATTCCCACTGAATTATGGGACGCATGCGCATGCAAGCCACCCCCTTCGTCTCCACAAGGGACGTTCACTGCTTTCAAGCAGTAAACCAAAAGTTAACTTTAGTCAACTCTGTTTGATGACCGAGCCTGCCTGCCAGAGATGACCGTGAGTTTACATAATGTATGTACATCAGTTGTTTATATATTCATAAGAAATGACTATACATACCGACGTATGATGATGCCAGCTTACTGAACGATGTAAGGTTAGGTTGAACTGCCTCGATCATCGCCACTGCTAGAGAGGTTAGAAGTAATTAGGTCAGGCAGCAGTTAGTAGAATAATTAGGAATCTTTATGGGTCACATCAGTTTAGTCTACACCAGAATAAAAAGAACAAATGTATATAAGACGTATTTTCAAGTTGGAGAAAATTTTTGATTTTTCGAGAATCAGAATATGATTTTTTTTTGTAGACTTTATTTGTCAGATAAGACAATAGTACATTGTATTGCGATTACTTAACTCTTGATACAGTTTTTAGAAGTGAAGGAATTCACTGCATGATTGATAGCGTATGACGTAGTCGTAATCGAGGTAGTTAGGAAACAGTGGTTATGACACAGATGTAATGACTTAGCGGAGGTTAGGTTAGTGTGGTGTTGTATAACTGGTTGATCCTGTGAACACGACGGTACGACCTTAGTTATGCACGACCACTGACCCCCAACGATACAACCATTGGAGGGTCAGGCCGTCGTACTCAAGGGTCGTACCGTCGTGCTTAAAGGGCGTACCTTTGTTTTCAGGGGTCGTGCTGATGTGACAAGGGTTGCACCGTCGTGCTCAAGGGTCATACCGTCGTGCTCAAGGATCGTACCGTCGGTGATCAAGGGTCATACATGACCGTCGTGATCAAGGGTCATACCGTCGTGCTCAAGGGTCATACCGTCGGTGATCAAGGGTCATACCGTCGTGATCAAGGGTCGTACCGTCGTGCTCAAGGGTCGCGTCGTGTTGCTGAAGGCTCAGTTTGTCGTTGTTCTGAGCCGTCATATTCCTGCACATTGAGTATTCACCAGCGTCACTGTAGACCTTACGCCAATACCAAGGTCTTCGCTAGCCTCACTCAGGATAGCACTCATCATCTCCTCCTTACGCCTTACCAGCCACCCATAACCAACACACATAGCAAGATCAACGATCGTTCGGAAGGTTCTGGAGAATAATATATTACGTTTTTTTCTCTCTCTCTCGCGAGCTACGTCTGTAGTGGGGGTTACAGATATAAATATCACCTTTTCTCTCTCACTTGCACCACTGGTAGGTAACCTTCGAGAGGGAGTACATTCATTGAGAGTGGGGTGGGGGCGTCGTCGTGGTGTCGTTAATATTCACCAGTTTTGCCAGAGAGGTGGAATATGTTAACGAATATTCTCGGAGGGCTGACCATCTCTCTGACAAGTTGCGGTCCGATATATATATATATTTATATATATATATATTCCCAGTGTCATGCATGATGCTGGGAGGCGTCCTGCATGACGGTGGACTTACGTAAGGTTAATGGCATTATCTACGATGGCGCCATTACGCTCAGTAGACCAATAGAATAAAATCTGTGTCCACAAAGACGCCCTGATCTATGGGCATTAGTTATCTGGCCATGTTGGGCCCGGGCTGGTGTGGCAACTCACACACTCCTGGGTGTGGTGACCTGCATTTGAATACAGGCAGAGCTGCATCCCCGTACAGCAGCGATGTCGTATAGTCAGGTTATTCCTTCTTTCGAAGCACCGTGTGTGTATAGGAGGCGGGAGGAGGTCACTGTGGTATTCGAATCTTTGGTCGCAAAATGAATGACGAATTGGCAACCGCGATGGTTGGTGGAGTGGGAGGAGGAGAGGAGGAACAGACACTCGGAGGCTCAGTCACCCTCTAGACAGTGGCACGCGTAGTTGATGTTCATGTTCGTGGGATTATTTGTGTGATTGTGGTGAGTCTATATACATTCTCGTATCATGTTTATATATGGCAGTGTGTACTGTGCCGGTTGTGTCAGCCAGGGTCCCCGGTGGATGCGGGACGAGGTCGTTATCGAGGTATTTGAACGGTGGAGTGTGGGGTTGAGCCATCACCCGGTGGAGACCATGTTGTCTTCTCCGTCCACTCGAAATATTTATTTCTGAAATTCCCGGCCTACACCCGGCCTGCGGGTGTTGTGGCTGGGTGTACCTCTCCCCTACACCTAGCCAGTGATGGTTCAGGCCTGTCTGTGGTCCAGATGAGCGTTCCATTCCCAGCCTGGAGTAACCGTACACACACACACACAAAAAAAAATAATATGGCAGAAAAAGAGGCGAATGAATGAATCTTTCGTCAGTTGTGCCAATTGATGCTAATTACGGCCCAGCAGCTGATTGGTCAGTGGTATAAATAGCAGAAATATCACAAGCCAATGAGGGGGGAGGGGAAGACTGGCTAATAACTGACACTGCTGTCCCGCCTCGCTAACAAAGGACATTAATACAGGAATTAAGTTGATTAAGGATTTTCTTGTGCGAGAGAATTTGGAAGAGCGTGTCCTGTACGGAGGTTGGTGGTGGGCGGATGCACTGGCCTGGGTGTAGTGGGTGTAACAGGGGTGTTCGTGTGTGTGTGTACGTGTATGTGCTCATGTATTGGGGCCGGGTCGTGTGAAGGGATGGTATCCGGGGTATTGGTGGGTGTAATGTCTGGGGTGAATGTCTGGTGTGTTTGTAGGCGTATGAGAGGGTGTTGTTGGATGTCTGGGGTGTTTGTCTGGGTGTATCTGAGGGCGTTGGTGGATGTCTGGGGTGTTTGTCAGGGTTTCTGCGTATATCTGAGGGCGTTGGTGGATGTCTGGGGTGTATCTGAGGTTGTCGGTGGATGTCTGGGGTGTTTGTTAGGGTGTCTGTGTGTATCTGAGAGCGTTGGTGGGTGTCTGGGGTGTTTGTGGGGGTGTCTGGGTGTATCTGAGGGGGTTATATGCCTGGAGGTTTTGTCTGGGTGTATTTGAGGGCGTTGGTGGGTGTCAGGGGTGTTTGATGTGGCATGTGAGTGTGTTTGTAGGCGTCTGCGATGTGTCTTGGGTGTATGTTGGGGCGTTGGTGGATGACTGAGGTGTTTGTTGATGTATTTCAGGTTGTTGGAGTGTATATGAGGGTGTCGGCGGATGTCTAGGGTGTATATGAGGGTGTTGTTGCGTATCTGTGGGTGTATCTGATGCTGGTAAATTACTGCATTTGTTAATAATGACCTTGGGTCAGGCGATGTAAACTCCCCAAGGTCCGTCTGGGGGTGTCTGGTATACACGAGGTGTGGTCGTGGAAAAATATATGGTAGAAAATAGTGTTCTTGTGGAAGGCAAAGGTTTTTGGGTGTATCAGTGATTTTAGGTGTTCCAGGTGTGTGTGTGTGAGAGAGGTGAGGACACTCGTCACATGTGTTGCTGGGTGTAACACATGACGCCACTGGTGTGGGTGTATCTGGAGGTGATGGTATTTATGGTAGGTGTTGGGGAAGGGAGGTGTTTATTGCAGATGTTGATGGTGAGTTCGTCTTGAATATTGGGCAGTGTGCCAGTGGTGTAGGTCAGGTGCAGGTTTGGTGCGTCACGGAGGGTGGTAAGTGTGTGTACCTGCAGTGCTCGTGAATGCATCATGGTAGATTGTATGTTGTATTATCTGTGGCGCCTGTCATTGCTGCTTGCATCCCAGGAAATGGCGGCTCTTAAGTGTATCCCGGGTGCGCATCGGCTGTGGAAATGTGAAGTGTATCTGTGGTGTGTGTGTGTGTGTGTGTGTGTGTGTGTGTGTGTGTGCGCATATAGTGAGAGATGGTAAGTGCGTCTCAGGTGTTGGCGAGGTCCAGAACACAGCAGGTATAGAGAGCCCAGACGTCCGTGAGAGCGGAATAAATCAATGTAAACCATGGCTAGTGTTTACCCCCCACACCACCGCCAATATATATATACACATACATAATATTTATGACGCCCTTATTTATTCGCGTGGAAAGTCGTCAAGAAATAGCCCTTCATTGATACCTAGGTTTGTGGTAGTATTTGATGGTTAGTATAAACTGTACGGTGGTGGGCAGTTAGTACTCGTATATTAATGATGTATGAGAATGTGTTCCCGGGGGTCGTGGAGTGTGTGTGCGAGCCAGACCTTGGCGTGCTGCAACACATAGTATTGAACCCATGACTATGTGACTGGCGGCCGTAAATTCCACCTGATGAGTGGACTCATTCGCGAACTTGGAAGGGGCGGTGGACTGGAAATGCCTCCACAGCTGTATTAGGGTAAGGTGGGCGATACAGTTGTAGCTATTGTTTTTTTTGTTTTTTCTTTTGTTCCAAGTGTTTTGAATTCGTATCGAGTGCGATTGGGACGGACGACCCTTGGGCATTATCATAATAGCCTAATGTCTGACCTGACCCATAAAGGTCATGTGAGAGGTCACGTCCTCGTATCGCAGGGGTCTGATCGTCGCCCTCAAGGGTTATGAATCCTTCTTTGATGGTCATCTTTATCCGTCTGGTTGGAAAGCTTGGGGTCTGACCCTCCCAGGTTGGGAGGTGAGTGTGGTAATGCGACTGAGGGTTGAACCTGTCTCCTCGTTTGGTTCCGTGGTTATCAGCAGATCATGCGTCGGTCCAACCATGACCTCACATTTGGCTTTGGCTTTTATGATTAATCTGTTGCTATGGAAAATCCTCACGACGTAGGCTTGTAACGACGTAGGCTTGTAGAGGCTTATTAAACACTTGGAATGACATCATGACCTGAAGATTTGACCCCGTCCCCAGTCGTTTTTCAATGCTAGGTTTGGCTGGATTGGGGTCAAGCAAGGCTAAGCTTGGTTAGGTTAGGTTTGTACTTTGACCTTTTGACCTCATTTACTAAATGTAGATGACCCTAGGTATGTGATTACCTTATTTCTAAGGTAATTGCAGTTGCGAAGCAATCAGGTAAGCCATTTGAACTGTACAGATTTAATTTATATGGCGACAAGTTTCATATTGGAGGAGATACTCATGTAAAACTTTCACAGATTGCCTGAGACAGATGCCATCTCGTATCTACACGGGATTGTAAAAGTTCAGGAAGTACATTTATGTTGGTCGACCTTTTCCTTTCATTGAGCCACAAGTCGCCTCACCACAGACGACGGAGTGGAGTTTTCGGCCAGCCATGAAAAGCAGGTGTGTGTGAGCGTGTGTTACTAATGGTGACACCACGACGAAGTTCTTGTACTCCTCCAGTACTGTTATCTGTGAACTACCATGTGAGGAGGGCGTTATAGAGAGTCATCTGCAGGGAGGATGACCAGGCCTCGCTTGACGCTGTCACTGGACACGGGAGAGAATATAGTTGAGAACAATCTGGAAGCACCGAGGTTGTACTCTTGACTCACACACGAATGACATCATTTTACGTGGGAGACACCGTGAAGTTACTGTACCCTATATACGTGGGGGACTCCGTAGGTTGCTGTACCCTATATACGTGGGAGACACTGTGAGGTTACTGTACCCTATATACGTGGGGGACACCGTGAGGTTACTGTACCTTATATACGTGGGAGACACCATGAGGTTACTGTACCCTATATACGTGGGGGACACCGTGAGGTTACTGTACCCTATATACGTGGGGGACTCCGTAGGTTGCTGTACCCTATATACGTGGGGGACACCGTGAGGTTACTGTACCTTATATACGTGGGAGACACCATGAGGTTACTGTACCCTATATACGTGGGGGACTCCGTAGGTTGCTGTACCCTATATACGTGGGGGACACCGTGAGGTTACTGTACCCTGTTTACGTGGGGGACACCGTGAGGGTACTGTACCCTATATACATGGGGGACACCGTGAGGTTACTGTACCCTATATACGTGGGGGACACCGCGAGGGTACTGTACCCTATATACGTGGGGGACACCGTGAGGTTACTGTAGCCTATATACGTGGGGGACACCGTGAGGTTACTGTACCTTATATACGTGGGGGACACCGTGAGGTTACTGTACTCTATATACGCCGTAAAATCACTCCACGCTGGCATGACAGCCAGGAAAAGACCGTAGACTGACACAGAGTGAAATGTTGCTTAGTAAGAAAAAAAGAAAAGTCCGGTGAGACCGTGTGTGGATATTACAAAACTAATAACAGGGAAGTGTACCTGGTGAGGCAGATTGTGTACGAGGGGTCGCTGTCTCAAACAGCCTTATTGATCTGGTGTGCAGCAGCAGCGATGATTGGGGTCAGGCCGAGCTGTGGGGTTAGAGAAGAGCCCCCGGAAGACTGGGATGGTGGTGGGTGGCGGTGGTTGACAAGCCGTCACAATGAAAGCCAGTGTCGGGCCATTCTTAGCTCGGAGGGTGTCGGCGGCATGCAGTAAGGTGTATATAAGGATTTAACCTTTAACGACCGTGTAGCCCCTGTCTTGCCCCGATATCTCTGCCAGTCTCTCCCGTGCACAAATGGTCGTAAGCGTTGATCATATGTATACATCCTCGAGAGGGAACAAAGGCACACCACGGGGGAGGCTATTTTAAGCAGTGACGCGGTCGTTTCATGGCGCTTGTAACTAAGGCGTGCACAGTGTAACAAGGGCCGTCGTCCACCACGACCTTGATGGTCGTTAACGGCCTCGTTGGCCGCGGTGGGCTTGGCGGGTCGTATTGCGGGGTTAACGACGCCGCGAGCTGGGCAGTACGGTCGTTAGGAAACCTTGCGAATGACTAGCCTTGGCCTTTGGCCTCTGGAAGGTGAGGTTACATGCCCGGGCCATCATACCCAAAGGGTCGTTACCTTCAGGATTCAAGGGTCGTCCTCGTGGCCAAGGGTCGAGGGAGGAGGAGGAGGAGGAGGTTGGGTTACTTCACCCTTCATGTTGGGTGTGTGTACCGCGCGGCCTGAGCTTACCAGCTGTGTTAACCGTCTGCCTTCACTTACCGTCGTGTGACGCGAGGCCCCGCTGGCTGGTCCCGTTGCTTTGCACAGTTGGTTCATTAACCTGTTAAGAGAGTCAGGCAGGCGTGTGCATAATTCGCCTGGGTAACTTACTGCCTGTTGTTTAACCCGTGTCAGCAGAAATTGTGGCGAGTCTGCGCTCCTGTTATCTCCTGTTTACCCGTTTGCCTGGTGGATGTTGGGGGGGATAAGAGGTGGGGACTCACCCATGGGCAATATACCCCCCCATTCTTCCCCCCAGCGTGACCGTGGGCCATCAGTGTGGTGCTTTCCATGTCCGTGGCTGGTACGTTCCTCTGTCCGTAGCTCGCCTGTGGTACGAAGGCATTAAACTTGATATACTAAGAGTCGCACTCAGTCATATTTTTTTTCCCTCCCTTTTTTTTTAAGTTTAAAAAGTCAGAGGTGGTGGTAGTGAAGGCGACAGAACGGCGTGAGAACACATCGTGGTGGATTCTGTTGTGTTGGTTCACGATGCAGATAACACACTTGACGGTCTTACTCGCTTGTCTGTATGTTGCCTCGTTACATCGTCAACTGGTGATGTGTATGTTGCCTCGTTACATCGTCAACTGGATGTGTATGTTGCCTCGTTACATCGTCACCTGATGTGTTTGTTGCCTCGTTACATCGTCAACTGGTGATGTGTATGTTGCCTCGTTACATCGTCAACTGGTGATGTGTATGTTGCCTCGTTACATCGTCAACTGGTGTGTTGTATTCTCTGAAGACTTCAGTCAACTTCGCCGTGACTCGTACATATACATTTGTTCATGGTAAGATGAATGGTCTTCATGGTGACATTTTACTGTCAGCCTTGGCTACGGTGACCTGATCTCTGACCTGACCTGCTGAGTATATAGGGCAAAGGTCACGTCAGCTTATCTAACGGTCGCACCACGGACTTTTTTCAGTTGGTTGCTGATGATAATGACTGTGATGATCATAGTAATGAAACCTGTCGTCAGTTTTTGATGGGTGAGATGGACAGTGAGTTTACGTTTACTGTCGTATGTAATAGAATGATTTACAGGTGGGATTGGCCGGCCAAGTGTGAGAGATGGCTTTACAGATTGATTTTGGGTTTCGTGTAGCGCACGAGAGGTGAGGTAGTGTACACAACACACACACACACACACACACACACACACCACCTGGCTGGTTTGTTCATGAACAGGTCGGTCGGAGGGTGGGAGCATGTCGACTCCTTCGCCTCCTCTTAACTGTTCATTTGGAAGGCTACAGCGTACGTGCGCTGTGCACTGTCATTGGTGGTGAGGGCAGAGAAAACGGGCCTGGATTCTGGAGGAAATCTCAAACAGTTGAAAGCAATGGTCTCCTTGAAGACCCACGTACGCCAACACCTGCCGACCAGGGGAGCAGGTGTGTGTGTGTGGGTTGATTGTGTTGATCATGACGCGCCTTAGGAACTTGTCTTCGAGGGCTGAAGATGGTCAAGTGTGGTGGAAGGCTAGGAACAAACTCGGTATGTTGTTGGTCTGTTGGGGGTAGAAGACCACCTCCTACATACACCCCCATAGTTAGGAAAGTATTTAAGGTAAGGTTTAGATGGGAAGGAGTGGCTGTTGACAAGCATATTACCTTTTATTGACACCACTTGGACGTTCTCTTTAGGGAACGACCCCAGGGACATGATGGCATGGCATTCGAGGGTCAGGTCAAAGGTTAACAAACTTTCTCAATGGGGTTTTACTTACACAACTATCCGTTTCCTGCCGTCACCTCGCTAGGGAGAAGCCGTGTGCCGACTGATGTATGATATACACATACCCACCCCTGAGGATCTAGGTCAGGTCGTGGGTAGTCATGCTAATGATGACCTGCCTAGTGTAGCCAGGACGACAGAACGACCTTCTCCTTGTAACTTAGTCAGGGCGTACATCAGCGGGTTAGGGGTCGTGCTGCTGTGTGTTGAGGAAAAATTGAACTTATGTGAATACAGATGCTTGACTGATGAAACACTTCAGGTATCATATGTATATGTACACGTGTGTGTGTGTGTGTGTGTGCTTTGATAACTAGGGCTGATGTATAGGGCCCTGTAAGGGGGACGTGTGGATAACTAGGTTACATACCAGGGTAGAATGACGATTAATGAGAGGGGGCGTTGAGGGGAATCTTTATTCCGAGCTGGTGTATGGGAGAGCTAGCCAGCACCCCACACTTGACGGAGCGAGGGAGGATCCACCGCTCTGAGGATGGTCGAGAGAGAGAGAGAGAGAGAGAGAGAGAGAGAGAGAGAGAGAGAGAGAGAGAGAGAGAGAGAGACCCCACACTACTCGTAGCTCGGTAAAGTTGGGAGATACTGCAATACCACCGTGTGATTTGCTGTGTGATGATAATGAGGTGGGTCTGTATTCATGCTCTTTTGCGTATCTTATCTGTCTTCGGCTGGTTGTTTGTGCTGGTGAGGTTTATATCTGGGGTTTGTCGTGGTGGCTGTACGCAACGTGTCTTTGGTCATGGCAATGACGTGTTCTTCTCCCTGTTATAATGTTCGGTTACGCTGAGGAGGCAGTTAAGGGGGTCGTATAATGGTCACAGCCAGTCAGTGATTGGTCGTAGTCCAGTCAGTGATTGGTCGTAGTGAGTCCAGGTGTAGAGGCTAGGCCGCCAGACCCAGTGGGGTTCGAACCGTCATACTCAAGAATTCAGCATATATCACCGATACCTCTGAGTCGCACTTCACTTGTCTCAAGTCTTGTAGAATGACGTGAAGACTGTAGCAAGACCTGTAGACGCGTGCCCTACGTATGTATACAGGGCTTCACATCTCTCATTATACATTGGGATGTATAGAAAATGGCCCTCCAGGCATTCCCATTATAGAGACACTGTCTTAAACCAATCAGCGCGCGGTAGGGGGGGCAGTGAACTACAGGGTGATCCCACGTAACCATGGCGTCTTGAACCCACTTTTACAAGTGTTTCCTGCCTTGCTGTTGTGGTGTGCCTAAGGGGCGTCGCCAACACTGGGACCGAGGAATTCCTGAACTACTGGTGTCGCCTCGCCTTCTAGGGCTGTTGACTTGACCCTACCGACACTGCCCTCCTCTGTAGGCTCGAGGACCCTAGCTAGGAGCTCGACCTTGGTCATGTGTGTACCTAGGGCCATCCTGCGTACGTCGTGGCCAGCCTGACTCTCTCTCTCTTGGTACTTAGGGCCAGCCTACCACGTCATCATCATCCATAGGGCCCAGAGAGCCTAGTTACCTGCCTAGGCTGTGTGAGCCGGGAGACAGGTGTAGGGGAGTGTGTTCTGGTGTCGAATCCCGGGCCTCGCGGTGTATAGGCCTAGGCTGTAGGCCTACTGCCCTCCCTTGCCGGCCCCTTCAACTGTCATGTGTTTATTTTGGGAGTGTCAGGACGGGGGGGGGGGGAGTGTCACAGGCAGTGAACATTCTCTAGTGTTCGCTTCCGCTGTTCACTCGACCCTGGAACACGTGGTTCGGTGGCTTCACATCGACGTGGTTTGTGTCTTGACACGTCGTCCTCCAAACTGCTATCACCACGTGGTTGAGTCATCATCACGTGTTCGTCATCACCACTTGGTTAGGACTCACGAAGACTGTATCGCTACGTGGTTGTCACTGGTCACGTGGACATGGTTGCTTAATGCATAAAACCACGTGGTACATACAACCCCTCCCCCTGTAGGTGACTACGTGGCCTGTGTTAATAGCCACCGTGTTCACAGGGCGTCAGCCCGCCCAGACTTACGTGTCTCTCTCCGACCACGTGTCCTCAAGTTGACGGAGGGAAGAAAAATGGAAGAAAAAAACATCAGCACTGAAAACGGGATTTGGCCATTCGTGTGTGTGTGTGTGTTGTGTGTGTGTGTGTGAGGTGAAGAGGTTGTATGCTGGTGGACTGAAAGCCACCAACCCTCACGAGGGAGAGGGGAGAAAAAAAAAAAAGACAGCTCACCCAGGCCTAAGGCGTGGCACTTGACAGCCACTGAAGTGTGCTGGCTTTAAGCCCGGCCGTCACTAACCTCTCCCGTGACCCAGGCGGGTAGTGCCGCCTCCCTGGTCGCTGAGGGAGTTTTGTAGCTGATTGGATGATGAGGATGTTATGTAGGGAGGTTTGGTGGAGGGTAGTGAGGGAGGACTTGTGGGGGGTAGTGAGGGAGGACTGGTGGAGGGTAGTGAGGGAGGACTGGTGGAGGGTAGTGAGGGAGGACTGGTGGAGGGTGGTGAGGGAGGACTGGTGGAGGGTAGTGAGGGAGGACTGGTGGAGGGTAGTGGGGGAGGGCTGGTGGAGGGTAGTGAGGGAGGGCTGGTGGAGGGTAGTGAGGAAGGACTGGTGGAGGGTAGTCAGGGAGGACTGGTGGAGGGTAGTCAGGGAGGACTGGTGGAGGGTAGTCAGGGAGGACTGGTGGAGGGTAGTCAGGGAGGACTGGTGGAGGGTAGAGGGAGGATTGGTGGAGGGTAGTGAGGGAGGGCTGGTGGAGGGTAGTGAGGGAGGATTGGTGGAGGGTAGTGAGGGAGGACTGGTGGAGGGTAGTGAGGGAGGGCTGGTGGAGGGTAGTGAGGGAGGGCTGGTGGAGTGCAGGAGGGAGTGTAGCCTGTAAGGGTCAAGTTTCCTCACTGCTGAGGCCGGGTGAGTGGATGTGGGGGGAGGCAAGTGATGACCCCGGGCCCGTTATTGAACAGCGGGGGCCCCTGGCCCCTGAAACTTCAGAGTGAACATGGAGTGTGGGGAACCCCCGGGGGCCCCCTGAAACTTCAAAGTGAACATGGAGTGTGGGGAACCCCCGTGGGTCTCAGAAATATCAGAATGAATTATGAACACGTACGTTCAAGGGTTCCCTCCAGCACACATCTCCCATTTTCTTCCATTTGTTACATTAATATTTGCTAAAGTGATGATAGAGACGATGGCTGCACGTTTTCTCTGTCGTTTTGATCACTTGGTAAAAAGTTTGGAAGGTCAGAATTGAAAGTTTCAACAAATTCGTGATAAAAAAAGAAATATATATATATATATATATATATATATATATATATATATATATATATATATATCTTGTCTTTCGAAACAATACTCAAAACTAAAAATACATTATTCACTTGGTAAAAAGTTTTCTCGGAATTTTACGTCAGGAAATCGTAAATTACTTCTTTGTTTTAATATTTTTTTTTAATAAGAATTAATTCTGGCGATCTGGCGCAGCCCGACCGTTATGACGTCATCGTACCCGGTTACTGGGGTCGGCCATGTTGCCGCTGTTCCAATTTAAATATTTATTGCGTGATTTTAAGGACTGGAACTAATTTCCAGGAAGTAGTTAGTGCTGGACAAGTTCCTGCTGTAGTTTGGTGCCTGGGATACACGAGATTGCACTCTCACCCCCCTTACCCCCGTAAAGAGGGGTTCACGCTCAAAGAAAACGGGTTGTTAGAACGGCACTTCCATGCCCAGCTTCACACACCACTAACCAAGCGGAATATATTTTACCTTATATATATATATATATATATATATATATATATATATATATATATATATATATATATATATATATATATATAATATGCACGATTTATTTTAATGGGTTTTTAGAGGAATTTTTCTAAATGATTTGATGAGAAATATGAATTTTTCCTGAGAGAATGAATCAGAGGTTTGACGGTATAAGAGAGTGGTTCCCTCATGTCGTTCGGGAAGCGATAGAGATGCTGTTACACCACGAAATCATTTAGATATCGACCTTATCGTGTAGTGGTGTTAACCTTAATTGGCATGTCACATTCATGTAGCGATAACGGAGCTGGGCTGATTGATTCACTGATTTTCAGGATCGTGGTGAAACACTCGATTGGACGCTTAGGGGTATCGTGGGTTCGAACTCCCTCCCCCTAGTGTGGTGGTTAAGTGTACGGTCGTCTGTTGTAGGAAACTGTTGTGTGGGGAAGCAGGGGGAGTCGGAGGGGTGTGGGGGGGGGGTTACCCAATCTCTGGGGAGACGGAGGAATTTCCGGGGATGTGGGGGTGTGGGGGACATTATTTTCCTCTTCCTCCTCCTCCTCCTCCTCCTCATTATCACCATACGAGGGCAAGATGGTCATTAAGTGAGGGTGACGTCACACTGGCGATAGCCAATTGGCTGTGAGCATTACAGTAGGTTCATGATCCTGGCGTCTGCTGAACATACAAGGAGACAGAGGAAGGAATGGTTGTTGGGGCGTGGCTGAGTGTGACCTCTCATGTCCGGTGTTAATTAGTACTAATTATGTCAAGTTAAACAGTAGAGGATGGTGTGAGGGTTGCTTCCTGTGGTGGGCACTTGTAGCTGGCCAATATTCACGTCTGAAAAAATATATGACTTCAGAAGTATAATACTTCAGTAATTGCCTTCAGTTTTGATGAATGTTCAGATGGCATGGGTATGGCAAGTTCTCCAGTCATGCAATTCGACCATTTGATCGAACTGGTGGTTCAGTAGCGAAGTGTGCTTGTTAGTTAGTGGGCTGGGGATTGTGCGTGTGGCACTGTGGGTGTGGATGTGTGTCCAAATGAGGCCATTGTACGTTTGTTCCTGGCGCTGATCCCACAATAGCAGGAAAGGCAACTAGTTATTTAAGAAAAAAAAACTAAATCCTTTTCTCTTGTTATATTTTCAAAGATTTTTTTTTTTTTTTTTTTTTAGCGTTTTGAGCCATTTATCATCGAGACATATTGAGCAGTAACAGATATTGTTAGAGTCGTTCTGAACCAGTTAACTATGAAGAAATACTGAGCAGCCTCATTGTTACAGAGTGTTACTGTACGTAACAGCCGGACGTTTGGTCACGCACGAGGTAACGTAGGGCAGCGTTACCTTCCTTGGAGTAACGTAGGTTACGTTACGTTACGTTACGTTAGGTTGGCGGTGATTGGCCGGCTCTGGCGCAGTGATTGGTCAGCTGTTGCACCACACCCGTGACTTGACCCAGTTGTGCACCGTGGTGATTGGATAGTTACGAATCGTTGACCATCTGAGTACGAAGAACAAAGGAACCCCCCCACTCCCCCCCCACACCCCCCCCCACACACGAGCCCCACAGTGCCATCCAGCCCTCGTGGTCACGCAGTTGTTATAGAAACGATCGGTGCTCACAACTCCACCAACGACGTCTTGTTGTTGTTGTTGTTGTTGTTGTTGTTGTTGATGATGAAGAGACAGTTGGGCTGTGATCATCTTTCTATGTTGGCAGAGACGTGTGGGAGGTTGGGTGGGTTGAGGGGCTGGGGGGAGAGTCAAGCCTTGATCACAACCATGTTATTGATGGACATGTTAGGCCATGTCTGGGAATCCATCCCACCTCCTGGCTAGCCCGGTTGCTAAGACTTCGGGAAGACGCAGGTGGTGCACAGCTGGCCGGCCTTATTGACACCACCTGCGACGCCAGGTGTCATGTGACACACACGACCCACCGCACGACACTGGTGTGACACGACTCCTGCCACTTGAGTGGTCTGTAAGTGGAGACAGAAGAAGAGTAAAGTGCGCCCCGTCTTGCTATGGTGAACTTCAGGAGTTGGTGTGCAGGAACTGAGGAGTCTTCAGTGTGATAGTCAGTGGAACTGAACACTGGGGAAAGCAGTTGAGAAAGTAGTCCCACTGGATTGGATTAGAAAATGGAGGTGATGAAATATGGGTATAAAGGGATTACTGAGTTGATTGTAAGGCATACAGGGGATGTAGTAGCTGTTGTAGGCGGTGTGTTGAGGGAGGAGTGTTGGAGGGTGTCGCTGAGGGAGGAGTGTTGGTGGGTTTAGTCAACCCGCGGTGATGGAGGGAGGTAGTGTCGACCTGTGGGTCCTCACAGTTCGTCTCCAACACCACACACGACAGCCACTCTTGACCTGTTGTTCAACACATGTTCACATTGCTTGACTTGAACCTGTGTCGACGTGTGGGTATACCCGTGAGGATATATACTCCTTCATGTCTTGTGATTTGAACATCTGTTGAACTAGAGGGAACTAGTCAGTTGTGTGTGTGGGAGTGCGGAATTTAGAGAGAGAGTGTATATAGAGGAAGGTTTGATAAATTGGCTGATTTAAGTGTATTTGACTAGACATAGATTCGTTAAGGCTTATCACACTTCCTCGTGGTGTTATCACAATGGTTGTTGGTTTATTAAGAAACATTGTCATGTTTATCAGTGTTTTTGTTCATTAAAAGAAATTGTCTTGTTATCTGAAGGGATGTTGTTTAAGACATTATTTATCTTGTGGTTTTAATGTGCTTTGTAGGTCGAGATTGGGCTATCGTGCCCAGCCTTGCTGTTATCATGTTTGCATCAACCTGCTGTTATCTTCCTGGGGAGAAACATGGTAACTGTCAGACACAGTTATCTTCCTGGGGAGAAACATGGTAACTGTCAGACACAGTTATCTTCCCGGGGAGAAACATGATAACTGTCAGACACAGCGGCTGTTATCTGCTCCCTGGAATGTTTGATTAACTTTGTTAATTAATCTTGACCTTTCTTGTATGGTCGTCTCACCCCCCCCCCACCCCATGTTTGTTAATGAGTGCCTCATTAACGGTGTTTGACTAATTAGAATTCTTGTAGTTTAGTTACGTAACTGCGCATTATGACTGTGTTCAGCGGGATTTTCTTATCCTACGTATGTGTTGGAGATTCATTGTGGATGATGGACTTGTTTGGGAATGACTACATTCCACTGACGTAGGTCCATTGTGTTAGTGCTGTGCTGGGGCGAACACCAGGCCACCATGCCCAAGGGTCGTACCGTCGTGCCCAAGGGTCGTACCGTCGTGCTCAATGGGTCCTACCGTCGTGCTCAATGGGTCCTACCGTCGTGCTCAAGGGGTCTTACCGTCGTGCTCAATGGGTCCTACCGTCGTGCTCAATGGGTCCTACCGTCGTGCTCAGTGGGTCCTACCGTCGTGCTCAAGGGGTCGTACCTTCGTGCTCAATGGGTCATTCGTAGAATTTTGTATATAGTTGTGTGTAGAAATCTTTACCTTATTACAGTTAATATCGCTTTAGCTTCAAGTTTGACATTATTTATCGAAACAGACGATTAATTTCGGTGATGGCATGTGTGAAGGGTACATATGTAGAGGTGGGTGGAGACTTTAAGTACAGAGCAGCGTACAGTGGGTACAGGACTCTGTCAGACCACAGTTGACCCTAGCTGTTTGCCCGTCACGTGAAGTGAAGAACCACACGTTAGCCACAGTCTCGCGGGTCCGTATGAGATCACGGTGAAGGAAGTCCGACCTTCAGTACGTGAATGGAACTACTTTTCTCTCTCTCAAGATGAAGGCGAGAGTGACAACCTTAACGCAGGAGAAAACCGGGATCCGGGAAGCGGAAAGTGTCAGGTTGTAAACATCATGTTTCTCAGAGATGGTTCGAGGATGAGACGTCTTTGGTGGTGTGCTTTGATCGTATGCCTGGAGGAAATGATTGTATTACTACGAACGATTATATAGGTACTTGGTTGACCCCCGTCTCTCCGTCCTAGTTTGATAATGTTTGAAGACCCTCCAGAGGGGCCGAAGCCAAACCCACCATAATAGAGTACAGTTGTTGACCTTCATATGTATATATAAATAAACAGGTGTGTATCGTCAGAGTAATCTATACACACACGTGACTCGACATATCCCTGTGTTTTGCGTCCCCAGCTGTGTGGGCGGCGGGGAGCGGGGTCGGCAGACGGGACTGGAACAATTGTGGACTGACACCAGTGTGATGGTTCCTGGATGTTGTTATGTGTTACCTGTGGTATATAACATGGGTCGCTCACGGTAGCATCTGGCTTGCCTGGAAGCTGGTGAAAGCTGTGTGCGGGTCCCCCCTGTTGTCCTGACTGCTGACACAAGTCACTGGTTAAGCTGAAAGACTGACTGACTTATAAGCTTAGAGACTGGAATGGCAAGGCTAAGCTTAGACAATGGAATGACTCAAGTAAGGTCAGAAGAGGGGACTGGCTGGGGTAAGCTTGAAGAATGGAGTGGTTAGCAGGTAAGCTTAAAAGAGAAGGGTGCCTTTTAAAGGTAAGCTTAGAAATGGGACGAGTGGTTTAAGCTTACGGGCTTAAGTAACTTGTAGAGTAAGCTTGTGGGATTAGCGGTAAGGGAGACGACTGTGTTTTGGTTAAGCTTTTTAGTGTTCTGCTCTGGAACTGAGGTGGGGGAGGAGGGGTTGTCGTGTGTCAAACTCCCTCGTGTGTCTGCTGGTTGAGAGAGAGAGAGAGAGAGAGAGAGAGAGAGAGAGAGAGAGAGAGAGAGAGAGAGAGAATTGGGTTAACACCTTAATTTCCATTGCCCAATATCGACCAGTGGGGCGTAACCCCGTCACAGGTTGTGGGGCGAGACAGGAGAGCCGCCGCCTCTCCTCCTGTATTATAGATTCAGACTCGTCCAGTTTTCGTAAACACAAACAGCTCACCACACTGCCTGCACTGTATCGTTCTAATCGCCTTGTCAAACTGTATGATTGCTGGGACGACAGGTTACCGTACAACCACGAGTGTTGTGAACAGACCGACATACCAGCAGAGGGGTTGTTAATGGTGGTTATGACGCTGTAGAAAAAAAAAGAAATGTTTTTGAGGGCAGGAAAGTTACATTGGTGGCTTGGCAGCGGCGTCCGGGAAGTTCAAAATCTCCCCTGACAGTCTGTGAGCCGGAGAGATGTGGTGTTGTAGACTCACAACACGAGGTTGTGTGTTGTGGTGTGACCTCACGACAATGGACACGGGGTTGGGTACACGTCACGGGGGTCGCGGAGGAGTGAACAATGCAGGCCGCGTCGTGTAACAAGCTGGTGAACCACGCAGCACTGCAGCCAGGAATTACTGCAGTCTCTCTCCCCCCCCCCCCCCCCCCCCAGGGCCTCTGGTACGGGCTAATAATAATACACAGTTTGCCCGGCCGGCCGGGTTCCCCCCTCCACTGTATCTGCCGATATTTATGGGGTCGACGTGTCGTGGTTTATGGCACGGACCAACTCTGATAGACAAGGGTCCTTTTGCCCACGGACCACGCCCGGCACTAGGGATAGACCCAACCGTTAAGGGATAGATCCATAAGGGATAGACCCACACGGGTCTTAACGGTGGGAAGGATTGGACGTGCTTGCGATGGTCGGGTGAGTGTATACATATGTCTGTCTGTCTGTTTAGAGAGTGATTTGAATCATGTTTATTCATTAGACTTGAAAATTTCATGATTGTCGAGGTTCTTGGCTTCCATATCACCATGGGAGAGGCTATGTTGTCATGTCTAAGATAACAATAGACAGTGATTGTGACCTCTGGGTCGAAGGTTGACGTATCGCTCTCATCAAACCGATAAACCGACCTTTTGCTTCGATTGTACATACCCATGTCAGACGGGGAGATGGTAAGATGGCTTGCAATATGATTATTATACATCCCATCCTCAACCGTTCGTTACGCAGTATTTTTCCTCAAGCCAAATATGAAGGCGGATCCAGTCTTGTTTACGCTTTCCGAATTAATTATTGTAGTAACTTGATAAGCGAGAGTAGACGATATACCAGCTGTGTGAGGGGAGGGGAGGGGGAGGTACAGACGGGCCGTCGCCTCATACCATAACACACATGTTTCCTCTTGCACAATTTACTCCTCATAGATCTAACTTATCGTAATACTGTCCCTTGTATAATTAGATAAACGTTTTATGTGAGTATACGATGCAGATGAGCGGTATACCGCACTGGTATAACGGGTGAGGTTAGATCAGAAAACCTCCCGAGGATCGAAAGTTGAATAAATTACGCGAGCTGGCAACTCGTAACGGTGGTGCATCGGTGCATTCTGGAGGGCGCCGCCGCCGACGCCGCGGTAACTTGACCCTTCGGCGTGGGAAGCCGAGTGACGGTTTTTCCCCCTCCCCCACATCGTTAGCGGACGTCTGAGGGGCGAGGGTAGTACCAGATGATTGTCAGCCTTTTGACCATGGACCGTACGGTCGAAGACCACACTGTGGCCGTTGTAAGTAGTGCAGTGGTGTAAAGGAGGTGGATTTTGGGAGACCCCTAACTCTCTCTCTCTCTCTCTCTCTCTCTCTCTCTCTCTCTCTCTCTCTCTCTCTCTCTCTCTCTCTCTCTCTCTCTCTCTCTACGGAAAAGCGCGCGTGCGTAGCGGAGAGACAGACTGATTACACAGGCACGAACACCCGCCATTGTGACCCTCAGAGGGAAAGAGTTACGTTACCAGATGTAACGCCGTACTTAGCGCGGTGTGTCACAACGGATGTCTCCCCCCACGTGATAAGAAACCGGATATCCCATAACGTTATTCCCTGCAAGAATCACGCACACCAGATAACGAATCCGGTGACATTTGCGAAGTTACGTGGACTTATATTTCGAATGCAGAGAGCGAATGAAGATAAGTCTGGCATTGGGTTAGCGGGCGTTGTATTGATAAACTGGATCGTTAATGTTAATTATGAGTTAATTTGTGGTGAATGTAACCATGATTGATCGAGGCAGGGGGTCTGGGGGGGTTCAGTGGTGTGGATCAAGGGGCTAAAAATAAAGGTACGGGAGATAAATTGGGAGATTAATGGGATGAGATATAATGGTTGCATCTGTCTCTCCCTCTCCACTACCGCCGGGTTATCAGAGCGCATTTGAGTCTGCACTACGTTGGCTGTCAAGATCCCCTCCTTGGCCGGCCCGGGATGCTGTCGCTTCTCTCAAGGCAGACATACTGATACGGGTATTCACTTAACACTGTCTCCATCACACACACTGACGTAATTAATTTTTCCATTTTTAAATTTTAGATTTTTTTAATTTTTTAAATTTTACATTTTTTATTTTTTATTTTAGATTTTTTTTATTTTTTCTTAGATTATAGTTTTTGAATTTTTTATATTTTAGATTTTTTTTATTTTATTTTTTTGAGACGTTGATTCCGTTCCCGTACAAAGTTATTATAACTGGTGTGTGCAAGTGTTCGTTATGTAGCTCCAGGCGTGTTTCTGTGCTCCGTGTAGGCTATTATTGTGTTAAATGGTTAGGTTAGGTTGAATGTAACACGTCAGTTTAAGTTGGGTCAGCCACGGTCGTAAAGCCGATCCATTGTTGTTGTTAAGTAACGTATGGGCGTAAAGGACGTAAACCACATTAATTTTATTTTTATTATTATTATCATTCAGAGGAGCAGCAGCGTTGTGAACATTTTTATAGCATGAATTGTACAGACAGATAAAAGTCGCATAGCCACGCGGAGCCAAACTGACAATATCACATTATTTATCTCCTCTTCTTGGCACTCGTGTGTGTGTGTGTGTGTGTGTGTTGGCACTCGTTGTCCGAGGCCTTGTGCCAGATTGGCAGACGATGATGTCTTTTTTTTTTTTTTTAAAGGCACGCTTCGATCCATCGCGCCAGGGAAGTGTGACACCGCTTTAAATGACCAGCTTGACGCCCCGGGTCATATGACTGTCAAGCTTTTTTTTTAAGCTTTCAAATTTGCTGGCTGAACTCGTGTGTGTGTGTGTGTGTGTGTGTGTGTGTGTGTGTGTGTGGGGTTGCCTGTACTGTGTACTACAAGACTGTTTGATGATGCATGTTGGTGTTTGGGTGTCATTTACACTCGCACCTGTTTTCCCAGGGGCTTCCCGTAGCCCAGAGCTGCGCTCCACCCAGTAGCAGGGACTCGTGGACTCCTTCATCGCTAGATATTCTCTGCCGACATTGTCCTCTGCTGTGGTCAACTGACGATGCATAACAGCCTCGCCAGAAGGTGACTTTTCACCCGCGGTGAAGGCGGAATCCGGTAGGGCCAAGCCCTTTAGTTAATAACGAAACGAAAATGGATGAGAAATATTATTGAACACTGGAATTCCGACACGTTCATGATGCATATTTCATCTGTGTAAAGTTTGCATTTTGTCGACGATTATTCAAATTTCCGAAGCATATTAATGAGCCGGTGTTTGTTGTGAACTTCCATGTTCTATTCAGGAGGATAGAAAAAGGGGCGCTGTAATTATTCCAGTTATGATGTGTGATTATTTTAATGATAATTTCTGGCATCTTTTTTTTATGGAGTTGATTTATCTGATGTTTACTCTAAATTATGATTGGTCTTTTTACTTTTTATCTGGGTCTTGCCTTGATAATTGATCTATTAACTGATTTCTTGAATTATATATATATATATATATATATATATATATATATATATATATATATATATTATATATATATATATATATATATATATATATATATATATATATATATATATATTTCTAGTAGCACAGGTTGGTAGTGCAAGGTATAATTATTATCATGATTATCATAGATTATCATTTAGTAATAACTTCACTGATTACACCAGGTCGGTTGAAATGTTTAAGCACGTGGGAACCAGTGAAGCAGCTCTAGTCAGCGCTGTCATTAATTATTACTAATTACCCATTTGATTACCCTTGACATATTAATTTCTTTTTCCGTCTCGTAGGGCATTCCTAATTATAAGTAATTAACCCCCCCTCCCTCTAATTACATGACAGATCATATCATGCCCCGCGCTTGCCCTCTACCTGTAATTAAGCCAGTGTAGGGTTTCTTGATGAAGGCCAATCGTACTTTCCCCCTTAATTGTAGGTGACTAATGAGCGATTGTCGTTTGCAGGCAGAATTATGTGTCTGTGTGAGTGTTGAGGCGCGATCATCCCCCGCTGTGTGAGCCACCTCAGTACACCCCATCGCGATGGCCTGTCATCATCCCATCGCCACCGTAGTCTCTCTTCTGGCCGTCCTCGGTCTCGCGGCTCGGGCCGGCCTCGCGCAACACCTCGAGAACGACATGCAGTCGCTCCTCCACGACCAGGATGTCAACCAGGGGGCGACACCGGTCGTGGAGGACGACCTGGAGGTCGAGGTCATGTATCTGCCGGAGCCCGAGGAGAAGTCGTCCTCGGCGGCCTCGTCCTCGAGCTCCGAGGGCGTGAGGAGACTGTGGGGGGTCGCGGACACCGATGCCAAGATCGGGAGAATCTTCTCCTACCCGATACCAGCCGATGCCTTCGAGGGCGACATCCTCCGATATCAGGTAAGGCCGATGCTGACCCCTTGAGGTCAAGACTCTCTTTCTCTCTTTTGTCATGCATAAGGTCAAAGGTCACACGTTAAAGATGAAGGGCTGCAGGTTAAAGAGTGAAGGGTCAAAGGTCACAGGCAGGCAGTAAAGGGTAAGAATAAAGGGGGTTGGAAACTATAGGGAGAGGGGGGGATCAGGTGTGATGCCGCGTGACATTTTGCAGTTGTACATTGAGCAGGTGGTGGTACGTGCCCCGCCTCCCCCCCCCCCCCCACACACACACACACACACACACACCCCTGACCCTGAGAGACAAGTATGACCCCGTGGGAGCCACCGGTGCTCTGTACCCCCATGGTAACTTCCTTGCGGAGGGAGGGAGGTTGGAGCCCAGGCCTGGTGAGGGTATATTGGGTTTTAGGGCACGTGTGACCTGGCGGGGTCACGTGGTGTGGAGGCAGCCTTGGTGGTCAAGGATTGGCTGTAGGGGCTGCAGTGTAGCCAACGGCAAGAGGAGAGGTGGTTGGCAACGCTGGTACAGGAAGGGAAAGCCCCCGTGTCTTGTTAACTGGGCTGTTAACCTTTCACCCTTGACCTCGCCTGACCTGAGCCAGGTGCCTGACCTAATATCCCCACCGCACGACTCTCATGGGGTAATTACATGAGTGATTAAGGATTACCTGTATGTTGAAGTGGCGTTTGATATTAGCTGTAGTGTGTGTGTGTGTGTGTGTGACCACATCATGTTAGGTCATCGATTATCATACGTTGGTGACGTCATTCCCTCGCCACCATCTGCCGGGACCCGCCATGACCATCTGTGGCCAGATTGGGGTGGGTGGTCCCCCTCCTCCCCACCACCTGACCGTGAACCAAGACGTATAAAGACACCAGCTGCTTCCCCCTGGGTGGTGGAGTGTTGGTGAGGGCTGTGTTGGAGGAGGAGCAGTGGTGGTGAGGGCTGTGTTGGAGGAGGAGCAGTGTTGGTGAGGGCTGTGTTGGAGGAGGAGCAGTGGTGGTGAGGGGTGTGTTGGAGGAGGAGCAGTGGTGGTGGAGCGCTGATGAGGTGTGTGATGGAGGAGGAGCAGTGTTGGTGAGGGGTATGATGGAGGAGGGGGCAGTGGTGGTGGAGTGTTGGTGTGAGGAAGGTGATGACTAGTGTTGGAGAGGAATTGATCCCGAGTTACTGGTAGGGAGGCATCTCTCTCTCTCTCTCTCTCTCTCTCTCTCTCTCTCTCTCTCTCTCTCTCTCTCTCTCTCTCTCTCTCTCCCACAGTAATTCCTGTGGGCCGCGCAGCAAGACAAGGCGAAGCTCTTCAGCTGGGTCGAGACGTGAGCTAGCTAGCTGGAGCGGCCGCCCTAAAGCTGTCCTGTCTGTTGTGTGTGGGGGATGCAGGGGGGTCCAGGTGTGTGTGTGTGTGTGTGTAGGGGGAGGGATGATGAGGGTTGTGGGCCCAGGTGGAGGGGTCGTGGGTTGTAGCAGGCGCGTGACGTAGCGGGTTGTGGTGGGCGCAGGAGGGACCTGGTTGTGGATGGTCGGTCGGTTGTGTGTGGGGGTTGTGGGGTGAGGATGTTCCTCTGGTGACGTGACGACCCCCACACACACACCCCTCACCCCCACACCAATCAGCCAGCCTCCCCAGCCTGATAACACCTGAAAAGCTTGACCCCACACACACACACACACACAGCTTATCTTGGCTGGAAAAACGCCAGCTTGTGGTTAGGTTAGGTTATCGAGGAGGGAGGGAGGGTGGGTGAGATTGGAGTTAGCAGTTATGGAGACAAGCCAAGACCAGAGAGTTTGTCTTTCAACACACACACACACACACACAACACACACACACACACACACACACACTAACATCTCCTGACTCAGCCACTTAAATCACTGCTCCTGGAAACGACCAGTTCTCTGATGATGACCATTTAGAAGAAGAAAAAATGCTCGAAAATATATAAAAAGTTTTAAGGAAGCCAGAATATATATATATATTATATATATATATATATTTATATATATATATATATATTATATATATATATATTTCTAGTAGCACAGGTTGGTAGTGCAGGTATAATTATTATCATGATTATCATAGATTATCATTTAGTAATAACTTCACTGATTACACCAGGGTCGTTGATATGTTTAAGCACGTGGGAACCAGTGAAGCAGCTCTAGTCAGCGCTGTCATTAATTTTATTTTCTAATTACCCCATGATTACCCGTGGACATGTAATTTCTTTTTCCGTCTCGTAGAGGCACATTTTCTATTTTTAAATAATTACCCCCCCTCCCTCTAATTACATGACAGATCATATCATGCCCCGCGCTTGCCCTCTACCTGTAATTAAGCCAGTGTAGGGTTTCTTGATGAAGGCCAATCGTACTTTCCCCTTATACTGTAGCGTGACTAATGTAAGCGTTGTCTGTTTGCAGGCAGAATTATGTGTCTGTGTGAGTGTTGAGGCGCGATCATCCCCCGCTGTGTGAGCCACCTCAGTACACCCCATCGCGATGGCCTGTCTCATCCCATCGCCACCGTAGTCTCTCTTCTGGCCGTCCTCGGTCTCGCGGCTCGGGCCGGCCTCGCGCAACACCTCGAGAACGACATGCAGTCGCTCCTCCACGACCAGGATGTCAACCAGGGGGCGACACCGGTCGTGGAGGACGACCTGGAGGTCGAGGTCATGTATCTGCCGGAGCCCGAGGAGAAGTCGTCCTCGGCGGCCTCGTCCTCGAGCTCCGAGGGCGTGAGGAGACTGTGGGGGGGTCGCGGACACCGATGCCAAGATCGGGAGAATCTTCTCCTACCGATACCAGCCGATGCCTTCGAGGGCGACATCCTCCGATATAGGTAAGGCCGATGCTGACCCCTTGAGGTCAAGACTCTCTTTCTCTCTTTTGTCATGCATAAGGTCAAAGGGACACGTTAAAGATGAAGGGCTGCAGGTTAAAGAGTGAAGGGTCAAAGGTCACAGGCAGGCAGTAAAGGGTAAGGATAAAGGGGGTTGGAAACTATAGGGAGAGGGGGGGATCAGGTGTGATGCCGCGTGACATTTTGCAGTTGTACATTGAGCAGGTGGTGGTACGTGCCCCGCCTCCCCCCCCCCCCCCCAACACACACACACACACACACACACACCCCTGACCCTGAGAGACAAGTATGACCCCGTGGGAGCCACGGTGCTCTGTACCTCCCCATAGGTAACTTCTGGAGGAGGGAGGGAGGTTGGAGCCCAGGCCTGGTGAGGGTATATTGGGTTTTAGGGCACGTGTGACCTGGCGGGTCACGTGGTGTGGAGGCAGCCTTGGTGGTCCAAGGATTGGCTGTAGGGGCTCTGCTTCAGTGTAGCAACGGCAAGAGGAGAGGTGGTTGGCAACGCTGGTACAGGAAGGGAAAGCCCCCGTGTCTTGTTAACTGGGCTGTTAACCTTCACCCTTGACCTCGCCTGACCTGAGCCAGTGCCTGACCTAATATCCCCACCGCACGACTCTCATGGGGTAATTACATGAGTGATTAAGGATTACCTGTATGTTGAAGTGGCGTTTGATATTAGCTGTAGTGTGTGTGTGTGTGTTGTGTGTGTGTGTGTGACCACATCATGTTAGGTCATCGATTATCATACGTTGGTGACGTCATTCCCTCGCCACCATCATGCCGGGACCCGCCATGACCATCTGTGGCCAGATTGGGTGGGTGGTCCCCCTCCTCCCCACCACCTGACCGTGAACCAAGACGTATAAAGACACCAGCTGCTTCCCCCTGGGTTGGTTGGAGTTGTTGTGTTGAGGGCTGTGTTGGAGGAGGAGCAGTGGTGGTGAGGGCTGTGTTGGAGGAGGAGCAGTGGTGGTGAGGGCTGTGTTGGAGGAGGAGCAGTGGTGGTGAGGGCTGTGTTGGAGGAGGAGCAGTGGTGGTGAGGGCTGTGTTGGAGGAGGAGCAGTGTTGGTGAGGGTGTGTTGGAGGAGGAGCAGTGTTGGTGAGGGGTATGATGGAGGAGGGGGCAGTGGTGGTGGAGTGTTGGTGTGAGGAAGGTGATGACTAGTGTTGGAGAGGAATTGATCCCGAGTTACTGGTAGGGAGGCATCTCTCTCTCTCTCTCTCTCTCTCTCTCTCTCTCTTCTCTCTCTCTCTCTCTCTCTCATCTCTCTCTCTCTCTCTCTCTCCCACAGTAATTCCTGTGGGCCGCGCAGCAAGACAAGGCGAAGCTCTTCAGCTGGGTCGAGACGTGAGCTAGCTAGCTGGAGCGGCCGCCCTAAAGCTGTCCTGTCTGTTGTGTGTGGGGATGCAGGGGGGTCCAGGTGTGTGTGTGTGTGTGTAGTGGGGAGGGCTTGATGAGGGTTGTGGGCCCAGGTGGAGGGGTCGTGGGTTGTAGCAGGCGCGTGACGTAGCGGGGTTGTGGTGGCGCAGGAGGGACCTGGTTGTGGATGGTCGGTCGGTTGTGTGTGGGGTTGTGGGGTGAGGATGTTCCTCTGGTGACGTGACGACCCCCACACACACACCCCTCACCCCCACACCAATCAGCCAGCCTCCCCAGCCTGATAACACCTGAAAAGCTTGACCCCACACACACACACACAGCTTATCTTGGCTGGAAAAACGCCAGCTTGTGGTTAGGTTAGGTTATCGAGGAGGAGGGAGGGTGGGTGAGATTGGAGTTAGCAGTTATGGAGACAAGCCAAACCAGTGAGTTTGTCTTTCACACACACACAACACACACACACACACACACACACACACACACACACACTAACATCTCCTGACTCAGCCACTTAAATCACTGCTCCTGGGAAAAGACCTTTTTCTATATGGCCATTTTAATAAAAAAAAAAAAGCCGAAAAAATATTAAAAAATTTTTTTTGGAAACCAAATAAAATAAATTTTTTATTTTTTTTATATTTTTATATATTTTTTTAAAATATATATAATAATAATTTGTTTGATAGATAATAATAATAATAATATTATTCCATGTTACCTTTGGTTTTTTTTGGCTTCATCCCCAGCGTGTTGTTTGGTTGTTTTGTTTTATAAAAAAATTTCCCAAAATCGGCATTGGGGAAAAAAACCGTGGGGGGAATCACCCGTTTTCCTTAATACATTCTTGATTTGATATCATTCTCGAGAACCTTACACAACACTGACTCATTTATGTCTATTAAGTTCACAATTTGGTGTAGAATTGTCCCGGGCAATGAATAAAATATTATTTTATCATTTTTACTTGGGTTAAATTTTTCCATAGTTAGGTCAGTGGTTAGCACAGTGGTGATGGGTTGTTAACAAAGACACCGATAGTTAGGTCAGTGGTTAGCACAGTGGTGATGGCTGGAGAGCGGTGCGGGAAGCGAGGTCAAGTGTCTTAAGGGGTCAGAGTTGGCTGGGGAGACCAGATCCCGATCTCTCTCTCTCTCTCTCTCTCTCTCTCTCTCTCTCTCTCTCTCTCTCTCTCTCTCTCTCTCTCTCTCTCTCTCTTTGTAGAGAGTAATTACAGTGGTTGTTTGTGACATACAGATCGCCCTGACCCAGCCAGATGAGGCGAAACAAGCGACACTTTTTTGACTTGCCACGGTGTCATTGGCCGTAACCCTGTGCTGGTTAAGTGGCTTAACTACCCAGGGAGGGCGGGGTTAACGATAGCCCTTGAAGTACCTCATTCGCCAGTTACGGGAGAAATAGCAGCGTTGCTGTAATATGCCCAGGAAGAACCGATGTAGCCATAAATAACTCTGTACTGCTGTATTTTCCCAGATACAGCTGAAAAAAAAAACAATAGCCATGTTTTTTTCTCTCTCAGAAGAACATGAACAACGATTAGTGTTGTAGTATTGTTCTCCTGGGAAGAACATGCATTTATAACAATGATTTTTATTTATTTGTAGCGTAAGCTGAACAGAAATAACGAGTAACTCCGTAGAAGTTTATTATCTTGAGGAAGAACAGATATATAACAGTAGCTCCGTAGAAATCCATTATCCTAGGAAGAACAGAGATAACAATAGCAGCGTCTTGGATTGTTTTGCTCCCGTAACAAAAGCCTCGTGAACTTTGGGCATTATAAACAAGAGCGAGACGTCCTCACGCACCAGGAACACAACACTGGGTTATAATGAACACAACACTGAGTTATAATGAACACAACACTGGGTTATAATGAACACAACACTGGGTTATAATGAACACAACACTGGGTTATAATGAACACAACACTGGGTTATAATGAACACAACACTGGGTTATAATGAACACAACACTGGGTTATAATGAACACAACACTGGGTTAATAACACACACTGGTTATAATGAACACAACACTGGGTTATGAGGAACACAACACTGGGTTATAATGAACACAACACTGGATTATAATGAACACAACACTGGGTTATAATGAACACAACACTGGGTTATAATGAACACAGCAGTGACCAGGGTTGTGTTGTAAAGTGTAGGACACTGTGTAGCAGTGACCAGGGGTGTGTGTGGTGCAGTGTAGGACACTGTTGGTGGAGGTAACCAGTGTAGATCAATAGCCCTGGCCTCCTGCCTACCAAGGAATCCCCCCCCCCCCCACACACACACACACCCACACCCCCCCCACACACACACATCCCCCCCACAAACACACCCGCCCCCCCACACCCCCCCCCCCACACACACACCCCCTTGCTGGACTGGTGTTACTTGTTACTGTTACTGCTGGTGTCGTCTAGGGGTTTCCTGTTACCGATGGAGGTCCTGTTACTGGTGCGGCCTCTTGGTAGTGTTACTGATGTTACTGTAGCCTCTGTTGTTACTGTAGGTGTTACCTCCGTTGTTACTGTAGGTGTTACCTCCGTTGTTGCCGTCACGAGGCGTTACATGTTACAGTTGATGGTGTTACGTTGTGTTTCTCCCCGCCGCCAGTGTTACCAGTGTTGCTGGCCGTGGTTGGCTATAGTTCGTTCCAGTGTGAAGCTATGCTGTGTTACTTGTGTTACCGTTGGTTACGCTGGTGTGGTAGTGTGGCACATGGTTCACCAGGCTGTTGGTGGAGGCCATCACCACACCAGCACCACCACATGTGTGCTGGATGGTGCCAATACCATAATAAGTGGAGCTCATTTTCCTCACCCCATTTTTTTTTTTTCTTTTTTGTTTCCTGCAGAGGTGATTCACGAGCGTTCGAATCCCAGCATTTTACGGGGCGACATTGACGCAAATGTGGTGTGATGAGGTGTTGGGGGCAGCTGTGTGTACGTGTGTTGGTGTGACTAGTGATGAGAGGAATATGACATGTGGGTTCACGGCTTTTTAGGAGTGGGGTGGGGGTGCTAGTGAGGGGGGGGTGAGGTGGGCGCCATCTTTGTTATATGACAGATGGAGGCGGGGGCCCCACACCGATACATGGGACAGGCAGGGGTTGAGAGGTGGGGTGGCCAACTTCAGAGACCTAAGTTTCGTTTAAGGAGGGCGACGGGAACTTGGGAGAGGCAAGTTCCGTTGTAGGAAGTGTAAGGAGGGTGACTGGAACTTTGGAGGCTTCGTTAAGTTGGCTGGTGTGTTTGTGTGTGTGTGTGTGTGTGTGTGTGTGTGTGTGATGGCCCAGGATGTGAACTGTGATAGAGGCTCAGTGAGTGTGGGTGTTTGTGAAGCAGTGATGGTCCTTCCTTCCTTCCGTGAATGCACTGAAGGAAGGAAGGAAGTAAGGAAGGATCCTTCACGCCCCACAGGGAGGGACGTGGGTCCCGTTGTGTTTTGTGTGTGTGTGTGGAGGGGGTCCTTCTGTATGTACACAGAAGCGCGATACAGTTGGATACAGTGTAACTGTAAGCCAGCCACACTGGCTGACCATGATGTAGGCCGCAGCCTTCACTCACACCAGATGGACGATGGTCATCATGTAATTAGATGAGAGAGAGAGAGAGAGAGAGAGAGAGAGAAGCACTGTTGCGAGATATTTGTTTATACATAATTGTTTCATAAAGTGCAATCCTGCAGCGATGATATTCGTCCGTGAGAACTTTGGTATACATAGTGTGTATATAGACATGGGTGTAGTGTGTATAGATGTTTATGATGAGTTTGCACACGTGAAGCAGCGATGACACTGTGGACCCCCCCTCCCCCCACACGGGTTGGGGGAGGGGGGCAGGGCGGGACTGACTGACTGGCTCCTCCTCCCCCCTCCCTCCAGCTCCTCATTACATTAATCACCACATTAATCACCGGTCCCCGCCTTCGTATCCCGCTTCCCAGAAGATCCTCCTCCTCCTCCTCCTGCCTGAGTCAGGGTTGCCTTCCCCTGTGGTCATTGTGGTGCCTCCACCACACACGACTGTGGTAGTGTGGTGGTGGTGTGTCAGGAACATGGCGGTGCATGGTGCTCATTACCCGTCAGGGTGAGGGCGGAGAGATGGTATCCCTCTTGGTGATGAGTGATTGATTCTCTCTCTCTCTCTCTCTCTCTCTCTCTCTCTCTCTCTCTCTCTCTCTCTCTCTCTCTCTCTCCGGCCACACTTGTGTTGTCCAGCCGCAACCAGCCCGCCTCGCAACACTATAAGGTCGGTGTCTGTGTTGTATTGATGATCTGCTGGAGTATACCCTTCTATATTGATGATCTGCTGGAGTATACCCTTCTATATTGATGATCTGCTGGAGTATACCCTTCTATATTGATGATCTGCTGGAGTATACCCTTCTATATTGATGATCTGCTGGAGTATACCCTCCTATATTGATGATCTGCTGGAGTATACCCTCCTATATTGATGATCTGCTGGAGTATACCCTTCTATATTGATGATCTGCTGGAGTATACCCTTCTATATTGATGATCTGCTGGAGTATACCCTTCTATATTGATGATCTGCTGGAGTATACCCTTCTATATTGATGATCTGCTGGAGTATACCCTTCTATATTGATGATCTGCTGGAGTATACCCTTCTATATTGATGATCTGGAGTATACCCTTCTATATTGATGATCTGCTGGAGTATACCCTTCTATATTGATGATCTGCTGGAGTATACCCTTCTATATTGATGATCTGCTGGAGTATACCCTTCTATATTGATGATCTGCTGGAGTATACCCTTCTATATTGATGATCTGCTGGAGTATACCCTTCTATATTGATGATCTGCTGGAGTATACCCTTCTATATTGATGATCTGCTGGAGTATACCCTTCTATATTGATGATCTGCTGGAGTATACCCTTCTATATTGATGATCTGCTGGAGTATACCCTTCTATATTGATGATCTGCTGGAGTATACCCTTCTATATTGATGATCTGCTGGAGTATACCCTCCTATATTGATGATCTGCTGGAGTATACCCTTCTATATTGATGATCTGCTGGAGTATACCCTTCTATATTGATGATCTGCTGGAGTATACCCTTCTATATTGATGATCTGCTGGAGTATACCCTTCTATATTGATGATCTGCTGGAGTATACCCTTCTATATTGATGATCTGCTGGAGTATACCCTTCTATATTGATGATCTGCTGGAGTATACCCTTCTATATTGATGATCTGCTGGAGTATACCCTTCTATATTGATGATCTGCTGGAGTATACCCTTCTATATTGATGATCTGCTGGAGTATACCCTCCTATATTGATGATCTGCTGGAGTATACCCTTCTATATTGATGATCTGCTGGAGTATACCCTTCATTATTGTTCTCTTGGGGAACGCCGTTTCGTATTGATGTTCACCCTGTGTTGTTATCACATGTTCTCCTGGGGTCACCCATGTTCCCCCTTCCCCCCCTTGCATTGATGTTCTTACGGTTGACGTTATGTTCTCGTTCTATTGATGGCCTGTTCTGCGGGGGAGGCAGTGTTGCCACAGATGGAGTGGGTGGTGTAGGCAGCGTTACCATGGTGAAGGGATGGGCAGCCCTGGTGAGGGTCGTGGCAGCCCTCGTCGGCGGTAGTGAGGGTCGGGGGCAGCAGGTGAGGGACGCCCTCGTCGGCTGTGGGGGTCGACCAGCCTTGTTTATTGCCCCTGTCGCCTGAGGCGGGGGGCTCCGTGGGGTTATGGCCTCTAGAACTTCAACTGGGGGACGAGGGATCTCCGGTGGCAGGAGGTGCCGGTGGCGGGGAATGGTGCAGTAGCTTCTTCCCTAACTGTTGGACGAGGTGGAGGTGTGATGGTTGGAGAGAGAGAGAGAGAGAGAGAGAGAGAGAGAGAGAGAGAGAGAGAGAGAGAGAGAGGAGTGTGTGTGTGTCTGAGGGAGCCAGGATGACCTTGATCATGACCTCTTGTGCACCTTGTCTAGTGTGTCTGTTGTGTGGTGGATGACCAGGCTGGGCAGAGGGGACCAGGCACCAGAACTGGACGACCTGGTGATGATGGTACCTGGTGATGATGATGGTGGCCGCCATGCGTGTCTCCAGGTCGCCATGGATCAAGTGTAGGACGTAGCCAGGTTGTAGGTGGCAGAGTTGTTCGTGGTACCTCACAACCGAGGCTCTGCAGGGGCTGGAGCATGTGTGTTGGGAAGGGAGGAGGCAGTGGTTATGAGGTGTGGGGAAGGGAGGAGGCAGTGGTTATGAGGTGTGGGGAAGGGAGGAGGCAGTGGTTATGAGGTGTGGGGAAGGGAGGAGGCAGTGGTTATGAGGTGTGGGGAAGGGAGGAGGCAGTGGTTATGAGGTGTGGGGAAGGGAGGAGGCAGTGGTTATGAGGTGTGGGGAAGGGAGGAGGCAGTGGTTATGAGGTGTGGGGAAGGGAGGAGGCAGTGGTTATGAGGTGTGGGGAAGGGAGGAGGCAGTGGTTATGAGGTGTGGGGAAGGGAGGAGGCAGTGGTTATGAGGTGTGGGGAAGGGAGGAGGCAGTGGTTATGAGGTGTGGGGAAGGGAGGAGGCAGTGGTTATGAGGTGTGGGGAAGGGAGGAGGCAGTGGTTATGAGGTGTGGGGAAGGGAGGAGGCAGTGGTTATGAGGTGTGGGGAAGGGAGGAGGCAGTGGTTATGAGGTGTGGGGAAGGGAGGAGGCAGTGGTTATGAGGTGTGGGGAAGGGAGGAGGCAGTGGTTATGAGGTGTGGGGAAGGGAGGAGGCAGTGGTTATGAGGTGTGGGGAAGGGAGGAGGCAGTGGTTATGAGGTGTGGGGAAGGGAGGAGGCAGTGGTTATGAGGTGTGGGGAAGGGAGGAGGCAGTGGTTATGAGGTGTGGGGAAGGGAGGAGGCAGTGGTTATGAGGTGTGGGGAAGGGAGGAGGCAGTGGTTATGAGGTGTGGGGAAGGAGGAGGCAGTGGTTATGAGGTGTGGGGAAGGGAGGAGGCAGTGGTTATGAGGTGTGGGGAAGGGAGGAGGCAGTGGTTATGAGGTGTGGGGAAGGGAGGAGGCAGTGGTTATGAGGTGTGGGGAAGGGAGGAGGCAGTGGTTATGAGGTGTGGGGAAGGGAGGAGGCAGTGGTTATGAGGTGTGGGGAAGGGAGGAGGCAGTGGTTATGAGGTGTGGGGAAGGGAGGAGGCAGTGGTTATGAGGTGTGGGGAAGGGAGGAGGCAGTGGTTATGAGGTGTGGGGAAGGGAGGAGGCAGTGGTTATGAGGTGTGGGGAAGGGAGGAGGCAGTGGTTATGAGGTGTGGGGAAGGGAGGAGGCAGTGGTTATGAGGTGTGGGGAAGGGAGGAGGCAGTGGTTATGAGGTGTGGGGAAGGGAGGAGGCAGTGGTTATGAGGTTGGTGTGGGGGTAGAAGACCACCCAGACCCACACAGGTGGTGTGGGGGTAGAAGACCACCCAGACCCACAGATGGTGTGGAAGTAGAAGGCCTCCAAGACCCACAGGTGGTGTTGGGGTAGAAGACCACCTAGATCTACAGGTCATAGAGGGTGGGTGGGTAGAAGACCACTCAGACCATCGTCAGGTATATGTAGACTCACATGTCTGTTATATGTATTGTGGCAGACCAGGAGTTTTGGTGGCCAGGATGGCCCAGGAACCAGGTCCCTCCTTCCTTGGGGTTGTAGGGTGCGTTACCAGCACACAGTTGGGTCTGTTAATGACGCCCGTGTGTGTGTGTGTGTGAGAGAGAGGAGAGAGAGAGAGAGAGGAGAGAGAGAGAGAGTAAAGGTGTGGTCTTCATTGCGTCATGCTGGGCTGTGGAACCCCACCAGCCCTGCTCTCTCTCTCTCTCTCTCTCTCTCTCTCTCTCTCTCTCTCTCTCTCTCTCTCTCTCTCTCTCTCTCTCTCTCTCTCTCTCTCTCTCAGCGTGGAGCATCACTAACATCCCCCTCCCTCCCTCCTTCCCCTCACACACACACACACACACACACACACACACACACACACACACACACACACACACACACACACTCTGCCAGCAACATCTTGCCAGCCAACGCGCTGCCCACACCACAGTGCCAACACGCAGTCCAGCCAGAGCTGAGTATGGGGTTGGTTAGTTAACATGGAGTGGATGGTGTGTGTGTGTGTGGGGTCATCCACAGTATGAACCAATACAATAATACAACTGTATTATAACGTGTAGGTGGTCTATAGAGGTGGGGCCAGGATGTTGAACCCAGCTGCATATGTTGTATTTATATTAATTATCTCATTAATATGCATATGTTTAATTCGTATTGATACAATACTGTGTATGACACACGTTTGCCGGAAATGTTGGGGAAAAATATACATTAGTTGCAATTACGGGTCAAGTAAATATGTATATTGTTATGTAATGTAGAAAACTGGTGGTATTGTTTGCATTTAGCCTCACACACACACACACACACACACACACACACACACACACACACACACACACACACACACACACACACACCAGACAACTTCGTATATAAGCAAGCCTCACGATAGTTTATAGAACGAAGGTAAAACATTTACAAACGTCGCAGCGAAAACAGATCAAAGAAAATAACCAGTTTGTTGTGAGAGAAGGTGATCAGCGCTGAGGACATGAGTGAACTCTTCCTCAAGAGTTGACAGCAGTTACTTACCTTCTCTGTGGAGAACCATGAAGTGGTCTCGTCCCTCTTACGTATGTGGATGTTTTCTTCTTGTTTCGCTTTTGTGTGTGTTTTGAAGACGTTTAGTCTGGAGGAATTGTTACGTTGTTGTGTCTTGAGGTAGGTTGGCTGGGTGTTCCTAGCTCCTGATCTGAACATTATATACATACCATCTCAGGACCAAGATGTGTAGGTATGTGTGTGTGTGTGTGTGTGTGGTACCTGTAGTCTTGTCATAGTAGACATGGGACCAATCCCCCTGGACGCTGCTGGGTAAGTTATCTGCCTTCGACGTATGGAAGGAGGTGGCTAGAGGGTTGGTGGAGGGTGTGTGTGTGGCTGTGTCGTGGCCTGTAGCAACATAAGCATCTCCTTTTCATTAGGGTTGGTCGTGTTACAGTATGGTTTGTGTGTGTGTGTGTGTGTGTGTCCTACTTATCTACTTCACCACATGTTAAGTGTCATGTTGAATAGATGTTAACTCTTGTTGTTTTGATGTCCTGTGGTAGGATTGCAGAAGTTAATGACTGCCTAACAAAGATTTAGGATAACATGATAACCATCTGGCGCTGCTTTGTGTGTTGTTCCATTATCTTGCTTTAGTGTTTTATGAAGAGATTATATGGATAAGACCGGAGCATCATTGGTCGAGGGGGCCATTCATAACCAGTTGCAGTAAATCCTTATCAGCCAGTAGTGAAGTTCGTTATCAGCAGCTGTGTTGTGGTGGCCTGCGGTCACTCTCCCTCCGAATGTTTGATAACAGTCTGTGGTCATCCTGGGCGAAGAAGGTGTTTATTGAAGGTTCTTATGGGCGCGAATCTTGAAGATTTTTTAAGGGTTCAAATCTTTAAGGTTCTTAAGGGTGCAAGCCTCGTGTGTGTGTGTGTGTGTGTGTGTGTGTGTGTGTGTGTGTGTGTGTGTGTGTGTGTGTGTGTGTGTGTGCGCCGGGTTAGGCTGGCTGACGTGATAGACTTTACCGCCGCAGATAGACCACACGGGAATTCTGATTGACACCGGGGAAAACTGTGAGGTAAGAGTGAGGGAGTGAGAGTTGTGAGGTAAGAGTGAGGGAGTGAGAGTTGTGAGGTAAGAGTGAGGGAGTGAGAGTTGTGAGGTAAGAGTGAGGGAGTGAGAGTTGTGAGGTAAGAGTGAGGGAGTGAGAGTTGTGAGGTAAGAGTGAGGGAGTGAGAGTTGTGAGGTAAGAGTGAGGGAGTGAGAGTTGTGAGGTAAGAGTGAGAGTAATAGTTTGAGGGGGAGCGCCTCACTTGCCCTTGGTTGTTGACCCCGCACGCATGAGGTCATGTTGGTGTTACTCATAATACATAGAGACATAGATTTTGACATTGAAAAGCATAATGAAGATGTTTTATTAGAATTTGGGACATTCTTGTGGTACAACTGTGTATGATTATGTAAGAGATACATACACCCGTAGCTGCTGAAGTAGATGATACATACACCCGTAGCTGCTGAAGTAGGTGATACATACACCCGTAGCTGCTGAAGTAGATGATACATACACCCGTAGCTGCTGAAGTAGGTGATACATACACCTGTATCTGCTGAAGTAGATGATACATACACCTGTATCTGCTGAAGTAGATGATACATACATCTGTGTCGTCTGAAGTAGATGATACATACACGTGGATCTGCTAACGTAAGAGATGAGTGATTCTAAGTTCTTTCAAGACGTTTACCACAGTTAAGCTTCGGATGACAGATAAGCTGGGACTGTGTAAGCTTATACTTTCGGCGGTGTGGGTGAGGTACGGTGTGTGGCCATCTCTGTGGTGCCAACACCCCCAGAGAGTTAGGGATGTACCCTGGGGAAGGCAGTGTGGCCATCCCTGGGGTGCCCACACCCCCAGAGAGTCAGGGATATACCCTGGGGAAGGCAGTGTGGCCATCCCTGGGGTGCCCACACCCCCAGAGAGTCAGGGATGTACCCTGGGGAAGGCAGTGTGGCCATCCCTGGGGTGCCCACACCCCCAGAGAGTCAGGGATGTACCCTGGGGAAGGCAGTGTGGCCATCCCTGGGGTGCCCACACCCCCAGAGAGTCAGGGATGTACCCTGGGGAAGGCAGTGTGGCCATCTCTGTGGTGCCAACACCCCCAGAGAGTTAGGGATGTACCCTGGGGAAGGCAGTGTGGCCATCTCTGTGGTGCCAACACCCCCAGAGAGTCAGGGATGTACCCTGGGGAAGGCAGTGTGGCCATCCCTGGGGTGCCCACACCCCCAGAGTCAGAGATGTACCCTAGAGGAAGAAGTGTAGTCATCTCTGGGGGGGCCATCAGCCCCAGAGATTCTGTGACGTCTGTTTGGGGAAGAGAACTCTCTGAGACCCTTCCCCCAGGTCCCCTTATTCAGGTCATGCACAGTCCACAGGTCCCTTAGGATCTCCAAACAGGTCATACATAGGCCTCCTGACCAGGTCACGCACAGGTCACACAGAAGACCCCCTGGTCGAGTCACACAGGTCCCCTTTGTGCATTACGTAGCTCTCTCTCTCTCTCTCTCTCTCTCTCTCTCTCTCTCTCTCTCTCTCTCTCTCTCTCTCTCTCTCTCTCTCTCTCTCTCTCTCTCTCTCTCTCCAATTCACTACACTTGCCAATAATTTCTTCCCGGAATCGTATTACATAGCGAGTTTAAGTATACGTGTTAAGGACGGAATTGTGAAAGTTGTTGCCACGATCACAGTGTGACTACATGGTTGGTTACATGATTACATTGGTTGGTTACATGATTACATTGGTTGGTTACATGATTACATTGGTTGGTTATATGATTACATTGGTTGGTTACATGATTACATTGGTTGGTTATATGATTACATTGGTTGGTTACATGATTACATTGGTTGGTTACATGATTACTTTGGTTGGTTACATGATTACATTGGTTGGTTATATGATGAAGGTATGGTAGGGAAACACCAAGACGTAGTGTTAGGGAATTCACAGTGTGAACTGCTCACGTATTGTAGTGATGATGATGTGTTCGGAATATACCAGGCTGGTGGGTGGTGAGTATTATGAACGTATCCTGTACTACCCTTGAACACGACGGTACGACCCTTGAACACGACGGTACCACCCTTGAACACGACGGTACCACCCTTGGTTGTGGTGGCATGGTCTTCGATTAGACTCTTCCTGGTCTGGTCAAAGGCCAGGCCATCGTACCTAAGGGCCATGCTAGAGGGTGGTACCGTCGTGTTCGAGGGCCGTACCGTCGTGCTCGAGGGTCGTACCGTCGTGCTCGAGGGTCGTACCGTCGTGCTCGAGGGCCGTACCGTCGTGCTCGAGGGTCGTACCGTCGTGCTCGAAGGTCGTACCAAGGGAGGTACATAGACTGGTGCACATCAGCACTGCCAAGGTGACTAGGAAATATGGCAGCGTTCCACACATGACAGCTCTCCTCTTGTGTCTCGCCAGCGACTCGGGTTCGAATCCCTCCACGCCAAGCAACTTGCCTCTCTTCATCCACCGTAGGTGCGACATCGCTAATGAAGATCTACAGGATCTTGGCCCTTATAACATCACCGGGCTCAGTAATGTGGTCATAACGTGCTATACCCTCGGCTGGCATTAATTATATACATATTTTTCTGAGTAATTAAAGTTGGGGCTCGTGTGATTATTGATTAACTTATTGATCGACTTGTGAAGTGGATTTGGCTTAATGATTAGCAACCGAAAACTCGAGGATTATTTTTTTGATGTCAAGTGATTTAAGTAGATACAGGTGGATTATAAGTAGTCCTAGATACTTACATACATTGACAGGTGGAGACTTGAGTTGTTAATTATATGCGTGGAGCACGACGGTACGACCTGAGGGTATCCTGGCCTGACCTTTGACCCGACCCGGCCGTACTCGAGGGTCGTCCTGTTGTGCTGAGGGGTCGTACTTGATCGTACCGTCGTGCTCAAGGTACGTACCGTCGTGCTCAGGGTACGTACCCATCGTGTTCAAAGGGGTTGAATCAGCAGCTGTGACAGGATTAGTGTGAGGATTGAGGGATGCGTGTATGTGTGTGTGTTTGTGTGTGTGTGCGTGTGTGTGTGTGTGTGTGTGGGCCGGGGTTAGTGAGGGAGACGACCCAGCAGACAGAGCAGGTCTCATGAAGGAAGGAAGGGCGGGTGTGGGCGGGCGTTCCGGCACCTGGTCATCCCCCTCCCACACACACACACACACACCACGCTCTCCCCTCCCCCGTACACTGGTGCTGGGCTGGCCAGGTCCACGCCAGACAGAGGTATAGGAGCTTGTGCACGGTACGAGATTCCGTGTATGGTACAGGGACGTGTGTATGGTACAGAGACGTGTGTATGGTACAGGGACGTGTGTGTGGTACAGAGACGTGTGTATGGTACAGGGACGTGTGTATGGTACAGAGACGTGTGTATGGTACAGAGACGTGTGTATGGTACAGGGACGTGTGTATGGTACAGGGACGTGTGTATGGTACAGAGACGTGTGTATGATACAGAGACGTGTGTATGGTACAGAGACGTGTGTATGATACAGAGACGTGTGTATGGTACAGAGACGTGTGTATGATACAGAGACGTGTGTATGGTACAGAGACGTGTGTATGATACAGAGACGTGTGTATGATACAGAGACGTGTGTATGATACAGAGACGTGTGTATGGTACAGAGACGTGTGTATGATACAGAGACGTGTGTATGGTACAGAGACGTGTGTATGATACAGAGACGTGTGTATGGTACAGAGACGTGTGTATGGTACAGGAGGTAGAGACGCGCGCATCTATATACCCCCGCCAAGGTAGAGTACGTCTGTGTAGATGATGCAGCCAACACACGTCCAGGGCAGATACAGTGTGTGGACCAACTGTAGCAGGACACACGCACACACACACACACACACACACACACACACACACACACACACACACACACACACACACACCACACACACACACACACACCACACACACACACACACACACGGCCGGGGAGGGGGGGGGGCTCAGGGGGTGTGCACGGTAGAGTGGGCTTGAGCGGTAGTGTTGCTGAGGTGTAGTGTGGTGCGGGGTTTCATCTACACTCACCTACTACTACACCCTGCAGGTGTGTGGGGAAGGGGGGGAGGGGAGGGGACTGTCTCAGGGTGTGTACATACGTGGGGATGGTGGTGGGGGGAGGGGGGGTTACACTCGTGGGGTGGCATCACTCCAATGATAGACGTGTTTACCTCCCGCTGCCTTACTGAGTTACCTGTTGCTGAAGTGCTCCTCCCTCACTCACCTCCCTCCCTCCCTCCCTCCCTCCGTACACTCCCTCACCCCCATCCCTCCGTACACCTTCCCTCCCCTCCTGTACACTTCTCTCGCCAGACCCTCAGTTGAGTGGTCGTGTTGTGGACTCAGTTGCACGGTGAGGGAACTGTTCTGTGTTGACCTGGCTGTTGGCTCTCTCCAAGATGGGGACATATATATAGTGATCAAGTCTCCCCTCACTCCTCTTTCTTCCGAGGTGGACAGGTTCAGCAGGGCTGTCCTAGCCGCCTCCCCCGTGCCACTCGGGTCTGGTGCCGTCCATGTTGCACTCCTGTGCACGTTCTCCAGCAGATCTGGGTTTGTCCCCCCGCTGACCCCGGGGGTCAGCAGACCACAGTGGTATACGCCGGCCGTAGGGGGACGACCCAGGTCGTCGCGTGGTTCAAAGCCAGTTCGGGAGTGACCGAAATATACTCCGCCAAATACTTTCCACGCTTGTCCATCCCCCCCCCCTCCGAGGGGGCCCACCGTGGCCAGGGTCACTGGGTGTATTTCCCCAACCCCCCTGGGGGCGAACAGGTGTATGGGCGTGTGGCCACGTGTGGGCGTGGGCAGGTGTGTGTGGGCGTGGGCGTGTGGGCGACCCTGAATTAAGGCGGTAGCCACACTACCACCACAAGAGTCGTGCAGGGCAGGACAAGGCCATCCCGGAGGTGCTCGGTAGAGTCGATCATCTGCAGCAGTCTAGTGAGAAACACGACCTTATGGTGGTGGTGGCCCCAAGCGCCTTTACTCCACTGGTCACAATGTCCGGTAAAGCTGATGGTTTTCAGTAAGCTGTGGGAAGCTTACCAAGACTAAGCTGTCGCCTTCGTGTTGTCAGATTGAGCTGTAGCTGTGTCGTACCGTCATGCTCAAGGGTCGTACCGTCGTGCCCAAGGGTCGTACCGTCGTGCTCAAGGGTCGTACCGTCGTGCCCAAGGGTCGTACCGTCGTGCTCAAGGGTCGTACCGTCGTGCCCAAGGGTCGTACCGTCGTGCTCAAAGGATTGCTATACTCCGTCACATCTATCTATTTTTCTATATATCTATCTAACTATATATATATATATATATATATATATATATATATATATATAGATATATAGATATATAGATGTGTGTGTGTGTGTGTATGTAATTGAAACTGATATATAGATAGTAAAAACAGTGTCAGACAGAATTGTATAAAAATATATGACCGTCAGTGATCATGTTGGAAGAGATCAGATTGAAACAGAACCCTAAATATATTTCCAGAGGATTAACGAACCCGTAAATGTATTTCGCGAGGCTTAACGAACGCTTCAGTGTGTGTATTTCGTGAGGTTTAACGAACGCTTCAGTGTGTATATTTCGCGAGGTTTAATGAACCCGTAGATGTATATTACGTCACGTTAAACGATGAGCGAGGTTTAACGAATCGTAAATGTATTTCGTGAGGTTTAACGAACGCTTCGGTATATATATTCCAGTACGTTTGAACGGATCAACAAGATCAGGTTGTGAGTCGACTGAATATTTTGTAAGATAGATAGATACACTGTATATGTAAGATAGATACACTGTATATGTGAGAGTATATGTAAGATAGATAGACAAACTGTATATGTAAGATAGATACACTGTATATGTGAGAGAGTATATGTAAGATAGATAGACACACTGTATATGTAAGATAGATACACTGTATATGTGAGAGTATATGTAAGATAGATATACTGTATATGTGAGAGTGTATGTAAGATGTGTTGGTCCGTCCGTCTGGCGGCTCACACAAGGATCTTCCCTCGTGGTTTACGTGGTGTGGTTTACTTTGGGGATCGTCTTGACTACGGGTGTCGGTTTACTGGTTATGGGGGGGTATACCCCTGGGTATATGGCCCGAGGTATACCAGATATGTCAGCGACCGATGGTAGTATACTAGGCAGTAAGGGTGTATCTGGCTGGTCAGTGTACCTTGGGGGGAGGGGGAGGGAGGAGGGGTGGTGTTAGTGCGCCATTGTAAACTAATACATTAGTTGGATTAATGTAAACTTTCAGTATTTAAATGTATTGTTAATTATGACGTTTTTTCCCCACAGGTATGTTCAACATAGCCAGCGTTCACACCCCAAGCAGGAAGTGTAAGTGAAATTATTATTATTATTATTATTATTATTATTATCATTATTATTATCATTATTATTATTATTATTGTTATTATTATTATTATTATGCCCCAGAACCCCATTTTATAGGGTTCCTGCCACCTCGAGGTTGCGCTCCACGCAGCAGCAGGGAAGTGATGCAGTCTTTCAGAAAGATTATTCTTGTCACTACCGTACTCCTTTCCGTCCACGCGGTGTTACCTTATGCCGTGCGGTGTAACACCTTGCGGACGACCCGGTAACACACACACACACACACACACACACACACACACACACACGTTATGAGCCAGGTCACTGAGGGGTGCACGTGGTGTGGTGATATTGACTGCCAACCACGAGGGTAAACACGAAGGGTCATACATGGCTCCACTTCCGTGTACCGTGGAGATGTGATTACACCGGAGTGTACTCGGTGTATCACCGTGTTTCAACTACCGTGGTAATCATCGCCCACACACCGCACGTGAATGGTAGTACTACAGTTACGTGGTTGTTGGTGGTAGCACATTCTCGCTGGCGCCCAGGACTGCGTCGCACAAGGTCACATTAATTACGATCAGCAATGTTGAGATGACACGGTGACCGTATGATGTATGTGTCTATAATGATGACCTCTCTCTCTCTCTCTCTCTCTCTCTCTCTCTCTCTCTCTCTCTCTCTCTCTCTCTCTCCTTCCACACTCAGTACCCCCGCCCCGCCCCGCCCCTCGCCCCCCTTCCCCCCCAGACGGCGTGTGGTATGCGTTACGCACACAGCAACAGTGTGATGATCCACATAGCGTGACACCAGGGGCCCCCCCCCCCACCAGTAGCCCAGGGAGGGGGGGTGAGGGGAGAGCGTCCCTCACACACCCCCCCTCCTCCTCACCCCCTCCTCCCCTCACTCCTCATGATGAGGTGCAAACAGTACTCTGCCAGACAGGACCCCGGGTTGGTCCTTATGCCGGGCGTTGAGAAGGCTCAAGATGGCGTGGCTTCAAGGGGGAGGGTTGGCGTTGCGGGTTAGGTCCCTTCTGGCGCCTCGACCCGCCCACGTCACCGACCCGTCGTAACCTGACCACTTGGGGGGGGGGGGGGGGAGGTTGTAGTGACGGAGTGGTGGTTGTAGTGGCCGAGTGGTTGTTATAGTGGAGGTGTTGTAGTGGTGAAGTGGTTCTTATAGTGGAAGTGTTGCAGTATCGAAGTGGTTGTTGTAGTGGTGTTGGTTGTAGTGGCGAAGTGGTTGTTATAGTGGTGTTGAAGTGGCGAGGTGGTTGTTGTAGTGGCGAGGTGGTTGTTATAGTGGTGTTGAAGTGGTGAAGTGGTTGTTATAGTGGTGTTGTAGTGGCGAGGTGGTTGTTATAGTGGTGTTGAAGTGGTGAAGTGGTTGTTATAGTGGTGTTATAGTGGTGAAGTGGTTGTTATAGTGGTGTTGAAGTGGCGAGGTGGTTGTTATAGTGGTGTTGTAGTGGTTGTTGTAGTGGTGGGTTATTTTTTGTAGGGTTTGTGGGTTGTGATGAGGATATTGTCGGTAGAATGGTCAGGAACTGACGCAAATTATTTATTTATTAATTCATTTATTTATTTATTTAATACTGAGACGAGGACCTCCCTCGTAGATTGGGTGCTGGTGTTGCCAGCGATCTGTCTTGCAGCCACACGAGGTTGCGCTACCTCCAGTAGCAGGGGAGCGCGAACTTCTTTTTAGAGTGAGGAGTTTCTCCTGACGGAGCTGTGTAAACTCCCGGCGTCAGAGCCTCGCTGAAGGTGACCTGAGCGTGTGACCTCTTGTGACCTGTTGCTCACACATGGTCTCTGGTGATGTCTCCTTCCCCACACACACACACACACACACACACACACACACACACACACACACACACACACACACCTCCTCCTTCCCCAACACCCTTCCTTTCCCCCTCCACACACACCACAACCCCTCCTTTCTCCCCACACACCCCTCCTTTCTCCCCCCCCCACACCCCTCACATGGATCTTCCCCACACTTGCTAGTGTCATACTCCCCCCCTCCCCCCATCCTCCCTTGCTCTATCTCTCCTCCCCCTCCCCCCCAACCCCCCTCGTCCTGGTTACCAGGGCAACACATACCTCCCTCCCTCCCTCCTCTCACGATATTTTTCCTCTCTCTCTCTCTCTCTCTCTCTCTCTCTCTCTCTCTCTCTCTCTCTCTCTCTCTCTCTCTCTCTCTCTCTCTCTCTCTCTCCCCCTTGCCTGGCGGGGAGTGGCAGTGTGTGTGCTTGCCACTTCCCCGCCTCGCCACTAGAATTTCATTGGCGGTGTCCGTCCATCTGTGCCAGGGGTCCGGCCAGCCAGACCCCCAGGGTGTCGTGTGGTAACTTCCACCCCCCCCCCCCTGTTCGCTCCCCATGTCTTTACCCTGTGGGTCTGATTCACCCATGGACCAGCGACCAGTCCCCCCGGGTGGAGGGAAGAGCCATGGGTTTAGCCATCAGTCGAGCTCACTGGAATGTCTTTCTTGGTAAGAGACACATGTCTTATCTTGAGCCACTTAAAACCATGGATGGGGTCCCGCTCTGTCGTCTTAAATACACAGGCACACACGTTTCCTCCCCTGAAGTACGTTTTTCTTGACGTTGATATCATCCTTCTGACTGGCCCATCCATCCATCCATCCACTCCTGGTCCATCCATCCATCCATCCACTCCTGGTCCATCCATCCATCCATCCACAACTTGTCCATCCATCCATCCATCCATCCATCCATCCATCCACTCCTGGTCCATCCATCCATCCATCCATCCATCCACAACTGGTCCATCCATCCATCCATCCACTCCGGGCCCAGCCATCCTGTCGACCATCGACCACAGACTTACCCTGGCCAGACCCAGAAGCCCCACCATCTTGTCCCAATCCCTCACAACAGGCTTCATGAGACGGTATTGTGAACCCTTCATGGGTGTTGTGAGCCCTTCATGGGTGTTGTGAACCCTTCATGGGTGTTGTGAGCCCTTCATGGGTGTTGTGAGCCCTTCATGGGTGTTGTGAGCCCTTCATGGGTGTTGTGAGCCCTTCATGGGTGTTGTGAGCCCTTCATGGGTGTTGTGAACCCTTCATGGGTGTTGTGAACCCTTCATGGGTGTTGTGAACCCTTCATGGGTGTTGTGAACCCTTCATGGGTGTTGTGAACCCTTCATGGGTGTTGTGAGCCCTTCACGGGAATCTCTTCTCTGGAGTTTTAAGATGTTTTACTGGATTCCATTGGATGATGTTTATGGTTGACTCCTTGAGCACGACGATACGACTCTTGAGCACGACGGTACGATCCTTGGGTCTAGTGGCCTGACCTCTGACCTGACCTGCCAGGTCGTGCAGAACGGGTTTAATGCCTGATTTCATTAACATGTATCGCTGGTGAACCTGGGCTGATGGCTTTTGTTTGGCTATGGCTGTTGAACTTACATATAAACAAATGACTGAAAGAATATTGAAAAACTCGAATGAGAATATAGCGTAGCTAATTGGTTTTTGGGCCTAATTAGCTGCTGGTAATTACGTTATAAAAAAAAGTTGGCCTTTATTAAGCTGTTTTTTTGTTTTGTTTTGTTTCGTTTGTGTCTTTTCCATTTCACATGCTCGGGTTTTATGGGTCGCATTAAAGCTGGGTGGCTGGAGGGTCTGTCGTTGGTTGTAGGTGGTTGTGGACGAGGCCTGGTGTCGACCACGTAAGGCCGTCACGCTCAAGGGTCGAACCCTCGTACCCAAGAAGTCTAGGTGGGGGGAGGAGCAGTCAGTGCCAGGCTGCCACCCTCCGTATGTAAACATCGAGCCAGCGAGGCCGGGGTTACGGTAGCGCATAAGTTATCTTCTTTATCAGATGACTCTTAATACCAGGGTTCGTATCCCCGTCACGTGCACCGCGCTCATAACAGTACTAGACCCCCACCCTAGCCTGATCCTGGACATTCTTAACACATCAGCGAAAATCTGATCTACGACCCTTGAGCACGACGATACGACCCTTGAGCACGACGGTACGACCCTTGAGCACGACGATACGACCCTTGAGCACGACGGCACGACCCTTGAGCACGACGATACGACCCTTGAGCACGACGGTACGACCCTTGAGCACGACGATACGACCCTTGAGCACGATGGTACGACCCTTGAGCACGACGGTACGACCCTTGAGCACGATGGTACGACCCTTTGAGTACGACGATATGACCCTCTTGAGCACGACGGTACGACCCTTGAGCACGACGGTACTATCCTTGAGCACGACGGTACGACCCTCTGAGTACGACGTTCCTGCCCTTCAGCACGACGAAGCCACCGTCGGATACAGAATGGCTCTCTGTCTTTGACCCGAGCCTTAAGGTTATGAGGTCAGATCCCGCGCCATTGTACTGGCCAAGGGTCAAGGGTCGAACCCTTTATGTTCCAAGGCCCGCACCGTCGACCTCAAGGGGTCAAAGTCTGGAATTTGCTGGCATAAGTAAAACTCCATATTCTCCATCCTCAGGCCACCGACCTTACTGTAATCATCCAGTTTATTTATTCACGTAATTTACGTCTCGTAAGAAACTGTGTTTGTGTGTGTGTGTGTGTGACTTTCCCCCAGCCAATCCTTGCTGGTATAGATGTGTCAGGGGCGGGTCCGTGCAGGAGGGGCTCTGACCCCCGCCTGGCCTGCAAAGGTCGAGGTCAGAGGCGGGAGTCGTTTGCAACGCGATCGCTGGCGTTGGGTGTTGAGCGCCATCTCTCTCTCTCTCTCGTGATGTTTTGAGACGGCTGGAGATACTGGCGCCGATGGTGTGTTGTGGTTGTAAGGTCATTGGTTGTGGTAAGTTGTAGTCCGGTTGTAGGTCTGTCGTTAGCGGGTTGTTCTTGGTTGTAGGCATGAGTTGGCGTCTTTCGTAAGAGGGGCGATTGTGATTGTGAGTGTTGAATGTTGTGGCCGGGACGGTTGTGATTGTGGTTTCAAGGTGGGTGGGTGTGTGATGATCAGCAGGCTGGTCGTGGTTGTAGGGTGAGTTGTAGCGAGGGTGGTTGTTGGCTCGGCCACGTGGTGGGTTATGGCGTCAGGTTGGAAATGGAGGAAGTGGAAGCGTATGGGGGAAGGGGAGGTGGTGAAGGGGGCAGGGGGAAGGGGGGGGGGTAGTAGAGAGAGTGGTGGGAGAGGGAACCCAACGACTTAAGTGTCGGTAATTATTGAGCGGAAACACTCACGGCGGTTAGGTTCCTGATCCCCCCCCCCCCCCCTCCATACCCCTATCCACCCCTGGGGTGATGAAGGGGATGGGGGGGGTGTCACTCATAACGAGGGTGGGGGGGGGGGGTTAGGGGAAGGTCCATATTACGAAGATGGACACTTCAAAAGTCTGACGTGACACAAACATAAGTACACTTATACACAGAGAGAGGATGTAAAGTGCAGGTCCTCACCGAACTGAAGCTATAAGTGCATAGGGAGTTTGTAAGTAAACTCAGGACACCCATAGACACTTATATCCAACCCGTTGAGCACGACGCGACCGTTATCACTCCTTGACCTTTGACCTGACCCTTATTAAGGGCGTGTTCACAGACCAGGCTATCCTACCCAAGGGTCGTACCGTCGTCCTCAATTACCATACTGTCCTGCTGAGGGTCGTGCCGTCCTGTTCGAGGGTCGTACCGTCGTGCACCAGGGTCGTACCGTCGTGCTCTGGTCATAGATAATTCCTGCTGGTTGACGTCGGCAGATCAGATGCAAGGCAGTGACCAGAAAGAAAATGGAGGAGAGGGAAAGTTCCAGCTTTCTAGAAATCGTTGTGTTGATTCGTTTTGGAAAATGTTAATAACATTTTAACATGATGGTGGTGGAGGGAAGAAGGTGTTATCCCGACCCCCGGTGTGTCAGGTGTCACATAAAGGGAATACAGTCAGGTAGGCAGCCAAAGGTATTTGGAAGAGGGAGGGGACCAATTTCTAATAGGAAGCAGAAAGTGGTGTCACATTACGCTCTCTAGTGTGTCTGTCTGTGTGTGCGTGTGTATGTCTGTCTGTGTGTGTATGTGTGTGTGTGTGTGTGTGTGTGTGTAATGTCAGAGGTGACGATGATGACATGAGACGTCCCAGGGTTACTGTGGTGGCCTCAATGGCCGGGCTTCCTGTGGTGAAAGGTCGTCTTGGTCACTTGACACCCACGACCCTCGGCACCAGGACGACCCACGGTGGGTCTCAGCCACGACCCACGGCACCAGGACGACCCACGGTGGGTCTCAGCCACGACCCACGGCACCAGGACGACCCACGGTACAGAGGGATTGAAAGGTACCCCCGGAGAAGCCAGCCTCCGAGCAGAGCATAATGCAATCATTCACTCGGTATGAAAGAAGAGCGAGGACGCATTCTTTCACCGAGCAGCCCTTCATTCATTCACAAGCTCCGGATTTGGGCGAGGTGAAGCTTGAGGATTTCCTTCTTAGTTCAACGGATAAATTGGGCCGTTGGAGGGGGAAGAGGGTGGGTTGTGCGGGACACAAACACCAACAGTTCGACGGATCAGAAGCCGCTACAGTGCGTTGAGGGGGAGAGGAGTGGGGTGGGGGTGGCCTTGTCCTGCCCTGCCCCGTGTCCCCTCCACCTTCGCCCACTGGTGGGTGGTTAGGTGGGCGTTTGATCCGTGGGTGGGTGGGTGAGGGGAGGGAGACTGTATAGGTCAATGGTCGACATTTTAAAAGTTATATTTAACGTGGGATTTCCCGCGCTTGACAATAGGGCAGTCAAGGTGTGTGCTTACTGAGGGTTGAGCATCGTTCATCTCCGGTCTGGCCGCTAGCTGCTGCTGCTGCAGCTCACCCAGGACGGTGACTTTGAACCTAGCAGCATGAACGTCGACCCCACTATAGCACATACCGGTGGTTGTTCCTTTTTCGTCACCATGGCAGGGTTTCACACGGCCCTCACACTTACTTGTACTTTGGTATGAATGATAATTTTATCATATACGAGAGTGTACCATCTCATATATATATATATATATATATATATATATATATATATATATATATATATATATATATATATATATATATATCTGAAGGTAACTTTAGCAAGTGTTTTTTTCGTCAAAGGTTCGTAAACTTTGTCTGTTGCTCTGTCTGTACGTCGTGTACGCGCGCGTGTGTGTGTGTGTGTGTGTCTACGTTTATCGTCGTGTGTGTACACGTCCATTATTTGCTTTTGACTTTCTGTGAAGGTCATGTGACCTCTCGTCATCGTTAAACCTGGTGTGATTAATCAGATATGTTAGTATTTAGCAGTTGTTTACGACTGTATATGTGTGTGTGTGTATACATGTGTATGTGTATTAGATGTGTACGTGTGTATACATGTGTATGTGTATTAGATGTGTGCGTGTGTATACATGTGTATGTGTATTAGATGTTTGCGTGTGTATACATTTGTATGTGTATTAGATGTGTACGTGTGTATTAGATGTGTTATATTAGCATATTACGTTGGTAAGTATGGCATGTATATGTGAGGCAGGAACTGTATTCGTACGTACTGAACAGGGTATGTATGGTATTGTATACATATACATAAGAGGGTGTTGGTATGTATGAGCGACGGTATACATATACATAAGAGGGTGTAGAGTTCGCTACAGGGGCCAGGCAGACACGTGACCCGTCACCGCGGGATAGCATTATAATGCAGCCACCCTCCCACGGACGGATGTATGGGTCGTAATCCTTCGTCAGGGAACCGGAGGATCGGCAGTCGAGGCTCGCCTGTTGGTCCACTCCGACCGGCTGGCTCATGTTTCTCTCTCTCTCTCTCTCTCTCTCTCTCTCTCTCTCTCTCTCTCTCTCTCTCTCTCTCTCTCTCTCTCTCTCTCTCTCTCTCTCTCTCTCTCTCTCACACAGGGTCACGGTTGCCGAACCAGCCGTTTCAGATGGTGTGGTTTCCTCCCCCTTCACCTTGGGAGGAGGGAGGAGAAGGGGGAGTTTCTTTCGCCGTGTTTCACATTGTGGCGGGGGGGTAGGGCGGGGTGGGGGGGGGGGGGGTAACCAGGTGGTGGTGGTGTTGTGTCCCGTGTGACGTTTTCTTGTTGTTGTTGTTGTTGTTGGTGAGCAGTGTTGTCTGGTCTCTCCCTGGTGTTTCCTCCGCTGTAATAAACCAGCGAGAGCTTCCTCTCTCCCCTCCACCATTAGCACCACCTCCTCTCCCTTCCTCCCTCCCTCTCCCTGACACTTCTCCCTATGGCTACTCTCCCCATGGCTCCTCTCCCTCTCTCTACTCTCCCCGTGGCTCCTCTCCCTCTCTCTACTCTCCCCGTGGCTCCTCTCCCTCTCTTTACTCTCCCCGTGGCTCCTCTCCCTCTCTTTACTCTCCCCGTGGCTCCTCTCCCTCTCTCTACTCTCCCCGTAGCTCCTCTCCCTGCCCGTCTTGCTGGGTTGGGCTGCCCACATCCGGGAACCGAGCCCCTCCCTCTTAAACCACACTCCCCCCCTCCCCTCCCCTCCCCTCCCCCCCACGTTTTTATCCTCCCTACTCCACCCCGTCAACAGTCTCCCCCCTTATCTCCCTCCTTCCCCCATTGATCTCCCCTCTCCCCGGTCCGGGCCTCGATCGACCCCACTCCCCAGATGGACATTTAAAAAGAAAGTTTCGAACGTACAGAAGAAATAGAAAATGAGATGCCGTCCCCCAATTTCCGTTTTCTTTGCGGACACCCGACGCTCGGCATTGTTAGGAGTGGCAGGTGGTGACGTGGGTGTAGGTGGGGAGTGGCAGGTGGTGCGTGGTGGTGTAGGTGGTGATGACGGGTGTAGGTAGTGATGACGGGTGTAGAAAGTGGTTGTGTGGGGGGGTGACGGTGCTGATGCGTGTAGTGTAGTGATGAGTGTAGCCATGATGACACTGGGGACATGTGAGTGGCTCCTGCCTCGGTGTAGTGAAACATGAGGAGGGCGGCCTGCCTCTCATGTCCTGGTTATGAGGATAGCTCGCCTCTCTCTCTCTCTCTCTCTCTCTCTCTCTCTCTCTCTCTCTCTCTCTCTCTCTCTCTCTCATGTCCGGGTCATGAGGGTAGGTGGCTGTTGTTGACACAGGTTAATTATTGTTATTGTTTATTTTTCGTCTCTGACAGAAGGGCATTTCCCACAATTGTTCGTCAGGTTTCCGGAGGAAGCCTGGAAAAGGGTTATATATATATATATATATATATATATATATATATATATATATATATATATATATATACGTTGGTTAAAGTTTATGTTTGGTTTCCTGTCAGAACGGCTTGCTTGATGTGGCATAACGGGGCCAGCACTCAACCCTTTGTGTGTGTGTGTGTGTGTGTGTGTGTGTGAGGACGTGGGTGTACGTGAAGACACACTGGTTGGATCAGTATTATATGAGCTGGTAAGATCTTGTGAGGGAGATGCAAGTGAAGGAGACTTAAGATCTTGTGAGGGAGATGCGTGAGGGAGACTAAGGTCTTGTGAGGGAGGTGCGAGTGAGGGAGACTTAAGATCTTGTGAGGGAGACTAAGGTCTTGTGAGGGACGTGCGAGTGAGGGAGACGTAAGATCTGCCTCATCTGGTGCCACACAATCCCACCTCCCAAGGTCGCTGGGGTGTATAAATCCTCCCCATTTGATGGCCTGTACGTCGGTGATGGTGGGGGTGAGGGAGGGAGAGGAATGTTGGAGGAGGGAAGCATAGCAGGTGGTGAGGGAGGGGGAGCGGATGTGTGGGAGGGGAGAGAGGGGGAGACGTTAAAGAGGAAGTAATGTGGTTGGTGTAGGGTCAGATGTGAACCCTCTCTCCGTGTGCCTTATAGCCGGCCCCACGACGTCTGGTTTCTACTCATCTACTGGGTCTCTACTGCTGGTGTTAAGTAGAAACCAGGTTGTAAAGCCCGGACATGTAAGTAGAAACCAGACTTACACCAGCAGTAGAAACCCGATACATGAGTAGAAACCAGAGTTACACCAGCAGTAGAAACCCGATACATGAGTAGAAACCAGACTTCTCTACTGGTTTCTACTCACACGTCGGGTCTCTACCGCTGGTGTAGTGTTTTGCTACGGTTTCGGCTCGGGTGTTTTCAACACGTAACACCAAATTGGTCTTTGATTTAGTCTCAGATGGTCCGTGTCTTTTCATTGTTCGTGGTCTTTGCCTAGCTCCGGTGGCCTTTGTCTTCACCTCAGATGGCCTCTATTGGCCTCTTGTTTTTCTACAGGTCAGGTGGTCCCTGTCCTCGGCCCAGATGGTCTGTAATTTAACCATCTGTGTAAGGACCTCCTCCTCCCCCACCCCTCCTCGCATTGTCGTAACGCAAGACATGATTGCGTTAGTGTCGTCTGTAAGGGCAGACGGCTTACGTAACTAGGGTACCAGGACGGCGTACGTAACTAGGGTACCAGGACGGCGTACGTAGCTAGGGTACCAGGACGGCGTACGTAGCTAGGGTACCAGGACGGCGTACGTAACTAGGGTACCAGGACGGCGTACGTAGCTAGGGTACCAGGACGGCGTACGTAACTAGGGTACCAGGACGGCGTACGCAGCTAGGGTACCAGGACGGCGCACGTAGCTAGGGTACCAGGACCGTGTACGTAGGTAGGGCCTACGTACCTGCAGGTAATATTTTGAAAGCAGGCAGAGGGGGAAAAAAAACAGAGGCCAGAATATGCTTGGTTGGCTGAAGCAGCGTGGATGATATATCTGTGGCTGAAGGGCGGATGTAGAGCGGGTGAGTGCTGTGGTGTACCGGGGTTCGGCGCCCGTGACCTGGTACCGTGTACCCCCTTACCCTTGTGTGTGTGTTGTGGTGCTACCAGGTACCGCACTCACCCGCTGTCACATCTGGCTGGGAGTGTTGTGTCTAGTGGTGCAGGCTCGAGCCGTCGCGGGGGTTGGAAACCTGCCCATAGTATTTTTTTTTTTTTTGAGCGCTATTTGTGTCTGTCTGTCTGTCTATCTATCTATCTGTCTGTCTGTCTGTCTGTCCGTCTCAGTCTCGGCACCATAAGCAAGGGACAAATCACGACAGAAAACGTATACTTACCACCGTGGTTTGCCCACTTCCCAGGAGACACAAAATGATAGCATTGTCCTGCACGTAGAGGCGTAAATTTGCATATTGATTTGAGACTAATTTTTGTTGATGCTGTTATACCGTGAGCAGAGGGGATGGTGTTGGTGTGGGGGGTGGGGTGTAGACACACACACACACACATCCATCACGTCTGTGTACTACACTGAGGCAAATGCCATGAGATGCAAACATTTTTTTTTTCTTAGGGGGGCCAAGAATTAATGAGCTCATTAGACATGTTGACTCATGGTTGGGACGTAAAAACAATGCCAAAAAAAAGGAAAACTACACACTTCTCGCCGTAGTAATGATGAATCAAATTGTTTCACCTCCGTGTAAGATGTTAAGAGAATTGGAAATATGATTCTTGGTATTTCGTAAGACTGGACGTGGTTGATGGGTGAGGTGTGTGCGTGTACGAGCAATGTAGAGGAGGGATTAATCTATCGCGTGATGTTAGTAAAGATGGGCTTACACGATAGATAATTGGTAGATTATATGTTCCGTGGTAGGGTGTGGCTTGGGTTGGGGGGAGGGGGATTAATTATACAGCGAGGGGAGGATTAATCATACGGTCAGAAGAGGCGATTAATCCGATTGTCTAGGGAAAAGGGATTACTCTACCGCCAGAGAGCGGGATTAATTATAGTCATAGAGAGATGGGATTAATTTTTTCTGATAGAGAACTTGATTAATTCTAGACAGAGATGGATTAATGTACCTCGAGAGCGATTAATCTTAGTCGGAGATCCAGGTAAGTTCATTACTCCTGGTGGCATCGCATGAGGATAGCGGGCGGTGGTAGTTCAGATGTGTGTAATTGGCTGTTAGTGGGGGCGGCGATGATTAAGCCGTGTGTTGACCCTGTGCAGTAGGTGTTGACGGGCTGGGTGGTTAGGTGGACACAAGGGCCGGCTTCCTCCCCTGGAGGAGGCGATGACGGAGGGACCCCTGATGCATGCTGAGCTGTGGCCGCTCAGACGAGGAGGTCCTCATGGAGAAGGAGGGGTACGACCCCCTGACCACGACGGTACGACCCCCTGACCGCGACGGAACGACCCTTCAGGACGATATTACCACCCCTGACCACGACGGTACGACCCCCTGACCGCGACGGAACGACCCTTCAGGACGATATTACCACCCCTGACCACGACGGTACGACCCCCTGACCACGACGGTACGACACCCCTGACCACGACGGTACGACCCCCTGACCACGACGGTACGACCCCCTGACCACGACGGAACGACCCTTGAGCACACCTTAACGACCATTGAGTATGGTGGGACTGCCCTTGACCACTACTTAACGACCATCGGGTATGATGGCCTGACCTTTACAAGCCCTTACAGTCGTGTTCCCAGGACCTCACCCTGCAGTGCACCTTCACCCTTGACCTTGCAGCTAGCGTGCCCCTTGAGCCACCCTGACCTTGTGTTGGTTAAAGTCACATTATGAACACGAATGTGACGTGTCGGGTAGTTAAAGCTGAGGAGGACCGCCCGTGCTTATATATATATATATATATATATATATATATATATATATATATATATATATATATATATATATATATATATGACCTTGGGTGTTGCCTGCTGGGGTAAGAATCGTGGTACAAAGAAGGGACACACACACACACACACACACACACACACACACACACACACACACACACACACACACACACACAGCGGTAGGGTTACATGACGCCTTGGTGTACCGTTGTGTACCATGTGTGTGTGTGTGTGTGTGTGTACCCGTGTCTCCTCCGTAACTCTGGGGTGCTGTATAACCCCTTCCCTCCCCCTCCCTCCCTCCCCACATGTCTCCTTGTAAGTGTGTTAACCTCCATTATGCCCCACCCACACGTTATTACCAGCATGTCTTTGATGGCTATTATCCTGCCAAGCATATATACGTGTATATATATATATATATATATATATATATATATATATATATATATATATATATATATATATATATATATGTGTGTGTGTGTGTGTGTGTGTGTGTGTGTGTAATCTAAGACCTCAGGACACCTTTAATGGAGATCCTTGGTGGCTGCGCTCCCTGTCAGGTGCAGGGAACAGTGGGGTCCTTTGGCGTGAGGAGTCTACCCCGTCCCTTCCTTCTCCCTGCACAAGACTGTGCCCGTCTTACCGTCCAGCGACGGTCACGGAGCCCCGCCGGAGGTGACCTGGGAGGCAGCTTGAGCCCCGCCGGAGGTGACCTGGGAGGCAGCTTGAGCCCCGCCGGAGGTGACCTGGGAGGCAGCTTCAACGCTGTACCTCTGGCGAGGAGGAGGAGGCAGGAGGGAGGGAGGAGGCATTAGTGGCAGAAGGAACAAATCTAATGTATTTCTTTCATATGCAAATGAGGTTCACGTGGAGGGCCCGGGAGCACCGGTGGTCCGCATAGACCACACGGACCCGAGTCCAGGCTCTCCTGGCGACACTCACACCCCAACCGTGGCCTTTTTTTTTGTTTTTTACACTGGCGAGGGAGTGTTGTGGGTAGAGTGTAGTAGGTGTGGACACTCGGTCGTTGTGAAGGTGTGCTACACCCCGCCATTACCTCCAGCACACCACAGCCTCTGGAAGGACCCAGCCTGGACTGGAATCCCGGTGTGGATTCCAGGAAATCCTGGAGGTGACTGGCAGACATTCCATGCTTCCAGGAGGCTTATGACGCAACGGTGCCACTGACGTCACACGCCAGAGATGCGTTGTGGTGACACGTGTGTCACGTGACCGACGTGACACACGTGTCATACCGTGACAGGTGCCTGTCATGCGTGGCCACGTAGTCCACGCTGAGGTGACAGCGCCTCTCCCGCGGGACGTCATCATCAACGATGAAGTCAGGATGGTGACGCATGATGGCTCGTGAAGTCAGGATGATGACGCATGATGGCTCGTGAAGTCAGGATGATGACGCACGATGGCTCGTGAAGTCAGGATGATGACGCACGATGGCTCGTTAAGTCAGGATGATGACGCATGATGGCTCGTGAAGTCAGAATGATGACACGTGATGGTTCGTGAGGTCAGGATGATGACGCATGATGGCTCGTGAAGTCAGGATGATGACGCACGATGGCTCGTGAAGTCAGGATGATGACGCACGATGGCTCGTGAAGTCAGGATGATGACACATGATGGCTCGTGAAGTCAGGATGATGACGCACGATGGCTCGTGAAGTCAGGATGATGATGCACGATGGCTCGTGAAGTCAGGATGATGACGCATGGTGGCTCGTGAAGTCAGTGAAGACACACACACACACACACACACACCTGGCATAAGGTTGTATCATTGGTAAGCTTAAGTGGTAGTTATCACATAGTCTGAATTATCTCAATACTTTAAAAAAAATTTCCTTTAATAGTTTATTTTTTTTAGTTAATTTTTCATGTGTTTTTCCATATTGGTCTAAGTGTTATTCTGTCTGTTTGCCTAATTATCATTTTTCTTGTTTATGTCTTTACGTTGACGTGTTCATATGTCGCCCTTTTATATTTCATTTGTTTACGTATTGTCGTTGTCTCTCATTCGTTTATTTGCATATGTGAAAGTCAGGCTCTTATGAGACGGTTGTTTTTATGTGTTTCAGGTGTTTTTTGCTTGTCAGGATCTGAGTGCTTTTTGTTTGTGTTTGCAGGTGTTTTTGCCATGTGGGCGTTGTGGGGGAGAGGTGGCGTGAGTGGGGCTTTCCTGTTGTTGTTGTTGTTGTCTTTGTTAGAGGCTGCCACGCCTGGGGTCTGGCTGAGTTCCTGTTATGTTCATCTGTTTGTGTTTGCGTTTGGCATATGTCCCTCACTCGCCACAAGGACACGGGTTCGGCACCCGTTCATTCAGGGTTGGTTAGCACGGGTGCACTGGCAGGGCCTTGCTCCCGGCAACCCCGTGACCTGACCCCATAATGATCAGGGAGGTCAAAGGTCAGGCCCACCTGATCCCCCCAAGGTGGGACTGAGGTCACCATGGTGGCAGTGGCAGACGTAATCATGATGACTGTTACGTCATCCAGCAGGAGGCAACTTAATGGCGGGATTATCTTGTCTTGTTATTATTAATCCTGAAGGGTGTGTGTGTGTGTGTGTCATGTAGTCCTTGCGTTGCTCGTTTGGTCAGGTCATTCTATCAGAGGTTGTGCAAAGTCCTGAATGCTGTGGTTTGTGTTGTGTCGGAACGCTTTCATTTTTTTTCCCTTTTTTTTTTGACAAGATGTGGACACTGGGGTCGCCACTCCAGGCTTCCCTCTCATGGCTTTCCCATCCCCTCACTCTTGGTCGTATTTATGTGTCTAGCGTTTTCTCTCTGACCGGCCTGTCTCCGCTGACGGTTATCTCTCTCTCTCTCTCTCTCTCTCTCTCTCTCTCTCTCTCTCTCTCTCTCTCTCTCTCTCTCTCTCTCTCTCTCTCTCTCTCTCTCTCGTGTACGATGTTTTTTTCCATTTTGCTCGAACGATTTCCTCTTTTTTTTTTTCTTTTTTTTTCTTTCTCAAGATAAGCAGACGCTGAGTGACGACCCTCACACTGTGTTCCCGCATCATTATATACACACACACACATGATCTCTCGCCACGTCTGTGCCTCGTGTCAGCTGTCGCCACAATAACCTCGGGCTGCGTCTTATTCTTGGGCAGAGCCGATCCATTCAACTCCTCCTGCCTGTGTGGATGACCTGACCCCAGACCGCATCTCTCTGTGTAACTCCCCAACACAAGTCCTTCCCGTCTCCTCTCATGGTGCAACACACACACACACACACACACACACACACACACGACCCGATGCGTCAGTTATTTGGTATTACTGTAAGGTCTCGTTTGTCAAGGGAAACCCTCACGTTACGCCATGAGTTAAGTCGTTTCCTGGTAAGACGAGAGTAGTGTTTACATGCCAGATTAATGATCCTCCGCTTCCCATCACTTGTCTTGATAATGCGAAGGACTTGATCATTTATCCCACGGCGTCCTGCTGCCTCGTCTGGACAGATTGTATAGAACTGTGAATTCACTTGACGGAGACGGATCGAAAGTCATCCCACATAATCTCACTCAGTCGATCTCCAGACTTGACCCCGCTTACCCTGCTCTACTTAACTCTCCAGTGTTCCCCTTCGTTCCTCTGTTCATGTTACTACGGTGTTTCTTCTCCCGAGGGCTGGCTGCCTGTGTGCTCCCTCCTCACCATCATTACCCCCCAGACCACCTAGTGCTCGGCATACTACCGCGTCACATGATCACCGTGTGACCTTCGGTGGTAACTGACCTGGCCGTTACGATGTCTGTTTCTTTCCCTACACCGCTAAACTTTGGCACTATCCATCCCCCCCCCCCCTCCTTTTTATGTCTCTCCTAACAAGCAGTCACACCGGGTGTCCAATCCCTTTACGTATACGTGTAAACTCCCTTTTTAACCCCTTTTACATACCTCGATTCAGGCTTGAGTGGAGGCGTTGTTAGCGTGAGATGAACGACGACCGTTGACGGCGGGCGTAACCAGGAGGCGCTGGTTTCATAGCCATCTTTATCCACCGTTACAAAGGTCAGCAGTGATGACGTAACACCCGGGGAGGGAGGGAGGGAGAGTGAGTTAGTTATCATCACTGGACTTAAAGTCAGCTGTGAGGGATGACGTCACCCCTGGGGTGGGTTGACATCACCGCCATGTGTGTGTCATTCACTCCCCCACAGCCGGACGTCAGGGGTTCGACCCCTCACCAAGGCGGTACGGCCATTGAGCACCACGGTACGACCCTTGAACACGACGGTACGACCCTTGAGCACGACGGTACGACCCTTGAGCACGACGGTACGACCCTTGAACACGACGCTCCGACCCTTTGGTGTAATGCTGTGGTTTGACCTTAACGTACTCAGTAAGGGTCAGGTCAAAGGTTAAGGCCAGATTATATCTAAAGGGCGCGACCCTTCATGCTCAAGGGTGTGTGTGTGTGTGTATGTATGTATGTGTTTGTGTGTGTGTGTGTGTATGGCGAAGCTGGGCTGGGCTGTACGTAGGTCTGTTTTTCCCGTAGGATGGAGGACGAAATGGGTTGCGTCTATAGTGGTGTGCGGCGAGGGGCGAGGGTGTAGGTTGTCCTGGGCAAACAATCAGCTGCTGAGCACTGCTGGGCACCCCACATCACTCGCTATTTTTGCCTCCCATAAATATGCAAATATACAGAGACTTGTTTGTGTGTTTATACTTAAAGACACACGTGAAGAAACGCTCACTCTGGGTGTGTGTGTGTGTGTGTGTGTGTGTAAACTGTATTGGAATTTTCTTTCATACATGCGCTAGTATACATTTGTATGTATAGGATGGTGGAAGAGGAGATGGTTTGATAGAGGGAGTGGGAAGGAGTCGTGTGGCAAGGACAGGTCATGACAGAGGAGTGGGAGAGGACATGACAGAGGACGTGGGAGAGGAGAGGACATGACTGAGGAGTGGCAGTGTAGGAGAGGAGAGGACATGACTGAGGAGTGGCAGTGTGGGAGAGGAGAGGACATGGCAGAGGAGTGGCAGTGTGGGAGAGGAGAGGACATGACTGAGGAGTGGCAGTGTGGGAGAGGAGAGGACATGACTGAGGAGTGGCAGTGTAGGAGAGGAGAGGACATGACTGAGGACTGGCAGTGTAGGAGAGGAGAGGACATGACTGAGGAGTGGCAGTGTGGGAGAGGAGAGGACATGGCAGAGGAGTGGCAGTGTGGGAGAGGAGAGGACATGGCAGAGGAGTGGCAGTGTGGGAGAGGAGGACATGACGGAGGAGTGGCAGTGTGGGAGAGGAGAGGACATGGCAGAGGAGTGGCAATGTGGGAGAGGAGAGGACATGGCAGAGGAGTGGCAGTGTGGGAGAGGAGGACATGACTGAGGAGTGGCAGTGTGGGAGAGGAGAGGACATGGCAGAGGAGTGGCAATGTGGGAGAGGAGAGGACATGGCAGAGGAGTGGCAGTGTGGGAGAGGAGGACATGACTGAGGAGTGGCAGTGTGGGAGAGGAGGACATGACAGAGGAGGAGGATATCTTGTGATGTTTGTGGTGTGAGTCATTGGTGTCTCGGTCCCGGGTCTCGAGTCCTCCTCCCTCCTGTGATGGAATGTATGGCCCGTCCTGCCACTACACCCTCTTCCTCCCCGCCTGCCACTACCCCAGCCCCTGCCACTACCCCCTCCCAGCCGTGCAACACCAACAGAGCAAGCCAGTGGTCCCAGAAGTGCTGCGAGATTTATAATATAGGACCTCGTCCACCAGAGGGGAGGGGTGTCCTGGGTCCTCAGAGGCGGTTATTATCTGATGTTTGCAGATGATGCTTCGTACGTGTGTGTGTGTGTGTGTGTGTGTGTGTGTGTCTTACGGACACGTGCGGTGGCGAGATAACAGCAAGGATGCAGGTGCAGTGCCCTTGCCACAGGCCTGATGTATAAAGTCCCCTACCCCACCCTGAAACATTTACCCTACCCTACAGTGCCCTGTCTATCTTGCAACATCTACCCTACCCTACCCTACCGTACCCTGTCTACCTTGCCATATCTACCCTACTCTCTGACCTTCATTCTTACCCTTTCAAGTACTTCCCCCTGCTGTAGAGTCCCTCCCTCCCTCCCTCTTTTGCAACATTATAATCCCCCGAGCCTTCACCCTACACGCCTTTCCCAGCGAACCGTGGACGGGTAGGGCGTGGGGGAGGGGGGGGGGGGAGCGAGAGAGAGAGACGGTCTGTTTATTTACCCTGTGGTGGGTGGGGGGGGGGGTGAACCCGGAGCCCACACAGATGTCTGCCGTGACGTCACCGGTTCCTCCACCATCACCACCCGGCTTGACTCACCCCCCCCCCCCCCACCAGCTATCCCCCCCGGGTGGGGTGGGGGGGGTTGTCGATCAACACATGCTTTCTCCCCCCCCCCCCTCCCCCCCTCCCGCAGATAACACCAAGATAAGCTGATAAGCTGCGAGATCCTGGCTAGAAGGCTGTTAGTGTCGTCACACCTCTTGATTGCCGAGGGTAATTATTTTTCGATTAGAAATTCAATGATCATAAAGATGATAATTGTAATGAACGGTTTACCAGACTGGCTCTTGCTGCCAAAGATGACTGAAAATGTTCAGTCAAAATGTACAGAATGAACACTTGGGTCAGACAGAAACATTGTACAGAGTGAACACTTGGGTCAGACAGAAACATTTGACTTAAATACAGAGTTTTAAGTCACAATGAGGTCTAGTGATTGTTGATGTTGACGACCTGCTGGGACGGGCCCGGATGTAGTTGTGGTGTCGACCTGCAACTCGGGGACGAGGGATCTCTGGTGGCCGGAGGTGCCGGTGGCGGGGGATGGTGCAGTAGCTTCTTCCCTAACTATTGGACGAGGTGGAGGTGTGATGGTTGGGGAGAGAGAGAGAGAGAGAGAGAGAGAGAGAGAGAGAGAGGAGTGTGTTGGTGTGTGAGGGAGCCAGGATGACCTTGATCATGACCTCTTGTGCACCTTGTCTAGTGTGTCTGTTGTGTGGTGGATGACCAGGCTGGGCAGAGGGGACCAGGCACCAGAACTGGACGACCTGGTGATGATAACTGGACGACCTGGTGATGATGATAACTGGACGACCTGGTGATGGAATCATTGCGTCTCGTCTTGACATGATAACACTCCCTGATTGGCTCGTCGTTTGATAAGGTCATTCCGTTATGTACAGTGAGCAGTGCTGGCCCCGTATGCCATGCCTTCCCGTGCCGGGTTATCCTCCCCTCCTGTACTATGTCGCTAACCCTGGCTGCCCAGCGTGAGGTCACTCTGTACTTGCCGTCGTGTTAACTCGGTGCGTCACTCACACATGTATGGACCAGGTATGTACACCCACCTGACCCTGGTGGTTGTCCCTCCCTCCCTAGCTGGGGCGCACCTCGCTGCAATCTGGTCTGCGTGGTATATTGGCGTTATTTTCGTCACCTTCCGGACTTTCCCCTCTCGCTGGGGTAGCGCCGTGGGAGAGGGGGGGGGGGGACAACAACAGTAGTACCCTGACATATAAGCCTCAGGGTAAATATCCCTTCTCGGCTCCTCCTCCTCTTCCTATTCTCAGAGAGAGAGAGAGAGAGAGAGAGAGAGAGAGAGAGAGATTGTAAGGCTTGAGTCGCCGTGATACACACACACGGGAGAGTGATCATTGGACAGAGGCGAGATTACGCTGGAGAACAAACTCAAAAGTGGAATAGACACAGACGCTTTTGTGGTGCACAGCGAACACCGGCGCCCCTTGCTGTCCTCCCCGCTAGCAAGACGTTGATCAAGGAGACGTGAGAAAGCGTTGGTGAGAAACGTGGCCCGACCACTGTGTGTGTGTGTGTCTACGACGATTGACAGGTGGTGCGGGATGCGTCCCCAGACAGCCTGGTGTATCTGTCGTCGTGGGGTAAGAGTGTGGTTAGATGGAGTCTTCATTGTTACCTGTGGGTTCCCATTTATCTTTTTCACCCCTCTTAACACTTGGCTCAAGTGCCACTCGATCTTTGGGGTGAGGGGTGAGGAGGAACCAGTGGAGAGCGAGGACCTCCTGCTCCTCCTCCTCCTCCTCCTGCTCCTCCTCCTCCACTGAGGACGACCTCGTCGAGGAAGTGGTCGGGTGATGGGGAGGCGAGCGATGTCGTTGTTTGGTTCCGACGCGGACGCTACATAATCGATGACAGACGAGCGGTGGTGGTGTGAGCCTGGCTCCTCTGGCCTCCACCAACCACCCTGTGTGTGACCACACGACGGAAGGAGGTCAACCATCGTTACGAGGGTGACCCTCGTCCCGTGCGCGACCTTGGGAGGTGACCCAAGGTGACCCACAGGTCACCACCGACGCGACGCGTCACCACTCCAGGTTTGGTCTCCATTCACGAGTGACTGGGATGATGGTCATTCGCCCATAACAGTCGTTGACCTTTTTTCTTCTATAACGAACGTCGTGTGTGTGTGTGTGTGTGTGTGTGTGTGTGTGTGTGTGTGTGTGTGTGTGTGTCTAACGTGCAGGGAGTGGGGTGGGTGGGTGGGGGGGGGCATGATCCAGGGGCCCACAACACCTGACTCACAAACCTGCTCTCCATGGCTGCACCCCGTCCCCCCCCCTCCCTCCCCCCTTCCTCTACCAGCACGTGAAGAACCACTCTGGGCGTAACAACCTTCCCCCCCCCCCTCTCTCTCTCTCTCTCTCTCTCTCTCTCTCTCTGTCTCTCTCTCTCTCTCTCTCTCTCTCTCTCTCTCTCTCTCTCTCTCTCTCTCTCTCTCTCTCTCTCTCTCTCTCTCTCTCTCTCTCTCTCTCGCCGTCGCACCTGACTAACAGGTGTGTACCTGACCCACTAGCCACACCTGATACGTGCAACCCGCCCGGCAGATGCGTGCAGTACCCACACACACACAGACACACACACACACACACACACACACACACACACACACACACACACACACACACGTTGTGGCAGACCTTCTCTGATACATTAGTGAGCATCATGCTATGCTGCCGGCAGCGTCGTACCCACATTTGCGTCTAGGAACATGATCATCAAACTCTGGCTTTTTTTAAGCTTGGGTGAAGGACGATTTAGTAAATGGTGGTGTTGACGCCACGCTGTAGTACTGCGTAATGTGTCGAACTGGGTACGCACGTATGTATGCATGTATATATGTATGTATGTATGTATGCATGTATGTATGTATGTATGTATGTATGTATAGAGCGAAGCTGATCCTCGTGCAGGATACAGGACCGAACAGTCGTGTCGATATCATCATGGGTATGTCAGAGGAGAAGACTGGTGATTATGGCCTAATGAAGGTACATAGCTTCTGCGCATCAACACAGGCGCAGTGAGGGAGGGAGGGACGTGGTGCTGAAGCGATCGTGATTAAACTGGCAACACTTGTGGCTGATCTGAAGACTAGAACATCCTGGTGTGTGTGTGTGTGTGTGTGTGTGTGTGACCCTCAAGGTCAGGGAAAGTCTAGAGTTAAGATTGGGACAGATATCGCTCACTCCCCCCCCCCCCCCCCCCACACACACACACACACACACGCCTGCTCTGGTGTGTACAGTACAGACGGCAGCCATGTAGTGGTGGACACACGGGGGAATATCCTGTAGCGCAGATCCCTGTAGAACTGTAGAAGTCTCTTCCCCGTCGACGTGAGCGACATAGAGGACTGACTGTAAGATATAATAAATACAGTAATGGAGAACTGTACCTTCCCTGACGTGTTCTGTAAGGTACATGGGCCTGCAGACCGCGGCCTCAAACAGCGAGGTTGTACGGTGTACGTCATGTTACCGGCTCCGGCTTCAAGACAGCCCGGGTGATGGGAGGGGCAGCACGACAGCTCCGTCCCAGGCCGAGCTGCGGGGTTAGAGACGAGCCTCCCAGACTCGGCGGGCCACGAGGGTAGAGGCGTAGGTAGCCAGTGTGTGTGTGTGTGTGTGTGTGTGTGTGTGAGAGAGAGAGAGAGAGAGAGAGAGGGGGGGGGGCCTTGAACCCCCACCTTTGTAATCCATGTCGTACATGAAACTGATGAATGGTGCAAGGAGGGATGATGGTACACAGTGGAACGAAGAATGAAATTGATAACGAGGAGAGAGAGAGAGAGAGAGAGAGAGAGAGAGAGAGAGAGAGAGAGAGAGAGAGAGGAAAAAGTTTAGAAAACGGGGACAGGAAGTGTGTCCGGGATTGATCAATTTTTCATTTGCATATCCTGGACGGAGCTGAAGATTGTCGGTGGAGGAAAGTTAAGCGAGAAAGAAACCGGGGGGAGGAGGCGAAGGCTGGAAAGAAAATGCAAAAGAAAACAGTTAGCTGATGTTGCACTGAAAGTGTTAAGAGAAGAAGGGATGGAACACTGGGACAGAAAGTGTCTTCAGGAACAGAAAAGTGCGGGAAGGAAAGTTGAGCTAGAAAGAAAACGGAGGACGACGAGAGAAGAAAATGAAATGAAAAGAAGAGAAAACGCGAGGAGGCGACTGAAGCTCACCAAAGAAAATGAGAAAAGAAGGTGTTTGTGTGTGTGTGTGTGTTGTTAGCCTGGCGTGGAACGTTAAGAGGTCTTATTAAAGAGGGTTTCTCAATAGACTCTGGCTAGCCCACCCTTCGGCCTCTCCCGCTCTCCCGGCCTGTGTGAGTGAGAGGAGTGAGAGTGAGTGAGAGGGCGCGGAAGAACACCTGAAGACAATATATTTTTTGCATAATGAACACTGTAGGAGAACATGTGACCTGTGTATACCCAGAGTTAGCTTTCGTGTTCTCGTATTTCTTTATATTTTTTTGGCCAGTAATTATATGTTTGACTCGTTTTTATTTTGAATCGTAGCGTGTTCATAATTTTTATCGTCACTTTATTGGTATATGGCAACTCAAAGGGTGTGCTTGCCGGAGGTCACCAAATGCATATTAATATTATTATTATTTATTATTATTATTTATTATTTATTATTATTATTATTATTATTATTATTATTATTATTATTATTATTATTATTATATTGCAGTTAACTTTACCGGATTAGATTTTTATTTACAAATATCATTCCCGTTTTCTTATTTTAAGAAAGTTGTTTAGTAAGGAACATGTGAGAAGGGATGGGATAATGGGAAAGACGAGCGTGGGAAAGGTGTTTGGAGTTTCATTATTGTGTCACACGCAGTTGCATGGGGCCGGTCCGGGTTGTCCCTACGTCCGTTAATTAAGTAAGCTGGCTGACGACGTATCCATTAACATGTTAAACTGCTTCCTTTCTTGTCGGTTTTCTCATGTTGCAGGAGATATCCTGTACGGTCTACGGTATCTGGATGTTTAGTTAAAAATGTTAACATCTCGAATGTGACCTTACGACCTTTGAGGAAGAGAGTACGACCCTTTGAACACGACCTGTTTAAAGGCGAGGCTGTCTTTCGCAAGGGTCGTACCGTCATGCTCAAGGATCGTGCCGTCGTGTTCAATGGTCGTACCGTCGTGTTCAAGGGTCGTACCGTCGTGCTCAAGGGTCGTACCGTCGTGCTCAAGGGTCGTACCGTCGTGCTCAAGGATCGTGCCGTCGTGTTCAATGGTCGTACCGTCGTGTTCAAGGGTCGTACCGTCGTGTTCAAGGGTCGTACCGTCGTGTTCAAGGATCGTACCGTCGTGCTCAAGGGTCGTACCGTCGTGCTCAAGGGTCGTACCGTCGTGCTCAAGGGTCGCACCGTCGTGCTCAATGGTCGTACCGTCGTGTTCAAGGGTCGCACCGTCGTGCTCAATGGTCGTACCGTCGTGTTCAAGGGTCGCACCGTCGTGCTCAATGGTCGTACCGTCGTGCTCAAGGGTCGTAACGTCGTGCTCAAGGGTCGTACCGTCGTGCTCAAGGGTCGTACCGTCGTGCTCATCGGTCGTACCGTCGTGCTCATACAGTTAAACCCGCCCCTAATTATAGTTTGAATCTCAGATTGTTTGAGGAAGTTGATGTGAAGTGTACGTGATTAGCTGGGAGGCGGTGGTGGCGGTGTGTGCGATGTGCATGCCCGAACAGTCTGCTTCATCAGGCGGCAGTGCAAACATCACTGGAAGATTGGCTAAGGGGCGCGGCAGGCTTGGGTAAACCTGGGATAGATTAGCATGGTGATAGACATGACTTGTTAACACACAGGTAATGTGAATTTAACGTAGATTTAACATTTGCAGTTTGGATTTAACCTGTTAGTTAAATTGTAGATTGTTTTTCTGCCAACGGCAGTGTCCTTGGCTTGTCTTTGTGCTACCAGTGGGTGTGGGTCACACACACACACACACACACACACACACACACATATATATATATATATATATATATATATATATATATATATATATATATATATATATATATATATATATATTCCTATGAGTCCACGAGGAAAATGGAACACGATAGGTTCCCAAGTGCACTTTCGTGTAATAATCACATCATCAGGGGAGACACAAGAGAGAAATATAACAGCCAGTTGTGCTTGTCTGTGTGTGTGTGTGTGTGTCAGTGCTGGCATACTTGGCTGTGGTCACCTGGGGTGTGAGGCAGGCAGGGGGCAGCCTTGTGACCTTCTGCGTGTAGGGAGAACTGTGTCAAGAACTGACTGTTGGCATGAACCACCTTGGCGGCTGCTGCTCCTGCTCCAGCGTTGGCCGGGCTTACGACGTTCTTACACCGAGCCGGGCGGTGGCAACACTGTCTTCCAGGTAGGGTCACCCCCGCTTGCAACACTGAATACCACGTGCAGGCAACATAGTTGTGAACCCACAGAGGCTGTTCTGTCTGTCTGCTTGGAGGGAGTCACTGATAACTGGAGTGTTTGTTATCTCCCGTGCAAGGCCAAAAGCAGAGTGTGGTCGGGGAAAAGCTTTCAATAACTTTTGGAGAAAGTTTGGAGGCAGTCAACACTTTGGAGACGGACTTTTGAGACGTTGAACTTCGTTAAAAGAAAACGTCTCGTGGGGTTCAGCACTTTACGGGAAAGTTTGAGAGGCATTCATCACTTTTTTTTTCTCCCACGTTAACTTTTATATAACATTAAACGCTCTCAAGGACACAATAAATAAAAACTTAATTTCTGGAGTCGAATTTTAAATTTGAGAGTTTTGAGTGAGAATATCTGTCCCTTATTATTATTATTATTATTATTATTATTATTATTATTTCATCGTTATTATTATTATTATTATTATTATTATTATTATTATTATTATTATCATTATTTTATTATTATTATTATTATTATTATTATTATTATTATTATTATTATTATTATTGCAGTGTTACGTTATGTTTTGAGCGGAGATAAAACTAGCGTTACTGAGAACAGATTTCCCTCACTTTTCATACGTTGAGGGATTTGAGACTTTAGGAAATAGACAAGAATTTAGGGTTTAAGTTGTGAGTTGAAGCTTTAAGGTTCCTTTGAGAGGCTAGAAGTCATTTAAATGGCCTGTGGTCTGGCCATTGGCCACTCCCGAGATTCCAACATGGCCATTGGCCATTCCTGATAATGGCCAGGAACATACAAGTTGGAGATTTATATGGAAATTACGTTCTGATGAATGCTCGGGTGGTACCCCCTGCTGCTGCACTGGTTAAGGTCCAGAGCCTTTTAGACCCTCCCGAGGAAAATGGCCGTGCTTGGCTGGCCTTTTGACCTTTGGAGTTTATTGCTGTTGGTGTGTGTGTGTGGAGGGGTTTAATGGGGCTCCTCCCTCCAGGTGGCCTTGGTAATGACGAAGTTAATGTTATGTTGCATGCGACAAAGGGGCTCCTCCCCCCCCCTCCTCCTCCCCTCCCTCCAGCCTGCTGACGCTGGCCGGTGTCAGGCCGCACCGGACGCTCCTCAGTGCCTGCTGCTGACGGTGTTACCGGCTGACGATGCAGCCAGGCGGCGCCCCTCCCTCCTGACCAACTGCTGACGGCGTGGGGGGACTTGTGTCAGGACGTAGGAGGTGACAGATGTGATCAGTCGTGAGGGCACAGTAGGTCACATGTCTTAATTGTATTTGACATTTGATGGATACCAAGTGTGCTGACTCTAAATCTGTATCTCCGTAGTCTGGTTTTTCAAAGCCTAATTCATCCAGGTCTATTTCCTCTAAATCTATTTCTTCTTGGTCTGGTTTCTCAAAGTCTAATTCATCCAAGTCTGTTTCCTCAAAAGTCTAATTCCCCTACGTCTGTTTCCTCAAAAGTCTAATTCCCCTACGTCTATCCTCTGCAAGGTTTCTGTGTCTCACATCTATTTCCTCACCCCAGTCTGTTTCTCTCGGGCATGTACCCGCAGCGTCTGTGTCCCGCCAGATCTATTTCATCCACGTTTGTATATCATCTGTGGGCCGAGCCTTCGACGCTGTGTTCCTGGGTGTCCAGGCCTTGAAAAGTCTGGGTTATCGCTAAGGCCGTGCACGGGTGCATGTTTATGTAAGCTCCCCAGCCTGTAGGACGCCCCCCCCCCCTCCCTCCCTCCCTCCTACCCTTACATTAGTGGACCCCCCCTGCCCCCCCTGCCCCCCCCCCCCCCCCCCTGCTCTCACATTACTGTCTCCCTGGCAGGATTTTTTCTTCTTCTTTCTCCTGGCCAAGGGTGTCAGCCGCAGGAGAACGGGCGTCTGGCCCGGCCCATCCACCTCACTCACACAGGGGCGGCCGTGCGTTGAGGGGCGGCGGCGGCGGCTTCTCCAACCACCCCCACCATCCCCTCCCCTCCCTAGTAATACCCCATCCTCACCACACCGCCCCATCATGTGTGGTGTGAGGTCCCCCCCTCGTCGTTTTGGCCCCTCGTGCGGAGAGGTCTTAGTTGCAGTGGTTGTCTAGTTTTTCCCTTTTCCCCCTTACGCGATCGTCGTCGCCCTGGTGGTGAGCAGCAGCAGGAGGCAGTCTGGGAGAGGACACGGCCTGGCCTGGCCTGGGTCTGGCCTGGTCTGGTCTGGTCTGGTCTGGTCGGGGCGGTGCACTACATCTTCACGTCCAACTTTCCCGTCCGCTGTGTTGACCTTTGTGGTGTTGGCTGTTGGCACACTACCACCACCAACACCTCCCTGATCGCTGACCCCTCCCTTCCCGCCCTTCCCACAACCAACACCGCCACCCGCCCGACTCCCTGGATTCTTCCTACATTCTCCTGTAACCTCATGGATTCTCCTGGACCCTCGTGGACTTTCCAGAACCTTTTTTTGGACTCCCATGGGCCCCGCTTAGAGCCTCTTGGGTTCTTCTGGACCCGGAGGGTGAGCCTTCTGCTTGGCTATCTTCGTGAATTGATAAGGTAGGACGATCAAGTCACTCACCCTGTCCTCCAGCAGATAACCTCGTGTGGGACCGTCTGGTCTCCTGTTATGTGGCCTTCCCACATACTGTCCTCCAGCAGATAACCTCGTGTGGGACCGTCTGGTCTCCTGTTATGTGGCCTTCCCACATACTGTCCTCCAGCAGATAACCTCGTGTGGGACCGTCTGGTCTCCTGTTATGTGGCCTTCCCACATACTGTCCTCCAGCAGATAACCTCGTGTGGGACCGTCTGGTCTCCTGTTATGTGGCCTTCCCACATACTGTCCTCCAGCAGATAACCTCGTGTGGGACCGTCTGGTCTCCTGTTATGTGGCCTTCCCACATACTGTCCTCCAGCAGATAACCTCGTGTGGGACCGTCTGGTCTCCTGTTATGTGGCCTTCCCACATACTGTCCTCCAGCAGATAACCTCGTGTGGGACCGTCTGGTCTCCTGTTATGTGGCCTTCCCACATACTGTCCTCCAGCAGATAACCTCGTGTGGGACCGTCTGGTCTCCTGTTATGTGGCCTTCCCACATACTGTCCTCCAGCAGATAACCTCGTGTGGGACCGTCTGGTCTCCTGTTATGTGGCCTTCCCACATACTGTCCTCCAGCAGATAACCTCGTGTGGGACCGTCTGGTCTCCTGTTATGTGGCCTTCCCACATACTGTCCTCCAGCAGATAACCTCGTGTGGGACCGTCTGGTCTCCTGTTATGTGGCCTTCCCACATACTGTCCTCCAGCAGATAACCTCGTGTGGGACCGTCTGGTCTCCTGTTATGTGGCCTTCCCACATACTGTCCTCCAGCAGATAACCTCGTGTGGGACCGTCTGGTCTCCTGTTATGTGGCCTTCCCACATACTGTCCTCCAGCAGATAACCTCGTGTGGGACCGTCTGGTCTCCTGTTATGTGGCCTTCCCACATACTGTCCTCCAGCAGATAACCTCGTGTGGGACCGTCTGGTCTCCTGTTATGTGGCCTTCCCACATACTGTCCTCCAGCAGATAACCTCGTGTGGGACCGTCTGGTCTCCTGTTATGTGGCCTTCCCACATACTGTCCTCCAGCAGATAACCTCGTGTGGGACCGTCTGGTCTCCTGTTATGTGGCCTTCCCACATACTGTCCTCCAGCAGATAACCTCATGTGGGACCGTCTGGTCTCCTGTTATGTGGCCTTCCCACATACTGTCCTCCAGCAGATAACCTCATGTGGGACCGTCTGGTCTCCTGTTATGTGGCCTTCCCACATACTGTCCTCCAGCAGATAACCTCGTGTGGGACCGTCTGGTCTCCTGTTATGTGGCCTTCCCACATACTGTCCTCCAGCAGATAACCTCGTGTGGGACCGTCTGGTCTCCTGTTATGTGGCCTTCCCACATACTGTCCTCCAGCAGATAACCTCATGTGGGACCGTCTGGTCTCCTGTTATGTGGCCTTCCCACATACTGTCCTCCAGCAGATAACCTCAGCCATGGAACATCGGGGTCTTCTGTTGTCGGGCTTGACCCCCTCCCATCAGATAACATCATCAGAGACCATCAGGTCTTGTGTTGTCTGTGCTCAGTAAAGGGTTTTTACCTCACCCATATTTCCCCCCTTTTATCTCGTTTTCGGATCATCAAACGCGTCTGTTTGCCGTAGCGCGTCGTCCGGTGCGATGCCATGAGAGGGGGCGCGGGGGGAGGCAGAGGAACAGCTCTGGGTGTTGTGTGGGCTGTACACTAGGGTGTATGTACTGTCTGTGTACTGTACACGAGGCTGTGTGCATACCGCTTGCCCAGTGAGGTGTGTCCAGGTACTGGCCACTTCCTGAGTCGGCTGTGAAGTGGTACAAGGCAGCCACCACCACCACCTGGGAAGTGGTACAAGGCAGCCACCACCCCCACCTGGGAAGTGATCAGACAGTGTGGAGTCGGTGTTTCTCCCTCCTCGACCCGTCATTGAGTGCACTGACCAGTCTTAAGAGCTGTTCCAACATCGATTTTTCTTTACCGTGGCCCTCCGGACGGCGACCTAGGAAGGTGAGTCTGTCTGTCAGTTCCCGTCTAGTGTCCCGGACGACAGAAGTTCGTCCCCGTCCATTGTAAACGACAGAAGTTTGTCCCCCGTCCATTGTAAACGACAGAAGGTTGTCCCCCGTCCATTGTAAACGACAGAAGTTCGTCCCCCGTCCATTATCCTCTTGCGACAGGTTTGACTCTGCCAGTCCAGTGTCCCGGGGCCACAGCAGTTCCTCCCCGTCTGTCGTCTCCTGGGAGAAGACATGAGTCCCGCTTCGTCTGAAGTTTTGCAGCGTCCCATTAAAAGTGTTGACGTTGTGTTGGTCTGTGTTAACTCCGGGTGCAAATATTTTGTGGCTCAGGCCTCGGAAATGTGGTCCCCTTTTATGGATTCTTGCTTGGGGCAGCACCCGGCCCTCCGCTCCCGAGGTGGAGGATCATATTTAATTTTAATACTATTTTTCTTTTTTAATTTCAAGGAGAATATTATCCACGATATTATCTTTTATGATGGAGACTCCTGGGTCGAGATGCACCGAGGAATGGTGTTAACTGATAAGACTGGAGACTTTATGATGGTATTCGCGAGGTGTTTTCTCGTCTCGTCATGTCCTTGAGGAAGAGTAAGAGTGGTGTTGGCCAGTCTGGGTGGGGGACAGTTACTTGCCTGTCAGACACACGTTGTAAATACAGTCATCACGCGACCCCTCACAAGTTACGAGTGTGAGAGGTTAGTACTTAGTTGTCAGGTCCGCCGTGGATGGCGCTGCTGCTGCTGCTGTGGTTGGCTGGTTCATGATGGAGGAATGTTTGGTTGGGGTGGGGTTGGTGGAGCTGGTCGTTGTGTTATTATGATAGCGTTTAGGAACGAGGCAGTATTACACACACACACACACACACACACACACACACACACACACACACACACACACTGCATATTCTCTTATTAAAGGTCATTACAGCCCAGTTTGAGGGGCACCGTGAAGACGTCTCGCATTGGCGAACCGTTTCAGCGATTATATGCCTGCGGATTAGGGAGGATTGGACACGAATCAGGCAGACGACACTCCCAGTCAGGCAGGACCATCTCCTCCCCTCCGACCATGGTCTGCCTCGCGAAGGAGTGGATGGTCTGTGCCTTGGTCTGCTTATGACCCGTCGGACCCCAGTGGCGGTTCTGAGGGTGGTCGCTCCTCTGCCGTACCCCAGCGAACGGTGAAGAAGCATCGCGCAGTGAGGCACTGGGCCACTCACTGCTGGTATCTCGGGGTGTTCCTGGTAATAATTCACCGGTGACGTGGTTCAGATGGGGAGGTCCGTGTCTGGAGGGGAGGGAGTGTTCTGTGGTCCCCCCGCCCCGCCCCGCCACCCCTGTCATGGGAATCTGTTCTTGATCCCGTAAGTCTTGTCCCTCACTCCTTCTCCTCCTCCTTGTCCTCATCCTCCTCCTCCTCCTCTAGCTTGTTGTTTGTTGCTGTTGTTTGTGACGTTTGCCACAACGTAAACGTAACAGAAACCCTGACGTGACATCTTAAAAGACAAATAAACATGGTAATCTGAAACGGCGAAAGACAGAGACGGTCGTTACCACAACAATAAGGAAAGTGGACAAATGAAGACGTTTGCAACAAACCAAGTCTGTCGGGTCTTTGTTGGTGGTACTTAATGTTTTGGTTTGTGTTGAGACTTGTCCGTTGTCATTATCGTGTTTCATTGTCCTCGTGGACTCGTAGGAATATATATATATATATATATATATATATATATATATATATATATATATATATATATATATATATATATATAGATAGATAGATAGATAGATAGATAGATAGATAGATATGGTTATATGTCGTACTTGTGTGTCGTTGTTGGCGTGCCCTGGTGTTGCAGTGTGTTGTTTTACTTGTTTTTCTTGCTGGTGTTGGTGTCTGTGGTTTGAGGCGGTGGTAGAGGGGAGGACCTGCGTGGGAAGTGGTGTGTGTGTGTGTGTGTGTGTGTGTGTGTGTGTGTGTGTGTGTGTGTGTGTGTGTGTGTGTGTGTAGTGTTCGGGTCTGAAGGTAGGGAGCTACTGACCCTGGGTGAGAGAATGGACTTAGGTTAGACCTGATGTGTGTGGGGGAGGTTTAGCACCTGGGACCTGGGGCTGAGGTCTAAGGCTGCGACGGGACCTGGCGTCTTGAGGGGAGGAGGGGGGACTTTAGGGCCGTGGCCTGGACGGTGCTGGGGGAGGGGGGGAGGGTAAGGGTGAGTGGGTACACAAGCCGGGAATAAAGGATCAAGTGTGGTCCGGGTTGGTAATTGTTGACCTTGGCCAACACCAAGGCGCCGAGGATTGGCAGCACTGCTGGCCTTCCCTCCTGTAGTGGCGTGGAGGGCCCGCCACGTCTCCTGTAGTGGCGTGGAGGGCCCGCCACGACTGTAGTAGTGAGGAGGGCCCGCCACGTCTGTAGTAGTGAGGAGGGCCCGCCACGTCTCCTGTAGTGGCGTGGAGGGCCCGCCACATCTCCTGTAGTGGCGTGGAGGGCCCACCACGTCTGTAGTAGTGAGGAGGGCCCGCCACGTCTGTAGTAGTGAGGAGGGCCCGCCACGTCTGTAGTAGTGAGGAGGGCCCGCCACGTCTCCTGTAGTAGTGAGGAGGGCCCACCACGTCTCCTGTAGTGGCGAGGAGGGCCCGCCACGTCTCCTGTAGTGGCGAGGCGGGCCCGCCACGTATCCTGTAGTGGCGAGGAGGGCCCGCCACGTCTCCTGTAGTGGCGAGGAGGGCCCGCCACGTCTCCTGTAGTGGCGAGGAGGGCCCACCACGTCTCCTGTAGTGGCGAGGAGGGCCCGCCACGTCTCCTGTAGTAGTGAGGAGGGCCCGCGACGTCTCCCGTAGTGGCGAGGAGGGCCCACCACGTCTCCTGTAGTGGCGAGGAGGGCCCACCACGTCTCCTGTAGTGGCGAGGAGGGCCCGCCACGTCTCCTGTAGTGGCGAGGAGGGCCCGCCACGTCTCCTGTAGTAGTGAGGAGGGCCCGCGACGTCTCCTGTAGTGGGTTTTCGGAAGACCTGAGGGTCCAGGACGAGGTCATCTGCTGCTGTAGGAGGACAGTAGTGGTGTCATGAGGTCATAACTTATACCTTTGGTGGAGACAGGAGAAGATAGGAGGAGGAGGAGGGACGTCCCTCACCCACCACTCCCTCTGGCTCAACAGCCCGCGAGAGGGGTAGAAGCTGCTGACAAATGAAAACGCCATAAATTATGTGGCTCTTTGAGAGGAGTATACTGCCTTGGAAATTTTATAGGAAAGTGTAAACGGGAAGAGTTCCTCATTGTTGACTTCTGCTGGCGTCTTGATGAGAGAGAGAGAGAGAGAGAGAGAGAGAGAGAGAGAGAGAGAGAGCAGACTCGTATCTTAATGTGAAATTTGGCTTTCGTATTACATGAGAAAGATGGTGTTTATCAGTGGTAAGTATCAATGTAGTATGATAAGTATCAGTGTAGTATGATAAGTGTCCGTGTAGTATAAGTATCCGTGTGTAGTATGATAAGTATGTGTGTGTAGTATTTAGCCGGAGTCTCGATATAAAGATATGTACGACGGTGTTGCGTGAACCCCCACATCCTGTGTTCTCCCTTCCTCCATCTTGCGTTGTACAACCGCAGCTGAAAATCTTCTCACGTTATCCGTATTTCTCATTCCATTTGACGGTCCTTGTATGTTTTGTTGTCTTATTTCGTAATTGAAAGACAACTAACTCTATATCCCTGGTGTCTGCGCTCCCTTTTTACAGAATGATTTAAATTCGAGTCTGTTTATTTGTTTTTAAGGTTCACATCTGAGGGACGGAATTGGTTTTCACGCTCTTCTCTGAACTTGCTCTTGTGTTCCTTCGTTCTTCCAAGTTGGGTGAGGAGAAAATAGAACACTACATCATGTGACGTGTGGTAATGTAGAGAGCGACTCCCCCTACTGTATTTGTACGTGTTCTAGTTGACGTCATAGCTACGACAATCATCCATTCTGAACACTTGGTTGTGTGACCTGACCGTTGCTCAGGTCATACCTGATGATCACGTCAAGGTTCATCGCTAGCTAACAGGTTTCTAACTACCTTACCCCGTGGTTTCTAATCCCCCAGGTCCCCTGGTCTCTAACCCCCCCCCTTTCAGCGAGTGGTTTCTCCTCCATTGAATCTCCGTCGTTTCGTCTTCTACGTATAGTTACTGTGGTGTGGTGTGGCGCAGGGTGGTGTGGTGTGGCGTAGTGTGGTGTGGTGCACTGTGGTAGGGTAGTGTAGTGTGGCGTGGTGTGGTGTGGGGCACTGTGGTAGGGTAGTGTGGTGTGGTGTGGTGTGGTGCACTGTGGTAGGGTAGTGTGGTGTGGTGTGGTGCACTGTGGTAGGGTAGTGTGGTGTGGTGTGGTGCACTGTGGTAGGGTAGTGTGGTGTGGTGTGGTGTGGTGCACTGTGGTAGGGTAGTGTGGTGTGGTGTGGTGTGGTGCACTGTGGTAGGGTAGTGTGGTGTGGTGTGGTAGCCAGTCTGGCCTCTTTCCGGGTTGATCCCTGGCCCTCGTGAAGTCCTTACCTCAGGGATCCTCTTGTGTGTGTGTGTGTGTGTGTGTGTGTATGTGAAGCTAGGATTTGTTCCATCTTTTCCTACTGTTTATTCTGTATGCCTCTGATCGCTCCTCCTTCTGTCAGTTTTCTTTCATTTCCAGAAATGTCTTATTACTTACGTCTGCCAGTGTTGCCAGTGTTTCACCTGGTCTGCCAGTGTTGTACAGATCTGCCCCAATGTACGGGTCTGGTGCCTGGCTGTTCACTGTACGGGTCTGGTGCCTGGCTGTCCACTGTACGGGTCTGGTGCCTGGCTGTCCACTGTACGGGTCTGGTGCCTGGCTGTCCACTGTACGGGTCTGGTGCCTGGCTGTCCACTGTACGGGTCTGGTGCCTGGCTGTCCACTGTACGGGTCTGGTGCCTGGCTGTTCACTGTACGGGTCTGGTGCCTGGCTGTCCACTGTACGGGTCTGGTGCTTGGCTGTCCACTGTACGGGTTTGGTGCCTGGCTGTCCACTGTACGGGTCTGGTGCCTGGCTGTCCACTGTACGGGTCTGGTGCCTGGCTGTTCACTGTACGGGTCTGGTGCTTGGCTGTTCACTGTACGGGTCTGGTGCTTGGCTGTTCACTGTACGGGTGTTTGTTGCTGAATGTTGTTTTTGTTTATTTCAAGGGCTTTTGTTTGTTGGCAAAGAGGATGTGTTTGATGATGTGTGAGGTAGGGTCCAGTTTGGATATTTTCTAGTCTTTATTTTAACGTAATTGTTGAAAACAAATTGTTTTGTTTATGTACTGTTATGTTATTTATTTTTTCAAATGTTCTATTTCGATTATTTTCAGATAATTTTCTGATTACATTCTATGGGAATTCATGATTACCTTTTGCATGAATTGTATGTGTGTAGTTGTTGACTGTGTGTGTGTGTTTGGCTCCTTAGAGATGGTTTCTACTTTTTGGTTCATGTTTGTTTGTGAGATGGCTTATGGATCGCTAACGTCTTGTATCTATTTAGCCAGACGGTGTCTGTCTACCGTCTGTCTGCCGTCTGTCTACCGACTGTCTTCGTGCTGTCTCGAATGGTGTGTGTGGCCGTTCCTTCCTGTGGCTTGGGTTGACAGCACTGAAGAAGAACATGTTCGACCTGGAAGCCAGGCCAAGTGAGGCAGTCCTCAAGGAGAAGCAGGAGGAGGAAAATGGACGGTGCCGATGCTGAAGTACAGAGAAGATACACACAGCAAACATATCCCCGGACGGGGAAGGCATATATCCCAACTACAGACGAGGAGGTGTCCCGGGAAGAAGAAACATGGGACACATTTGGTTTACTGGGATCAACAGATCTCTTAAGAGATAACGCAGGCGTCTCTCACAACACACACACACACACACACACACACACACACACACACTGTGTTCGCCTGGGGTATATATGTAAATGAGACAGTAGTAGAGCGTCATCAGCAAACAGCACCAGCAAGTCATTTTCTACCATACGTCAGTATATATGTATTCCACGCCTGACTCCTTCCTTCATCCCCTGCTTTATCATCTCCGTCTCTTCCTCCATCTTGTTCTTCCTCGTTCCACTTCCTCACCGCCTCGTGAACATGCTGAGGTGCATGACTGTTTCAGGCACACGGGTGAGGGAGCTTTAGACATGAGAGGTTTGCTGTCTCTCATGACTTTATTAGTTTTGATTTCCGTGTTAGTGGGTCGGCAGTGATTTTCACGTCACACACATTGACGGAAGGAGTCCTTCCTACCTCCCCGCAGTCGGGTAATTTGCATATTACGCATTACCTCATGCACCAGTGATTACGTTTTACATTTTCGTTTTTTTCTTTCTTTTTTCTTTTCATTCATCTTTTTTCATGTGAGTGATATTCATGTTCAGACTGGGAGACCAGGTCGCTCATTACTGTCAATGTCAGTCGTTATGTTTCTGAAATGGTTGCCCCCAATTAACTAGATGTGTGACCCGGTGCGTGAAGTGTGTGATTTGGATCAGCGGTCGTTAACGGCCGCTTCACCTTCCTGGGGGACGACCCTCTGAGCACGAAGGTACGACCCTTGAGTACGACGGTACGACCCTCGAGCACGACGGTACTACTCTTGAGCACGACGTTACGACCCTTGAATACGACGGTACGACCCTTGGGCATACGATGGCCAGGCCTTTGACCTGACCCTTAAGCTCGGCCTTTGACCTGACCCTTAAGCTCGGCCTTTGATCTGACCCTTAAGCTCGGCCTTTGATCTGACCCTTAAGTGGATGATAGCCCAGTGGGTCCAGCAGGTGTGTGTGTGTGTGTGTGTGTGTGTGGGGGGGGGGGGGGGGGACCTAGTAGTGGAGCGGTGGGCGGAGCGTCAGCTGTGTGTGGAGACAAGAGGTGGTGTGGACCCCCGTCGTATGGATCTGTGTTGCTGCCACTGCATGCGCCGCGTCTGTAAGTGCGGTCGTCCTAAAGCATTCCGTCACGTCCCAGGCCTTGGCTCCGCCGCTGTCTCTCCCGCTCCTCGTTGTTTATGTGCGTCGTGTACAATGTGCGTAATGTCTTTTATAGCGAAGGTCCTCCTCCTCCTCCTCCTCCTCCTCCTCCTCCTCCTCCCGCCACCGCCCCTCAACACTGCCGTTACTGCTGTGTTGGCCAGACATGAGTGTTACCTGCAGAGTCCGGGTTGCGTCTGACCTTACCGTAGCTCACGTACGTCTTACTGTGGTTACTGAGGCACCTCTCTACCCCCACAGCTCGGTTTGCGGTCCTGCTCTTGCCTCGTCCCCCCAGAGATCACACGTCTGTGTAACCTGTGGTGTTTTCTGTGAAGGGTTGGCGGAGGCAAGCGGCGGGCACAGACGTCTGTGGTTGAGAGCCTGTGAGTCTGGGAGCGTGAAGGAACTTCTGTGGGTCACACACACACACACACACACACACACACACACACACACACACACACACACACACACACACTTTAGGACCTCTTTTCAGGGAATTAAGGATCTCCAGTTTCACTTGGCGCGCTACCTAGTCCTGACGGAGGGATAAGGCTGGGGGCATTACCGTGTTATAACCGCAGGTATGGACGGGAATCGCGGGGTGTCTTATAGGCGACATGAGCCTCTTGGTCGTCGTGGAGGACGCCTGACGTGCCGACCAAAGTGTTAGGAGGAGAGACAAGATCGTATACTTTGGTCCTATGTTGGGTCATGTTCCTGAAGTGACCATATGTGCCAGGTTTTCCTGAAGTATATCCTGAAGTATATCCATGAAACATAATGATAATAATCCTCTTCCAGAAGTATATTGTAAACATCATCCTTCCTGTGTTTATGTATGTATGTGGTGAGGAATCTTCCATTGTTGACACGTTCAGGCAGCTGGGGGTTCCCCCTCTCTCTCTCTCTCTCTCTCTCTCTCTCTCTCTCTCTCTCTCTCTCTCTCTCTCTCTCTCTCTCTCTCTCTCTCTTCCCCTGTGACTCGTGAGCGTCCCCCAGGGTGGATGTCCGCGGGTGTTTCACGAACTTCCCCCGTGGCCTCGCCTGTCATGCGTGTCAACTGGATGTCATTTGGAATCGGTCGACTTCCTCCTTGTCAGACATGACTTGTCACTGAACGTCACGTAATTCATGTCTAACGACAAGACTCGTGACGAGGGAGGATGTTTCACTTCGGTCTTACATGTTTACGTTGACGTCTGTTGAATGGTTCGTTAAGCTGCGATCGTTAGCCGTATTTTTCGTAGTACTAGCAGGTTCGGCCCTCTGTTTCGCAGCTCGTGTAGAGGGTCCAGAAATTACGTAACACGTATGCCGAAGGCTCACTCGAGTACAGACGCTGACCAGCTGGCTATTGGCCGTTGTACTTGGACTTGCACCGAGCTGACTCTCCCACAGCATCGGAGAACGGCGGAATGACTTTCTTCGGTGGTATGACCACTCACCCTTACCCTTTTCGTCTTCATGCCACCCATATCGCCAATACAACCTTCCTACTCACCCGTAACATATTTTACCGAGACTTTATCACCGCAGGAGAACTAGCAATGTATATCGTACCAGGAAATGGTTGAATTATTGACAGGTATGTATGGTCGTAATTCGTTATGCGTCTGACAACTTTCTTGACGTGTCCACTGCGAGCGGAGAGACAGCCAACTATTTATGGCATTGGCTATTATTATTATTATTATTATTATTATTATTATTATTATTATTATTACTATTATTATTATTATTATTATTATGAAAAGTGAGTTTGATTGTATAATATGAATCTTCCTGTGTGTGGGATATTCCTTAAATGTACGAGTGTACATTAAAGTGAAGAGAGAATGGATGGGTGGAATAAAGATATTACAGTAATAACTGGGAAAGGGAATTGATATCTAGGTGGCCGAGAAGACCCGCAGATGGTGTTCACAGCTGGTGTCTGTGTACGTGTCAGCCGAAGTCAGACGTGCCACAGCTGGCACAGACGGGCTCAACCCACGATTACCGTGGTGAGGGAGGGGAGGGGGGGTGCTGGGCTGTGGTACGTGGGCACGGCTGACAGTACGATAACCAGACGCCCCCCTCCCCCCTCCCCAACACCATAGGACCAACAGGAAGATAAAAAAAAAAAAAACGCTACTGTGTGTGTGTGTGTGTGTGTGTGTGTAATTCCAGGAAAGGTTGGTAATTGAATGGAATCTTCTGAACTGTGGTCTTGTGGGGCGGTTATCAAGGCTTGTGGATAAGAGATGGTTTGGGTAGTAGGTTAACCCTCCTCTGGTTTTAAGAGACGTGTGTGTGTGTGTGTGTGTGTGTGTGTGTGTGTGTGTGTGTCTGTGGACAGACCCAGCACTGGGCGTCAGCAGGTCTCTATCATTGATCATATGTAATAATATCCCCTTTTTTTCTCTTGTCTATTTCAGGTAAATGATGGTGGCTTGTGGCGCCGGCTGGGAGAGCGGAGGTAAGTGAGACAGACAGACAGACAGACGGACGGACACGCTCCACCTGTGTGCCTGGCGAGGTGTGCAGTAATGTGCATGCACTCACACGCGCCTCGCTTGGCACGCTGGAGGGCCTCGCTGGCACTGGGAGGGACGTGCCACAGTGAGTGCCTAGCCTTGATCACGTGCTGGGGATGGGAGGGAGCACCACACACACACACACCCTCCCTCCCTCCCTCCCTCCCTCCCTCCCTCCCAACCCCCACCACACCGGGGGTGGGGAGGATGGGTCCTCAGACGGGCGGGGTGCGGGGGTAGAGGAGTGCCCCAGTAACAACTGTGAAGTGCGGGGGTTGAGGACATGGGGACGAGTTGGCCCAGCATGGTCCTGCATGACATGGTGACCACGAGGGAACGCCATGCAACACACAGCAGAGGACACACACCTGCTGTGATAGGTGAGGCTGTGGTGTGATAGGTGAAGCTGGGGTGTGATAGGTGAGGCTGGGGTGTGATAGGTGAGGCTGGGGTGTGATAGGTGAGGCTGGTGTGATAGGTGGGGGTGGAGAGCAGGAAAGACAATTTTTTTTAATCATAATTTCAGCGACCATAAACGCTGGCGAAGGACGCTAGCTGTTGATCAACCCAAAGGAAACAAATTTCAGGACGTGTGTGTGTGTGTGTTTGTGTTATTGTCATGTGTTTAGTACATTTGATTATTGATTATTGTTAAAGAATGTATGTGTGTGGTAGTGTGGGCCTCGACGTTATATAGCGTCTGCCACTGTGGTATAGCAGTACTACTGAAGCAGACCTTGCCCTACATAGGCCTGGGTAACGTCTTTCCTCCATGATCTTCCTCTCTGTTGTTTTCTCATCATTGGACTCCTCACAGCAAGAAAATTTCGCCGTTTACGTGATCTAATTATATCAAGAATTGTGAAAGTCAAGACAGTGTGTGTCTGTCGTGAGGCTTCTGGACTTTCCAAGAGGAGAACAATAACATTAGATGTGAGGGACGGAATTGGTGTTGTTGATCATCTCTGTACTGGGGCTTCTGTTTTTTTTTTTTTTGTGTGTGTGTGTGTGTTCTTGGTCTTTGTGAAGGTTTAAGTGAGCCTAACCCACCACAGGTAGGTGCTGAGTATGGTCTGATGAGGGCTAGTCGTGCACGAGGGAAATTATGCTTAATGTTACGTAAATATGAAACGTGAATATCTTTGTTGTGTGTTGCCAAGATGTTTTGCTTTGCGTACCAATGTGTTTTTGTCCATTACTGATTACTACCGCCACAAAGGTCATTTTCTTCGCGTGTTTTGCCAATGGCTTACTGTCCGTAAGGGTAAGGTTGTGGGGGTGTGGGGGATGAGACGCGACTGAACCCAAAGAGTCGTTGATGGTGGGGGGGAGGGGGGGTGATGGGGCGCGGGGGTTGCCCGCGTGTGTGTGCGTTTTATACCCGTCCTTAGTCGACCCCCTCCCCCCTCCCCCTCCCCGGGTCACGCCCCCAGGGGGCGGGTCAGAGCCTGCGCCGGTTAGTCAGACGTGGTCTCCCCGGCGGCGCCCCGTGACGTCATAGTGGGGTGCGGGCGGGGCGCGCGGCGTGACGTCATGGTGCAGGCAGGGCGCTGGGCATGACGTCACGGGGGGAGGGGGGTACAGGATGCGCCCTGTGATGTCACGGAGTGGTTTGGGGGAAAGGGGGGGGCTGGGGTGTCAGAGCCCCCGGATGTGACATCACACGAGGCGTGATGTCACGAAATAGGCGGGAAGCGGGCGTGAGGTGACATCATGGATGGGACTTCGAATAGGGAAAGGCCCACCGTTCTCTCTCTCTCTCTCTCTCTCTCTCTCTCTCTCTCTCTCTCTCTCTCTCTCTCTCTCTCTCTCTCTCTCTCAGCGTCAGCGGCACCAGCAGCAGGCGGGGTCGTGCCCCACGCGGGCTGGGAATCATCCAAGCTAGGTGCAGGGAACAGTAGATGAGGCGATGTACTCCATCTTGTAGTTGTGGCCTTGTGTGCAACGACCCTTGTCGTCCAACCCTCTCCCAGTTTTCTTTGTCGCGTTTTCTCCGACCTCTTGAGTGATGGGTCAAGGGGAGACTTGAGGTAATTATTGTGTTGAGCGATACATGCGAGCCAGACGCTCATAACTACCCCGGGTAGGGCTACTGACTCCAATATATATATATATATATATATAATATATATATATATATATATATATATATATATATATTATATATATATATATATATATAATATATATATATATACATTCAGGGTTGTTGGGCTTAGAGTATATACATTCCAAGCTATACACACTATATCCCCGATGGCCCCTATTGTGTGGGGGTGGGGTGGGGGGGAAGGGAGGGGCTAGTTAGGTAGGCAATGAAAATAGCAAACGGGATAGAAGTTAGAGGGAGAGAGGGATGGGCTGTGTTGATAGCAGGGGAGAGAGAGAGAGAGAGAGAGAGAGAGAGAGAGAGAGTTGGGCTGTGGTAGATATACCCTAGTTATGATTTGAGTCGATATTTAGTAAAAGAAAAAGAAAACTTTCTTTTTTTTTGTAATGGTGGTTTGTGGTGCAGTTATTGTAGTGGGTGGCCAGCAGTGCCTGCTGATCCTGGCGTCACTGATGATGGTGGCAGTGATGGTGGTGGTGGTTGGCCAGGGTGAGCAGGGGTGTACAGGTGGTGGTTGGCTAGGGTGAGCAGGGGTGTACAGGGTGGTGGTTGGCCAGGGTGAGCAGGGGTGTACAGGTGGTGGTTGGCCAGGGTGAGCAGGGGTGTACAGGTGGTGGTTGGCCAGGGTGAGCAGGGGTGTACAGGTGGTGGTTGGCCAGGGTGAGCAGGGGTGTACAGGGTGGTGGTTGGCCAGGGTGAGCAGGGGTGTACAGGGTGGTGGTTGGCCAGGGTGAGCAGGGGTGTACAGGTGGTGGTTGGCCAGGGTGAGCAGGGGTGTACAGGTGGTGGTTGGCCAGGGTGAGCAGGGGTGTACAGGGTGGTGGTTGGCCAGGGTGAGCAGGGGTGTACAGGGTGGTGGTTGGCCAGGGTGAGCAGGGGTGTACAGGTGGTGGTTGGCCAGGGTGAGCAGGGGTGTACAGGGTGGTGGTTGGCTAGGGTGAGCAGGGGTGTACAGGTGGTGGTTGGCCAGGGTGAGCAGGGGTGTACAGGTGGTGGTTGGCCAGGGTGAGCAGGGGTGTACAGGGTGGTGGTTGGCCAGGGTGAGCAGGGGTGTACAGGGTGGTGGTTGGCCAGGGTGAGCAGGGGTGTACAGGTGGTGGTTGGCCAGGGTGAGCAGGGGTGTACAGGTGGTGGTTGGCCAGGGTGAGCAGGGGTGTACAGGTGGTGGTTGGCCAGGGTGAGCAGGGGTGTACAGGTGGTGGTTGGCCAGGGTGAGCAGGGGTGTACAGGTGGTGGTTGGCCAGGGTGAGCAGGGGTGTACAGGTGGTGGTTGGCCAGGGTGAGCAGGGGTGTACAGGTGGTGGTTGGCTAGGGTGAGCAGGGGTGTACAGGTGGTGGTTGGCCAGGGTGAGCAGGGGTGTACAGGTGGTGGTTGGCCAGGGTGAGCAGGGGTGTACAGGTGGTGGTTGGCCAGGGTGAGCAGGGGTGTACAGGGTGGTGGTTGGCCAGGGTGAGCAGGGGTGTACAGGTGGTGGTTGGCCAGGGTGAGCAGGGGTGTACAGGTGGTGGTTGGCCAGGGTGAGCAGGGGTGTACAGGTGGTGGTTGGCCAGGGTGAGCAGGGGTGTACAGGTGGTGGTTGGCCAGGGTGAGCAGGGGTGTACAGGTGGTGGTTGGCCAGGGTGAGCAGGGGTGTACAGGTGGTGGTTGGCCAGGGTGAGCAGGGGTGTACAGGTGGTGGTTGGCTAGGGTGAGCAGGGGTGTACAGGTGGTGGTTGGCTAGGGTGAGCAGGGGTGTACAGGGTGGTGTTGGCCAGGGTGAGCAGGGGTGTACAGGTGGTGGTTGGCCAGGGTGAGCAGGGGTGTACAGGTGGTGGTTGGCCAGGGTGAGCAGGGGTGTACAGGTGGTGGTTGGCCAGGGTGAGCAGGGGTGTACAGGTGGTGGTTGGCCAGGGTGAGCAGGGGTGTACAGGTGGTGGTTGGCTAGGGTGAGCAGGGGTGTACAGGTGGTGGTTGGCCAGGGTGAGCAGGGGTGTACAGGTGGTGGTTGGCTAGGGTGAGCAGGGGTGTACAGGTGGTGGTTGGCCAGGGTGAGCAGGGGTGTACAGGGTGGTGGTTGGCCAGGGTGAGCAGGGGTGTACAGGTGGTGGTTGGCTAGGGTGAGCAGGGGTGTACAGGGTGGTGGTTGGCTAGGGTGAGCAGGGGTGTACAGGGTGGTGGTTGGCCAGGGTGAGCAGGGGTGTACAGGGTGGTGGTTGGCCAGGGTGAGCAGGGGTGTACAGGTGGTGGTTGGCCAGGGTGAGCAGGGGTGTACAGGTGGTGGTTGGCCAGGGTGAGCAGGGGTGTACAGGTGGTGGTTGGCCAGGGTGAGCAGGGGTGTACAGGTGGTGGTTGGCCAGGGTGAGCAGGGGTGTACAGGTGGTGGTTGGCCAGGGTGAGCAGGGGTGTACAGGTGGTGGTTGGCCAGGGTGAGCAGGGGTGTACAGGTGGTGGTTGGCCAGGGTGAGCAGGGGTGTACAGGTGGTGGTTGGCCAGGGTGAGCAGGGGTGTACAGGTGGTGGTTGGCTAGGGTGAGCAGGGGTGTACAGGTGGTGGTTGGCCAGGGTGAGCAGGGGTGTACAGGGTGGTGGTTGGCCAGGGTGAGCAGGGGTGTACAGGTGGTGGTTGGCTAGGGTGAGCAGGGGTGTACAGGTGGTGGTTGGCTAGGGTGAGCAGGGGTGTACAGGTGGTGGTTGGCCAGGGTGAGCAGGGGTGTACAGGTGGTGGTTGGCCAGGGTGAGCAGGGGTGTACAGGTGGTGGTTGGCCAGGGTGAGCAGGGGTGTACAGGTGGTGGTTGGCCAGGGTGAGCAGGGGTGTACAGGTGGTGGTTGGCCAGGGTGAGCAGGGGTGTACAGGTGGTGGTTGGCCAGGGTGAGCAGGGGTGTACAGGTGGTGGTTGGCCAGGGTGAGCAGGGGTGTACAGGTGGTGGTTGGCCAGGGTGAGCAGGGGTGTACAGGGTGGTGGTTGGCCAGGGTGAGCAGGGGTGTACAGGTGGTGGTTGGCCAGGGTGAGCAGGGGTGTACAGGTGGTGGTTGGCCAGGGTGAGCAGGGGTGTACAGGTGGTGGTTGGCTAGGGTGAGCAGGGGTGTACAGGTGGTGGTTGGCTAGGGTGAGCAGGGGTGTACAGGTGGTGGTTGGCCAGGGTGAGCAGGGGTGTACAGGTGGTGGTTGGCCAGGGTGAGCAGGGGTGTACAGGTGGTGGTTGGCCAGGGTGAGCAGGGGTGTACAGGTGGTGGTTGGCCAGGGTGAGCAGGGGTGTACAGGTGGTGGTTGGCCAGGGTGAGCAGGGGTGTACAGGTGGTGGTTGGCCAGGGTGAGCAGGGGTGTACAGGTGGTGGTTGGCCAGGGTGAGCAGGGGTGTACAGGTGGTGGTTGGCTAGGGTGAGCAGGGGTGTACAGGTGGTGGTTGGCCAGGGTGAGCAGGGGTGTACAGGGTGGTGGTTGGCTAGGGTGAGCAGGGGTGTACAGGTGGTGGTTGGCCAGGGTGAGCAGGGGTGTACAGGTGGTGGTTGGCCAGGGTGAGCAGGGGTGTACAGGTGGTGGTTGGCCAGGGTGAGCAGGGTGGTGGTTGGCCAGGGTGAGCAGGGGTGTACAGGTGGTGGTTGGCCAGGGTGAGCAGGGGTGTACAGGTGGTGGTTGGCCAGGGTGAGCAGGGGTGTACAGGGTGGTGGTTGGCTAGGGTGAGCAGGGGTGTACAGGTGGTGGTTGGCCAGGGTGAGCAGGGGTGTACAGGTGGTGGTTGGCCAGGGTGAGCAGGGGTGTACAGGGTGGTGGTTGGCCAGGGTGAGCAGGGGTGTACAGGGTGGTGGTTGGCCAGGGTGAGCAGGGGTGTACAGGTGGTGGTTGGCCAGGGTGAGCAGGGGTGTACAGGGTGGTGGTTGGCCAGGGTGAGCAGGGGTGTACAGGTGGTGGTTGGCTAGGGTGAGCAGGGGTGTACAGGGTGGTGGTTGGCCAGGTGAGCAGGGGTGTACAGGGTGGTGTTGGCCAGGGTGAGCAGGGGTGTACAGGTGGTGGTTGGCCAGGGTGAGCAGGGGTGTACAGGGTGGTGGTTGGCCAGGATGAGCAGGGGTGTACAGGGTGGTGGTTGGCCAGGGTGAGCAGGGGTGTACAGGGTGGTGGTTGGCTAGGGTGAGCAGGGGTGTACAGGGTGGTGGTTGGCTAGGGTGAGCAGGGGTGTACAGGGTGGTGGTTGGCTAGGGTGAGCAGGGGTGTACAGGGTGGTGGTTGGCCAGGGTGAGCAGGGGTGTACAGGGTGGTGGTTGGTAAGGTTCATGATTCATGAGGACGCTGGGTAGATCATGAGAGGACACGTACCACTCATGCATGAACATACAATCATCGGGAATTATTAAAGGTAATTTGGGCTTTGCTGGGAGGCAGAATTACGAGCTGTGAACACCAGGGGTGTGCTAGAGGGCAAGTGTGTGTGTGTGTGTGTCTGCGTGGAAGTTGGTGTCATGTGAGAGAGAGGGTGTAGGATGAGGGGATGGGGTTGACACACTAGGGTTGGGGGTAATGGGGTCAAGTGTCGGGGGTGAGCGAGGGCGGTGTCATGGTATGGAGGGCAACGTGGATCCTCTCCTCTCTGCTCAGCTCGTTACGGACACAAGCAGGACGCCGGCGCTCCCCGGCTGGTGTGGGAAAGCCTCAAGTGTGCCATTTAACCCTGGCTTCCGGGGGGTTGGGGGGGGTCTTTAACCCACGACTGGAGTCCTTAAAAGGAAAAGAACAAGAAATTCCTTAAGAGGCCGTGTGAGTGTACGTACTCGACTTGCCCACTCAGCATGAGGAGGGGCGCGCGTGGGCCGCACACCCAACAACAGTTTGACTGATCACACCAGCAACAAAGCAACAGTGTCAAGACACGCCGAGCTCCCTCCCTCACCACCATAAACTGGACGGAGATATTCCGCTGGAAGTGTACGGCATCTCTCGCCAGGATGGATCAGATTTTTTTTTTTTATTTGTTGTATAAACGTCCCGTTTGTGGTCTGTGAAGGTAGTTAATTTAATGGACGCATAACTTGACTTAATTTCCCTATTTTTTGGAACAGTTTCATCATTATCATGATCATTATCATTATCATCATTATCATTATCATTATCATCATCATGATCATCATCATCAGGGTGGGGTGGCGGGCCATGTCCTAGGATACGGGACCACCTTCACCTGGAGGAGTACAGGTCAAGAGGTCATGCCCCTGGCGCACTGCCCCCGCCACATGACACGCCCGACGAGGGCATTCCCGGGGAGCCCTTGGTCGGACGTCCTTGGGCCCGAGGTCTCGTTCTCCAGGGGCTCTAGTCTGCCTCTCTCTTGGGCCCCGTAGTAGGGCATCCATGGCCCCTTAATGTGGCTCTCTTGGGCTCCTTAGTAGGGCATCCATGGCCCCTTAGTGTGGCTCTCGTGGGCCCCTTAATAGGGCATCCATGGCCCCTTAGTGTGGCTCTCTTGGGCCCCTTAGTAGGGCATCCATGGCCCCTTAGTGTGGCTCTCTTGGGCCCCTTAGTAGGGCATCCATGGCCCCTTAGTGTGGCTCTCTTGGACCCCGTAGTGGGGCATCCATGGGCCTCTGGTCAGTTCCCTACATACAGACGCTAAGACAACCCCTGGTGAGCTGTGTGTGTCTGCTCCAGCTGTGTGTGTCTGCTCCAGCTGTGTACGTCTGCCCCAGCTGTGTACGTCTGCTCCAGCTGTGTACGTCTGCTCCAGCTGTGTACGTCTGCTCCAGCTGTGTGTGTCTGCTCCAGCTGTGTGTGTCTGGTGCCCTACATTGGCCCCGCCACTTGACCTGCCATATCCCTCCTGCTGGTGCTGCTACAGGAGCCGTCTGTAGGGCCCAGGGTGTACTGTTCACCCAGCAGATGATTGAAGTGCCTCTCTATGTATGTGTGAGTGTACAGCTGATGCAGTTGATGTAAGAATGCTTATTCTGGTTTAGTTAATGGTGGTAGTAGTATAGTAGTAGTGGTAGTAGAAGTACTAGCAAAGGTAATCTTTAGGGATGACACTTTTAGTTGTGGTAAAAATAACGAATGGCACTGTGGATATCAAGACTTTTTGATCAGTCTGTTCAGGGTCAGAGAGAGAGAGAGAGAGAGAGAGAGAGAGAGAGAGAGCATAACAGTATTCAGGTGTGGAGAGAGGGTCACCTGGTGACCGCGTTCTCAGGTTACAGTACGCCAGAGAGGCGGTGAGCTGGTGGGGTGGGTCGCTAGCGTGTTGGTGGCTACCGTCCGACCACACCTCCATCCCGCGTCCTGCTGGCTTGTGGCAGCTCGGCCACCACGACCAGTTTGGTTCATCTCTAGGACTGCCAGCCTCCGGTCTTGGCCTCCTGTTTATAATTCATCCGTAGCCTTGAGCCTCCTGAGTTTGAATACTAACCAGGACCAGATTTCTGACCTAACTTTCTAATTATGTCTCGTAGGAGTCGCTTCTGAGGCTGCTATATTCTGTGTGCGATGATGTAGGAGGGTGGGTAACGTATACAGTAGTAGTAGTAGTAGTAGTAGTAGTAGTAGTCCCAAGGTAGCGAGAGTAGACCCAGCATTGCCTCATGCGCTCCGGGCTTCATGAAGGAAGTGGTTCGAAGGTTCGATGAATTAAGACTAAAGTCATGAGTCGTGAGGTCGTAAGGTAATGAAGAGCGTGACGTCATCTCCAGGTGACTCTTCACCTAATGCCCCCCCGCCAGGGGAATCACCTACACCTTCACCTTGTCCATCAATAGATCATCCATCCTCTCCTCCTTACTTATAACTGTACCTCCGTCCTTCATTATCAGTCTCTGCTGGTCACTCTTCTCCTTGTCTTCTCTCCCACCTCCGCTTCTTTTTTTTATCCACACCACTTATCTCTCTCCCATGCCTTTCTCTCCCGTCTCTCCCACTCCTGTTCTGGCCTGGCCCCTCCCATTTACCGCCACGTCTCACAGTTGTCCCTCACATTACCATGACCCGTGGAGAAGTTTACTCCTTCCATTCCTCTTAGGTAAACTGTTGTTCTCGGCTGGAGTAAACTGTATACCGGGCGTAAACCATGCACACTGGCAAGCGTTGGCAACACCAGGGTGGAACCTCTCCCACGTAAACTAGGTTTAATGACACTTAAACCACACCAGGACAGGGTTGTGGGCATTTAAACCTAACCAGGACGGTTGTGGGCATTTAAACCTCACCAGGACGGTTGTGGGCATTTAAACCTCACCAGGAGAGGGTTATGGACATTTGAACCACCGGGTCACGGTTGTTGGGCACTTAAACCACACCAGGACGGTGTTATGAGCACTTAAACCTTACCAGGACACGGTTATGGGACTTAAACCTTACTAGGACACGGTTATGAGCACTTACACCTTACCAGGACACGGTTATGGGCACTTAAACCACACCAGGACACGGTTATGGGCACTTAAACCACACCAGGACACGGTTATGGACACATAACCTTACCAGGACGGTGTTATGGGCACTTAAACCACACCAGAACAGGATTGTGGGCACTTAAAACCACATCTGCGTAGGTATGTAGGCACGTAATGTGCACAGAAGGGTTAATATACAACACCAGAACAAGTCTGGGACAGTATAACCCTCATTAGAGGTCATTAGGGCATGCATACAACTAGTAGGCAGTTTTGGGATGGTATAAACCACATCAGGGGGAATATTAGGCATATAAACCACACTAAGACTGATTTAAGACAATATAGATCTCCTCAGATATCTAGGGCTTGAATTATAAACCAGCTCAGAAATGAAGGACATATATAAACCCCACTTGACAGGTCTAGGACAGTACAAACCACTGCAGGATAATGATAAGACATAAAACCACACCAAGACAGGTTTTGAGACAACCTAAACCTCTTATAGAGTGTGGGACATGGACTAAAACAGGTTAGTGGTGGCTGAAGTCACAGATACCACACCAGTGAAGTGTATGACTTACATAAACCACAGCAGGACATGGTTTAAGGCACGTACATGGGTCACATTATAAATGGCGTAAGGGCAGTGTTCACAGAACTCACCAGCGGTTCGAATTCTGTGAAACTTTTTGATGATTATTATTATTATCCTAATATATGCCAGAAGGTCCCACACGCATGCCAAGCATCAGACTAGCTTCCTGAGCACCACTACGGTACGATCCTTGACCACTTCGGTACGATCCTTGACCACTACGGTACGATCCTTGACCACTGCGGTACCATCCTTGACCACTGCGGTACATCCTTGACCACTGCAATACGATCCTTAGCCACTACGGTGCGGCCCCTGAACACAACGGTACGGACGGCGTTTCAACACGATAGTGCAATTTTGGGTATGCTGTTTTGATACAATTTTATGCTTGAGCGTCACTTCGTCGTGCTCTAGGGTCGTACCGTTGTGCTCAAGAGTCGTACTATTGTGCTCAGTGGGGTTGGAGTTTTCACGCGTCGTGCGGTCGGAAAGTGTATTATTATAACCCGACACAGAAATGAGAGATAGTGACGGCAGCATCAGCAACCACATTAGATAGAACAAAAAAAATCAGCGAGAGTTTCCCATAAAATGTTGAAAACCAGCGAATGTATCCGTCAGCGACCGTTCCTTGAGCTAACAGACCGACCACGTTGACACCATTTGCCGATTTTATTGTGTTTAACATCAATTCCGACCGAAGCTTAAAGATGTTAATGATGGAATGTAGTCGTAGGATTGTATAATGAGGGGCCATAATGAAGCAGTTGTGTTAATGATAGAAAATTTTGATATGTAGTTACAGGAGGGCAGTAATTCCTCAGAAGAATTTTGCCAGCGCACGGAGCCCCAATGTAAACAAAGAGAGCAGGAGGAGCAGGGTCCCAGCTCACACAGTCATGGACGCCAGACCATAAACACAGCCCACGCGATCTCTAAATAAAGATTTTTAAAACTAAATTAAAATTATACCGTGCTGTGTTGAGAGATGAGTTGATTATTATTCCTGATGAAAACAGAATATTTATAATACCTGATCTCTGCTTAGTTAGATGACTACATGTAAATAGAATAATTTTAATATACATAGTACCCGGTTTCTACTTTTTGTTTTAGAGAGAATTATTATAACTAATCATATTAATTAATGCATGTAATATGTGCAGTTAATTTCTTATAGAATGGTATTTAGAATTAAGAAAAAGAATGAGATATACCAGACGCGATATAGACTTGACACATCATTATGCAGACGTAACAGTTGCTATGCACAACTGCAGACGACCTTACCGCGGAACACGACCCTTGAGACGTGCACTACGACCAGTCAGGTCGTCTGGCTGGCCACCTGGAATGAATGAGGTGCTATTTGATGGTATTAGGGCCGCACCAGGGCAGGTCAGGGGGCACTGTGACCTCCCTAGGGTGGGCCTGTCTGGGGGTCACGTAATTGAAGTTAAATAGTCAGGCGAGAGCCGACTGTGAAAGCCATCCGTCACCGTCACACCAACAAGAAGCAGTCTCTCTCTCTCTCTCTCTCTCTCTCTCTCTCTCTCTCTCTCTCTCTCTCTCTCTCTCTCTCTCTCTCTCCCTTGTGTATTCAGCAATGGATGGCCGGCTGTCTGTTAGCAGGGAGCCACTTTTATTCTCGCTTTCCGGTGAGTGGGCAGTGAAGGTGACCTGGGAGAAGGTCAGATTGACCTGGGTAAGGGTTAATGTGACCTGGGAGATGGATGGAAAAACATGGAAAGAATAAGTACATAATGGATGGCGTCTGTTTTACTATTCGTGGAATTGTTAATAATAGTATTATTATTATTATTATTATTATTATTATTATTATTATTATTATTATTATTATTATGTAATGGGGAGATTGATCTGGGGAGAATGGTGACGGGTATAAAGACTAGGAGAGGAGAGAGAGAGAGGTGTGACTTGGCTTAGTGACTCTCGTATCACACCCACAGGTCAAGTGAAAGTCTTTAAGAGCATATGTCTGGTAGGCCCAGGGTCATCTCGTGGATAATCCCCAACCCCCTAACCTCTCCAGCTGGCGAATATTGACGCATCCAGTGTACTGTGTAAACATTTGTTCGTATTTCAAGAACTCATTGATGACTCTAAGGGATGACGATTTCACCCAAGCATTATTTTTACCTCACTTTTTGCTTATTTGCTCACCCAGGAAGCATCGTGTGTAAATGTCAGCAAAATATACTTTTTTCTGTTTTGATATCGCTTTTGATATTTATAACTCAGAAAGATTTCTTAGCAGCGTCTTAAAGAGGAAACATTTGGTAGGTCGTATGTAGCAGAGGAACTAAATAAACATTTAGTTGGTTGAGTGATTTTGAATCTCCCGCGAAAGCGATAGTTTGGCGCCATGACCAGCCGCCTCCCCTCGTGTAAACAAAGGGAGAGTTGCCACATGCTCACCGACTGTTTATTGGCACTGGTTATTTTAGGAGGATATTACAAATATTTTATAACTCCGATGTTGAACTAAAGTGCAGTTAATTTTCATGAAATTGTGACTTGTAGTGGAAGTACTAAAATAATGAAAGTCGTATCGGAAAAAGAATTAATTAATAAAGTATGTTGTAACTGCTTGCAGTGATAGGAGCTTTACGAAGTAAAGTGTCTTTACTTTTACTTGGACAAGTAAATGGCGTTTGTGTTTGTTTTTAAGGGAAATAAACTATGATAGAAAAGATAAGAAGAGTATTGCAAAGTATTATTAAAGATGTAATTAATTGAGTTTTTTACATAAATGAACTGAACGTTCAGAAGCGGGAAACTGAGGGTGAGGCAGGGTTGGCCCTCAAGTCTTGTTCGGGCTGATGGCCTTATTTTTCGCCTTGTAAGGACTTCTGTAGCCATGATCTTGGGGCAGGTGGGATTGAGTCAGTCAAAAGAGACATCAATCCATGGTAAGCCTCTCGTTCTCTAGTGAGGCGTGTCCCCTGAGACAAACTTGAGATGAGGCATATCATACGGTTGCACTGCCATATTGCCTAACGCTGTGGCACATCAGGACCAAGAGAAAAAGGTAAGGTTGGAGAGCAGGGCTGATCTGTACCGTTATTGACGAGGACTTACACTCTTGAAGCCTCAGGTAAGTGTCCTCGGACGATGTTATCGTTAGAAAGTGAGGTGTGTTGAGTGAGGTAAGGATTGGCGGGACTCCATGGCAGAGATGCGTGTCTGCCGAGTTTCGTGAAGCTGTTGTAGGGAGGGAGTGTGACGTTAGACGCCGGTCTTTGGGGTGGTTTTGATCTAGACGAGCCGCCTTGCCACCTGTAGGCATCACACACACAGTCACTGAGGACATGGTTAATGCAGACAGCGTACATAACATAAAAGAAGGAATTTATGAAGTCGTATGGCAGTAGCGAATATTCAAGACATGGAGCTGCACCAGTAACGTATCTAGCCCATTTTTCAACTATAGTAATATTTTGCTGCTATCAGTTGCATTACCGCTTCTATGTTATAATTTTGATCAAAAGATTCTGTAATTCTTTAAGAGTTTATTTAGAATTAAGTTTGGCCTAACTCTTCAACACTTTATAATTACACTATATATTTTTATGTACATCCACTGTATGAACATTTTTAATCAAACCAGGGGCGCTATTTCGGTGCTTGCCATAGGCGCTATTTTCTCTAGATACTCCCCTGGGCTGCACGACCATTTAATTGTCTGTATATACGTAAAGTATTTCTGATAGTATGGATGAAGGGCACATGTGTAGGGGATGCATGGAGGCAAGTATAGAGGGTACAGCGGGTACAATCCATCGACATGGGGAGGGAGCGTTGCTGACCATGAGTCAGCACGGACTAGCCTAGGGTCAGGCTGGCGTGGGTTCCGGGCAACAGGAGCGGAACTCGCTCCCCCCAACATGCGAATGGTAACTCTCTCTCTCTCTCTCTCTCTCTCTCTCTCTCTCTCTCTCTCTCTCTCTCTCTCTCTCTCTCTCTCGGACGCTGTTAACAACATTCCGTCAGAGATAACACAGCGAGGGTAGACCATAACACACGGGGTAGCGTGCTGCACGGGTGTTAGTGATGACGTCTGCAGTGGTAGGGAGGCTCTAGGATGGGGGGGAGGGGTAGCGGGGCTTTATTAGGGGGGGTAGAGGGGAAGGGCAAGTGGGTAGGTAGCTCCCATCCCCTACCCGGCGTCTGGTGGGCCCTGGACACAGCCAGTGTGACTGGCCGGCTCTACCCGCGCTGGGCAGACTCTCCTGCCGCCGGTCTGCTGGCTGTGGCTGGAAAGAGAAACAAAATGAAAAGTTTCAGACGTTCAGTATATTGAAGGGGGGGGGGGGGCACTTGTTCACGACTCCTCCACACTGGCTGAAACACCTTGAATTTCACTGGTCATTGTCTCGTGTTGAGAGAATCGTTTTTATCCGGTTTTGAGAGATTATTATGACTGCTTTTTTTAAGGTAACTTTTTTTCTTCGTTTGATAGTTTTTTAGGGGGCGGGGTCTTTTTTTTTTTTTCATTTATTTAAGGACTTTAGTTCTGCTAGAATGATTCAGTGCCTGGCACAGACGCCTCGTGTGCGTAAGCAAGGCTTTGTGTGGCAAAGATTTTGTCTCGTCTTTTTGCCGGGAAGCTTTATATGACTCACCTCTTGGCGTCCTAAAGTGTGACCGACGATAACGTCACACTTATAGGGCGGAGCCAAAGTCGGTACAACCAATCATAGATGTACTATCCACTATGGCAATGACGTGTGTACTTGAGGCAGCGCAGTGCTCCAATCATAGGGTTAAGCGGGTTTGACGATGACGTCAGGGGAGGTTTCCGCTGCCAAACGTGTGGAATGTGGTTGTGTAATATCTAGGAATTAAGACTGATGTTATATCGGGGCCAGACTCACTTGGGTGGGAGATAAGAGTGCATTACGGCTTCTAATGGAACGCCGGAGAATTACACGGGCGTGTTCCCCTGTCTGTCATAGGTTGATAGTTGCCATCTTTGATATGCCAGGTGAATGGTTGGTAATTTATGATGATCATCTTCATTTTGACTGATTGATGGTTGCCATGTTCACCTTGGCAACTGGATGGTAGCCATCTTGCGGAATGGTTGCCATTTCCACTTTCCAGCCTGATGGTTGCCACCTTGCCAGGTGGATGGTTGCCAGTTGGATGGCTACCATCTTTATCTTGCCAACGGTGGGATTGCCACCTTTTACTTGTCAACTGCATGGTTGGGATTTGACTTAATAGCTAGGTGGTTGCCATCTTTTGATTAACTTGCCAGCTGGGTGGTTGTCATATTCTTGCCAAAGATTTGTGGTTGTCACATACACCTACTAGTTGGTTGTCATATTTAACCTACGCATTGGATGATTGCCATCTTGTCAGCTAGACGTTTGCCATCTATAATACCAAATTGGGTAGTTTAATGGTGGTCATCGTTACTATCCATTGGGCTGGTTGCCATTATTAACTTGCCGTCTGTATGTCGGCCCGCAGACCGTTGCCTCAAACAGCCTGACTGATTAGACCAGCAGTTGCAAAGTATGGTCCAAGCCTAGTGTCTGAGGGTCAGCAACAGACCTCTGGTAAAACCTACATAGGCCAGAGGAAACCAGTATGGATCGGTGAATTGTGGGAACTGAGCAGAGTGTAGGTCGTCCACCAGTGTGGGGACTGAGGAGGAGGAGGGAATATGAGTACCAGGGTCAGGATTGTCAGCAGCTGTCAGGGCCCTGTCCCGCCTGCGGCAGGCTGCCCTCTCTGCAGACAATGCCTGGTGGATGACGCTAGCACTTAATATGTAGCAATAAATTTGATAAAACACCCCACCCCTTGCTGACCTAACCTGTCCCTCTCCACCATCACCACCCTCAAACAACATTTAATATTGATAATGACTAAGAATAATGATAATGACATTTTCTCATATTTTTATGCTTTACCCCCTTGGAAAAAAATAACCTTAATTAGCTTCCTATCCTCTTTCTTCTTTTAGGAATAAGTAAAACAGTAGGGGAGGATTTACAGCTCCCCCTGTCTTTGCTTCTGCCCCTTATATTCACCTTGTGTGACACATCTTATGTATTTGGGTTGTATTCTTTTCCCCATCCCCACAGATTGTAAAAATGATGATAATGATTCATAAGTAAAAATAGTAGTAGTAGTGGTAATAATGATAATATTATTATTATTATTATTGATGATTATAGTAACACATGATGACTGCAAAGGAATTCTGAATTCCATTGTACTTTTGTATATTACGATTTGTCTCATTCACACAGTAACAAATGTTGTGAACAATTTGCCACACTTTCTGCTGCCTATAATCTTTTCCAGTATTACTTCTTTGTCAACATTATATACACAGCAGTCTGTGTGAAGATACGAAATGGCCTTAGTTAAAGTATTGCTGTATGCACTTGATGTGTATTCAGGTTTTGAGTTTATGATATTATTCTTTGTAGTTTTAAGTTATAGCATTTTAAATGCAATTATGTTGCAGGTGAAGGGGTTACCTCCATGGATGTCCTGGGATGGTCATCGTGGTGTGGTAGAGGGTGTACCCCGACCAGTAGACCGTGGTCATCACTACGTTACCATTAAGGCTGAAGGGAAGGATGGTTCTGTAGCAAAGGATGTCTTTGCTGTTGATGTTACGGAGCTGCCAGGTTGGTGTTGCTGTTCTCCATTCAGTTCAAGTTGTAGTTTCCATAAAACCCAAGGGTTTGTCATGTGGAACTTAACAGACAGAATTTGTTATGCAAAACCATAGACAGCATGGTTGCTAGTTGGACTGGCTGACTCAGGTCATGCACAGAAGTGCATACATGAGAAAAGCTTGGAACTGTCAAAAAGGTTTTATCTGCATCCCTACACTCTGGAAATATGTTTTCCTATATCCTTATGTCAATAATCCCTTTAGATTCCTGTGAAATACTCAAAAGAAATTGAGAGATACTTTTTAAAATCCAGAGTTCCCTCCTTGTTACTGCTGAACATCTTTTTACACATATTGGGAACTTCACTTTGCTGAGTAGCAGTTACAATTTATGTATCAGGAGAAGTTAATTTACCACTTATTGTCTCTGGTCCTCCTGTCTTGGAGAAATAACCTTTTTTCTCCAGATAATTGTAGGAAAAGGCACTTTTAAGTTAATTTAAATATTGTCTGATGTAAAATTGCAGGTTCTACCCTGTTGCGGGAAGTGGGATGTCGTCCTAAAGAGGACGTAACTATGTTGTCTGTGATCCTTGATGTCCATCTTCCAACACTGGAGCCTAAGGCTCGAGTCAAACTCCTCCAGTCAGCAACCAGATCGTTAGGAGTAAAAGAGGCAAGTTCTTTTAACTTTACATATACGTGTTTGGCTTGGGGAATAAGTGGATGAACTGCAGAATGGTAATGGTGATTGAGTTATGTTGCTGTTGATATTTCATGTTGATATCCTGTAGTTAATTGCTTCACAAATGATGTTCTTGATGAAATGTGTTTATTTGTGCCATTTATGGCAAAAACTTGATGCTTTATTGTGCATATAAATGTCCTGCATTTACCAAACCACAGATATGACTTCATTTAGCTACTAATTTCTGTCTTCAAAAGTAGCAACATTGTTAGCTAGGTCTGAACACTTGAACCATTTTTCATTTTTTAATTTCTCTGCATATTGATTCCTCTCGCTTACTGTACTCGTTTCAAAGTAAAGAACATTTGTGTTGCCTGTGAGAAAACACCCTTACTTTATGTTAGGTACAAATGAAGGATATGGTAGTTGAGATGTCTCCATAGGTTTCACTAATATTTCTCTCAGGGTTAATTTTTTCTTTTTTTTTTTTTTTTCTTTTTTTTCCTCCTGTAGGTATCCTTGGTATCTGCTCCAGATGACTTTGATCCACTGGCAGATGACTCTGCCATCTTAGCAGGACCAGGAAGTGCTAGGTTAGGGAGCAGTGGTCATCGATCAGAAAGTCTTTCTCAGCTGCAGTGGGCCGTGGGTTGTGCTGGGGAAGTGTCCAAGAAGAATCAGGCAGAAGTTGATCATACAGAAGCAGCAGCCAAGAATGGGGAGCTTCAGAAACTATTAGATGTCCCAGTCTTGGGTTGGCATGTGACTCAGGTACAGATTTAACATATGAACATATGATGTAGATATTAAAACCTTGAAAGGTCAGTTATTATAAGTTGTCATCCATTACTAAATCATTGACTCATAATGCAAAAAAGTCTTAGCATATTGTTAACTCAGGAAGGAGGATTTGTCTTTTTTTATGGTGAAAATAGTATTAGCATTAAGTACAGAGGACTGAGCCTTAGTGGGAATATCCTCACTTGACCCCCTTCTCTGTTCCTTCTTTGGAACATTTAAAACGAGGGAAGGATTTCCTCAGGGGTTGGAGAGAAAGAATACTGCTCACATGATCACTGTATGTCATAGAAGGCAACAAAGATGGGTGGGAGCAGGTGGCTGGAAATCCTCCCTTCCTGTATTGCTTTCCAAAAGAAAGAACAGAGTCAGGAGCCAAGTGAGGATTTTCCCTAAGGCACCTGTCATCTGTTCTTGACCCTTCCTTGCTTATACAGGAAATGGCAAGAATCACTTTACTCCATGAAAGATAAGAGACTAAACTTTCTTGCCTTGAGGTCAGAGTAATTTAAAGAGATTCATGTGAATGGTCTTTGTACAGTCAAAATTTGAGTAGGGTGCATGTAAAGGTTCCTTTGTCATTTTAGGGATGATTTAGAGATTAAAGCTAGGTTACTGTATCTTTTCATTTATGTATAATTACCCCAGGGTTAATATCTATGAGAGTCCTGGTGTTACCCAGGACTTAAGAATTCTAAAGGCTTTTCCAGCCTAAGACTGCATCAGTTCCAAATGCAAGGAAATGTAGATTTCTCAAAAGAGAATTCTTTGATGTTACTGTATTCCCAGTGATACAGCCTAACATGTTTATATGTTAATATGATTATAGTAATAATAGACATGCTAATTGCATAGTGTAAGTAGCTGCTGTATCTAAGGGAATAAGTGATGTATTCCCTAACATTGTATGTCTCTTGTAGGTTAACCCATCCTGAAAAATGTATTCCCTTACATTGTATGTTTCTTGCAGGTGAACCCATCCTCAAATAGGGTACGAAGGCAAGCTGTATCCTCAGGTGACAAGATTGATTATGTTTATGAGTACTATGAATATGATTATGATGAAGAAGGGGACTACCTTTCATATGATGACTATGAGCCAGAGACAAGAGTTATTCCATCCTTAGCCACTCCCGTTTTCCCTGAGGCATCTGCAACATTTTACCCTAATCGTGGTGTATCTCCAGAAAGTTCTTTTCATTTTTCACGTGTGCCTATCTCAACTCCTGTCTATGTAAGTTCCTTTAATTGCATTGTAATGTGCTTTGTTTAAATCATAAAGCTTCAACTTAATATTCTCACACTCATTCATAAACTTCAAAACTTGCCTGCATGCATCTTGATTCTTGACCTTGTAAAATTTTGCACACCCTTATATCTCATGTTTGACATCACTTATTGATAAAAGTGTACAGGCAGGTTACTTAACAAAGTATGTGCATTCCTAAAAAAGTGTCTGTTGAGTGAATTCATATTCCATGTGACCCAGTTTCCCATAAGATCTCATGTTTAAAGCTGAGAGGGATTAAAGGCCAGAGATGTTCAACTCAAAGACCCATGTAAATTGAGATGTGTTCCAGCCCAGAGGATATTGCTTAAAAAAGAATAATGTAGAATGCATTAAAAGAAATAGCATTTCTTGTGCTTTGTGGGCCAGCCCAAACAGTGTCGGTAGCAGAATGTAACCCATCAGTGCCTGTTTAGTATGCAGGGATGCCTCTGACTTTGCTTCCTTTACTTTAAATTTGACCATATTCTTTGCTTTTCATTTTCTCCATATTTTTTAGACATCCTTAATATGCTTGTTTCAAATTTTGTGTTTATTGGAACTGATGAAACTCAATTCAAGTCCAGATTTGAATTGGAGAATATTTTGCTCAAAAGTTCATTGGTGATGATTTTATCCACTCTCATCAAAGTTGAGCAGTCTTTATTAGTCATTATTTTAGGTAATGTTACTTAGGAATATTCTGCTTACTTATTCCAAGTCCTTCCCATTCAAACAATCCATCCTGCTTCTTCCTTCTGCTGCACCTCACTACCTTTCAGTTGATCGCAATTACTTGCAGCTTCTAGCTTCTTATTTGTAGCTTCCTCCTTACTTACACACTCATCCTTCCCAACCTCTAGTGTGTTGTGGATCAGTCCCTCACTCTTTTCAACACCAAATCCATAATCAGATTAAAGGTGCACAGTGACATCACACATCCTTGATATTATCTATTTGCTATCATTTCCTTTAGGACTGTATCACCTGAACTCTCTAGAATTTTCTGTATCATCTTCATCGAATAATGGATATTCATGTTAAACTGTCATAATTATTCGTTCTTCTGTCTTAGGTTTGCCAGTCATTCCCATTGTCCAGCTTCTAACTATATCTTTCATCATTTCATTGCATTGCTGCATTTCAGTACACAAAATGTAATGTATAGAAGTGAGCTGAGACTGGTACATGGGAAATTTCACGTTTGTATTTTGGTCGTCAGGTTCCTCATAAACCAACGCCAGTTGTAGAAGCCAGTCCAACAATGACATATGAGTCAGCTTTTCCAACCGAGGTGCCATTGTATCCAGAGCTCGAAGGATCCATTGTAACGCATCCAACATCTTCTGTAAGTATTTAATTCCATGCTTTTATACTGCAGTTCCTGCTGCAGTATGAACAGTAAATTGGGTACTTTGTTAATGTTCATGAGAAGCATCATATGATTTTGACATTTTAAATAGTTTAATCATTTGAGTTAAATGAGTGGGATATGTTTGAAGTATAGCTGACCAAGGTTTATGTTGGTTTATTAATTACCTCGCGAATGCAGGAAATGGCGAATAGTATGAAAGATTAATTATTTTTAAGACTGAAGATAGAGAATTTTTTCTTGGCTGCCTTTCGAAATCAGCATGGAAATGGACAGTTTTAAGGCATTCAAACATAGAAAGCTTCACAACATCACTGTGGACATCCACCCTGTTTATATGGGATTTAAGTTAAAGATCCAAGTAATAGATTGACAAATTCTGGGAATCCTGGTTCATAACTCAATTATATTATCATTTTTCGTGACATGCATGTATGACTGTAAAATAACATTACTGCAGGAAAAATGGGCCATAGATATGGTAAAGGAAAAGAGTCCCAGTTGTGAGTATAGATACAACTTAGACCACCCTTTGGAGAAATGAGAATGTAGTGGATTAATATGTGCAAAGTGTATTTGATGACCTGGCTAATGTGGGTACATGTGTCTGGGAGTTGCAGCCTCAAACAGCCATTCTGATGATATTAGCAGAACAACAATGCAGCTTTGGAGTAAGACACAAGCCCTGACAATTTGTGTTAATATTAAAAAGATATTAACATATGGAAATTTGTGTGTAATTCATCAGTGATGATATTTAAAAGGTTCTTTATATTTGTAATACAGATATGTTGGATATATTTTAAGTTAATCTTTAAATATACAAATGATTGCTGAAGATTTATTATTTTTCCTCATTCTAGGTTGAGTCAACAACTCCTCTTACTGCCAAATCAACAGTGACAAAGAAGCCCATTACCCCAACTAAGCCAATCGAGGCTACCAGTGTACCCACAGTTGCTGTCACAACAGAGATTGGAGTAAGGAATTTCCCACCACGTATCAAGAATCGCATCGAGAAATTGGCTTGGGTAAGAGAATTTTGAGATCTTGATTATTATGATTATAAGAAGGTAAGCAATTATATGTAGGTGTGTGTGCTAACCAGAGTGTGCTGAAATTGCTCATATATATGAAGAGGAAGTGAAGAATGCTTGACTAAGAGGATCTATGCATCATAATTGTAAGGAGCATAGGTGGGTAGAGAGACCAAGAAGAGGATGGAACAGTGGAGTGAAGGAAGCTCTTGAGGTATTGGTTCCAGAACATTCAGATAGATTTGGTATACAGGGCAGCTTGTAGTCATTTGGTTGAACCAGGGTATATGAAGTTATATTTTATTTTTTTTTTATTATTTTGCTTTGTCGCTGTCTCCCGCGTTTGCGAGGTAGCGCAAGGAAACAGACGAAAGAAATGGCCCAACCCACCCTCATACACATGTATATACATACATGTCCACACACGCAAATATACCTACCTATACATCTCAATGTACACATATATATACACACACAGACACATACATATATACCCATGCACACAATTCACACTGTCTGCCTTTATTCATTCCCATCGCCACCTCGCCACACATGGAATACCATCCCCCTCCGCCCTCATGTGTGCGAGGTAGCGCTAGGAAAAGACAACAAAGGCCCCATTCGTTCACACTCAGTCTCTAGCTGTCATGCAATAATGCCCAAAACCACAGCTCCCTTTCCACATCCAGGCCCCACACAACTTTCCATGGTTTACCTCAGACGCTTCACATGCCCTGATTCAATCCACTGACAGCACGTCAACCCTGGTATACCTGATTGATCCAATTCACTCTATTCCTTGCCCGCCTTTCACCCTCCTGCATGTTCAGGCCCCGATCACTCAAAATCTTTTTCACTCCATCTTTCCACCTCCAATTTGGTCTCCCACTTCTCCTCGTTCCCTCCACCTCCGACACATATATCCTCTTGGTCAATCTTTCCTCACTCATTCTCTCCATGTGCCCAAACCATTTCAAAACACCCTCTTCTGCTCTCTCAACCACGCTCTTTTTATTTCCACACATCTCTCTTACCCTTACATTACTTGCTCGATCAAACCACCTCACACCACACATTGTCCTCAAACATCTCATTTCCAGCACATCCACCCTCCTGCGCACAACTCTATCCATAGCCCACACCTCGCAACCATACAACATTGTTGGAACCACTATTCCTTCAAACATACCCATTTTTGCTTTCCAAGATAATGTTCTCGACTACCACACATTCTTCAAGGCTCCCAGGATTTTTGCCCCCTCCCCCACCCTATGATTCACTTCCGCTTCCATGGTTCCATCCGCTGCCAGATCCACTCCCAGATATCTAAAACACTTTACTTCCTCCAGTTTTTCTCCATTCAAACTTACCTCTCAATTGACTTGACCCTCAACCCTACTGTACCTAATAACCTTGCTCTTATTCACATTTACTCTTAACTTTCTTCTTTCACACACTTTACCAAACTCAGTCGCCAGCTTCTGCAGTTTCTCACATGAATCAGCCACCAGCGCTGTATCATCAGCGAACAACAACTGACTCACTTCCCAAGCTCTCTCATCCCCAACAGACTTCATACTTGCCCCTCTTTCCAAAACTCTTGCATTCACATCCATAAACAAATTAAACAACCATGGAGACATCACACACCCCTACCGCAAACCTACATTCACTGAGAACCAATCACTTTCCTCTCTTCCTACACGTACACATGCCTTACATCCTCGATAAAAACTTTTCACTGCTTCTAACAACTTGCCTCCCACACCATATATTCTTAATACCTTCTACAGAGCATCTCTATCAACTCTATCATATGCCTTCTCCAGATCCATAAATGCTACATACAAATCCATTTGCTTTTCTAAGTATTTCTCACATACATTCTTCAAAGCAAACACCTGATCCACACATCCTCTACCACTTCTGAAACCACACTGCTCTTCCCCAGTCTGATGCTCTGTACATGCCTTCACCCTCTCAATCAATACCCTCCCATATAATTTACCAGGAATACTCAACAAACTTATACCTCTGTAATTTGAGCACTCACTCTTATCCCCTTTGCCTTTGTACAATGGCACTATACACGCATTCTGCCAATCCTCAGGCACCTCACCATGAGTCATACATACATTAAATAACCTTACCAACCAGTCAACAATACAGTCACCCCCTTTTTTAATAGATTCCAGTGCAATACCATCCAAACCTGCTGCCTTGCCAGCTTTCATCTTCCGCAAAGCTTTTACTACCTCTTCTCTGTTTACCAAATCATTTTCCCTAACCCTCTCACTTTGCACACCACCTCGACGAAAACACCCTAAATCTGCCACTCTATCATCAAACACATTCAACAAACCTTCAAAATACTCACTCCATCTCCTTCTCACATCACCACTACTTGTTATCACCTCCCCATTAGCGCCCTTCACTGAAGTTCCCATTTGCTCCCTTGTCTTACGCACTTTATTTACCTCCTTCCAGAACATCTTTTTATTCTCCCTAAAATTTAATGATACTCTCTCACCCCAACTCTCATTTGCCCTCTTTTTCACCTCTTGCACCTTTCTCTTGACCTTCTGTCTCTTTCTTTTATACATCTCCCACTCAATTGCATTTTTTCCCTGCAAAAATCGTCCAAATGCCTCTGTCTTCTCTTTCACTAATAATCTTACTTCTTCATCCCACCACTCACTACCCTTTCTAATCAACCCACCTCCCACGCTTCTCATGCCACAAGCATCTTTTGCGCACTCCATCACTGATTCCCTAAATACATCCCATACCTCCCCCACTCCCCGTACTTCCATTGTTCTCACCTTTTTCCATTCTGTACTCAGTCTCTCCTGGTACTTCCTCACACAAGTCTCCTTCCCAAGCTCACTTACTCTCACCACCCTCTTCACCCCAAGTTAGTAGGGAAAATACCTTGCAGGAAGCTGTAAGCTTGGCTGTGGATGGTGGATTCTGCTTTCAGTAAATTATGCATGACAGCTAGAGTCAAGTTCCCAGACTCTCTTTTGTCATTTCCTTGCAAAATTAGGAGAAGTCATCAGAGATTTTTTTTTTTCATACCTGATCGTTTCTTCTGCCTTGGCAAGGTAGCAACAGGAACTAACAAACAATGGCCCCATATACTCACATCTGTCTAGTTGTCATGTGTAATCTACTGCAACAAGTACCCACTACCTAGAACCAAGCCCCACAGGTGATTCTATGGTTTCCCTTGACCACTGCAAATTCCCTGGCTCATTCCTCTAACAGCATTCCCCCCAGTATACCATCTCAATCCATTTTATTCCTCCAGTATACCATCTCAATCCATTTTATTCCTCCCCATGCACACCTTTCACCTTCTTGAATGTTCAGGACTCTCTACCCCAAAGCCTCCTTTACTCCTTTCCTTTTCTCCCATTGCATCTCATCATTTCCTTATTCTACATTTGTTTATCAATAGATTGCTGGTCACGTTTATCGTCTGCCCATACCAAGAGACACCTTTGAAGATGTTGAGGATGGCGATACAAGAAGTTTGAGATTGCTTTTCAAGACCTCAAATGGATTAACAGTTGGCCACAATTCTTGGATCCAGTTCAATCCAACACAACAAGAATTATATGCCTTGTAAGTATGATCAGTTTTACACATTCTTTCCATAGTTACTGGGCATTTCTTTTTTTCATGCTTCGCTTTTTTTTTTTTTTCCCACAAGGCCCAAAAAATATGTTCTTGTACATTAAAGTAGGTTTCTTTGATTATGCAAGTTGAGATATGATATAGGGAAAGCAAATAATATCATGAACTAAAAAAATACTCCTCTACTCGTGTCCTTATTGCCTTGACTAGTACCCTATAGAAAGAATACAGTAATATTTTTATATTAATGTTTCAGAATAGGGTTTTTGCAAAGGTTCTTTTTTTGTTATTGGAAAATTGTTAATAGAGATATGTGTAATTTTCCAGATTTATATTTAACTTTCTATGTTTGACTTTATATTCACATAGTATAACAATAAATGGTCAATGTTGATTCCAGACCCTTAGAAAAACATATTGGCCGATATACATACTTCTTAGAGGCCTTGGATTCAGAAGGAAAAATCATCAAAGACTCAATAATGATTCATGTGCAACAGGCCCGGGAAGCTCGCAACTACAACCACCGGTTCACTGCTACATTCAAGCTAGAAAAGAGATTTGAATTTGACTTTGTGTACTCACTTGACTGGCAGGTGAGACAGATTACTATACTTTCTTTTAGTTTTGCTGCAATTTTTTTTAAATTTTCAAATTGATTTAAAGCTCATGGTATTGGATGTTAGGAAAAACCAGAAAACTTGTCAAATCAGAAAACTTTGTCTGGCTATTTGTATTTCCGTTTATCTATCTCTTTAACACCTTTCTTAAGTATACACAGACTCTGTCTATATCTCTGATGCCTGTTCCCTTAGGGAACTCCCGTAAGAGGATGGCTGTGACAAGAGAGTTTCCATAACTGGTGAAGCCTAGTCCCACTTCTTAGCCTTTAATGCCTCACCCCTGAAGTTCACTGGCAGAAGGCAACTCTAGTGCAGGTTCTCTACTTCAAAACTAATTTTCTCTAAGGTTGATGCTGATCTGATTAATTTCCTCCAAAGGTAAAAGCTGTGGAGAAGATTGCACAGACGTACAATGATCCAACAACAGATAATATCAACGTCCGTTCCATATCCCAAAATCCTATCAAGCTCACGTGGACAAATATGACTTTGGCTGACTCACGCTCCACAGTCTGCCCAACTGATGATTTGGAAGCCTTGGCCGAGGTTAGTTTTTTCTTTCTTCAGTGGTTTTTAGTTTACAAGTGGTGATTACAGTGGGGGAAACAACTTTATTAATTTTGTAATACAAAAATGATTTTTTTGAATTATTGTGTACACAAAGAAAGCCATTCCCTTTACAGATTCTGAATATTTTCTTAATATAATGGAACTTATTATGGTAAATTTTCTCATTTATAGGTTGTTGTGAGTGGAGATGGCCATGAAATGACACGTGAGATTAAAGAAGCCTTCCAACCTGAATTCCTTCTAAAGCGTGTCCATCTCCATTATTTGGGACCTTGTGAAAGGCATAAAGCACCAGGTGTACCAAGACCTCCTTCTCCACCACGTATGTTTTTGCAGTGTTTACTTTCTGATTATGGGCCTGTTAACAAAGAGGTTTGTGAAGAATCGAGTGGTTGAATCAAAAATAGAGGTAAGAAATTATTTTACCATGAAAGAAAACCTGACGTGAAAGGGTTCTGATTGTGTAAAACATGAATAGGACTTAAAACACTTTATCGACTCTGATGGTAGTCCAACCATTATTTGTAAAGTGAACTAGCATGTGATAGCTAGTGGTGACAAACAGTTTTGCAAAGTTGCTTGTAATCATTCATTTTTTAATAAATCTGTTTCTAATTGTTTGCCCTATAATATGCAATATATATATATATATTTTTTTTTTTTCATACTATTCGCCATTTCCCGCGATAGCGAGGTAGCGTTAAGAACAGAGGACTGGGCCTTTTTTGGAATATCCTCACCTGGCCCCCTCTGTTCCTTCTTTTGGAAAATTAAAAAAAATATATATATATATATATATATATATATATATATATATATATATATATATATATATATATATATTTTTTTTTTTTATTTTTTATTTTTGCCGCTGTCTCCCGCGTTTGCGAGGTAGCGCAAGGAAACAGACAAAAGAGATGGCCCAACCCACCCCCATACACATGTATATACATACGTCCACACACGCAAATATACATACCTACACAGCTTTCCATGGTTTACCCCAGACGCTTCACATGCCTTGATTCAATCCACTGACAGCACGTCAACCCCGGTATACCACATCGCTCCAATTCACTCTATTCCTTGCCCTCCTTTCACCCTCCTGCATGTTCAGGCCCCGATCACACAAAATCTTTTTCACTCCATCTTTCCACCTCCAATTTGGTCTCCCACTTCTCCTCGTTCCCTCCACCTCTGACACAAATATCCTCTTTGTCAATCTTTCCTCACTCATTCTCTCCATGTGACCAAACCACTTCAAAACACCCTCTTGTGCTCTCTCAACCACACTCTATTACCACACATCTCTCTTACCCTTTCATTACTTACTCGATCAAACCACCTCACACCACATATTGTCCTCAAACATCTTATTTCCAACACATCCACCCTCCTCCGCACAACTCTATCTGTAGCCCATGCCTCGCAAGCATATAACATTGTTGGAACCACTATTCCTTCAAACATACCCATTTTTGCTTTCCATGATAAAGTTCTCACATTCCAAACATTTTTCAACGCTCCCAGAACTTTTGACCCCCCCCCCCCCACACACACACACACACACACACACACACACACACACACACACACACACTGTGACTCACTTCCGCTTCCATGGTTCTATCCGCTGCCAAATCCACTCCCAGATATCTAAAACACTTCATGTCCCCCAGTTTTTCTCCATTCAAGCTTCCCTCCCAATTGACTTGTCCCTCAAACCTACTGTACCTAATAACCTTGCTCTTATTCACATTTACTCTCAGCTTTCTTCTTTCACACACTCTACCAAACTCAGTCACCAGCTTCTGCAGTTTCTCGCCCAAATCAGCCGTCAGCGCCATATCATCAGCAAACAACTGACTCACTTCCAAAGCTCTCTCATCCATCACAGACTGCATACTTGCCCCTCTCTCCAAAACTCTTGCATTCACCTCCCTAACCACCCCATCCATAAACAAATTAAACAACCATGGAGACAGCACGCTTCCCTGCCGCAAACCGACATTCACTGAGAACCAATCACTTTCTTCTCTTCTTACTCGTACACATGCCTTACATCCCTGATAGAAACTTTTCACTGCTTCTAACAACTTGCCTCCCACATATTCTTAATACTCTCAACAGAGCATCTCAATCAACTCTCTCATATGCCTTCTCCAGATCCATAAATGCTACATACATATCCATTTGCTTTTCTAAGTATTTCTCACATACATTCTTCAAAGTAAACACCTGACCCACACATCCTCAACCACTTCTGAAACCTTACTGCTCTTCTCCAGTCTGATGCTTTGTATGTGCCTTCGCCCTCTCAATCAATACCCTCCCAAATAATTTCCCAGGATTACTCAACAAACTTATACCTCTGTAATTTGAGCACTCACCTTTATCCCCTTTGCCCTTGTACATTGGCACTATACATGCATTCTGCCATATATATATATATATATATATATATATATATATATATATATATATATATATCTTTTTCTTTTTCTTTTAAACTATTTGCCATTTCCCGCGTTAGCGAGGTAGCGTTAAGAACAGAGGACCAGGCCTTTTTTGGAATATCCTCACCTGGCCCCCTCTGTTCCTTCTTTTGGAAAATTAAAAAAAAAAAAAAAACGAGAGGGGAGGATTTCCAGCCCCCCGCTCCCTCCCCTTTTAGTCGCCTTCTATGACACGCAGGGAATACGTGGGAAGTATTCTTAATCCCCTATCTATATATATATATATATTGACATGCATTCTGCCATATATATATATATATATATATATATATATATATATATATATATATATATATATTATATATATTATATATATATATATATATATATATATATATATATATATATATATATATATATATGTATATATATATATATATATATATATATATATATATATATATATATATATATATATATATATATATATATATTATCCCTGGGGATAGGGGATTAAGAATACATCCCACGTATTCCCTGTGTGTCGTAGAAGGCGACTAAAAGGGGAGGGAGCGGGGGGCTGGAAATTCTCCCCTCTCTTTTTTTTTTTTTTTTTAAATTTCCAAAAGAAGGAACAGAGGGGGCCAGGTGAGGATATTCCAAAAAAGGCCCAGTCCTCTGTTCTTAACGCTACCTTGCTATCGCGGGAAATGGCGAATAGTATGAAAATATATATATATATATATTGACAAAGAGGATACATGTGTCAGAGGTGGAGGGAACGAGAAGTGGTAGACCAAATTGAAGGTGGAAAGATGGAGTCAAAAAGATTTTGAGTGATCGGGGCCTGAACATGCAGGAGGGTGAAAGGTGTGCAAGGAATAGAGTGAATTGGAACGATGTGGTATACCGGGGTCGACGTGCTGTCAATGGATTGAACCAGGGCATTTGAAGCATCTGTGGTATACCATGGAAAGTTTTGTGGGGCCTGGATGTGGAAAGGGAGCTGTGGTTTTGATGCATTATACATGACAGCTAGAGACTGAGTGTGAACGAATGTGGCCTTTGTTGTCTTTTTTCCTAGCACTAACTTGTGCACATGCGGTGGGAGGGGGTTGTCATTTCATGTGTGGCGGGTGGCAACGGGAATGAACAAGGGCAGACAGTATGAATTATGTACATGTGTATATATGTATGTCTCTGTGTATATAAATGTATATGTTGAGATGTATAGGTATGTATATGTGCATGTGTAGACATGTATATATATACATGTGGATGTAGGTGGGTTGGGCCATTCTTTCATCTGTTTCCGTGTGCTACCTCACAAACACAGGAGACAGCAACAAGGTATAATAAATAGAATAAATAAATATATTTTTTCATACTGTTCCCCATTTCCCGTGTTAGGGAGGTAGCGTTAAGAATAGAGGACTGAGCCTCTAAGGGAATATCCTCACTTGGCCCCCTTCTCTGTTCCTTCTTTTGGAAAATTAAAAACAAGAGGGGAGGATTTCCAACCCCTGGCTCCCTTCCCTTTTAGTAGCCTTCTGCAACATGCAGGGAATACATGGGAAGTATTCTTTCTCCCCTATCCCTAGGGATAAATTCAATATATTTACATAATAATTGTTTTCATACTTTTTCACCATTTCCTGCTTTAGCTAGATAGCACCAGGAACAGAAGAGCATCAGCTCCATTTGCTCCTATCCCACTATTGGTTGTCATATACAGGGCACGAAAAACAGGGCTTGCCATCCATGATCAGGCCCCACAGACCACTATGTGAAGTTTTCCTGCGATAGCTTCATATGTGCTGATTATGCCCATTGAGAGCATGTCTACTGGCACATTGCTCCTATTTATTCTGTCCTGAATGTTCAGGCCCTGATGTTAATATAAGCTTAAACTACTACTGTATCAGGATCATCATTAGTAAGTGGATTTGTAGAGACCACAATAGCTATTTATAGACATTAGTGTACCATTCCGTTTTTAGTCATATTTTACTTGTTTTTACAATATATCAGTTACAAAAAAGTTATATTCGGAAAGGATGCAGATGGAACTTGTATATATGTTTAAATATTCCTGTTCTTGTATATACATATGTATGAAACTTATTATTCTTGTGTACACAGACACATACATCTCAGCTTAAACCAGGGTTAACTGTAGGCTGACTGTCACTCCCAGAATTCAAATCCAGGTGAATCATGGTTTTGTATGAGTGTGAATGATAACTATTCATGTGTTACAGGGAAAGGGTTATGCAATCACATAATTACTAATTTTACTGCACAGGGTGGGATGGGGCCCCTAACTTTTGAACATTCTCCTTTATTATGTAACTTCTTAAATTTGTGCATACCCTCTGCAATAATTATGTCTGTGTATTTTGTTCTATTCATCCATCACCCTATACTGTCAAGCTATTTATGTATTTTTTTTTTTTTTTTTTTTTTACAGGTTTATAACTTAGTTTCATGTTCTGCCTTGTGGTTGCCCTACACTTACATCTTTTGAAGAGCTACTCAATGTCTGTATCATCAGGTTGTGATAAGCTCACCCCTCATTCTTTTCTCTTCTAAGGTGGCTAAATTTAAGGCCCCTTGCCTTCCCCTGGTACTCAGCCCTCTTAATTCTGGTACCATCTTTCTTTCCCCCCTTTGGACATTCTCTGTTAGATAAATGGAGTATGCTCTTGCTGTGAACAAGTTAGAAGAATGTGAATGGATGATGTTTCATTGAAGTCCAAGTGAAAATGGAAACCTTTTTTTGTTTCATGACCATGAAGTACCAAAATAGAATATTTTACTCTGCCATTAAGTATGCAGCCTATCTTCCCATTTAGTATTATATATGGTTTTTGTTTCCCTTTTGTAAGTTTGTTATTTTTAACTGTGTAGCTTTTTAATATTACATTGATTTTTTCTTCCTTTAACACAGAGGAGAAAGGAGGAAAGAGTGAAGTGTACATTAATGAGCCGCCAATCATACGAAATCAGATCGACTTCCTCAATGCTACCCAAGGCTCTTTGTTCCGCTTCCAGGTTCCTATTGTAAGTTGGATAATAATATGGGATTTTAGAGAGACTGAATGAATGCATGTATATTTGTGTTCTTGTATGTGTTTTTCTGTTTGTTTAAGTGCATTTTATATATATATATTTATCTGTATATTATGATTACAAGAGCTTGTTCAAGTCTCCTTTTAGTTGATCACAATCTCGGACTCTTAATTTTCTCTTGACTTTACCATTGTCCACAAACATTCTGGTGTCATTCATGTTCTTTTGGGTTATCATTTATGTAGATTAAGAATATCAGTAGCTCCACAGCTAAGCCTCAGTAGTCTTTTAACCAGATTTAAAGAGGCACCATCTGTCATGTATTCTTTTACAAATTGGTAAATAAGCATGAATAAAATGAAAATAATATCTGTGGGACCATGTCATATGCATTATTCTTTTTTTTTAATTTCATACTTGTCAGTAATGAATATCTTAATTCTTAAACTCTTCCAGAAGATAATGATACAGTAAATTGTAGTTCTGAAATTTAATACAACAGAAATATCTAGAAAAGATTATAATATACAGTTGTATTTATGTGCAACAAAATGTAATGTTACGTAATGACAAGGTACCACCTGCAGTGTTTCATTTTGCATGTTGTGGTTCCTTTTAATTTCACCTTCTGAAATACCCACTAGAACTAGGTACTGATGTTTTGAATGTTTTTGGAAAAGAGTAGTTAGATGTTTCTTAAACAGCATAATATAGGAATGAGAAACAGATTATGATCACAAAGACTGGATAAAGGTAGATGGAAAGACGACTTTTGTTGTCCTTATACTCATCTTAAAGGAAGATTGGTTAAAAAGTTTACCCTACGAAGAGAAAATATATCTACTGTCCTCTATTGTCCTCCCAGAATATAAGAGTGAATTATATGTACTAGAAAGCTAACAACTTCAAGCATTGGTTCAACTTTTCCAGTATACTGTTCGTAAATGATGAAGTGAAGACTGTAAGTACCTAAAACGGATGGGGAATTTATATATTTTTTCTAATAAAGGCTACAGAGTGCAGATATTTTCAAAGCAAACTCTGGATCAGAAGTTAATAATGCAGTTGAACAATTTTTAGTATTTTTTGCACGTTTGTTTTCTCAAATTCTTGAGAACTAAATTTGTAAAGGAACAGATTTATTGAAATTTTTTACATTGTCAGATTTATTATGTGAAAAGTAACCACTATGCTCAGATTCATTTTATTCCAAGAAAATGGAAGTCCAAATAAATCTTGTAGCTCATAGGTTAGTAAGAACTTTTTATGGAGCTTCTATTACTTCAGCTTTTGTTTTTCAGGACACCTGCTATGATCTTGAGGATGGGGATTCACGGCGCCTGACGATGCATTTGCTGACCTCAAACCTGTCCCCACCTCCCCTAGATTCATGGCTTCAGTTTGATGCAGCCAATCAAGAGTTTTTTGGCATTCCTTTGTCAAGTGATATTGGCAAAACGGAGTACATTCTAGTAAGTTCTTCATGAAGTAGTTTCAATTGTGTTTGTAATGTGTTGTGTGGAAATTTCTTTTAGATTTATTGAGACCTTGAGAGATATTCTGTGAATTTGGTTGATATATGGCAGAATTTGGTGTAGGTATGTTGTTTGATTGCATTTATTCACTGTGCTGCCTTAAAATTAATATCACCTGAATTGTAGGCATAATTAACAGATTTGCTGTGTGGTTTGTTAAAACTATTTGCTTAAACAATTAATTTGTCATTTCTGGTACTATTATTTTGTATATAATATTGCGGTTTCAGAAGTGGTAGAGGATGTGTGGATCAGGTGTTTGCTTTGAAGAATGTATGTGAGAAATACTTAGAAAAGCAAATGGATTTGTATGTAGCATTTATGGATCTGGAGAAGGCATATGATAGAGTTGATAGAGATGCTCTGTGGAAGGTATTAAGAATATATGGTGTGGGAGGCAAGTTGTTAGAAGCAGTGAAAAGTTTTTATCGAGGATGTAAGGCATGTGTACGTGTAGGAAGAGAGGAAAGTGATTGGTTCTCAGTGAATGTAGGTTTGCGGCAGGGGTGTGTGATGTCTCCATGGTTGTTTAATTTGTTTATGGATGGGGTTGTAAGGGAGGTAAATGCAAGAGTCCTGGAAAGAGGGGCAAGTATGAAGTCTGTTGGGGATGAGAGAGCTTGGGAAGTGAGTCAGTTGTTGTTCGCTGATGATACAGCGCTGGTGGCTGATTCATGTGAGAAACTGCAGAAGCTGGTGACTGAGTTTGGTAAAGTGTGTGGAAGAAGAAAGTTGAGAGTAAATGTGAATAAGAGCAAGGTTATTAGGTACAGTAGGGGTGAGGGTCAAGTCAATTGGGAGGTGAGTTTGAATGGAGAAAAACTGGAGGAAGTGAAGTGTTTTAGATATCTGGGAGTGGATCTGTCAGCGGATGGAACCATGGAAGCGGAAGTGGATCATAGGGTGGGGGAGGGGGCGAAAATTTTGGGAGCCTTGAAAAATGTGTGGAAGTCGAGAACATTATCTCGGAAAGCAAAAATGGGTATGTTTGAGGGAATAGTGGTTCCAACAATGTTGTATGGTTGCGAGGCGTGGGCTATGGATAGAGATGTGCGCAGGAGGATGGATGTGCTGGAAATGAGATGTTTGAGGACAATGTGTGGTGTGAGGTGGTTTGATCGAGTAAGTAACGTAAGGGTAAGAGAGATGTGTGGAAATAAAAAGAGCGTGGTTGAGAGAGCAGAAGAGGGTGTTTTGAAATGGTTTGGGCACATGGAGAGAATGAGTGAGGAGAGATTGACCAAGAGGATATATGTGTCGGAGGTGGAGGGAACGAGGAGAAGAGGGAGACCAAATTGGAGGTGGAAAGATGGAGTGAAAAAGATTTTGTGTGATCGGGGCCTGAACATGCAGGAGGGTGAAAGGAGGGCAAGAAATAGAGTGAATTGGAGTCATGTGGTATACAGGGGTTGACGTGCTGTCAGTGGATTGAAGCAAGGCATGTGAAGCGTCTGGGGTAAACCATGGAAAGCTGTGTAGGTATGTATATTTGCGTGTGTGGACGTGTGTATGTACATGTGTATGGGGGGGGTTGGGCCATTTCTTTCGTCTGTTTCCTTGCGCTACCTCGCAGACGCGGGAGACAGCGACAAAGTAGAAAAAAAAAAAAAAAAAAAATTATTGCTGTCCATTACATATAACAGATTGAGAATGGATGTGAATGAATGAGGACTTTTATTTGTCTGTTCCTGGCACTACCTCACTATTGCCGGAAAAAGCAAAAAAGCATAGAGAAAAATGAATTTATTATTTACATCAGACTGCTGAGATTTTCTCTTCCCTTCTAATGGGATACTATTTTGTCAACAGGAATGTGTAGATGATGGTGGAGAGAAGGTCAACGATGCCCTTTTTGTTAATGTTTTACCAAGATCATCTAAGAAGGTACCTCCAGTTGAGTTTGCCATGACGATTGACAGTGATTATCAGCAGTTCATGAGTGATTCCCACCAAAAAGCTCGTTTGATTGACCGAATAAGAGAAGTATTTGGTGATGCTGATGTGAGGCACATTGTTGTGGAGAGCTTCCGTAAAGGTTCAGTAGTTGTGACTTGGCAGAATGGATCACTACCAACAGAGCCATGTCCTCATGAGCAGATCAAACAGCTAAGGGAAATTATGGCTGATGATAGTGGCCACTTGTTGCAGGAGTTTATTGATGCCTTCAGTCCAGAGTTCAAGGTCATAGGTGGATCTGTAAAGCCAACAGGTGCCTGCTTAGGTGAAGACACACCAGTCCATGTGGAAGAGGAGGTTCACCACCCACCAGTTGAAGAGGAAAGCATCAAGGATGAAGAGAATGATTACCTTCTCAATTTCATCATCCCAGCTGTCATCATTGCTGCCATGTTGCTCTTAGCTGCAATTATTGCATGCTGCCTTTACCGTCGTAGACGCTATGGAAAGATGACAATGGCTGACAACCGCACTTTTGTCAGTAAGGGCATCCCGATCATCTTTGCAGAGGAGTTGGATGACCGACCTGACCCAGCCAAAAGCCCAGTCATAATGAAAGATGAAAAGCCTCCATTGCCACCTCCAGAGTACCAGAGGGGATCATCCCCAGCTGCCTCTTCAACCCCACCCACCTCTGACCGGCGACGTCCACAGTCTGGTGATGTAGGAGATGATGCACCTTCATACCAGCCACCACCACCTTTCACTGCCACAAATGGAGCTTCTCGCCACCCCCGCCCTAACATGCCGCCCACGTACAGGAAGCCACCTACATATGTGCCTCCCTAAAACTAGTCTAGTGTTTTCACATTATCCCTGGTGGGTGAGAGATGAAGGTAAGCACAGTAAATTAAGTTCATAATTAAACAATTGGTTTTCATAATGGTGCTTATTAAGTGGCTTGCCCAGGTTCAACTAGGGAAATATGCCCCTCCAGAGGATAAGGTGGAGGAAGATGTAGGGATATTTCTTTGCTTGTAGAAAGAGTTAATTATTTCAAACTTTATTGAGCATGTGGTTAAAAAAAAAATATATATATATATATATATATATATATATATATATATATATATATATATATATATATATATATTGTATTTTAACTTTCTAAAAGGGGAAACAGAAGAAGGAGTCATGCAGGGAGTGCTAATCCTCCTCAAAGGCTCTGATTGGGGTGTCTAAATGTGTGTGGATGTAACCAAGATGAGAAAAAAGGAGATAGGTTGCATGTTTGAGGAAAGGAAGCTGGATGTTTTGGCTCTGAGCGAAACGAAGCTCAAGGGTAAAGGGGAAGTGTTTTGGGAGTAAAGTCACAGGTTGGTGAGAGGACAAGAGCAAGGGAAGGAGTAGCACTACTTCTGAAACAGGAGTGGTGGAAATATGTGATAGAATGTAAGAAAGTAAACTCTAGATTGATATGGGTAAAACTGAAAGTGGATGGAGAGAGATAGGTGATTATTGGTGCATATGCACCTGGTCATGAGAAGAAAGATCATGAGAGGCAAGTGTTTTGGGAGCAGCTGAGTGAGTGTGTTAGTAGTTTTGATGCACGAGACTGGGTTATAGTAAAGGGTGATTTGAATGCAAAGGTGAGTAATGTGGCAGTTGAGGGAATAAGTGGTGTACATGGGGTGTTCACTGTTGTAAATGGAAATGGTGAAGAGCTTGTAGATTTGTGTGCTGAAAAAGGACTGGTGATTGGGAATACCTGGTTTAAAAAGAGATATACATAAGCATACGTATGTAAGTAGGAGAGATGGCCAGAGAGCGTTACGGGATTATGTGTTAATTGATAGGTGTGCGAAAGAGAGACTTTTGGATGTTAAGGTGCTGAGAGGTGCAACTGGAGGGATGTCTGATCATTATCTTGTGGAGGCAAAGGTGAAGATTTGTAGAGGTTTTCAGAAAAGAGAATGTGGGGGTGAAGAGAGTGGTGAGAGTAAGTGAGCTTGGGAAGGAGACTTATGTGAGGAAGTACCAGGAGAGACTGAGTTAAGAATGGGAAAAGGTGAGAGCAAAGGACACAAGGGGAGTGGGAGAAGAATGGGATGTATTTAGGGAAGCAGTGATGGCTTGCGCAGATGCTTGTGGCATGAGAAGCATGGGAGGTGGACAGATTAGAAAGGGTAGTGAGTGGTGGGATGAAGAAGTAAGATTATAGTGAAAGAGAAGAGAGAGGCTTTTGGACGAGTTTTGCAGGGAAATAGTGCAAATGACTGGGAAATGTATAAAAGAAAGAGGCAGGAGGTCAAGAGAAAGGTGCAAGAGGTGAAAAAGAGGGCAAATGAGAGTTGGGGTGAGAGAGTATCATTAAATTTTAGGGAGAATAAAAAGATGTTTTGGAAGGAATTAAATAAAGTGCATAAGACAAGAGAACAAATGGGAACATCGGTGAAGGGGGGCTAATGGGGAGGTGATAACAAGTAGTGGTGATGTGAGAGGATGGAATGAGTATTTTGAAGGTTTGTTGAATGTGTTAGATGATAAGAGTGGCAGATATAGGGTGTTTTGGACGAGGTGGTGTGCAAAGTGAGAGGGTTAGGGAAAATGATTTGGTAAGCAGAGAAGAGGTGGTAAAAGCTTTACAGAAGATGAAAGCCAGCAAGGCAGCAGGTTTGGATGGTATTGCAGTGGAATTTATTAAAAAGGGGGTGACTGTATTGCTGAGTGGTTGGTAAGGTTATTTAATGTGTGCATGACTCGGTGAGGTGCCTGAGGATTGGCGGAATGCTTGCATCGTGCCATTGTACGAAGGCAAAGGGGATAAGAGTGAGTGCTCAAATTACAGAGGTATAAGTCTGTTGAGTATTCCTGGGAAATTATATGGAGGATATTGATTGAGAGGGTGAAGGCATGTACAGAGCATCAGATTGGGGAAGAGCAGTGTAGTTTCAGAAGTGGTAGAGGATGTGTGGATCAGGTGTTTGCTTTGAAGAATGTTGGCAGCAGATGAAACCATGGAAACAGAAGTGAGGACAGGGTGGGGGAGGGGGCAAAAGTTTTCGGAGCGTTGAAAAATGTGTGGAAGGTGAGAACATTATCTCGGAAAGCAAAAATGGGTATGTTTGAAGGAATGGTGGTTCCAACAATGTTAAATGGTTGCGAGGCGTGGGCTATAGATAGAGTTGTGCAGAGGAGGGTGGATGTGTTGGAAATGAGATGTTTGAGGACAATATGTGGTGTGATGTGGTTTGATCGAGTAAGTAATAATAGGGTAAGAGAGGTATGTGGTAATAAAAAGAGTGTGGTTGAGAGAGCACAAGAGGATGTTTTGAAATGGTTTGGTCACATGGAGAGAATGAGTGAGGAAAGATTAACAAAGAGGATATATGTGTCAGAGGTGGAGGGAACAAGGAGAAGTGGGAGACCAAATTGGGGTTGGAAAGATGGAGTGAAAAAGATTTTGAGTGATTGGGGCCTGAACATGCAGGAGGGTCAAAGGCGTGTAAGGAATAGAGTGAATTGGAACGATGTGGTATACTGAGGTCAACATGCTGTCAATGGATTGAACCAGGTTATGTGAAGCGTCTGGGGTAAACCATGGAAAGTTTTGTGAGGCCTGGATGTGAATGGGAGCTGTGGTTTCGGTGCATTATACATGACAGCTAGAGACTGAGTGTTGTCTTTTCCTAGCGCTACCTTGCACGCATGTGGGGGTAGGGGGGTTGTCATTTCATGTGTGGCGGGGTGGCGACGGGAATGAATAAAGGCAGCAAGTATGAATCATGTACATGGGTATATGTCTGTGTATGTATATATATGTATACGTTGAAATGTATAGGTATGTATATGTGCTGTGTGTGGACGTGTATGTATGTACATGTGTATGTGGGTGGGTTGGGCCATTCTTTCGTCTGTTTCCTTGCGCTTCCTCGCTAGCGTGGGAGACAGTGACAAAGTATAATATATATATATATATATATATATATATATATATATATATATATATATATATATATATATTATGTATATATATATATATATATTATATATAATATATATTATGTATAATATATATATATATATATATATATATATATATATATATATATATATATATATATATATATATATATATATCAAAGGACGCACATTTGCACAAGAACTGAGATTCATTTGTATACAGCAGAAAAAAATCATCATCTAAGACTAGTTCATACAGAACAATGCTTCCCTACAAATCTTCCTTCTCTTCAAACAGTTCAAGAATAATATGACATGTTTGAAGCTTGTATAGTACTGAATTGTATAATTTTATCGTAAAAGTAAGGGAACGGTAGACTCTTGATGTATCTGCATTCCACATAGTAGCACTGTAGACTGAAAACAAGCATTTTATGCAAAATTCTTGCCTATATTGTAAAAAAATTCTCCAATATAACCACAGCAAGTGCAGGTAAAGGTAAATATATGCCTCTTCAGTACTTCAGAATTCTAAGGTTGCCAATAAATGTCCGATTTTGAGTATTCATAATAGTAGCTGATAAAATAGCATTATGTGGAAACTATACTGTTGAAGATAAGATTCTCTTATATGTGAAATCCTTTTGATGGGTTTCATTCCCAACAAATGTGGATAGTCAAGAGGCTATTGTAAATAAATTAGCCATCATTAAAAATTGCTTTAAATTACAAATTTGATATAGGTAAACATTCATTAATCAGAATGTCAGTTTTATTCTCAAAGATGGGAGATTATATTTTCCTTGGCACAAATGCTTCTTAATGTATGGGTGCTTTGCCAGACCTGACGTTTGCATGTCAAATGGTATCTGCACTATTGTGTTTATTGTCAGATGTCAGATGGTACATGCACTTTGAATTATGTATGAAAGGTTTCTGTTTGGTGCTGGCAGATGTCAGATGGTACATGCACTTTGAATTATGGATGCAAGGTTTCCGTGTTTGGTGCTGTGCCATGGGTACATTCATTTAAAGTTGTGTGAGTCGGCACACACTCCTGGTATGGGCACTTGATGCTTCCACTTAGTAATGGGTATCATATGGTACATATACTAGGTCAGTGCTACCATATTCTGCTCACTTGAGGCTGCACCATGAATGAAAAGTCACCATCACCAGGACCATACCATCATCAGTGTATGAAAGGCAGTTTGGTTTTGTTGAGGAATTATTTGCTCCAAAGGGGTCCATCATTTCCCTTCTGATTGTTGTGCTGCCTCAAAGCCGCAAGAGCCTCGTAAAAGGAGTCCTAGGTCTACTTTTGATAATACATTCAGTGTTTTGTTACGTGGTACCCATACTAAGTTTGTATGCCAGATGGTTACTCCATTTGTTGTTAAATCAGATGGTACTGAGTGTTTTGTGCAGATTTTGCCTCAATCTAATGTGTGTCAGATGGTACCTGCATGTATAGTATATGTGCAAGTGTGTTTGTCAGACTATACCTAGTGTGTAGGGTGCAGATGATACCTTTGTCTGTTGTTTGTATGTGTTCCATGGTATTCTCACCAAGTGGTGAGTATCACAGCCAAATGATTTGAAGTCACCTTCATCAGATGTCTTGTCTCATGAACCTCATTGTTTATACTGTCATATGTGTTCTGTCTGTACTGAAAAAATTTTGTATGTTTTCAATGTGAACATGTGGTGAGTCAAGTATTAATTTTTCTGATCTCTGTTAACTAGAAAATGGCCATATTGATATCCTGCCTTTGCTTAGTATTAAGTGTGATGTCACACTACCTGTGTACCAGGCACCAATACCTTGACAATCCAGGACCATATTTATGTATTATATTGGTGGTTTTTTATGTGTAGAACCATAAAAAGCACAAAAATAGCCTTAAGTATAAGAAGAAATAACTGATAATAAAGATGTGCTTAATTGGCTTGGGGAAACCAGCTTAGTTCATGTATTCAGGTGTTTGAATATTGTTAAAAACTGTACTTTTTGTAAACTTTTGTAATATTTGACTTGTAAGTGATAGTATGGTATTGCTTCATCTTAATGTAAAGTTTGCTGTACAGCTGTTGTGCGTTTTCACTTGTACATAAGTACACCACAATTTTGTTGGATCACTGAAATGGGCGGGGGTATTTGTAAATTCTTGACATAACCTGTCACCTGAAGTATCTATGGCTGTAATATCTTTCATGTATCATCAGAAACTTCAATAACTCATGGGAGGAATGGGAGTTCTACGAGACATTCATAGCTTCATTAGGTAATAGGAATTGTACAACATATCTCATGGGTTACTCCTATCAGCATAACATTATTAGCTTTTTGGTGAAAGATCAAGTGTTGTCACTCACTGAATACCCTACCTAGTTTTACTAGTAACCACTTTAACAACTAAACTAGACTTGTAGGCATGAATGCTTAGCTAAAAGGTATATTTCATTGGTTTAGTTCTAGATCATATGATAGACATTATGTGTTTTGGTTTATTGATAGTAAGAGATTGATGATGGTAGCAAGAGGATGATTGATAATGTTTCCTGCAAATATTCAATTTAATGAAAATTTTTCTTGTACAGTTTAGTGTATTTTACAGAATAGGGAAGGTTTTATATTTGTTAATGTGTTAAACTAGAAGTTGTGACAGCTTTATATACAAGGTGTGTGTGTGTGTGTATATGTGCATAGATAAGGTAATTGAATGCCTATTATAAGAATACGAGGGAAATATATCAAGATCCATTGTGTATGAATGTGATATGGTTGATTTCTTTCATGTGAAAAATGTTTTTAGTTAACACATATATTTTTGGTAATATATTTGTGTTTATTGAAAGGAGATTCTACTGCCACAGGCTACCCTATTGAAATAAAAGCTTTAATATTTTCCCTTATACTAGATGCATCATTTTTTGAGGAACATTTTTTGGTGGCCTCTCAGGGTTTCTGGCATAAGGCCAATATTCTTTTATTTCAGTTTATGGTGTAGCTGCTGTACACATTTTAAGTTAATTTTTTTCCCCACCTTACTGGGTAATAGCTGTATAGTCTTTATGGTGAACCTATATATGTTGTACATCTTTTATGTTAATCCTTTCTATAATGACAATTATTTCTAGCTCTGAGTAACCAATGGTTGCGGCAGTGATATTTAAGGTCATTTGCCCATTTTACAACCTTTATATAGGTTATATTTTGTGCTTTTTTATGATTTAGTAATCCAAGTAGTTTTCTATGCTTGTTGGTGTGTCTGTGTCTGTGCTCTGTTTGTGGCCATGTGCTGATGCTACTTAGAAGTAATTGCTCATTATATGGTAGTGGATATTTTATCTAGTTTAATGGTTTATATGAGTTTGATACATAATAACCACATATTACAAATCTTGGGGTTCATAGTTCTTTATTAATTATTTGAGCTTCAAAGATTATACTAAAGAGTCCTGTCTAGTTAAGGCAGAAGGTTCACCTACCCAAACAAAGCAGCTGTAGCACTCCCATGGTCATGCACCTCCATGGTGACCCAGGGTCATCTTAAATCATGTTGCCATTAGCAGGGGACAGCTTATGACTGCCAGTTTTAGACATCTGCACCTGCAGTATAATCCTTCACTCAATGTTAGTGTTAGCAGACAAAAGCTGTCTATAATTATTGAATGACCTGACATTTTCCATCAGAAGCACTGTTCTTACAGACAACCTCACGTCCACCAGCCTGGGGAAGGCCAGGGGCTTGTGACATTTGGCTTTGGGATTAGCTGACGTCTAAGATCAGTTGTTCAAAACGTAATTCTAATCACCCATCCATTATAGGGTCTGAAGAAACTAGGTTTTCAATGGCCAGTTATTGTTATCTAGCAGGAGGATTTAAGCCCAAATGCCTTTAGTGATTACATCTTACCTTTCATTGGTTGATCAAATTAAGACATTTTTGTGATAAGTGCTAACTATACAGTGTCCAGGTGCCTGAATTGGATAGGAATGTGTTGTGTCTATTGTCAGTACGCTCATGAAGAAATCAATATTCACACTTTTTCATTCATTCTATATGGGACTGCATTTGGGTAAATCAATTGGTAATTACATGGAAGCAGAAAGCAATGTTAATATTCTTTGATAATTGTATGATGTAAGAAATAGGGATATATTCAGCCAGCTACATGACAGTAAAGCAGATGCAAGATTGATGAATGTTCTGGTTACAGAGGTTGAGTGAATGGATGGAGAATGATTGTTTTATAATTTAAGTTATTAGAACAATGGTAATGTTCTACAATTCCTATTTTAAGTCAAAATGCAGGTTTAGATTTTTCTTTGCCTTGTAATTAGCAGCCAATTAATTTAATGACTCTCACCAGCTAGGAGAGATAAGTCATAACATGCTAGATGATAGCTTCAAACCCTGCACAATTTATTAAAACTGTGTGACCTATGTAAAAACAGAAATAAATGGAGATTTATAAATAGCCATTATCTTACAAAACAGACAACTGAAATTGAAGGTGTGTAATTGAATACAGTTTGAACATTTGACTTTTCTGTAGAGCTGCTTGATTTGTTCTGTAATCACCAGCTTAATTCTGGTATATGACTTCAAAATTTGCACATACAGATTTTGGCTAATCTCAGTTGATGTTTATGAATATTCTTTGCATTGCAAACTGTATTACTGCTGTGGTTCTCCTTTATTCCAAGTTTTATTTGAGCAGCTAGAGATTATTTTAATCACTAATAACATTGCACACTGGTCTAATAGTACTACCTTATGTAATCTAAGTCTCATTCATTCACTCACTCATGGAAGTTCTCAAACTTTTTCACATACATACTTACTACTGGTTTTGTGGGGCCTGGATGTGGAAAGGGAGCTGTGGTTTCGTTTCGGTGCATTACACATGACAACTAGAGACTGAGTGTGAACGAATGTGGCCTTTGTTGTCTTTTCCTAGTGCTACCTCACACGCACATGGGGGGAGGGGGTGCCATTTTATGTGTTGTGGGGTGGCAGTGGGAATGGATGAGGGCAGCATGTATGAATATGTACATGTGCATGTATAGGTATGTGTATGTGCATGTGTGGGCATTTATGTATATACATGTGCATGTGGGTGGGTTGGGCCATTCTTTCATCTGTTTCCTTGCGCTACTTAGCAAATGCAAGAGACAGCAACAAAGTATAATGAAAAAAATATATACTACTGGCAGGTAGTAGTGGGTGGTAGAATGCTAATAACCGGTGTATCAGAAGGGTTAGTGATGGTTGTGTAGTGAAACAGCACTTCAGTGTTTGTCAGGTTGCACTCTTAACTGTATTACCTTTTTGCCTCACCCACATGCATACTAATGGCATTCTATCCACAAACATACAGTCTCTCCTTGTTATATGCAACACTTGACAATACTCACACAGCTCATTCTTCATAACTCCCTAGATTTTCCTGTGATGAATGCTATGTGCTGGCCTTGCCTTTTGGCAAATGGTAGGAGCAGTAGATAGAACTAGGTAGGAACATTTAGGCCGAAGCATTAGGTAGATGTGGGTAGGAACATGAGGCAGAAGCATTAGATTATAGTAGTCAGTTAGAACATTACGTAGGAGTTTCTACAAATACTGCACAAGACTTGCCCTCTGCCAGTGGCCTGTCTTGGGTGAGGTACTGAAGGATAAGCAGCAGCACTAGTGTTCATTTGTTATGGAGACTCTATTGCTGTGGCCACCCCCTTGAGGGAGTTCCAGAAAGGAACGGGCATCAGAGATACATCAACTTACTTTCCCTCCCTCCATTTCTCGATACCCACATCTCTAACTTTCTAGAGACCTCATCCAATTACTCTTACTCTTCCTATCTCTCTATGTGTCTTTGATGCCCATTCCCTGTGCAAACTTCCTCAAGGGGGTTACCATGGCAAAAAAAAGTCTCCATAACTAGTGAACTCCAGTGCTGCTTCTTAGCATTTACTACCTCACCCTTAACAGACCATTGGCAGAGGGCACCTCTAAAGCAGTGTTTTCAGAGGCTCCTATTAACATTCCTAATGACTACTACCTAATGCTCCAACCTACTATTTCTACTTAGTGTTCCTACCAACTGCTTCTACCTAATGTACCTGTTGAACATTCCTACCTAGCAGTACTATCTGTTACTCCTCCCATTTTGCCAAAAGGCAGGGCCAGCACACAGCGTTCACCATTGGGAAATCTAGTCATGAAGAATGAGCTGTGTGAGTCATGTGTTGTCAAGTTTTATATGTGACAAAGAGAGATTGTATGTTTGTGGAGAGAATGCCAACAATCCACATATGGGAGAGGTAGAAAGAAAAGACAGCTACCTAGGTCAAAGGGGTGCAACTTGACAATCACTAAAGTAATGGCTTGCTACGCAGCTGTCACTAACCCTTCCCATAACCAGGTGGGTAATACCGGTTATATACCTACCAACTACTACTCTTCCCTCCCTCTTCATATTTTATGTATAATTACCCCAAGAACCAATTTATGTGAAAAAGTCCTGGTGTTACCGAGACCCTTCTAAAGGGTTGTGCACCAAGGCTGCCCTACTTGCAGATGCAGCGAAGTGCAGACTACATTGGAGTGGAAAGTTATTTGATGACTGTATTCTCAGTGATACAGCTTAGCCAAAGGAGACTTTTCACATGCTCCACCTGCTCAAGTTTATATTGCATGTGAAAAGTCACCTTTGGCAAGTCTGTATCACTGGGAATACTTCATCAGAAATTCTCACTCTAAAGAGGTCTACATTTCCCTGCTATATCTGTTGTAGTACAGCCGTAGGCCACAGGAGCCTTTGGAATTTTCATACAAATTTGCCCTTGGGTAATGATAAATAAAAATATATTTTTTCATGTTTGCCGTTTTTTGCATAGTGAGCCAGAGACAGATGAAAACTAGACTCATTCACCCATATCCACTCTTTCTGTCATGTATAATGCATCAAAACCAAAGCCCCCTATCAACAAACAAGCCCCACTGACCTTTCCTTGGTTTTCCCTCTTCACTGCATATGCTCTGCTTCAGCACATTGCCCCTCCCCAATACCAAAATATTTATCAATATTTCTGATGCCTATTCCCTCCAGGAACTTGCATCATGAGGGTGATGACAGCAAAAGAGTCTCCTCTTATCCCGTCTTTACATGCCTCCCTTGAATATATTGTTCCGAACATTCTTCCCTCATTTCTCTCCCTCCAGGACTCTTCCACTCTATATTTCAAAGATCGTCTTCCTGACACCAGTCCATTTTATCGTAGTCATACACTTTTCTTGAAAACTCCCCATGTTGCACTCTTTCCACATGCCCAAATCACTTGAAAGTATTACATTGCACCCACTCTACCACTCCAAAAATCATTGCCTACCAAACCAAATCTCTCATTCACCCCCTTATTACCTTCTTCCTTCCAGCTTGTCATACCAGATCCTCTCTCTTTGATGACTTATCCCATGACCATGTTTTGGCTGCATAGGGTTGGGTGGACATTGTCCTTTCAACATTTCTTCATAATTACCTTCTACCTTTCATTATTCAATTAAGTGACCCAGTAACCCCTCTACTGCTCTATCCCTTATATCTCCTATATCATCAAACTTACCCCAGATAGCTTGCAAATACTTAAATTCTGTCACCTCTTAGTCCCCACCCACCCATATCTATGACACAGTTTAAAACACTTTCTACTTCCACATTATAATGCTTTGCAAAATGTATAATTTTACTCTACCTCCTTTCAAACACTATTACTGTACTTGCATTTACCTTCAACTGTATATGCTTACACACATCCTAAAACACTTACAATCATCTACAGCTCCTCTTCACTTTCGGCAAACAACACATCATCATCCAGAAACAAACTTGTCAGTAGCCACACCATACTCCATCTGTACACCCTTCTTCCCTTGTTCTGCTTTCATGTTCTACTGTGACAAATCTACACACTAAAACCAACTAACAACTGTTTTTGTCCTGAATATCATTTGGTGCAGGATGATTCTGTAATCACCATACATTCACAAGCGGGGCTTGCTATTTGGTTACGCATTATAGAGCAATATCTGAACAAGATGAAAGACCACATTACCTTCAGCTTGCTTGTGTGCAATCACAGAAATTTGCACAGGTCCATCGCATGAAGCAGCAGTTGAAAGTTTCTAACAAGAGTTGAACATCACAAAATTTAAGAATTATATGACATTCTACTCTTAAAAAGGAGTGAATATATCATGTACTGTTACAGATATTATTTAATCAATGTTAATACATGTGAATATAAAAATAGATATTAACTAATTATTGATCTTAAAAACTACAGTGAATATGCCATTCTACTATATACTCGAACTAATGTAATTTATATAAAATACTCCAAAACAGTTGAGAAGGGAAATACTGGCCAACTGCATCCACTATACCATAACAATATGCATGGTGTCATTTTGATCATGAAGGATTTACCAAAGCACCTTAAAAGGGCCTCATATATTCATTACTTAATGTGTTCCTCTGTGGGAGGATACTTTAAATAATACACTGGTATTAGGCTTCATTAAAAAGGGAATAGTAGAGATCCTTCCAAGTATTCAAATCTTAAGTCAAAACCAGATATGCCTACATCATAACAAATCTATGAATACCTTACATCAACGTCATACAAAAATGATGCCTGCATTTACCTGAAGTTTTCTGTCTCTATGTATGTAAATTACACTAGATCTAAGAAATCTATCAATACAGATATACAGAATACTCTACATATCACATTTTGATACTAATATACTTTACATACATTAAGCTGTATTACCAATCAATTTCAGCAAAAACTACTGAACTGTCAATCATATCTACAGAAGAGAAATACTAGGCTCTTGGACTAGATACATTTTTTGGGGAAAACTGAAAAATTTAGATAATATGGTGTGCACATGAAATAATGGCTGAATATCAAAAAGCATATACATGCCTCAATTTAAGCCAAAAACAATTCTTAAATTACAGATGAAACTATGTTCACTATATGGAGCAGGCCATTTTGCAAAAGAAGTAACAAATTCTTGATATGAAATTAGTGTAGCTGAGAGACATGCAAAAAAAAAAAGGTGTAATGAAATTTACAATTTGAACACGAAATGGAATGAATGAAATTATATGAAGTGTATGCACAAACTACTACAAGTAATAAAAGTGCAACTGCATTAAATGAGACATTACTGTATTACACAGAGGGTTTTCTACATACTATAAGTACAGACAATTTCAACGGGAGATTCATTTTATTTTTTATACGCAATGAAATTTGAACTTGGATTCAATATCTATGGCTTTTCTTCTTTTGCTATGAAGGTTGGCTAATGTAATACAAGCATTATATAATCCAACATGTAACCCTTAAAGTTGCCTAATAACACATCAAAAAAAAAAAAGGCTAAAAAGCCCTCTCCCTACGATATATATTTATATATTCAAATTGGCATTACCAAACTCTACCTGCTTATGATCAAAACTTCAGCAAGGCTGAATGATGAAAGGGAGTACAGTCTCATCAAAGAACTTCTCACTCAAAAGGAGTCTTTTTCCCTGCTACTGAAAGTAGTGCAGCCTTTAAACTGCAAGGGCCATTTCCACGAAACGGTCCAAAGGTTATATAATATTGAAATTCTATGGATATGAATAAATGAGGCAATTTCTTCATGTCTTTTCAGCACTACCCTGCTAACATGGGAAACAGTGAATAAGCATGAAAAAAAATATTTCAAAGTTTGCAGTCTGCAGATTTGTCGATTCAGACTACCTAATATTGACTAATAAGATGTGATCTCTCAATTATTTTCACTTCATTACTCATGCTTCGGTTCTTGAATAACAGATTTTTTCATTATCTCACTATTGTGTGGCCTAGAGTAGACTGTTTTAAAAATTTTCATACAATATCACAACCTGACCATAAAAAATAATTATTAAATAGAATCAAGTAACGTTAAAGACTGAGACTAATGAAAGTAATCATTTTGTAAAATTTGTATGAAACTATTTTGAACAGTACATTTCATACACAATTTTGTACTTGTTTTTCTCTCAAGTTATGACAAATCACAATACCCATTATTGTTACTTATCAAACTATACTAAAACCATTAAACTCAAGTACTAAGTACAATGTTGATGTGCTCTTAGGAAATTTCCTTTCTTAAAACCCATATTTTTGAACAAGAACCAGGTATTTCCACTATCTGCAGTATAGTACAGTAAAAGCTTTTAATAAAAACCAAGCCAGTACAATATAAATACAAACTGCAGGTTGACAAAACACTAAATCTGCTGTTTCTGTCAAAAATACAGTTTATCAAACAACAAAAAATTACACGACACTAAAATGACTGATGCAGTCTCAGTACTCGTAAATAAACAGTAAATATGCAATACTGCATAAATGATTTACTTTCTTGAGCACTTTTGTTTTTCCACCATCCCCTGACCTTGCAGCAAATAAGCCCTGTACCTGAGAAAGATTTTGAAAAAAAGAACTTTTTATTTCAAGTGTATAAAATGTCTTTTCCTTAAACAGGAAAATATGTCTGGATATTTTAAAGTAATTTTGTATAATTCAAATTGGACAAAACTAAAACTGCTCCTACAACTCGAATATTTTAAAAATATCGAATACTAAGGTAGGAGAGGTTGAAGGCTGGAATCAAAAGGTGCAACACGGCCCAAAATGTCTCTCCCTGGCCCTGGTAGTGGGCTGGGCTTGAGTAGAATGCTCTACCTGTCCTGGCACTTACTGCAAGTGTTTGCAACCATCCCATATTTTCTGAAACGTCAAAAAATAAGACAGGCATGAAAGAAGCCATGCATAACAAGCCAGTGGACAATGTAACGAAAGTGAACTTCAGCTGAAGGATCAGATTAGAAGCAGCATTTTTGTGTTGCTGTTTTCCCTATGAACTGTAGGCTCAACATTTTCATTAACATGTATCACAATAGCTACCTTGCTGTCTTTTCAATTCTGTAAAAGCAAGTCAAAGTTCCACCGAAACTAAATAATTGGCTTCTTAGTTTACCTTGCTGAGCTGCTCCACTGGTTTCATAGTAACTTTTTACTTTTTTAGCTAATTTTCCTGAACAGTGCCTTTGGCTTGGACAGCCACTGACATAAACTTAGATATGTGGAAGTAAATAGACTCAAACTAAACTCTCCCCTGAGGTCAGCAATATCATACATCCAACCAAAACAGTTATCTTCTAATGCCTGGCTTTGTTGAAGTTGTATCTATTTGCCCAGGAATACACATATGTCAAAGTTCCACTATAAGTTTCTCACATTTAAAAAAAGATGCGATTACCCAACTGATCAATTCTGTTCTAACAGATATGTTGAGAAATGCGTACACATCAGCTTGAGTACTTCCAACATGTGTCTCCAGACTGCAGCCATCTACTCAGAGTCATCTCTTGCAGTTCTGAGGTCTCATCAACCACTGATGTGCATATCAACTGTCCAACACATTACTCAAAATGGCTGGACAAGTTTTATCACCATCAACCTAACTTTATCATTCATAAGACTATCCAACAGAAATTTTAAGTTCCATGTCATTTAGCACCTTCCATATCAAATATGCTAGTGATGATAGTCCATAACCTTCTTGACATATACCCATTTAACATAATGCATGATGACCAATCTTCAACTTTCTAGTACTTCTGTTTGCTCTTACAGCCCTACACAAAGTGACAAGCTGCCTGGCTAGAATGGTGGGGGACCCATAGAACAAGTGTGTCAACATTAGCTGCTAACATTTCGGTCCTAAGCCTTCGCTATACATGTTCCATACAACTGCTTCAATATATAATAGAGCCTTGTATTTGTGTGAGTACTGGTGCCCCAGAATTTAGTGAACAAGATCTTAACCATCCCACCCTCACATTCCAGAGGGTTCTAACACAATCTTACATTTTTCATACCTTCATTAATAGGATGTTACTTTTCACTAAAAACTACAACCACAAGCTACAGTGCTACTTTCAAATTTAATGTACTTATCAAAAATTAATCACTTCTAAGAAGCAGATTAATCCAGCTACCTGGGTTTACATCTAACAGTTGATCATCTAACATTCCAAAAAATCTCCAGTAGATATGCTACCTCCCTGGCTGATGCACCAAAAAAGACAACTTACCTTTCATAACCAAGGAGTAAATGAACAAAAGGTAGCTCTACAACTTTGAGGTTTCATCATCAAAAGCCTCATTGAGGTAGCCCTGTGGTCTTTGGCCCCTGAGTCCTCGGTGACCTTTCAAATCTTGCATGTCATGGTGTCTTATCTGTGACATGGGGTCAAAGTTGGGGCCATTATCATGCGGGTAGAACTCACTCATTTTAGAATTTGCTGCTGATGCGTGGTTTGGACGATGAGCAGCAGCAAAGCGCTGCTTTCGAGAGTCGGGAAGTGTCCAGTACATTGAGGGACCTGGGTAAGGGACTGGGTACTGATAGCCAGCCCAACTAGGGTGCCAAGGGGCAGACATATTTGGGGGCAGATCTGTAAATATAAAACTGAGTTGGCATATGTTGAAATAAAAGACTGTAAGATACTGACCATCACTTCTACTCAATATGTCATGTTTTACCATAAAATCTCTTTCCCATTTTATGATACACAATGAAATGGAGACACAAAGAGACAAATTCAAGAGAATAGGCTTAAAGTTTGAAAAGTGAACTGAAAGGTATACTGGACCTGGGACCTTTGGGGATGGTAATGAAGGATATCTTCTGCTATCAGTATTAGTAAACACAGATAAACAATGAAAAACACCATATGAGTGATCGTGTAGAAAAATCTAGATAGTTTCATGGACAGGAGAGAAGTACAGGCAAAATTGTTTTGCATTTGAGATATCTGCACAATATCCAGTTAACATCTTAAAGAAAGTAATATTTCACACATTACTAACCCCAGAGTACTTCACACCTGACAAGCTAACCAAACTTTCCCAAATCTAATCATCCATGGTAAGTGCTTTGTTTTTCTTTCAATTTATAGTCGATCCATTTTTCTGAACATGAACATCCTAAGGACCCTTGCGTGTAATGTCTTTAGTGGATTTGTACACAAATGTCTAGGATCACTCATAAGAACTAAACGTATTCATCTACTGTTGAATGGATGTCTGGACTGCTAGTATGCCGCCTAATGGTATGAACAATACTAAAATTATGTATAGGAGCAGAAACTTACACAAGTTCCTATTTATAACATCTTCAGCCTTGGTGGAGCCATTGTACTGGTTTTCTTGCCATGATTCTGCTGGATATGCTGGTTCTCCATGCTTCAAGATGTCTAGCCCTGTCATAGGAATAAATTATTAGCTCTGCTCTATGGTATATTTATCAAACATAACAAGTATCCATACAAGGAAGCTGAGAAGGAGGATAATCTTTCCAAGTTGCACAAAACCTTATCAGACACTTTCTGGCAAGAAAAATGAGACATACAGTAATAAATTACCATGTTAAGTGAGAAGTACTACAAAAACTTCTATAGAAATGAAAATATTTACATGCAATTTCTAATTTCTGTAGTTAATAATTACTAACCCTGCACTTCCATTTCTGGTGAAACTCTCAATATACCCAGCAACCTGAGTACACCAAACATTATGCAGCAGAGTCCACCAGACCAGCCAATGATGGCAAGTGCTCCTGCCATGTTCCAGGCCAAGACCTCAGGAGTGCCACCAAACACAATGCCATCCTCCTGAAACAGTGCTACAGCAACAAGCCCCCATAGTCCACCACCCATGTGCACAGCCACAGCATCCAGTGGGTCATCCACTGGAAAGAAAATAAGTTAGTGAATACACATGTAACTTGAGGGTGATTCAAAATACTGCCAAAGACAAAACTCAACCTTCAGTATGAGATGGAGAAAACAGAATTTCTTATTAGCTTTATTTAGTTTCTAGCATCACCAAAGAAAGTCAGTAAAAGTTGTGCTTGGAAATTTACGCAAAAAATTAAAAATCTACAGTAAAGATGCTCATCTACCATCTATAGAGTAGGATAATACTTTACATAGTGACTTCACTACTCCTTCTTCAAACAATCACATTTTCTTTTATACATAATTACTTCCTACCTAGAATGGTATTACAAATTTATGGGGATATTCTTTTGGAAAATACTGGACACAGTGTACGTTGGATATCAAAACTGACACAACAAAAGAGTTAATAACCCTGCTATGTCTTTTCAATCTATTTCAATACCTCCAAGACTTCTTTCCCCTTCTGTCTTGCTGGTGATATAGTGTTCTTAACTGTGAAAACACTTTCAAACTGTTCATTCAACTCATTTTTCCTAATCATTCCCTGTAATTCTTCCCCACAAATCCCTTACCCAAATTAGATGCTATAGAACTGATAATTTGTTCCTTATGAACAAATGGAAAAGTTTTGTATTTTCTTTTACTTTAGCCGCAATACTACTTTCAAGATATCTTTTCCACCCTCCTTATCGTGATGTACTTGTTTCTTGTTCCCTTATACCTTTTCAATGCTGACTGGCTAGAGGGTCATCTGTATCACCTAGATAGTGCATCTCAGAGTTTGCTCTTTGCCATATACATACCTCTAACTTTGGGAAGGAGGAAATGGATGCCAAGGAATATAGGTCCAGCCACAACACCAGTAACACAAGCACCCCAAGGCCGCACAACATTGCAACCAGCACAGATGGAAACCTAAACAGGAAAGATAACAAGACGATATCTATGTAGATAAATATATACACATGCTAACTTGAGACCAGATTTTTACCTTGCTAAGGAGAGGTAATTACATATGGGAGGGTAATTATATATTGTACTCACATATCCCACACACCCACAGAGCACAGTTTTAGATCCAATCACTCCTGTACAGACAAGTTAGATATATAATTCCCAAACAGTGATCCTTCAAAATCAACAACTCATCCCTTACAATGATTACCCCAATAATACTTCCATCCCAGCCACCTAACCACTTTCTTATCCTGCTTTCCTCCCTGTTACACAGCCCAAAGCAGAGACTTCCAACATATACAGTATTCTGAAACCTAGTTCTACAATCTAAATATAGCTACCAAAGAAGCTTATGATGTGAAGCCATAAAATTCTAGCTGATGTTGCAATCTATGTTATACATATTCTTTCTAGCATATCAAAAAGTGCAACATAATAGACTTTGACTTATGTACAGGTATTTGGTTGCCAGTAAAATACTGACAGGACAATTGCTAAGAAACTTCAAGGTAAATCTTAAAAATCTTTTTTACCCTACTTAATCCACATATTCTAAGTAAAATTAAACTCTCCCTTCAACTGAAACTATGTCTGATTCACTAAACATTTTTCACAAATGGACACTTGTTTATTCAACCCAAAAACTTAAAAACATACCATGCATTTGAATATTTTCACACAATTTATAAGTATATATCAACATAGCAGCATTCCAATCTCAGAATCCTGATTTACCTAAGAGGAACAAATGCCTACCATACCACCAACTGTCTCCACTTCATGAAACTATATATTTTTTACTTAGTTTTTCTTGTCGCCCTGTGAAATTTTTTAAATGCAACAGAGCATTATACAATAAGTCTTTCTCTTTACACTAATAAAATCAAGTTATTGGTAGATTTCATAGCCTGTAATTCTCCCCACTTACCATGCCAGTCAGGGCTCCATTGACAGCCATGAGGAAGGACCAAGTGCAGGGTCTTCCAAATAAGCCTGAGCGGTATAACAACAGCACAGTAATTCCTCCCGAGCAACCAGAGATGACTGTATTAACAATGGCTTTGGCCACTGCTGCTGCATCACCTTCCTGGCTGATAGATGCCTGTGAGCCACCATTGAAAGCAAGGAACCCAAAGAGGAGAATGAAACCACCCAGAGCTGCCAGCTGCAAGTCAAATCAAAGAAAATTATATCAAGCTAGTGCAGACTACATTATGAAAACTTTTTGAAAACACGTTGGTGATAAACATCAAAGAGCTAATTATTTAATGAATTGGTCTTCATTTCACATCCTGTGAATACCCTATTTTCAAGTACGGCAATTATACTGTTCAATGATAATGTTTCTTGTTGATGCTGTCATTATTATCATTAAAGTACAAAGTGCTTTAAACTAACTGGAACAGAGTGTCCACGCAGCTCCTTCCCATTAGCTCCAAAGCGACCAATTCGTGACCCAAGAATTATGGCACCTATGAGTGCTGCCACACCTCCTGTCAAATGAACTACTCCAGAGCCAGCAAAATCCTGGTAGGGGTGAGCTGTCAACCAACCTTCATCAGACCATGCCCAGTGGGACACAACTGGGTAAATAACACCTGCAAGAGAGGATGAAAAAAGATGACACCTATGGAGATACAATTATGAGGATTTCAATAATGAAATAACTCAGCCTTCCTTGTACCTTGTCCCTTGATCTTAACACCAAGAGGAAACAAATAATCATTATTCAAAACAGAAGAGCAAATGAATAGAAGATGTGTCTCATATCCTATTTTTTCTGCACCATCCTCTATTCAAAGGTCCCTTAAGCCTCCTGTTCCCATGTCTAATGCCCAACCTGTTTCTCAGCCCTGCTATCCACATACTATCTTCCCTTCCTCAATCTCCTTTCCATCTGCCCTACTTATCCTTTACCTTTGTCATGAAAATCTTTCACCAATACACTCTTAATATGCCTGCTACTTGACCTATAAACCCTGTTCCTACACCTTCAGTACTTTGTACATTCAGTGCCCTTCCCTTCTATATCCTGCTTTTCCACCAACCTTTAATTTCATTCTCTACACCCTGGTGCTCCTCCCTCTACATCCCAGAGTTCCACTTTCTATATCATGTACTACATCCCTAATGCTACCCCTTTCTACACCACAAATAGCACATCCTATTCATTCTATATGCTTGACCTTCTACATCCTAACTCCTCCACCTTCTACAACCAAACGCTCCAACCTCTTTCTCCCAAACATTCCATATGTGAGTGTGTTTGTCTGTGCTCCATCCTTTACATCCTAAATACTCCACTGTCTGTGCTCCATCCTCTACATGCCTTTCACCAAAGGAATTTGTTAAAAAGTATAATTATAGTCCACGTACATCTACCACAGTTAAGGTCTGGTGCCGTTAGGGTTACCTTGGTTTTGTTCAACTAAACCAAGGCCTATATACATTTAATGACTGTATATGGTTTGGTCTGACCTTGTTCAGTTATACTTGGGTTGATTTGACCTTGTTCTTCTATACTTGAGTCAGTCTGGCCTTATTATGGATACACCTGGGTCAGTACTTTGCCCATCAAACTTGCATCCATTTATTTGTTCTATTCTTGAATGGTCTGATGCTTAATGATGCATGTACCCCTGAATTTGTTATTTCACATTAAAATATTCCAAAAATATTTTCACAATACTATAATCAAGTTGTAAAACAATTTCAATTATTATTATTATCATCATTATTATCTTCTTTCAACTTCTGGTAATGGGGCCACAAGGTAAATTCACGTGAGCATCACTATATATAACAGACCACTCCTTACACACAATAATGATCTCTGAGAAAGTCCCATTGTTCTATGTCTATTGTTATTGTTCTATGCCTATTGTTTTGTGGGCCATAATGACCTATATAACAACAGCATTGTTCTGAGTCTCTTGTTCTTACAGGAGTCTTTAGCTAAAGCTGCCAGATGCTGTCCAACTATCATGTTGCCATAGATCAAATAAGCACTAACTTTCATATGGTACTGAATAACAACAGTGATTTCTAGTCCTGCATTCATCTTACCTTATATACCTTAATGTTCTGAATACAAACAGTCTCTTGATCTGAAAATTATTCTATTTTGTGTAAAAATTCTTGTCATAAACCAGGGTCCTTGCTCAAGTTCAATAATAATAATAATAAATAATAATAATAATAATAATAATAATAATAATAATAATAATAATAATAATAATAATAATCACTATACTCAGAATACAGTCAGCATATTCAATTTGAAGCAATCTAAGTTTGGCTTTGATTAACATAAGTATTTTTTAGAAAATAAAGACTAAATAAGTAAAGGAACCTAATCATACAAGACTTAAATACTTGCATTAAAAACAGGAAGGCTGTCATTAGTGGTAGAATTCTACTGATTGGACTTTGTTAAATAGGTCTCAAAAAATACAGGCTAAACTAGCAGTATGGGAAACCTACATATACAGCCTACCAGAAAAAAAGATATTCTTTAGAACAAACCCATGCAAGGATATGAGAATTCTTTACATAAATGTACATAAAAATCTATATTGTTAGAATAAAGCTTTTGACCATTGATTTACATAAGCCTGTTCTCCAATAATATAAAAAAAAAAAAATAACAGCTCTGATTAATCTGCAAGTTACTTAAAGTTCTTTACCATACGACCTTCTTAACTGATGGATAAGAATGATGGACCCTCAGCAGATTGGTGGAGTATATGATCCAGGCAGAATAAATAAATAGAGAGATGGAGTATATAACCTGGATAGCTTTACGCGAGAAAGCAAAAGAGCAGATACATGAAGTATACGACATGGATATTTTTACCTGTGGAAACTATGGGAAACAAATGGAGTACATGGCTTGGATAGCCTTGCCTGAGGAACACTGGAGCAGATAGATGAAATATTTAACACGGATAGCTTTACCTAGGGTAACAATGGAGTAGCTAGATGGAGAAAATGACCCAGATAGCTTTACTTGAGGAAGTGCAGGTGCAGATATATGACTACAAGATCCAGACAGTTTTACCTGTGGAAACTATGGAATATGGAGGAGCACCTATGAAAGTAATGCAGTACCTGTGAGTGACAGAGCAAGTGCATGGAGTACCTGTAAGTGATGGAGTGAATAGATGAAATACCTGTGAGGGCAATGGAGTAGATGAGGTAGGCATTGAAGGCACATCGCTCAGCCATGGAGCCAGAAACTATGGTGGCAGCAGTTGCTGCAAATACAAACTGGAAGAACCACAAGGCAAGTTTCTGGTCAGGCAGGCCGGTCGAGGCCCAGTATGTGGTGCCACAGAAGCCATTGCCCTCCCCAAATGCTAATGGGTAACCCACCAGCCAGTATGCCAAACCACCGATGACTGCCCAAGAAAGAAAAAACCATCAGATTACATGAGGTCATTATGGTGAGACATTTGGGAACAAGTTATTAAAATATGGAATATTTCATGAAAAGGACATAAAAGGACATAAAATGAGTGAAATGAGACAGAGAATGAGTAATACAAGTGATAAAAAGTTAAAAGGAGGGAGAAAAGGCAAAATGCAAGATGAGATGAACATGAACATAAACTTACAGACATCGAGCATATTCTTGATAAGGATGTTGGTAGTGTTTTTGGAGCGTACCGCCCCAGCCTCCAGGAATGCAAACCCACATTGCAAGACTGAAAAACATGAAAGACAGTCAATATCTGCACAAGAATTAAAACAACAAATGAACCTGAAAAATGAAAATAATGATGATTATCCAAATTGTAATACTCAACTGTTAAAAAAATGCTAATGTAAGCAACATCTGCCACTGATATTAATATTGCCATCAAAATGATCCAATTAACCAAACAACCAACCACATTACAGATAAAACACAAATGAGATGATGATAATCAATATATTAATAAAGTGAGTGATACTAAATCACTAACACGTGTAATATATATCTTACTACTAAGGTATAGGAATACTTCATTGAGTGTTAGCAAGGCAAACTTATGTTTATGGCACTATTAGTTTAGTCTGGGGAAAGGGTGTTATATGAATTGATTTCTTGTATTGAATAGGCTGATCAAGGTAAACTGGTAGGTAAAGTTAGGAAATGATATATCAAATAACACTTAAAATCTGAGGAATAAAATCTAATGAATCATAATATGCAAAAACTTTATCAATACTCTTCTTTCATTAGCTAAGTCAGGTACTCGTTTTCGACCAACCCCTAGGGATGGGTGGATGAACAGCTAGAATGACTGTGGACCAACCACCGCAACCCAGATTTGAACCTCTGTGACTGACCCAGGGTATCACATGTATGCATCACAGTCAGAAATCCTAATCGGTACACCACAAGATATGTAATCTATAGCTTTTCATCTCGTAATTAACATTAACTGAACGATCTGAATGAAAATATTCCACATCATTATGGCATCCATTCAATCAAGCCTAAGCCACTTCAAAAAGCTCCTCCTCAAATAGCCTTCATCCTCAGGCATATTTCTACAGGGGCATATCTAGGGGAAATTGTGCCTATGGCAAGCACTGAAATTGCACCCCTGGCTTGATTAAAAATGTACATACAGTGGATGTATATAAAAATATATACAGTGTAATTATAAACTGCTGAAGACTTAGGCCAAACTTAAATTTATATAAAATCTTAAAGAATTAAAGACTATTTGATCAAAACCGTAACGCCCAAGTGGTAATGCAACTGATAGTAGCAAAATATTACTACTTTTGAAAAGTAGACGAGTTTCTTTTTTATCTCACAAAAACAAAAGGTTAAAAATGTCAATCGGGTAGCATATTTCAAAAAACAAACCTGTTACGTGGCGCCCCACTTAAAGTGGTGCCCAGGGCTCCTGCCCTACCCGCCATACCCTAGAAACTTTCAATTTTTGATATTTTTGCAGAAAATAAGATTTCCTTTAAAAACTCATTATAATAAGTATTGCTAACAGAGAGCAGTTATATATTTTCCAAGATCATTTCAACTATAGAAGTGTTTGAATATCTCATCTTTCAATTTTGAAACAAGAAGTTTTTGGAGCTAAAAAATACCCAGACCTATTACCTTCAATTTTTGGCATTTTTCTCAGAAAAATAGTTTTCCTTTAAAAACTCATTATAAGAAGTATACTTCATTCCTGGGGATAGGAGAGAAAGAATACTTCCCACGTATTCCCTGTGTGTTGTAGAAAGCGACCAAAGGGAGGGAGTGGGGGACTGGAAATCCTCCCCTCTCGTTTTGATTTTCCAAAAGAAGGAACAGAGAAGGGGGCCACGTGAGGATTTCCCTCAAAGGCTCAGTCCTCTGTTCTTAATGCTACCTTCCTAATACGGGAGATGGCGAACAGGATGAAAAAAAAATACAAATCTGGTGTTAAAATATAGTTTAGTCATCCTTATGACTTTAAATTAAGCTGTTAAATGAAGTCAATAAAATATTTTCTGCTCCTTTGCATTGTATTTACTGGCTATGTATTGGTAATTGAGAGCATTATGATATATTTTCCATGATTATTTCAAGTATAGAGAGTGTTTGAACATCTTATCTTTCAATTTTGAAACAAAAACTTTTCAAAGCTAAAAGAGAAGAGAGAGGCATTTGGACGATTTTTGCAGGGAAATAATGCAAATGACTGGGAGATGTATAAAAGAAAGAGGCAGGAGGTCAAGAGAAAGGTGCAAGAGGCAAAAAAGAGGGCAAATGAGAGTTGGGGTTGAGAGATTATCATTAAATTTTAGGGAGAATAAAAAGATGTTCTGGAAGGAGGTAAATAAAGTGTGTAAGACAAGGGAACAAATGGGAACATCAGTGGAGGGGGCTAATGGGGAGGTGATAACAAGTAGTGGTGATGTGAGACGATGAATGAGTATTTTGAAGGTTTGTTGAATGTGTTCGATAATAGAGTAGCAGAGATAGCGTGCTTTTGGTCAAGGTGGTGTGCAAAGTGAGAGGGTTAGGGAGAATGATTTGGTAAAGAGAAGAGGTAGTAAAAGCTTTGCGGAAGATGAAAGCCAGCAAGGCAGTGGGTTTGGATGGTATTGCAGTGGAATTTATTAAAAAAGGGGGTGACTGCATTGTTGACTGGTTGGTAAGGATTTTTAATGTATGTATGACTAATGGTGAGGTACCTGAGGACTGGCAGAATGCTTGCATCGTGCCACTGTACGAAGGCAAAGGGGATAAGAGTGAGTGCTCAAATTACAGAGGTATAAGTTTGTTGAGTATTCCTGGGAAACTATATGGGAGGGTATTGATTGAGAGGGTGAAGGTGTGTACATTGCATCAGATTGGGGATGAGAAGTGTGGTTTCAGAGGTAGAGGATGTGTGGATCAGGTGTTTGCTTTGAAAAATGTATGTGAGAAATACTTAGAAAAGCAAATGGATTTGTATGTAGCATTTATGGATCTGGAGAAGGAATATGATAGAGCTGACAGAGATGCTCTGTGGAAGGTATTAAGAATATATGGTGTGGGAGGTAAGTTGTTAGAAGCAAAGTTTTTATCGAAGATGCAAGGCATGAGTACAAGAAGGAAGAGAGGAAAGTGATTGGTTCTCAGTGAATGTTGGTTTGCGACAGGGGTGCGTGATGTCTCCATGGTTGTCTAATTTGTTTATGGATGGGGTTGTTAGGGAGGTGAATGCAAGAGTTTTGGAAAGAGGGGCAAGTATGCAGTCTGTTGTGGGTGAGAGAGCTTGGTAAGTGAGTCAGTTGTTGTTCACTGATGATACAGCGCTGGTGGGTGATTCGGGTGAGAAACTGCAGAAGCTGGTGACTGAGTTTGGCAAATTGTGTGAAAGAAGAAAGCTGAGAGTAAATGTGAATAAGAGCGAGATTATTAGGTACAGTAGGGTTGAGGGTCAAGTCAATTGGTTGGTAAGTTTGAATGGAGAAAAACTGGAGGAAGTGAAGTGTTTTAGATATCTGGAAGTGGATTTGGCAGCGGATGGAACCATGGAAGCGGAAATGAATCATGGGGTGGGGGAGGGGGCAAAAGTTCTGGGAGCGTTGAAAAATGTGTGGAAGTCGAGAACATTATCTTGGAAAGCAAAAATGGGTATGTTTGAAGGAAAAGTGGTTCCAACAATGTTATATGGTTGCCAGGCGTGGGGTATAGATATAGTTGTGCGGAGGAGGGGGATGTGCTGGAAATGAGACGTTTGAAGACAATATGTGGTGTGAGGTGGTTTGATTGAGTAAGTAATTATATGGTAAGAGAGATGTGTGGTTATAAAAAGAGCGCGGTTGAGAGAGCATAAGAGGGTGTTTTGAAATGGTATGGTCACATGGAGAGAATGAGTGAGGAAAGACTGACAAAGAGGATATATGTGTCAGAGGTGGAGGGAACGAGGAGAAGTGAGAGACCAAATTGGAGGTGGAGATGTGGAGTGAAAAAGATTTTGAGTGATCAGGGCCTGAACATGCAGGAGGGTGAAAGGTGTGCAAGGAACAGGGTGAACTGGAACGATGTGGTATACCGGGGTCGACGCGTTGTCCATGGATTGAACCAGGGCATGTGAAGCGTCTGGGGTAAACCATGGAAAGTTCTGTGGGGCCTGGATGTAGAAAGGGAGCTGTGGTTTCTGTGCATTATACATGCGAGCTAGAGACTGAGTGTGAACGAATGTGGCCTTTGTTGTCTTTCCTAGCGCTACCTCGAGCACATGCGGGAGGGAGGTTTTCATTTCATGTGTGGCGGGGTGGCAACGGGCATAAGGGCAGACAGTATGAATTATGTACATGTGTATATATGTATATGTCTGTGTATGTATATATATGTATACGTTGAGATGTATAGGTATGTATATGTGCGTGTGGCGACGTGTATGTATATACATGTGCATGTGGGTGGGTTGGGCCATTCTTTCGTCTGTTTCCTTGCGTTACCTCGCTAACGCAGGGGACAGCTACAAAGTATAATAAAAATAAAAAGAGCGTGGTTGAGAGAGCAGAAGAGGGTGTTTTGAAATGGTTTGGGCACATGGAGAGAATGAGTGAGGAAAGATTGACCAAGAGGATATATGTGTCGGAGGTGGAGGGAACGAGGAGAAGAGGGAGACCAAATTGGAGGTGGAAAGATGGAGTGAAAAAGATTTTGTGTGATCGGGGCCTGAACATGCAGGAGGGTGAAAGGAGGGCAAGGAATAGAGTGAATTGGAGCGATGTGGTATACAGGGGTTGACGTGCTGTCAGTGGATTGAATCAAGGCATGTGAAGCGTCTGGGGTAAACCATGGAAAGCTGTGTAGGTATGTATATTTGCGTGTGTGGACGTGTGTATGTACATGTGTATGGGGGGGGGGGGCCATTTCTTTCGTCTGTTTCCTTGCGCTACCTCGCAAACGCGGGAGACAGCGACAAAATATAAAAAAAAAAAAAAAAATATATATATATATATATATATATATATATATATATATATATATATATATATATATATATATATATATAAGGGATAAGAGTGAGTGCTCAAATTACAGAGGTATAAGTTTGTTGAGTATTCCTGGTAAATCATATGGGAGGGTATTGATGGAGAGGGTGAAGGCATGTACAGAGCATCAGATTGGGGAAGAGCAGAGTGGTTTCAGAAGTGGTAGAGGATGTGTGGATCAGGTGTTTGCTTTGAAAAATGTATGTGAGAAATACTTAGAAAAGCAAATGGATTTGTATGTAGCATTTATGGACCTGGAGAAGGCATATGATAGAGTTGATAGAGATGCTCTGTGGAAGGTATTAAGAATATATGGTGTGGGAGGCAAGTTGTTAGAAGCAGTGAAAAGTCTTTATCGAGGATGTAAAGCATGTGTACATGTAGGAAGAGAGGAAAGTGATTGGTTCTCAGTGAATGTAGGTTTGCGGCAGGGGTGTGTGATGTCTCCATGGTTGTTTAATTTGTTTATGGATGGGGTTGTTAGGGAGGTGAATGCAAGAGTTTTGGAAAGAGGGGCAAGTATGAAGTCTGTTGTGGATGAGAGAGCTTGGGAAGTGAGTCAGTTGTTGTTCGCTGATGATACAGCGCTGGTGGCTGATTCATGTGAGAAACTGCAGAAGCTGGTGAGTGAGTTTGGTAAAGTGTGTGAAAGAAGAAAGTTAAGAGTAAATGTGAATAAGAGCAAGGTTATTAGGTACAGTAGGGTTAAGGGTCAAGTCAATTGGGGGGTCAGTTTGAATGGAGAAAAACTGGAGGAAGTAAAGTGTTTTAGATATCTGGGAGTGGATCTGGCAGCGGATGGAACCATAGAAGCGGAAGTGGGTCATAGGTTGGGGGAGGGGGCGAAAATCCTGGGAGCCTTGAAGAATGTGTGGAAGTCGAGAACATTATCTTGGAAAGCAAAAATGGGTATGTTTGAAGGAATAGTGGTTCCAACAATGTTGTATGGTTGCGAGGCGTGGGCTATGGATAGAGTTGTGCGCAGGAGGGTGGATGTGCTGGAAATGAGATGTTTGAGGACAATGTGTGGTGTGAGGTGGTTTGATCGAGTATGTAACGTAAGGGTAAGAGAGATGTGTGGAAATAAAAAGAGCGTGGTTGAGAGAGCAGGAGAGGGTGTTTTGAAATGGTTTGGGCACATGGAGAGAATGAGTGAGGAAAGACTGACCAAGAGGATATATGTGTCGGAGGTGGAGGGAACGAGAAGTGGGAGACCAAATTGGAGGTGGAAAGATGGAGTGAAAAAGATTTTGTGTGATCGGGGCCTGAACATGCAGGAGGGTGAAAGGAGGGCAAGGAATGGAGTGAATTGGATCGATGTGGTATACCGGGGTTGACGTGCTGTCAGTGGATTGAATCAGGGCATGTGAAGCGTCTGGGGTAAACCATGGAAAGCTGTGTAGGTATGTATATTTGCGTGTGTGGACGTGTATGTATATACATGTGTATGGGGGTGGGTTGGGCCATTTCTTTCGTCTGTTTCCTTGCGTTATCTCACAAACGCGGGAGACAGCGGCAAAAAAAAAAAAAAAAAAAAAAAAAAAAAATATATATATATATATATATATATATATATATATATATATATATATATATATATATATAGTTAAGAGAGAGATTACCCTATATATATCCAGTTCTGAGGAGCGAAGTTTGTTAAATAGCACTACGCTTATGGTCTTCCCTATCACAATACAGTAATCCACATCATTATGGCCCCCGCTGTAGACTCACCAAATGAATATGTCCACCTCATCAAGAAAAACCTTACCAATATGTGACAAAAGGCAACCAAGTGTGATAGGCTAAAAAAATGCGCCACAGGGAATTACTAGCAAACTTGGATGCTGGGAAATACTTTTAATCTCCAACAAAGTCGATACCAAAGCATCAATTGGCCATGACATGTTGTTACCAGACCTGGCGTAAGCCACAGAGAACTACGCTAGTTCCCATTGTTTCTCCATAGACCTTCAGCTGCCAACACATAAGTACATTTCCATATCGTCTTTCGTTAATTATCAGCCCTATTAGTCGAGCAAATTATGTGTCTGGAAAAAAAAAAAAAATGGGGACATTTCCCAGGACGTCTGCAATTCTCCCAGCGGGAATACTGCAAGCTAAGACAAACACAAACATTGTGGTTACTGCTATTCTACAAACGTCCAAAGATACTTTACTTCAAATGATGAATATCAATCTACTGGTGTGTGTGCGTGTGTGTGGGTAGTTTATTTAAAGTTATATCAAATGCTAAACATAAATCTTAGATCAAATACACCTTCATTATGTTTATGGCACTTTGGTGTCGAGGCCATTTCACACATCTATATTTTATCCAGAGGATCACAAGAATTTCCTACGTGGCAACTCTACCATGGAATGCTGTCCTGGACTGTCAATTGACTATATTATCACCTTTATATAACCCATGCTTTTCTTCCGAAGCTATACAGAACTTACCGTGAGCAACAAGTGTATATACACATAAATGAAAAAGCCTATAGTTTTCTGGAAACAGAGAGTGCCAAAGAACCAAACAAGAGACATAACTGTCGTTAGTCATGTGTAAACGACCATCCGGTGCGCGCGCAGCTACACCAGTACACCCCTGGCGGTAAATAAGGGACTCTGCGTATTTTTCACGTGTGGGAAATCCCAGTTCGGCCAAGGTAGAAAATTTTGTACTACCATGAAAAAAAGGTTCCTATTGTGCATGACATCTGGCCACCATTTCAAATTCTGGCAGGAAAGCAATCTACATCCCTCACCTAACCAAGCCTAGCTGTCCCCGCTCACCTAAACTAGGGAATGGGATTAGGGAGATTAAAATGAGTAGATGGGAAGGAATCTTGCTTCGCTGGGTGTAAGGTGTGGTGTGTAGATGACCTTGGATGGGCGTCTACCTACCATCTTCGCGGCATACTAATTTCAAGGTACGCTTCTATTCTAATTACGGCATGGCGGAATATTCCCACCATTAATAATTATCAGCTAACCCTTAACGACTTTGCAACGGCTGTTCTCAATATTCGCCCTGTATTTTCAAGACCAAAGCAAAGTCTGTGCTTAACCTAACCCTTACAGGTGGAGAGGACTAAACAGTTAACCGAGTGTTGCTCAGACCTAAATCTGCATTATATGCCTGAAGCAATACAGTTGTTTTCAATCGTATGTATCAACTTTCTTCTTAAACGTTATTGAACTTTTGTGCATACACCAAGCTGAGATTACCATCGTAACATTGTTCTTAACAGAAGTTTCTCAAATAACTATAACAACTAAATGTATGACGTTTCCTTTGTGATGACTTTTCCAGTTGGTCCTTCATGGGTACGCACTGTGTGTGTGTGTGTGTGTGTGTGTGTGTGTGTGTGTGCTGAGCCTTGCTAAAGTCCTGCGTGCATTTGGTAGCTGGTTATTATGTATGGTTGAGAGCGGACACACTGCTTGGAGACGTCTGGTTAAGCGTGTTGCATGCATTATCATGGTGTGGACACTGACACGTGTTTTCTAACAGAGCTTGAAACCTACATGGCAAGCGAATGATTTTGTGGTAGAGTTATATCCAGATAAAGTCAGCATGACTCGTCTGACATACAGTGTCAACATTCACAACCAGCCACATAAATTCTAAGGCATTTAATGTTCATTTTTTCTGGGATTCTAATGTTTTCCCAGATCATTATGAACATCAACTTTCAGGGCCGGCTCTCTCTCTCTCTCAAACCCTGGAGCACGACCCTTGGGTCTCAAGACCTTATCCACAGGCAAACTAGCATCAGGGGGTGTTCTTGAGGTGTGTACTGAGTCCCTATCTGTTCCAACAATGTCGCAATGACAAGGTAAGACGACCCCGTGCGACGTGCGTCTGTGAATGACAAGTTGCAGTCATTACAGTTTGGTATACATAATATAAACATGTACATAATTCATGACATGTTTAACACATCCGTACAGTTATCAAGACGATGTTGAACAAGTCTCAAAATACACTGCAGGTACAAATTACAGCTACACATGCGAGGACAGACTCCGTGAATGCTTAAATGGAAGGGCTCAAGCATGGCTGAATTAAGCAGTTGTTTGGAGAAGGTTTTCCTTGAAGTGAAAGCCAATTCGTCAAGGTCTGGGGCAAGACAATAAATGCGACAGAGACGAATGATTACGAGCGTGATGAGGGCGTTTGTATGACGATGTAGCAAAACAGCGCGAAGCGTGTTAAAGACTTAACCCTTTGAGCACAACGGTAAGACCCTCAAACACGAAGGTACGACCCTTACACACGAAGACACGACCCTTAAACACGAAGGCACGACCCTTAAACACGAAGACACGACCCTTAAACACGAAGACACGACCCTTAAACACGAAGACACGACCCTTAAACACGAAGGCACGACCCCTGGGTATGATGGACTGCCATCCTCCCTCAGCCTTGAGGACAAGGTCAAAGGTCACAGTATGATACCCATGGCGTTGTCCTACCGTCGTGTTTCTTATATCAAGGAAGACCTCTGCATGGATGGGGGCACGGTACCGTACCTACAGTACGGTACACCGCTATCGAGACCCAATACAGTGTGGTACCACAGGGATACATCTGGCGAACTGATAGTCATATAGCAACACAAGATCGAAAGTTGGTCGACCTTTTCCACCGTAAAGTCATGATGGTCCACTCCCGCCCCACCTGACCAATGTAGTTCAGGAGGCGGACGACAGGGGCGATGTAGCCTGTTTTTACATTGCTTTCTCGATCAGTTATTAATCTCCCACGATAATTATATTCCCTGATGCTGTATCACTCTCTCTTGTTATCGATTTATTTTGTAATCTCCTTTGCTGTTGACTTTCTTATCCCTTCCTATCAAATTTTCGTCATTCAATAACTATTATCCTTTCCATGTGTAGTGTCATGATACTATAAATCAATATGATCATCGGCTTAATTACGAATATCTAACATTTCCTGACGAGCATAGTAGTGCCGGATAACTGGCTACTCTCACATTCTTACCCGATAACAGACTCGGGATCTCATCAGTGCCGGATAATCGATTGTTTACAGTACGGTTCAGGCTGATGGACATCGGCACAGTGAAGGATGAATCGCCTATGGTCAGGGGGCTTGACACGTGATACAGGCTGACGTGAAAGTTCCCAGCAAACGACCCTGACAGTGAAGGTCCAACCTTTGATTAAAGATCACAGGAAGCGCTACCATCAATGCCAAAGTTCAGTATGTCCACAAAATGTTCGTTTTATTCATTGTTTGTAGTTTGACGCTCGTTCCATTTTTTCCCCCTCCCGTTCAATGACTTAGCTACCATCCTAATTCAAGTCCATTTTTCCCCGGCAAAGAATTTAGTTAATCTTACTAAACCTTACAAGTTCAACATTTCAAGAAACGGCTATGGTTCGTGTCCTTTTCAACACTCCCGTTTTTTTTTTTTTTTTTTTTTTCAATCCTAGCATATGATCTCGCTGGCGTCCAACTTCCTCGAAGTCTAATTTTCCTGGCCAGGTACTTCCTTGGCCTCCACAGAAACCAAGGCTGCCAGACGCGATGCTCAAAAAAAAACAAGAGATTCCAACCCGTTGCAACAGCATAAATAAATAAATAATAATAATAACAATAATAATAATACACACTATAAACAGTAGGGTTATAAAGAGGGACGCGGGAAAGAGCAAGGGCAAACTTCTCTATCTAAGATATCCTACGTTTCCCATAACAGAAAACCCAAAGATAAAGAAAATGGAACACGCCTTACTCTCTCTTTACGTTAGGGCATTAAATGTATCTATTTTTCTTGTATTTTACATATTTCTTTGTACTTCACTAAAGCATACTTTCATCAAGAATACAAGTTTGATTCCATGGTACCACATTGTGATAATGGTACCCTAACCACGTTACCTAAAAGCGGACGACACTGTACCATACGAAGCCGTACTGTGGCATGGCCCCATGAAACAACAGAGGAATGAAGGCTGGGTGCAACTGCAGCGTATGTAGGCTCTACCAAAGCGCCTAGGTCGGACCTGCTGAACAGGTTTAGGGCAACGGTTCCCAGGCCGCTGTTGTGGTGACGGACCCTAATGGTACGTGCTGGTCTCGCCCTGAGCACGACGGTACGGCCCTACAGTACGACGGCGCCACGGGCCCTGGATATGAAGGCCTGGCCCTTTTACGCCTGGTTCCTTAAATGGTCTGGTCCAAGGCCGGGCCACGTATATCTAAAGGTCGTGCCGTCGTGCTCAAGGGTCGTGCCGTCGTGTTCAAGGGTCGTACTGTCGTGCCTAAGTACATCTATTCGTGTTCAATAGTAACTACCTTACCAAACTTGGCTTATATACAAGCAGTGAAAATAATGATGACCAGACGTGACAGAGAAACGCAACTTCTAAAAATCTTTAAAAAATAATAATTATTGGTCTTTAAGACATCCCAGAGGTCGACATGAAGAATATATAAACATATATGGTAACCACCAGAAACCTGAAATGTACATACATGTGAAATATGGAACGAAAGAAAATGGGGAAGGCGTAAATACGCAAGGAATTCATTCAAAATCGCGAAATGGTGTACACACACACACACACACACATATATATATATATAAATATATATATATATATATATATATATATATATATATATATATATATATATATATATATTTCAACCTGTAATTAAGGTAAACAGCAAAAATTATCAGTAAGAAATTTTACGTAATGTTTAGAAAAAATAAAACTATATGTGAAAACAAACAGCAAAAAAGCACACAAAAAAGGATGTTTCTAGATGGCGACTCACAGAAGACAATGGTTCCCATAGTAATCAAGAAGAACACGTCTGTATTCTCCTCGAAGTGTTTGAGGTATATCTGGAGTTGTTCTATACTTATGGGCTGTTCCTCCGATACGCCAGGATCCTCCATATCTTTAGTAATATTGTCGCCCATTTTACTCCTCTAGGAACCGTCACTTGTGGGAGAAACTTTGAATGAGATTTCCTCGATATCTTTCTTTGAATCCCTTTCAACTAACGCTAAACGTAGCGGGAGCGAGGAACAAACTGGCCTTACCTTCACCAGGTATCCAGGAGGAGTTTTGGAGCGTTCGTTCATGTTTCCTTACGCCTATCTTTAACCACTATTTCACGGAACAGAATACATAAATTCAACAACTCTAATTTCTATGTATATCTCTCCATACCTACATAAACACAATGGATAACAAATATGCTTCAATAGCGTACTTGATTATTTAGTTATATTACATGCGGATTACCCTACTCGGCAACTTTCTTACTCGGCTGGGGTCACGTGTCTACCCAAGGGGTAGCTCCGTTCTGTGACCGGCTGGGAAGGGTAGTGGGCGCTGTTCACGTGCCTGAGTACGTTAGTGTGTGCGCTGTTCACGTGTCAACCATTTGCATCCTCCCTCCATCACCCACACCTTTACGACCGCTCTCGTCAGACATTCAGCTCACACTCACATCTATAAGCCTCAATGTTACAAACATATTTCATTATTCGTTAAATCTGTGTTTACTGTCAATTCCCATACCCCATCATTCAATTTCTCGTTTTCTTTATGATGTCTAGCTAGTTTCATTTTCAGACACTAATCTCATCTACTCTGATCTTACCCAAACTACTGCGGCCTTGTAATTTGAATTAGGTTCCCCTTCAAATCACACAAGTACTTCATTTTCTTTAAATCTAACTTCGTTTTCTTCTAAGACTAGTCCTTCATGAGTCTATTTTTTTCTTTTACATTTAACCCAACTCCTACTTTACCTCTGACTGATTTTAACTCATTTTTGTTCTGTCACATTTAATTGTAGACTACACAAAAAATTATCTAAATCTCATCCACAACTGCCTTCGACAAGCGAGTTTTGTCCGTTCTATGTAGGGTCAACAGAAACACAAGTCCTAATTTGCATACTCGAGGCAACACAATTTGTCCAATTTATGCATCTGTATAGACATCTCTAGCCCTCCTTCAGACTGCAATATCTTAGAGATAAACGTGGTTACAGTATCTGGATACAACCCCGTAACGCTAATTTTCTGGTCTGTAACACTTGGTTGGCTAAGCAGGACAGCCTACACAGAATGTCCTCTGCCGTCCAATGTGACATGTATGCAAATTACGACTCTAAATCACAGGAATCTCATTACATTCTGCCAAGGATATGCGCTGATGACAGCTGTCTTGTACTTAGGTACAATTAAGGAGGACGATCGTGTATGAAGGATATTAACAGGGAAATATGTGGACTTAGCTGGTTTCCTGGGCGCTGCAAGAGCCCAACATAAATGGATCATGAAGCAGGGAACATTGGGTAAAAATTATATAAAGTATTACTATACGCCGCTAGCAAGTCGTTACAATGCGAGCGCAACCTTCGGCAATGAAAGGAAAAAAAAAAAAGTACTGCGTCGTCGAGGACCTTCTCACTCCAAAGGAGCCCAACTTAACCTGCTCATGAGAAGAGCGCAATTCCGAACCTGCAGGAGCCCCATAAGTCATCCTAGTTTTCAATAAGTCATAATTACAATAATATAATAAAATTATATAAATATACATATAAATAATAAAGATAAGAGACCGCGTGGGTATGTATCTAAGAAGAAGGCAGAAGAGAGCGGGTACAAACTAATCAACGAACCAAACCTCCTGGCGACTCACAGAAGACGAAGAAACCACAAACGACCTGAAAGAAGACGTCTACATTCTCCTGCAGCTGCGACAGCGCCGGCGCCACCGCCTCCAACCCCTGCGAGGGCGGCAAGATCTGTATCGCGTTCTCCAAGTTCAGGTTATCCTCGGAGGCCATGACGCGTTCGAGTCTGCAGCAAGCTTCTGTCGACGCCAGGGATATTTCGGCAAGTTACCGATGGTGCAGGTTCCAAGTGTTTCCTAACTGCTATTATATTCTGAGTCCTTTATGTCAGCTATGCCATGGTGGCAGCTTCAAGCATTGCCGAGTTTCAGGGAGACTTCGATAGGCAGTAGTGTCCACGACGCCGCAAGACAGAACCCGCCTTGAGAGCGCAACAGACTCCCACGAGTCGCAGAATGTGACTGTCATCCCGCGCGCGGGAACGGAAATCAAAGCAAATAAAAGAAGGATACGGGAAATAAACACGAGCCGCTGATTGGTGGCTGGCGTGACGTTATGATGTCACGAAATGGGCGTGGCTTACCATAGCCAATAAACTTGCGGATACCAGGCAAGGCAAACTTTTTTGTGATAATAAAGGTTCTTTTTCTGAGATACATACTTTCTCACGATTAGCACACTAACGCTGGCGCGAGAAACCACAGAATTTTATAATAATAATTGTTATAAGTAAGAATATCTCTCGATGTCTGATTATTTGCTGATTGTAAGGAATTAATATTACATTACAATGACACTGACTTAAATTTCTACCATATTTAATCACTATATCGGTTCCGAATCCAATATGTTGTTCATACTTATGATTCACATTTCACAATTCATATTCATGTATAATACTGGTCTTCAAGGCCGGATGAAGGTTTGTTCGCCTATAAATTTGGCGGTTAAATAAAATTAATAATAATTTCACTGACAATATTCTATTCACTTTACACAAGAGACTGATACAGTAGCTGTAACAATTACACCCCCTAGAGATCTCTAAACTAACTGTAACTACCATAATCCCCGATATGGATACAGAAACTGACACCCACAGAGATGGATACAGCAATTAAAGATACATCACCCCTCCCCCTCCCCCCGTGGAGGACGCAGCAGCTGTATCTATGGTACCCCTGGAATGGATACAATAGTTGTATTTATGATACCCCCAACACATGTCCTTTAACTTTAACTAGCAACCCAAGATGGATACAGAAACCTTAACTACAGGACCCCATACAATTGATACAGCAGCCTATCTACAGCACTCCTAACAGGATACACCATCTATATTTACAGAAACCCTTGAGATGGATACAGCAACTGTATCTATGACACACGGGGAGTACAGAACCTGTAACTACAGTACCCTCTGAGATGGATACAGAAACTATAATTATGGTACCCAATGATAAGAATACAGCAGTATCAGTTATTAGTAAGAAACCCAAGAGATAGATACAGCAGCTGTAACTGAGTATGGCACCCACAAGATGTATATGGAAGCAGTAAATATAAGTATTATACTCCTGAAATGGAAGTAGTGACTGCAACAACAGCTCAAAACCTCCCAAGGAGGATAAAACACATCATGCAATGTCTGACCCTTGAAACAGATACAACAGCTGTAGCCAACATTTTTCCTTAAATGAATGCATCACATGGACACCTCCATATTGGCCTCTATCCAAATTTTGTTCCTGGTAACTGCCTCTGACTTGAAGTCAAGCATACATTTAGATGTGTGAATTTATGCATAGTAAATGTATCGTTTAAAGTTCGAGGATGTCTTTAAAATCATAAAATACACTAAATTCCACTAACCTGGTGTGTCTGCAGCCAAGGCATCCTGCTATCTTCCACCTTGTCCATTTTATTGTACATACTGTACTGTTAAGACTGTATGACGGGGATACCTAAAATAAATAACATAAATATTCAGTTGGCGAGAGGGATCTTCAGCACTTAAGATTTTTTGAAAATTCATAAAGATAAACTTTGTTACATCTTATGTATCTGGAAAATGGCTAGAAATCAAATAATCTCAAAAGTCACACACAAACATTGGAAACTAGGTTTCTATGTTCAGTGGTCATAATCAATCATAAAAGTCTCAATACTTAAAACTAAATGGTAGATACATAATAATTACATTTGCTGTTTCCCAATTCCTACCATGACTGACTGGTCTTATTAGTTGTTAATGCTTAATGAAAAAAAACCAAGAAATTACCTTTACTGTGTAGATAGATTACCAAGTCAGAACTTTTAGTCTAAGGAAGATGGAAAACTCTTAACCACTAAAAATATCAAGTACAGGGACATATCTTTGTCAGTAATTCTATCTCTTAATGAATGAATATCTAATGAATATCTAAAACATTCCAAATTTTAAGTACGCTGCTCCATCATATATAAAATTGCATCAGTTCTAATTCATGACAACACAGAATTAAAGAATCTACAAAATTACCAAAATGCCTTTCAAACTAACATCAACAGATGCTTTTTAAAAACTCTTATCATGACCCATATGATCAGCCTTTCTATATTGTTTTGAAATGCAATAAATAAACTACCTATAAAACTCATTTCTCTCCTTAGCCATGGGCATACAAATACTTTATTCTTAACTAAATAGGTCAATCATATTTTACCTACAAAATCTAACAATGGGAAAGACATGATATACAAGTATACAAAAGGTTAACACATCACAAAATGAGTGCAAAGCTTTCTCCCTGTAACACAAACCAATTCCATCAAACAAACCCTTTATCACCATCCGGGAGTAGAGAAAAGAGAAGAATGATGGCAAATTGAAAATTTGCCAGGATAAGTTACGATAAATCTCAGCTGTTGCGAAAGTTAGCGTGAGGTTTCCATATTTCGTTGACGTCTAAGTCGTACTTCACCTAAAAATTTTGATAACCCTACATTTTCCCTTATCTTCGTAACCCTACTCTGTAAATCTCTACATTAGCTTGGAATAAATAAATGACCCAGTTTGTACACTGCCGGTCTTATCATCCAATATAAACTTTCACTGGAAAACAGTCTACTGCTACTCTTGATGTGTACCCGGATTTGTATATCATTAATGCACGTCTTTAAACACTTCAATCCTGGTTTTCACTGAAGATAATCCCTACCATTCGATAAGTAAAATAACTAAGTAAAATCACAAAAGATTTCACACACCTGAGCCATGTACTGCTACGGGTCCAGCTAACATCTTTTTCGTATTCCTTTGAGGTATATTTTCGATTTACTCCTTGGACTTGGGCACATTCTTCTATTATTTCCTGCTTCACTGTTAAATCTAGATGAGACTGATCTAGTCCCCTGGGATGGTGTTAAGTCTGGATGTGTGGGACTTCAACCTATCACGCGCATTCAAGTTGGTCCTGTCGCCGTATGTAAACAACATGATAAAAGGGATCACTGATGTAATAGATTGTATTCCACTAATTCAATGATCTTCAACACTAAAGATACGTAAAATGTCAATGATAATATCAGGTGGCATTGGCTTTTGTATATAAACTAAAATATGTATGTGTATGATGATATAAATGAAATGCTGGCCACTATAATGCCTCAATTTGGTTCATAATATTGTCTGTCTGCTCAAGTAGACCGTCAGCCTATGTTAGTATCATTATATAAACCTGTGTCATCAATGACCATTTATTTATTTTTTCTAAGCCAGCGACATGGGCTCCTTTACATGTTCTGCAGGAACTGGTGCATATAATGGAGTTCACTTCGATTTCAAGCTATAAAGAATAACTGTTACTCAAGCCATATATATATATATATATATATATATATATATATATATATATATATATATATATATATATATATATATATATATATATATATATATATATATATATATATATATATATATATATATATATATATATATATATATATATATATTTCTTTCTTTTTTTTTTAATTTTCCAAAAGAAAGAACAGAGGGGGCCAGGTGAGGATATTCCAAAAAAGGCCCAGTCCTCTGTTCTTAACGCTACCTCGCTAACGCGGGAAATGGCAAATAGTTTAAAAGAAAAGAAAAGATATATATATATATATATATATATATATATATATATATATATATATATATATATATATATATATATATATATATATATATATATATATATATATATATATATATATATATATTAACTAACATAGTTAAGTGTATATTCAATAAAAGTTGGGACGTGTAACATATTGGTTGCGCAACACTACTAACTTATCTGTATCAAGAACGGGACGATAAGCCTCAATCGAAAAGGTGAGAATGAAAATGTGAATACATATTAATGGTAATCAAAATGCAGTTAAATGAATGGGTATTATCACAGCCAAGTAAGATGAAGCATATGAGTATCCTGAGTGTTTATAAAACTAATAAAGTTTAAGGTGACAGCTGCTGAGCCTCATGTTTCTAATTACCAAGAAATTTTTTCTTCTATTTTCTAACCAATGATAAAGGACTTTTTTTTCTCTCCCTGCTTATGATTGGTGTTCTGGGAAAACTAAGGTAATCATCAGGACCTTCAGCATCGCTCGATGCATCAGCTGATATATGTAAACACTGTGGAGGAGCTTGAGGGACGTTACCACCCAGACATACATTGTATTATTATTTTCAGGTCTGTCTGCCTCCTACCAGTTCTAGATAGCCCCGTGTCCAGGTGTGGCATTACTGTCTCACTATAGTTATTATGAAATTGCTTAATTTACTATTGTTCCAGTGGTTGAAAGCATGCGTGAAGGTTACCTGGAGGAATTGCCTGTATTTGGATTATTCATTATTGGTAGCCTTATTTCTTAAGCGCTTCGGTACAACCCTTAGCTGCGATGACCTGGCCTTTGGCCCATCCCTATAGGGCTGGGTCCAGGGATTGGTCTTCATAAACTATGGTAATTCTGTTGTGCTCAAGAGGTTAGTTATATAACGTGCCTTGGTCTTGCATCTTACATTGTACGTTAGGAAGACACTGGTGTAGAAGCAGGTCTATGTTTCGTTCAAATGTCTTACGGGATTTAAAGTGGACTCTTAACTGAAACTTTTGATGTCGTAAGATTGACACCGTGTGAATAACTTGCGAATAGCGTTAAATTCGTTTTGCAATATTATAATTTGTATAGATTTACACTCGAAAAGGATGACTTGAAACTTTTTTTAATGTAATGATGACATGAAGATATTGGGAAGATCTATGAAGTTCAGGGAAAGTAAGGGGGTTAGTTACCTGTATGGTAGAGACACTTAGAAACCAACGGCTATTTACCATAATTTTCATTACTGCAGTAGAAATATTTCAACAAATTGTCCTTTGGAGCTGATTATGTCACATTGTCGAGGTATGTGCACATTCAGTCTTTAGAAATTTCATGTTTCCACTGCACATGAAAGCATGAAATGGCCAGCAACTGGATGCAAACAGTAATAACAGGCCATATTTTTATGACATCAATTATGAGGTAAATGTTAGGCTGCTAGGGGACGTTAGGCGATGGTTTTATAGCTTCTTTTGACTTGACCTCATTATATTCCTAATTTACATAACCCTTGCAACTGTTGCCACATTCATTATCATAAAATAAAGAATGCCCCAAATCATCCTTTTGTATAGTATGATTTTACTTGCAAGTATATCCCATCAATCCTTAAAGAAATTAAGGAAGTTCCTACATAACTGAAATGGTACTGTTAAACTTCACAACTACAATGCATTCGCCATACTTCAAAGTAGGATGTACCGTGATACCCCACTTCTGTCCGCTGGTATAGTGTTCACAACCTAGAAATATTCAAATTAACCAAATTAAACATTACCAAATCTGGAAGAGTGTGGTTCAATAGTTTCTTCATGTGCATGCTCTGAAAGAAATTTTATTTCTGTAATCAAGCTTTCTACTTTTATAGTGCTCAAAGCCATGGATGTGTGGATTAGACTGAATTCCACAACAGCTGGGAAGGACAAACTCATCAGGTAATGAAAAAGATCATATACTAGTCTTGGGAAGGACAAACTCATCAGGTAATAAAAAAGATCATACACTAGTCTTGTAGTCATTAGAAAGTCTCCTGAAGTGCTTTTCCTATGAAACTTAAGCATGGTTAATAGATTCAAATAGACTAGTATTTAAAAGATAATATGTTGGAATAAAGTGGAGGCACATCAAGACATGAGAAAATAGGTTTAGAAATTTCTTGTTTGGGTTTTTGTACTGACATTTGAAATAAAAGAGTATTCAATGCATTTAATGATTGATATTGATGATGAGAAGCGATGCATACCTAATTTGCTGTTTTTCCACTCATTTTAGGCTGATGCAGTACCTAAGCCGTTTCCTGTGCCACAACCTGGAGAGTAAGAAGAACCTGCGAGATCATGTGGCCCGCCTCAAAATCCTAGAAAGCTCATTCTCCACTTTCAGGAAGTGTGAGGTTTTACAAGTCTCATTTCTTTTTAAGATTTAGTCGGAGGACTTTCATATTTACCAGGAGAGAAATTTTTTAGTTTGAAACTTGTCTTTTAAATGTTTCATGTGATGTTAGGCAGAAAGGCTGTGATTATTATCATATGTAAATAACCCATGGGACCTCTTCTGTAGGTATTCCTGCAGCTTCAAGGCTGTGCTACTATCAGAGGCAATGAAAGGGTGAACTGCTCTGGAGTGAGTTCTTCTGTTTATAATTATCAGTGGTATATAACCCCAAGGACCCTTTCTCTAGCAGTTCCTACAGCTTCAAAGCTGCACTGCAATTAGTAACAGATAAAGGATGGACTCCTGTGGAGTGAGTTCTTCAACAAGAACTGTACTCTTATGATACCATCTTGCTGAAGATGATTTGTACTCGTGGCATAACCACAAGCAGGTGGAGTTCAGTAACATTAGGTGATTGTGATCATTTGATGATACAGTGTAATGTTAGTTTCCATGAAGATGCCACATGAAAATTAGTTAAAACAGACCTAGAAGTCATGTTTGCATATGTGTGGAATGTGAGAGTCTCTGCAGTTCAGTAGAATGTCTAAAGGGATTGCTGATGCGCTTGAATGAATGACTTGAACTAAAGAAAAAAAGGTTCAGAGAAAAGTAAATCATACCTCTCTTTAGACTTAAAAAGAGTATTTATCAGTTACTGTGCATAAGATTTAAGCTTTGTAGATATGCATAATAATGTTACCCACTCATGCATAACAAAAATGTATTGAAATAAGTTGTAGTATGAATCAGAAGAAATTTAAGGGAATAAGGGAGGGTTAAAAGATAACTGTTCATGAAGGCACAACTGCTAAGGTTTGCATTACTGATGATAAATAGGAATATCTCTGAAAGGTGGAAAACAGTTGAAAGGACTGGGATTGCATGAGAAGGTATGTTTGTGAGACAGGTTATGATCGATAAGTGAATGAAGACATAAGTTATGGATATATGGATACTCTGTATGGACCATCAAACTGGAAGGATAAAGAGTCAGTATATTTATTTAGGGACGAGTTTACAGCATTATAAGATGTGATGATATTAACTGCTCTCTTTACTTCCCACAGTTTTGCGTTTGGATAAAAGTATCATAATTCTCCACGGGGCTCTGCGTACTTTGCATCTCCCAGATCGTATCCTACGTGTAACCCTTACACTCTCCAGGATCTACCAGACCTTCTTCCTTCTTGTTGACCACATCATCTGGATTGGTAGAATTGGACTATATGACATTGACAAGGAGAAATGGTCAAAATATTCCAATAAGTTCTGGCTTGGATATATTATTTTGAATCTATTCAGAGATATATACGAAATTTTGAGGATTATTCAAAGGCAGGTTCGATGTCAGAATCCTGTACCATGCCTGTACAAAAATGTTCCATTCATAAGAACCGTCTGTGACTATGTTCCAGTCACCAAACCAGTTTTTCAGTTTGCTGAAGAACATAAAGATGTATTTTGGGATAGTTTGAAGAACATTTGTGATATCTGGATCCCACTGACCAGCCTAGGACACACTAAACTGTCTCCTGGGATGGTGGGGCTTCTAGGAAGTGTTTCATCATTTGCTGGGTTGGTAGCTGTGTTAGATCCATTAGCAAAGTTAGCTCCTACATAAGTTTGGTATTCAAGACTCACATGATGCTAAGCATTAATGTGATCATATTATGAAGTAGGTTATTGTCATTTTTTCAATATTTTTGAAGTATTTCAGGCTAAAGAGTGCTGCTTTACTTCTGTCTGTATGCATAAATGTTGTCAGTTTATTAGTGCCAACTGTTCTTCTAAGAAGACAGTATTCATGAATCTAAATTTCTGTGGAAATCATCATCATCAACATCATCATCATCATCATCATCATCATCATCATCATGAACTTTACCATATATTCCTCTGGTAGTCATGGAGAATTTTAGATTATCTAGCATGAAAAAGTTTTGTCTCTGAGTCCCATTTTTTTTTCTAGACCTTTTTTGCAGGGGATGAATGTGGATTTACTTATAAATTTGTTCCTATATCAAAAGGTCTTTGATAAAAAAAATAAGTTTTCAGACATTTTTGAGAACATGTTTCTTGAGACCATTACCAACTACAGTACAATCATTCCTTAATTATATTCATACTTTGATTTTATGAATATTTTCAATTCTTTTTTCAGTGTTACATACTATTGTTATTAACATGTGGGGTTGTGATTACTGATTACTCTGATTTTTCATCAACTTCCTCAGCTGTTCATGAATGTGACTGTCAGTTTCCTTAGATTTAAAAATTTGCAGAATCACTTAAAGGCTGGGCAGACTAAATGTTACCATGTTGGTTCCAGATTGTAAAGTTTACTCATCACTGAGTCATTAAAGTGGAAATTACAGCTTTTGAATATCCAGTGGAAGGGAGTTAAAAATGTGCTGGACACTAAGATTCATTACTTTCTGGCAGACCAGGTAAGGCATTCCATGTACTACTTATCTGTCCACACCTGTTTCCTTGCACTACCTCGCTAACGCAGGAGATAGCGACAAAGTATAATAAATAAATAAAATAAAATAAGATGTTTGAGGACAATGTGTGGTGTGAGGTGGTTTGATCGAGTAAGTAATGTAAGGGTAAGAGAGATGTGTGGAAATAAAAAGAGCGTGGTTGAGAGAGCAGAAGAGGGTGTTTTGAAATGGTTTGGTCACATGGAGAGAATGAGTGAGGAAAGATTGACCAAGAGGATATATGTGTCGGAGGTGGAGGGAACGAGGAGAAGAGGGAGACCAAATTGGAGGTGGAAAGATGGAGTGAGAAAGATTTTGTGTGATCGGGGCCTGAACATGCAGGAGGGTGAAAGGAGGGCAAGGAATAGAGTGAATTGGAGTGATGTGGTATACCGGGGTTGACGTGCTGTCAGTGGATTGAACCAAGGCATGTGAAGCGTCTGGGGTAAACCATGGAAAACTGTGTAGGTATGTATATTTGCGTGTGTGTGGACGTATGTATATACATGTGTATGGGGTGGGTTGGGCCATTTCTTTCGTCTGTTTCCTTGCACTACCTCGCAAACGCGGGAGACAGCGACAAAGCAAAAAAATAAAAAATAGAAAAAAAAATAAAAATAAAATAAATAAACCATGGAAAGTTCTGTGGGGCCTGGATGTGGAAAGGGAGCTGTGGTTTCGGTGCATTATTACATGACAGCTAGAGACTGAGTGTGAACGAATGGGGCCTTTGTTGTCTTTTCCTAGTGCTACCTCGCACACATGAGGGGGGAGGAGGATGGTATTCCATGTGTGGAGAGGTGGCGATGGGAGTGAATGGGGGCAGACAGTGTGAATTGTGTGCATGGGTATATATGTATGTGTCTGTGTACGTATATATATATGGGTACATTGAGATGTATAGGTATGTATATTTGCGTGTGTGGACGTGTGTGTGTGTATACATTGTGTATGGGGGTGGGTTAGGCCATTTCTTTCGTCTGTTTCCTTGCGCTACCTCGCAAACGCGGGAGACAGCGACAAAGCAAAATAAAAAATAATATATAGAGAAAGGTGCAAGAGGTGAAAAAGAGGGCAAATGAGAGTTGGGGTGAGAGAGTATCATTAAATTTTAGGGAGAATAAAAAGATGTTCTGGAAGGAGGAAAATAAAGTGCGTAAGACAAGGGAGCAAATGGGAACTTCAGTCAAGGGCGCAAATGGGGAGGTGATAACAAGCAGTGGTGATGTGAGAAGGAGATGGAGTGAGTATTTTGAAGGTTTGTTGAATGTGTTTGATGATAGAGTGGCAGATATAGGGTGTTTTGGTCGAGGTGGTGTGCAAAGTGAGAGGGTTAGGGAAAATGATTTGGTAAACAGAGAAGAGGTAGTAAAAGCTTTGCGGAAGATGAAAGCCGGCAAGGCAGCAGGTTTGGATGGTATTGCAGTGGAATTTATTAAAAAAAAGGGGTGACTGTATTATTGACTGGTTGGTAAGGTTATTTAATGTATGTATGACTCATGGTGAGGTGCCTGAGGACTGGCAGAATGCGTGCATAGTGCCATTGTACAAAGGCAAAGGGGATAAGAGTAAGTGCTCAAATTACAGAGGTATAAGTTTGTTGAGTATTCCTGGTAAATTATATGGGAGGGTATTGATTGAGAGGGTGAAGGCATGTACAGAGCATCAGATTGGGGAAGAGCAGTGTGGTTTCAGAAGTGGTAGAGGATGTGTGGATCAGGTGTTTGCTTTGAAGAATGTATGTGAGAAATACTTAGAAAAGCAAATGGATTTGTATGTAGCATTTATGGATCTGGAGAAGGCATATGATAGAGTTGATAGAGATGCTCTGTGGAAGGTATAAAGAATATATGGTGTGGGAGGCAAGTTGTTAGAAGCAGTGAAAAGTTTTTATCGAGGATGTAAGGCATGTGTACATGTAGGAAGAGAGGAAAGTGATTGGTTCTCAGTGAATGTAGGTTTGCGGCAGGGGTGTGTGATGTCTCCATGGTTGTTTAATTTGTTTATGGATGGGGTTGTTAGGGAGGTAAATGCAAGAGTTTTGGAAAGAGGGGCAAGTATGAAGTCTGTTGGGGATGAGAGAGCTTGGGAAGTGAGTCAGTTGTTGTTCGCTGATGATACAGCGCTGGTGGCTGATTCATGTGAGAAAGTGCAGAAGCTGGTGACTGAGTTTGGTAAAGTGTGTGAAAGAAGAAAGTTAAGAGTAAATGTGAATAAGAGCAAGGTTATTAGGTACAGTAGGGTTGAGGGTCAAGTCAATTGGGAGGTAAGTTTGAATGGAGAAAAACTGGAGGAAGTAAAGTGTTTTAGATATCTGGGAGTGGATCTGGCAGCAGATGGAACCATGGAAGCGGAAGTGGATCATAGGGTGGGGGAGGGGGCGAAAATCCTGGGAGCCTTGAAGAATGTGTGGAAGTCGAGAACATTATCTCGGAAAGCAAAAATAGCCATGTTTGAAGGAATAGTGGTTCCAACAATGTTGTATGGTTGCGAGGCATGGGCTATGGATAGAGTTGTGCGCAGGAGGATGGATGTGCTGGAATTGAGATGTTTGAGGACAATGTGTGGTGTGAGGTGGTTTGATCGAGTAAGTAACGTAAGGGTAAGAGAGATGTGTGGAAATAAAAAGAGCGTGGTTGAGAGAGCAGAAGAGGGTGTTTTGAAATGGTTTGGGTGCATGGAGAGAATGAGTGAGGAAAGATTGACCAAGAGGATATATGTGTCGGAGGTGGAGGGAACGAGGAGAAGTGGGAGACCAAATTGGAGGTGGAAAGATGGAGTGAAAAAGATTTTGTGTGATTGGGGCCTGAACATGCAGGAGGGTGAAAGGAGGGCAAGGAATAGAGTGAATTGGATCGATGTGGTATACTGAGGTTGACGTGCTGTCAGTGGATTGAATCAGGGCAAGTGAAGCGTCTGGGGTAAACCATGGAAAGCTGTGTAGGTATGTATATTTGCGTGTGTGGACGTATGTATATACATGTGTATGGGGGTGGGTTGGGCCATTTCTTTTGTCTGTTTCCTTGCACTACCTCGCAAACGCGGGAGACAGCGACAAAGCAAAAAAAAAAATATATATATATATATATATATATATATATATATATATATATATATATATATATATATATATATATTTTTTTTTTTTTTTTTTTTTTTTATACTTTGTCGCTGTCTCCCGCCACAAAGACATTGTGGCAATCATTTTTGTCACCCTAGAAATCAGAGTTAGATATTGTACTTATCAATAATCATAGGTAATGCTAATGTTGCTGTAAATATGTTGTAAATTTTCTTAAGTTCATTCATATAGGTGCTTATATATTTGTATGTTTTTCATAATTTTTCCTAACTTGTATAATAAACATGAGTTGATTGCAGCTGTTCTTGTTATTACATTCATGTGTTTTGTGTTATCATGAAAAATTATATAATTTTTCCTTTGTCTCATTTGTCAGATCGATTATGCTACCCGTAATGTCATTAAATCTGTTTCAATTGCTAATACTAAGAACTTTAATTTGTCCCTAGGCAACTAAAGCCCATCGACCAAATCATCATGAAAGACCCTGACACTTCCTTACTAATGCCAGGAATGGTTAACAAGTGTGAAAGAAAAAAGTTGATTTAAAACTCTTCACGGACCTGGTTCTGCTCATAGAGGCAGAGGAGGATTAGGAAGTTGTTTTTCACTTTGGAGTGCTTAGACCTCAGCACACGGGACTATGGTGTCGAGAATATATTTAATTCAGAACTCTTAGACTTGGCTCTGATTTCAGAAGACAAGAAGAATTGGAATGTTGCTTTTAAAAGCAACTGTAAGTTGCTGAGATCTAGTAATTTGCCTTATGTAATAAGGCTCTAAGTATAACAAACCTTTAACACAATAGTTTCATTCTCTAATTGGAAATGGCATGTTCTAAAGACAGAACATGAATACCTCTTATAAAGGTGATCAGAAATATTAGCTACGAAGGTGGGAACAGCTAACATGAAATTATGCCATTGAAATGAATAGCAAAACCATGGAATTAATTAATCAAAATTACCTGCTGCATCAGAGACCTAAGGGAAAATTTTGAGTAAGGTTTATTAGTACAGCAAAAACTGTGAGTTCTGTATATGTGAATGGGTTATTATAATGTTTAGAAAGTTCTACAATACCCATTTTTCTGGCTGAAAGAAGAGCTCCTCTGTATGTACATGGCAAGACTAATTTTCAGGTCAACTATTTCCAACACAAAAGGTTACAGTAACTGCACCTCTTCACACATACAATAAGCAAATACAATATTAATCCACATCCAACCTCACCTATGGTCTCCCACAATACCTACAACTATCCAATTCAGTGAAATGTATTTGTTATAAGTTAATTCTACTTTGCATGGAGAATGTAGTCAGACATGAAGGATCTTGAGAAACAAATTAATTTTATAAACATTTTACTGCAAAAGTTACATTTATTGCTGTGGGTGATTGTTCAGGGTTCAAACCACAGATGGACCATTTACCCAGCCTAGCTATGTATTTTATACCATCCAAGATAATACATATAAATAGAATAACGTGTTACAGTGTCAAACACTGACGTGTCCTGACCAAACTTATATGAAAGATATGCTTTGAAAATCAATCACTAAACGTATATAGTTCACAGTTCCAGCAAAACTGCATATCATTATGCTTCTGGATGGCTCTCAGAAGCATTTCAACCACACTTCCATTTCAAGATTACTTACCCAAACACTAAATGATGCACACAATGAAGACAATTAGTTTAAATCGTCATCACAGAGGCTGCTGGATGATGCTGGACTAAGGACTACACTTTGGCCCAGCCCACAGCACTGAACACTGAGTAGGTGATATGTACCTCGGCAACATTTTTTAATGAGCTTTTAGAAATCACTCAGCTGCTGTAAAACTGATACCATATAAGTAAAGAGTTCCCTAATGTTATGAGTATAGGAGCAGTATCTACCTGTGCATAAGTTTAGGGAATAGTTCATCCTCCTAATAATACAATACAGGAACTACTGTGCTTGTCCTTTGACTCAATAAGCTGTTTCTCTCTCATGAAGTTGTGTCATTACACATTAACACTTCAAGCTCTAGTCAGGGCACCGTCAGTACTGAAAGAATTCTACATCCAGTATCACAAAGTTTGATGAATTAATTCATCTATGTATCATGTAATCACACGGTACTGACCAACATTATATGAAGGAAGCTATCTATTCATGGATTTTGCATCACTGGGAGAGGAAAATCATACTTGTTGCTACTCAATATTTGTAAATATGTTATACAAACTAATTAACAAATATTCATCCAAATGAACAACGAAAATGAAACATCAAGACGAATATATATCCAAACATATTCAATAAATATTTCACAATCTTTAATATGTTAAAAGCAAATCCTTAACATATAAACGAAACACAACCTTATATAGCCTGAACGATAAGACAAGACTAAAAAGTTTTGACACTGGAACTATCCAGGTTGCCAGACTGCTGGTCAGAGTATTCCTTGGTAGTTTTTGTTAATTACACCCAACACATTCCAAATTTTTTGCATAAAAATAAATAATTCACTCTTGCTGTGCTGCAGTAAATAACTTGGTCTATCTCAGTCATGCAATCTCTGTTTCTTGAATTCCAAGCAGTAAGTGATGTACAAAGATTTGCAATAAACTTTTGATTACCACAAGAGCTTTGTGAGAACAGTACAACAAATGCAAACATCCCTTGACAATGATGTAAGCCAACTTGAGCACCTGCTTTGCCATATCTATGTTACAGTTTTGGTAGCCTTTACTTCTACAGTATTCTGTTCACAATATAGCAGAAACTTAACCTTAGTATTACAGTATACAGTATATTTGAAGTGTAAAAAAGTAGAAAATAAGACTTTTGTTCACCAAAACATTATAGTCTATGTGCCTTTCTTTAAAAGCAACTCACCATCCAGAAACCAGAATAATAACTCTTTAACAACACATTTTCTTCCAAGGCATCCAATGAAAACAAATCATTTCATGAAAATTTTCAAGTTCACTGACATCATGATAAGTGAAGGTTAATACCTGCATCACAATAGATAAATGTGAAAAGATGTTCCATCATCAATAAAAGACCATACAAAATGGGAAAGCACTAATGTGACTGAGTCCAAGACAGTAAAACAGATTATTAACACTACAAGTACAGTTGAAGCGAGCTTCATGGCAGTTGGACTCAGGATGCAACTTTACCCAATCATTTACCATATCCTCCTTGGATCTGATGTTCAAAACCTGTCATGCATTTTGTCCAAATGGATTTCCAAAATGGGCACACTGCCACTTGGTGACCACTGTAGCCATGAGCTAAGAAAGCTTCTGGAGCTCTCACAAGGAAAAAGAGCTTTTAAAGGTAACAAATGAGAAATACATGCAAAGTAGAGCTTTCTGGAACCAAATGGCATTTTGTGAGCTGAGAATAAAGGCATACGAAAGTGTTCCAATTTCCTATTTGCCCTTAATGTATCCCATATATGAGGTATCAGATATACTAATATTAAAAACTTGTGCCAAAAAACATATACCTGGAGGTCTAGTAATCTTGATAAAGTGAAGAGGAGCAGTGTTCACACATTTTCACTCCTTGGCTGTAACTGAATCATTTTCACGCTGCTCCCTGAAAATTATTTCCATACCCCAAGGATCAAGTAGAAATGGAGTGCACATATTGCCAAAGACCTGCCCACATGAGCAAGAAAACCAGGACAAAGACACTTTCCCATTCAAGAACTTAAAACTTCCTCCATAGCAAGGCTTTTCTGGTTGACAGGCCAGCTGATAATATCAGTTATTCTTCCAAGAAGCATGAACTAACTCCATGGCTTTGGTGAGTGACCATTTGTTATTGTATGATACTGGCCCTGAGATTGAGAAAGCACATAAAGCAAACTAAAAATGCTAATCATTAAAACTTAATAAAGTAATTCAGCTGATCCTGTTGCTTCAAAAATCAAATAAGATTCCCTTCTTACTAGAACTTCTACCTCAATCTGAAAAATTATATAATACCCTTCTACTAAGACTTATATCTCAATCTCAAAATTATATAATGTTAAAAATTTATGTATCATCAACACGAACTACTACTGACATATTGGCAACACATGAATGAGAATCTTGTGATGAAAGTAATGAAGTAGTAATTTAATATAACAAAGCTTTTTCAGAAACTTTGTCTCCTCTACCAAAAGAAAAACAATGGAGATACTTGCTCCTTATGTATTTTATTCTAATTCCAATCTCATGAACAATTCAGCTGTGTACCCCACTGCAAGACTTCTTTAACCCCCTTGGTGCTTTGGACTTATCAACTGACAGACATAGAAGGGTACTACTGGTGTCAATCTACATACACATATAATTTCCCACCTCAATTTTAATTATGTATGCACTGTACGCTCTATCAGTTGGTCATCTATGGCAAAGAAGGGTACTACTGGTGTCAATCCACACACATAATTTCCCAACTCAATTCTAGTTCTGAACGCATTGTAGGCTCTGTTAGCTGGTCATCTATGGCATCCTAAACAAAGAATGAGTCACTGAAGATGCATGTTGGCCACAGTAACCCACTAGTGACTATGATGGATGGTTGCATGTCTACTAGTACTTGACATCCATAGTGCCCACTGCCTGTACTTAAGATTGGAATATCTGGTAAATAATTTTTTCCTAAACTAAAAATGTGCACCTCATAATTCATACAAAAAATAATGGTTCTGATAGTTTTTTGTGCAACTTATCATATAAATAATAGTTATAAATCTTTTTGTGTACTCTGGCTTGACAAATCCTGTATTTTTTTCTTTTCTAAACTAAGAATGATTGTCAAAATTCATAAGAAAAAAATATGGGTTTCTATACTTTTTTTAGCACCAGTTCAAAAATAAATTTTTTTGAGCACTGGAGAACAAAAGACATTCCAAAAGGGTGCTTCTGCTTGCCTAAACCTGTGACACCTAATACTGACAAAAATAATAAAAAAAACAATGCCATACACTGCAAAACCCACTGAGACTATCCCTTGACTATACAAGTTTGTACCAGCTTTTGTCAGGTTGGCTATGACATGCTTATCTCCAATCCATCATATATTACTCAAAGATTAAGATACAGCAGTAGAAAAAAATTGCAAAATCATATGAAAATGCAGCACAAATCAATCAACAGTATTGATAAATTCTCCCCTTCTGTATTATCAATTTCCAAAATAAGGAACACAAGACGGAGCCAAGTACTGATTTCCTTCTGAGGCTCAGTCCTCTGTTCCTGATGTTACTTCACTAATACGGGAAGTGATGACAAGACATGAAAAAATTTTGAGCCTACAGTCATTTGCCAATCATATACTTTACCCAAAATCACATTTTCCAAAGCCTCTTTAGCCTTTTCTTGGGAAAATTTGAGTCTAATGGAAACCATTTGATCCTGAAAAATTAGCAAGAGGAGCTGGTCGAAAACCAGGTATAGGCACTGACCAAATAGGGTTGGTCGATTATGGAAGCACTATCAAGAGAAAAAGCTTTCCTTTACTGACAGTCATACCCTCAACAGATGAAAAAAAAAAATGAGTAGCAGATAAATATTGCCAGTCCTCCATCTCTAGCTCACAATGTCACTACCCAGATTACAATCATGGTCAACATGAAGATTACTCGGTTCTGAATAAACTTCAGTCATCCAAACAGATAAAGACTAACTTCATCACAAAGGACTTTGCTTCAAGGTTAAGTGATCCAAAAGTAAAGCTAAATTTTGGATTCAGCTGTACATGACCTTACTATATTTCAATTAATCACTCCTTCAACATAAACCCGGTTGTTCTCTAAACCCAAATGATGAGACTAATATCAACCCTTAGTAGCTTTACATGAACTGATTCACCACTGAATTTCTTAAAGTAATGCATTATTCTAAATTTGATGTTCTCATTCCAACAAACATATTCTTGACTTAGATAAAGACTGCAGTGTCTCAAGATGTCTTTTTAACTGTTCAAAACATTTGACAGCAGTGAATATGTACTAATGATAGATGCCATTTCAATCCTCTTTATAGGTGCTCAAGTCATACAATGGTTAATGTTACACAATCTAGAAGAACGTTATCTGAGGAAGGTCTAGAGATCTAAGAATAAGGAGTTTACTTATAAACCTGATTTCTGCCATGATCTCTTTCATCAATCCCAGTACTGGGCACATGGGAGCATCATGCCATAACCCTATCTGTGCAAGACTTTGCTTTTATAGATTTTCCAATTTTCTGTGGGACCTTGCTTTCATAATTTTAAACTTACTGCTTTTAAAATCTCACCAGGAGAATTGCTGTGGTAACCATAAGTTGCCATACAAAAGAAAGTCACCAGTCATAATTCGCTAACCACAGTGACCACTTAACGTGCTTTGTCACTAAGTTTTACATTTTCAGCTTGTGATGTAAACTTGTATTAACAGAGACAAACAGATCTGGTATGAATTGTTGGAAAAAATACAAAGAACATGCTGAGAGCATCCAAGTGACAGTGACCTTGAAATAGCACCTGGAGTTTCTATTGTTGTCAAAAGATTTATCATACGCATCTCCTTCACTTTTCCACTACAATCTGGGACCAGTCATAATGCAACGTGACATTAGTCTGTATTTGCATTGTTTTGTAGTCATGTTTATCTTTGTTAGTGTACACATGCAACAGAGGCCATCTTGGGCTTCTAAATGTGCTGATTTGTTTGTCAGTGGCTGGAATATGAACAATCTTTTTTCATTCCCCTGCTATTAACTGTGGTTTGCAACTGGTTCCATGGCATATAGACAGGAGTATATTTTGTTCATTATTCTCTAATTGTTCAGAAAGTGTGTTCTGTTTTCTTAAAAAAAATGTCTTCCCCACCTACAGTTGGGGAGAGGATGGAATGAGTTATATGTGTCCCTCAGCCTCCCAAATTGTCTCCAGTTACTGAAAGGATAGGCCATCTCTCTTGCTCTTTCCATCAAAGGCAGGTGATTTTGGAATGAAAACTTGATCTGTGCAATGTATACTTCTTTTCTTCATATTTTGAAGCCTGTTATTCCCAAGCAGTCTTCCATTCACACATTACCCTGCTTTAGTTAGTGAATACTGCAATGATGGATTTTACTGTTTACTGGCTCTCAAAATGACATAAGCAATAAAATGTAAGCTTGTCAAGCATGGAGGGATGATAAGTTTTGGCAACTAGACACAGTTCAAGAATACAGTACTGGGGAAGTGGAAATTACCCACATTTCACTTCACATTGAGAAGTAAAGTCCAACAGGGCCAGTTACAAAAAATTCAAGTCAGCCTCAGGAAGGGTCATTTATTTGTAAAAGACAAAATGGCTTGTTTCACAGGAGGTTTCTGACTACTGTAAACTATCTAGTGCTCTGGCACATTTTGAAACCCCTCTCTCCCCTCCAGAGATTATTTTTCATTTTCTATCTCTTCTTACTACCACTTTACTTCCAATCACTATCTTGTTGTTTCATATTTCTACTTTCTTCTGTATTTATACTTACTGAAACCTCATTCTAATTACACACCTACTTTCTCAGATCAATCGGATGGCAGTTGCTTAATCTATTTTATATTTTGAGGCAGTTGGGTTCTTTGAATTTTGAGACAGCTTATAATCATATGTATGAAATAGACTCTGCAGGCACTATCCTCATGATAATGTGGATTCATTTTTATATCTAACCACTTATCCCACTTGTGAAGTGTTGTAGGGAAAAGGGTAACAATGAACTTATTCACACGTCTAGCATCTAATCATTGTGTAAAGTGGAGATAATAAATAAAAAATTAGGAAGACTCTGCATACACAACTAAAATCTACTCTGAAAATCTTTTTATACTACTTTGACAATTCGGGAACTGCCACAATGGATGGAAATAGTGGTTTAAAATGTCTCAAAAAAGATTCTTTACATGCCAAACTCTACAAACTACAAGTTCTGGACAACATGACACAAAACTATCATAAAAGATAACAATATTCAAGCTGCAAGGACTCATTTTTATAAAAGACACTGAGTGATGAGGTGAGTAAAACAATGAGGAATAAAGAAAATCTCAGGAAATATGAAACTAAATAAAATTACTTGTACAGTCAAAAATGGAAGAGAATACAATGTCATTAATGGTAACGATAATAAATAATAATGCCGTCTCATCATCAAGATACATATCTATAGTGTTAGTAATCAAATTTATATCGATGGGTCTTAAAAACTAGCATCCAAGTTTCTCCTTAAAGACTGGACACATATCACATGGTTTATCTGTTAAATGCAGCTCTTAGCACTTGCTGCCACCTTTAAATAATTTTAATTGGCTAGTTTAACAATATCTTGTACAGAATCAGCAACACAACACAATAAATGAGATCCTAAAAAATTGAACATATATATACTCATAAATTGTTTTATGATCTAAGCATAACAAACTAATTAAGATACCCAATACACCATTTCCCGATACCAAAAGAAATACTGATTTAAAGCCCATAAAATCTAAGGCTTAAATATCGCTATTATCATCACGTCATGTTCCTTTACAAGACTTTAAAGAAAAAAGGATATGGAATCTACCTCTAAACACTCACATCCGTAATGATACTTTAATAACAGCATAAACCTCCATTTACTGGTTTATGTATAAATCGGGGTAAGACTAAAAGAAAATACAACAATGCTCAATGACCAAAGAAAAAACTAAATATATAAATAGATGCTCCCCAACATACGTCCAAGCTCCGTTCTGAATGACCAGTCAGATCTTGAAAGACATAAGTCAAACATATGTCAGCATGGCATGCAGAATTTGCATACCTGTACAGCATTCCTTTATCCTACTCAATTTCTATCATGATTATCTCATTTTTTATCAACCAGCTTTAATATACGATTCTGTAGTTTCTTCTTATCTTTCATTTACGATTCTTTAGTTCACAGATTGATTCATCCAAACTCTCAATGAACTTTCTACCAGCTCCTTCATCAGCACTTGCTGCTTCACCTGTGACTTGAACATTGTACACGCCATATCTTCTTATAAAACTTTTGAACCGACATGACTTCCTGCGAAGTTCTTGATGTAATCCTCTCCCGCTTGCTCCTTCAGTCTCAAAGACTTCTACCCTTTTCCTGAATTGTTAGTAAGGTCAGTGGTAAATGTTTTTTAATTTGATCTTCCATCCAAGGCATCAACAACTTTCCATTTCAAAGATGGGCCCTTCTCATTGCTTTGTTATTATCGTAGACTTCATACATGCTGAACCTTTCACTGCTTTACACATTTATTCTTTGTCCATTAAAATTGTGGAGACCATCGAAGGGGAAAACAGTAGATCACGTGCAATCACATTAACTTTTTTCCTCCTTCATACTGGGTGATTAACTTCATTTTCAACCCCAAATTGAGCATCTTCCCTGGCTTCTTGCAAGATTTATCAACATAAGATGGGTTTTTCCTCTTGCTTGTCATCTTCTTTGGGGTCTAATACAAAATCTGTTTAATTCAATACAAAAATTCAATGGATTCACTTGAATAATGTGTGCTTACTGAATGCCAGGATCGTCTGACATTCACTATCCTACACACGCAGCCGTTCGCACTGGCAGATGTACAACCAATCATAATTTTCATTTTTTTTTTTCCGCTGTCTCCCGCGTTTGCGAGGTAGCGCAAGAAAACAGACGAAAGAAATGGCCCAACCCACCCCCATACACATGTATATACATACACGTCCACACACGCAAATATACATACCTACACAGCTTTCCATGGTTTACCCCAGACGCTTCACATGCCCTGATTCAATCCACTGACAGCACATCAACCCCGGTATACCACATCGATCCAATTCACTCTATTCCTTGCCCTCCTTTCACCCTCCTGCATGTTCAGGCCCCGATCACACAAAATCTTTTTCACTCCATCTTTCCACCTCCAATTTGGTCTCCCACTTCTCCTCGTTCCCTCCACCTCCGACACATATATCCTCTTGATCAATCTTTCCTCACTCATTCTCTCCATGTGACCAAACCATTTCAAAACACCCTCTTCTGCTCTCTCAACCACGCTCTTTTTATTTCCACACATCTCTCTTACCCTTACATTACTTACTCGATCAAACCACCTCACACCACACATTGTCCTCAAACATCTCATTTCCAGCGCATCCATCCTCCTGCGCACAACTCTATCCATAGCCCACGCCTCACAACCATACAACATTGTTGGAACCACTATTCCTTCAAACATACCCATTTTTGCTTTCCGAGATAATGTTCTCGACTTCCACACATTCTTCAAGGCTCCCAGGATTTTCGCCCCCTCCCCCACCCTATGATCCACTTCCACTTCCATTGTTCCATCCGCTGCCAGATCCACTCCCAGACATCTAAAACACTTTCCTTTCTCCAGTTTTTCTCCATTTCATATCTATAAATATTTTTTCCAGTCCTATGTACAGATGGTTGTAAGTCACAAAGGTCATAAGTTGGGGAGCACCTACACATAATTAATGAAAACAATTTCATATATCATTAATATCAATACCATACAACTTCAGGACCCCTTTCATGGGCTCCTGTAGCTTTGGGCTATAGTTCTTGCAAAAGCAGGAAAATGGTGGACTTTTTGAAGCAAGAAGGTTCATTTCGAGACTACATATACTCTCTTCCATCCCCTGAAAATATAGCCACACTGAAAGTGTTTTCAGACATATACTTTACCCAACCTTCCTGCCACATGTCCCCAGTCTATTCTGAGGACATTTAGTTTGTTGCTTTTGTGACGATGTTTAAGGTGTGGTGAGAGAATGTCAAGTGTGCATCATAAGTAATAACTAGAATAGCTGAAGTTTTGTTGAATGGGACTGGTTGGCCATTCAAGGTGACAGGAGAGAACAGGTTGGATTTATATCACTCTGGGGTTGACAGTGTGACCAATGACTTGTGTGGACATGAAGGCACTGTTCTGGAGGAGTCAGTGCTCCAACTGTGTGATGTAGTGTTGCATAGTGCCAGGGTGCTGCGATGTGACAGTAAGGATATCTGTACAAGAAAAGATTTTCATGTTTTGGTCTGCAAGAGATGATGGAAGGGTATGTAGGATGAGATCAAAGAAAGCTTGAGAAAGTACAGCTCTTTGAGAACTCCAGCATAGAGCTTATGGACTTTACAGGAGAGGCCTTTGTCACTGACTCTGGCTCGGTGGTCGAAGATATGGGTAACAGCTTGGACTGCAACATGGAAGAAATGTTTTATGTGGAATTTGTGAAATGTTGTCAGGTTCTGTTGCAGGGAAGTTATTCCAGGTTTTAACTAAAGTGCATATGTAGGTTGTTTTGAAGAAGGGATGTTGCTGATCAACACATACAATACTTTTCCTCTCCCAAAGCCATACTGCTCATCACCAATAAGATGCTCTATGCATGCCAATACTCCTTTCTATCACCAGTCTCCCATACACCTTACCAAGTATAGTAAACAGACCTAACTGCTGTAATTCAAGCATTCACTTCTGACCCCCTTGCCTTTGAACAAGAGCAATATGCAAGCATTCTAGCAATCAGGCACCATCCACTCCAGCAGCTTTGCCACTCTTCATCTTACCTAAAGCTTTCACTACCTCCTCCCCTTTCAACAAATCATTTGGAGAGACCCTCTATCTCTGCATGTCACTTCATTCTAAACACAGCACAACTGCTATCTTACCATCTAACATATCTAAGTCCTTCAAAATACTCACTCTATCTGTCTTTCACCTCTTTTGTGCCTGTTACCAATTACCCATCTACTCTTTACATTGATGCTCAAATCTCCATAGTATACTAAGCAGTCAGGGGAAACTATGGAAGGTCTGTGGGGCTTTATTTGCTTACATCCACTATCCAGTCATCATGCGGGAAAACCTGAGGCCCTATCCATAGCCAAGCCCTAGTCTCAGCCTGACTATATGTAAGCTGCAAGTGAAATGCCCCTTTAGCAAGGTTATATCATCAAAGTACAATCTCACAATTCATCATAGTACAATCTCACAAAAGAACTGCTCACTCCAAAAAAGTCCATCCTTTCCTTGCTGCGAACTGTCGAGCAGTCTCGAAGCTACTCAAGACTGAAGAGGTCTTCAGGTTATATGATAACAAATGTACATTGTGACCCATTCAGTTTGATATATTAGTAACTTTTGTAAGATATTATAAGAAAAGTAGTATCACACTAAGGACCCTTTACTCTTAACAGGATTAAAGGGAAATCCCATCATCACATCAGTAGTTCCTACAGCAATGGCCTGGCTTTTCAGAACTCCTTTCAGAAACAAGTCTCCTAAGGGGCTACCTCATCTTGAATCAGTGAATAAAATGAATATGGTAGACAAACAAAGAGATAAAAATACTGTGACAGGCTGCTTCCCAAGCTCAGTGGGGATAAGGAATATTCTATGAATTAAGATTAAGGTGTAAATTTCTAACATCTATCCTATATTCATTAGCTAAACTAGAAACTTCACCTGCCAGTGACAACTCGTTGCAATTGACATCTCAAACATAACAATCTGATGAAATATTAGTCAAATACTGAGTCTGAAAACTGCAACAAGTAATCTTTTAAACTAACCATACTGCCTATCTTTCTGTTATCATTTCATATACTATTTCCTCCCTATGCAAGCCTGTCTACAAAAAATCTTTAAATAATTTCTATCAAAACATTGGTCCCCTAAATAACATAGAGCTGTGAAAAATAAGTGTACCTGTAGAACTATGGAAAGGTGACAATACTGAGACTCACCATTGTTACCGCAAATTTGCCACTTAGTTCATGTTATCTTGTGTTACACTATCTTCCAAATGCACATGAAAAAAGGTAAAGGACTGAAGGGAACCCCCTAGAGATACTACAATCTTTACACAGCTCTTCTAAAATACATTCACAGCACATGATGTTTGAAAGCTACCTTACTTGACTTTGCTATCAGAAACAATATATCAATACAATACACTAAAATAATGCCTTGTTTTCAGATACCTTCACAAAACTACCCACTTATTAGGTACAAGCTCCCTGGAAATAGAAATGAAGCTGACACTAACAATTGCCAACAAAACTGAGTTGAATCTGTGAGGGTAAAACAAAAGTTAATTACATGCATGTCTGAAATTTAGTTATATATTCTACCTAAAAATTTTGAAACTCTCACCACTTATACAATGTTCCCTAAAGTTATTTTGTTTCTTTCTTTTACGAAACTCTTGGGAAACATGTCTGTAAAAAAAATTACAAGCATCAAACTGAAATAAAAACATTATGCACTAATCATTATAACTTATTCGCAAGAGTATGTAATCATCAGTGTCATTGTAAACATACATAACATTACAATTTTGCTGATGGTAAATAATATAAATAATGCCACACAAAACTGTTATGATGATATCCTGCACAATTATATCATGACAAAAGACCTGTGTGGTCACCAAACTTAAATAGAGCTAAGCGTATAGTTTTAAAGCCCAGAATTGGTTTTACCCTGAATTACCTTGTAGCTTATTTGCTTGGATGAGTAACCAGTCTTCACCTGCATCACTAAACCAGAGAAATGCCAATAAATTTCAAAGAAAAAGAAATTCTGGGTTACTACGTTAACCAGGCAGTCCACATCAAAACAGCTGCGCAATACTGCTGAGCTACTAACTCAATAACAGGGAACTATTGCCATGATTCACCCTCACCTTGCTATAGAAATAAGCGAGATCAAAACCTGCAACCCTTGTTAAACAAAATATGTATATGACTTTCACTGACTGAACATGCAAAACTGATAAAGCAAAAATTATGCTACCAGTATGGTTAAACATACTTAATACACAGTACTGAAGATAAATTTTAAATTAGCCACTACATTGTAACGACGATTTCACAGCAGCAGTCAGGTATCTGTAGGTTAATTTATATAATTCATAAGTTACCAAATGATGGGTTGCAGTCATTCCCCAGTCAAGTTGTATCATAACCCTTTCATTGTGATACTAATATTCAGGCTGATTCCCCGGAAATTTGAATCATCCACAAAAATATAAAAGTATTGTAATGACCTTTGGTATTACTTTTTCAACACTGAAAAATTCTGAGTTTATTATACCTATCACTGATATTTCTTAAAACCATATTAATCAATGAAAAATAGAAAAAAAAAACAATATTCATGCAGGAAATGGCAAGCATGTATGAAAAAAATAATGTCAATTATCCACTAAAAATAACAGTATGTAAATAAGCTTTTGTATTACTTTTTCAAAACTAAAAGAAGTTGCATTAACATTCACTAAAAACATTCACTAAAAGCCATGTTTGACAGTGAAAAATAGTGACTCAAATCAAAATCATGAAAATAAGACAAAGTGTTCTCCCTCTAATTGTATGAACATGGGCATAACTATGCCAAACAGGCCTAAATGAAATGAATATCTTTATATGGACATGACAGGTGTTGCTAGACTCTTGACTGTTTATGGTTACATTGTGAAAAAAGTTGTCGGTGGCAAGACTGTATCACTGTCAGATAATGAGAGTGGAACTTCTATATCTATCAATATCTCTGAAGCCCATTCCATCTGGGAACTCCCATCAAGGGGTGGCAACAGCAGAGGATTCTTCACTTATCCCTGTCCTAACATGCCTCCCTCGCATAAGCCATTCTATTCATTCTTCCCCCATTTCTCACCCTCCAGTGCCCTTCCATTCTACTTCCCCATGACACAGGGGATCTTCCTCCCACACCAACCCCTTTAATCGTACAATCATAAACCTTCCATGTAAACTCCCCATCTTGCTTTCTTCCCATATACCCAAACCAATTCACAGTATTTTGTTTCACCCACTCTACCACTCCACAGTTTGCATTCCCTACCATACAAATCTCTCATACTTTCTTCATTCTGCCCAGTCATGCTCCTTATCCCTATGTCTATGTTTAATGTCTGCACAATGGAACAAATAAATTCTTCCATTAGTCTCATCCTAACAAGCTCAGTCCTCAGGTTTTGCAACAACAGCATTAGTCCCTTCTCATTCACACCACTTCATAACTACTACTAACCCTAAATTAAAAATAAAAAATATCCATTGCCTCATACTTTGAAAACCTATACTCACAAATCTTCTCTTCCCAAACAAACACAGCAACAAATCATATGCACACCAGCTTCCTGAGCATAGCAGAGCCCCATAGAAGGTACTCCTTGGGCAGACAAGTAGGTAGATATGGATAATGTATGTCTCATTATGGTAACTCACCTATAATGCAATAAATACAACTCAAAACATGAAAACTTAAAAGCCATGTCCACCAAGCAGTTAGTGAAACCTGGCATAACACATTTCTGATATTACAAGTGCATATGAGGAGATTGTTTTAATGTCATGGGGAAGTTACTACTAAAAGGTGAAACGCAGGGAGACATTGTTTAGTAACTGGATAAATTCGAACTTTGCAGTCAAGGTATAAATGTTTATTTGGATACAACTGACGGTCACAATGAAAGGGTTACTAAAAGGTTTTGACCAGTTCATGTATATCATTGTAAATATTGCCATTAATTGTAATATTATCTGTTATCATTATCATAATAGGGTGATATGAAAAGGCACAGCAAGAGGCCTGAACACACAAAGAACACATTCATCTCACCTCTATGCATATTCAAACATTCAAAGTATTCCAATTTTGCAGTAAATTTCAAAAAATCATCCATGTTTACATCTTTTATCATCATTTCAAAACTCAATCACACAGTCTCCTCTCAAACCATTCTTTGTGGCATTCACATCCAGTCACCCACACACTCCCATTCGTATCATTTAGCAACTATCATTTCAATAGGTTGCCTTTTTTCACACATACCCAAAAGACTAGCACTTTACTTTAGTGGACATTTTGTTCCTGAAAAACTATGACAAGTAAAGCCAGCCTAACATTCGCTGCATATACTTCTGTTAGCAAAGGCTATTAATGTAAATACAGGAGCAAATATGTTCAGTATTTTCTAATGGTAGTCACAGATTTTGAATGCATATTTTTTTGGTCAAACAAACTGTGACGCATTTAATTCTCTTTTAAATAAATGGCTTGATGGCTTGACATACATGAACGAAAAAATCTGAATTATACTATAACAATACCTGTGACTGATAAGGAACACTTTCATCTTAGTCAAAGAATCCTCAACAATGAATGGCTCATGACACTGTCTACACAGTGGCCCATATACCTGCTAACATCAGAGGAACTTTCCACTAATGGTACTTTCTTGAGGTTGTGAGTGTGACATCTGATTGAAATACAAAGATAACAAGTATTAATGCTGGTTGGTTAGTCATCATAAAAGTATGTAAAAAATTATACACATTTAAAACAATTAACATTACCAGGAAAAGCTATTCATATTATACATCACTGTCTCATATGAAATCCCTATCTTATCACCCCTGACACTAGCCTTTCTTTGGCACAAGAAAAAGTCAGGTACAAGGTCAGTATCTTTGAGCTGAATTGTCAAATCATTTCACTTCAATTATCTGAATTTTTATCAGTCTACCAACAGTGATTGAGAATTTTAACAGAAATATTATGAGACAAATGCAATGGTTTAATATGCATATAAAAAGCTCTCTGATAAACAATTTTCTGGGCTTTTTGAATACACTTATCACTCATCAGTAGGATCAGTAACTGGCTGAAGAATATTTGGTGAGGTAAAGGTTGATAAGTCAGTCAGGCTACCAGAACTGCTGTCATCCCCATCTCCTTCCTCAGGGCCTTGGGCACCAACTTCTGCAATCTTTTCATTCACAACCTCTTTACTTTTTACATTCTCTCTTCCAACACCTGCCATTTTTCTTCTGAAGTCTCTTTTATCTATATGCCTACTACTTCCAAGTCCAAGAAAGCCAGCATGAACTTGATATCTGTTTCTCGTTCCAGTTGGAGTCTCAGGCTCTAGTATTTCCTTTGGGGTTGGGGGTAATCCTTCCCTGCGACGTCTTTTCTCCATAATTGCCATCCGGATACGCTCTCGTCTATGTTTAAGAACAGGGCACGTTCTCTCTGAATGCATGGTATATGCCATGATGGAAAAGACTCGCTTACCACAATGATTGCAAGAGAAAGTACAACAGCAGTCTTTAGTGTAATTGCAGCGGTCACACACTATCTCCTCCTGAGGTTTCTCACGTTCCTTTCCTAACGACCGACGTCTTTTAGGTGCATCTGATGAATTTGCGGTCTGTGAAGAATCCTGTAAAGCACAATGCATTTAGTATTAAGTACGCATCCTGACAGCCAAGTAATGGATGTGAGCAAATGAGGCTGTTCTTCATTAGTTCCTGTACTACCTTGATAAAACATGAAAGGCAATTAGGTATGAAAGAGGCAAGACTGTCTGCTTCTGTGTTTGATAATCTGGCCAGTTTCATAAGTGGCTGGCGGTTTTGTTGTCTACTGAAGGAGTGTCCTATATTTTTACGGTAAAGCTTAAAGTTTTCAACACATGAAAAAGCATAAACATGAAAACCATAAAGCACAAATCAAAATCTTTCCATACTTTATCAATGGTGTTAAGTCGAAGAAAGAGTTTATAAAATGAGTGGAAATCAAGGAATAGCTGTAAGAGAAAATTCTGCTCACGAAAAACCTTTATGAAATATCTACCATAAAAAAAGTGAAAATATTAACCTTCTTTTGACAAACACCCTTTTGCAGATGGTTCTGAAGACGTGCCTCAGTGGAACAGCGCAGGCCACAGTACTGACAGCGGTGAGACACTTGACAGTGGCCCTTTTCCTTATGACTCTTAAACCTTTCTTCACTGGCAAACATCTGCAGGCAATCTGTACACCGATGATACCCCTCTGGTACCTGTAAATGAAAGAAATATGTTAACTATTCCAATGGCTGATAATGCTCTGCTTTTCCATTCTCTAACAACCATGATACCCCTCTGGTACCTGTAAATGAAAGAAATATGTTAATCGTTCCAAAAGCTAATGATGCCTTGCTTTTCCATTCTCTAACAAAAACTCACTTCAATAATGATTCCTTCCTCTTCCTACTCCCATTCACACTGAATGTAGCTCATTTTTCCTCCTGTATCCATTCATCTCAACTCTGGTCCTTCCTTATACTCATATCCGCTCATCTCACCACTGGCACCTCTCTCCTTCATCCAATCACTTCAGCTGCAGTGCCTGTCTCTTCTTACACCTTACCTCACATATATAAAAATCAATTGGAGAAATTACTGAAGTTCTAAATGGATAATCAAAAGGAAAAATGTATCGAACTTGGCATCAGTGAAATCTGATGAAAGAAGCTGTGCAACACTTGTAATTGTATTTCTTATCATGATGAGGGTTCCTGAATACTTATGATGCAATCAAGTAATGGTAGTACGGTAAATGAAGTGCAAGCTTTTCTTCTAAGCTCCTGTGCTTCAATGATGGTGCACTAAAGCAAATAAGTACAATGCTATTTCTGAGTATAAATGAACCAATACAAATTTTTGAGGATATGGATTTAAAGATGCTTACATAGTAGTATCAACAGATGAGATACTGAAAGTAATGGGATAATGTAAAAGAAATAAGGGATGTCATAGAGAAGACACAAGATGTGGTGTCACAGAGTGGGTTAAAAGAAACATCTTGAAATGGGTTAGACACATCAATTGGATGTATGATTAATGGAGGGTAAAGAAAATAGAAAAGGTAAGATAGCATGAAAAATGGAAAGAAAACAGGCAACATTCTTGAAGGAGAAAGAGAATGATCATATAGGGACATGGATCCAGGGAAGGTGTGTGGGGTATGGACCATGCTAAGGAGAAATCTTCAGTTAGGGCAGCATGGAATTGTATCTGATACAGCAAACACCCCAAAGAGGATTTCTTGGGGAAACAAGGTATCTGAAATATAAAGAGACATGATTCAGTGCTAAAAGATTACATATAGTGACATATATCTATGTTCATTATACTTAATTGCTGTTTCCCACATCAACGAGGTAGCACCAGGAAACAGATGAAGAATGGCCTATCCACACATTTCATCTGTTTCCTTGCGCTACCTCGCAAACGCGGGAGACAGCGGCAAAAAAAAAAAAAAAAAAAAAAAAAAAAAAAAAGAGTGGAGGGCCATTCTTCATCTGTTTACTGGTGCTACCCTGCTGATGTGGGAGAACGATTAAGTATATAAAAAAAATACACATACACAGATATATACATATATACATATGCACATATACATACTTGCTTGCAGAAGTAATCCAGAAGAATACTAATAATAATATAAAGAGAGTGAATGTTAAGGGGCTTGTTAACAGATATGGAAGTAATTCTGAGGGGCAAAGTAAGGTAAAACATGTGTGAGAGAGATGTCTCAAGAGAGGATACAGCAGGACACTGATGAAATCATGATTATGGGTTCTAGTTTCAGTATATAATAGATGATAGTTACAGATTATCCGAGAAGAGGAGGCCACTCCTTCCATATTTTCATCTATTCCTAGTAAGATCCACTCAAGCAAGAAACAATGAACAAGTCTCTCTCTCTCTCTCTCTCTCTCTCTCTCTCTCTCTCTCTCTCTCTCTCTCTCTCTCTCTCTCTCCAACACAAAAAAACACACTAAAAACATGAAATGTATAACCTACTCTTTTCTCATAGCAGACTATCTAACATGAAGTAGATAATTCACATTAGAATAAAAAAAGAACAAAACTCCATCAAACACTACCACTGCATTTGTATATTCAAGAGCCTCAAAGTTTGGCTCTACTACAAAGAGAAAAAATTTACAATGCACTATTGAGTTATTACTCTAATCTGGCTGAATACTTTGAAAGATTGTTTTGGGTCACCTCTTTGGTTGAAAGTCCTCTGCAGTTGCCTTTCTTCATGTGATAGTAAAGTGAGATCTTGCTCTTATAGGCTTTATCACAGTATGGGCAAACCTCATTACGCCCTTCATTATGGGTTAGTCGATGAGTCTTCATATTATGAATAAAGCTGAATGACTTGCCACAGATATCACATGGATATGGTTTCTCCCCAGTGTGAACAACCTGAAAGATTTAATACTTGCTTGAATGAATATTACAGTTGAAATCAAGCTATAAAACAAAATTTAGCGGGTGATCATTTACACAGCATTCTTAAAATTAAATTAAGCTACAAAAACTAAGTGTAATATCTGAATTCTACTTTCTTGAAAAAATACAAAGAATGCTTCTCAGTAACAAACCTGTAAGAGTCATGTATTAAGTTCTATCAATAAAGAACCTGCACTTTTTAGAAGAAAAAAATATTCCTAGTATACTGTTCATATGGCAATGACACAATTGTACTCAAGAAGGCTGAACTACACATACAACAAAGCCTCAGAGTATTCCATGATCATATGTTCTTACTTTTACTTGGGAAACTACCAGTTCTGTTCTGTCACTTAGCAAAAGCCATTTCCATATTACTACACCAATGTAAAGATATCCCAGAGGTATATCACAAAAAACAATCAAAATATTTGACACCATAACTTTTATTTAAAAAAAAGTGTAAATGACAGTGGTATATGATATGTACCCATTTTGAAGAATGCCTTCTAAAAAGTGACATTAAGGCAACCAGAAATTTCAGAAAGAATTCTGAATTAAGTAATATAAATATCTTAACAACAGGAGCAAAAAGTAGAGTAGCAGCTCTTTTTTAACATCAAATGTCTAAGTAAAACATCTAATGAATTCTGCCCAAATATTGATTACTACTAAAGATACTTACCAAATGGTCTCTGAGATTTGAGCGGCAGTTGAAGGTCTTGCCGCAGTAATCACATTCAAAACCCTTCTTACCAGAGCCAGGTGTAACTTCTGGTGTGGGATGAGCTGTGCGCCGGTGGTCTTTCAATGCCTCCAGATTGGGAAGGTCTTCTCCACAAGTGGCACAACGCACTCCCTCTGTAAATATTTGTTGACTTCAATCTTTATCTTTCTCATTTCTAGATTTCTAAGTTAGAAATATTTTACACAAATTGCAAAAGAATGTTCTTGAAACAGATTAAAGAAGGGACCCATACATAACACATTTTGAGAATCCCGAGATACTTTAGATTTCTAAAGAATCTTGTGTGGATGATCCATTAGCACTGTTCAAAACCCCTGCTACAATTCTGCTGTAGCTTCTCTTTACTGAAGTAACAGTCCCCCACCTCAAGCAAAAGAATAAGTGTTTTTAAAAGGTGAAATTTACTGAGGATGCCCTCATCAAATACGGTAATGCTAACAGGTGAGATAAAGTAAACAAGGAATACTTTGAAAAACAACACACAAGGCAATAACAATTATCAACTTGAGAAAAGCAGGGTATACAATAAACTACTAAATAACAAGGATAATGAACCATCATGGAGGAAAATAGAATTTAAGAGGAAAATCTGTCATCATGAACCAACATATCCACAACAGTTGTATTTTCAAAAGTACAACTAGCAGCATTAATCAAACTATTTTCAGCTATTGTGACATTTACTTTGGCACATCATCATCATCATCCTCCATGACACATTATTATATAGGACCTACCATTCTAATAAATTCCTACCTCTGAACCAAGCAAAGAAAAGCACCCATCTGCTAATGGCATCTGGGTTAACATCCATTCTGGGTGAACTTCCATTGTGCTCCACCATTTTTAAGTAATACACAGCAATAATCATACCTCACAATCTTTTCAAGAAATGTCATAACCACAAAAAAACATTAATAAATGAATAACAATATAAAAACTGTCTATCAATGTATACATATACTAAAAAATGAAATATATAATGATAATGATCCTTTAAAATAAACATAAGGCTTGTAAATATACATTCTTTTCAATACCCATCTTTCAAGCCTACAATCTTTAAATAATTGTCAAAGCTAAATATCTGTCTGTTTCATACTTCATCATTCTCATAATTCAATTTTGCTTTCACAACCATCTAGTAATCAACAGTATCCATAACACCAACCACCATTTATCACAACTAAATCAAGGAGCAAGAAAAGCATTCTTGTTCTATGTGGAACTAACACAGTCTATCACCACAGGATCAATGGATTCTTCATATCACAAGCAAACATCTATTTGGAGAGAGACATCAATACACATAGATAAAAACATATCCACATTTCAAGATAAAGCTACAACACTTACCACTTTTGTTGGGGTTGCAGGTCCCCTGATACTTGACAATGTGTCTGGTAAGCTCAGACTTGGAGGGGAACTCACATGCACAAGACTCACACTTGTTGGATCTTTCAGTTGATCCCCTGAAAAAAATTTGAAAGGACTGATACACTGATCCTCAATACCATCACTTACATCATACAGTATATCAAAAGAAAGATTTGACAAAAAGGTACATGACAGCAATATCAGAACAGGAATCAAAGTCTGATGATAGTTAACAAGTACATGTTTCCTAGTTAGTCTGGTGATGTAGGAGAGAGGCGCCTGCACAATCGAAGATCTGGTGAAATGGTAGAGAAGGTAAGACATATATGAAGGGTAACTTCATTTGATGGGTAACAACATGAATGTGCACCATGTAAAGATCAAGGTCTGATGTAGGGAGACAAGTGTGGGTGTTGATAAAGGTCTAATGATGGAGAGATGTGCTAGCATGTCAGGTCAAGTAACAGGGGAGAGATGTAAACACAGATTAAAATCTGGTTATGGGCAGTGAAACAGGAGTACAATCAGGTCTGATTAGATATAAAATGGCACGTATGACAAAGGTTTGGTAACTGGGAGAGAGGTGCAGATGATGGTGAAGGCCTAGTGGTGGGAGAAAGAAGTACTGTACAAAAGAGAAGTGTAAGTATGAAAGATAAAAGTTCAATGATGAAGTAAAGATATGTATTTAGAAAAGATAAAGATATGATAATGCTATAGCAAGCTGCTGGTTGAGTAAAAGCACCAAGAGTTACTACAGGTACAGATAATGTGTTTAAACAGCTATGAGAAAAAGAGGTGCAAGTATACAAGATAATACAGTAACTGTAAAATGTGAAGGTTAAGGTGAAGTCCTAGTTATGGGAGGGAAGTGTATGTGTGGTAAACGAATGTCAAATAAGGAAGGGACCGATGTAGGAACAGTGAATTAGAGAGGAAAAAATCATGCGTGATGGTTAGGTCATATGGAAAGATTGTGCAGATTCAAAAGTACTGAAGAATACATGTGCACAAATGGAAAATTATTATCTGGTAATGAAAAAAATGAATACAGATATGAAGTTCTCAGGATAAGTAAAAAGAAAGATGCATGACAGATGATAAAGGTCTGATTTTATGACAAAAAGATGATAGTAAAGATAAAGGCCTCACATGTGGACTAATGGTATACAAACACAATCTCCTTGTCATCTGTAACACTTGACGACACTTAACTCACACAGCTCATTCTAGATTTTCCTGCCTTTTGTCAAAATGGTAAGAGCAGTTGGTAAACGTAGTAGGTAGGAACATTTTGGCAGGAGCATTAGGTAGAAACATAAGGTAGAAGTAGTAGGTAAGAGCATTATATAGAAGTAGTCATTAAGAGCATCAGGTGCGAGCCTCAGCAAACACTGCACTAGAACTGCCAGTGGCACTAAAGGCTAAGAAGTGGCACTGGAGTTCTTTAGTTAAGGAGATTCTGTTGCCATGGCCACCCCTTTAAGGGAGTTCCAATTGGAACAGGCATCAAAGATGGACATATAGATAGAAAGGTCAGACAATATGGAAAGAAGGAACTTGTACAAGTGTCAATGTACATGAAATGTGTGAGGATACATATAGGTCTAGTAAGCAGAAAAGAAGAGAAGGTGAAGATAAAGGCTTAATAACAGGGAAGAGGTACAGTTTCAGAAAATGAAGAGTATAGTAATAAAGGAAGAGTGGGGCAAGTGTGCATGAAGATCCACAGATGAAAGGCAAAGAAACAAAGGATGGGGTCGGCAAGTGCAGGTACATGGAAAGTTCTAGTGACATGGAGAGATGCTAGTATGGTAAGTACAAATCTGGAGAAGGAAAAAAGGTGCAAATACATATGAAGGTGTGGTTATACAAAGGTAGTCTAATGCTAATGACAGAAAACAAATATAGTACATATAATGAAATTTCTAAGTATGGACCCTCTGGATAGACAGGAATTTTGTACTAATATATAAATGTTCTTTTGCACAACCAATACATAAGTTAATGTCTAAGTAATGATAATTTCAAGAATGGGTAAATAAAACACTTAAGTCTTTTGGTAATGACAAAAGGCTTAGAAAATCTGAATGAGCAAATGAAATGTAATAACAATTTCTGAAGAGTTAATACATCTCGAAAAAAAAAAATCAATAATGCTATGTACAGGTCTAATACTGCTATGAATAACTAAAGAGTAAAGGATAATAACTAAAAAGATCAGCAAGCCATACCCATGGGTAAGGGCATGAGCCTTTAGGGAAGCACGGTCAGTGAAGCCTTGGCTGCACATGTTACACATATAAACGCTGGCTCCAGAATGAGTCATCATATGTCGCTTAAGATCTTGGAGGACCCCGTACTCCATGCCACAAACTTGACATTCATATGGCACATTAATGCTTTGGTGCACCTGCATAATACAGGAAAGAAGCTATAGCACTGTACATAATATTCTATAAAAACCATGATTAATCTAAAGGAATTTTTTCCCTCACTAAGAACAAATTTTAAAGAAAACAAAATTTATAATCTCTATATTTTTGGAATATATTTTCATACTCTCATCTACCTAGACTGCAATGAGTCTGAAACAATGAATAACAGTAAACACCAAACCACCTTTAATGACTTGAAGCATAATGTATGAAACTAGTTATAGGCTACACAGAGAATCCAAAACACATACAGGAGATTTATCCCATAATCAAAAGTAAACAGAGCAACAATCAGATATACAGTCATATCCTGAGTAAGAACATAAGCTGAAAGAAAGCATAAACTTGAAGAAAACAACTGAAATGGTGCATATGAATAACTTCATTAAATCTAAATGTAATACATATATAATGAGGTGTAAGTAAACCAAAACATATGGGAATAAAAAAGTAAGTATGGGAATACAGATATGAGTGTCACCATGGAAGAATTTATAGAAATGATCAACAATATTGGTGTATATGGACACTTCCCTAGACACAATGGGGTGTTGCAGAAGAAGGCTCTCTATAAAAACAGAATATTACATACATGAATACAGCCAGACAATGAAATTCTAAAAAAAAATTTTTCCATGAAAATATTTTACCAATCACACATATGTGAAGAATATCAATACAGTATGATTTTTTTTTTAACTATACAACCCCAAGATCCCTCTCACAGGGATCCTACAGCTTCAAGGTTATGCTAAAATCAGTAGCTGGGAAATGAATGACCCCTTTACAGTGAGAAATTCTTCAGGAAGACAGTACCTTTTGTCCAGTGATGCAGCTACATCATGGGTATAAAGGGTCTTGAGATATGTTGAAATGGTGTTTTTAGTGTTGTAGTGATGGGTGATATAATAGTGTAAGAGGGAGAGTATGACTCATGTCTATCTGGGGACTACTGGCATTCTGTCCACAAACATACAAGCTCTACTTGTCATACATAATACATGACAACACTTAACTCACACAACTCATTCTCTGTAACGCTTGATTTTCCCCGTGGTGAACACTGTGCCCTAGCCCTGTCTTTTTGTAAAATGGTAAGTGCAGTTGATAGAAAGTGTATGTAGGGACATTTAGGCAGGAGCATAAGGTAGAAACATGAGGTAAAAGTAGTGGGATGGAACATTATGCATGAACATGAAGTAGAAGGAATCAGTAGGAATATCAGGTATGAGTCTCTGCAAACAATATGCTAAGGTTGCCCTTTGCCATTGGCCTGTTAAGGATGAGGCACAAAAGGATAAGAAGCGGCATTGGATTTCACTAGTTTTGGAGATCCTATTGCTGTGGCTATACCCATGAGAAAGTTCCAGGAAGGAACAGGCATCAGAGATATATATGCAGACAAATGTTTAGATTTGTCCAATGATGATTATACAACCTCACCAAAGGTAACTTTTCATTGGCTGCATAACCACATGCAAGAAGAATCTGATAACATTCATGCATTTCCTTTTTCTACAGTGACAGACAAAACACAAGAAAAATATGCCCAACTCTATGTAATTTCAGGTGAACAGAGGAAGTTCACAAAAGAAGGAATGAAATCAATGAAGATTGCAGGTGTTTGTATCCATCTATCTATTCATGTCTCTGATGCCTGTTCCCAATTGGAACTCCCTCAAGGGTATTTCTAGACCTGACTTTTAAAGAGAGTAAGGTTATAGGAAAAAGAAAATAGCAAAGAGGGAAGAAAAATCCACAGCTCTGCTGTTCAAAGGAAAGGGGGAGGCATCACAACAGTCAATGCTCAAGTGGCCAGTCTCTATGGGATGCACCAGCCAGATGCATGCCTTTGATCTAAGCCTTGGTGGCAAGGACACATGCATGAAGCTCAAGAGAACAGGAGTTGGGGACAAAGAATACTAACCCCATATCTCCCATGTGACATAAAAGGCAACTAAGGGGGACAGAAATGAGGGGGCCCAGAAATTCTCCCCTCCAGTGGTATTAACTTCCAAAAGAAGGAACAACGCTAAAAAACAAACAAGGATTTCCCTCCAAGGCTCAGTCATTTTTCTGGTGCTACCTTACTAAGGTGGGAAATGGCAAGCAAATATGAAAAAAATATAACAGAGAAAGAGAGACAAGTGTAAAGAAATACAGCAAACAGCAATAACCTAAAATAAAGTTTCCTTAAAATATTCTAACCCACCTGATGTTTGTGTGTCACAAGAAGGTGTTGATATTTGAAGGATTCTTCACATTTATCACAATGGTAGACTCCAGGATGATCCAGTAGTATGTCACTAGGTATATCACTGAAGCCATCATTACTACCATCATCATCATTCTCCTGGCCATCCTGGAAACCATCTACAGAATCCTCCTGGCCACCAACTTCACCTTCTAGGAAATGTGTTGGCGTTGGAAGACTTAGGAGGAAGTGTTCAGCAGGAAGAATTGGATTTTCACTTTTCTGGTCTTCTTCAATCACAGTTGTTAACAAGTCTAGTGGGTTAATCTCTACCTGCAGAGGTTCTTGGAGAGAGGTGCTACAATTCATACTGTCCTCTGCACAGCCATTTTCCATCATTTCACTTTCCCTGCTTCCATTTTGAAGCAGAGTCCCACAATCCAAAGTATGTGCTACTGAGATACTTTCATGACTAGCTGATATGGGGATACCTTTCACTAACTTAAATTCTGTACCTGTAACACTTAGTTTGTCATGACTGACTTCATCATCCCCATACTTTTTTTCTTCCTCAGAGCCATTCTGGAGTCTACTCTCCATCATCCATATATTTGGCTGGACTGTGCTTTTTTCCCCACCATCAACTTCACTTTTATGATCACCATTAACCAGTAATTGTTCCCCATCTTTACTTTCACCACCATTTAACACAGTCATATATCTGGCCGTCCCAGGCTTCGGAATGTCTGAATCATGAGCTAATAAATGCTGGACTATTGATACAGTTCCTTGGATTTTCTTACCACATTCTCCACATGTATATACCTGAATATTAAGAAAAAATATCAGAATGGTACTTTAAATTCCTTACAATTCAATATCTTATAGCACACCTGACACCTTTTTTCTTGTGATTGTTAAATAATATGAAATTCTACAACTGGAAACAAAGCAAGGCATCATTTCAAATAGAAGTGAGGGCCTTTTTTCTTGTGATTGTTAAATAATATGAAATTCTACGACTGGAAACAAAGCAAGGCATCATTTCAAATAGAAGTGAGGGCCTAGTATACCATATTAATTATGGAAATCAGCACATACATCAAATATTTTTTTTCTTTTTGTCTTGAATATGCACATACATGATATATAATTTAGCACCTCTGATAAATATGGGGGAAGATCAGTCAATTCTAAAACTTCACATCTCCCCATCTGAGATCAATTTCAAAATCCACCTGAAAAAAATTATCTCCCTCAGTAAAAGGCATCAGGGGGAAAAAATTTAAGAAAACTATCATAATCTTAAGAATTCTGTATCTAACATTATTCCACTTGGTAAAAATATCACTGCACAAAGATTGTTTGGTGAAAACTGATAGCATATAGGGCTCAGTAATGGAAGATAATTTCCAATTTGTGTATTCTAATACTGCCCATCCGGTAAGTGATATATTCTGGTAAAACAAATTATCTTTTTATACACCTCAATGAAATGCAGAGCTGACAAAATGATATACTATAAAGGTTATCACATCAAAGGGTTGATAATAACCTGGGGACTTGACTCTCTGAATAATCAGTAAAAATCAAAACAACTGTATATATATGTCAGATTTCATTTGAAACCATGCAAAATTTATGCATACGAAACCTTTTATATCATGATTCCATCAATGGTATCACTGTTTAATATCACTCTGTGCTAAAGCAGATCTGCAATTTGAAATTATTGATGACATTTTTGAAGCACATGAAATTATTATGAGATTCTTCTCTGAATGGACAGAGGTGAGAAATTTGCTGTCAAGTATCTTGTTGTAAACCATATTGACCTGTTCTTGTTTAACTGTGCAACAGCCCTAATGCCCTAAGTAAATTAATCTTTGATCAACTTTTAAATCATTAATCATATTCTAAAAATGGTTCTCATACATATCTCGCATTAGCATTTTCTGCCATGTATGCATCCTCTTTTATCTACCTGAATGATAAGTCCATGGTTTTTTACTTTTCTGAGGTATATATACCTTAAAACTTGTTACTCTGAAACTTTTCAAGTTCATATGACATAAATTGTCAAAGGTAGAAGCCACTGAAGACTCACTACCACTGCCTCTCTTGTTTGCTGTATGAGTGATCCTGCTTTCTATCAAGTGTGTCAAACAGTACACATGCAAAGTGTTTCTAGTTTAAGGAGGGCTGCAAATACCTTTCTTTAAAAGTAATCAGTTTGCAGAAGCTGCCATTCTTTCTAGTATGTCTGTTTTTTAATTTTCTTTAGATTTTTCTGTAGATAAATTCTTTTATATTAACATCATCAAATAACTGACTCAACTTCAAAGGTAAGACTCTATATAATTCCTGATCTACTTTTACACATGCAACTTTGAATACATGTTCACCAAGTATATCTAAAAGGTTCTTTGTTCATCACAACCAAAATATTAAAATGAAGTAAGTTTGAAACATGCAAAAACTAGGATCTGAAATAAAAGTTTTAACTCAAACAAGTTCATTCTGCTCCTCTTTGGACTGAGTTGTAAATGCCTAGTTAATCATCTCTGTTGCACTGAATGCTCTACTTTGGAGAATGTACTCACCATGGAATACACTCCTGTTGCTGACTAAAGGTGCTCACCTTGTTTTTAATTAGGTTAATCCCTTTTAAAAGTTCCACACAAGACAATAAATCAAATAATGAAAAGCATAAAGACATTCATCACTGAGTTTTACTATGTTCTGTACAATCTAAGCACAAATTTTCAAAACATCTAAAGAAATATCAAATCCTCTACAGTGACTTATAATTACCAAGCAAAGAAAAAGTCCTGACAGTCAATATATCACTTAACTGAGATTTGTTTAATGCATTCTTTCCATACTGGTAATTCATTCTAGAGCTATTTCAGAGCAACATATATGATTTGCAACTTAATTCTTATAAAAAAGGTGGAACCTTATTATACCTATCATCAAGGCCAACATATTCAAATAAAGCAATTGATCAGAAAATGAAGTTTAGGATGAACGAATGAAGGTACATACAAAAGTGCAATTTGGCTCCATCTTCAATCTTGACCTGAGGACTGAGAAATAAATACAATCTCACTAAATCAGCTTTCACTCAAAAATAATTTAGCAAAGCTAATGACTAAAATCTTAAGTTTAGAAAAACTACATAAATAAAAAATTCTCTATCAATGAACTTAAGCTAAGGCATAAGAAAATTAGTATCATCACCAAGTTTGATCGAATTCCAACATGATTTTGCATAATTTTACCAAAGTTTGGGTCCACAAGTGGACATACATCAGGCAGCATGATTCAGCTTCCACCTTATGAACTAATAAAGTCAAGAAATCAAACTAAGTCTGATCAGTATTCAACATGATCTACATACGGTAAATGACTTGAATCTTGAGTCATGAAAGTATGTCTGTTTGTATAGTATGGTCATAACTCTAGAAAAAAAAAGAAAAAAAAAAGAAAGCCTAATATAAGTAGACAGACAGTTTCATCAAAGCTGAAACCCAAATCATTAATGAAAATTCTCACTAAAGTATGCTCATATTCATATGATGGAGAACTTTCAATCAAATATGTACATTTAAATGTATGTGACATCACTATTTGGTTCCACCTTCAAAGCTGACTAGACAATCCCCATATATTTCAAAAAGTCTTACTGGAAATTACAGTTTAGGATATAAGTACAAACAAACACACATACATACACATTATCATTCTCCATCTTCAAACTTTGGCCGAGTACTAAAAGAATTAGTATTGTAACATCAATCGCAAATTTAATCAAGTCTAAGACATTCACCATGGAGATGTGGATTCCATGCTAACATACTTGTGTATATAGTAACAAATAAATGAAGTTTACCAATACCTATATATATCATATTATTATCATTAACATTATCTTAATCTCTGTTTCCCCCATCAGCAAGGTAGATCCAGGAAACAGATGAAGAATAGCCCAACCACTCATATACAAACATACATACATTAACACCCATATACATGCATACACATATCAACATATACATACACAGACATATACATATATACACATGAACATATTCACACTTGCTTGCCTTCATCCGTTCCTGTGACTAACCCACCTCACAGGAAACAGCATCACTACCCCCCACTTCAGTGAGGTAGTGCCAGGAAAACAAAAAAAAAGCTACATTTGTTCACACTCAATCACTAGCTGTCATCTGTAATGCACCAAAACCACAGCTCCCTATCCACATCCAGGTCCCACAGACCTTTCTATGGTGTACCCCAGACCCGTCACATGCCCTGGTTCAGTCTATTGACAGCACGTCAACCCTAGTATACCACATCCTTCCAATTCACTCTATTCCTTACACATCTCTCTCTCACCCTCCTGTATGTTCTGGTCCTGATCACTCTAAATCTTTTTCATTCCATCCTTCCACCTCCAATTTGGTCTCCCGCTTCTCCTTGTTCCCTCTGCCTCTGACAAATATATCCTCTCTGTCAATCTTTCCTCACTCACTCTCTCCATATGTCTGAACCATTTCAACACACCCTCTTCTGCTCTCTCAACCTCACTCTGACCACACTTCTGACATATAACCTCTCTGTCAACCTCTCCATATGTTCACACCATTACAGCACACACTATTCTACACTTTCACTCATACTCTTTTTATTACCACATCTATTACCCTACAATTTCTTACTTGATCAACCCTCCTCACGCTACATACTGTCCTCAAAAAGGACAAACATTTCACTTACAACATATCTATCTTCCTTCTAACTTTGTTATTACAATTAAGTAAAAAATTAAGATATATCAATCTGAAACCTTTTAAGATCTTTTTGCTTGTTTCAAACTCTTATAACTTATGCCCAAAGGTAATACAGGTTACAATTCTAATTAGATCATTGTTTGTGTTTTGCAGTATGTTCAATGATGAGGTTGGTCTTCAAACAATCTGATAAATAAACAGACCCTAAAAGTCCATGATATATATATATATATATATATATATATATATATATATATATATATATATATATATATATATATATTATTCTTTCTTTTTTTTTTTTTTTTGCTTTGTCACTGTCTCCCGCGTTTGTGAGGTAGCGCAAGGAAACAGACGAAAGAAATGGCCCAACCCACCCCCATACACATGTATAAACATACGTCCACACACGCAAATATACATACCTACACAGCTTTCCATGGTTTACCCCAGACACTTCACATGACCTGATTCAATCCACTGACAGCACGTCAACCCCGGTATACCACATCGATCCAATTCACTCTATTCCTTGCCCTCCTTTCACCCTCCCGCATGTTCAGGCCCCGATCACTCAAAATCTTTTTCACTCCATCTTTCCACCTCCAATTTGGTCTCCCACTTCTCCTCGTTCCCTCCACCTCCGACACATATATCCTCTTGGTCAATCTTTCCTCACTCATTCTCTCCATGTGCCCAAACCATTTCAAAACACCCTCTTCTGCTCTCTCAACCATTCTCTTTTTATTTCCACACATCTCTCTTACCCTTACGTTACTTACTCGATCAAACCACCTCACACCACACATTGTCCTCAAACATCTCATTTCCAGCACACCCATCCTCCTGCGCACAACTCTATCCATAGCCCACGCCTCGCAACCATACAACATTGTTGGAACCACTATTCCTTCAAACATACCCATTTTTGCTTTCCGAGATAATGTTCTCAACTTCCACACATTCTTCAAGGCTCCCAGAATTTTCGCCCCCTCCCCCACCCTATGATCCACTTCTGCTTCCATGGTTCCATCCGTTGCCAGATCCACTCACAGATATCTAAAACACTTTACTTCCTCCAGTTTTTCTCCATTCAAACTTACCTCCCAATATATATATATATATATATATATATATATATATATATATATATATATATATATATATATTGACCAAGAGGATATATGTGTCAGAGGTGGAGGGAACGAGGAGAAGTGGGAGACCAAATTGGAGGTGGAAAGATGGAGTGAAAAAGATTTTGTGTGATCGGGGCCTGAACATGCAGGAGGGTGAAAGGAGGGCAAGGAATAGAGTGAATTGGATCGATGCGGTATACCGGGGTTGACGTGCTGCCAGTGGATTGAATCAGGGCATATGAAGCGTTCGGGGTAAACCATGGAAAGCTGTGTAGGTACGTATATTTGCGTGTGTGGACGTGTATGTATATACATGTGTATGGGGGTGGGTTGGGCAATTTCTTTCGTCTGTTTCCTTGCGCTACCTCGCAAATGCGGGAGACAGCGACAAAGAAAAAAAAATATATATATATATATATATATATATATATATATATATATATAAATATCCATAATGAAAAAGAACCAATGGTTAGACCTTAGTGCGTTGAATGTCGTCCCCCCGAAGAACTAAGCTCACTTCCCGGTAGAAGGCTAGATGCCGTCCCTCCATATGCAACGGAAGATCCATTATCTATCAGAAAAATTACAAAGAAAAATATAAAGAACTGACAGATACTGTACATGTATATCTAGGCTATTTCCTGACAAGATAATACTGGTAATAAAAATTCCTAAATAACTGCACATATTTTATATATTATCCTTACCCATTCAACTTTCAGTCTCTCTTCTTTCTGTGTTCATAAATAAGTAACATGTTACTGCTTCTCCCACATCAACTTACAGTCAGCTAGGAAGAGCCTAAGCTATCTATGAACAAATGTTCATGGAAATTACCTAATTATGTAAATTAGCAATATGAAAAGTCTTCATGCCCATGAACAGAATACACAAACTGGTATTCTTAACCACAAAATTGATTTCTTTTCCCATTAAAAGACTGATAATGTACTTCTACCTAACACAAAACTTAAGTCAACATTTCATTAATAAATAAGAGGACTTATCCCATATTATTGCAATACACTTGTTTTGCTTGTCCACTATAAAAAAGTTTCCCTTACTCATAATGATTCACGAGGGCCAAATCTGCATGTATGTGATTAACCTTCTGCTACTCAAAATTCAGTTTTACTCATGCAGGATTTGCTGTGACACAGTTGGGAACAGCTGACTAACACTTGAATAAAATTTACTTCATGCTTGTCTGAGTGATGAAAAAACAATAAAAGCTTGTCAAATTACTGAATATGAAAAAAAACAAGAACAACAAAAGCTAAGAAAAATGAACAAGTGATGAAGGTGGGAGCCACACTGCAGGCCTCCCCTCTTGCCCAAGGGAGGCCTACCATATGACTTGTGCCTTTCTTACACTTGTTTGTGTATCTGTGCAGTGGCTAGGCCAGTAAATTCATAATTCTTTTTTCAATATCACTTACAGCATATCCTTGTAAAACTCTTTATCATGGGATGCATAAAAACAAAATACAGTTCAGTACAAAATTTTCATCAATGGGGGATTTGGCAAAGGCTAGCAATGGAACTGCCCTTTTACGACAAAAATGTAATAATTTACACTAAAGTCACTAATACAACCTTTCATACGAACAAAACCTTTGGTAAAGGTAAGGAGGACCATTATAAAAATATCTTAGTTATAGGACAGGAGTAACAAAGTAAGGTATAAGTGTCTAATGATGAAATGAATGCTCTGCAATAGATGATGCCAAGGAGCATTCTGTTTATCATTTCATGAATCAATTCATTTGTTATAACAGGGGTTTCATAAAACTTTTCAGTATTAGACACTGTAAATGAAGTATGGCATATTGCGGTCAAAGCACAATTGTATTGCACTACAGTTGCACTCTGCCAGTGGCATGTTTAGGGTGAGGCACTAAAGGATAAGAAGCAGCACTGGGGTTCACCAATTATGAAGATATTTTTGCTGTGGCCACCCCTTTCAGGGAGTTCCTAGAGGGAATGAGCATCAGAGATATTCGAAATACTGATAAATAGCAAGGGGTATGTTGAAAACAAAGTTGATATGAGGAGTATTTCTGTGCAATCTGAGTTAGGACATTAGTGTCATCTATCTATCTATATCTCTGATGCCCATTTCCTCCAGGAACTCCCTTAAGTGAGTGGTCATGGCTAAAGAGTCTCTAGAACTGGTGAACTCAAGTGCCACTTCTTAACAGACCCTCTGGCAGAGGGCAACTCTAGCAAAGTATTTCCAGAGACTCTTGCCCAATGTTCCTACCCACTACTTCTACCTATTTCAATAGACTCTTGCTCAATGTTCCTACACACTACTTCTACCTAATTTTCCTGCCTAATGTTCCTACCTACCACTTCTACCTAATGCTCTTGCCTAATGTTCTAACAAACTACTTCTATCTATTGCTCCTACCATTTTGCCAAAAGGCAGGGCTAGCACATAGCACTCACCAGAGGATAATCTCAAATCACAAAGAATGAGTGGTGTGATTTAAGTGTTGTCAAATGTTTTGGGTGACAAATAAAGATTGTATATTTGTGGACAGAATGCCATTAGTCCCCTGTGGGTTAGGCAAAAAGAAACAAAAGCTACCTGGGTTACAGGAGTGCAACTGCCAGCTCACTAGGTAGTTGTCACTGTTTCTCTTCAACCTACTTAGTTTCTTGACTTTTTTCTTTTTTGTAAGAATTAAAAAAAGCCAACTCAATTATTTTCTGGCAATGGGTATAAGTTGATAATGAAAATGCAGCAACAGACCTTCTCCCACAAAATAACATAGTGATGCACTTCACAATTTTCATATTCTTTAACTTTTACAATCCCAACACTAACACACACCCTAATTTTGTCCTTACATCTTGTGTATAATTTCTCAGTCACCTCTAAAGTCAACATTCCTTAAACATATATTCACTGTATAAACCAGTACCACCTCAACAATCATGTTCGTTATCTCATTCATCACTCCTATCACATTTCTATAACTCTCTAATTTCCTTGTTTCTTACTTTCTTCACAATCTTAATTTCATTCTTTTTTTATAAAAAACTCTTACAGCCATTTGCACACTACTTACAATCTGTTTTCTAAATCAAATGTGCATTGTAAACTGCATCACTCCTTTCACCAAGCCTTGCTCTAACTGACAATTAATTTTTTCTTTTTATTTTTATTTATTTTGCTTTGTCGCTCTCTCCCGCGTTTGCGAGGTAGCGCAAGGAAACAGACGAAAGAAATGGCCCAACCAACCCCCATACACATGTATGTACATACACGTCCACACATGCAAATATACATACCTATACATCTCAATGCACACACACATACACACACACAGACACATACATATATACCCATGCACACAACTCACAATGTCTGCCCCTATTCATTCCCATCGCCACCTCGCCACACATGGAATACCATCCACCTCCCCCCTCATGTGTGCGAGGTAGCGCCAGGAAAAGACAACAAAGGCCCCATTCGTTCACACTCAGTCTCCAGCTGCCATGCAATAATGCCCGAAGCCACAGCTCCCTTTCTTTTATCTTATCTTATAATGTACACACTCTACGTACCACTAAGAATTATTTCTTGTATCTCTAATTCACATATTCCTTGCTAAAAATACATCAAAATACATCATCTTGTGTATCATTTCTCAGTCACCTCTAAAGTCAACATCAAAACAAAAATCCATCTCCAACTTGCAATCTGTTTCCTGGCACTACCTCACTGATGGGAAACAGCAATCAAGTATTATAAATAAATGAATGAATAAATATCATTCTTTTATTAAACTTAATTGCTGTTTCCCACGTCAGCAAGGTAGTGCCAGGAAACAGACGAAGAACGGCCCATGCACTCACGTACAAATATATATACATAAACGCCAATGCACGCACATATTCATATCAACGTATACACACATATACATACATATACATATTCATTTTTATTCATTTATTTCTTTTGCTTTGTCACTGTCTCCCACATTAGCGAGGTAGCGCAAGGAAGCAGACGAAAGAATGGCCCAACCCACCCACATACACATGTATATACATACACGTTCACACACACAAATATACATACCTATACATCTCAATGTATACATATATATACACACACAGACATATACATATATACACATGTACATAATTCATACTGTCTGCCTTTATTAATTCCCATCGCCACCCCACCACACATGAAATAACAACCCCCTTCCTCCTCATGTGTGCGAGGTAGCGCTAGGAAAAGACAACAAAGGCCACATTCGTTCACACAGTCTCTAGCTGTCATGTAATAATGCACCGAAACCACAGCTCCCTTTCCACATCCAGGCCCCACAAAACTTTCCATGGTTTACCCCAGATGCATCACATGCCCTGGTTCAATCCATTGACAGCACATCGACCCCCGTATACCACATCGTTCCAATTCACTCTATTCCTTGCATGCCTTTCACCCTCCTGCATGTTCAGGCCCCGATCACTCAAAATCTTTTTCCCTCCATCTTTCCACCTCCAATTTGGTCTCCCACTTCTCCTCATACCCTCTACCTCTGACACATATATCCCCTTGGTCAATCTTTCCTCACTCATTCTCTCCATATGTCCAAACATTTCAACACACTCTCTTCTGCTCTCTCAACCACACACTTTCTATTTCCATACAATAATAAAGGCAAAAATCAAAACATGATCCTTAGGACAATGCAACAAATGGATTTTGGATTTTTACGAATTTTTGAATGGGCCACAGATTCTGACCTGAATATACCATGAATTTAAAGTGCTTTTTATACCAAATGTAGGTTCTAACCATTATTTATCTGTAATGTATGTCAATATATATCAATCATAAACAAAACAGTGTAACTAACTTTTGGAATTTATGCTCTAGGTTGACAGCAATAAGGAATGCACTGGAGCACAGATTTCTGGGGCTTACAGTTTTTAGAAACAGGGATGTTTTTATATTCTACATGTAAAACCACTTAATTCATCCCATCCTATACTACATTACCATCCATTTATGTTCACACAAATAATACATGTAAGTATGTATCCTGATCCATCTCATTTTCTAAGCCAGGCCGGGACAAAGTGGAGGCATTACAGCTCCTATTTCATGCCTAAACTCTGTAATGAGCATCAAATTTAAAAGACAAACCTAATCATTACTAATGTAGTGATGACTGGATGCCCAGCTACCTAATTCCAGCTCATAATTGTAATATAAACACATATACCCTTGTTTCCATAATCTATTAGAAGACAGCAACACCTTCACTTAGAGCCACTCTACCTCTTCATGGGTAAGACCTATCCCATATATTCCCTAGAACACACTATGGGCAGTCTTTTGAACAAGGGGGAAGGTAAGTATCTGTATCATACAGACCTGACTACTCAGACTGTTCTCTATTAAATACTGAAACTCTGGAGTTATGTGAAATAGTGAGATTCTAAGGAATCAGAGAGTATGGTTCATGCTTAACTCCACATCAGCAATCATCTGCCCATCCTCCCTTATCCAATGGTCCTGGCATTCATTACACTCTAAGATGTCAGTCAGAAGCAAGTTAAGATCTAGTCAAGAGAGAGAAGTATAGAAGCAATCCAACTCCTCTTGCTCTTTGACCTACAGACAGCAAAAGGAGCACAACTAAGATGCTTCTGGGTTAGGAAGATTATTTTTGACAGAAAGGTCAAACCAATACCCATGCAGTAAATATAAAATTGCCAAGCAAAACACGGTAGAATTCTAGCAATGTTACATGGCAGTCAGTGCATGTATTCACATGAGAATGTATGGAAAGTGTTAAGCAGTGGTTAATGAGCATACAATGTCATCCAGAGGGAAGGAGTCAGAGTGACTGGGAGAATTACAAGAAAAAGTAACAGGTAATCAAAAAAAAAAAAAAAGGGAACAAGTGCTGAAAGAGGAAAAATAACAGATGTGGAGAGAGTATTGATAAATTTGAGTGAGAATAAGAAAACATTTTGGAAGAAGGTGAATCATGTGAGAAAAACAGAAATGGGGTGAATGTGAGCAGAACAGAGAGGAAAGTGATAACATACAAAAATGTGTAAAGCAGATGGAGTGCATATTTCAAATGAGTATTAGATGTGTCAGATGATGAGGTTGTGGTAGAGGTAGGATGAAAAGTGAGAAAGTCATGGCAATTGGAATGGTGAAAAGACTGCAAATACTTAAAACCTTGCACAAGCCTTGCACAAGAGAAAAAGCATTTTGAATGGAACTGGGGTAAGAGTGTTGTTAAATGGTGAATCTGGCGATTCAATGTATGGCTCAAGTTGGGGTGCCTGGACAGAGTGCATGTGTAACACCATTACATGAGGGCAAGGGGGTCAGAAATGAGTGCTTAAATCTTTAGTGGTGTAAGTCTTTCAAGCATAACAGGTAAGGAGTATGATATATTGAGACTTAGAGGATGGTACTGTGCATAGAGGAGATATAGAAGCAGCAATGTAGTTTCAGTAGAGTCACAGTGTGTACGAAACACGTGTTTGTTTAAAAGAATGTGTGCAAGAAACAATCTGACAAAGAGAAAGCATGAAAGTGGCATTTACAGATCTGAAAAAAAGCATATGCTTGGGTTTAAAGAGAAGCTGTATGGAAGGTTTTCAGATATATGGGTAAATGAAAAGATACTAAGGGCAGTAAAGAATTTTTACCTGGAGAGCAAGGAACATGTACATATAGATGAAAACTGACCATTGTGATACCTCCTTTCCTCAAACAGATATGCTGTGGAGATTTCCTCCTTCTTTCATTTTTTCCACTTCCTTCAACCTTTCTATCTTTAAATAGTCATGTCATCAAACAGATGCAGAGACATGGTTAATTTCTGCTTTCTTTTCTCTTTATTTCTTTCACCCATGATGACCTTTGATTGGAGAATCATTTTGCCCGTGCCATGTTAGTCATAAGAAATAGATAGACAGTGTGTGTGTGTGTGTGTGGTTGCCAATGAATGAGAATCCATGTAGTGTAATGTCATCATGGCTGATTAACCTGTTTATGAAATAACATGACTCATGAGTTTCATGCAAATGTCTTGGAACAGTATGATGGAGGTTGGGAGCAGGGGCGTTCAGTCACTCATTGTTTGCAGGTGACATGGTTCTGATAGCAAGCTCCAAAGAGAAATTCCAGAGCCTTGTGACAGACTTTGATAGTGTGTGTAAAAGAAGACACCTGCATGCTAATTTAACAAAACTAAGGTAATGAGGTGTATCAGAATGGTGTAAGAGGATGGAACTGGACATTACAGCAAAAGGAACACCTGGAAACGAAGCGAGTTCCTAGGTGGAAGAATGGATTACGGTCTTGGGCATATAAGAAGTGTGAGGAAAGAAAGTCCATTATCCATAAAGGTAAGGATGTCTGAGGGTACAGTTCTGGGGTTTCATTGATGCAATTCAATTCTTAAACCTGAATGCAAAGGAATGGAAGTGCTGGAAATTAAATGCCTGAAGATATGTGGTAAGAGGTAGGTTGATTGTGTAAGAAATGACCCTGCCAGAAAGACACATGGCAGAGAATAGTGTCATTTTCAGGGCTGACCAAAGTGTACCAAAATAGTTCAGGCATGTAGAGATGATGGAAGGAGAGAATATGTAGTGAAAGCAGAGGGAATAAGGGAAAGAAGACAGTGGAGGAAACAGAAGGATGGAGTAAAAAAGGTTTTGGGGGTACTAAAATTTGAACATTCAGAAGTTGGTAAGAGATATGCATAAGACAGAGAAGAGAACTTGAGTATTATGGTATACAGGGAGGTCAATCTGCTGTTAATAGGCTGAACAAGGGAACATGAGGGGGTTGTGGTAACCAATGGATAAGTCTATTGGATTTGGCTCTGAACAGCAGATTCTGCATCATTTATTTATTCATTTACTTATCATACTTTGTCGCTGTCTCCCGCATTAGCGAGGTAGCACAAGGAAACAGACAAAAGAATGGCCCAACCCACCCACATACACATGTACATACATACACGTCCATGTCCACAAACGCACATATACATACCTATAAATTTCAACATATACATATAAATATACATACACAGACATAAACATATATACACATGTACATAATTCATACATGCTGCCTTCATTCATTCCCTTCACCACCCCGCCACACATGAAATGGCAACCCCTTCCCCCGACCGCGTGCAAGGTAGCACTACGAAAAGACAACAAAGGCCACATTTGTTCACACTCAGTCTCTAGCTGTCATATATAATGCACCAAAACACAGCTCCCTTTCCACATCCAGGCCCTACAAAACTTTCCATGGTTTACCCCAGACACTTCACATGCCCTGGTTCAATCCATTGACAGCACGTCAGCCCCGGTATACCACATCGTTCCAATTCACTCTATTCCTTGCACACCTTTCACCCTCCTGCATGTTCAGGCCCCGATTGCTCAAAATCTTTTTCACTCCATCCTTCCACCTCCAATTTGGTCTCCCACTTCTTGTTCACTCCACCTCAAACACATATATCCTCTTTGTCAATCTTTCCTCACTCATTCTCTCCATGTGACCAAACCATTTCAAAACACCCTCTTCTGCTCTCTCAACCAAACTCTTTTTATTACCAAATATATATGGGAGTGGAGGGGCTGGAAATCCTCCCCTCCCATTTCTTACTTTTCCAGAAAAGGAACAGAGAACAGGGCCAAGTGAGGATTTTCCTTCTAAGGTTCAGTCCTCTGTTCTTAATGCTACCTTGCAAATGCGAGAAATGGCGAAAATGTATGAAAAAAAAGGGAGCTGTGGTTTCGGTGCATTATACATGACAGCTAGAGACTGAGTGTGAACGAATGTGGCCTTTGTTGTCTTTTTCCTGGCGCTACCTCACGCAAGTGTGGGGGAGGGGGTTGTCATTCATGTGTGGCGGGGTGGCAACAGGAATGAATAAAGGCAGCAAGTATGAATTATGTACATGTATATATATATGTATATGTATATGTCTGTGTATGTATATATATGTATACGTTGAAATGTGTAGGTATGTATATGTGCGTGTGTGGACGTGTATGTATATACATGTGTATGTGGGTGGGTTGGACCATTCTTTCATCTGTTTCCTTGCGTGGGTTGGTTGGGTCATTCTTTTGTCTGTTTCCTTGAGCTGGCTCACTAACGCAGGAGACAGCGACAAAGTCTAATCGTTCGTGAGGTAGCGTTAAGAACAGAGGACTGAACCTTTGAGGGAATATCCTCACTTGGCCCAATTCTCTGTTTCTTCTTTTGGAAAATTAAAAAACGAGAGGGGAGGATTTCCAGCCCCCCACTCCCTCCCCTTTTTGTCGCCTTCTACAACACGCAAGGAATACGTGGGAAGTATTCTTTCTCCCCTATCCCCAGGGATAATATGCGCTACCTCGCAGGCGCGGGAGACAGCGACAAAGCAAAATAAATAAATATATATATAAATATATATTTATTTTTATTCATTTTGCTTTGTCACTGTCTCCCACGTTTGCGAGGTAGCGCAAGGAAACAGATGAAAGAAATGGCCCAACCCACCCCCACACACATGCACACACACACACGTCCACACACACAAACATACACACCCACACATCCCAATGTACACACATATATACACACACAGACACATGCACACAATTCACACTGTCTGCCCCTACTCACCCCCATTGCCACCCCGCCACACACGGAATAACATCCCCCTCCCCCCTCATGTGCGTGAGGCAGCGCCAGGAAAAGACAACAAAGGCCCCATTCGCTCACACTCAGTCTCTAGCTGTCATGCAATAATGCCCGAAACCACAGCTCCCTTTCCACATCCAGGCCCCACAAAACTATCCATGGTTTACCCCAGACGCTTCACATCCCCTGATTCAATCCACTGACAGCACGTCGACCCCGGTATACCACATCGATCCAATTCACTCTATTCCTTGCCCACCTTTCACCCTCCTGCATGTTCAGGCCCCGATCACCCAAAATCTTTTTCACTCCATCTTTCCACCTCCAATTTGGTTTCCCACTTCTCCTCGTTCCCTCCACCTCTGACACATATATCCTCTTGGTCAATCTTTCCTCACTCATTCTCTCCATGTGCCCAAACCATTTCAAAACACCCTCTTCTGCTCTCTCAACCACGCTCTTTTTATTTCCACACATCTCTCTTACCCTTACATTACTTACTCGATCAAACTACCTCACACCACACATTGTCCTCAAACATCTCATTTCCAGCACATCCACCCTCCTGCGCACAACTCTATCCACAGCCCACGCCTCGCAAATATACAACATTGTTGGAACCACTATTCCTTCAAACATACCCATTTTTGCTTTCCGAGATAATGTTCTCGACTTCCACACATTCTTCAAGGCTCCCAGGGTTTTCGCCCCCTCCCCCACCCTATGATTCACTTCCGCTTCCAGGGTTCCATGGACAACTACAAACACATATACAAGCATTGAGAAATATGTAGAAGACAAAGATATGCATTTTTAAAGGTACAACTGTCCTGATGGTGTTGTACAGACACAAGGAATAGGCTACAAACAAGAAGGTATGGATGAGGGTGAATGTGCTGGAAATGAAATGTTTGAGGACAATAGATAGTGTGAGGAGAGTTGATTGGGTAAGATATGATAAGGGAGAGGTATGGTATCAAGAAGAATATGGTTGAAAGAGGTGAGGAGGGCGTGCTAAAATGGTTTGGACTTATGTCAGCAGTGGAGGGGCCAAGATAGGGGGGGAAATAGAACTAAAGATGAAGAATGGAATGGAAAAAGTTTTGAGTACTTAGGGTTTTAATATACAAGAGATAGTGTAAATTGGAACTATATATACAAGCATGATTAAACTGAAAAATGTCTTGTAAAGGTTTTAGTGATTGTTGACTTTTCTAAATTTGCCATAGTGTTATTACAGTTATTTTATAGGGATGAAATAAAAAATATCTCATGTCTGTCTGGGTGTAATAGGAAGTTTGGTTTCACCCAAAGATAAGCCATATAGCAGAGCTTTGGCTTAGTGCTAGTGTAAAGGTAGTTGCATCAGTCGCTAGTGCCACAAAGTATGCTAGGTTGTTGTTCTTGTTGAGATAAAGTGATGCTTCTGGTTCCTTGTACCCAAGTGGGTGATGTCTCTGGACCAAGTGGAACAAGAGATAGGCAACTAAGTGTCTAGGCAAGACTAAGTAATGTCTTATGTAATTTTTCTTGGACTGCAGTTCTCTCTCTGGAAGTTTTGCTTTGATAACCATAGTTACTAAACTTAGCATAATAATTTCCTCAGCGCCCAGTCAACAATCTTTTCATCTTTACTTTTTTCAGATTTTGGCTCTCCACTCCTAATCATCATTAAAAGTTACTGAACTAACTACTTCCAAAAAATGTTTCACCATTCTACTGTGATTTCCTTCCTTTACATATTCCCAAGATTAGACCTTGAAAAGGCCAGCTGGCCCATTGCTTACATCATGTCATAATCCAATGTCTGAGATATCAGTCTTTCCCTTTTTATGTGGTATATCTTGTGCTACCAATTGTGAAAACATTAACACATAATGTCTCATAGATTACATGCACTGATCTTAGTTATATCATTATCTATAGAGACTGTACTACTGCATCATGTAAATGGCACTCCATATGCTAATGCTGGTACTTATCTTAATATAAAACTAAAGACATTTATCTATACAGAGAAAATATTTTGTTCATTACTCCATCTTCTATGTATTCTCTGGATTCTTCATTCTAATGAAAAATCTATTTCTAAAGAATGCAGTCTTCATTACACTGCTTCCCTCAATACTTACAGCAAGTATCACTAAATGCATATTATTTCACAACTAAAGCTTTACATTCCAAATGAAACTGTCAGTTTTCTGCCAAAGTGTGTAGATGATGACACCTCTTTTATATAATCCCATACCTATATGCCCAAATGAGTATGTGACATAGGTAGATACCACATGCAATTCTTCTCTCTGAAGCCAAGTTACTGGAAAATATCATTCAGCTTTACTTTTGTGCTATCATAAGCATCCAAATCAAACTACGACTTTGATTTTAGTTGGAAATTTGAGCTTTTAAGTATAAAGGTAGTAAATATTCTTACAAGAAAAATGTTGTTTCCTCATCTTTCAATAGGTATATCATTTCAAAGGTTAGGGTTCATGATGATAATTCTAAACAGAGATTTCACCTTGGCTTCTGTGGGCACTCTTTACACATTTGAAGGCACCTGATGACAAATTCTAACATGTACAAATTAACTCACTTCCTTGTTATGTCTTTCATGGGCGAGTTTATGAGCTTCATCAGATTAGATTTTCAAGAAACTCGCCTTAAAGAAATGAGTGAGGCCTTGTTATCAATTGTAACTTTATGGCAGATATGAATGTAACCTCATTTTGATAACTTAGCAGCAACATTACCAGTGAGAAATATTTGGATAAATATCATATGTTCCTCAAACAAACAACTGGGAGAAATATTCATTCACTCTTACCATCAGTACCTATCCTTAACAGAAATGAAATTCTGGTATCTCATTGAACAAATCTGGGGGCTTTAAATTTCTATCCTTCAACCAAAAAAAATTCTTTTTTTTTTTCCTTGGCCATTAAATGCTGTGGTGCAAATGCATTCTGATCTTGAAGGAGTGTGAATCTAGGGGTTAGAGGATCCATCCCACATGTTCTCAGTTTAATGCAAACTTCAAAATACCCATATAATCATCTACTTTCATTGGGGTTGGGTACTACTTTCTTTAGGTCTGAAACCAACACTTAACAATATTAGGTACTTTAAATAATTTGCCCTTTGTTTCGTGTGTTTAGAAGAAACACTTACAAACTTCTGGGACAACTCAAATGCTCTACTTGCTTTGCTCTCCTGAACTCATGTTCAGTCTAATCTGACTTATTCTCATGTAAACATCATATCATTTTATATTCTTGTGTAAACATTATATCATTTTCTGTGAGAAATTAATGAAATGGCAGTTTGCCAGTTTTAACCACAGCGACAATACTTAAATGTTAAGCACACTGCTAAGTGTTTCTCTGGATAAGGGGATATTGGGTTCGGTTCAGGAAGATAAGGATAAGGATTCTTCAGTATGCAGTTATTTTTCCTCACTTCATTCTTCCATACTTTTATGCTTGGAAGGCAGAGAAGATCAGTCTGAGTTTTATTTATCAACCCTTTCTTGTTTTTTCTAACTTCCAAAGTTATGATCATTTGTGCATTTCAGAGAATTACGAAATAAATTCTTTGCCAACTTTTTATTCATAAGTATCAATGTTTCATTTTTTCTTATATCTAAGGTTATTTGAATGTGCTTTTACCTTAAAAAAAGGACACTCTATTCATCTTCCTTATACAATTAACAATTTTCTGATCTATATTCTTTGATTTTCATGTGCTACAAACTGTTAAGATTTGGAATACGAATTATCTGCTGTACATAGCATTTTGGTTTTCCATGTCACTTGCTCTTGGGGAATACAAATCACACTTTATCAAAGTATAAGGTGACTATAGCTACTCTTTTGGCATTGATCAATGATGTGAATGTATAATAAATATATAAAGAACTTTCGTAATAAGTCTTTAATGGACAGCCTCAGCTCAGAGGCAAGCCTTTTACAAAGAAGACTGCTGGAAATGTTCCTTCTGAAGAACATGAGCATACAAACTGATATCTGAATACATACAAACTTCAGAGCTCCAGTAAAATAAAAGGGGGTTCTGAAAATGAGATTTTTCAAAACCTAACCAGGGAGAACCAAGGTCATTAGCGATCTGGATCTTTTTCAAGGGCCCTGTCTCATATAATACCATAGAAAGGAAGCAAGGAAGAATTTCCACATAATTAAGGGTAGTAGGTCTATCATAACTAACAACAGAACACCAATACTTTGTAATCAATATATGACATAAATATCATCAAAGCCTACATACACAAAGCATGAGCCCATCTCTAGCCCCATCATATGAAAAGTAACAACTTTACAGCCATCCGAAGTACATGAGAATTAACTAAATGGTGTTACTTGTTAAACCAAGAAAAGTATCTGGTTTATCTTTCAAATCAGTTTTGTGCACCCAGTTACTTTACTTTTTAAGCTGCACCAAAAGGTGTTGAGGGAATGCAAAGCATTCAAAAGTACCACAAAGCATTGGTAAAGCCTTAGAATGACTAAAGTTTTCATCTCACATGAAGCTGAGCCTCAGTCAGTGTTCAGACAGTTATACCAATATTCAGCAAAAAGTCAGTCAACAGTCTCGTAAGTGGAGGAGGATGAACTGTATGGAGGACTAGTCCAAAAGACAGTGCCTTCAAGCCAGCATGAACAATTACGTAGTAACCATACTAAGTAGTGTCTAACAGAAGTCAACTGAAATTACAGAGAAGACAAAAGTTCGACCAGCACATCAAAGGTACTTGAATGAACAAAAAATCAAAGCTACATAAAGTGATCATCACTCAGCATCATATTGAACAACAGCAACATTCCTGAGAATTAATGGACTGCTGAAAACAAAAGCCAGTGTAAAGAAACCCCTTTTTATGACCACTTGGACAACCTTGGATTTAGAGAAAGGTATCAAAATGTACAATTACAACATGACAAAAGCAGAACACTAGCCATACAGAAACATCCTTGCAAGATCTCTTATAGAGGAAACTGTACCTAAAGACTACTAGCTAACTGAATATAAAGGAATATCAACAGGAACAAATAGCCAAAATCATCATAAATCTACATTAAAAAATTGGACTGGGGCTGAGAAAACAGGTTTAATATAACCCATGTTTGGTAACTACGGATGACACTAAATTTCCTGAGAGATAACTATAGTCTTTGAAATACACAAGTTCATGAGTAATACTTAGTCTCACCTGGATGCTTAATGTTCTCCTCTTGTCCCTCTAGGTCTGAAGACAACAACCACTTGGATACCAAGAAACCCGATGCTAAACGTGCTTATGTCAGACTTAACAGCACTAGCATCAGTGTGACCACCTTCATATCAGAACCAAAACTTTAAGGCTGCCTTAATGCTTACCCTGAAGAAAAATCAAGTTCCATATTATCCTCAAGACCAGAAACAAAACTGTTAATAATCTCATCTCATCACAAAAATATAATCTGAACTCAGATTCTGGAAAATACTGACACATGGTCATGAGTAGCACAAGAGTGTAATCTGAGGTTTCTTATACACATCATTTTCACTGATAAATCACATTTTCTTATCGAGTGTATAATTTTCGCTGTCTCTAACCTCTATTTTCAAATTACTATTTCACAGTGTTTATCTAAAAGACAAGAAACTAATGTGAATAATATTAGGATGCACATATAAACAAAATGCATGGCAGTAAACCTCATCTCAGCCTCACATTTGTCTAACAGGCTTTATAAAGCTTTGCCAAAGACATAAAAAAAATCAAAAATCCTTCCAAGCTACTTAATTGCTTAAAATGAAACTAGAAACTAAATATGGAATATTCTTGGAGGGTTGTTAAAATGCTGTCAACTGGAATATCAGTTTCATAAGAATATCAAAAAATATCGCAATTAAAATAAATGCACAATACATGCACTAGAATTTACTAAGGGGGGGACACCAGCAAGGGAAAATAATATGAGGTGAAAGACAATTGTGTGAGACAAAAGCACAGCACAGGCCATTGCAATAGGAAGTTTCATAACAATACAGAAAACCCCTTACTCTCTGAGAGTTTTCATTCAAACCTTCAAATCACTAAATCTAATTCCAAATTCACACCTACTGAAAAAATCATATATTTACTCTACAACAAGTGAGAAGCAGAAGAAAAATACTGAAAAAATGTTCAATTTGCAGCACTGTCAAGATGTTGGAAAAAGGACCAGCATCGATGTATACATTTACCTACAAAAATAGCTCTTTAATCTTTAAATTCTCGTTTCTAGGATCTAATTCTGATACTGATTTACTCCTGATCTCCCATCTTCCTGAGGTTTAAACTCTGCTCATAATCTTTAAAAGTTAAATTTCCTGAAGACCAAATATTTCATCTGATGTGCACATGGCACATTACTAAATAAACAAATTCCTTCTCAATCCTCACTGTCCATTCCATCCCATTCTCTGCATCCCTTCAAATTAATCTTATCCCAGTCTCTTCATTCCTCTCTATTCATTCTATCCTACTCTCAGGAACCACAATATAAAATCAAAAGACAACAGTTTCATCTGAAAGAACTATCTTGAATGACCATCGATTATGCGCAGTGGAGGCATTTTCTCTGCATGTAAGAAGAGATGTGATCACAGAGATGAAGGTCTGGATAACAAGTCACCTTAAAGGGAAATGAATAACCAAAGTCTTACGTCACTTTAGCACTCTACAAATAAATTAAGGATATGAGTAAGGAAGGAACATTAAGTAGAGACATTAGGTAGAAGTAGTAGGTAGGAGCATTAGATATTAGTAGTCATTAGGAATATCATGTAGAAGCCTCGTAGGTAGGAGCATTAGATATTAGTAGTCATTAGGAACATCATGTAGAAGCCTCGTAGGTAGGAGCATTAGATATTAGTAGTCATTAGGAACATCATGTAGAAGCCTCTGCAAACACTGTGCTAGACTTGCCTCTGCCAGTGGCCTGCTAAGGGTGAGGCACTAAAGGCTAAAAAGTAGCACTGGAGTTCTTTAGTTATGGAGACTTTGTTGTTGTGCCCATTGGAAAAGGCGTCAGAGATATATATAGATAGATGGATAGTAAGAGAGCTATGAGGCTATGTGCATGTAATCCACCTTATGTGGTTAAAGAAACTAGGTCATACATCATTTATATCAGTCATTCCTATTGTACCAGCATGACTGTTATTCATATTCTGTGCTAGTTACAAATCCATCACTTCAACATATAAAACAGTACTTTTTCATCCCTGTTCATGTTAATCATTTAATAAGCATCCCCAAGATGCTTTCATTGATCTCCATTGAGACCAAAATGATAAAATGCCACACCTTACCTCAGTAGATGTGAAACAGCAATAAGCACAATGAAAGTGTATGGTGGGAATCTTCTCTCGCCCAAGGGCACATCCAGGAAGGGGACAAGCGCCTCCAACCACTACCGTGAAGTGCTCCTTGTGTGTCTCAAACACATGCAACCGGTAATGTGACAAGGCCTCTCGCACCTAAACCAAAGACAAACAATCAATAACATGTCTCAAATCTTATGTTCAAAACATTCAATGACTGGCCAATCACATATATGGGTGTAAAACAGCAAGAATTTTTTTTCTGTTCACACTTCTAAAGCCAAATCAGTATGTAAGCCTGAAAACTATCATAGTTTATATTCTTCAGGTTATTCTCTCAACTCTATATAATTAGTGAGTTACTGACCATCTAATGAAAATCAAATGAAAGTCATCTTAACTAAACTAAATTCTAATAAAAGTGTTGGCATGCTCCTAAAGGAAAATCACAACAAAATGGCAGTGCTCTGCACTCTCAGTCCAAATTCACTTCCATGGTGGGTTAGAGTTGCAGGGTGTTATCTACTATGTGTGCAGGGGTAGTCACTTTGATACATCAAAGACCCCAAACTAGCTAAGCTTTCTCATCAAAAAGATTACCATCTGACAACAGGTAAGAATGGGCAAAGAGTTGATTTTGGGTGTGGCATCCCCCTACATACTAACACATGCAGAATAATGCCAATGGGATATTTGCTGCAAATCAGTCAGTAATACTTGGAAAATATTCAGAAAAGAGTAAAAGAAAGATAAAAATAAGATCAACTGAAGAAGGCTGTATGCAATAAAATGCATACGTGGCAAAAATTCTGTGACATAAGCTGGATATTCGGTGTATAATAAGAACAAGGTGAATACAGACAGGACCGGTTTCTTCAGAAAAAGAATAGCATCGTGAAAATGCTGGAAAATCTAGGCATCATGGTGACTCAAGAGATGGAAAATCAAGGAGAGCCAGATATACTAGAAGGCAGATTGGGGGAGGGACGGAGGGAGAGAGAGAGAGAGAGAGAGAGAGAGAGAGAGAGAGAGAGAGAGAGAGAGAGAGAGTATGTGTGTGTGCATTTGTACTACCTGCTTGACAGTTTCTATAGGGTGAAAAAAAACAGGGGGGGGCACTTACTGAAAGTTACTATAGGGCAGATGGGAGCTACCCATTGAAAAATACCTATAAGTTATTCAAAGACCATATGCGAGTCCTATAACATGTTTACATACAAGCAAACAGAGAAAATTAGGTTTATGTTTGAAGGTATAATAGTCACAACAATGTTTTATGGATGCAAGGCATGAGCAGAGGAGGGTGGAGGTTTCATTAAATAAATAATAAAAGGGTATCAAAGAGGTAAGGTAATAAAAAAGAGTGTGGCTGAGACAGCTGAACAGGGTGACTGAAAAGGTTTGGACATATGGAAAGAATGAACGAGAGGTTGACAAAGAAGATATACGAGTCAGAACTGGGGGAGGGGAGACAAGGGGTAAATCAAATTGGAGTTTGAGAGATGGAGTGAAAAAGATTTTTAACAATCAGGGCCTGGATGTACAGAAGGGTGAAAGGCATGCATGGGATAAGAGAAAATTGGAAGGATCTTGGTCAATATGCTGTAAAAGACTGAAGGCATGTGAAACGGCTGGGTGAAAAGTCTGTGGGGCATGACTGTTGATAGGGGGATATGGTTTTTATGCAATGCACATGACAGGAAGAGAATGGATATGAGCAACTGCAGCCTTTTTTGATCTGTCCCTGGCACTACGTTGCTAACTTGGGATAGGGCAAAAGTGAAGGAGGTGGAACCCCTCATGATGAAGAACCTTTGGGCTTGTGTTTAAGAGTGTAAGTTATTTCAAAACTGATGTGAATTAGAACAAAAATACTAAAGAGACAGGTGACTCTTAGTACTTATGCATGAAGTAGCAAGAGGAGTCACTAAATGAGTGCTTTGGCAGTTTTGACACAGTTCCAAGGCAGCGCTACACTCAGCAGTGGAGAAAGGATGGACTACTTCAAGGCAAAATGTTCTCTCAGAAGACTGTGCTCTCTTCTGACAACTGGCAATGATACTATATTGGGCAGTTCTTTGAAATAACAAGGACCAAATCAACTAGAGAATAAAACAAAATTAGAGCAAAAAACAAACAAGAAAAGTCAGAAAAGATGAAAAAATTCTTTCAGAATAACACTGATATGTGAAAAAAGCTGTATGATGAAGCAATGTATCCAAAAACTGAGATGAACTGCATAAAAGAAAAAATATAAAGCTAATCAACACAAATTCTGCAGCAGTTTTAAGTTGAGAAGAATTTCAGATTCTGAGCATATCTCTTGTTTACTTCACTTTACAGAAATAAGGTAGCAGGGATGAAATCTGTAACGTAAATGGTACATCATAGCACAGCAGGTGCATTCCACACATAGTCCATGAAAAGTAGATTTAATATAGCCACTAAGCAGGTTTGGCAAGGTATTACTGACTTTACATAAGTGCAGAGAAAGTCACTTGGTTAATTCAGGGATGGAGGACTAAGCAAGCCAGTCTTGCCTGGGCGGATGCCAACCCACAAAATGCAGGAAAGATGCAACCGATGTTGTTCGATGATAGTCTAGTTGCTTTCCACTATTCATGTTTGCGAAAAATAATGAAGAGTAATTAAAAATTTGTCACAATTTACCTCAAAAATCCTTCTATAAAAAAAATTCAAATAAGTTATTAGAGCTTTGTTTTAATTACTACTAAAAAATAAATAGAATCACTACAGCAAAATGAAGAAACAAAATGAAGCCTACTTCATGAAAGTATATGCCCCACATTAAAGCTCAACACTTCCATGATTACCTGTAGGAAACTAGCAGCACAACGTCGGCACTGAAGAACTCCTACTCTGGCTGCAGGTTCTCCGTCTTCGTTATTGACAGTTGCAAGTGCAGGGAGGAACTGGCTGCCCAGGATCAAATCTGCTTGGAGACCAATAAAAACAAACTATGATACATATGTTAAACAAATCTCAAAGCAGAATACTCCTTAAATAATTTCATGAAAAAAATTTAGTAACATTTTTGGCTTAATACTTTTTGCATAGTCTACATATCACTACCATCACATCTTTATAATGTTGCATATCTAGCTAACATGGAACCCTTCTCTCAAGACCTTATAAAGTATTGCCCATACAAATACCTTTTTTTCTTTTTTGCAACGATCACCATATGAAATAAATAAATGCAAAAGCTGCAGTTATGTTTAACATTTGCCTATGTGAGGGTCAATGGGGAGAAGCCCTCGAGGCAGGGTTTTGGTTCCATAGGCCTGTGCAAAGGCCCCCCCCCTTCCCTCTTTCTTTAATCCTATATTCCTTGCTTAAAATCCATACTCCAATTTCATCTGGGGTTTAAAACTAAAACACATCACAAAATAATTAATAAATCTGATAGAAAAAATTGTGTTGCACAAAAATAAACCAAATATTGGCTAATTAGAGTCCAAAAACAAGACAAATTTAAAAACACCCTTTCCATTTGCCTTGATCTAATCATATCTAAAGATGAAATATCAAATTGCTAAATGGAATGTATTCCATGATTTACTCAGCATTGACTTTGTTAAGAGGAATGAGCAACAGAACTGCTTAAAAATTCTAACCTGACTGTGAAAAAGTGACTGGGTAAAATTCTAAGAGAAGATATGGTTTGAAATAATCCTTCTAGGATAAGATCAATAAGTTAAAGATCACTTTAACCACTACTTCTTCAAAAAAGGCTTTAACATGTATTAGATATTTACAATAAACATGCTTCACTCATTCAACACTGATAATAGTACTCATTTGTTAAAAGAAACAGGCAGTCTTTACATATGCATCCATTTACTCCAGCTTAATAGACAAATATCCAGTATCTAACACAATACAGTTTACTTCACATAAAACAAAAAAGACAATAATAACAAAGATAATAGTAAAGACTTCATATATTAGACCAAGAACTTGTTTATCTTAGTTTCAAACAAGTACAAAAAATATGGAAACCCATTCATAGATTTGGATATTGCTACACTGTAAACATTACACAGCCCAAACTCTTTGTATAAAGTTATACTTCATTAAAATAGGAAGACCAATGTGAATATACATTGCACTAAATATTCATTTTTCATTAAAAAATCATTAATCATTTGGTCACACTAAAACATGGAAAACCATTAACTGCTTCTCAGATCTGAATAAATATCAGTAGGTTTTGCCTGATGGCTTTTAAAATTCTTAAGTTTGATAAATCTCTGAAGCTTGATAATTACCTGGAAAGGAAATTAATGCTGATCATTACCCTATGATTAATTCAATTTCAAATGTCCTTCCCATTAACATTCAACACGCGTGACATGGCCAAATAAGTATATACAGGTCTATGACGCCTCTCATTTGATAAAAAATGTATCTTTTAAAGGGACATAAATTTGTTTTAATCAATTAGAGGAGAAATGTATTAAAAGTCAACCTTCAAATGGGGTCGTCCCGAACTCTGTCATTTTGATGTCCAACCGACCAATGATCCCAGGGCTGCCAACACCTGCAAAATAAACAAATATGAAGCCGAGGACAAATATCTCACATCATGCTTAAATACATTGTATTACCACCATCAAAAATACTTCATGATATTATTATGTATTTCTTTAATCTTAGGCTTGGTAAATAAGAAAGTAAACCTCATTTCAGCCTTGTATTATTTACCAAAATAGCTGGCAGTCGGGAGTGTTGGTACCCCTTGAGCAAAACATGATCTCATTTTATGTAAACTTCCTAAAATGTTTATGGAAATAATATTAACACCCCCATGACTCACTCACGCGGCTCATTCCTTAAATTCGACGAATTCTGCGTCTGGAGAGGCTTCCGAGGTGAGGGAATCACTAATTACAAAAATAACGCAGGGGGTGCATCGCCTCTTCTCAGACTTGCTCTCGGTAAATCAATATGCCTTCAGCCAGCCCCATGAATTTTTCTCCAACTTCCCATAAAATTGGAGTTTTCATCCAACCATGAATATCCCCCGAGTCCCATTCCCGTCCCTGACGCACTGAGGGTCATTCACTTAACGGCGGGTAAGGTCTATTCGCCAATTGGACTTACCTGTCAATGGAAATTCATGGAGAAACAGGCGTTATAGTTTCCATGGTATGAGTTTGGCTGCGCAAGTCCTAATGCGGCCGAGATGGCAGCTTTGCCGCCGACCATCCATCTATCTCCAATCTATTTTTACTCCATCATCGAACACACATATACCTTTTTCAAGAATTATTATAAGTTTAATGGCTCTCCCCTGTGTGGCTGGGACACAATTGATCAACCCCAGGGCCCCCCATATGCCTGTTTGTTGGAAAATGTATTTATAGGATTGATTCCGTTGTCAATGTAGGCAAAAATCTGCTGATGCCGCGCAAGCCCGCCATTACAGCTATTCTAATATATCTTTTATATGCACTTGCATTGTAGGGCTCCCTAATCGCCAATAAGCTTGATACATGAGCTTAATTATGGATTTTATAAGGTTTTCCCATTGCTCCTCCAAGCCATTGCGCACTTGGAGAAGGTATTTCGAAATATCTTTTAATATAGATATAGTTATTTCATTGTTCTAGAAGTGTCTAGACTGTGTTATCAAAGGAGGGGAGGCTATGACACCCCTACACCACACCGTATTCTCTTTCTTTACATCATATATATATATATATATATATATATATATATATATATATATATATATATATGATGGTGGTTTAGAGTTCACTGAGGTATATTAGTAACGTTAATGCTGCTATGTTTTCTCCCTCTCATATATATATATATATATATATATATATATATATATATATATATATATATATATATATATATATATATATATATATATATATGGCTGCATTTGTAAAAAAAAAAATTTGCTTTTTTTTATTTTGCTTTGTCGCTGTTTCCCGCGTTAGCGAGGTAGCGCAAGAAAACAGACGAAAGAATGGCCCAACTCCCCCACATACACATGTATATACATACACGTCCACACACGCAAATATACGTACCTACACATCTCAACGTATACATATATATATACACACACAGACATATACATATATACACATGTACATAATTCATACTGTCTGCCTTTATTCATTTCCATCGCCACCTCGCCACACATGGAATAACAACCCACTCCCCCCTCATGTGTGCGAGGTAGTGCTAGGAAAAGAGAACAAAGGCCCCATTCGTTCACACTCATATATATATATATATATATATATATATATATATATATATATATATATATATATATATATATATATATATATATATCCCTGGGGATAGGGGAGAAAGAATACTTCCCATGTATTCCCTGCGTGTCGTAGAAGGCGACTGAAAGGGAAGGGAGCGGGGGGCTGGAAATCCTCCCCTCTCGTTTTTAGTTTTCCTAATGAAGGAACAGAGGAGGGGGCCAAGTGAGGATATTCCCTTGAAGGCTCAGTCCTCTGTTCTTAACTCTACCTTGCTAACGTGGGAAATGGCAAATAGTATGAAAAAAAAAAAAAAAAAAAATATATATATATATATATATATATATATATATATATATATATATATATATATATATATATTATTATTATTATTATTATTATTATTATTATTATTATTATTATTATTATTATTATTCTGTAACTTTAAAACACCTTTCGTGGGTCTCCTCCTTTTACAAAGAAGCAAGAGTAAGTTGGGTAACTTTAAGGCAAGGTCTTCGATGATGCTGTACTCGTTTCCGTCCGATAATGATGATGCAGCATTGTTAAATGTGATTCGCTGGTAGGGTCTGCTAGCACGCACACACACACACACACACGCACACACACACACACACACACACACACACACCGTGTTAACCAGGCCTCTCATATGACAATATTGTATTGTTGAATTAAGGGAACTTATACCTTTCTGTAGCCTGACCTTATCTATCCCGTCCTGTATTGCAGACCTGGCCTGACCTTTTCTGCCATGATCTGCGGAGTATACTCATATAAATAAACAGATAGATAGATTGATAGACAGATAGATATAGGTTTCTGAAACAGTAACAGGAATAACAAGACGTCGGGTTCCGACACCCAAATCCAGATGGTTACTGATAGTAAGAGGACGGTTTCTGACACATCAACCCCTAGTGGGTTGGATATGACACATCAACCCCTAGTGGTTTGGTTCTGACACATCAACCCCTAGTGGTTTGGTTCTGACACATCAACCCCTAGTGGTTTGGTTCTGACACATCAACCCCTAGTGGTTTGGTTCTGACACATCAACCCCTATGATTTGGTTCTGACACATCAACCCCTAGTGGTTTGGTTCTGACACATCAACCCCTAGTGGTTTGGTTCTGACACATCAACCCCTAGAGGTTTGGTTCTGACACATCAACCCCTAGTGGTTTGGCTCCGACACGGTAGTAGTTAGAAGTCGGGATGTAACACAGTAGCACCCAGAGATCGGGTTTTGACACATAAGCAGTTAAACGTCAGGTCCCGACACAACCAATAACCAGAGTTCTAATTTTAAGAGTCAGAGATAGGGTTCTGACCCAAAGTTGACTCCTAGCACAGAAACCGACCGAGGTTGGGTTTTGACACAGCCACAGACAGAGTTCGGAGGGCGACTCAGTAACAGCCAAAGGTCGAGTTCTGGTACCACAGACGATAGAGGTTGGGCCCTGACACGGTAAGGGAAAGAGGTTAGGTTCTGACACAACAATCCCCAGAGGTCAACTTCTGACACGGTAAAGGGCAAAGGACACGTTTTGATACAGTTCTATAAGAGAAAAGGGATGGTTTCTGACAAAGTAGCAGACACGTCGGGGATGACAACAGACACACCAAGTGTGATTTCTGACACGGTAACGGTCAGAGGTCTAGTTATCACAGTTACATGAATAGGATGGGTTCTTCTGCCGCAATAATTGCTACAGGTCGGAGTATATTTCAGTAACAACCAGAGGCTGGGTTCTGACACAGTAACAGCTACAGGTCGGGCTCTGACACAGTAACAGCCATAGATCGGGTACTGTCACAGTAACATTAAGAGGTCGGGTTCTGGCGCTGCAACTGGGGTTAAGGGGTTCTGGCATAGCAACAGTCAGTGGTTGGGTTTTGACACAGTATCAGACACAGACCAGGTTCTGAAAGGAACAGTTAAAAGTCGGTGCTCTGACACATAAACAAAAGACAGGTCATAGCACACAGTCAGTGGCCAGGTTCTGGGACAGTAACAGTCAAAGGACAGGTTCTAGCACAGTAACAGTCAAAGGACAGGTTCTGGCACATTAACAGTCAAAGGACAGGTTCCGGCACTGTAACATTCAAAGGACAGGTTCTGGCACTGTAACAGTAAGAGGTTGAGATCTTATACAGTGTCAGTTCGAGTTCTAGCGTAGCAAGTGTCGGCATAGGCAAGGTTCTGGCACTTAGTCAGAGGTTAGGTTCTGGCACAGCAACAGTCAGTTGTCAGGTTCTGACACAGTTACAGTCAGGAGTTGGGATCGGGCACGGTTAGGGGCCAGTTTGGGACAGCTACAGTAAGTGGTCGGATTAGGGCACAGCAACAGTCAGAGATCAGATAATAACACAGTTATACCCCCGGTGATCGGGTTTTTGGCACAGTAACAACGAGGTCGGGTTCTGGGACAAGAATAATCAGAAGTTGGGTGCTGGGTCTGCAACAGTCAACATGGTTACAGTCGTTGGTTGGGGTCTGGCACAGTGACGGTTGTGGGCCAGTTTGTGTCACAGTTACTCTCAGCGATTGGGTGTCTGGCACAGTAACAGTTGTAGGTCGGGTTTTTGCACCACAGTCAGAGGTTGGGTTCTGGGAAGATAAAAGAGGTCGGGTTCTGGCACAGTAACAGTCAGGTGTGACCCAATAATAGGTAGAGATTGGGTTATGACAATAACTGACAACTCGGGTTCTGGCACGTATAACATAGATTACTGCAGTAAAATTGTGATTGGTAAGGAAATGTACTGACAGGTAATGGGTTATACTGAATTGTGAGGTAATATGATGATATACTTACTGGTATATTGGAATTATACCCATTATTACACTGGTAAATGGCGATACACAGTATCATAATGGTAATACGCAGACCTGAATTTCGGTGTATGGTGATATCACGAAATAATATGATAATAAAAGGCAATACATCAACTGACAGGATATGTTCTTAAAGTGCTACACTGTATCATATGGCCCCCCCCATAAGTGGATACCGATATGAATTGATTTTCTTCTGGAACCGTTAACTTTAAATGTTGATATTTCTTTTACATCCACATTAACAAAGCTCTTTATTCTAATTAATAAAATTCTACCAATATGCCTTAGAAGAAACATAATATTAACACATGTTGACACATGTGTCAAACTTGATACATAAGCGACCAGACTATGAGTTGCCATATATCGCAATGTTTTTCTAATTTACTAAAGAACTATGAGCAATATTTCCAATTATACTCTATTTATTCAACAGTCATTTAAGGTAAGCAATATTAAATCCTGTGTTAAAGCATGACTTTAAGATTAGTTTTGTTTTAGAGAATCTTATACCTCCAAATTAATTACTGATGATGTCTAATGTGGCAGCTAAATAACGACCTGATATTACTCATCTCATTATTTTTTTAGATTTAATGACTTTCCGTGACAGCTGTTGGTATTAATAACCTTCCCTTATGTTGTTCAGTAATGTATATAGTTTTGGCCTTCTTCCATCATTATTCACCGACTTTGAGTAAAGGTAGAACAATTGAATCCCTGAACACGGTAATATTGACCCATGAGTACGATTGTTCGACCCTTAAGCACAACGGTACTAATCTCAGCATGACAGTGTGACCTTTGACCCAATCCTTAATTCAAATAAAGACCGAGATATCATGACCAAGGTAGTACCCTCGCCCTCACAGGTCGTACCGTCGTACTCAGAGGTCGTTCAGTCTTACCCCAATGATTGTGTTGACCACTGAAATTACAGGTCATCGCTATGGTCTCGTTTCCTCCTCCCAAAATAATATATGTAAGGCAAAGCTTCAGTTTAGGTCCTCTATGGAATTATCAATGAAATAAGTGATTTTGGTGTGCGTTGGTCTTGTTTGTGGGTAATAGAATGCAGTGGCTTATTATGAGGCAAATTTCTTGAATCATAATTCATTAGGACTTTTGAGTTCATAATGGTGATGGCTGTGAAGATCAAGGAAATTTCAGTTATTTTACGTAGAAGGATATAAATCACTTGTATATATCATCGTGACTTATGAATTCTTCATCAAACCCAGCCTAATACTTGATACATCCCAATTTTTCAGTGTTATTAGGGAACTTTGATTGGTATGGTCTGCAGCTATTTAGTTTTGCTGTGTTTTGTCCATTTGTGTGAATGCAAACATATTCACTGAAGGAATCAGTCGTTCACTGGCAGGACACAGCAGACGATAAAGTCATTGATAAATCTTGACTTTAAAATAAAAGATTAAGGTAAATATTCTTGGTACAGCAAGTCAGATTAGGTGTTCTTAGGTTCTGTAACTTTCCATGGTTGGGTCACTGACTTTTGTGTTAATTCACCCCACGTTTTCCAAGATCTTCATAGCCCTCCTCACCTTTGATTCCTTTTTTTTTTTTTTTGATATTCTAGTACAAGGTTGATAAATGAGAAATGCTTCAAGAGTCACTCAGTCTGTTATCCTACATTACCATTGCACAATAATTTCTTATCCCAAAGCTACTTCTCTGATTAGATTTTAAATTTATCTCTAACCCTCGAAAAATAATTAATGTTGATGGGAACACTGATACATTCTTATGCACATTTACAAAAACGTTTTGAGAATTTCATGTAAAATGAGAAGGAACCTAGGCTTTCTTATATCTTACACATTCGCTGTTTCTGCATCAGCGAGATAGTTCACTTGGTAAGTTCTATGAAAGGGATTGGTGATTCAAAAGGTGGTGGCATGCATCATACTGGGGAGGAACATTGAGGGTATAGGAATGGTAGAGGATGTATGGATCACATGTTTTCTTTCAAGAATGTGTGAATTTGTGTGAGAAGTATTTAGAGAAACAGAGGGATTTGTGTGGTATACCAGGGTCAACATGCTGTCAGTAGACCAACCAGGACATATGAAATGTCTGGGGTAAACCATGGAAAGGTCTGTGGGGCCTGGATGTGGATAGGGAGCTGTGTTTTCAGTGCATTACACTGAGTGTAAACAAATGTAGCCTTTTTAGTGTGTTTTCCTGATGCTACCTCGCTGAAGCAGGGGGTAGTGATGCTGTTTTCTGTGGGGTGGTGTCAGGAATGGATGAAGGCTAGCAAGTACGAATATGTACATGTGTATACATGTATTTGCCTGTGTATATGTATATTTATGTGTATATGTCAATATTTATATGTATGTATATGTGCATGTATGGGCATTTATGTGTATATGTGTGGATGGGCCATTCTTTGCCTGTTTCCTGATGCTACCTCACTGATGCGGGAAACTGCAATCAAGTATAATAAAAAATATTAAATATATATATATATATATATATATATATATATATATATATATATATATATAATGATAATGAATAAATATTATTACTCTTGATATGATTATTGTACTTTATACATCCCCCGGACCCTTTATCTAGGGGATCCTGGGGCAGAATTGTTTGTATACATGTTTTATTATATATATATATATATATATATATATATATATATATACACTGGTATATCTCTTTTTTTTTCAGGATTCATGTGTTGTCAAAGGTACAGCTTCAAATTGAAGTCGGAATGGTGTTGTACTGTCATTACCTTGTGGGTATAGGTAAATATATCTTGAATCTGGAGGAAATCCATGATAACAGTACAAGTAACTGGTAAAGTATACCGTAGTTCACATCTAAAATCTATTTTAGTTCAGTATGAGTGACCACGACTTGCCTCTACTGTCAAATATCAGTGACATTCGAGCCAGACACTACCTCATTCAACTAGAACCCAACTTTCATACTAAAGTAATTCAAGGGAAGGTTTTTATATTTTTTGAGCCAACTACATCATGCGAGAAAAGAGGCAAGTGTTGTACAAGAGATTGTTTGTGTTCAGACAGTGGTACAAATTACTTTAGAAAGAGTACTGAACATGTTAAGGATTCTGATGGTCAATGTTCCATAAATGAACCAGTTTCCAGAATGAAAGAGATGATGGATAAAGATTTTGAAGTTATTCTGGATTGTTGTGACATCAAAATGAGTAGTGTAACTGAAGTTATATGTGAGGGGATTGACTTACAACAGTATTTACATCCATATTGTCCCAGAGTGTGTAGAACTGCCATTGATTTCTGGTGTAGTAGAAATCAAGTACCCTTGCAATATACAGTCAGCTCATGGTGCATCAGAATCTGGAAGGAAGGCATAAAGAATCTTAGAGAGTTTCCTCAAGTTGTTTGTATTACATATGAAACAACCCCACAAGGAAAATCTCTTCTTTGGAGAAATGATGTAGATGGCAATCCCTGTCTATTTACTCCTGCAGCAGTAATAAACAACCGTTCACTTCTTCCTTGTCAAGATCCCCCAACAGCTATGGCTACTTGGCAAGCTTGGATTACAGTCAGCAAAGAATACACTGTCTCAATGACAGGAGATAGTAGACCGGTAACATATGTTAGTTCTGTAGAGGATATTATGAATAATACTGCAACCCAAAAGCACATGGATAAAGACTTTTGCTTTATAGGTATGGAGGAAGATGCTTTATGTAGTGGAGACAATACTAACAAGGAAGTTTCAAAGTTTTGCCATTATTATTACACTACAATGGTTCTTCCCATTGCAACCATAGCTATTGCTATTGGGAAATGGAAGATTAAAGTTCTGCCCACAGTAAACTCAAAAGATTTATCAGAGAGAATAGAAAAAGGAGAGCAAATAAAGGCCATAAAAATTAAATATACCTGTTGTCACTATGAGTACCCATGTCACATGAAACCTGAGCTTTGGAATTATGAGACACCTCTAACATTAGTCTACCCACCTTCATGTGGAGCATCAATAAAGCCTTTGAGTTCTTTCCTTCCATATGCCTTAAAAGCTGCCATTCGCCTTCTTGGTATATATCCCTGTCGCAGACTGGAGGTAGTCATTCTCCCACCATGTTTTGGAAGCTTGGGTTTGGCATCTCCCAATCTGATCTTCCTGTCCCCATCAATTGTTTTAGATGACCCATCTACATATATCCGCTTGGCACATGAAATAAGGTAAGTTACAATTATGTGTTATACAGTATAGCCATTAAATAGATGGTAAAAGTGTGGTTAATGTTTTTTTATTGATGAGGATATTAAATATTTCAGTTATCTAAAATTGGAACCTCTTTTGCTTTGAATTACTAGTTTTTTTACTCAATACATAATGTAGAAAAAATATGAACACAATCTAATAGTGTATTTGTGTATTTTTATGGGTAATGTGATTGTGTGATCAGACTCTTCCATAGGATTAGTGTTATCAGAGAGAATAGAAAAAGGAGAGCACACTTTTCCATCATCCTTTTTTGGTCTTATCCATATCCTTGTACTGATATCCAAAACATTTCCAGCCCTTAATATCTCTCTCTTTGGAACTGCATCTTTATCATACATAACCTTGCTATCATTGTAAGATTAGTTGATACATCTTTATTGAATACCTAACACCAAATACCTTATTGATATCTTTACTCATCCTTACCTTTAAGATCTTAATTTCTACCAGTACAATTCATACTATTTATCTCGACCACTATCATTTCATCACCATTCTACTAATTGAGACTGTTTTACATTGATGTATAAAGTTATGCATTTGCTACATTATGTAGGCTTCTATGATTTACACTATAAATTGTCTCGTGCATCAAGTTTCTCTGTGCACTTCCAGTTCTTCTACTTTCACTACTTCCAGTGTGCTACTGGCATCCTTCCTGAAGTTGGCTTCATAAACTTACCACTTGTTGCTCAGAAAAGAATTAGAACCAGCCTGTGATTTTTCTTGAAAATACTCAAGTTTTGGTGTATATTACTTATGAGCCTTTTTGTAAGCTTTGGACAGCTTAAGTAGAAGTTTAAGTTTGAGTATTCACTCCAGTTGTATAGTACCTTTTTTTTTACAAGTTTTCGAGAGCATTAGTTAGGAAAATGTTGATAGGGGTTAAGTTTGGTTTGAATAGTTTTCCAGTGCAATACTGCCTCCTGTATCACCATAAAGTAACATTAAAATTATTGTTATTTATATCCTTAGAAGTGTCACCACCTAACCAGCACCAACATTGACATTAATGGAGTTGAACTACAGAAACCACATATCACCTAAAGAGTCTAGATAATAAGATTAAATGCAGTTATATCCCTAAGTGTTGCACTGTAGTACATTGTATCATCATCCACCATATATCTCATCTAATCAGTATTATCAGTCATATAGACAAGGTTCAAGATGTTGTTTATGAGGATATTTGCCATGGCCTTAGAATTTCTGAGAAAAGTTAGCAAAAGTTATATGAGCAGGCCTTGGAAGTGAGAGATGTTAATGGCCATAGTGCGTTGATTTGCATAAGGGTTGGTCGCGAAGTTAAATAATGAATTATACAAGGTGTTTGAGAGGTTAGTCATAAAAATGGGAGCAGATTGCTTGAGAGTGTGGAACATTGAATATTTGGTAGAATTAAGCAGTTGTTGTATTTTATTCATTTTTTTCTTTAGTAGCAGTAGTGCATAAAACACTGCTAATACTACGACTGAAAAGACAACGCTCTTTACAAAGTAATGCACACTTACACTTTGCTTGAATTACAGTTTCTCTCCATTAATATATAATCAGTAAAATTTTACATAATATTTGAAATATTATAATTTCGTATTTTGTTTCCTTTATTTATTTTTCAATGATTTTACTTGCAAGCGAATGTTACAGTTATTTTGAAGTTATTTATTTTCCCAAACATGGCTGTTATTTTATGTAAGTTTTATTATTATTCATATTAATAAAACAAAATTTGACAGCCATGCCTGGTTTGGCATTGTCATTGGTGCCCAAGACTGGACGGAGGAGTGGTTAAGCGAAGGATTTGCTACGTACATGGAGGACTCAATCTATGGAGAAGCTGCCTTAGCATATCAGAAGGATAAGTACACTTTCTCAGAGCACACTTCATATGGGAGCTCTCATCAGGAATGGGAAAGAGCTGATGATAAAAAAGGGTGTAAAGGTAAAGTAAGGGCTTATTCAAAGTGTGGCAAAAGTTCCCTCAGTGGTGTAGCGGATAAAGGACCTGTGGATACTAGGGGGTGTGGAGAGCTGAATCATGGACAAGGCATCCAGAGGTTTGAATATGTGAATACAAGGTATGACAGTAAAACATCTGGTTTACATGACAAATATGCAAATGCAATCGATGAAGAATGCTTCACATGCTGTAAACACACTGAATATACGGAAGATGGAGTGAAATTGCTAAAAGAGGGACCCTCTGAAGTGGGTAAATTTCTTCACAAGAATTTGGTTTGGTATGAGACATATAATAGTCAGGTTTTAGAGGAAGAAAAGGATTTTTTGATAACCTCCTGTAAGGCGGTTAACAAGGAAATGCTGAGCAACTTATCAAGTCTTAGAGCCCACATACGGTACAGAACCCTTGCAAGTGAATTGGAAAATTCCACTGAAGAGCTTCAGACTCTTAGACCCATGCAAGGAAAAGATCTTGTAGGTGCAGATGGTGTGACTTATGTTAAGAATGGATTGAATGTAGAAAAGGCATTTTTGCAAGTACATTATCTAAAAGGTTACTTTCTCCTCAAGTTTTTAAGTAAATTGGTGGGAAGCACAGAGTTTAATGCCATGATAAAAGAATTTGTATCAATATACCATGGGCAGCTTATTTTGTCAAAGCATGTATTAGATCATTTCACTAATACATTTCCTCATGTCATAGACAAAGATTTTACCCAAGAAAGACTGTACAGAATTTGGCTTCACCAACCAGGATTAAATGATGAAATAAAAGAGATGTATGAGAATATTTCCAGTGATTTGGTTTCAGAAGTGAGACAACACTACCTGTTTTGGGAACAGATCAACAAATCTAAGAAAAAGCCAGGCCAGGCTGCAAAGAAGGTTAAGGTAGAACTTAATGCATTTATTTTTCCTGATGAGTTGGTGTTGCTCCTTGAATACTTACTGCAGTTACCAAAGTTAAGTAAAAATACTTTAAGTCAGATATATGAACATTACAACATGAAAGATCAGTGTGGAGATGTCCGACACAGATGGTGTGAACTGGTCATAAAGAATAATTATGATGATTTAGATGAAGTTGAAAGGTTTCTGGTAAAGGACCAGTCTATGGGTGTTTACTTGTTTGGAGAATTAATTATTTCAAGAAAGATAAAACACCGACAGTTAGCAAAGAAAGTATTTAGTAAAATCCGGAAAAATATGGATGAGAATTCTCAGCTGACTGTCTTTAACATGATTTATGGGGAGTAAATTGAGTGTTTTGTAACTACAACCATGTTAGGAAAACTATCAACTTTGGATATTTTCATGGTTTATAAATAACAACACTGTATTCTTCAAGCCTGGTGGTCTAAGATTGATTCTCACCTGCATTTTCTTTTTTGGTTAGTTAGTGTGAAGGATGATGCACAACTGTACCAGGCCTAGCCAGTTGACAGTGATTAAACTGGGTCATCTATCAATGGATGTCATGTTAGGGGACTCCATCCTCCCTGACAGGCATTTCTAAAAGGGGAAACAGAAGAAGGAGTCACGCAGGGAGTGCTCATCCTCCTCGAAGGCTTAGATTGGGGTGTCTAAATGTGTGTGGATGTAACCAAGATGAGAGAAAAGGAGAGATAGGTAGTATGTTTGAGGAAAGGTATACAAGGTGGAAGGGCATATGCTAGTAAAAGTTTCACCAGTGATATTAATGTGCAGAAAATAGCTATCAAGATATGTGATACAGTGGTTTGGAATGCTGTTAACTTCACTCCAGACAAAATAAAGGACTCTTCTGATGAATTATGTCTATATTCTCAAGTGACTCTATGTAGATAGCAACAGAGTAAGGTATAATATGCAGGAATATAAAAGAAAATTACAACAAATTTACTTTTTAAGATAAAAATAATTTATTAATTAGCACAGTTCTTTTAATGTATAAGCATGACACTGATAAATGTTTCTAACAGTCAGCGCATAAATGCTCAACAACCTGTTATGAGGGGCATATTGAATGATGCTGTTATGAACGAAGCAACTTAATATATCTAACTTAATGTCTAAGGTATTTACACACAATCATACACAGTAATGTAATGAAACACATAGTGGCCTCAGCATTAACATTTAGGGACGAACCTGAACATAAGTTATTTTTATAGTATATAATATTGTAGTACATAAAATAAACTAGTAAATATCTACAGACAAAAATATGCTGAACTTCAGGCATTTCATGAGGGCTTTATAAAATAACCCAAAGATTATTATATCAAGACTACTATCAAATATCAAACTCATGCTTAGGGAAATATGTAAAGTTTAGGTAATTTATTACACTGATTGTATAAGCTAAATTATGAGATTATATAGTCTTAAACATTAATCATTTCTTTAAACTACGGAACCTATCATATATTTAACTCTTCATTGCATGTGTTATATGTTCAGTCTTTACTTTTCTCCATACACAGAGATCATATGACCTTAAACAGTGATACACTCTTGTAATCTACAGTCCCTACTGAAAGCAGCCTGTCACTGCATACAAGTAGTATGTACATGTTTCCTGGAAGAAGTCAGTGAAAGCTCTGGGTTTAGTGAAAGCTCTACAAACCCAGTCAAAACTAATACCAACAAAGCTATTTGGTAACACCTTTTCAGGAACACTTGCTTCACTGTCCGAGGCAAAGATGACAGGTCCCTTGTTTTATTCATCATTAAAGCACCAGTGTAGGAATTTTCAACAACAAAGACATACTTCCAGTTCCTTCAAGCCCACAAAATAGAGCTCTAGTAAGCAGTAAGACAGAGTGGCAACACCACTGAGGGCACTTTAGTGTCCAGAAATTATACCACAGCTCAAGCCCTAATGTAGAAATGCCCACTGTATGCATCTAGTGACAGTAATGACTCCCTTTCATATGCCTTTCCCAACCAGCTACTGACTCATAGTGATTCAGAGATCAATAACATTACCTTGTTCTTCCCAGGTGGTTCAGCAGGAGGTAAGACTGTATTTAAGACATCAATACATCAAAGAAATGGTCTATTCCATCATAGGGAAGGCTGCCAAAAAGCTCCTGACCAAATTTACCTAAGATGTCAGTCAGCCTTGCTGATAATATTCCCTGGTCTGTAAGACCCCTTTTTTGAATGCTCCCCTCTCTGCACTTAAGAAGAAAGTTGGTGGCATCACACTTATTGCCATTGGCAACACCCTGTGTTGCTCGATAGCCAAAGCAGTTGTCAAGAATGAAAAGCAGTGAGGCAGCCTAATTGCTGAACCTACAGTAACTTGGTTTTGGTATCCCTTTGAAGTGTGCTGCAATGAAAATAGTGATCATGAAAAATTATAGACAATGGTTTTAGGGATTTGAGAGGTGAAGATACTTACTATTGAGAGAGAAAGCTGAAATTTGATGTTCTGCTTGTACCATGGTTTCCTTCAACTACATATCAGTACACTTGTCTATGGCACACAATAACTCAGACTATCGAGGTATTTCCATAACCCAGGAACCTCTTTGTGCAAGGAACAGTTGCTATCAAAAAAAAAAAAAAAAAAAAAAAAAAAAAAAAAAAAAAGAATAAACCCCTTAAAATTTCAGCATGGGCAGGGTGTAGTGTACCTGTAAGCAAGATATGGTCATACATTTAAATCAAGGGTATTTGAATGTTATATGGTTTTATAGCATTAAAAATATTAGAACAAGGAAAATACCTTTAGTTTTACAGCATATATATATATATATATATATATATATTTTTTTTTTTTTTGGGGGGGGGGCATTTGAGGTGGTTAGGACCCCTTAAATCCTTAACCATTCACATGGGATGGATCAAGTGCATAAATGTACCTTTTGGAGAATAACTTTAGCATATGAGATCCTCAGCGCCAACCCTACAGGCTGGCAAGACATGGGGGACACCAATCCTTAAGGCAGACTTGCTACCCTTCTAAGTAAATGTACAATAATGATAATCTGAAGTAACTAATATCTCAGCAAATGAAAAATATCCTAAACACTCATGAACCAAGTTAAGAATGTTAACTGGAATAACAATGATAAAGCAGTATATGTATGCAAACAAAACATCTTTTCATTTACTACCTGAAGACAGATCCATCGACATTACAATATGAACAAATGGCACATTAAGATCAACAGAATTAGCGTTAGTATGTTATATTAGTTGAATGAACATATTTACCATTCACATAGTTTCATAGTCACAATTTTCTTGTTCAAAGTGCAAGAAATATTCTGTACCAATACATCATGTTTTTAAATGAAAAAGTGAGGACAGCAGAAATCAAGTCACAAACTGTGAACCTTATCTTTTACAGGGAAGGATCAACTTAGATATTGACTATGAATTTAAGTAACAACCACTCCAATATCCATTAAAGCTGCTGCTATATGATTAATTTCACTATACTAGCAGCAACTAAACCTAATCTACTAAATATATCTAATCAAATTACAGTTTTTCATTTGTTCTGGCTTACATATTTACAAACATTACAGCAAAGCATGCCACAGATGGGGAGGGTAAGCTTTATCCAAATCAATGATGTGAAGGATAAGCTTAATCCAGAGCAAAGATGGGTAGGGCTAGTTATATGCTGGGCTTTAACTTACAAATAACCAGACCATTATGTACTATAGCAATTGGATTGAATAACCTTAATATAAAATTATGGAGAAATACAAAGCTAATGGGTTAATCCATTTCATTATTAATTTAATCACTCATGCTTCACTGTATTTTGGGGCCATTAGAGACTTAGTACTTTAATGACCAATAAAAAAAATCTATCACAATAGGTTAATCAATACCTCTGTACAAAAAAAAAAAGATAAAGCATAATCTTTACAACTTTATTACACCATAAATTAAAAGATAGTTACAAACCTAATTTGTACATGTAAGTGTTGTTCGGATAAGCATTCTTAATGCAATCTCCACATGTAAGGCAATCCTTACATAAGGATGTAGATGTCAATAAGTTTAACTTCCCACTAACAGTGTCCACTTTCGTGAGGCTGAGTTAGCTAAGCAAAGCCAGAATCTTCAGTTGATGGTGACTAGGACAGAATGCATCACAATTAGGCTGAGCACAAAGAACAAGAATGTACTCTCAGAACTGCAAAAGAATGCACAACTCTATCTGCCATGTCCCTTCTAGTTTATTAGTAAAAGCAGTGAAAAAACTATTAGAGCAACTTAATTCATAACTCAATGACAAACAGTGTGGTCCAATAACTGGAATTACAAAGGTCACATGATCTGTAAGATTTATCAGTGACACTTTGATGACCTATTAGTGGCAAACACTTTTCCCTCCTGTGTGGGCTGTCCACATACAAGTGGGGCCATAATTTGAAATGTGTACAAAAAATTATTTGCTTTGAAATGCTCTAATGTGAAATTATGTTCTTAATAAAAATGTTACATTTCAGTGGCAAAGATAATAATCAATTTGGCAATGAGAAAATAATTTTACTAAGAAAGTATGAAAGAGTTCCGATATTATTCAGTTGTAGTAACTATTTACTGATATGACCTGACTTGTAAATATATGATATTTCAAATATCTGTTTGTTACTTAAAACAATTCTCATAAAATGTTGTCTCACAGATAAAGCAGGTAATCACTATGCATGGTGACATGGTGGGTTGAGGTCTTTGGTCAGTTCTACAATCCAGGGATGTTGCAAAACACCATCAAGGCTCAAACGTTCACGTGGGTTGTGCCTCAGCAACTGTCAAGAATTATCAGAGTGGTAAGATTAGCAAACTTATAGGGGAAATCACCAGATTGGTAAGAGTATCACAATTACTTTGGTGAGGCTGAAAAATATTGTGGTTCTATGTAAGGGTAAGAAATAAGGTATAATGAAGTAAAAAGAGAATTAGGGAAATAGGCACAAGTTAAAGAGAATGCTGGATAAGTGTTGGGAATCTCCTGGTGAATGTCCTATTGTCTAGTTTACAAATACTCTATCAACTCGATACACAATGCCATCTCTCACTAGTATGCATGCAGCTGATCTTCATATGCTTCTTTACTGGGTATCTTGTAAAAACTACTCTGGACTAACATCTTTTACAAACTTCCCCTTTAATATATATATTTGTAACTTAATCAGCAACACTTTCTCTTTGCTTTACTTTTAAGCTACAATACATAATTTTATGTAAATAGTTGTAAGTTTCTATATATCTTTTTCAACCTAAAGAGTGGTGAATAACCATTAGGTTCTAGTACTTTACAAATTCAAAAGAATTTAATATACTCTTTTTGTATAGCCATACCATTACACCAACTCTTTTCTTGTCAACAAAGCATTCACCTTGATTCTTTTGCTATGCATACCTCCTTTTCCCAAACACCCTACACCCACCACCCTATTAACCAACAAAGTTAACATTCCTCCAAAATACTCACGCCATCTCCTCTTTACCTCTTCTTTGCCTTTTACCAACTTTTCCACCTGTTCCCCTAACTGATGCTCCCATTTTCTTATTCTCTTTAGAGAATGCTAATGCTCTCATCCCATATCTCATTTGCCCTCTCTTTCAGCCCCTGTACCTTCCTCTTGACCTGCTACCACTTTTTATTGTACCTCATATTCCTTCCCTGCAGTTATACCCCATATACCTCTCACTTCTCTTTTTTTAACTGACCTTCTTCATCCCACCACTCACTACCAATTTTCAAATGCCCATATCTCACCTTCCATTCTGCATACCAAACAGCTCAGCTGTATATTTGAGCAATGCTTCCCAATCTATCTCTCTGATGCCCATTCCTAGCACATTCTCTTAAGTTTCATTTACTCTCATTTTCTGCAGTTTATCACCAACTCTTTCCTGGTATCTCTGTAAACAAGCCTCTTTTCAAAGCTCATTCACTTCTTTACATCAATGTCATTTTCTGTTTTCTCTAAACTGTTACAAATTTTCACTGTTTCTGCCATCTAGAATTGACTAAACATTCTACCAACTGCCCCTTTCAGTACGTTTACAAACAGCAGTCTCTCCTTTATAGGTTTATTAATTAGTGCTATGCAATAATGCCCGTTGAACCCCAGTCCCATTCACCATTTTTATTTATTTTTATTTAATTTGCTTTGTCGCTGTTTCCCCTTGCGCTAGCGAGGTAGCGCAAGGAAAGAGATGAAAGAATGGCCCAACCCACCCACATTCACATGTATATACATATACGTCCTCACACGCAAATATACATACCTATACATCTCAATGTATACATATGTATACACACACACACATATACATATATACACAGGTACATAATTCACACTGTCTGCCTTTATTTATTCCCATCGCCACCTCGCCACACATGGAATAACAACCCCCTCCCCCCTCATGTGTGCGAGGTAGCGCTAGGAAAAGACAACAAAGGCCCCATTCGTTCACACTCAGTCTCTTGCTGTCATGTAATAATGCATCGAAACCACAGCTCCCTCTCCACATCCAGGCCTCACAGAACTTTCCATGGTTTACCCCAAACGCTTCACATGCCCTGGTTCAATCCATTGACAGCACATCGACCCCGGTATACCACATTGTTCCAATTCACTCTATTCCTTGCACGCCTTTCACCCTCCTGCATGTTCAGGCCCCGATCACTCAAAATCTTCTTCACTCCATCTTTCCACCTCCAATTTGGTCTCCCACTTCTCATTCCCACCACCTCTGACACATATATCCTCTTGGTCAATCTTTCCTCACTCATTCTCTCCATGTGACCAAACCATTTCAAAACACCCTCTTCTGCTCTCTCAACCACACTCTTTTTATTTCCACACATCTCTCTTACCCTTACATTACTTACTCGATCAAACCACCTCACACCACATATTGCCCTCAAACATCTCATTTCCAGCACATCCACCCTCCTGCGCACAACTCTATCCACAGCCCACGCTTCGCAACCATACAACATTGTTGGAACCACTATTCCTTCAAACATACCCATTTTTGCTTCCGGAGATAATGTTCTCAACTTCCAAACAAACATTCTTCAAGGCTCCCAGAATTTTTGCCCCCTCCCCCACCCTATGATTCACTTGCGCTTCCATGGTTCCATCCGCTGCCAGATCCACTCCCAGATATCTAAAACACTTTACTTCCTCCAGTTTTCCTCCATTCAAACTTACCTCCCAATGACTTGACCCTCAACCCTACTGTACCTAATAACCTTGCTCTTATTCACATTTACTCTGAACTTTCTTCTTTCACACACTTTACCAAACTCAGTCACCAGCTTCTGCAGTTTCTCACATGAATCAGCCACCAGCGCTGTATCATCAGCGAACAACAACTGACTCACTTCCCAAGCTCTCTCATCCACAACAGACTTCATACTTGCCCCTCTTTCCAAAACTCTTGCATTCACCTCCCCAACAACCCCATCCATAAACAAATTAAACAACCATGGAGACATCACTCACCCCTGCCGCAAACCTACATTCACCGAGAACCAATCACTTTCCTCTCTTCCTACATGTACACATGTCTTACATCCTCGATAAAAACTTTTCATTGCTTCTAACAACTTGCCTCCCACACCATATATTCTTAATACCTTCCACAGAGCATCTCTATCAACTCTAATCATATGCGTTCTCCAGATCCATAAATGCTACATACAAATCCATTTGTATTTCTCACATACATTCTTCAAAGCAAACACCTGATCCACACATCCTCTACCACTTCTGAAACCACACTGCTCTTCCCCAATCTGATGCTCTGTACATGCCTTCACCCTCTCAGTCAATACCCTCCCATATAATTTACCAGGAATACTCAACAAACTTATACCTCTGTAATTTGAGCACTCACTCTCATCCCCTTTGCCTTTGTACAATGGCACTATGCAAGCATTCCGCCAATCCTCAGGCACCTCACCATGAATCATACATACATTAAATAACCTTACCTACCAGTCAACAATACAGTCACCCCCCTTTTTTAATAAATTCCACTGCAATACCATCCAAACCTGCTGCCTTGCCAGCTTTCATCTTCCGCAAAGCTTTTACTACCTCGTCTCTGTTTACCAAATCATTTTCCCTAACCCTCTCACTTTGCACACCACTTCGACCAAAACACCCTATATCTGCCACTCTATCATCAAACGCATTCAACAAACCTTCAAAATACTCACTCCATCTCCTTCTCACATCACCACTACTTGTTATCACCTCCCCATTAGCCCCCTTCACTGAAGTTCCCATTTGCTCCCTTGTCTTACGCACTTTATTTACCTCCTTCCAAAACATCTTTTCATTCTCCCGAAAATCTAATGATACTCTCTCACCCCAACTCTCATTTGCCCTCTTTTTCACCTCTTGCACCTTTCTCTTAACCTCCTGCCTCTTTTATACATCTCCCACTCATTTCCATTTTTTCCCAGCAAAAATCGTCCAAATGCCTCTCTCTTCTCTTTCACTAATAATCTTACTTCTTCATCCCACCACTCACTACCCTTTCTAATCAACCCACCTCCCACGCTTCTCATGCCACAAGCATCTTATGTGCAAGCCATCACTGCTTCCCTAAATACATCCCATTCCAACCCCCCACTCCCCTTACCTCCTTTGTTCTCACCTTTTTCCATTCTGTACTCAGTCTCTCCTGGTACTTCCTCACCCAAGTCTCCTTCCCAAGCTCACTTACTCTCACTACTCTCTTCACCCCAACATTCTCTCTTCTTTTCTGAAAACACCTACAAATCTTCACCTTCGCCTCCACAAGATAATGATCAGACATCCCTCCAATTGCACCTCTCAGCACATTAACATCCAAAAGTCTCTCTTTCGCGTGCCTATCAATTAACACGTAATCCAATAATGCTCTCTGGCCATCTCTCCAACTAACATACGTATACTTATGTATATCTCTCTTTTTAAACCAGGTATTCCCAATCACCAGTCCTTTTTCAGCACATAAATCTACAAGCTCATCACCATTTCCATTTACAACACTGAACACCCCATGTATACCAATTATTCCCTCAACTGCCACATTACTCACCTTTGCATTCAAATCACCCATCACTATAACCCGGTCTTGTGCATCAAAACCACTAACACACTCATTCAGCTGCTCCCAAAACACTTGCCTCATGATCTTTCTTTTCATGCCCAGATGCATATGCACCAATAATCACCCATCTCTCTCCATCAACTTTCAGTTTTACCCATATCAATCTAGAATTTACCTTCTTACACTCGATCACATACTCCCACCACTCCTGTTTCAGGAGGAGTGCTACTCCTTCCCTTGCTCTTGTCCTCTCACTAACCCCTGACTTTACTCCCAAGACATTCCCAAACCACTCTTCCCCTTTACCCTTGAGCTTCGTTTCACTCAGAGCCAAAACATCCAGGTTCCTTTCCTCAAACATACTACCTCACCAACATATACATGCAAATTTTTTCAAAGCTGGTATTCCCACACACCAATCTTTTTTCTATATAACTCTACAAGCTGTTCACAATTTTCATTTTCATTTTATTGAGGAATACTTTCTCAACTGTAAGTTACTATATATTTCTACCTATGTATTATCATTACTCCATTCCTGGTTTAATGGGTGGATCAGATAAGCACAACATTCTTACCATCAGATTCTCATTTTTTATATACATGCTTGCCTTTTCCACTTAACCAATGAAGCATGAAGAACTGAGTTTTTGAGGAAAATTACTCATTTTGCTACTTCTGTTCCTATTTTGGGAAAGTGAAAATGCAGTTTAATAAAATGTTTTAAATAATGGACTGCCATATGAATACTAACTTAAAAAATATTTTTACAGAAAACTGCAAGTTTACAACTGCTGACAGTATGGAATAAGGGAGATATGTAACTCATTTAGGATAGTTAAAGTAGGAAATTATTATGGTATCAAAACATGATGAAGAAATATTGTTAAAAATCTTACCTGGACCATTAAATCTTTTGCTTTATCAGAGACGTGTGAAGGAAACCGAAGATCTACACTGCAAATACGTTTGTATGTGTCTGTGTTTGATTCTGATTCAAAAGGGGGTTTGCCACAGATAAACTCATAGCATAAGACTCCTAGAGACCAAAGATCAACCTTCTCATCATGAGCCTTCCCTTCAACCATTTCAGGTGGTAGGTAGTCCAAGGTACCACACAAAGTTGTACGCCTGTCATTTAGGAAAGCACATCTTTTAGTATACCATTTTAAAGTTCAAAAATAAGATTTAAGAGAAACAGAGTTAAAAGGTTTTATGGACAAAAAGCAACCCATCAAATTGCACATTTTGGTTAACGTTTTTATATTCATTCAAATATATATAATTTCTAAGTACAGTACGTGCAAGATTTAAAATGGCTGCAGATTAGATATTCTAGTTTCAAAAATACATGTAGTTAGAAAACTTCATAATGATGCATTCATTTGTCTGGTGCCAGTACCCCAGTACATGTTCAGGCACCCTATGGGATGCTAACATTTGTTAAATGCAATGTATATAATGGAGTAGAATAAGACCAATGATTTTCATCTAATCTGTAATGGCAATCCTGTCTCTCAGTAACAATACAAGGCAGATTGAGAATAGGGGCTTTCAACTAAAACTTCAAAGGTTATATTCGGGGCTGCAAATCCCACATAGCAAGACAAGTACATATAGATGCCACTCGTCAAACATAACACTATGACTTAAATACATCTGTTGGGGCGAATTACTTTAATTACATACATACTTTTATATGTATCCTTTTCAAGAAAATTGATACTAGATCTACAAGGATGTATCTGCACAACCTAAGTGATGTAACTTTGCTGATAAAGGAATCTTTTCTTTTAAAATTTCTATATTCCTTGCATGGCAAACAAGATGTCTGATTGTGAGAACTTAACCTTAGATTAAAAGACTGGTCTGATATTAGAAAAATGTAACATTCCCTGGTAAATAATTTCAAACCTTAGAAATGCATACCTTGTTAAGATTCTTATTAAATTGAAATGGGAGCATTATCAATCATATCTGTAAAGAAACAGTCAGTGCTGCCTTACTTTTTACAAGCATCCTGTAAATTGCACAACTCATCTGGGCCTACAACACCAACACTGAAGCAAAAGATTAAGATTTCAAAATCTTCACTAAGGGGAGTAATTACCTCCAAACAGCTTCATGGTTTTCATGTGGGAAATTTTTTTTTGGAAGAGTTCATTACATAGACTTTGCTTAATCCAAGAAGTCTTTAGTGATTAGCAAATGACTTTAACAAGTTCCTATATGTACACAAGGGAGCTAATTTTGAATGAGAATGAACCATTCACATCATCATCACTCTATATTAATAATAACAAGCTTATCAATCTATCACAACCAGCACATTTACCTGGAGGAAGGAGCATGAACTGACCAGCCAAAGTCTGCAATTTTAAGATCTCCTCGAAGATTGAGCAGGAGGTTCTCTGGTTTAATATCACGGTGAATGACCTTCTTTGTGTGACAATACCTGGTAAGACAGTTAAGAAGTTAGGTCTTGTATAAATCTAAAGCAGTCCAAACACAAGGACACTTTTCAGGTTTGAAAACATTTACAAAGTAAACAATTAAGTTAACTTTCAGATCTCTTTCTTATTCTGTAATTAAAGAATGAAGAAATTAAGGAAGAATCAACCTTTCACTCTGATCTTACAAACCCATAAAATTGCATATTTAAGTCAGGAAAAAGGAACACCTTTCATTCTGTAATATTAACATCAGAAGCTCTTCATTTAATAATGGTTTAATTAAGAACCACTTTGGTAAGGGATAGATACACATGAAACTTGTTTATAAAATGTATAATTATTTACTAAAGTCAATATACCAGGCCAAGGCCAATGAAGAGTATCATATCTCTTCTTGGATTGTGTTTCTGCCTAGCTCCTGGCTTTATTTGCATACATCCACTCTTTAGCTGTTGTGCATAATGTAATGAAACTGCATATAATAATTTAGGGATACGTGAAAGTCATACTAACCTAAGCAGAGGAAATAAGAGAACTACAATCTACTACAATGCAGTATAACTTACAGTACATAAAAACATTTATACTGAAGCAATAACATAGCTTCGCAAGCCTACTCCATGAAAATTAGGCACCCCTACCATTTTGCCAACCTGCAAGTTTGCAGGTAGCAACCTCAGTTCTGCAAATCTAAATTCTAGAAAAGTGTTTGCCTATGTGTGCTTGTTTCAATCCATTTAAATATAATAGGAGTTAATGATTATACATGGTATTTTGTGCCTCACCCTTAGCAGGCCATTGGCAGATGGCAACTCTAGCACAATGTTTTCGGAGGCTCCTACCAAATGTTCCTACTGACCACTTGTACATAGTGTCTACCTAATATTCCTACTGTATCTACAACTAATTTTATTTATTCCCCCCAAATAAACTCATTATGGGCCACTGGGGCTCGTTACAACTTTTCTCCCTTCACACTTTTTTTCTTACTCTCGCTTTATATATTTCATAATTAAGGGTATGAATAGCAACATAATAAATCCTATATATTAATAATCTTAAAATGAGAAATTAACAACTTACTTTAGTGCATTGGCAAGCTGCATTATATATTTTGCAGACCTTTTTTCATCAAAATGGCCATTGGGTTGAAACTGTAACTCCTTGTACAACTCCCCACGTGGGGCATACTCCAAAATCAGGTACACACGCACATCATCATGGAAGTACCCATATAGACGAAGGATGTTTGGGTGCCTGTCAATAATAGTTCCCTTAATCTGCGAACATTTAATCATAACTAACTATATACAGCATGGAGAGAATTCCAAAGATGCAACACTTATTTCACTTCAAAGCTTGGTGATCAACAAATCCAAACAAACAACTTGCAAATATTTGTCAAATTAATAATATAAATGTTTTATATCAATCAAACCACAGTTTTCAATCCAATTTTAGGTGTAATTATTAATTACAGGTTCTAAATTGTGTGGAAAATATCCCATCACTTATGACTTATCTCCACTGAGTATTCCTAAATACAAAGTATATCCCTCACTTGGTCTTCCACACACTGTTAACCATCACTACAATAAAATTCTGACTCATCAAAATGTAGATAAGAAGAGTTAGTATAATTATACAGTGAAGAAATAAGATGGCTCTCCAACAGTACACTTTCCAGTTAAGTTTAACTTATTAAACAAGTGGTATATTAGTTTTCCATTTGCATGAAAAATTTACTTGTGCCATATATTCTTCAAAATATAGGATTTGCCATTAGAAATGAGTGAACAACTGCTCATTAAAAAAAGAAAAGAAAAAAGAAAAAAAAAATATATATATATCTTTCTTCTTTCTTTCATACTATTCGCCATTTCCCGCGATAGCGAGGTAGCGTTAAGAACAGAGGACTGGGCCCTTGAGGGAATATCCTCACCTGGCCCCCTTCTCTGTTCCTTCTTTTGGAAAATTAAAAAAAAATGAGAGGGGAGGACTTCCAGCTCCCCGCTCCCTTCCCTTTTAGTCGCCTTCTACGACACGCAGGGAATATGTGGGAAGTATTCTTTCTCCCCTATCCCCAGAGATAATATATATATATATATATATATATATATATATATATATATATATATATATATATATATGATTCAACTTACCTTAGATGAGCTTGAATCTCTATTTCTCGCCTTAATTGGTGCTCAACACTTGCCTTCTGAAGTTGAGATTTAAACAAGACCTTGAGGGCTACAATATACTTGCTGCACTTCTCACGAGCCAAGTAAACATTGCCAAACTTGCCCTTTCCCAGAGGTCGTCCAATTTCAAAATTGTCAAGTGACCATCGATGCTTTTCTTTATCGCGACTGAGATTAAGAAATTATAACTATTGAGGTAAAGAAATTAAAATAGCATAGAAACAATGTCAATTTATAAAATTATTTGAAAAATTTCAGAAAAGTAAAGTTTATCTATGAAATCTAATAATTTTCTGTAGTAACTGCAACCTGCTCTACTTTTAATACAAACATGATAAGTGTTACCTTATTATTATTACCCTGACTAACAGGGTAACTTTTTCATTCTTTATATCTTATAAGTTATAAAATGTACGTTGAAAATAATAAAGTAATTTGGCTTACAACTAACAATGCTTCATCATTTAACTTCATCAATATATGGAAATGTATAGAAAGTAACCTTGTACATGTGTACCATATCTTTATTCCCATGTATGTATGCACATGCAAGCTAGGACATGCCATGTACCCATTCTATCAATCAGCCCCTAGGGTAAGACAAACAGCTGGGTGGACTATGGACTAGCTGTTGTAAACAGGATTTGAACCTATGTGGGTTTGATCACCACGTGGACCATGCATGTAAAAGTCAGTAATGCTAACTGCTGTACCATGGAAGTTCATGCTGCAACATACCCCTGGTTTGCAACATGCAAACAACACTTTTCAGCAAAACTTGCTATATTATACAATGAACATTAAACATTAACTACGGCTTACTCTGTGCTTCCACTACTGCTGTCAATGTCTTTTTGAGCCATCTCCTTTTCTTTAGAAACGTTGGATTTATTTGTTTCCTTGAGTGGCAGTCGCTGTGTTCCACTGCTGCTAATCAAGCCAATTGTGTTATTCTCCTTATTGGTCTGCATTTCCTCCACCAGATATATCAGCAGTTATACTGTCAAAGGAAATGAAATACAATTAAACACACCATCAACAGTAAGACAATTACTGGTCAGAAACAATTCATCACAAAATCAACCAAGTGAAATCAGCCAGAGGACCTCATCAGAGATAATGCCAGCAACTTCTGCCTCAACTAGATGACAAAACCACCAAAAGTCATGAACTGAAATTCCAAGATTTCTGATGTTAAGAAATTGAACATCCTTTTCATGTGTCTTGACAGTGTACTGTAGACTTTGACCAAGGATTACTATGTCAAACTATCATATCCAAGCCTTGTCTTACCTTACCCGATGTTTAACTAACACTAGTTCAGAGGCTAACTTCTACTCATGTGACTCAGTTTTTCACCTAGCATCCAGACTAACAGCCTCATCCACCAAGCCTTTTGATATTAAAGCACTCCAATCATCATATGTTGTGCAGCTTGGCTGCTCTGATACATATTAGGGAAAGCTGTCCAATAAATATATATATATATATATATATATATATATATATATATATATATATATATTTTTTTTTCTTTTTCAATTTTCCAAAAGAAGGAACAGAGAAGGGGGCCAGGTGAGGATATTCCCTCTAAGGCCCAGTCCTCTGTTCTTAACGCTACCTTGCTAATGCGGGAAATGGTGAATAGTATGAAAAAAAAAAAATTATATATATATATATATATATATATATATATATATTCAGTCGTCTTGAGGTGTTTCTATTATTTGCTAGTAGAAGGATGAACAGACATGAAGGTAACATTTCTGCTACTTTCCACAGGTTTCCTTCTATTCACCAATTTTTCAGTGGACTGAATTCATATATTCTACCCACTGTCATTCTAGCATGGAGGCATCATTTTAAGCGGATAGGGTACCGTTTTCCAGTATCTTCCATGCTTTTCCTAACATTATCAGGGTTTTCACAGGCATTTCACAATTCAAATATTATCCTTTCGGTAACTTTCAAACTTCTCAACCTTCAGAAACATCAGAAACCATTCCTTTTACCTTCTTATATTACCTGTAATCAATTGATTATTACCAGCTTTTATTTGGGTATGTTTTAATGGTATTAAAAGTGAACATAATATACATTCATATTATCATTGTCCAACACAAGACTCCGTCCGGCTGCCGGTCCGAGGTCGCTGACATTTCTTTATACTGTTTCTGTATTCACTAATAAACCTCAACACAAATATGTCCAATTGTACCTTAGATATAAGCTAATGATACCATTTTATCGATATATTAAATCAAGAACGAATGAGAACATGAAAATAGTGGAATACCTGCAGCACTCAGCTCCGTCAGCTTTGAATGTGTACGTCTGGAGATTTAAACCTGAGAGCTGGACGCTGATTGGTCGAGCCTCTGGGCTTTAAATATACATTCATATCACAATATTTTCTTTTAATCTTGTATCATACACCTTCTTTGTTGTATTACTAAATATATAAAATAATACAATGCAAGTATGAATATAATGTCACTTCATTCTCATTCTAAGCTTAGATACGTTCGGAAATCTCATCTTGCAATATTATCATTGATAAAAAGACTATACAAATTAGCCAGTTTCCATTCTCTATTTATTATGTACATATCATACTTAATATAAAACATAATTAATGATCCACAGGAAGCCTAGTACATTTAAAAAAAATTCACCTCAATTAAATTTCATACAAAACTTAAAAGAATTCATGACATGTCTAATTCTATCATGACCGAGATTCAAAGCTGCTCGATTTAGATATGTACAGTTCTGCTTAGATTTCATACTAGTTCTGTGTTAGTGCCTGAAGATGTGATATTATCAAGTAGTTGAAGATTACCGACACCCAGGGGATGCCATCTCATCAATTTCCGGTTCAAATCTAGGAGGTAAGGGCGCGCAAGTATCGGTTAGACATGGTTCAAGCTCCATTGATTAAAACAAGAGGAACTTTAAGTTATTTAATGTAAAGAATCAGATATTAATTGTTTGATGTGTGGCAGTAACAAATATATTTTTCGAATGTTATACTCCATTTGATTTTTTTTTTTGCTTGACTTAGTTTCAGCTGTTATTTTCTGTCTTACCTTTCATGAAAACAAGTATATGATCTTAGTTATCCTTGCCTGTCCTTACATATTAACCATAAGCTTTCTACATTTCTGTCCATCCTCCCCTCTTCGATTTACCCAAAGTGTACCTCGCTTGCTCAGTCTTATTCCTATTTACACCTTTTCCTATCACTGAACTCTACATCTAAACCGTTACCCTCTCCATTTTATGTCACCTTTGACCATTACCAATCATTTACGCTTTACACTCCATCAACTCCATACTATTCGTCCTTTAAAACTACCCCATGTTGAATATCATCCACCAGTATTCCTCTCGCATATTTTATGCTTCCTGGTATCTGCCCAACTTCCAGAATGGCCATCATTTCACCCTTCATTATCTTACATCACATAGTATTCCTCTGCACCTATCTACCCAATTTTACCGCTAATCTACACCATTTAGCAAGATGCATCATCTACCCCATCTGGCTCTCATGTCCATTTTGCCTTTCCCATGATACTTACCTCTTACCCATCCCATCTTATACTTCATGTACCAGGATGATTTAGTTTCAAAGGGTCAATACTTTATATCAGAAATATCATACAATAGATACTAAGCATCAGTCGTTCTTAGAAAAAAATATGAAATAGCCTAAATCAGGGAAATATAATCAGGTTTGGTTTGGTTTGGTTTTGTGATGTTTTAGATGGGTGATGCTTCTTTCATAATCCTACTTTATCCTGCTGTCCAAGGCTGGCTTACATATCTTGGGTATCTCTCTCAGACCATTTTGGTTTGTGTGTAGGGGCTCATGAATATAGATAAAATATATCCTCAATGAGGATGACGAGATGACAAAATACGCGAGTTAAGAGCTGTGCCAACCAAGAGGATGTGGGAGCACTGCATGGTCCCATTTCTTTTATGATTGTTTCTATGCAAAGCAAATATTCACTTCTATTATTTGGTGGTACAATGGTCATTCTGACAAAAATAATATATTTGAGTGGATCTGTAGGATTCTGTATTTGTAATATCTCTACAATGATAAAGGAACCAGTGTATTTGTGAACACATTACACAATCTCTCTTATTGTTGCTGATGTTGGTTAGTTGGTTATTTGGGCTTCAGGCTTGACTGTTAAAAAATGTTGAGTACTTTCACGTGTTCAAGATAACATGAAGACTGTGCACGTTCTAATTGCATATCATATGATCCTTCAGTCTTGCAGCATCATGACCATTAGTGAGCTTACTGTAAGTTGGGTCAAATTATCCCACTTGGTTTACAGAAGCCATACACCTATTTAAATTGAGCTAGTATTCTTAAAGAACCCATGATTATTTCCAATGACTCCAATCTTTGTCATGCTCATAAAATGGATACTAAGGTTGGAGGTGTTTTAACTAAGCAGTAACATAATCATGATTACTGATATTTTACACCGATGCAGATCATTTTGCCTTGTGTTCTCTACCTTCTATTGAATAAGTAAGATATGTAAAACTTTAACAACATAATCATGTCTTACTGTATGCTGAAACTTATGAGTAATAAATGTCCATTGTAATATCACTGTTAAACAAATAGATAAAATGAAGGGCAACTTTAACAGTTTATTAAGTTCATCAGTACATTTCATTATTATCATAAGGCTATGCATAGCTCAGAGGGACCATAAAATAATGTTTCGCATGATGTAGACCTTTGGAGATGTCACGCTTCTAATCATCCTTATAAACTGCTCCACAAGGGGAAATCTAAATACTAGAATTTCTCTTAGGACCAAAACCTACCACCGTATCTCAAAGATATATAAAATATTGATTTTTTTCTGTAAATATAAAGAGGATGATGTTTAACAATTTAAAGTTCCTCAAAAATTAGTATCCATATAAAACCAGACTTTGTATCTAGACTTTTACACTAATAACAAAAACATCTGACACAGTTATAATATAAATCCTAAGCTCTTAGATCACAATCTCAACAGTAGTCTACTTTGTCTTACATAGCAATTATATAAAGATACTCCGAATTCACTCTGGCGAATGATATCTAGTATTTCCAAGCATAAAGCACCATACATGACTAAGGTCAAAGATGCAGTACATTAATCCTGGTCTTCAGGGATGATGTCACAAAGATATTCAACATCTAAATTATGCTGTATATCAGTGTTTTCAATAATGACTCACTCTAAAGGATCTTATGCTAATCAAAAGCTGCAACACAATGTTCCTCTTGTTGTTTTGAGGGGCTCAATGCAAAATTGCTACAGCAGGGACAGAAGAATAGTGAATAATGAGAAATGTTTCATTAATTATGTGTGCTCCCTTAATAAATAAATCTTTAACAGTGAAGAGTTTCAAATGGAATGCTCTCTTGTAGCTATTTCGCAACTCCAAAAAAGCTTTACTTCTTTTGCTATGAATTTATCTAACCTTTGGCTATGAATTAAGTAAACCTGAAAAGTTACTTTTACTATACAGTTCAAGTTCATAACTGAAAGTAAATGCCAAGCCAACAAAGCATATAAACCTAAAAACTTTAATGAAAGAAAAAAGTCCACTGTCTGTTGTAACACTAAAGATACAGGATGGGTTTTTCCAAAGAAAACCATATATAAAGGTTATCATAGGTGTTGAAAAAAAAATTAATACACCTGGGCTCAAAATGAGGTATGATTTGTCAAATACCATTAAAACCCATGAAGTACCACATTCAGTCCCTTATAAACATTATTCTCTCTGCCCACAAAGCTGCCATCTACTGAATGGGAAGCAATATTTCTGAAAATATGCCAGTTCCCATGACCCATAAAACCTCCAAAAAAGTATTCTACAGATCAATTCATACGAGCTCTTCTTCCACAGACTTTCTCAATCAGGCTGTTTCCTTCAAAACCACCACACTCTTCATATACATCTGGAAAACTATTATTCACACATCTATACTACCTATAAGTTAACATTACTCAACACACAGGGTGTTGTAAGTGAACGTTATTAAATTAAAGTTCAGTTTATAAGAGATATGGACAATCAGTGTAATATACCTGTAAATGAAGAGTAATTACAAGATGTAATTAGTTTAGGTAGTTTTGAGCAATGATCATAAGGATGGCAATGAGAAAACTAAAGTCCAGTATTGAATAAAGCAAGGTGAAAGAATTAGAGAAGCAACGTTATTTCTGATGAATAGGAGGACATTAAATGTGGAATATGTATGAAGCTTGCATAATGGAATGTTTGTCCAAATTCTAGGGTAATGATGTGAAACCTTTGTTACCATGGCTCCAGAAAGGCAAACAATAAGGGCAGTAGCAATGGACAACTTATATGTAGTTAGAATAAGAACAGATATTGTAAAGAACAGAGATGAGAAAAAATAGCCACAGAAGAAAATGTTACAAAAATGTATTGACAAATTAAGATAGTATGGTCATGTAGGATGTATGGATGATGATAGGTTGCCATAAAAGTTGACCCACAGATGCAGTGAATGAGATGTTTCAGATCAGAAGTATTTCATAAGACGCCAGAGGAATTATTGCCTGACAAGTGCAATGGAGGTGTGTTGTTTGTGAGGGTGGAAATGTGAATGAGGAAAGTTCCACAAGATGAATGAAATTAGTATGCAAAGCAAAAATATTCAGAGGCACTTATATTAGTGTGGTTATTGTTCACTTTAGCACACTGGCCTTAAGGTGAAGATATATGTGATTGAACTGAGAGGCTACATGTGCTCAATCCACCCTAAGTAAACTAAAGGAGTTAGAAATTTAAAGACAGATTGGGGAACCACATTCTTCTGAAGCCTTCTTCATCATATCTTCTTTCCCCTTACTCCTGTGAACCCTCCATATTTATAGCCTATTTCTAAATCCTTCTGAGGTATTTGTACTATAACTACCTGTTTATGATTATATGTGAGTTTCACTTCACACAAAATTGCTATCTACCCATCTGACAGACTTTTACTGTAAATGTATGATTGCGTCCTTTCAAGTAATTTCTTAGCTCTCAAGTGATATGTAGACTTTCTTTTCCCTTCTCATATGCAGCAGTTTCTGGTTCCTGATATGAATTTTCTTAACTCCCAACTTCTGATCATACACTTGCATTCCATTACCTTAAGCCTCTCTCCTACCATAAATGCCTTACTTCCTTATTTCTACATTCATATTTACCTCCTATCTTAAACAATCTAATTATTATTATGTATTTCATATACTCTACCAAATTCCCCTTCTAAACTGTGTACAGTTTACTGATTTTATCTCAAATCATGTATTTTCCAGCACACTTCTTTCAAGCTTCTCTTTCGTTTTCTATAAATATCTTTCTCACAACCAATTAGCAAACACAGAGGAACATACATAGCTAACAGAGCACCTACTTCCACACAGTCCTCCCCTAATTTAAAATTACACTTCCCCACCTGTTGATTCCATAACTGTTTGGAACAACTAACCTCTACAACATAATGCCTAAGTGCACTGCATAATCCTGACTGTTTTCCATCACATGAATTCTCATCATTAATGCACATTCTGGTTTAAAAAAATTTTCAACTTTTGTTGTCATACAAGGATATACTATATTAACCCTAAAGTACATCCTTCAAATATTGCCATTTGCTTATCACAATATCTTCTTGCCACATAGATATACTCCTCCCATGTTTCTTCAAAGTTACTGAAGAGACAAAAGGATGAACCAAATTTGGGACCTAACAGGTGACAAACCAGTCAAATAACCCTTTACAATAAACACTCAAGATCAGGTAATTAGTAAAGATGTTTTGAAGCCACTATCATTGTCTACATACACTCTTATACAAATCACCATTGTCTTTACTTAATCCATCTAATTTGAATCACTATTGTCTTTAGTCAACCCATTCACTATGGCTATCTGATGTTTATGACAGATTTTGTTTTCCTACTCATTGGTGCTGTCCTCTGTAAGAACAGCATCTTTGAAAATTCCATGCACACTAGGGAGGACTTATATGGGTAAGAATATAGCAACTGCCATACTACAGACTGTTAATATAGGCATGCCAGGTATCTTTCCCTGTGACTGGCTCTATTATACAGATAAAATTGGCGGAGAGGATTTATTGGACACCACCGACTCAGATATCTTTTAGGATAGAAATGTTGAAATTGGATGGACTGGCATACTGCCTGATGTGCAACAGTAAAAGAGAAAAAAAAAGGAAAGAGTTCTTACGATGAAGTGGAGTCTGGGCCAAGCATATACATAGATGGTATAGAACATCTATTACTTCATGATACGTGGCCATGGGCTTCCATGAATTTTATGCCAAGACAATTTAATACATGTAACTCTGCTTTGATAAGTGTTTGCTTACAATCATTTTTGAAGAACTGGATTATTTTTTGGAGCACAGGATTTTATTATGATTTGATGTAAAGTTTTATTGCTTTTTCATGTACAGTTTTTATGATAGTGACTAATTGTTACTGTGCCCACCTGAAGGTAATACATCCTGAGTTTTCATCATGCATTAGGCACACTAAATTTAAAGCTATGACTAGGGAAAATATGTATTTCTTTTTATATATCACAATATTCATGTCTCATGCAAAGAAACATTGGACTATAGAAAATGTTTGACAAATGCATTCTGCAAGACTGCTTTTGCAAGTACGGCCAGTGCTCCATTTATCTAATAATATGCTGCTTACTCCAAGTGATAAGCCACGGAAAGTTAACCTGCACTTGCTGATTTATGTAGAAAATTCAAGGAAAAATTTTATGCCTTCTTAAGAGCTGTGCATTGATGAAAGTATTATGTTGTGGAAAAGTATGCCAAGCTTTAAAGCAATCTTACCATCTAAACACCATCAAAATGGTGTGAAAATGTTTGCGCTCTGTGATGTTGAAATTGTTCATACCATGGGTTTCATAATACATACTGGAAGTGAAACCAAAAAAGAATGCGATGAATAACCTCAGACTGCTAGATCAGTGGTGATCATATTGCTGTTATCTCATGTTGGTTAAGGACTTATCTTTTATGTATATAATTAGTATTCTAGTACAAAACTGTTCTGTTACCTACAGAAACAAAATAAGAAGCATTTGATATGACAAATGGGAAATGTACATCTGCATTACCAAACATGAAAAATGGTGAAGTATTGTGGCATTGTATAAATGTTTTTTTCATAGTTAGGCAAAAACTGTGTCCCACCACTTAAAAAGACATGGAAAGACAAGACGAGCAGGTGAAATGACAGAAAAAAAAAGGCTCACTGTAACTGAATATAATTAAAAATGAAATCTGGATTTATGTGACATGCTGCTGGGATGTATGTGAGAAAATTCATTAGTGTTGAATGCATACAACACCTACCTTGTTAAATGCAGCAATAAACCATCAATGCTTGAGTTTAGCAGAACAAATATACATTGAATGATTGCCAGGTACTATAAGGGCCATACTTCACCTTGTGGTCATGCATTTCATCAAGACACTTTGTTGACAAACATTTTCATGCTCGTACATCGCTGAGGGAAAATGAACTACAACCTCGTTGCAGGTGCCAAGTGTGCTCACACACCACCCTAAGGCCAAAAGAATCCCACAAAAGACACTATATGTGAAGAGACTGTAATGTTCCTCTCTGCCTACACATATGTTTTTTTTGTTATACCAAATAAATTGGTAAGTAATATGTGTAAATATATGTACAATTATATAAACAGTGAGCAGAAATTACCCTTCACAATACCTTACATACATGTACTGTATAAATTAAAGGAACATGTGAATGGAGGCAACAGAAAAACTTTTATAAACTGTCAAGTGAAGATGTTTGTATATGATACGGCATAAACAGGGATGAGTCATATGCTAGAGTGCATCTACCACCCTAAAATTTCATCTGGTGGCTTCATCGTGCTTATAATAAAGTTTTACAAAATGGTAATGGTTATGTTGACAGGTATTGCTATTTTTTTTCTTTTTCAAAAAGCACTGTAAAAGGGATAGCCTCTTTGTTTAAGCCTGATGCAGTGAATGGGTTAATCTTATGAAATATCAATTTTTTTTTTCATAAAGAGTAAATCCTATGCTAACACAGCAGCCACAGCATGCTACTAAAGGACTTTTTTTTAGTTAAAACAGATAATACAAACTGAACTCATCAATCTGGAGTAATTTCAGGGATGGTAGCCCATATCATCAAATTCCTATGTTAAACTGTAGATTGATGCCAAAACAAGCCCTAAGAGAAAAATTAGACATTCTAATGTTGATTATAACAAAAAACAGAGTTATATCATCAGGCTAAAGACTGCAGTGCCCACACACTTTCAAATTAAAGAGGAAAATAATTTTCAGTGACTGGCCCAGAAGGAGCAACGCCTGAGACCACTTCTCTAATTGTACAAAACTCAGATGGAAACAAGCCATACGTAACTTTTTCCAATAGCTTTACTGTCCCATTTCTCTCTTAGAGGGAAGATTTCTCAATACATTCTAATACTAATCAATACAACTATGTACGAGGAAAAATGGAGAGAGAGAGGGGTAGAGAAAGAGGGACTGCATCTACAAGTATGTAGACTATAAACAGGAAACAAGGTTATGTAAAGGTATCATGACATTCTTATATATAATCTTACCTTCCAAAATGTTCCCACATTTCCCCTCTTGAAGTAAAATCCATCAAGAACATACAATGTATTGAGGTAATGAGATAAGAATAATCTTGCAATAACTGTAAAAAAAAATCTGTCCTGTACTTCTGTAACATTAACAGCATTACTTTTGATTTGTCCAGCATTTCACCTCCTGATATCTTAACACTAAGCCATGTCAATGAAAGTAAAAAAATACATGCATAAAACTCTAAATTAATGAGAATCTAGACAAAACATTGAAAACTATATATTGTATTCAAACGGTGAATTATTCACTACCATCCCCTTCTTCCCTCTCTCGCTGTACATTTGCCTCAGACTCCTGCTTATTCTCAGGGTAGTCATTGTACTTATCACTTCTCCCTATGACCCTGTGGGCTGGATATTTAACAGCATTTTTCTTCATCTTATCTACCACAGCAGCGGGGAGGTCAATGTGGCACTGTTCTGCGAGGTCCACTAAGTAGATTAACACATCACTTAGCTCCTCTCCCACACGAACTTTCTCCTGTGCTGTGAATTCTGGCAGTCCTCTTGTTACCTTAACATAGGATATTGTATGAGTACGGGGTAACCCATAAAATATATAGCACTCTCTATTCAAATCTTTACACAATCAAGTCTGAAATGTTGTTCTACATGTTAATATTATGCATCTGTTTCCTCAATATTTTAAGATAATATAAATTCTAATCCTCTTTGATATAAATTTTTCTTTTGCTTTCATATCAGTTAACCTTTACCACCTTAGTGAGATACCCTTAAGCATAAAAAAGTCGTTTGGCTCCCTCTGTTCTAATGTTTAGAATGTGTTATCAAGGAAGGGGAGGACTTACAGCCCCCAGTTCCTTGTAACAATTTAAGACAATAAACTAAGCCTTCCATTAATCAATTTTTTCAACTGTATTTTCTTTATACTGAAAAGGATGCTTTCTTTTCATAATAAAATATTTCACCATAATTTGGGTATCTCTGTACTTATTATGCATATTTTAAATTTTTTTTTTTTTTTGCTGTCTCCCGCGTTTGCGAGGTAGCGCAAGGAAACAGACGAAAGAAATGGCCCAACCCACCCCCATACACATGCCTTGATTCAATCCACTGACAGCACGTCAACCCCGGTATACCACATCGCTCCAATTCACTCTATTCTTTGCCCTCCTTTCACCCTCCTGCATGTTCAGGCCCCGATCACACAAAATCTTTTTCACCATCTTTCCACCTCCAATTTGGTCTCCCTCTTCTCCTCGTTCCCTCCACCTCCGACACATATATCCTCTTGGTCAATCTTTCCTCACTCATTCTCTCCATGTGACCAAACCATTTCAAAACACCCTCTTCTGCTCTCTCAACCACACTCTTTTTATTTCCACACATCTCTCTTACCCTTACGTTACTTACTCGATCAAACCACCTCACACCACACATTGTCCTCAAACATCTTATTTCCAGCACATCCATCCTCCTGCGCACAACTCTATCCATAGTCCACGCCTCGCAACCATACAACATTGTTGGAACCACTATTCCTTCAAACATACCCATTTTTGCTTTCCGAGATAATGTTCTCGACTTCCACACATTCTTCAAGGCTCCCAGAATTTTTGCCCCCTCCCCCACCCTACGATCCACTTCCGCTTCCATGGTTCCATTCGCTGCCAGATCCACTCCCAGATATCTAAAACACTTCACTTCCTCCAGTTTTTCTCCATTCAAACTCAGCTCCCAATTGAATCGACCCTCAACCCTACTGTACCTAATAACCTTGCTCTTATTCACATTTACTTTTAACTTTCTTCTTTCACACACTTTACCAAACTCAGTCACCAGCTTCTGCAGTTTCTCACATGAATCAGCCACCAGCGCTGTATCATCAGCGAACAACTGACTCACTTCCCAAGCTCTCTCATCCCCAACAGACTTCATACTTGCCCCTCTTTCCAAAACTCTTGCATTCACCTCCCTAACAACCCCATCCATAAACAAATTAAACAACCATGGAGACATCACACACCCCTGCCGCAAACCTACATTCACTGAGAACCAATCACTTTCCTCTCTTCCTACACGTACACATGCCTTACATCCTCGATAAAAACTTTTCACTGCTTCTAACAACTTGCCTCCCACACCATATATTCTTAATACCTTCCACAGAGCATCTCTATCAACTCTATCATATGCCTTCTCCAGATCCATAAATGCTACATACAAATCCATTTGCTTTCCTAAGTATTTCTCACATACATTCTTCAAAGCAAACACCTGATCCACACATCCTCTACCACTTCTGAAACCACACTGCATATTTTAAATATGCAAGCAAAATACGATTAGAATTGTATCCCACCAACAAGAATGCTTTTGTTTGTGTTCACTGTCACCACATTATTTACTGCACCCACAGTACTAGTAGGCATTTCAATACATCTGGATTATCCTCCAGGTCAAACAATTGCTAGATCAAATGATTTAAGGAGTAACGTACACAAACTCAGCACTCACCTATCCCTCCCAGTTGCACTTATTCAACTCCCCTTCCACTACATCATCTCAAGCACTCATCGCCACAATTTCTGGTAAGTCTACTAATTATCGTCTGCATTATCTATGATATGGCAACATTTGTTAAATCAATTAATTCAGAGGGTGATGCAGATAACCATCCCTCTCCCCACTAGTAATCCTAAGTCCTCCATTCCATACCAGCAGCACCTAAGGCCCTCATCATCAAGTTTCAGTAAAGTACCTTCTTCAATAGCTTTTTGCTAAATATTGTTCAAAGTACATTATGACTCATTTTAGCATGCTGTACTATATATGGGTAGAATGCTAAGTTGTTTCAGGTACAGTATAATCCATCCTTGTGTTACATAGTGAAAATATTCTCAAGAATGTCACATCCCTTAACACATGGGTTTCAATGTTACAACTTATGACAGACCTGACTTCCACCTGGTTGTCCAGGAGCATAACCCACTGGGAGTTGAAGCCCTCCTGTACTACTTACTCAAGTCCCTACCATTTCTAATAGCAATATCTCTAACAAGATGTCACATTAACATTAATAAAACAAGATTTTACTATATTTTTTTAGTTTTTGCTGGATATATTTTTGTCACAAAGCATAGAGCCTGAAACATCATACACTTAAAATACTCTTGAGGAGACTGCTGTTGTATAATTCCTTATGTAAATTACTCTGATATATGATGGAAATGATTCTTTAAGGTCTAAAATAATGTGCAAGAAAATTTGAAGTAAACATCCACAAGAACATACTTCACCACGCCACTGGAAAAGCTCAGACAATTCTCCAACTTCCCCCACCAAAGCGAGAAGAACATTACGTGGGGGATGGAACTGTATCCAGTCACGTTCCGAGCAAAAACTGTGCTGTTTTGCACGAATGTCCTCCAGACTGAGGTCAGAAGAGAATCTGGAAGGAAAAATATTTCTCAAGATCCAGTGACAACTAAAATTGAATAAGCACAGAGCAATTAGGCAGAGTAAATGTAAACTGAACTACATGACTTCAAAAAATTACAAATTTTGTTTACAAATTAAATCAAATACACAAGGAATTGCAACAGTAAAGAATGATGAATATGGGAGTCATCAAAACAAATGATGTATCAAGACAATATGGACAAGTAAAAGGATGTGGGAAAATTAAAATAAAAGAGTGAACTACAGTGAAGTGAATGGGAGATGCATTAGAGTAAGACCAAAGGTAAAGTGGGTGGCAAATGAGAGGGAATATATAAATAAATAGATATGTTGACCAAGGTGTCTCGTGAGAATCTTCTAACCTAACTGGATATCTCAGCACTAATGGAGTTCTGAATGCACAGTAAAAATGACATGCCTATATGCTGGATATATTTAAGTTAAAGTCCTCCTTCAGTCACTTAGAATCAAAATCAAAGTATTTTATCACATTATATAACATACTTCGATATGTTGTCACTATACAACAGCAACAAAGTAAATACTGTACAAACTGTCAAAGTGCTCTATAAGTATCACAACTGTTTGGTTTCCTATATTTGTAAGGTAGCATCAGGAACAGAAAACTGTGCTTTTGAGGAAAACTCTCTTTCAGCTCCATCTGTTCCTACTTTTGGAAAGGATATACTGTAGTACAGTAATACATGAGGAAAGGATTTCCAGGTCTCCCTCCTACACATACACACTCATACACACACACACACACACACATAATCTTGCCCCTTTTAGCTGCCTTCTTTGACAAACGGAAGATATGCAAGTAGAATAGTTCTCCCTTATCCGAGATGATAACATATGTTACATCATGGTGCTGAGATAATTTCTCAGTTGCTTTAAAAGCATAAAAAAATATTATTATTATTATTATTATTATTATTATTATGATACTTGAATGCCGTTTCCCACGTCAGCGAGGTAGTGCCAGGAAACAAAGAAAGGCCCATCCACTTATATACAAATATTTATTTACCTATTTATTATACTTTGTCACCGTCTCCTGCGTCAATGAGGTAGCGCAAGGAAACAGACAAAAGAATGGCCCAAATATATATATATATATATATAAACACCCATACACACACATATACATATACATACATATTATACATACACATACACAGAAATATGTATATATGAATGTACATATTCATACTTGCTAGCCTTCATCCATTCCTGTTGCTTGCCCGTCCCACAGGAAACAGCATTGCCACCCCCTACTTCAGCAAGGTAGCGCCAGGAAAACAGACAAAAAAGGCCACATTTGTTTACACTCGGTCTCTAGCTGTCATGTGTAATATATAAACACTAAAATACAATGGCCAACAACGAGACTCACAAGATGCTTTGAGGTTTACTGACATCTCAAGTTCAACTATATTCACCTAATTTTTGCACATGCATATTCATTCACATTCAGTCTACCATATTAATTCACATATCCAACTCATGTGATAGCCAATAATGTAAAAATTTAGAAATTATCCAATGTTATGTGAATTATTATGTAACAATTTTTCTTAAAAAATCTGTGTATATCAGCATGAGAAATGACCTGTAAAATATTATTTACAGTAGCTGCATAAGGGATTAACTCTAATGTACAAAGCTGCTGCTTATGAAACAAAATATTTTTCTAAACTGTATGTATGTATGGTAGTGGTAATATATATGATGCTTGAGTTATCAAGATCTTTAAGCTGAGGTCCAAATCTTCATCAATTGTCTAAAGTGGACACTAGTCTGGGCTCGATTACTACAGTACACTGCTAAACTTTACAATAAAAAGCAAAGAAAGAGAAGATAAAGAGGAAGGGCTGATATATCATATTTAAAACACACATAATGGAGGGTCTTTTCTTCTACGTAAATACTTTAATCTGACTTTTACATTGTAAGTCTTAAACATTTTCACTTCCAATTTGGAAATGGGCTCCTGTTTATAAACACATACCAAAACTGTGAATGTGATCTACACTTTTTGAAGATATTGGTAAAGAAAAGTAAAGAATAAATCCTGTCATCATTTCAGCACAATGAAATACAAAGGAAGCTTGCAGTGTGGTGCTGTTCTCTCGATATCTACCTAAACTCTTCTGCCAGATAATCATCAGATGTTCCATTGACGGTGCCATGTGCCATGGTGGGTCTGTCTCGGTAGCTCCAGTGTACAAAGAAAATCTGCAATCAATTATACATATCAATCAACATGAGCACTGTAAGTACTTCACAAAATTTCTTTTCTTAAAAGCAGAGAAAAACCTATTTATCTTTTGTTAACCTATTTTTTCCCCTCAGATACAGCCATGATTGGGACATATTTTGCCCGAGCCATATCAGTCAATACGAAAAAATTGTATCTATTAACCGTGGGCAAATCATGGAAAGGTTTGTGGCCTAGCTATAGAGAGGGAGCTGTGGCTTCACATGAGAGCTAGAAAATGGATGAGAGTGAATGTGGACTTTCTTTCTCTATTCCTGGTGCTATCTTGCTGAAGCAGGAAACAGTAATCAAGTATGAGAAGAAAAAAAACTCATATCTGCGGCAGGATCACAGTACATAATTTACTGTTTATGCAAAATATACATTATTAGAGAAATACCATGGTATCAGCTCCTCAGTATGATGGTATGACCTTCGAACACATCATGATCTGGCTTGACCCTTCCAGGTGTCACATCATCATACGTAGATGTTGTACCATTTTACTCTGGGACTGCACCATTGTGGTTAATGGTTAGCAGTATCAACAATGGATAAGAGCTGAATAATAATTATCTATTTCAAACTGAATTACAAAAGTTATCATCTAACTAAGCTTCTCCAAAAATCAATACCCATAACTAAATGTCTTACAGTCTACTGGTTTCAGGTCTGAAACCTTATGAAAAGAAACTGGTTGACTCTGAGCCACAATGGTGGTCCTTCAGTCAATGAAATGCTACCAGAAGCAGCATTTTCATCATTCAAGATAAATCCTCTTACAAGTAAGTTTGTTAATTTGAATATTATTCCTGCTGGACAATTGTCTGGTTACTCCTCTGTTTTGAAATAATAATATACTGACCTTCATTCATATCTAACTCAAAAGCTATCTTTTAGTAGACTGGATCTTACAACCTTCAAATTTCTGTTAACTTAATAGCATGTTTCACTGTTGCTTGTATCAAAAATCAGAATACACACATTTATTATGAGCCATGACACAGTATGCATAAATGATCAGTCTGAATTTCTTGGGACTGGGCAGTGCTTGAATTATTATCTATTCACTTATTGCTGTTTTTGTTTAGTGACTAATCTTTCTCACAGACCCACACTGAGGTTTGAACATTTCCAAACGTTTAATTGTAATGATTTTGTATACCAAACATAATTTCTAAAATTTACTTGCATTTAAACAGAAATGACATGAAAAATTTAAAAATCAGTATTCCACACACGTACCCAAAATTCTTCCCTGTCTATGCTTGCAAGAAGTATAAAGTGGACAAAAACTAAGGAGCATCACTGGGACTGTTTTTCATCCTCTCACAAGAAATAAGTTAATAGTAGGGAGGGTTATGAAATTTTGGGAAAATGGGATGTTGATCTACATAAAAGTAATTGAAACATTTCTAGAAGTCGGCATCCCAAAAAATGCTCTAACTTTGTCAAAGGGCAGAGATTTACCTTAAATTTGAATGTAGTTGAAACATACCACTGATATGGTTGTCTGCAGTCTCCAGACAAATAGTAAAGGATGTTTGCTAATTCCGTTTAAATCCAGTTGCAAAACTTTTAGTGCACTACCAACTGAAAAATCCAGATAATGGCTGATACTGCCAGAAAACACAAAACCATAACAATCACATATATTCAGTACAACTGAAAGTATGGTAAAATTTTACTTGCATTAGGAGGTTATCATACGTTGAACTACTATAAAAGTTTTCATTTTGTACATAGTCCCATATTTTCACTAACCTTCACAGCCCTCACCATTATCAATTTATCAACTAGAGCGAGATAAGAAATTATCCAAATCACACTTCCCCTCTCAATATATAATCTATATGAAATACAAACAATCCATTGGAAATTATATCGTATTCTACAGTTACTAAAGCAGCGTGGCCACAATAAAACATCCTCCAAATCTGTAAGTGCTTCTAAATCTCTATATATATCACTATGTTTATCAAAATCTATATATGAATTAAGGGGTTGCATTTTAATGATGAACCTTTGCCAATAACAACACATTTAATAAAATCGTACCCTCAAACCATAAGCAATGCTTTAATTCTATTCATTGGGACTATTGCTGGCTTATCAAAAGAATGAACTGATTAACTGAAGTTCACTTTGATAAATCAGTCTGGTTGAGTTGACCTCCAGCTGCATGGCTTGATGGCTAATCATGGACAACAATAAAATCAATCGCCTACGTAAAAATAAGGTGGTTTAATGAGTTGATGCTAAAATTCTCTAACGGGTTTATTGCATAAAACCTGAAATAACGAAAGTGCATTACAAAGTTGGACTTCTGTAATTCTGGAATGGAGAAAAAAATTATGAATACAGGGCCACTGTCCCCTTCCTGGATACTCCTGTTGACCCAAATCCTACAGGAATCAAACAAGCATAATTCTATCAGTATGTTCCTCACTGGAAAATTACTACGCGTTTAAATATTCCTCAATATGAAAGTAATCATTATACAGCAGGATGATCCACAGGGCCCTCTAGGGAACATATAATACCTAAATATACGACCAAGCGCCGGACAGCGTTACTGGACGGAGGGAGACCTTTCTTGTTTACCTTTATCAGCTGATGCTCAGACTGGAGGTGGCGTACACGTCCCTCACCACGTGCTTTCCACGTGAAGCCATGTATTTGACGTCCATCATCTTGTGCGAACCCTGTGAAGCTCATGCACACGTCCATCACCTCGTGTGATCCTTGTGAAGTTGACGTAAATGTCCATCAACGCGTGCGTTCCACGTGAAGCTGACGTACACGTCCATGACTAGATGCGTTCCACGTAAACCTGACGTACACGTCCATCACCACGTGCATTCCGAGTGAAACTTACACGTCCGTTCAACACTGAGCACGTGAGTACTACTCCTTGAAAACATTTGTAATATGAAGCAATGATATATATCGGAAAAAGCTTCCTTTTTCAAACTGTGATTTGAAAAACTTCCGTAGCATGATGCTACTGTCTTGACTGATGTAATTCTCCGTTGACAAAAGTTACAGTTCACATAAGGCAAGGACTCCAGACACTGTAGTTGGATGGACTTATGTCTGGAATATTTCCTGGTTGTCAAACCTTGCAAGGCGACCTTTGAGGATGTGGCCGGAGCATCACTTGGTTTGAATATTCTTGTTCCCTTGTTCTCAGAGTTAGTTTAACTTATTAGTTATTACTCTTTTTTGTACAGTGAAAAATCTTTCAGTCTCACATGAAGTTACGGGAGACCTGGGACGTACTTGTAGTTGTCCCCGACCTTCACAAGGGACGGGAACATCCATACGGAATTGGGCTCATGTTCTAACTCGTCATTCTTTAATCCAGCTGTTTAGGGGAAAATGGAAAAAAATAAGGATATTAAAGTGGAAAGGTCCATGGCTGGGAGGGAGGAAACTATACCTAGATAAATCATTGTTCCAGAAGGTTTTCCCCTCTTCGACGTTACCAATTTTTTTCTTTTTACGAAAAGCATAAGAAAAAATGAATGGTTTGACCTACGTGGATGAGCTGAATGACATTCGTGTTACAGTATTGACCTGACCTCCTGCTTGGTTAAGTTAATAAGTGTCGTGCATGTAATTACCTGACTTACTTGGATAGGGTAGTTTAATTGCCCACTTCAGTTAAACTAGTGACCTGCTTGTCTTGCTGTTGACTTGACCTACTTAGCTAGATTAAGTTTTTAAGAAAACTTCAAATAATGTGACCTGACTTTCTGTTTAACTAAATTCAGTTTTAAAAAGATTCAAATGTAATCTTAGAATCTAGTATGACAGCGAGGAATCACGTCGATAGGCTAGTAGGTGCAAACGTAAACATCAAATTGCCAAAGATACTCGAAAGATATAGTTTTGAGAAAGTAAATTGAAGTTCGCGTATAGGAACTTTGACCAGGGGTCGATTACATAAGATTTTTGTAGATAAGCGTGTGAAAAAGAAATGCAATCGTAAACAATGACTGAAATTTAATAGTAACACGAAATAAAATCAGGTATGAGTATCTTCATAAGATTTCTCTTTAATGAATGAAGCACATTATTGTTCATACTTTTAACGGACAGTATACATTATTGCGAGTTGAGACATGTATATAACTTTGTAATGTATGAAATGATCCAATTACCAATGTGTAGGAGATTATACAAGAGTTAGTGCTTAATCTTCTTAATTTTCTTTGATTGCTCAATGGTCAACATCGTTTTCTATGAGGGATGGCCTCCAAAGCGCCTGTGCCAACTTCTAAGCAGGCGCACCATGGCATTCCACCACAGTGTCAACAGATTGGTGCCAGAGGAAGCTAGTGTGATTAATTTCCTCCATAGTATTCCATATATATGTAACCCAGTGGTACTTGGTTCCTTCATTAGGTAGATACACTTGGAGGGGAGAAACAGGGGTTACTATGTGGCACCATGTCAGGTCGATCGGGCGGGTGAAGGGAACCATGTTGAAGTTGTCTCCACTGATGTGGTTCTATTGTGTTGTTGTGGTCTTGATGAAGCTCTGGCGTGTTCTCCTCAGTGCTCACAGCAAAACGTGTTCACCGCCTCTCTAGCGATATGTTCAGGTTTTATATTATGACGCATTTATTCTTTAGATTGTGTACTTTCCATGAATGTGTTTCCCATGAAGTGTTATCTGTGGGTGTTGACTCCTCACAATATGTTGTGTTCAGTGGGAGGTCTTCTCTACTGACAGTGTGGTTTGAAGTGCGATAGTGGGATGTGTTCAGTATCCAGTGTGATGTATTCATGGCTCACGAGGGGATGTGTTCAAGGATCGTACTTTTCTACATAAGAGGAGTAACGTCGTTCGCAAGGGTTATGGCTTCGCACTCTAAGGTCTTATCATCATATTTGAGGGTTGTGCCCAGAGAGTATAATGTTGTACCGTTGTAATAAAAGGTCGTTGAATTGTGTTCATGGTTCCTTCCGTCACATTCAACTATCCTGACGTCATACTTAAGGGCCATGGCGTTATATTCAGGGGTCGAACTGTCGTGCTGTAGGGTCGTACCATCGTGTACTGGGGTTGTACCGTTATGTTGTAGGGTTGTGATAAAAGAATGTACATATTGATGTCGGAGTTTGTCTTCGTCTTTAAATCAGACCTTGTTGACTTTGTAGTTCACTGTATACAATTATTGTTGTCTAGTTTGATAGCTATCATCATTTAGTCGTACATTTAGCGAAAATTTGAGCAATATGTTTAACAGTAAGAACAGAAAATAATGTATTGGTTGTTGAAGGCATGGGCGAGTGTTGGATGATGTGGGAGGGGTTCGTTGGAGAGGTTGCGGAGGGCTAGAGGGAGGGGCTGTCGGAGATGAAGATTTTGAGATCTTACTACATGGGGGAGAGGGTGTTCATTGCAGTGCATTGAGTAAGAGACTAGGAATATTATTAAAGAATTAGGATGATGTAGAATTTTGTAGTTGAGTAAGATGTTATGTTGGACACTGGTAATGTTATTGCTCGTTGCTTAAGATCACGTCATCCCTCGTCATGTGTTCCACAAATGTCTATACATTTTTTGTTACTTGTCTTGTAGTGACACCTACTGCAACTTGCGTCATATTTGCACCTTCGTAAATAGGTAAATGTTAATCTGTAATCATGAGACATTATCATCCTCGGTATAGTCTGGTCTCTGTCTCCTGAAGTGGCTTTTTATATATTTCAAGGGCCTCTGTTACGGGGTTCCAAAAGTTTATTTGCATCTTGACTTTAGAAATCGTGAGTGTAGGTCGTGTGACTTAGAGAGGCCCGTGTCGTGTGTGGCTCAAGTTATATGAGAGGGAGAGCTTCGTTCCGTGTGTGTGTGTGTGTTATGTAATACATCACATGACAGTGAGACTCTTTTTTTAATCCCGTGTCGTAGAGTATGGGAATCACGTGTCGGATAAGTCTTCAGAAAAGACTAAAGAAATGATGTTTACGGAAGAAACTGCCTTGGCTGTTGTGATTCTGAAAGTTGAAAGTATGTATACAAATTGGAAAATTATGAACAAAGCATCAGTTTGATCCCAGAACCAAATTATCAGTGATTACCTTGTTTCTTTGTTGACAGAGTTAGCAGCAAGTAAAACCAACTCCATTGCAAGGATCTTACAGATCGGTAATAGTAATAATATTGATGGCTGTTGCAAAGATATACAACTGAGAAATAAAGAGTTGAATAGATAATTGATCGGAGTTACACAGATAATAGATCTATGAAAATGTGATGAAATATATCTCTGAGGACTATGAACTGAGTGAGACGGGAACCATCAGGCTGACCACCAACTCCCGAGTGCGAACACCACCGATTGGAACCCACAGGACCCACCCCACATCCAACCCTACCCCCACCTTAGTTACCTGGTTGACCAACACTCACGTGTACTCCAGGATCGTTACCAGCTTCATCCACAGCAAGCAACCCTCACCAGGACCTGGTAAGCTGAGTCAGTCTTTGTTTACATACTTATCCATTGTTCATCCCTTTTATAGAGCTGCTGCCGCTGCTTCAGGGCTGCGCTACAGTCAGAAGCTGTGGGGGGTTGATGGACTCCTTTTGAAGTGAAAAGTTCCTCACCGAGACTATATACTCCCCGTACGTAAGCACACATGGAGCAGTCGACCTGATTCATGCACGGGCCCGCCCAAGTTCGAATCCTGGGTGTGGCTGTCGAACCTCAGCCAATCCTAGTTGTTCATCCTCTTCTCAGGGCGAGTCGATAGATGGGTACCTATGTATGTGTGTTTATACACATAGAGGTAAAGACCTGATATATATATATATATATATATATATATATATATATATATATATATATATATATATATGTATATATATATATATATATATATATATATATATATATATATATATATATATATATATACATATATACTTAGTTGCTGTTTCCCGCGTTAGCAAGGTAGCGCAAGGAAACAGACGAAAGAATGGCCCAACTCACCCACATACACGTGCATATACATAAACCCACATATGCACATGTACATACCTATACACCTCAACGTATACATGCATATACATATATACACATGTACATATTCACACTTTCTGCTTTCATCCATTTACGTCGCCACCCCGCCACTCATGAAACAGTACCCCCCTCCCCCCGCGCGCGCGTGATGCAGCGCTAGGAAAAGACAACAAAGGCCACATTCATTCACACTCAGTCTCTTGCTGTCATGTGTAATGCACCGAAACCTCAGCTCCCTTTCCACATCCAGGCCCCACAAATCTTTCCATGATATATCTATTTATCTATCTATCTATCTATCTATCTATCTTTGTATTTATCTATATCTATATCTATATATATATATATATATATATATATATATATATATATATATATATATACACACTAGTTGATGAATATTTTGATAATGGGAACCACAATGACAAGAGGCAATGAATTAATTGGTGTAAATGGCCATATTCTTTCCCGTAATACATGACTAACTAACAGTTTGGAGAAGAGTGATATCAACGTTAGTTAACGCAGGCTTAATGTTTGTCATACTTTTTTGTCCTACATAAATATGATTAATGGAAACCTTTTTAAAACTGATATTGTAAAGAAAGCTTTTAATAACATTAGATGGAAACTGAGTGAGTAGGAAGAAGATACAGGAGGTTGACAGTTGAAGGTAGACAAGTGGCGTGCCCCAAGGCTCAAGGGTCCATTGGTGTTGTTCCATTCATTTATTGTAGCCAGAAACAGGTGACGGGGGCCGTACGGCTGACGAAGGTGCCAGACTGGTACCAGGGCTAGGGTACAGACGATGGTACGTGGGTAGGGTACAGATAACGGTACGTGAGTAGGGTACAGACAACGGTACCAAGGTAGGGTACGGAGAGCGGACCCTCTTCCCTTAACGTCTTGGCTGAGTGTGTATGCCCTCACCGGTTGAGTGTAAGGAACGCACTCCTTTAGTGTGTTTCTTCTACTTTACCATTTAAAAACTTCGGAGAAGGATTTGAGTGACAGGAGTTGTCTTCCGTCTCCGTGATGTCGCTAGTGGGAGATGCTTCACGCTGACTCCACAAGAGACTGTATTACAAGTGTCTGGACATTATGTATTTATGTAAAGCTAGAACGATCCTGAAATAGTATAGTATTTTAGCTTTAGTTTCATACAAATGTACAAAATTAATGTACTTGAATACTGTTTGGGATACTTCAGTCTTGACCTAATGATAGTTTTATATGAAAAAAGACGTAATTTGAATAAAGTTCGATTTTTTTTAGTTTATATTTGAAAATTCATTCTTAAATGGGACATCGGTCTGAATTATGAGCTTCACACCTGTATGCAGTATGCATTAATGAACTATATTCGCTCTACATCGATTCCAGAATTGAATGACCTCATTAATGCATTTCAATAGCATAATTGATCATTTTCGAAACCTTACATGGTATCAGCGATTGGAGCCACTGTCTCCTCGTACAGAAAAAAAAAAAAAAATCGTGGATTGTATTAAGCAGTGATGCTCGTGTAGGCCAATACGTGACACAGGAGCCTAACAACAAAAGTAACAACAACTGTGTAATAAGTGGAATGTTTTCCACAAATACAAGAAAAAGCCATGAGTAGTTGAAATAGGTTGAAAAGGGCACTAGGATTAATGTAAACAACTTGGCAAAGGCATAAGTAGTTTGAACAGCTTGAATAAGGCATTACGAATTCTTTAAACAGGAGACAAAGGCATTAAAAGTATAAACAACTTTACAAATGCATGGTTAGTAGCTTAAACAACCTAAGAAAGTCACGGACAGTAGTTTAAACAGCTTGACAGACACTAGTAATTTAAAAAAAAACAACTAAGGTTTATGAGTTTTAAGAGTTCGTCAAATTAGTAGTTAAGGAGGCTGATTAAGGCATTACTAGTAGTCTAAACAGCGTTGTAAAGACAATAGTAGTTTAAACAACTTGACAGAGGCACGAAGAGTAAACAGTATTGTCAGCAGTTTGACGGAAGACACCTTTCGTAATACTAACAAGGAAATAAAGAAGACATCTGGAAAAAGAATGTCACAAGGAAGAACAAACGGAAGTTTCCACATCAAGAACACCTTGCCAAGGATAGGACGTCATCTGTATACAATTTCTCGCTTTCCTTGAGGCGATGGTAACTGGGTCAAAACAGTCTTACTCAAAGACCTTGACCTCCTGCATTATTATTGTTTTCCATTGTTCCCATCATTACTAATTCATAAACAAGAAATATGTAAATGTCCATATGTTTAGGCATTTATATATGGCTGGATTGAATCGGTAACTGAATTTTTACATGGAAATAAAGATAAGCCTGGCACCTCTTGCAACGAGATATAAACAATGTAATGGAGGAGGGTTGATCGTGCGTGGAAGGCTAGCGACACATGATTATTATGGTCATTAGTGAGTTATATGTCCTACACAGCTTGCATGCAAACAATCACAAGGTGAGTCTATGTATATAGTGTGTATTTCTGGCAGGGTATGCGTATATAGTGTGATAATATGGTTAAAGCAAATATGACTAAAGAAGAATGTGTATAGCAAGCTTGGAAATGTTTTTATATATCTTTATTTTATCTGTATGAAGAATTCAGATAAGTAACTGTAATTGTATATTTATTGTTATAGATAGATACGTATGTGTAACTCCTTGAGGAAATGTGAATGATTACTGTATTGCATTCCAACTGAGAGGAGAATGGATGCGGTATAACACCAGAAAATGATAATGGGGAAAGTGTGTATAGTATTGGTGTGTATTTGCCTAAAGTGTTGTACTTATATGCTTTCCTTCACAGTATTTGAACCGTAGGTATTCACTGATATGTGTATAATTGGTAAGGAAAATGAAGATAGTACTTACCATGTATAGATTATTGGGAAAGTGTTTACATATACCCATAATACGTAGATGGTCGAGCACGTAAAGCTGGAGTCTTGGGTAGACATTGGTTACCGGTAAATATTAAATATAGACGTTGGTAGGTTACTGAGTATACATTGCTAGGGATACTAAGCATAAATAGCTGGGATATTAAGCATGATTAGGCAAACGAGTGTTGAGATCTCATTTTCTTTCATTTCTTCCAATGCACTCCCCCTCTCCCACGCCATCCACGCCCCCATGCCACACAACCCCCCAACCGACCCCCCCATTGCCCCGTCACCACTACCCTCCCCCAGAACCCTCCTAACCGAGACCGAACTAGTCTGGCTTCGGCCGTGGTAACTGTAGGTGCATCACGTGCCTGGCTACCGCCCGCGGACACGCTCACCTGTCGGCGTTGCGGGCGTGGCCGGGGGGGGGGGGGGGGGGGAGGAGGTGTGTGGAAGCTGGGACACGGGTGTAGGAGGCCCAAGGGGCGTGGCCAGGGAGTGTTTGGAAGCTGGGGCACGGGCGTTTAGGGCGTTTGGAACCTGGGACGCGGGGGTACGGGGCCCGTGGAAGCTAGGGCACAGGTTCAGGAAGCGGTGAGGGGCGTGGGAGGCGCGGCTGAGGGTGCGGAAGCTGGTGCTTGAGCGTGGAGGGCGTTGGAAGAAATGAGGGCGGATGTTCGTGATGGAAGGTGTATGTGTGTGTGTGTGGGGGGGGGGGGGGATCGTGAGGGAGGGATGCCTCCTCCTCCTCCTCCTCCTCCACAGTGCTCTGCATCCTTCAGTGTTCCATGTCAGAGCGACGGGCGTCAGCCTTCAGTGTTACTTTCACTGGTTGTGTTGCTGAGGTGGGCAGATTAACCTTCCTCACACATGTGTCTGTGTGTTGCGGGATCGTACCGCGTCGTGCTGTAGGATTGTACCGTCGTGCCGCAAGATCGTACCGTCGTGCTGCAGGATCGTACCGACGTGCTGCAGGATCGTACTGTCGTGCTGCAAGATCGTACCGTCGTGCTGCAAGAGCGTACCGTCGTGCTGCAGGATCGTACTGTCGTGCTGCAAGATCGTACCGTCGTGCTGCAAGAGCGTACCGTCGTGCTGCAAGATCGTACCGTCGTGCTGCAGGATCGTACCGTCGTGCTGCAAGATCGTACCGTTGTGCTGCAAGATCGTACCGTCGTGCTGCAAGATCGTACCGTTGTGCTGCAAGATCGTACCGTCGTGCTGCAAGAGCGTACCATCGTGCTGCAGGATCGTACCATCGTGCTGCTAGATCGTCCCGTCGTGCTACGAAATCGTACCGTCGTGGTGAAGGGGTTGAAGAGGCCAGGCCTCACCTTACAAGAGACAGAGTCGTGCGGCGTTCACCTTTAACCTGCGCCTGTTATGGAACTCCTGTGCCACCATCTGGCTGGCTGGCCCTTGTATCTGTTGCTGGCGATCTATTTTTGTCCTTTCGTTCAGAAGCTCCCCCCCCCTCACCTTCGTTCTCAGTGGAAGGTCCCTGATGCGTTCAACTCTCATAGGTGGTCTTTGGGTTTAGCTCGTGGGGTCTCCTCTCTCCTCTTTCTCTTGCGTTCAATATTGATGGGTTTTGTGGTGCTTCTTCTTTTCGATCGTCTGTTATGAGTCATTAGGCGTTTTACATTATAAAACCGGGTGCGTTCAATTTGTATGGGTCTTGGTGTGTGTAAGCCGTTGTGATCGCCGTTAATCCTCTATTTTATGACCTAAAGGCTTTCCTCGTGTCTTTGAACGCACTCACTGTTGGCTTCCTAGATCTCTTTTAGAAGCCCCGTTGTGGCGTTCACTTCATTTGCTTCCTTGCGCGTTCACTTTTTTACTGGATGACTGTGGATCTTGCGAGAGAGAGAGAGAGAGAGAGAGGTTGTTGGAGGTGGACCTCTTTAACTGACCTGGAGGAGGGGGAGGGCCTTGGAGGAGAAAGAGAGAGAGAGAGAGAGAAGGTTGGAGGTGGACCTCTTTAACGGGCCTGGGGGAGGGGTGGAGGATCTTGGAGGGGTTGGGAGAGAGAGAGAGAGAGAGTTGGAGGAGGTGGACCCGTGAGGTGAGGCAGCCAGCTTTACTGGCCAGGAGCAGATCGATGAGATTCCCCCCTACCAGAGGCCAAGGTGACGACGGCCAGACGAACTGGGAAGAAAATGAGAAAAAGAGAATGGTCTTGCACGACCCTCGAGCACGACGGTTACGACCCTCGAGCACGACGGTACGACCCTCGAGCACGACGGTGCGACCCTCGAGGACGACGGTTCGACCCTTGAGCATGATGCTAGGACCCCTTGAGAGCGATGGAACGACCCTTAAACCGATCACAACTGTACGACCCTTCAGGACCACGGCACGGGTCAGGTCAAAGGCCAGTCTGTTACACCCAAGGGTCGCACGGACTGGATAGTTAGTGCTAGGTGACCTCACCATCACCCCCAACCACCATCACCAACACTAGGGGTACCATGTATCCTCAAACCCGCCACCACTATCACCAACAATCGTGAAGACTTTCGACTGTTGGGGAAGTGTGTCAGACGAGGCCGTCTCTCCCACACCCAGAGCCTACTGACGGAAGCTGCCCGAGTGGTGTCTCTGCTAGAGGGGGGGGGGGGGGGGGGATTGTTGTGCCCGTTGTTGTTGATGATGGGGGAGATGGTTGTTAGAAGACTAGGTTGTTATCGAGGATATTGTTGTTGAAGGAGACGGTCGTTTGGGGAGGAGAGAGTAGATGAAGAAGATGGTCGTTTGGGGGAGACTGTCGTTGAAGGAGATGGTCATTTGGAGGTATCGTTGTTGGGGAGGGTATTGTTATGGAGGTAGGGAAGGTTGTTGATGGGATCTTTTGAATATAGGGTTGTAGGGGAGAGAGAATGGGTTTGAGAGATAGAAGATAGTTGCGGGGTTGTCTACATGTATGTACGGTATAAGTGACAGTGAGGCGTTGGGAATAAAGAGAAGCAGGTATGGCTGTTGCCTCACAATAACCCCTTCCCCTCCCCCCAACTTCGCGTTGTACAGCACGCAACACAGGATCATCGAAGGCCTGATACGCATAGCGTTATTCACTGTGCGAACGAAACCCTTCACCAGTGGCGGGAACCACCACTGTGCAGAATGTTTGTTTTTTTGTCTTTTTTTTTCAGTGGAGAGCAACGAGTTCATGTAATATGTAGACCTTATTAGAAATAGAGACAAAAGTTAATTACACGGGATAATCCCAGGGATCGCGTCAGAACTCTCTTCACATCCAAGGATATGGAAGGAAGTAGTTCGTTGGCATTTTGCGGTGTGGTATGGTAGATGGCTTGATAGCACCCCAAACCTCTTTCTTGTCGTCGAAGTACGATTCTTTAGGGATCCCCCACCTCTTGACTGGCTGCTCGAATATAGCCTTGCTGTTGTCATAATCCTCGACCGTAGGCACGTCGTAGCCATTGACCTGGAGGATGCCTTTCAACTTGAGGGCGTAGTCCTTCATGTACAGCAGGTGATCCTGTATACAACGGCGCTTGTATGTTAGCTTGGAGCGGGTGCCGTGTTTGAAGAAGTAGTTATCGTAAGGGTTCTCCTTGACGTAGTTACAGCGCCACTGTTCCCTCATGTAACGGACGTACTGCTCCTTCACGTCGTCAAGGGCCGTCTTGACGAAAGGGTTGAGCTTCACCTGTGTTTCGGGGTGGGTGGGGGGTTTATACTGGCTCCCGTGAAAGTCCCAGGTGGTATCGAATCCTGGGGATTTGACGGAGTACCTGTCGTACTTGGTAAAGTCGACGGAGTTGTCACCACCATTGTGGGCCAGGAAGACTGGTTCGTCCTGGTCGTGTGAGTCGTAGAGGGCCAGGTACCTGGGGTTCCTCTCCAGGGTGAACCAGTGGTAGGTGTCGCTGGAGAAGCGGAGCACCTTCCCGAGCTCGATGTCCACAGCTCCATCATTCGACAATATGGACAGGGTGGGGTTCCCTCCATTGGTCATCACACCGACCACACTGATGGTGGACTTGCTCAAGCCAGGAAGACCATAGCTCGACCCGGCATCGGGCAGCTTGTACATAGGCAGCGTGGGTTTGCCGCTGGCTAGGGAACGGACAAGCTCGTAGTGCCTGATCATGAGGTCTTTGGCGTCGTTCAGCTGATACAGTGAGGGAGCCTTGACTTCCCAGGGCGGGAGCTCCTGTATGGTTTTGTGGAGGGTGGTCCGCAGCGGCGGAAACCGAAAAGCACTCGTGACCGACTGCAAAGAGACGATCCCCAAGATTATGAATTTAATGATATGATTCATGATTATTTAACCCTATGTGCTTTTTTCTTTTGGAGAAGGTTTACACCGAAACGAAATGGGCGTATGTGTCTGTATGTGTATGTGTGTGTGTGTGCGTGTATGTGTGTGTGGGTGTGCATGTATGTGTGTGTATTTGTGTTTGTAGTGATGTTGTTAGTCGGTTATCAAGTATCTTAGTTGATTCTTCTTTGTTATAAAGACTTTCTAAAAGGGGAAACAAAAGGAGTCATGTGTGTGCGTGTGTTTGTGTGTAGTGATGATGTTAGTTGGTTATCAAGTATCTTAGTTGATTCTTTTGTTATAAAGACTTTCTAAAAGGGGAAACAAAAGAAGGAGTCCTGTGTGTGCGTGTATGTGTGTGTATTTGTGTGTGTAGTGATGATGTTGGTTTCACAAGTATCTTTGTTGTTTTTTCTTTGTTATAAAAACTTTCTAAAAGGGGAAACAGAAGAAGGGAGTCATGCGGGGAGTACTCATCCTCCTCGAAGGCTCAGATTGGGGTGTCTAAATGTGTGTGGATGTAACCAAGATGTGAAGAAAGGAGAGATAGGTAGTATGTATGAGGAAAGGAACCTGGATGTTTTGGCTCTGAGTGAAACGAAGCTCAAGGGTAAAGGGGAAGAGTGGTTTGGGAATGTCTTGGGAGTAAAGTCAGGGGTTGGTGAGAGGACAAGATCAAATGGAAGTGGTGAAGAGCTTGTAGATTTATGTACTGAAAAAGGAGTGTTGATTGGGAACACCTGGTTTAAATAGAAATATACATAAGTATACGTACGTAAATAGGAAAGATGGCCAGAGAGCGTTATTGGATTACTTGTTAATTGATAGGCGCGTTAAAGAGAAATTTTTGGATGTTAATGTGCTGAGAGGTGCAACTGGAGGGATGTCCGATCATCATCTTGTGGAGGCGAAAGTGAAGATATGTAGAAGCTTTCAGCAAAGAAAAGAGAATGGGGTGAAGAGAGTGGTGAGAGTAAGTGAGCTTGGAAGGAGACTTGTGTGAGGAAGTACCATGAGAGAAAGGCTGTGACTAACTCCGAAGAGACGATCCCCAAGATTATGATTTTAATGATGGGAATCAAGTTTTTATTTTACACTTTGTCCTTTTTCGTTTGGAGTAGTTTTGCACCGAAACAGAATGAGTGTGTGTGTGTGTGTGTGTGTGTGTGTGTGTGTGTGTGTGTGTGTGTGTGTAGTGATGATGTTGTTGGTTCAGCAAGTATCTTAGTTGATTCTTGTTTATTGAAATGGGTTGGTCACATGGAGAGAATGATTGAGGGAAGATTGACGAAGAAGATATATGTGTCGGATGTGGAGGGAACGAGAAGTGGGAAGTGTGTGGTGGGGTGGCGACGGAAATTGATATGGGCAGTAGGTATGAATTATGCACATGTTTATATATGTATATGTCTTTATATATATATATATATATATATATATATATATATATATATATATATATATATATATATATATATATATATATATATATATATATATATATATATATATATATATATATATATATATATATATATATATATATATATATATATATATATATCCCTGGGGATAGGGGAGAAAGAATACTTCCCATGTATTCCCTGCGTGTCGTAGAAGGCGACTAAAAGGGAAGGGAGCGGGGGGCTGGAAATCCTCCCCTCTCTTTATTTTTTTTTTTCCAAAAGAAGGAACAGAGAACGGGGCCAGATGAGGATATTCCCTCAGGAGCCCATTCCTCTGTTCTTAACGCTACCTCGCTAATGCGGGAAATGGCGAATAGTATGAAAGAAAGAATATATATATATATATATATATATATATATATATATATATATATATATATATATATATATATATATATATATATATATATGTATGTATGTATATATTCCCCCTTTTAGAAAGTTAAAATACAAGGAGGGGAGGGTTTCTAGCCCCCCGCTCCCGTCCCCTTTAGTCGCCTTCTACGACACGTGAGGAATGCGTGGGAAATATTCTTTCTCCCCTATCCCCATGTTTTGGACAATCACATGTTTACCAAATGGCGTCCTAGCTTCGTCTCTTTGATGTATATCAACTGACTGTGCACTTGGGAACTTTTCGTGTTTCATTTTTCCCGTGGACTCATAGGAATATCTTGATCACGCGCAAAATTGTGATCCTTTCCAATATATATATATATATATATATATATATATATATATATATATATATATATATATATATATATATATATACGTTGAAATGTATATGTATGTATATGTGCGTGGACGTGTATGTATATACATGTGTATGTGGGTGGATGGCGAGGGGGCTGGGTTCCCATCGTCACTACTGCCCCACAAAAAATAACTTCTCTGCTTTTCCGTATTTACGCATTATTCACACACACACACACACACACACACACACACACGGACGGACGGCCGTAGCAATCATTTAAATGGTGGAGCGGAGCCATCAGCCGCGTCTCTCTCTTGGACATTAACGAAATTACTTCACAATATGAATAGTGTCCGTCTGTCTGCGTGTGTGTGTGTGTGGGTGTATGTTTGTATGTGTGTGTGTGTGTTTACCTGTGTGTATATGTGATTCTGTACGACAACAAGGGAAAGTATTATCAATCCAACTGTTGATCAGATCCCTTCGTCTCAGTGTAGCCAAGTCAGCTGAAGGAACTGTGCCGAAGTTTCCAGAAGGCCACCAAGAGCCGGGCAATTTAGTATTCCAATTTGTAACTGGTAAATGGCATTATTCATCCTCTTGAGTACGGTACGTTACGGTACGATCCCTGAGAAAACGGTACTATTGAGGCACGGTACGATCCGAGAGCATGACGGTATTCATCTTGAGCACGGTATGGTATAGTCCATGGGCAGGACGGTACTGTCATTGTGCACGGTACGGTACGTGAGTACGACGTTATGACCCATTGATATGTAAATTAATGACATATCAGATAAAGGAAAGTATCAGTAGTAGTGACAACAATGAAATCTTAAAAGTATACAAATTTGTCAGTAAATTGTTTAAACTTAATGCTTATTTCCATTAAACTGTCGGACACACACATATACTCTCACACCGGTAGATTTTCTGCGTGAGTATCGGCGTTAGCAACAAGTCAATGTACCAAGCAGTCCCATGGTCAAGTGAGACTAAATTGCGAAAAATACAGCGGATAAACCACAGTGACTTTGCAGAGCACGTAGTGCAGGAATGCAGTAAATTTGACCACCAGCTCCAAGTGGACTCTGACGTTTTTGTATACTGCAATTTGTGCACTTAGCGTCGCCTTCACCCCAATCAGAGAATTACTTGATCTTTTTTTTTTTCAGTCGTTGTTGGTATGCTGCTGGCGTTTAAAACGGGTGTGTCCCTGTAGATAATATGAGTAATGGATTCTGTGGTGTTTTGCATCGCTCCGAATCCGGGTTACTGGTTCACTTGATACGCGACCAAAACATTTCGATTAAAAGTGCTTTTTATATAATGAAGTTTGAATTGTACCAAATGATAGAAATTATTTTGCTGTAAATTTTCGTTTTTTTTTGTTCGTCTTTTAAGTAAGATTGTGAACAAGTCATGGAAGAAAGGTTCAAATTTATATTGAATGATTTATGTGAAGCTGCTGGTGCTTAGGCGCGCGTGTTCATGCGCGGAACACCTTGAGCTATGACTTCATTTTTTTATGCAAGATACACCCTATACAGGTAGCGGGGGACGGGGGGGGGGGGAGGCCCGTTGTGTCCGTACAAGGAAATAAGATCGACCAGACTGAGTGTTAAGTATATCAAGTAATCGACGCCGAAGCCATGAAAACGCGTTGAAGATAATCTCTTATTAATGAAACTTTGCCTGGGTTTGTTTACATCGAGCGAGAAGTGTTCGAAAACCATGTCTGCCTTCGGTATCCTTCATTGACTACCATCATCTACTGTGGTATGGAAGTATCTCGCGTGACAAGTGTTCACGATGGCTTTCGACAGTGGTTGATGAGGTTTCGGTATTTATTTTGGTTCGCGCTTATTCTCACCTAGTGATACCTAGGTCGGGTTATAGGTCGAGACGCAGCCTTGATCGGTACGCTTCCGTGCCATCTGCGTCATCCATTGTATCGTAGTTGGTGACCAGATGAATGAGATGTAACAACAGAGAAACATTCTGCCATTCGACATGATTCCTCATTGATGTTTAATCTCGAGAAGCTGTGTGTCGTCTTTGTTGTCAACCTCAAGAGATGGTGACCCTTCTCCGAATCTGAATTCTAATTGATCCTGTAAGTGAGTCTGCTGATATCCTCCGTGAAAGCAGACTCTTCATTCATCAGATGTCATATTCATTCGCTTGATCATCTTTAAGTTGCAAGTTAGAATTCCTGTTTATATATATATATATATATATATATATATATATATATATATATATATATATATATATATATATATATATTCTTTCTTTCAAACTATTCGCCATTTCCCGCATTAGCAAGGTAGCGTTAAGAACAGAGGACTGGGCCTTTGAGGGAATACCCTCACCTGGCCCAGTTCTCTGTTCCTTCTTTTGGAAAATTGAAAAAAAAAAAAAAAAACCGAGAGGGGAGGATTTCCAGCCCCCTGCTCCCTCCCCTTTTAGTCGCCTTCTACGACACGCAGGGAATACGTGGGAAGTATTCTTAATCCCTTATCCCCAGGGATAATATATATATATATATATATATATATATTTATTTATTTATTTATATATATTTATTTATTTTGCTTTGTCGCTGTCTCCCGCGTTAGCGAGGTAGCGCAAGGAAACAGACAAAAGAATGGCCCAACCCACCCACATACACATGTATATACATACACGTCCACCCACGCAAATATACTTACCTATACATCTCAACGTATACATATACAAATACACACACAGACATATACATTTATACCCATGCACATGATTCATACTTTCTGCCTTTATTTATTCCCATCGCCAACCCGCCACACATGGAATAACAACACCCCCCCCCCCCCCTCATGTGGGCGAGGTAGCGCTAGGAAAAGACAACGAAGGCCCCATTCGTTCACACTCAGTCTCTAGCTGTCATGTAATAATGTACCGAAACCACAGCTCCCTTTCCACATCCAGGCCCCACAGAACTTTCCATGGTTTACCCCAGACGCTTCACATGCCCTGGTTCAATCCATTGACAGCACGTCGACCACGGTATACCACATCGTTCCAATTCACTATTCCTTGCACGCCTTTCACCCTCCTGCATGTTCAGGCCCCGATCACTCAAAATCTTTTTCATTCCATCTTTCCACCTCCAATTTGGTCTCCCACTTCTCCTCGTTCCCTCCACCTCTGACACATATATCCTCTTGGTCAATCTTTCCTCTCTCATTCTCTCCATGTGACCAAACCATTTCAAAACAACCTCTTCTGCTCTCTCAACCACATTCTTTTTATTACCACACATCTCTCTTACCCTATTATTACTTACTCGATCAAACCACCTCACACCACATATTGTCCTCAAACATCTCATTTCCAGCACATCCACCCTCCTGCGCACCACTTTAGCCATAGCCCACGCCTCGCAACCATACAACATTGTTGGAACCACTATTCCTTCAAACATACCCATTTTTGCTTTCCGAGATAATGTTCTCGACTTCCACACGTTCTTCAAGGCTCCCAGAATGTTCGCCCCCTCCCCCACCTTATGATTCACTTCCGCTTCCATGGTTCCATCCGCTGCCAAATCCACTCCCAGATATCTAAAACACTTCACTTCCTCCAGTTTTTCTTCATTCAAACTTACCTCCCAATTTATATATATATATATATATATATATATATATATATATATATATATATATATATATATATAAAGAAGTCGCAGTTATTTTCAAAAACTGTGATTTTGATGAGAGAAATTAATCTATATATTTAAATGTTTTGTTCGTGAAAAGGGACATCTGTGATGCATGTAAATGTTATGTAAATATATTTGCACCAGTTATGCACTGGGTATTTCATTATATGTCTAGGTTCAATAACTTACAGGCTTATTTTTGCGGTGATTGTAAAGATTTTTGAAATTGTACTTATTTCAAATTTTGACCTCAAGGAATTTTTCGGTCTGATACATTCAGTTTGAGTTTGAACTGTATTTCTCAATGATAGTTATTAAAGACAAATTTGTCGGATATTTAGGGAAAACTATTTTTTTGTATATAAAGCAAAAGATTAAGGGAGAACTGTACATTCCCAAGCTGGTACCAGACACTAGAGGTGTCTGGCAACTTGCATGTCTCGCCACTCCTTGTTCTTCTAATCTTGTTGGACGATTTTCTCTCTTTCTCTCTGCCTCTCCTTCCTTCTTTTTCGACGAGAAAATCTGTTTCTTGTCATCAGTCCAATGAAAGTCACGGAGAAGACTCCGATAAAAGTTAATGCAGAATTTGCATTCGTGATCGGAACACGCCATCGAAACATTCGTAGGTTGCCCGAATCAGATTTCGGTGATTTCAGAATAACCCATCTGTACTTCACAGTCTTATTATACTCGGTTTATTTTAGAGGAGACATTGCCCTTATGATGTGCGTGAGGGTTCGCGACGAGTTTTGCCAGCCGTATAATCCCGGGCAGAGTTTATTCCGTGACAACATGGCGTGTTGACAACGCCAGCCATCTTCCCACACACACCACAGGGGTCACCCGAACGCTACTAACTGACTCCGGGGAAATAAAAGTACATCAGTGATTCATCTAAGTAATGACAGGATAGTGCTTAAACCTCGGTAGTAATGATCGACTAACGACGGCTATTGACTTGAATTCGAAAAACAGGAATTATATGTTTTGGCGAATTCAGGAGCTGATTTGATTTGCGGTTTTGTAATCACTGACCTGAATGGCTTGTTGACATCTTTTCCCAGGATGATCGGATTTCATGGCGCAGGAAAGAAAAAAGAAAAAAAAAAATAACCAGAATTTACCATCCTGTAGACGCACCCCGACCTGAGTACACACACACACACACACACACACACAGTAGATGACCATTGGCTATGTCCGAGAAAGTAACAAGGTCATTTAAGTTTGTCAGTTTAACTCCAAGGCAAACAGCAATATGGTCGTATCTTTATACTGTAATTCTTTCGTGGGACTGCATGAAATAATTCAGTTACGTTGAAGATACGTGATAAAGAAAAGAAGAAAACAAACGAGACAATATTGTCTTTCACGAATTTTCTCATGTTCTCAAGGCTTGGCAACACCCTACTGACGTTTTCACTTGTGACTAACGCGAGAAACAACGAAGAAACCCCACAAGTCTAAGTTGGACGGCAGGAAACCCCAGGGTGGGAAACCTGTGCTGGGGGCGAGGTCAAAGGCCGCCAGAGGTCACTTTCCTCAGCCGGGTGGTTAGGTTAGGCCGGGCAGGAAGCCCGCCATCTTTCGCACCTAAACTTCTGCTGATGCGCAGAGAATGGCGCTCCGGGAAATTGTTATTTACAACTCAAGAAATAACTAGACTCTCTCCTTCGTACTGCATCCAGCAGTGGTATTTGCTATGTGTTCCTTGTTTTGAATTTTGGTTTATTGAAGATGGATACAAATGTATATTATTACTAAATACGAAAGCTGGCCAGGTTACGCACCATTGTATTATGTGTTTGTAAAAGATTTTTTTGTATGACTAAAGTGGGTTTAGAGATCAAAAGTATGGTGTATTATTTGCTTCTGTTTTATCATAACTATATCGCCTTTAAGTAGACTTAGTTTAAAAGGAATAAAAAGAAAAAAATGATTTTATCAGTGTAGCTGGATTGGCTGTGTACTTTCCAGTTTATCTTTGTTGTTCATCTTTAGTAAGATGTGTCAGTGTCAAGAGAAGGTCAGAGCGAGAGTTTCGTGTGTGTGTGTGTGTGTGTGTGTGTGTGTGTGTGTGCATATTTTTACATACTGGGAGAGAGTTTTATACTTATGAGGTCCCGACTTTTAACCTCTTGTTATTTTTTCCTTTTTCAAATGTTTTCAGCATTTGTCGCTTCTTCAGTTAGCTTGTTCTGTCCACCTACTGTTTTGAGACATTAGTACATGCGTGCATCTTTGCCATGAGTGCCATGTGTTCTTTGGGTGTTATGTTCTTCAGTATCTCTAAGAAATGTTCATTTTTCATTGTCAGCAAGTGTGTGGCTGCCTTCTTCCCCAAGTGGTTTATTTCTCTTCCTTCGGGTACGCCCTTTTCTTGGTCTCCTTTAAACCTTCTCTATCACATCTAAACGTTTCCTTATGGTTGGCGACGACGAAGATAGATAATTACGCTTCATCTCCAGATCAATAGATAATACATGACCTCCATCCTCAGGGTCCATATACTTAACTGTTGCTGACATGTGCTCAGCCAATTACTTCCTGCTCATCCCAGACGGTCATTTACAAGCCATGATTGTCAGTGATACTAGCCTGTAGTTAAGACCAAGTTATCTATTGCATCGTTAAGATGTATCTAACAATTGCTTCCTCTGTCTCTCACGGGGCCGATCCCTCCCTCCCACCCTTCCTCAAGTACGTCAACAAGATCTCAAGTGGCAGGTTAAGTGCGACTGAACACTCTGAGCAGCACATGGGGCCAGATGCCCACAAGGCCGAGGACTGTATTAGAGATCTGGATCCTTCAAGAGCCGATTGAACACCATGTATAATGATGTTAAAGGCTTTCCATGACCTCGCCTCCATCTCATCTAGGCATCGCTGGAGGCCAAGTGTCATTAATTGTTAATACACAGCCGACCGCTGCATTCACTTCTTCACAAAACCCTTGTGCTTGTGTCTGTCTTGCTTTCACTGGTGGTAAATGTGTGACACACGTGTTTATTGAAGTGGTCAGGATTTTTCTGCCACTTGTCCACAATACTCTATTATCATTTTTCCCAGTTCTGCTGAATTCACCTCTCTCTCTCTCTCTCTCTCTCTCTCTCTCTCTCTCTCTCTCTCTCTCTCTCTCTCTCTCTCTCTCTCTCTCTCTCTCTCTCTCTTGTTTTCTAAACGCTACATTGACAACGCACTATATTGGATATGTGAAGAGATAGAAATACATTGTTTGGAGATCTGATTTACGTTGTTCCACTACAGTTTCGGGCCGTCTATAGAAACACTCTTCTCAGGTGGTACGAGCAGAGACCCGGGGGGGGGAGGTGATAACATGTAAACTGCCTCAGGTAAACCTTTTGTATTTGACGTGTGTGTGTGTGTGTGGTGTGTGTTTATGTGTGTGTGTGTGTGTGTGTGTGTGTGTGTGTGTGTGTGTGTGTGTGTGTGTGTGTGTGTGTGTGTGTGTGTGACACTGGAAGGCTGGGCCACCCGCCACACGCTGTTACGTTAAGGCCCGAGTTGGCGACTAAAAGGGGAGGGAGCGGGGGACTGGAAATCCTCCCCTCTGTTCTCAAAGCTACCTCGCTAATGCGGGAAATGGCGAATAGTATGAAAGAAGAAAGATATATATATATATATATATATATATATATATATATATATATATATATATATATATATATATATATATATATATATATATATAAGAAAATGCTAATGCAAGGAATTAGACTATTTAGAAGTACTTACCCCAAGATTTAGCAAGGGAGAAACATAATCATGAAACATACCATCTTTCCCCACCATTTGCTGTGCCACCACGTCTAACATAACTGTCCTGACGACTAATTTACTGGTAATTTTACCGGTAATTTCCCGGGATAATTTGGATGCAGTCTGGTGTACCGGATACCCCCGGTCATCTGCCACTCGCGGAGGTGCCTTCATTTGTTATTATTATTATTATTATTATTATTATTATTATTGTTATTATTATTATTATTATTAATTATTATTATTATTCCTGAATAATAGCCCGAAAAGAAGTTGTGTCCTTTTAAATCTTCTTGTCACATTTTCTTCATAAAATAGAGAAGTTTGAGTTAAGTGTAATTACTATAGATATGCGAATAATTTGACTTTCATTCGTTGCAATTTGAACGTTTTTTCTCTGTTGGGCAAATATATTGACCTGGCAACGACATGGACAGTAACCAAATGTACGACGATGAATAGTTTGTATTATATAAATGATCCAGTTTATACCTACCTCATAATGTAATTTATTCATGATTTCATATCTTCCTTTTAAACGTAACATTTAAGTAATGGATAATAGACTTTAGAGAAGTTTAGTGTATATGCAGAGATGGTTCTGGGGGTACGCATTGTGTTGTTATTTTGTTAAGCGAAATTATTGTGTTGTGTCGTATGGCCACGACACAGGAGGGGGTTTGATGTCTGATTTAAACTGCCGATTACGACCCTTGAAACGACGGTTTGACCTTTGCAAACGACGGTACGACCCTTAGGGTGATGACGTAGTCATGCTGTGGTGATCAAGGGGTTAATTAATCTTATAACGATATATATATATATATATATATATATTCAGGAACATCGCACACACACACACAACTGCTCCACTGACCGTGGCCTCCATGTAGGAACACCTGCACACTCGCACATGTGTTGGACGAGGGAGCAGGTGTGTCACATGTTCACATGCTGAAACACATCTATGACTATTCACCCCAGTTTTTCTTCATCGCAACAATCTTTTAAAACTCGCATTTCCGTAAATCATTATATATATATATATATATATATATATATATATATATATATATATATATATATATATATATATATATATATATATATATATGTCTAAGTTTATTTTGCGTGTGCATTATCAGTTTGTATAGTTTGTCTGTACGTATTATGGATAATGTCTGACGTGTAGTGTTTATATTTATATCACGTATATTTATATATATGTTTATAGCGTATAAGAACTGTGGGTTGTGTTTGTTATCTGTAAGTCTCCTGTGAGGTACGTACATTGGACCGGCACAAACCGGGTCCAGTTGCGTCCCGGGTCAGAATTACCACATGTGTTAAAGGGAACGTACAGTATGCACCTGCCTGGCTTACACACACACACACACACACACACACATAGAGCTAGGCTAGCCTAGCATACATTGCTTCGGCTAGGGTGGCTAGGATAGATTATCACACGAATGTTTTGAACAATTTAAAAAGGAAGTCTTACATCAATTTTGATTTTTATCTATTTTAAATTGTGACGTTTTCCCTGCGGCTTCTCTCTCTCTCTCTCTCTCTCTCTCTCTCTCTCTCTCTCTCTCTCTCTCTCTCTCTCTCTCTCTCTCTCTCTCTCTCTCTCTCTCTCTCTCTCTCTCTGCGCTGTAAGTACGAGGCAGCTTTACGTAAAGCTTGCTATAATGCCTGAGGATTGGTGGTTGTTAGTGGTGTAGTTAGGATGGGAGGGGCCTGGTGCTGTTGGAGAGACGGGGTGTCAATCATGTTGGGTTTGGGGTGGGATCGTTGTGGCAAGTATTTATGTTACATTCTGCAGGTGTTGGATGTTTGTGGCCACCAGGCAGCTGGCGATTGTTCTGACGGCTTAGCTCTGTCTGCCTGGTGTATACAGTGTGGTTGACTTTGGTCTTGGAAGGTTGGGTGACCAGGTGATTCAGCTGTGGTTTGATATGGCTCGGATGACTTGTTTATAGAGTAAGCTGATGATGATGTTTGAGTTGATGGTAGTTACGTCCTACCCACTGTGGTTGGAGTACTGTTGAGTGGATATATATATATATATATATATATATATATATATATATATATATATATATATATATATATATATATATATATATATATATATATATATGTGTGTGTGTGTGTGTGTGTGTGTGTGTGTGTGTGTGAACAGATCTAGGCTGATCTGTAACTCAAAAAAATCAGTCATTATATACAAAGAAATCAGAGACGAAGCTCAGCCAACTGGGACATTAAGTACTTGAGACCACGACGCTTTCAGACTTCCTCGCTCTTGAGGATCTTAATGAGGGGAATGAGTGTCTGGGGGGGGGGGGGGGAGGCGCCCCCTTGGAGGAGGGGTCTTGCTTTGCTTGCCCCCCCCCCCCCTTGTTGAACCTAGATTAAGAATGCCATTCGGTTGATCTGTAAAGACACAAATGTTGTATCTTCAGTAATGAAGATATTATTCTTCGTGAATGGTTGACGTAGATGGGGTGTGTGTGTGTGTGTGTGTGTGTGTGCGCATGTGCGGCCGTGATTTTGTTCGCCAGGTGGTTGCATGGTGACTGAGGATTTGCCGAGATGGTTTTTGTCTCTCCGGGAAGTGCCAGAAACCTGCAGCGTCTTGTCAGGGTTGCTTCTGTCTGCCTCCCCAGCTCCCCACATGCCAGCGGGAAGCCCTTGAAGTTAAAGGGGCACGTGCAGGCTGGTGGTCTCCGGTCATGGGGCGCGCCAGCAAGAAGGCGCCCCTGGAGATGTTCGTGTAGATGTTCGCTGGGCGGGTTTTAACCCCCCCTCCCCCGTCCTCGCATGCGCAAAGGCTTAAATCTCAGTCAGCTATTTTCTTTTGCCTTTAAATCCACTATTCTTTTGTTAGCTTCATGCCAGGTAAGGGTAAACTAGGTTTAGCGTTGGTTGTATAAGTTGCATTGAAATTAAGGTTTAGGTAGTGTTAATTTTAGGGTACATTAGCGTAGGTTGTGTAAGGGAAGGTTAGGTTAAGGTAGGTTGTTTTAGGTAGCATTAAGGTTTAGACCTGCAGAAGTTGGCTAAGATTGAATGAATCCAAGTTGATTACGTTATCACCCGCTAACGGTTGATTACGTTATCACCCGCTAACGGTTGGAAATATAAGGTTCATATTTAATTAAACATTCACAATTTGCGTACCTACGAAAAGCTAGCCTTATCTGTATTGGACGTTCGTTAATCCATCTGCATCATCTGCAGTCGTACGCATGCGTTGTAGAGCTGTCGGTGGGGAAATTTAACCCCTCCCTCCCCCCCAGATATGAGATCCGTACCCCATACATGGACGGATCAATCCTGTGTGTCATCTGACCATTTGTTAAGAGGAGAATATTCGTCTGAGCACGACTCCCATTTTCTTAAAGGCAGACTTAGCCTTAGATGCAATATCGAGGATTATTGTTGTGTGTGTGTGTGTGTGTGTGTGTGTGTGTGTGTGTGTGTGTGTCTGTAGATACGTAATTATAATCTGTAATGGACTTGCAGAGAACACTGTCAGAGGTCTGCTATCTCGTAGCCTCGTATTTCTACGCTGTCCGTGTTCATTTGAACGGGTGCTTGTGTCTGTAAGTCTGTGTTGTCTGTAAGGGGTAACTCACCCCCCCCCCTACCCTTCCCCTCCCCCTTCCAGAGAGCGCCAGTGATCTACCCGGAAATGACCGAACACGCCGGACCAGCCCCGGAAAACCAAACATTGCGTTTGATCAGCTGTCTGGTTGGGGGGGATAGTGAGTGGGGTGTTTGTAGGGGGTGACTTGTTGGGGGTTGATGTGGGGTTACCTGGTGAGGGGGAGGAGGAGGAGGAGTCTAGTACGTGGGTGGAGGAGGAGGAGGGGTGGGTAGAGGGGGTTAATGTAGAAGATATTCATTGTTTACGGTAACGTATTATTCACCACTTCGTATCATATGCATTGAAGATGCACACGAGGACCTGTAAACATAAAGGATATAGAAAAAAGGTGTTTATAAAAAACAAAGTAGTATTAGATTCTCCACCAGGGCTTTCAGTTTTAATGAAGACGAGCGTGGACGTGAAACAAATGACATTCTGCATTATTATACTTTTCCCTATACAGATTTATGCATTTGGGAATATGAATTACTGTCACATTTTAATCTGACAACTGCAGTCGATATTTTGTATCATAACATTCAGCTGTTCAGCAGCAGGGAAATACTCTTATACAGTTCAGTAGTATTCTCAGCGACATTTGTTTTGTCTTCATAAAAGAAATTTGTTCCTTATAAATTTCCTATTAGTTTCTTGTCTTTTTTTTTTATATATTTTTTTCCATATCATATTTAATCATTTTTAGGGTATATTTTTCCTTTGTTATGTATATAAATGAACATATAACGCATGGATGCCGAAGATGATTTAATCAGATAACAGTGAGCGCAGAATATACATGTATGTTAATTAGTACATTTATTCATCTTTCGAATTGTGAAATGTTCTAATGAATCAGTCATCTGCTCTGGCAGCTTACCAAGTCTTTTTCCAGGTAAAGTGATAATATAATCATCACAGTCAAGTTCGACGGAGAATATGAGTTCATGCTAATGAACGCCTGTGTGATAAATTAGTTAGTCTAATTTGCGGACGTTGGAATGACGGTCTGGGAAGCCGTGTTCGTACAATATGGATTCAGAATCCGGATTTTGTCTGTGTTGCCGGAATCCGACCAGAATCCTTCGCGCCACTAATGCTTACAATTAGAATAGGATAAAGACACGATTACGGAGACTTGATAAGTGAGTATTATCTTTTAATTAGCTAATCTGAGCCAACTTGACTTTACCTAACCCGAACTGAATAAAACAACATGTTAGAAGTATTGTATAAGTATATTCACACATTTTTCTTTTTAAACCTAATCTGTACAAAGCTAACCCATTCCAACAGTAACTAATAATGATCAACTTGCGCATCTTGCGTTTAAAAATCATGCCATTAAAAAAGAAAAAGAAAATTGAAACTCGGTGATATATATAGTGAGTAACGATTATATGAAATAATTACAACAGTTTTACTGGCCCGCATCCCCGAGTGTACAGGGTGCAGCCTACATCCTGACTACGCCGGATGTCAATAAACTTTAGAAAAAAAAAAAAGAAAAAAGAAAAGCCATCATTATGTCGGGGGAAAATCTGATTTAAAAGCAATCGGACGTGAAATTATGAGAGTTGTGTTCGCTGGAGTGTGACCCGCTGACAAAGAACACCCACCCTCCCCACCTCCCAATGCACGCCCTAAGTCGGGGTTGTGTTTTAAGAGATATTGCTTGGCCTCTGAACATCGCTTAGATACGTCCCCTTGATCTACACGTAGCGCCATCTTGCTGATTACTCTCTCTCTCTCTCTCTCTCTCTCTCTCTCTCTCTCTCTCTCTCTCTCTCTACTCATGATGGTTCAATAGAAACCAATGAAAAAAAAAAAAAGTAATCCGTAAATTATAGGTATTTGTTAAAAGATTAATTATATCGATTTTTTTATGGTAGAAAAAAAGGATAAAGTGTTTTTTTTACGGTAGAAAAATATAAAGTGGTTCTTCATGCCCACCCGTGATAAGATGTCAAGGTAAATGTATTTCAAAAGTGTATCGTCACACCACCCTGTCTTTAATTGACGCTAAGGGCATTTCGGTAGAGGTGACGAGATTGTCCCGAGAGAGAGAGAGAGAGAGAGAGAGAGAGAGAGAGAGAGAGAGAGAGAGAGAGAGAGAGAGTTCCGCCTCCCGCGTGGGTTTACAGAACAAAGGAATAATTGGTCCATCAGTTCCCTGAGATGACGTAGAAGATGATTGATTGACGTGATGTAACGGTCTGTCATCAGTGTTGGTCAAGGTCAGGTCTTGGCTGTGTTACGTAAATACAACTGCATCAAATAAGATTAAAAAAAGAAAAAAGAAAATTGTAAGTTGTTTTGTGGAATATAGTGATGGTATTGTTATAAAGCTTGGTTGAGTTAAGATTGGACGGGTGATTTAGCCTTTATTGACGGTACGACCCTTCAACGAGACGGCACGACCCATGGCTATAATGACCTTTGACCTTTGACCTGACCAGGTCGTCATTAAACAAGTGTATTACCCCGACATGCCATAAGTACAGTTGGGGTTAAATGATACTTGGAAATAGAGCCGGAAAGTAAAATATTCGAAGCCTCGGTCAAGTTTTGTGCAATACGGAAACTCACGCGAAGACGGTCGGCCATGTTTGTTGACCGAATCATTCTGAATACGTGAACGAGTTGATGGGAATGGAAGTATGGGAAGGGGTTGAGGCCTTGCCAAGGCCGTACGTTACCCCGCCCATTCTTGACATTCCTGACGTAGATGATTATGTCAAGGGCGAGATTAGAAATTCTGTGGTGGTAAATATGTACAATGTTGCCAGTGACAGACGTACGTATTAACTGTGTGGCTGGCGCCTCAGATTCATGATAAAAAGGCAATCAATACAAAAGCATTTTTTTTGTGTGATGAAAATTTTGTGTTACTCGTAAATACGATTTTTTTTTCTCTCCTCTCAGTCATGATTTTTACCTAAGGATTGTATATTACATGTTATATACCGACCGAATTAGTACAATTTCCACTACTTTGAGTTGTAAAAGTCTTCCCCCCTCCCTCCCTCCCTCCCGTAATCACCTTCTGGTTTAAGCCAATTACAGGAAAGGTGACGTTAGTCTTGTTAGGTTATGGCAGTTCCAGTGGTGCTGGATGAAGAGGAATGGGGATGGTCTGACAAGGTTGTCTTCGTGTATCCATTATAACTACATGTCACTGTATCAACCGTGTATAGATGTAAACGATGGTTCTGTAATTATGGTAACACTTGCTTAACGACCCTTGAGTATAATGGCCTCGACCTTTTTTTGATCTTAAAGGTTCAGGTCAAGTGTCCCCCACGCCTTCCTATGTAAGGGTCGTAGTTGTGCACAAGGGTCGTACCGTTGTGTTAAGAGTGGTCAGGTAGTTAATTGTGGTGGTTAGGTTTTATAAAGGACTTAGCTTCAGCCGGGAAGGAGATAGCTTTGATAATTAGCTCTGTCTTAGCTTTGATGGAAAGCTTGAGGATAAGATATGGTTGAGTAACATACACAGTAACGAATTACCATGTACGACCCTTTACAACGACGGGGCGAGTCTTAGCAGGTTGTGATAGGTGGCATCACAACCAATAATTGGTTATAATAGTCTTAAGATTATGGCGAGGAAGATCTTTTTTTTTTTTTTTCATGGTAGGGTTGTGTCCATGTGGTCACGTGGTGTGAGGAAGCCATTGTGGCGATGAGGTACGCTGGGGAACCAGAGAAGTTGTGGTTATCGCCAGGAATTTGTGAAGGCCGGACGTATTGTGGTTTGTGTTTCCTCGACCACCACAGAGGTAAGGGGATACACACACACACACACACACACACACACACACACACACACGGGACTCCTTGGTTTACTGGTGAGCGTTATTGACCGCGAATCAACGCGGGTCCGGCACGGGTTCGAATCCTGGGCGCGGCAGTCTGTCCTACACCCAGCCCAGTTGTTCATCCTTCCCTCGGGGGAGCGACCTCATCACAACCCTAATGATTCTAGACCACGGTGGTGACGTCAGTACTGTACTGACCGTCGATAGATAGATAGATAGATAGATAGGTAGGTAGGTAGGTAGATTTCCATTGTTAAACTTATACATATGTATGATGACTTAGGGAAAACACTAAATATGTTTATTTGTTTAGTAGGGAGCCACTTGTGAGGGATATAGAGGAAACACCAAATATGTTCATTTATACAGTGGTGGAGCCACTTGATTCATAGGGGAAACACCAAATATGTTAATGTATATAGTGGGTGAGCCACGTTCTTCATAGAGGAAACACTAAATACATTAGTTAATACAGTGGGTGAGCCACTTTATTCAGAGGAAACACTAAATATGTTAGTTTATACAGTGGGGGAGCCTTTTTATTCAGAGGAAACACCAAATATGTTAGTTTATACAGTGGGGGAGCCACTTTATTCAGAGGAAACACCAAATATGTTAGTTTATACAGTGGGGGAGTCACTTGATTCAGTGGGAGAGCCACTTGTGAAGGATGCATGCATAATACGTCATACCCAGAGGCGCGCCTGTGTAATGGAGGATCATTTTCTCATGGAATTTGGGATTGAGGATGTTACGTGGAGTGTGAAGGGCGAACGTAGGGTGCAGGGAGAGAGAGAGAGAGAGAGAGAGAGAGAGAGAGAGAGAGAGAGAGAGAGAGAGAGAGAGAGAGAGAGAGAGAGAGGTGGCTGTCTCTTTAGTGTTATATAACGGAAGCCATATATAGAGAGGGAAGGGGGGGGTGGACCTATGATGGGGATTGTGTGGTGATGGTGAAGTGATGGTGATGGTGATAGTGTAGTGATGGTTTGTGGTGAGGGTTGACGTTTTGGTTATACTTGTGATGCCGTTGATAATGATAATAACAACAGTGATGAAATAATAATAATAATGATTAATGATAATGATAATTTGGTAAAAGATGATTATATTAATAATAATGATAATAATAATAATAATAATAATAATAATAATTATTATTATTATTATTATTATTATTATTATTATTACCATCGGTTTACTGGATTAAGTTCTGCCAATTCTGAAACTGTAGATATGTTACACACTGTAGACATTGTGACTACAGCGAGGGGAAGGTGTTTAACAGCCTTCACACCAACATTAGGTTGTTAGTCTGGCGATTACTGATGGTGTTGACAGTGGTTGGGATGGGACTGTTGTCGTAGCCGTCTGCACCAGCTGGGATGGGCTCGGTGTGTTTGTGGTGACGACCTGCAACTCGGGGACGAGGGATCTCTGGTGGCAGGTAACGGTGGCGGGGAGGGTGCAGGTGATGGTTGGAGAGAGTTGTTGGTGTATGAGAGAGACTGAGGGAGATCATGGAGGCTGGTGTTGGAGTTAGTTCCTGTGATGGAGATGGTATTGATAGGTGAGGAAGTGTTGTAGATAGTGTTGGTGATGGTGATGAGGGAGTCTGTGTTGGAGGAATGGTCATTCCTGGTTCTGGTTTGAGGCGATGGTGTCAGCCGTGGTATGTGTGTGGTAGAGTGGCCTGTGGTAGGCGCGGCGACGGTGGTAGAGGCCTGCGGTAGCGGTGATGGTGTCGGCGGCGGAAGTCATGGCCGCGGCTGCGGCTGTGACCTGCCGCGCCGCACAACTCATGTCACTTCCGCTGCTCCTTCCCTCCTCACCCCCCCCCCCCGGCGCTGTCCGCATACTTACCCCCCCCTACGTTATATTTAATCACACTTGTATATCACCTACTCCTCAGGAAAATGAATAATATATATAATCTGCTTGGTATTTATGATATAGTTAATGTCACGTATGTAAGTTCGCCAGGCGGATCTGACTTGCGACACACAAGTCACTCGGAGGAAACACGGCGCCATTAATGGTATCTGGCAACTGCCGGGGGTAGCGCACTCACCTGCTGTTTTTCCCATGGCTGACGTACGATAAACAATTTCCATGTTTCGTTAGATATGCCGACCATTGAAAAGATGACACCAAAAGCGTTATAATATATAATCTATATATACAATAATACATCGAGTATAAATGTAATATTTTAGTAAAACATGAGAAGAATGAAAAACCGCATCTTTCGTACCGTACGACATTCCCGGCGGCCAAGCGTGAGCGGCGGCAGTACCCCCGTGGACGTCGGCGGCATTGAGTGTCTTGACAGGTGTCAAAGTGTTCGATAGTTCTCCGTCCGTCGCTAGGCCTATATCTCTCGTATATTGATCAGTGGCAGCTTGGCTTGGGCCTGTGCATATCCCCTTGTGGAGATCAGTGACGTGTCTGTGATAATTTCCTGGATTTCGAGTTAATTCTGATGGAGCTGCAGGAGATCAGCGCGCTACCTCATGTGTTGAGGGTAAGTGGGAAAAGAGTAGTGCATGGCGGGGGTGTTGTAGGGCCTCACATCATATAGGTGCTTTACTGGGTTGTTGGGGGGTCTCACGCGAAGCAACAGCTCATTTTGGGGTTGTTCAGGGCTTAACAGCTTATGATGGGACTGGTAAGGGTCCAAACAACAGCACAAGGTTGGAGCATTAGGGGACTTCGGCACCAGCTCATTGTTGGGATTGTTAAGGGCCAAGGCAATAGTTAATGGTGGGGTTGTTAAGGGCCTAGGCAATAGTTCATGGTGGGGTTGTTAAGGGTCAAGGCAAAATAGTTCATGGTGGGATTTTTAAGGGCCAAGACAATAGTTCATGGTGGGGTTGTTAAGGGCTTTGGCAGTAGTTCATGGTGGGGTAGTTAAGGGCCAAGCAATAGCTTTTTGGGATATTAAGAGCTCAGGCAATACCTAATGGTGGGGTTGTTCATGCTTGGGGTTCAAAGGCCTTAGAGGAATAGCTGAAGTGGGGGTGTTAAGGGGCTAGGCAGTAGCTTGTGGTGGGGTTGTTAATGGCCTTGCCAGTAGCTCAGGATTGGGGTGTTAAAGGCCAAAATAGCTTATGGTGGTTTGTTGAAATCTCACCATACACCCTTCAGGATTTGCATTACGCCAGGTAGTGAAGTATTAGATATGTTAGAAATAGCTGGTGTTTCTGTTGAACAAAGAATTACTGTTCTACTGAGAGTTCTGAGTTATATGTAAATACATTTACCTTTACATCTTACTTTTCAGAGCTTCGCCGTAATACATACCTATAGTTAAGTGGTCCTAAATGGATGTGATTTCAGTAAGTTGTTAATATAAGTTTTATTGAGGTGGAAAAAAAAATGTGGGAACATCCCTGTGGCAGCAACAAAGACACACGGCGAGACCATAAATGTTGCAGTTTGATGAAGGTAATGATGTTATATGACTAACTGTTGTGGACTGTGTGTATTGTGTAATAGATACCATACAGTGGTGCTTGACCATGGTCGCCCCTCGATTGTTACATATCCTGACTGGTGTATACATAACTACATGTATACACGCAGATATATATATATATATATATATATATATATATATATATATATATATATATATATAGGTAGATAGATTTAGATAATAAACTCCGTAGGAGGCTAGAAGTGTTTTGATAAACCCCAATTCAAAGTTGTTTATCATATCTTATTTTGGTGTAAACTTATGGTATCCTGAATTAAGTGTATAAAGTACCTTTATGTCGTAGACATAGACCTGATGTAGATGATGTATGTACATAATTTTAAGTAGAAATAGGCGCCATATTGCTCAAAATTACTGTCAACAAGGATGGTTGGAGAAGCCATGCAAGAGGCGTGTGAGTGAGTCAGTCGAAGGCCTTCACCGAAGCTCCACCATCATGGCTGATGAAACAAGGAAATACTCATGTATTGTCCAGTTCCTGGAAAACCCATTGGCCAGAGTAAACTCATTATGTGCGTGGAGATAGTCACTAGTCCATTATATAAGTAGGATACCATATATATGATGTACCCTTTTCGTCATATTCCCAAAGTTGTGAGCCATCGATGGGCCAGGCTTTGATTTAAGAAGTGTATGTTTGTAAAGCGGTAGATTAAGTTAGGTTAGGATATTTGCTGGACTAAACTCTGTAGGGTTGATTGCAGGCGAGGAAAATTGGCCGTGTGTTCAATGGCAGACGCAAACAGACCAGACTGATCGTTAGGCTCGGGTTATCGATCCGTGCAGCCGTAACTTACCCGTAGAACCGCTTGATCTAGGTCGGTATTCACGCTCTTTGTGTGATTCCCTGTGTCCTTGACCTCTGACCTGTTGAGCTAAAAATGTATGGTGGACAGGTTATTATCCAGGGTACAGAGGAGTGTCGAGTGTGGTGGCTAATATCACCTGTTATCGGGTTCATATGTGTTATCAGGGGGAAAGACGAGACTAGGCTGTACCCACGTCATGGCTCGGGGTAATTAATTAGTCTCTCTCTCTCTCTCTCTCTCTCTCTCTCTCTCTCTCTCTCTCTCTCTCCATTCTTTCTTTTGCCTATTTTTGTGTTTAATGTATATATTTTTGTGTTGTATATATTTTTGTGTTTATTGTATAATGGTTTATTGGCAGTAGTCAGAGGGCGAAAATATGCGAAAAATATACACCAGTAGATATGGTGGATATATATCTTTTTTTTTTAGTTCAGAAATTAATAAGTTGAAGTTGATATATTGATCATTGATGATGGGATGGTTCTTCTCGTGGTGCGTACCATCTAACAGCTGGGATGGGGGTCGATTCCGTTTTGGTGCCGAACTGCAACTAGGGAAGGAGGGATCTTTGGCGGCGGAGTTGGTGCAGTAGTGTCTCCCCGAACTGTGGGGTGAATTTAGAGGTGATTGCCTTGAGTGATTTATTTAAGTTTCAGAAGAACGTTCAGTTCTCTGAATATTTGCCGTGTGTTTATTCCGTTTCATAATGGTTTATCTCGACATTTATTCTCATGTATATTTTCTAAAAGTCTTATAAACAAACGACTGATAATCATTAAGCTGTTGATGTAAAGCTGAAAGATAAGCTTGTGCAAGCGAGATGTATTTACCCCTGAATATTTAATTTTGTATTGAGCCCAGAAGATTTTATGTAAGAATTTGAATATCTTATGTATATACCGGTATGAATATATTATTAGTTATGTAACCTGAAGATCTCTTCTTATGGGGATACTGCTTTTTCAAGGCTGCACTCCGATTGAGGGCAGGGAAAGGTGGACACCTAAGTAGTTTCTGGGAGAATCTTCGTCTGGTGATGATGATGATGATAATGATATCCTTGACGAAGGTGACTTTCCCGTGGTCCAACACAAGCAGACGGAGTTTTCATTACACACACACACACACACACACACACACACACACAACACACACACACACATATATATATATATATATATATATATATATATATATATATATATATATGTATATATATTGAAAACTAGAGAGTAGGTGCTAGCGAATGAGGCCATTTCTTCGTCTCTTCCTGGCGCTACCACTTCAACACGGGAAATAGCGAATATATATATATATATATATATATATATATATATATATATATATATATATATATATGTGTGTGTGTGTGTGTGCGTGTATGCGTGTGTGGACGTGTATGTGTATACTTGTATATGTGGGTGGGTTGGGCCATTCTTTCGTCTGTTTCCTTGCGCTACCTCGCAAACGCGGGAGACAACGACAAAGTATAATCCTCTCCTCTCAATTCTAATTTTCCAAAGGAAGGAACAGAGAAGGGGGCCAAGTGAGGATTCCCCCTAAGACTCAGTCCTCTGTTCTTAACGCTACCACGCTAACGCGGGAAATGGCGAATATTATAAAAAAATTATATATATATATATATGTATATATATATATATATATATATATATATATATATATATATATATATATATATATATATGGTTGATGTAAATGAAAGGCAGTGGTTGGTTGTAGTAAAGTTTGAAGGCATTTCATGATAGCAAATGAATCAACGGTTTCCGGTGACGTCATACCTCTGGCGGGTACTGATTGGCTGCTACTCATCACTTGGTATGCTGCTTCAGCTAAACTGGTATCCGCTTGATATCCTGATCCCAGCTGTCGACATACTACTCCGCGGATCTAATGCTAATCGAGAGGGAGAATTGTAAAACTTGTGGTATTTTTTTTTTGCATGTGAAAGTCCACTGGGTCGTCTTTACGTCGAAGGCTGTTTAAAAGGTCCGCTTGAAATTTCCCTTTTACATCCTTAGCTGATTGTTCGCCTGCATTCCCCTGTGAATATTGTCTGGCAACCGTTCATGCAATGTTCCTCTTGTGAGAATTTGTTAATAATCGTATCTAATTACTTACAATCGGTTACAAATGGTCAAATTCATAAATATAGTTTCCTGGTTAATGCCTTGGGTAATGTTACGTGTGGATTTTCCCTCTTAAAGCCTCAGGCAGGGATACGCACATGGCGGCCTGTGACGTCACTCGGCTGACTCACAGGACCACTGTTGCCAACTTGTCATCATATTTTAATTTTAAAACAACTTTGCACGTGAAAGTATGAATTGAGTATACTCATGATAAAAACATGTCTATGAAAATGTGTAGGTAATGTTAAGAAAGGTCTAGAGGGGAAGATAGGAGAAGATCTGGGTCTTTTGGAGTATTAGAGCATCTTTAGGGCTAGGCCATGCCAGACCGGACAGCAGTCGGTACAAGGTCACATGGTGTGGTTTAGGCGTGGATGTCCACTCCCTCTGTGTGTGTGTGTGTGTGTGTGTGTGATTAACTACTTGTGTGTACAGAGGGACTCGCACGGCCCCCTAGCTGTTACCCCAATATATATATTTTTTTGTTACTGATCATATGACTTGATTCTTAAAGATGTCAGGTCAAAGGTGAAGCCATCACGACCTAAGTGTCATATCGTTGTGGTCACGATGTTCCACAGATGTAGTCTGTCCTCAAATAACTTGTTCCAGTCATTCCCTGTTCCGTTACCTCTAACAAGTAAACAATATTGTTTGACAGTTAGTGACATTTCTTGTGTTTTGTCCGTTGGCTTCTCTGATTATTATTGATGCTCCTTTTGAAGAAATTTGCTCACTTCTAGTTTTTTCACTTATTTCAAAGTGTAGGAAGAAGAACATGTTAGTATGGGCCTGTGGTTATGAGTGGGTATGCTTGGTTAGTTGCGTGCGTGAGTGTGATGAAAGGGTGAGTGTGTCTGTGTGCAAGAGATGGGTAGTTGCGTGCGGGGGTGGGGGTAGGGTTGGGGGTTGGGGGTGAGTGATGGACACATGCAGAGGGAAAGTGACCGCCCAGCCTTTCACCCGCAAGCTATACTCACCGGTCTGTCCACCCCGCATCCCTCTGTCTCCCCCGGTGTCTCCCCACACCCCTCTACCTCCCCCTGGTCTCCCAACACCCCTCTATCTCCCCTTGGTCTCCCCACACCCTTCTACCTCCCCCCCTGTTCTCCCCATACCCCTCTATCTCCCCCTGGTCTCCCCACACCCATCTCCCTCTCTGTGACCCCTCCCTCCGTACCCTCCCATCTCCCCCTCCTGTACCCCGCTGCCTGACGTAACCTCCCTCCCCCCACCTCACCCCTACCCCACCCGGCACCGTTGGGGCGACCCGCCAACATTGTCTTTTGTTCTGGACCTTTTCCTCCGTCAGGGCTGAAGGTTTAGGGCAGATTATCCGCGTTGGCTGGACTGAATTTAGGGCAGACTCCGGTCTATTATTCGATTAACATATGTTTAATAATAGTGCGGTCTGGAAGGTTATAGGTAGGGCATATTTCTGGGCAAGTTGCCTCTTGTGTAGGAATTTTACAGCAAGGGATACGAGTTTTAAGGAAGTTGTTCCTTGTATGAGGCGATGGGGATTTTTTAAGGCTGGCCTCCAGATGCGGGATGTTGAGTTTTAGGGAATCTTTCCCACAAGAATTGCTTTAGGTAGGTAGGAATGAAAGAGAACGAGAGCTTTGTGTGTTTGTGTTTGAGGCTGGGGTTCATGACCTGATCATAATGGGGTGAACATACATTAACCTGAGGTCAGTTGACACCCCACATGTGGGAGGGTGCAGGTGCTCCCCCCTCTCCCCTGCTCCCTTGAGGACACACGACCGCATGTACAAGGGTTACAAACCGCTGAGGACCACTTGGACTACAAAAGGAGTAATATTACTCGAGAATATATTACCCACGAAGCCCAGGGACTCGTGAGACCATATGTGCAAATTAGGTGAATTAGCATCGATATTGTACCGTCAGGTTGAAGGGTAAAAGATTTTTAGCTTAAGAGAAAGAATATATGATATAAGAATTTTGCACCGTGATTTTAAAATGAAGTAAAGCAAATAAAGGAGGTGTAGAATACGAGTTAGAGTCACTCGAAAATTATCCTCTCGTATTTGTGTGAATTGGAACAATGTGCTATGCTGGGGTCGACGTAGGTGCTGTCATTGGACTGAAGCAGGGCATGTGAAGCGATCGGGCGAAACCATGGAAAAGTCTGTGGGGCCTGTTGTGGACAGGTGAGCTGTGGTTTCGGTGCATTACACATGACAGCTTGAGAATGGATGTAGGTAAGCGAAAGAGGCCATTCTTCGTCTGTTCCTGGCGCTACCGCGGGGAACGGCGAGCAAGCATGAAAGAAAAGAAAAAGATTTGTAAAATTTTGACTCCACAGACAAGTAAAAAAAAATAATTAAAAAATTGTTGAAATGACTGTCAAACAAGTTGGAATACACGATATAACATGTCGCCTCGTAGCATATTTATTTAATTGGTCGGTTATGTCCGCCATTATACAAACTAGAATCCTTATGTAACTATGGATTTTTGTGGAGTGAATAGATGGGTAGTTTGGGATTATGTTCCTCTTATTATATACCGCAGGAAAATGACTAGAATCAGCGAGATATTGATACATGTTCATGTACACAAAGTTACCAGGGATTCAACAAGGCGGCGTTCGTGTTATACAAATACGAATTCGTGTTATACAAATATTCCAATTCTGGTGTGTCTGGATGTGCTGGGCGGCCAGGAACATGTTATTTTGTCTCGCGTCAGTAAAACTGTTGACAGGATCCAATACGAGAGAGAGTAATTCAAAAAATGCAGCAGATTACTGTATGGGAAGGGAAGTTACTGACCTGTATTATGGCTTGGACAATATATACGAGGAGGGAGTCTGTTGTAAAGGCTTGGAATTGAAGTGGGGTCCCAGAAATGTGTGGAATTCCTTAAGAAAGTCTCCTGGGACCACTGTTCTTCTGTTATAAAGGCTTCAAGTCTCCTGGGACCACTGTTCTTCCGTTATAAAGGCTTCAAGTCTCCTGGGACCACTGTTCTTCTGTTATAAAGGCTTCAAGTCGCAGGCTGAGGTCCTCAGGTAAGACCCCGGGCTGAAGTGAATATTGAAAGATTCAAGAACGATTCTGGCGCAGGAATAGCTTAGCAAGGTAGTGAGTGTGAATCTATCTGGCGGTGGCGGTAATAATAGACAGGTGTCATGTCTGGATGACCGAGCGGCCAGACCCAGTAGAATATCAATTGGCTGATCAAATGTAATGTAGAGATATAAATTCTGAGTCTTGCTGAAGATGAACGGGAACTTTCGATTGTCTTTTCTTCTGAAGAATGTTAAAAAGAACAGACACAGGATCTGGTGATTCTAAGCAGATTTGTGTAGATGTAACGAAGAACCTGCTACTTATATGTATGTGAAAATATGTAACTAAGAATACTCCAGTTTTATTTTCTCTGTGTAGTTATTCTCTTGATTCTATTAGTAATGTGAAGAAGGAATCGCTGTAACAAATCTAGAGTGTACTTTATCATCTGTTTAGTAGGATCAGCCACAAGAATACGCACGTAATTATACAGATTTTACGACACCCCAACACCTGACGTAAGTAGTGTGGTATAGTTTAAATCACCTCGTTACAGAATGGATGAACACTTGGTATTTTAAACCTCCCGTATTAAGACGTGTAGAAAACCACATGTGAGTGGCCTAAAGACACGAGATTAGGATTGAGGTATACATATGGAATGAGGTAAACATATGCAAATTAGGGATGAATACGTGGACGTGTGCATGACTGGTAACAGCTGAATGTGTATAAGGGGTTTAGTAAACTCACATGAACCATTAGGCTTAATGCTGAGTCTTATATTGTGTGTTACAAGTCCATAACGGAACTTGTTGGTGACACACACACACACACACACACACACACACACACACAGGGTGTAGCTGTAGTGTAGCAGCACTACACCCGGCAACACACTCTACATGTGCCACGATAATGCCCTCCAATGGCGGCGGCAAGACGGTGTTAAGCGACCTCACGGCCACTGGGGTGATCCTCCCTTGGTGAATGGTTAGGATTCTGGGCCGTGCGAGTCTCCATATGGTGTTCCCGTTATGTCCAAGAGGTTGTTGAGGACAGAGTAGCTGTTTATGGTGTGTGTGTGTGTGTGTGTGTGTGTGTGTGTGTGTGTGTGTGTGTGTTGGACGACCATTATCTTCATGCTTTATGCTGGTTTCACAGGCAGTGTTCTAACCCCGCAGTTCTGATATAACAGACTGTTTGATGCTGGTGTTGATGGTCTGCAGTTGATATGTTGCCTAGACTTCCCTGGTACACGTCTTAAGGGGTTTCGAACTGGTGTTCTGTATATCTGTCGATCGTACATTGTTCAGACATATCTCCCTATTTCCCTACCAATTTATACGCTGATTTCTCAATGTGTTCCTATTTTGTCATCACCAATTTCCTAACTGTACTTGTCTGTAAGTGCAACCTAGTTATAGGTAACAAAGACAGTGATCAACCATTGTCGGATCATGTCTTGATTAGGATCAACCATTGTGGGATCATGTCTTTATTAGGATCAACCATTGTGGGATCATGTCTTGATTAGGATCAACCATTGTGGGATCATGTCTTTATTAGGATCAACCATTGTGGGATCATGTCTTTATTAGGATCAACCATTGTGGGATCATGTCTTTATTAGGATCAACCATTGTGGGATCATGTCTTGATTAGGATCAACCATTGTGGGATCATGTCTTTATTAGGATCAACCATTGTGGGATCATGTCTTTATGTAGTTATATATGAACTTGGTTAATTGAGGAGGAAATCTTGCGTGTTCTGGTCCCTCCCAGACTGTATGACGTGGTCAGTGGGAGGAGAATGCTATATGCATGATGAACTACAAGGGATTGTATTATACAGTAAAAGTCTAATTTTTTTTTTTCTATTGAAGACTCCGGTCACAGACAAAAGTCCACATCATGGCCAGCCCTTAATTGAAATATAGAGAATTACGAAACGGGACAAAAAAAGACGAGGGAAAGTACTTACAAATTTTGGAGGAAGTGAAAAACCTGTCTTTTGAAATGTGCAATACGGCCACTACCTCCATCCATTATGTACTGTTCTGTGTATATACTTCATGAACACTTAACACAAGTGTGCATGCTTTATTGGGATATATATATATATATATATATATATATATATATATATATATATATATATATATATATATATATATATATATACACACACCTATGAGTCCACGGGGAAAATGAAACACGATAAGTTCTCGTGGACTCATATGAATATACTTGATCATGCGCAAAATTGTGATTCTTTCCAATATGTATATTATATATATATATATATATATATATATATATATATATATATATATATATATATATATATATATATGATAAAGTTCTCATGGTTCTTCGCACTAGTATATTTGGGTGTCATAGAGTTGGTGTTTTTTGTAATACGGTCAATTTTTTTCCTGCGGTTTTGATGTAGGGCAGAGTGAGTGGTATTAAATTATAAACATTTATTATTTATTGGAGGGAAAGCGTGTACAGAAATATTGCCATTTGATTTATATTCAGCATGGAACTTATGTGTATTTCTGTATTTGGGTCGAGGTGAGATAGATAATAGATGGGCTGGCAGAGAGATGAAGATAGATAGATATGTAAGTATATTGCATATGTAAGATATCGATACATAGATAATGAAGTTAAATTATTTATCAGATGAATAAGTTGAATGATATGATAGAGTCATTAATATGAAATGATTCAGTTTCATATTATATATGTCTTATTGTGAAGGAAATGGTGGTAGAAGTGGTAGATTACCGGGTAGTGGGTAGAACCTGGTTCCTAACGGTTGTGACCACACAGTAGATGCGTGTGACACATAAACATGCAGACACACAGGAGACTTCCCCATCCCCCTCCCCCCTTTAATCCGTATACGAGAATAACCTTTTACATCAACGTGGAACTGAATCCTTCGTTGAAAGGTTCATATTGCAAATATTTGGTAAAGATACGCTTCAGCCAAGGTTATATATATATATATATATATATATATAGGGGATAGGGGAGAAAGAATACTTCCCACGTATTCCCTGCGTGTCGTAGAAGGCGACTAAAAGGGGAGGGAGTGGGGGGCTGGAAATCCTCCCCTCTCACTTTTTTTTTTTTTTTTTTTTTCCAAAAGAGGGAACAGAGAAGTGGCCCAGGTGAGGATATTCCCTCAAGGGCCCAGTCCTCTGTTCTCAATGCTACCTCGCTAATGCGGGAAATGGCGAATAGTATGAAAGAAAAAAGAAATATATATATATATATATATATATATATATATATATATATATTCACCCCAGGCGATAGGGGAGAAAGAATAGCTCCCACTTATCTCCTGCGTGTCGTAGACGGCGATTAAAAATTGAGAGAGAGAGAGAGAGAGAGAGAGAGAGAGAGAGAGAGAGAGAGAGAGAGAGAGCGCAGGAGGGTTTCTATCCTTCCCTCTCCTTGTACAGCCATTTTATAAGTGGTGTCCTTGTTGTTGAGGTCCCCTCCGCTTCCCACAATCTCCGTCATCCTCAGTCATGCCTACCAGGTCTTTTGCGAAGACCAATTTGGATTCATTCCAGTTGCAAGGTCGTGTCCAGACCGTACTGATGAATGGCCCGTGTGTGATCACCTCTGTCCACCCGCTGATTGCCTTCATGCTAGTCTTGTATGTAAAGGCTGGCTGACCATAGAGATTGCTGGGAATTTCCTGTCTATGTGGTTATTATCCATTCCCGGGTTGTGCCCTGAGGGGGTTAAGAATGGAGTTCCCCCCAGAATCCCTGCCTTCCCCTCACACTGTCATGACGGTAAATATGTTTGTTTATCTGTCTGCTCAGTGTGTTGTTATTATTATTATTATTATTATTATTATTATTATTATTATTATTATTATTGTACAACTTTAGGACAGCTTTTTTTTTGGGGGGGCTTCTGTCTTTTTAAGGCTGTTCCCCATGCAGTAACAGGGAAAGGTTGACTCCTTTGGAGTGAGAATGGCATCGAGGAGTGTACTGTTTGTTGTCAGTAGACCATGATAGTGTCTGCTGTGTCTACTCCTACACACAGAGACAGTGAGGTTTGGGGAGGGTGATGTTTGAAATGTTTCATGTTGATGTGATGCACGGAAATTCATTTGAATATCAGAATAAAGGGTTACAGAGACGTGGTACGTGAAGTTACATTTAGATACATCATACAGTGGTGGTGGTGCTACACACACACACACACACACACACACACACACACACACACACACACACACACAGTTGTTACTGTCGGACACAGATGTGGATTTTCCTCCCAGTTTGTTCTACTTTATATCCTGCGTGCCGCACAGTTGGTGTGAAACATAGCCTTATCCCAGGCCACTTCCTCCACGTCAGGTGTAGGGACGAAGTGGGTCTTGCTCAGCAGTAAGCAAAGATTGTACCTGTTCTCTGTGTACACAGAGTACACTCTGATGGGTTGTATATGATCAACTGTGCCAAGCTTGGCTCTCCCAGACTTAGCTGTTCTCTGCTGACTTAAACAAAAGCAGGATTGCTTAAGCTTAACGCAGCGTGACGTATCGCAAGGCTGTCTTCACCTGACCCAGCTCCATAACTTCGTGAGTACGACGACTTATCCCTTAAGTACGACGACTTAACCCTTAAGTACGACGACTTAACCCTTAAGTACGACGACTTGACCCTTGAGTACGATGACTTAACCCTTGAGTACGACGACTTGACCCTTAAGTACGACGACTTAACCCTTAAGTATAACGACTTAACCTTTGAGTACGACGACTTAACCCTTGAGTACGATGACCGCCGCTCACTAAGAGTACGGCAGTCCAGTACAACCATGGGTTGGGTGTTGGGTCATGGCACTAAGGTACTTTATCCGGGACGCGGGTTCGATGTCACGCCCCGGCTGGGGTTTAAAAAGCGGTGGGTGGGTGGGGGGGGGGGAGGATGAGAGGGATGAGATAGAGGGAAAGGGGGCTGGGATGGAGGGGGAGGGAGCGTTGGGGCGTGATGTGGCAAGGTTATTCATAACTTTCACCCGTACCGCCCAACACCAAGCGTGTACGGCAGTTCTGGTGTACACACAAAGGAACGTACAATTTTGTACAGCATTTCTGGCGTACACCAGGGAGGGGGGGGGTATACCTGTTGCTGGGGTGTTCAGCACCGGGTGTAAACAGTGTCAGATGTTCTAGAGTTGTGTACAAACAGTACAAACATTCAATTGCTTGTACAACATTCAGTTGTGACGTTGATATGTTTAGTGTATGTGTGCGTGTATGTATGTATTGATGCATGTTGGGAGAGAGAGAGAGAGAGAGAGAGAGAGAGAGAGAGAGAGAGAGAGAGAGATGGTTGTCGTTCAGTCAGGCGAGCGAGTTCTGTGTATTACGGGGGCACTGCTGATGACATCCACATGCATGGCGTGTCTGGCTGGTTGTGCCTGCCGTCTCCATAACCTTAGCGTGTGTTCCCCAGATGACCCCAACGATTACCAACGACTTGGGACGACCTTTAGAGTAACTGGTAGTTTCATGTTTCTTTTATTTCATGGACAGACGTTTGGTCTGCTTGTGAAAAAGTGGCTGAAATAATCTGCCAGTTGCCCAAAAGATCGGTCAAGGGTCGTCCCAAGTCGTTAGCAGTTCCTGGGGTCGTCTTGGGGGTAAATATTCTTCAGTTGGGGTCACAAAGATAAGATATCATATCAGACGTACATTTATCATTGACGTTTAATGTTAGCTTTATTGAATGCTCTGCCAGCCTCACATAACCCCTGTGTATTTTATGAATAAAAAAATGTATTGTTTACCAGCCTATTACATGAGAACGTCTCTATATAATTTTTTTCTTTCAGAATAGAAACTATGACATAAACCATTGTTGATGTTATGATCTGCACGTGTTTTGTTTACATTCATAACGTTCTTTTAGGATTTTATATTTCGTGTATTTATTATTTTTAGGGAATGTATTTTTGTCGTCCGGTCTGATCTTTTCAACTATTCTCTTTTTCCACGAGACTCGTGTATGTAAAATTCCCTCTCTTTTAGGATTTTCATATTTTGTAGTTGTGCCATTATTCTTTTAGGATATATATATATATATATATATATATATATATATATATATATATATATATATATATATATATATATTTATGTATATATATCTTTTTTACAAATGTTGTGTTAATGTTATTTGGTCGTTGCAGTCTTCTGAAAAAGAGCAAAATAAGTAATATGTGAATGTTTTTAACTATTTTTACATTTTGTTGGAAATTAATTTCTTTATGTTTTAAGGGTTATTTTCCCGGATGACATTGTGTTGTCCCGATGTATCAGCTGTTGATTTGTGCCTGTGTGTTGGTAAGGACTATTCCACCATAGCGAGTATACAGGAGTCTCGTCATTTGTGCTCATGGGTAGCACTTGTATAAAGGGCTATAATATGTGTGGGTGGGTGGATGTGTAGGTGTGTGGGTGGGTGGATGTGTAGGTGTGTGGGAGAAGAACAAGCAGGATACACTGGGAGAGGAGAGTGGGTCGGGTCCTGCATTCCTTCACACCCGGGGCTTCAAGGAACACGACTTCTGGAGACCTGACTGGCCCAAGGTCTGCACCAGTCCGGTACTGGTGGAGACCTGACCACCAGTACACCCCCCCCTCACCCATCCCTCAACACGTCCCGGCCATCTCACAACATTCCTACCTTCACAATCACCTTCATCCACGTCTTCACTATCACCTTCAAACATGAAGAAAACACTCACCAACTCACCCTACTACCATCACAGTCACGTAAGAAGTTCAAATAATATGCATTTCCTCTTAGAAATCTGTTCTGTTCCCTTTATTAAAAGTTTTTTAAGTTCAAATAATTTGTATTTCCTCATAGAAATCTTTTCTGTTCCTTTTATTACAAGGTTTGTGTATGTATTTCTCTTATTATTGCCTGTTTCATCTATTACTCCGTCTGTTTCTTCTGTTATTGCGTCTGTATCTTCTGTTACTGCGTCTGTTTCTTCTGTTACTCCGTCTGTTTCCTCTGTTACTGCGTCTGTTTCTTCGGTTACTTCAACTGTTTCTTCTGTTGCCCCTTCTGTTTCCTCTATGACCAGACTGATCCCTACATTTGAGGCTCAGGTATAAGTAAACCGAACCCACTGTGTTTATACCTTGCAAACATTGTCAGGGGTTAATTATTAAACATTAATCACGGTGTGCACGACGGTACGACCCCTCAGCACAGTACGACTCTTGAAAACGACAGCACGGCCTTTGATTGTGGTGGCAAGGCCGTCACACCCAAGGGTCGTGCTCAACGGTCTTGCTCAAGAAGTTGAGATACAGCATGTTGTCGTGTTGGTTGGTGGTGACCTTGCCTGTATTCCAGGCCAGGAGAGGTCGCTGGTGACGTCATTGCTGAGTGGGTCGGGCGGTGACGTCAGATCTCATGACGTCACATCGAAGGCCATGGCGTCATAGTTAACTTATGTATTTTTTTTTCTCTTGTCAACAGACTGGAGTGAGGCGGTGATGCCCTTGTTGCACGGAGATGAAAACCTGTCAATGCTACCCGGTGAGTATTGTCGTTTGTTTGTTTGTATTTGTTAGTTTGTTAGAGTGTTCCTTGGTCTTTTTATGTGCTTGTAGAAATTGTATTAGATAGGCCGTGTGGATGTGTATCTTTGTATAACTGTGTCATTAGATTTTAGGTATACATATATATAGATAGATAGAGAGATAGATAGGTAGATAGATAGATAGATAGATAGATAGAGAGAGAGAGAGAGAGAGAGAGAGAGAGAGAGAGTGGTGGTGTGCATAACTGCGATCAAGATTGGGTTGATAGTGACGTGTGTGTGTGTGTGTTGGTTGTGGCCCAGGTAGGGGCGTGGGGAGGTGAAGACGGCGGAACTGGCCAATTTGGGAGCTTCCGTCGTTGGTCAGAGAATTAAGAGCACAGGGGAGAGGGGCTTGGGAGGGTGTCCCTGGCGAACACCAGGTGGGCAGAGGGACAAGGAGTTCCTCCCACGACCTTTTGCCTAAGGCAGGGCAAGCGCGTAGCCCGCACCGCACATATCTGACGCTACACTTCTTCCCGTCAATTATAAACTCTGTTGGTTGGTCTGGTGTTGTTGACCATGCATGTGATCTTCACTACAGGACTCCATCACTGACTCGTGGAGTACACCGTAGTACACTGAATACGATGTCGAACATCAGTTTTTTTTTTTTTACTTGACCCTATAATGACTTCAGTCGTCGAGTTTGCTAACGGACACACACACACACACCGAATATTTCCTCTCTCTCTCTCTCTCTCTCTCTCTCTCTCTCTCTCTCTCTCTCTCTCTCTCTCTCTCTCTCTCTCTCGTTTCGAGGGTTCTCACACCACCACACCCCCATCATTTGCCCTGGTCAGCCCTCTCTTCTCAGTGTGCTCCTCATGTCTCGTCCCTCCTCCATGATGGCTGGCTTCTAAGTGTCTTGCCACGTCTTCATATGAACCTTACTGATCTGTCTTGCCTCTTTCCCCGTGTCCTTCTGCTGTGCAGTGTTACTGCGACGTGTCCTTAATGGTTTATGATAATGTATCTTCCTTTTACTTCCATCTTACTGGGCCAGTCATTACATAACTAGTTATTAATAAGTCTTTTTGTCCACGTTTTCTGTCAGTCATCTTGATCCTCCCATTCTACATCTAGTCTTGTTCGCAGAGCATCTCGCATGATATTATACTTCGTTTATCTGTGTTTCGTATGATTTTTGAAAAGTACTTAGGCTGTAGCTGCTGTCTGTAGGATATGTGGGATAACACTCTCTTGACTCATGGTTGTATTTGCTGCTGTGGTGTTATGTTCTGTGTTTGTCAGCTCCCTGACCTGTCTGTACTTGTTTTCCTTGTCGTGTTTGCTTTCGACACGTTGTCTGACGTGGAATTGAAGGTAAAAAAACACTATCCTTTTTGTTTTCCGTTGAACTGGTTTTGTACATATGGCTTTGTGGTGTGTTTGTCGAGAGAGAGAGAGAGAGAGAGAGAGAGAGAGAGAGAGAGAGAGAGAGAGGGAGAGAGAGAGAGAGAGAAGGTAAGTGGTCCAGAATGACGAAGGAGAAATTAAAGAAAAAGAAAATTACTCAGTGGGGAATTAAAGGGTTGGGAGAAATGATCCGGGGAGAGTGGCTAGGGCAGTGAGAGTGGAGGGGAGAGTGAATAACCGGGTGAGAGTGAAGGGGAGAGTAGTGAGAGTGATAGAGCATGATAGATAAAGGAGCAAGGGAGTGGTTGATATAGTCCTCTGCAGTAGAGTTGGGGAGTAGAGCCACGCCCTCTCCCCACCTGTGGGAGAGCGGGAGGTGGGGAGAAGAGAGGGGAGAGTTGCAGGCTTGACCTCTGCTTGACCCTTGGCCTCTAGTGTCAGCGGGGTCACCAGGCACTGAATGGGGTCGCCTGGGGTGAGGCCCTTGTATTGGGGTCAGCTGGGGTGAGGCCCTTATATTAGGGTCAGCTGGGGTGAGGCCCTTGTATTAGGGTCAGCTGGGGTGAGGCCCTTGTATTGGAGTCAGCTGGGGTGAGGCCCTTATATTGGGGTCAGCTGGGGTGAGGCCCTTGTATTAGGGGTCAGCTGGGGTGAGGCCCTTATATTAGGGGTCACCTGGGGTGAGGCCCTTGTATTAGGGTCAGCTGGGTGTGAAACCCTTATACTGGGTTCATCTAGGCCGTTATAATCAGGGTCAGCTGGGGTCATCCCCTTTATATTGAGGTCATTTGACGTTACTTTACTACACTCAGGGTCGAGCAGAATGCACTCGAGTTTGATGAAACAAGTTGAGTGAACTATGATGCGCTTGAGCACAGGCGCACGAACACACTCACATGCTAACTGGTTTAGGTTTAGTGTCCTTGGGTTTACCTCAGAGACGTGGTTTTGTATTGACAAAACTTGAGGTAGTTTTAGTGTGGGTTTAGTCCATCCTGGAGAGGGTATACCCCACGGCTGGCGTGACTGATGGGCGTGGTTGGCCGCCATGGGCGTGGCCGCGGTGGGCGGAGCTAGCGACACGCCCCTCGTGCATCACACTGTTGGTTGCCACGTTTTTTTCCCCCGGCCGTTGTCAGGGTTGATTAGGTCGGTGTTCTGAGGGTTTTGTGTCGTACCCTCGCCCTTGTTGTTCGTGATGGCTTTAAGTCTTGTTTGGTGAAATGTTCTTGTTAAGGTAATTGTTGGTGATGTAACTGTTCTTGCGCGTGTGTTCCTACGCAATTTCTAGTGTAATTGTTTTGGTTTATTTTTTTTCGGGACTGTAAGTGTTGTTCATGTTTTTGTCTTGCTAGTGTAATTTCATAATTCTTTTCAGTGTAATTCTTATTAATGTAATTCTTACGTGTGTAATTGTTCTTAGATGTAATTGTTCGTTTAATTGAATCATGTCAGATTATTACCTATTTATAATTACTTAATAATACTGTATAGTGTCAGCATTACTTATATTTGTTGTGGTTAACTCTCTGGGGGTCAGGGTCGGTCAGGGGTCATGGAGCTTGGTCCCTTGAACAGGGAGAACAGCTTGCGCTGATTGGTTAAAAGCCCTTGAGCATGACCTGACGTCTTGCGAGGGTCAGGTCAGAGGTCATGCTATTATAGGAATCGTACCGTTGTGTTCAAGGCTTCTGTCGTGTTCAGAGGGTCATACCGTCCTGCGCAAGGGTCGTACCGTCCTGCGCAAGGGTCGATCCGTCGTACCCAAGGGTATTTTGTGTTACCGAGTCCGTCTCTCCCTCCTGTATTAGTGCTTGTCTTTGTCCTGCACGAATCGCCGTGTGTGACGTGAGGATTTGCACGAGTGTGTTTAGATTCGAGAGGGAATTGAGTGCGTGAGCTTCGCTGAGAATGAGATTCGTGTGTTTGTTTGGGGCGTTTAAAGCACACACACACACACACACACACACACACACGGATGTATAAATGACAGATACATTAATACCTAAACATCCTCTGACATTTCGGGTCGGCTGGGGTGGTGATGTGGCGAACAAAGGAGCATCGCCTGGAGTGGCGGCAGCCAGGCAGGCAGGCTGGCAGGGAGGGAGCCTTGACGCCCTCCTATGTTTTTCCCGCCAGCAATGTCGCTCGGCACGTCACGTGACCTTGAGCCGGCCGCGTGACGTTATTTCCGCCATCAGGTGCGCGGCAAAAACGCAGAAAAACGAGGCAGCGCGCAGGAAGTCCAGCTGGGATTGCGCGGGAAACTATATCCTGAGCAGGAAGCCGAGATGGCGGCTGTAAGTGTTCAATATATCCTGGGCAGGAAACCGGGATGTCGGATGTGAATATTTCAGTATCTTTAATAATAAAGAATTCGTAAGATATGCGTAATAATTGGATGTTACATTCTTGCGAAATGTTGGGGAGGCGTGTTGTGGTTGGAGGGGAGAGGAGGAGGGGAGGTGTTGTCCGCAAGACCTTGATGATGTTATTCCCAGGAGGGCTGGCTGGGGCTTGCCACGACCGAATACAGTTGCCATCCAGAATGTAATTATGTCTCTTGGCAATTATATTTTTTTTTTATGTTGTTCAGACGAGATACTTGATATCTCTGTTGCTTCAACACGGAGTGGTGATTGCTTTTACCCTTGGTCAGATGCATTTAATGAAGACATGTCGCTCTTCTTGAAAAATGTAATAGACCTGGAATAAAATCCGTTCCCATGTTTGATTGTAGGATTTTTTTTATGTATTTTTCTTGGAGAACTTTTGAGGCTGTGAAAACTGATGTCTCTGTGATGGTTTTAGTGTCCTTTTCGTTTACAAGGTACATGGTGAGATTTTAGACATATTGAAAGGTGTGCCTGTGTGTGTGTGGGGGGGGGGGGGTGTAAACATTTGGAATATAATTTTGAAAATTGGTTTTGTAGAATGTTGGCCTCACAGGTTCCTCACTAGAGCTCTACACGGCGGTACGACCCTTGAGCACGGTGGCATTCAATGGTCGTTTGAATATCAGAAAAATAACGTTGACAAAAATCCATTGAATATAAATACGGTTCATGAAAAAGATATTTGAAGGTCATTTTTCTTTTTTTATTCAGGTACATTTTGACGGGAATAGAAGGATGGCAGAAAATTAGGTATATTGAAAAGTAAAACTGATAGGGTACGAAGAAAATGTAAATAGAATGTTTCGGGTAATTGGCCCCGGTCTTAGAAAATGGTAAGTGGAACTTCAAGAGGCAGGCTGATAAGCCCTTTGGAAAACATGGCTAATTAACCGGGTTTTCTCGAGGGCTGCGGAGAGGAATGGTTTGGTTGATCATAATAGTGCTGTGGGGTTAGTTAGGTTAGCACAGGCTGCGGGGTTAGAGAGGGGAATCAGTATTATTGGAAGTTAGACATGGAAGGAGGTTTTTCGAGGCTATTGTGTTTACTCTGCTGAATGACAGATGTAAATATGTCTTTCCTCATATTACTGATTCTTTCATTTCTGAGTTCAATGGACGGTATGATCCTTGAACACGACGGTACGATATTTGGGCACGACCGGTATCAGGAATACCTTGGTGCTTTAGGATCATACCGTCGTGCTCAAGGGTCGTACCGTCGTGCTCAAGGATCGTACCGTTGTGCTCAAGGATCGTACCGTCGTGCTCAAGGGTCGTACCGTCGTGCTCAAGGGTCATACCGTCGTGCTCAACGGTCGCACCAACGTGCTCAAGGATCGTACCGTCGTGTTCAAGGATCGTACCGTCGTGCTCAAGGATCGTACCGTCGTGTTCACTGTGGATACAAGTTATATAGATTCTGTCATGTTCATGGCACGCTAATTTCACTTGTAGGCGGAAGACATGATCTCTGTGTGACCTTCAGTTTAAAACTATATCGTTTGTTAATTTAGAGAGTAATTGAACAGTAAACAAAGAGTTGTGCCAAGGTTAGGAGAATACTCCACATCTTCCTCAGATGTAGAACACGAGACGAGACGAGACGAGATAAAGGTCAGGTTGACTGGGTGTGACGTCAGACTTCGATAGGCCCTACGTCACCAGTATGACGTCGATAGCTTTTACGTCACAAGATGGCTGACGTCGACAACCATAGATCCAACTTTTATTTTTCATATTGAAAATGGCGACATACGATGGTTCTTACGTTACTCATGTCTTCCATTATCTTTAGCAATTTACTGAGTCATGACCCTGATGTAAAAGCAATGTTATTTATTATGTCAGGGTTAGTGCTGGGCACGATGTTTAATTCTGCGTTATTACGTGACCTTCTGTGGTTGATTATTTCTGTGAGCGAAACAAAGTAGTGATACTAGGAAAATGCTCAAAATATTAGTGTACGACCTTTGAAGACAGTGGTGCGACCCTTGAACACGTAGGTACGATCCCTTGAACACGACTTTGCGACCTTTGGGTGACTTTTGACCTGACCCATGTGTGACGTCATAGGCTAAATCTTCCTACTTAAGTACTTAGGAGTCGTCTCGTCGTGCTCAAGGGTCGCAGCTGTGAGGGTTATTGGACCTCCCAAACCAAGAAATTGTACTCCATCTAAAGTAACGTAAGAGTTGATATATTGTAAACAGGGCATACGCCCTTTTTAAGTCTATTAGTATGTCGGATGGTTCAATAAATGTGTAAAAAGATGGTCTAGAAACAATAATTATATGTCTAGAATTATCATATAATTTCCATACCAAGAAGCTATGTAGTGTTAGGAAGAAGCCATCGTTGTATGCAAATTATACGGTTTTATTCCAGCAGACAATAAGTCAATTAGCATATAATCGCTCCATCTCCCTTTTATCAAAATATAATTGTTCTATTGTTAGATGATGGATTGTATTTAAGTACGAAAGTGAAGAGAAGTGCCATATATATATATATATATATATATATATATATATATATATATATATATATATATATATATATATATATATATATATACTATTAATGCATTTGAATATGTTAAAGGAACGGTTCAGTAGCGAGAGGCTTTGGCGTAGGTCGTCTGTAGGGTTGGCAGGCCTGGTCCATGGTGGAAAGTGGTGTACGCACAACCAACTGTTTTAATGTCAATATTGGCGCTTAACGCACCGTTGCCTACCCCCGTCCGACGCCAAAGACATTCAAGTGAAACTCCGAATGCGTGATGTGTAATCTCTGTGAGAACGAGATTGATCAAGTGCGAACGAACAGAGAAGTTAACAAGAAAATATTACTGGCTCCATTTTCTTTGGCCTCCACTTGAAGGATCAAGATCTGGCTACTGCCAGCATCTTTTTTTTTTTTTTCTTCACTCGATGTTTTTAAAATATACGACCATAAATACGAAACTTTACGTTTAACGTAAGATGGCTTGAATTTCATCACGCGCTTGGCTCTAGAAAGTTTAAGGTAGATGTTCTCATGATTTTGAGGCAACGTGGCTGCGTTAGGGTATATTATTATTGGTCGTAGTGGAAAAAGAATATATTACCTGCCTCCCTCCCGCCATCACTGCTGTCTCCTTTGTCCTGGGTGATTGCCCGCGGCTGTTCCCGTCTCCCCTCCTTTATGGTCAGAAGATGGCTTGAGGAGCCACTCCGAACACCAGGAGCATCACACAGAGGGAGACAGTTCTGGAGTATTAAGGCCGAAGAGAAGTGCTTGGAGCCTCCATATTGACTGTAGCGCAACGAGAATGATTTAAACGGAGGACGCGATCGGGATTTTCTTCCATAAGCGTTTAATATCAGGGTAGTTTTGGCTTTTATTAGTTTGGAAGAAGATCCTGTCTATTCTGTTGGTCATCCTTAACGGAACAGTATGCTCAGCTTGATATAAATATGTGACGCGTTTGGTTTAAGAGTAGGTCTCCCGTCATGAACCGTTCTTTTTAAAAAAAAGAATTTTCTTCCACACAAACCCTACCATTTGGTTCCATTGCAGTTGATAACCGTGCCATGAGTCATTCATGATTTGCAACCCAGTTCGGTCAACATTTCTTGACAGTTTAGAGGTAGTTTCTTATTGACTTTAGATTATGTGTGGAGTTAGAGAGACTTGAATGCGTTTATGAGTCTTGTCATTATGTAAGATACCATGTTATTTGCAAGTATTTGAAGCATTAAGGCTCTAGTGGGGTTTAGTATGAGGCCTCATGGGACCCATATTGTTTTTCATGGTCTTTATTATGTCCTTGTACCAGTCGCGTTATGTATTGTGTCAATGATGTAGTTATTATGAGATAGGAACCATGATTGAACGGTGTGAACGATGGGTTTAGTCAGGCTGATAGATTCTGATATGGAGTTTCTTTGATGGGATATGTCAACTTACTTGTAACACCCCTTAAATGTGAACACGACGGTACTACCCTTGAACATGACGGTACGACCGTTGAACACGACGGTACTACCCTTGAACACGACGGTGCGACCGTTGAACACGACGGTACGACCCTTGAACACGACGGTACGACCGTAGAACACGACGGTACGATCCTTGAACACGACGGTGCTACCATTGAATACGACGGTACTACCCTTGAACACGACGGTACTACCCTTGAACACGACGGTACGACCCTTGAACACGACGGTACTACCCTTGAACACGACGGTACGACCCTTGAATACGACGGTACTACCCTTGAACACGACGATACGACCCTTGAACACGACAGTGCTACCATTGAATACGACGGTGCGACCCTTGAACATGACGGTATTACCCTTGAACACGACGGTGCTATCCTTGAACACGACGGTACTACCCTCGAGCACGACCTTTGGGAACGGTGCATTGTTCTAACCTGATCTTTAAGGTTTAGTTTAAAGGATAAACCATTAGCTAGCTTAGCTCAAAGTTATCTTAGCAAACAGTCGAACAAGGCATCCTGGCTGGCATCGAACCATCGTGCTCGAGTGCTGAACGCGCGGAAATTATTGTTAAGTCGACCATTGTATAAATTTAAATCTTTTTTTTAAAGTCCAGAATTACGCTCACTTTATATTCCGCGGAGCGTAAAGTTGTGCGGTACACCTTAATATTCTCATGGAAGATCCTGGAAGGCTTGTCTCCCAAGTTATACACCAAAATGATAGAATAGAAGAGTGAGTGAGGTGTGAAATTCCAGTGAGGAGCGCGAACGCCATATTAACACGCCGCGAAAACAGGAGAACGTCCGGGAACAGCTCTGTAGCCAGTAGACATAAGGGCCTAACCCCCTGCAGTACGACGCATCAACCTCTGCATTACGACGACTTAACCCTTTCCAGTACGACTTCACACCTTCAGTACGACGACTTTAGTCGTTGAGGACTGATGACTTTAACATCTTGAGTGCGACATTTTAACTCCTTCAGTACGACAATTATCGTACTCATGGGATGAAGTCGTCGTACTCTAAGCGGTAATATCGTCGAACTCAATGAGATAAGTCGTACTGAATGGGTCAAGATATGTACACACATGTACCGGACCAGCCTGCTTGTTACTAGTGTTACCAGTAATTAGAAATCTCATTAGATTTTCTTATATTTTATAAGATGGAAGATGCAGGAGGCAGCAAATGTTTAACAATGTTAATTACAGTCAGTCTCTGGTGTCATGGGCCAGGCTCCTGTAATGGCAATTTAACAGTACATTCATGTCGTCAGTTTGTTGTCCCCGTTTTCTGTTAATGAGATGTAACCCCATTGCATATGTCATGTTTTTTTTTTTTTGTTTTGTTACAAATATTTAGGTCATGTATCTCCCATACGACGCAATGACCATACACATTGGGTACAAGTGATACGATACTGATTATATATCGGGATAATTTGCTGTGATGCTGATGCTGGGGTAAGATAATGTTTTACTGTCATATGCAGATGCAGTGCCGATAAAACGATTTCCATCAGGTTTTATTTCCATTTCTGTGGACTTTTCAGTAGTTGATAGAATTAAAACCTTAAGACGAATTTTCGTAGAGACAAATAAGTATATATATATATATATATATATATATATATATATATATATATATATATATAGAGTGGATACTCCCGCGTTATTCTCTCGTATGTGAACGAACGCCGTAGTGTTGCTTACGTAAACAAAGATGGCGGCCACTCAGTCTAGGTTTGGCTTGAAAATAATTTTTCTTTTGTAGATTTGAGTTGAAGAGGGAGTTGGTATATTGAAAGACTGTGTATGTTGGTAAAAATTATTCTATTCTTTTGTTGTGTTGGTTTTGCGGTGAGAAATGAGGCGATGTCAATTGTACACCTTGGAATTGTGGTCTACTGCGGTGTAGCGGGAGACCCCAAGTGTAAACTTATATAGAATATACTTCAATAATTCATCACGAGACTCCTATTATTCCTAGGGAAGATTATTATTATTATAGTTATGAATTATACGCGTTTTTGTTTACTCATATAACCCCATGGTAAATGTTTTAACTAAACTGGTTTGTTTAAATAATATTGTAACCGTGAAATAAATGAGTTACGAGAACTGGTGTTGAAAGGGTCTGTCGGTACGTGAGTGGTGCATGGCTGTACCGTCAAGGTACGTGAGTGGTGCGTGGCTGTACCGTCAAGGTACGTGAGTGGTGCGTGGCTGTACCGTCAAGGTACGTGAGTGGTGCGTGGTGTACCGTCAAGGTACGTGAGTGGTGCATGGCTGTACCATCAAGGTACGTGAGTGGTGCGTGGCTGTACCGTCAAGGTACGTGAGTGGTGCATGGCTGTACCATCAAGGTACGTGAGTGGTGCGTGGCTGTACTGTCAAGGTACGTGAGTGGTGCGTGGCTGTACCGTCAAGGTACGTGAGTGGTGCGTGGCTGTACCGTCAAGGTACGTGAGTGGTGCGTGGCTGTACCGTCAAGGTACGTGAGTGGTGCATGGCTGTACCGTCAAGGTACGTGAGTGGTGCGTGGCTGTACCGTCAAGGTACGTGAGTGGTGCATGGCTGTACCGTCAAGGTACGTGAGTGGTGCATGGCTGTACCATCAAGGTACGTGAGTGGTGCGTGGCTCTACCATCAAGGTACGTGAGTGGTGCGTGGCTGTACTGTCAAGGTACGTGAGTGGTGCGTGGCTGTACCGTCAAGGTACGTGAGTGGTGCATGGCTCTACCATCAAGGTACGTGAGTGGTGCGTGGCTGTACCGTCAAGGTACGTGAGTGGTGCGTGGCTGTACCGTCAAGGTACGTGAGTGGTGCATGGCTGTACCGTCAAGGTACGTGAGTGGTGCGTGGCTGTACCGTCAAGGTACGTGAGTGGTGCATGGCTGTACCGTCAAGGTACTTGAGTGCGTTGAGCGATTCTGTCTCAGTTCCTTGAGTACGATGACCAGATTGGCCTTCAAGATACGTGAGTATGATGGACGTCTGTCGTGATACGTGAGTATGGTGGATGTCTGTCTTGATACGTGAGTATGGTGGATGTCTGTCTTGATACGTGAGTATGGTGGACGTCTGTCTTGATACATGAGTATGGTGGATGTCTGTCTTGGTACGTGAGTATGGTGGATGTCTGTCTTGGTACGTGAGTATGGTGGATGTCTGTCTTGATACGTGAGTATGGTGGATGTCTGTCTTGATACATGAGTATGGTGGATGTCTGTCTTGATACGTGAGTATGGTGGACGTCTGTCTTGATACGTGAGTATGGTGGACGTCTGTCTTGGTACGTGAGTATGGTGGATGTCTGTCTTGATACGTGAGTATGGTGGACGTCTGTCTTGGTACGTGAGTATGGTGGATGTCTGTCTTGATACGTGAGTATCGTGGACGTCTGTCTTGGAACGTGAGTATGGTGGATGTCTGTCTTGATACGTGAGTATGGTGGACGTCTGTCTTGGTACGTGAGTATGGTGGATGTCTGTCTTGATACGTGAGTATGGTGGACGTCTGTCTTGATACATGAGTATGGTGGATGTCTGTCTTGATACGTGAGTATGGTGGATGTCTGTCTTGGTACGTGAGTATGGTGGACGTCTGTCTTGATACGTGAGTATGATGGAGCCTATCTGGAGATGCATGAGTATGGTGGACACTGTATGTAGATAGTGAAAGGACTGGGTTAGTGTTTGTGTCTGGTTGGGGAGTGGTGGGGGTTGACAAGTCAGGTGCTGGTGTAAACTGACACCGACCTGCTGACCACGAGACTGTCAGCCAGAAGTCCCTCAGGAGTAGGGTGGGTTGGGTCCAGGGGGGGGGGGGGAGTTAGCTTAACCCTCACCACCCAGGGTCGCCTTACGGGTAGTGCGCGTGCGCGGCCGCCGCCGGCGGGCTTCCTGCACGGGTAGCTGCTGGGACTGCCTGCGATCACAGCCATATTTCTCGGTCGTATTTTTGACGACTGTATGATTTAATGGATCCGGTTGGCTTGTAGGTTTTGTGTTTTCTTGTTTATATGTTAGGGATGTAAATTTTTTTAGGGTTTTAAGATTTTTGGGAATCTGAAATTTTATCATTTTTGTTTTTAAGGGAATTTGTTTTTTTTAAGGGTAATATAAGTAATAAATCTCTTATTTGATACATAACGTTATTATTTATTATGTTTGACCTAATTGTAATATTGAAATGTCGTGAATACACATCTCATAATTATGCTCAACACTGGTAAAGCCTTATGAATTAATCTATGTAGTACACTTGTGAAGTTTATTCATAAAGGCGAGACATATTGTACATCAGACGGCGGGTATAGTCACGTGAAATGTATTCTTTAATGTGAGAGTAATTTGTGGCAGACAAGAATCGTGTTTTTTCCCTTGAAGGTAAATTTATTGATAGCGGTTATTAACCGCGTGGCAAGGGTGGTAAATAACTACCCATTGTTTCCTCGTGTTTTGTAAGTTAATGAAGGTGAGAAGTATTTTGCACGTTATGGGAAGTGATGATAGTGAAGGTGTTGTGTAGGACTTGTGTAAACTGGTTATAGTGAAGATGATGTAACGTGTGTGTGTGAATGTGAACATGAGATAGATGATGTAACATGTGTGTGAATGTAAACTTGAGATAGATGATGTAACGTGTGTGTGAATGTAAACTTGGGATAGTATTGTGAAAGACGTGTAAGCTGATGATGATGATGTGACGAGGTGTGTTGTGGACACTGAGGATAGTGATGTTTAAGAGAGGTGATCTTGAATTTCTGTGAGCTGTGTAGTGTTAACTGATAGTTTAATCATAATTTTTTTGATCTTCACAACACTGTGTTTCTAACACGGTTCCTATGCAGAAGTTCTAATACGTGAAAACCGCGAGAAACACACACACAAGCCTTGTGTTACATAAGCCTGTGTGTTACAATAGGGTGTAACACTTGCAATGTTGCGGGTGTACTAGAAGGGTACTGGCGGGATGTATGACCACACCACAGAATGTATCCGGTTCGAACCGGTTTCGTAACCCGCCTCAAACCACATCTCGCGTCATCTACGTTATATATATATATAAATATAATTTGATTTTATATAACCCGAGGAGCCCACCCCCTCCCTCCCCTTCACTATGACGGGGCTCCTACAGCTTCAAGGCCGCGCTGTGATATGTTGCAGGGAAGTGTTGGACTTCCTTTCGGGTGAGAAGTTCCCCGAATACATTGTTCTTTTCGCCCAGGTTCGAAGCCGGGTCTGAGGTGTGCTTCTGACACTCGTTTTGTTTGCTCGAAACAGTTTCAAGTTTTGCGGGCGGACGGGTCGGTATTCTTAACAGCTCTAGCGCAACGGTACGACCCTTGAGCACGACGGAGCGACCCTTGAGCACGACGGAGCGACCCTTGAGCACGACGGAGCGACGCTTGAGTGCAACACGAGGGTATGAAAAGTTATACTGGAGGATCGCACCGTCTGTCGTGCTCAGTGGTCGTTCCGTCGTGCTCAAGGATCGTACCGTCATGCTGGAGAAGACTTGTTGGGGATGATATTGCGTTTTGGTTTAGGAACACACACACACACACACACACACACACACACACACACACACAAATGTCCAATTGCACAGAAGGAGAGGACGCACATGTGTGCATACTAAGTACCTTACGATGATTTCATGAGGCAGTGCTAATATAGCGTACGGCTCAACGCAAAGAGAGAGAGAGAGAGAGAGAGAGAGAGAGAGAGAGGTGGTAGGTAGGTAGGCAGGTGTAGTAGCAGCAGGAGAGGCGGTAGGTAGGCAGGTGTAGCAGCAGGAGAGGCAGGTGTGTGTGTGTGTGTGTGTGAGAATCCGATGTTCCGCACGAGGGGATGGAACGTTGACTTCCGGTCATGTTGTGCTGCTGGGCCCTCCACCGCCCGCCATTGTAAACCCCCTCCCCCATCACCCCCATCCCCTGTACCCCCTCCATCCCAGCCACGCCCCCTTCCCCACACACACACACACACACACACACACACACACACACACACACACACACACACACCTCGCTGAGCATCTTTGTGTGTCTCCAGCTCTCTTGCTCTACTTTCTCCCGCCTCTTTTTTCCTCCACACGTGGCCCATCATCTTGACACGACTTCACTCACCATCCTGGTTCATAGACATGGTGTGTGTGTGTGTGTGTGTTTGATGGAACACGAAGACCCGAGCGTTTTCGTGATAATTACATCTTCAGGGCTACAGAAATTATGGACAAACCGACTCATTATCTCTTATTTCTTGAAGATGTGAATATATCACGACAGCGCCCGGCCTGTGGGATACAGTGATGCTTAAGTGGGCGTAGGGTTCGCATGTATGACCCCTTGAGTGGGCGTAATTATTGGCGTATAGCATCACCATGTGAGCAGAATGGGTGCCTCCGGGGGGCCCCAGAGTGAGCGTAGTATTGATGTGGCTTTACGTTGAGGGCGAACTTGGCACCCGTGTGGACCCGCTCTGGTGACGTCAGTGTTGGCAGTGCACGTGACCCCGGGAGTGCCAGCCATGCTGGACGTGACCCACAGCTGGTCGCAGGTCTTCGTGCCAAGTACGACCTCTGGGGAGACGCATGTTGCTTGACTGTGCTCAAGTGTTATGTCCGGAGTACGGTAATGTACCTGCTGGAGGAGGATGGGGTACGGTAATGTACTTGCTGGAGGATGGGGTACCTCGGTTACGGTAGTGTACCTGCTGGAGGAGGATGGGGTACCTCGGTTACGGTAGTGTACCTGCTGGAGGAGGGTGAGGTACACACCTGTGGAGCTTAGTTAAGTGTTGGCGAAGGTGCGTTGATGGAGACAGTGTATTATTGGTGAAGAAGGTGCGTTGGTATTCAAGGTGTGGTGTTGGTGAAGAAGCTGTGGTGGTTGTCATTAACGATAGTGTGTTGGTGAGGAAGTCATACTAAGGCTGTTGGTTTGTTTGTGGTTTGTGGTTGTAGGGAGTGCGTAAGTGAAGGTGTGGTTAGAGTTGCTTTGTTAGTGAAGGTGAAATTGTGTTTTTGGTGGTGGTAGAGACGAGTGTTGGAGAGGCTGTGTTGTTAGTGTGTCTCTGTTGAGTGTGTTACTTTGTTCATTGCCTGTTTGTTCATTTGCCTCTGTGTTCACTGTTCTTCAAGCCTTTGCCTCTCTCTTTGTTCAGCAGCCGCCTGAGTTCTTCCTTCATCCTTCCTGCATCTTTGTTCTCGTTGTTCTTGGCCGTCTTGTGAACTTTCCCCTGAACGTCAACTCTCAGAACGTTTCCTCATAAACGTTCTTTTATACGTTTCTTTCTGAACGTTTCGGGACATCTGTGTTCCTTGTGTACAATTACTCCTGTAGATTTCTGTCTTATCAAGTCTCCTTATTGTGAAAGCTTCCTGTTATAAACGTTTCCGGTTGAAAACGTTTTTCAGTCAAACGTTTTTTGCTACGTGGGTGAAAGTTGCCTTAAGACATCATTTTCTGTTTTTTTCCCGACAGATAACAAGTATCAAGTATGAGAAAATGAAATTTGTTATTAATTATAGACATAACCTATAGTAAAAACCTGTTTCTCTTGCTTAGAAAGTGGTACTGCACTCAACATTGGTTTAAAGGTTGACACCAGATTCGAACATGATATTTTAAGTGGAGTAATACCAAGGGATTGGCACTGCCTGATAACTTGGCAACTGCGCGCGTGACGTCACGTCTTTGTTTACGTTCGGGCAGTCAGCTGATGTGAGCCCGGGAGAGGATAATTAACTTGAGGTTGGATCTCTATAATACAGGTTGTGCTTCGTGTGTGTTTGTGGTGGTTTGCAAACCACCACAAACACACACGAAGCAAAACACAACCTGTATTGTAGAGATCCAGCCCCATGTTAATTGTTCTTTCCGAGGCTCACATCAGCTGATTGCCCGAACGTAAACAAAGAGGTTTGATTCAGTACATTATACAGGATAGTTAGAGTGTGGATGTATGCAAATGCAACCAATTTTCATTTTGTACCCGACGTTACCTCAAGATGAAGACTATGTATGCCCAGACTACACCTTCACACAGTCATACATTTGTATACACTGTGAGAGTTTATGTGGTCTTACGAGTTATACTGAACACCTGTAGAAGGTGTTCGAGATTCCTCGGTTGTTGTATGTAGGTTGACGGGTCTTAATGACCCCTGATAATTGTGATTGGCTGAGACCTCTTGAAAGCCAGTCATACAGGAATACAATGAACCCATCGGCAAGCATCAGAAAATTCCAGGGTACGAATACGCTGAAAGTCCACCTCCACGAAGAGACCTGAACTTGACATCTTGGTTGTTCATTTTTTAACGAGACTATCACGGGATGAGACAGGTCGATGGCCTTGTTGAAGGACAGAGTCGACAGCAGGAGCTGCCGTATGGCATTGTTGTCGAGTTATATTAAGACGAAAAAAAACAAAAACAAATACGAGACCGATAATCGTCAGGGGATGTAGCCTTCAGTGGGGAGTGGAGGGGTAACAAAGGAACTACCAGTGACCTCCAGGGAGGTGATTGGATGGCCTCGGAGAAGGTCCAGAGTAAACGATGGTTTAGTTGGTGTAATGTGACCACTGTCGTTACGAGGCCATACTGTGGCTATGACCTGAGCAAGGCATCAGTGACACTGGTCTCGCTGGGGTGTCCGGGGCTTTGGAAATAATGGTGAATGATACGCTAGTAAACAGGGATGGCCTGAGGGCTCCACAGGGGTGGGTTCAGAGCTCCACAAGGGTGGGTTCAGAGCTCCACAGGGGTGGGTTGAGGGCCCCACAAGAGTGGGCAAAGAGCTCCACAAGGGTGGGCAGAGAGCTCCACAGGGGTGGGTTGAGGGCTCCACAAGGGTGGGTTGAGGGCTCCACAAGGGTGGGTTGAGGGCTCCACAAGGGTGGGTTGAGGGCCCCACAATGGTGGGCAGAAAGGTCCACAAGGGAGGGCAGAGAGCTCCACAGGGATGGGTTGGAATAAGGCCCCATAAAGTTGCCGAGTCGACGGCTCCCGCAAAGGTGGGGGCGAGGGACCCCATCATGCACCCACTGTAGTAATGCCAGGGCGGGAGGAGTCAGGTGGGTTCTGACGTCGTCACAAGACAGTTGAGGTCAGACGAGTGACTAAAGATAACCCGTGAGACCCCTGGTGGCTCAGATGGCAAACCTATAACGTCATGTACTCCTGGGGAATGTGGGGGGGGGGGGGTCGGCTGGCTCCCCCTGCTCGCCTAGGGAAATAAGTCTTTCCTGGGGTGTAGAAGAGAAACCCTCTGTTATGAAAAGGGAAAGGAAAGGTTTAACATTTATAAACCCAGATTCTTTAACTCCTCGTCTTAAGGAATGATCATAAACCTCTTTAGAAAGAACAGTCAGACCCCCCTGCATGACCACCTCACAGCATCCACAGGTGCATGTGCGTGTTGCCTGCTGCAACAGTATGGCTGATCAGCCGGCCAGAACTACCGACACTTAAGACCAGGATTGGCCTGGATGGTAGTTATTGATCACAGGTGATTAGCGTCATCTTCATTGATTTAGATAATTGCCGTAAAACGGAAAGGGAGGAAGTAATTATGGGGGTTTACCTCGGGTCATTAGTCAGTGTCAAAGGACGGATCAGGAAACGTGTGGACAGATGACCTTTGTTGCTGACGGGTGGGGGAAGGGTGGGTGAGGGGAGTGGCACGCACGTATGGTACAGTCGTGGTGGAACACAAAGCCCGCGGTACGCCCAGACGAAACTGTGTCGAAACCTGTGTCTCGGTTGGCGCAAACTGGCCACACTGTGGGTGTCGACACAGTTTCGAGCAGCCGCGACTTATGGAGACTTTTGGTGGGGGGGTCGGTCGAACAGCCGTGAACCGGGACTTCGAGACTTTGGGTGGGTGGTTGAACACCCCACACGCTGTGCATATTGTGGCCGACGTAACATTGTGTGGGGTTCAGTGCACGCAATCATGGCAGGACCTTCTTACTGGTGAGTCTGGTGCTTGTTAAGGTCGAGAGAGAGAGAGAGAGAGAGAGAGAGAGAGAGAGAGAGAGAGAGAGAGAGAGAGAGAGAGATACGTATGTGTGTGCGTGTGTGTGTGTAGTTTTATGTAGGCTAGTGGGGGAGTGGGCGATGAATTGTGTCTGATTCATTCGTTATGTTAATCCTGTTTGCACTCACCTGATCAGCTGTTTGCTGTCACCGGAACAGCCGTTTACACTCGTCTAATTATCTGTTTACACTAACCTGATCATGTGTTTACGCTCACATGATCAGCTGTTTACACTCGTCTGATCATGTTTACATCCACCTAATAATCTGTTTACAACCATCCGATCAGCTGTTCAAATTTACTTGAGTTGTTTACACTCACCTGATCATATGTTTAAACTCACCTGATGTGCTTTTGACGTTCACCTGATCATCTGTGTACATTCACTTTGTTTATATTCGTCTAACCAGCTGTTTCTCATCAGTTTTTATTGTTGTCTTAATCTTTTCACGATTTATCTTCACCTAATCATCAGTTTCCCAACAACTAAACATTTTGGTTTCTTCTACATATTTGTTCTTTACACATCTGATCAGCCAATCGCAGTTATGACAACGCTCCTGACCGTAAACAACACCGTCCAATCATCGCATCCCTGCGGCGGATCATCATGGTTCAGAAACGTTCACCAAAGCAATTGATTAGCCAGTTCATTCATATGTTGGATGACCAATCATGGCAACGTCCCTAATCGTGAACAGTGATTGTGCAACACCATCATCCGTTGCCGAACATGAAGTAAAGAAATCGCTTGGTTTCTCTGAATAGCGACGCGACGGTGCCATGAGAAATACACATATATCATCTTGCGTTACTCATGACTTGATGTATATGGTAACGTGTTACACTGGTAACGAGGAGGCTCGTTACTTGATGTTAGTAATTGGTTACAGTGAGAAATAAATAGCAATGTGTATTGCTTTTTTTTGAATTTCGTAAGTAGGTGTTCATCTTTAAAGGGATAGAGTATGTTCAGAGTTGAACTTTAAAGGTACAGAATGTGTGTAGGAGTTGACCTTTGATGGTGTTATACAGCTTAAGTGTTGACCTTTTGCTTGAGCCCAGCGGTGAGAGCCTTAACCATGACCTAACGACCCTTAGGTACGGTGACCTCCGACCTGACTCATAAGGGTCATGTCAGAAGTCAGTCCATCAAACCTCATAACGGTCATGTCAAAGGTCACGCCATCATGCCTCATTAAGGTCAGGTCAAAGGTCAGGCCATCGAACCCATGGGTCGTACAGTCGTCTCAAGTGATCAACTGGAAAGATGTGGTTTATGTTTGCTGTGTGATGAAATATAATATCCAGATTTCAAGACGTTATCGAAAGTCGGCAACATCTGAAGGTAAACAGCAGGTGTTTACCAGGAAGGGTGTAGTGTGTCGTGTGATACAAGGTCCTGGCCTGGTATTAAGTTTGTATAGTGTAGATGTCGGTAGGGTCTTCCTGTGTTGATGATGATAGGGAAGTTGTAATTTGCCAGAGAGATTTGGTCGTTTCTTAATATTGAGGATGTCTGATAAAGTGCTTTAAAGCTTGGAAATATAAAGGCCTTTTTATATACACGGTATATGCATTAAAAGCTTGTATGGTGTGAGAATTTTCTCTTAACGGCAGAAGGTGGTGAGTGAGTATCGATGGGTGGTTATATTTAACGTACTTAATGACCCTAGCAGTTGTTGGATGTAAAGTCCTTATATCTAACCAAGTAAGAACTGAAGTGTTACTTGTCATTGGGGTCTAGTAAGTGGAAATGAGGGTTGAATGACACAAATGTGTGACAGGGCTACGGTTAAGTATATGTTTTAAGTGTGTGATTATGTCTTTATGTAGAAGCTGTTCATTGTATTGATTATTGGTCTCAGTAGTGGAACAAGGGAACCCATCAAATGGCTCTTGTGAAAGGGGAACGGATGATGGCTTTTTTGGATCACGATGTTTATTGTGAAAGTTCCAGGTTGATTGTGGTTTGAAGTGTGTGTGGGTGTCATACTGAAGGCCCATGTTTCTGGTAATAACACACAAGGATGAGAGAGAGAGAGAGAGAGAGAGAGAGAGAGAGAGAGAGAGAGAGAGAGAGAGAGAGAGAGAGAGTCGGGTATGATTCACCTCATTATAATAGGACGGGAGTCGCACAGGAAGGGAGTCAGGTTGCTGTGTTTGGGATGTTAAGGACATAGACAGCCTCTTATGGACTCAAGAAGGATATGGATGACTTTCTCTCTTGGAGAAGGGAGGCGGGATCCCTGATCCCTCCCAGCACGACGTTACGACCCCTGAGCAAGACGGTACACGACCACTGAGCACGACGGTACAACCACGAAGCGCGACGCCACGACAGCGAACACGACGGTACGACCCTTGGGTATAATCGCCATGCCTTTGACCTGACCACTATAACTAGATTATTCTTCCAAGAATCACCTTCACAGTCTATACACTGAAGGGAATTAATTAGACCACTGAGGCTGTATTTATCACTGTTGGAACTGCCCGTCCATGTCGCGGCCATGTTATCACTGATCACTCCCAAGATAACCCACCGAGAGCAATTGTTTGAACGCGTGATAACGTTCCTATCTTTGAGCTCCACGCGATTGTCTGCTTGTGGAGACAACAAGGGGATGGCACGAATGTGGGGGGACGTGAAGGAGAAAACGTGATGTTTTGGTCTCTATGTTGGAGATAAATCATGTGTACCTGGTCTCAAAATGTTCATGCATGATTTATGTGGTTTGTGAAGGACATGATCTGTATGTGATATACCCTTTGAAACATCTTGCGTCTGTAAATTAATGTTCATTGTATGACCTGTCACTTTTGAGCGAGACTGTACAGTCTTAGGCTATGTTAGTTTGGCTTTTAACCTGGTCCACACGGTGCTAGGTTAAAGGCTAGGGCCACTAGGCTCTCGAACCCTAGGGTTCTCCTTTCGTGTTCATGTACGATTGTCGTACCGACGCGCTCCAGATGGTTAAATATTCAAAGAAAAAAAATGATGGAGATTTTTGGCTTTACCCTTGAAGGTGATCTTGGGTGTATTACCTGAAGATTGTCGGGCTTGTGATAGGAACATTTCTCTATCATACTGACCTCAGTAACCTGTGTTTGTCTGGAATGACTTGTTGAGGTCGTTAATTTAGCGAGAAGAAATATTCGTTTTTAACTTTCTTGTTTAATTGGCAAGTGTTGTGTTAATGGAGTTTATAATTTTTCAGGTGTATGAAATGTAAATAATATTCATGGTAGTGTAAATGATATCCTCTATACGTGTGTAAATATCATCCTATAAATAGTAGTGTAAATGAAAATCCTCCTGTGTTGCAGGGGCGGCAGTGGTGGAGTGATGGACTTCCATGTGTCCGTGCCCGGCCCATTTACGTACCTGGTACACGAGCACGCCCGCTCCATCGTAGCCATACAGGTACGTCAGCCTTGGTTTATGTATCCATCGTCGCCGCACAAGTACGTAATCCTTGTTTGTGTACGGCATCACTGCCTTACAGGTACCTAACCCTTGGTTTATGTTCACATCGCGCCGTAAAGATCCGTCAGCATTTGTTTATGTACGCCATTGTTGCCAAACAGGTAAGTTTTCGTACGCTATCGTTGCCACATTGGTGGGTCAGCTCCAGTCACTGTAAAAGCTCATCTTTCCAATTTAATGTTGTCTCCCTCTTATATCTACACTACCGGAAGATATCTTACTGAAGTGAATATTTTTTATAAATTAACCCATAACCTGACATTCTACTTTAACTAAAACTATGGTCAAACTATGGAACTCTTACTAATAGTGGAGGTACTATTATGTGGCTTGAATTTATGGCTTGACTATTGTTTGGCCAAACGATTTGTTGGCGTGACTTGTTCCGCTGAAGGTTGTTGTGGCTTGACTTCAGTTCGGTTGAAATTTTAGCTTACGCCCCTGGGATTGTTGTTTAGCCAAGTATTACGCTCCTTGAACTGTTGTTCAACGAACTATTATTATGAGGAGCCCTTTTCATAGATATCTGTAATGGTAGGTCATTTTGGATTAACTTGTATCCCTTTATGATAGACAATATATATATTATTATTTATTTTTTATACTTAGTCGCTGTCTCCCGCGTTAGCGAGGTAGCGCAAGGAAACAGATGAAAGAATGGCCCAACCCACCCACCCACCCACACACACACACACACACACACACACACACACATATATATATATATATATATATATATATATATATATATATATATATATATATATATATATATATATATATATATGCTTTGCATACATGTAGTCGAACAACTGTCGGCACTGACGTATACAGTAGGGATGAAGTGGCCACAACCAGCCTACAACAGCCTAAAATAACAGGTCATTGGTTCCCACGGGAATTGGGAGCCCAGACATTTAAGTCTTCCTTGGCCTGTGGTGGTGGTGGGTGGGGTGGAATCTTGAGTTGGTTGTGGGGTAAAGTTAGTCTTTATCACCTAGCTGTTATTAGCAACGCATATTGGTACTGATATAGGATTTACCTTGATATCTTACACTGTATAGTAAAGTTGGAGTTTAATGAGCTGGCTTGTATGAGCGCCTGGCCCTTTTCTCCCACTCCCACGGTGACCGTTAGAATGGGGAGGGGTAGGGGGGTTTAATGAGGGAGGGGGTGGGGGTTGTGGGTGGGTGGTGGGTGCGGTCCCTTTAAACCACGCCGCTCTCAGACTGAGGCCGAACATAACAGCTCTTTATACTGCTACTGCTGAGTCACGTGGCAAGGGGTATGTGCTCCCTCCATTGTGGCAGAGAAAAAGTATATGAAAGTGATCATTATATTTATTATTTTTATTATAAATTGTGCAGCAATGATAATCCATGCTGTACAGATAGAGTGTAGAAAAAAGAAAATAGTAGGGGAGTCTGTGAGCAAGCACAATCTTGATGCTAAAATACGAAGAGAATTATTTGCTTGTATGTAAAGAAGAATATATACAGTGTGTGTGTGTGTGTGTGTGTGTGTGTGTGTGTGTGTGATCCTTCGAGCTGCAGGGGTTACAGGTTTCCATCTTGCTTGTCAGAAGAATGGCTGGTGTCAGTGCGTATTTTACGGCTTTACCAATCACGTAGTTCGTTTTACACGCGCAGTCTCTCGAGTGGGAAAACCATCCAAAGTTCCCCAATATTTTTGAGAAGAATATATAGTATAACTTCTCCAAGTGTTGGGTCCAATATAACATACACCGTCTGAGCGCCTCGTATCCAAGCGTTTGAGCACCATTAACGCCAGTAAACACCACAAGACCATGACGGAATCTAAAAAGTTTTAAGAATGGAATAAAGACAATTTAGCACCTGGCTGGAACAAGTTACCAGCGTCCAGTTCCCCTCACTGATTTTCTGACCAGTTGTGGCGACGGCCGGGGGGCGATGCTCTCTTGTTACGTAACGGAATCACGCTGTTATGGCACAAACCCATTTCCATGTCTATAGCTCCTTCCTTAATACCGCTAAGCTTAACTATCTCATGTCTTTCGTGAGTTCGTAACCTCTACGACCTGACCGTTTGTAAACGACAGTCTTTCCACTTTTCAAAACTTGGATTATTTTTTTTTGTCCCTCGATCGTTCTAGTCCATTTTGAAAGGACCCAATTGTCCGTTGCTGTTTGAATTTCCCTTCATAGATCAGTTTATCCCTGGCCACGATGAGGGCTTCGGTCTATGACCGGAGGCTGCTACATTAAGAAATCATAAAATTCCTGTGTGTCAAGAGCTCCATGTGTGCTTGCACCAAAGCAAGCGAATCCAACATCCTCCACTTGTGGTTTGGTCAACATTTGAATAACTGATGAACATATTTCGAGACCATGCCGCTCCTCACCAGCGTGAGGCGTTATTTTTTCCACCCAGCCATTTAGAAGAACAGTTATAATTGCGGGCGCCGTGTTTATATATTTTGTCGTTTAAACTCGTTTGAGAATGACGGAACGACTGTAGCACGACGATTTAAACCACGATATACGACCATTAAGTATGTTGGCCAGGCTTGCCACCTAACATTTAAAGGTCTGGTCCAAGACCAGACCATCATACCCAGGAGTCGTACTGTTATATCGTCGTGTTCTCAGACCTTGCCGTCTTTGCTTTGCGGGGTTAACTAAATACGAACGGCTTTCGTGTTCTCAGGATTGTGATTGCGTAAAGAAAGTCGTAGAATGTATCGAAGGCTGGGCTTGAGTATGACGGGCGGGGTTTGCTTTAGGCTTGGCGCGAATCCCCCCCAGGCGTTCGGCTAGGTTAGTCGTACAAGGTTAACTTCTCTGGCGTTTCCTCGGTCACCTGACTGCAAATGACGTTCTTTTAGTTTGCGTGCTTTTACTCTTAGTAGATATATATAAGATATTCTTGATGTTAGTTTTTACGTAAGATGTATAATCCGTCATGTAATACAATTGGAGTGTCGCTTTTCTCGTGGTAATATGTATTCATATTCCTGTTAAGGTCGATGGCCCCATTTGCGGAATTTCAGAAATATATGATGCAATATAGGCTCGTACTTGGAGATACATTCTTTGAGAACGACGGGACGACCCTTGAACACCTCGTTACGACTTTTAAGCACGCCGGAACGACCCTTGGATATAAAAACCGCAGCCTTTTACCTAACGTGTGATGAGGGTCGGGTCAAAGCCAGGCCATCGTACTCAAAGGTCTTACCGTCGTGTTCAAGGGTCTTACCGTCGTGTTCGAGTCTTACCTTCGTGTTCAGGGGTCGTACCTTCGTGTTCAGAGGTTGTACCGTCGAGTTCAAGGGTAGTACCGTCGTGTCCGAGTCGTACCGTCGTGTTTAGTGGTCGAACCGTCGTGTTCAGGGGTCGAACCGTCGTGTTCAGGAGTCGTACCGTCGTGTTCATGGGGTCGCACCGTCATGTTCAGGGGTCGTACTGACGCGTCGCGTCAAAGAGATCGACAGTGGTGGAAAAACTCGACAGGTACAGCGTTGCAAGTGTAGCAGGTATTTCCACACGTTCAATCTGGACGTCCTCTGAAGCGGTTCTTGAAGGCAACTTGCAATACTGATTTCGTAACTAAAATACTTTCGTCTTAAAGCGGGAAGGAGAACAATTATCATATATATATATATATATATATATATATATATATATATATATATATATATATATATATATATATTTATATATTTTTAATTTTCCAAAAGTAGGAACAGAGAAGAGGGCCAGGTGAGGATAGTCCCTCAAAGGCCCAGTCCTCGGTTCTTAACGCTACCTCGCTAATGCGGGAAATGGCGAATAGTATGAAAAAAAAATATATGTATTTATTGCTATTTCCTGCGTGAGAGAGAGTCAAGAACGGATGACAGAACCTTAGAGGGAAAAACCCATCACTTGGCTGCTTGCTCTGTTCTTTCTTTTGGAAAATAATACAGGAAGGGAGGATTATTTCCAGAAACCCCCCTCGCTTCCGCCCCTCGTAGTCGCCATCTACGACACGCGGGGAAATACGTGGGCAATATTCTCTCCCATATCTCCCTTTGGGGATTGACTTCGCGCCAAAGATCTGCCGATGTTGGAAGTCAGTTTAGCAGGAAAGTATCGTTTGAAAGTTGATTCTTTGACCACAAGGGGTCAGTCTTGGACCATCAGATCACTACCCATGAGCAAGAAGGAGCGCCCTTTGACCTCGTCGGTACGATCGTTGAGAACGAGAATTCGAAGAACCTTGGGTTGGATGACGTGGCCTTTAGCCCGGTGATTCGTCAGGTCAAAGTCCAGCCCATCACATCCAAGGTTCATGACGCCATCGTGCTCCAGTCTTTCGAACCGTTGTGCTCACGTTGTGGCACCGTTATACTCAAGACGGTAAACAGGATATAGGTTTACGAGATGGTATTTATAATTAACGCCCAGTTTAAACGCAGAATTCCCGGGGCTATATGTAATTAACGCCCGTTTAAACGCAGAATTCCCCAGGGTATATGTAATAAACGCCCAGTTTAAATGCAGAATTCCCCAGGGTATATATAATAAACGCCCAGTTTAAACGCAGAATTCCCCAGGGTATATATAATAAACGCCCAGTGTAAACAGGATTCCCGAGGGTATATTAAGTAACGCCTCGTTTAAACGCAGAATTTTCGAGGGGTATATATGATTAACGCCCAGTTTAAACGCAGATTTCCCGAGTTTCCCGCCGAGATTTGTGGTTCAAGATTGGAGAGAATCATCGACATAGCTACCTACGTCTTGCATCACTCGGGCGGCTCGACTAAATCATTGGCGAGTTTTCTTTACATCCAGCCTATCAGCGGCCAGCTCTCATTACATCTACCCAATCAGAGGCGAGGTCTATTACAAGCTAACCACACGGATAGACAATCGACCTTCAGTCAACTTCAAGTGCGTGTTAGGCTTGTATTTGGTCGACTGCAACGGCACCAGAGCTGGTCGGCTGGCTACCTGGAGCTCTCTTTGTTGTGGTCGAGATCCCGACCGGCTAACGCTCCAGCTGGGTTCGTTACCCAGTCACAGAAGGCGGACTTTGAATTAGAGTAAATAGCCAACGCCCGAACGTTCGGCCATTGGCGTTATATTGACCCCGGAACAGTATGGCCGGGCGTACACCTGGTGTGGTATCGTACGTGCTTAACAAACCTCATGAATACGATGATTTGGCGCCATTTTGTACGATAACTTTACCCACATGAAATCTTTTGTGGGCGATGACTAGCAGCTGTTTTAAATGGCTTTATGTCGTTGTTTTCAAGGGCTTTAAGTCTTACTGAAGAGGGATTAGTCATCGTACTCTAGAGTGCTTAGATTATCGTACCAGAAGGAATTGTCTGATATCGCGCTCAGAGGGATTCAAATCGTCGTACTCAAGTGAGGTAAGTTGTCGTACTCATGAAGTTGATTTGTCCAACTCGTTGGGGTCGTACTCAAGGTTTTCCGGGGACGCCAAGCAAGGCTTCGCCTGATGCCGCCATATGACGACAAAATGATCATGGTTGGGCCTCGCCCCGAGACCCACATGCCGCTTCGGAAGCAATTTGAAAATTCCGTTTAATTTGTCTTCCTATGTTGTTACGGTTGTTGCAGTGAACCTGTAGCGATGTTACCGCGTTGGATAGGGTCATGATGTTTGTGGTTGTGAGGTCATGATCATTTTTGTGCCCCTTTTTTTTTTTTTTCAAGAAAAGGGTATATATTGAAGCCAGGCTCACGCCAGTGACCGGTTTGAGGTGGGTTAAGCGCTTGACATTTGAAAATGACAAAAGTAATTGTAACGGAGTAAGAAAGAATATATATATATATATATATATATATATATATATATATATATATATATATATATATATATATATATATATATATCGTAGTAACGTGTGGTTTTGGTATTGTAATATTGTAGTAAGATATTTAGGACACTGATTCGCGCCAGTGAAGGTTGTAATGGCTGAATCACGTTGACGGAGTTGGACTGACTGGTGATTCACCATTCGGAGGTAGGGGGGCTGGGGGGAGGGTGATATGCAAAGGTAATTTATATTGGAATATATATATATATATATATATATATATATATATATATATATATATATATATATAATATTTTTTTCATGTATTCTCATGCTGCTCTCCCCTCCAACACACAGACATGCATGGAAAAACATTGAGTTGGAATTGTGAATGCTAAAAAAAGGTTTCAAAAGTTTTATTATAGAGAAAGTTTAAAGACTTAGGCTCTACGAATGTAGAACTTCAGTAGCGTAACGTACACACACACACACACACACACACACAAACACACGCACGCACGCACGCACCTATATACACACACACACACAGACACACACACACACTACAGCTTCCAGTCATCATTTGTTGAGGGTGTGGAAGTCGGTATCATAAGAAGAACTGTGGTAGACTCTAGTGAGGCTTCAATCAAGTCTACTTTTTGGCCTCTTAAAACTTGATGATCACGTACATAAAAAAGAAAATACCAAAGACAGAAATGATTGCGTCACAAAAAATGGGGGAGGTTTGTGTTATGATGTGGGAGCGAGCGTAACAGAGCGCCACTCGCCTTATGCAAGGGGCTAGGCTGGGTTTTGAGAATGTTCAAGAAGAGAGAGATGCAGGAGTGATGATGATGATGATGACACTTGAGAGCACTTGTGACCCACGGACCAGAACATTGCTGTGTGCTAACATCATCCCATGAGCCAGGCGGGAGACGATCAACGAGTTGAAATGTACATAATATAAAGATTACTCACACTCCCCACACTGACGTAGTCAAAGACCACAAGGCTTGTGCGAACAGGTGGAAGCACTTTTAGACTCCACTCTCTGTAAATCCTGTTGTGCATGGGAAGTACATGTAAAAGGAGACCTGATGGTCTGTGATGAGGTTATCTCTAGTCGTGGTCTTATGTATGACAGAAACAGGTTTGTAAAGCAAGAACGCACATCCTTAAACTTACAAACTCCAACGTAAGGTCAAAAAAGGTAATTCCCCGCCATTATAACAGGCATTGAAGACTTTAAATAACCCCACTAAATCAAAAAGTTTCTTTGTTCGTAAAAAAAAGTCAGTCGGGGTCCGAAACTCATCAATCTCTCTTGTTACTGTGTACGTTATGAGCCGCCTGGTTGAGGATTTGAGAACTAAATAGTGTACATTATACCTACCATGTTTACGGGTTGGAATCCCACCGTAGACCATAAGTTCCGGATCTCCACCACAGTACATTGCGGCACGGTATCCGGTTCCGCTTCTGTTGTTCCGGAACTGGCTCACAAGCTCAACCCACCGCACAAGGGTGGGTTCCAGGTTCGAGGTTTTATTGTCATCGAAGTTTGAATAGATGGACGGCAAAGTATATGGCCAGGTGAGCATTGAGGATCACCAGATGAAGTTTGATTGGCCAGGTGAACCATGCGGCGTTCAGTCATTGGTTATTGAATAGATCAGCCAATTAACAAGTCACATGTACATTCAGTAATTGGCTGTCTGATGAAACTATGGCAAGTCCCATGTACCTTCAGTGATTTGCTGTTTCATATGACATTGTTTTAGCAGACTACACGTTCGAAAGTGATTGGCTCTCTGATAACGCATCAGTTAGCAAGCCAGTCTGACTTCAGCAATTGGTTTTCTGATATAGCTACCAGTTAGCAAGCCACACGTATATACAGTAATTGACTATCTTATCAAACAACCATTGAACAAGCCACGTGAACTGTAATTGTGTCAGAAATAACCCATTGGCGATTTAGTATTTCAGAATTTTGCTTTCAAATGGTTAGCACGCCACATGTAGCTTCGCTGATTGGCTGACATTAATCAACCAATTAGCAAGCGTGGCATTGCCTATGCTTTATAGTGGAGTGTTGGTTGGTTGATTGGTTATACGGGCTTTAAGCCTATCGACCGCCCGGGTCATTAAGGCATTAAGTACTTCACATAAAACCTAAAACATCTTAAAATCTTACGAGAGGTAATTCATTGGCTATAAATGACCTGTTCTGGGTGGTATTTAGCCAGGCTGGCGTGTTACAACCAGGGTTTTCTAGCCGCCCGCCCTCCAACGCTGGGAACAGGCGTCACGCCCTCACGCTGGCTGGCTCGGCTGGGCTCCTACACTTACTGTTCTTTATGACCTCTGGTTCGATCCCAATGGTGGCTAGAAGTAGCCATTACAGAGCTTCTGGCCTCGCTGTGTGCTTAGATAATTGCTGGGCAAAACCCCTCAGATGGCAGGCAGGTCTGTGCTGGCTTTAATCATGATACTCAGTAACGGGTCACTATTTGAAATATGAAAAGTACTTTTCACTGTTGTCATTTCGTCGTGATATTACGTGTTGGGAGGGAAGGCATTAGGCACACGTATGACGAGACTCCTGTCTCTGGTCTCTGAAAGCGCCATATGTCAGGCGTACCCATAACCTCAAGTAGAAAATGTTTTATTATCGTAACTTACCCATCTTTCAAGTAGCCTAGGGGACTGAACAAGATTATTGTACTTTGTGTCAAAATCTGACGCTTCTTGTACACGAAGGTCCACTCCGTGTTTGACAGTGTCAACTGCTTGATTGTATTCACAAGTAGCGCGAGCCGTTAGGTTGGCAAGCCTGGCGGCGGCGGCGGGGGAGGGAAACAAGCGGTGCGTGACGTCATCACAAGCCGTCGTGAGACACCCCCTCCGAACAGCCGAGTGTGACGCTTTAATGACGGGCTTCCGTAACATCTAGAAATCTCTGGTCTTAAAATCCACCCGTCTGAGAAGTCCAGCATATGGTTCGAGGTTGATGAATGAAGATTTGATTAAGGGACCGCCGACAGAATTCAGCGTGCTTTTGTGGGGCTTTTCGGCGTTTCTCCCCCCCCCCCCCTCCGCGCCGTGGGAGGGTGAGCCCACCATCCGAGCTATTTGAAAGCGTGACGTACTAACTGCGCTGGGGTTCCAACCCCTACTTGGACAAGTAACCTCTTGGGTTAGACTACAGGTGGCTCAGCAGTGATGCGTTCAGCAGAATTTTGAGATAAATAAGGCCGACCGTCCTGCGATGAAATTGGTTTAAAATTCCCGTTAAACAAGTTGGCATACTGTTTTCTTTTGTAGATTTAGTGGTGAACTTGGCCCCTGGAGCTGGTAAATTTGCCTAAAATGTGGGAAAGTTGGTGTGACTGTTACAGATTCTGGGATCCGGTGTGCACAATAGCTGGTAAAATAGCACTTAATTAATTTCATGCCTTTCGTGTGCCGTAGGATTTTTGCTGCTGATATTCTATTATTTCAGACTCATACATTTTAACTCTTACGGTATTTTCCTGAAGCTTTGTGAAATGTGTAGTTATTCCTTAGGTCAAGATATATCAGTGAAGTGCGTAATCCTTTTGACCATAATCGCACGACCTTTAACACGACTGGACGACCCATGAGCACGACATGACGACCATTAGGTCTATGATGGCCCGGCCTGTGACGAAAATTTTTGATTTACACACATTGCACTGATTTTTAAAATTGTGTGTATACATGCCTATTTTCGTATCCATCCTGAGTGCGATTTCGTGAGTTTTGAATAAATGTGTATCTGTTTGTGTTTGTCTTTTCAAATGCGTTCGCCTCTTAATATAGTGCCCCAGCAGTGTTGTAGGGAACCAGAAAGCAGGTAGGGTGGATGGTAAAACTACATAATCACTAGGACGCTTGTAACAAGGGCGCCGGTGTCAAAAACTACGCCACAAAGAAACTCAATAATGACCTAACTCCTCATTTGGAATCAGTGCACCGTGATTGCTGAAGACGCATCGTTCCGACACTTTAAGAAATGTGTCTGCGTGTAAGAGGTATTTGCTCACGTGGTGTAGTGGTTACCCTGACTTTTTACGCGGGGGTTCAGCCGGGTTCGAATCACGGCGCGGCAATTGACCCACTGTTCACTCAACTGTTCGTTCTTCCCTTGGGGCTTGTCGCTAAATTGGGCCAGGTGAGGGTATTCCCTCAAAGGCCCAGTCCTCTGTTCTTAACGCTACCTCGCTAATGCGGGAGATGGCGAACAGTTTGAAAGAAAAAAAGAAGATATATATATATATAATATATATATATATATATATATATATATATATATATATATATATATATATATATATATATATATGCCGTCATATTTGACTCGAAAATTTAAGCAGTATTTGCCCACCGTATGTTATACAAATAGCTAACTAGATAAATTTTGCTCTCTGAACTTGATAAAGCGTGTTATGATCGCTCTTTTTTATTTAATTTACTTGGCAGACAGAATGCATCGCTTCTGTTACGCAAATTAGGAATAATTAAACCTGTAGGAAACTAATTGCTAAGAGGAAATTATTTAGAACCATTTTATAGAAAGTGGTCTTAATGTTTTGCCTTGATGAATTTTTTCTTGGTAATTATACAATTGCACCACAGAGTCAAAATAACATTATACATTGAGAAAAACATATTTAGATATTACGCCAAGAACGGATTGCCGAGGCATTAAACCTTGAGAGAATAATTTTGTCATTACGCCTTAAGAAAGCAAATGTTGAGGCATTGAACCTTGAGGGAACAGATTTATGAGGTCGACCCGTGAGAAACCTCAGTGTTGTACGGTGCCTTTGGAAATGTTCTGATACTTGAGGGGAATTGATGGCTATCGGAGGGAACGCCTTGCCTCTCTATGTGGATCATATCGTAATATCTTGAGAAATACGTGCGCCCCGTTTTCTTCGCTCCATTCCCGTGTTTTAAGGCCGTTCCATTTATTCCGTCCCGTGTTTTTCAAACATTTTTTTCTTTTCTTTTACTGTGTTCTTTGGTCTGTTCACTTTTCTTCGTTTTGTCTCGTAGTTTGATTTTCCAACTTCTTTCACGCCCTTTTTCTTTGCACATCCCCGTTTATTTCATTGCCTCCCGTCTGTTTCATTTCTTCGTTTTCAGCGTTCTCTCCTGTATTCTTCGTTCACTCCCATTTTCCCCCGTTCCCTATCGTGTTTCCGATGGCTAATATTAGCGAAGTAGTGACCGGAACACCGTTTTCTCTCGCGTTAATTCCTCGGCCGTAACTTCGGTAGGTTAAGAGACGTAAACGAATTTTCGGGTTATGTGATTCTCAGATTTATTGATAAATCAACATTATATCGGAATACTTGATTCGCTGTACACTGTTTGTCGCCCACGTTACGAATCTCCGAGCGTTCTTACGCCAGTCGTTACGGCTCGTCACATGATGCATGTAAAGATTTACTAGTTGTTTGTGATTGTTCCTGCTTGGTATTACAATTCTGGACGCCATACGCAGGTGGTCGTAATACGTAGGTCTCTGCTATACGCTGACGTCCTTTCAAAATCGGATGGTCGCTATGATCAGGTATGTGATGAACGCTATATTTCGTCATAGTCGGATAGTCGCTATATACATCGATGTCCGTCATAGACGCTTGTTCACTATACACGGGAGGCTGCTATACGCCATCGTCCGTCATTGACAGATGGCCGCTTTCCGTCATAGACGGGTCGGTCTCCGTCCGCTGGTGTGCGTCATAGACGGGTGGTCGCTGTTGGTAAGTAGTAACGGGAGCGTCACGCTGTTGGCGGCGCCAAGTTGACCGTTATAGTCAGGTTACGGCGTAAACCCGTGAGGTGATGCTAGTGAAGCATGTTTCGTATGTTGCTTCGTCCTGGAACACCATACCACCGGCTCTGATGCTGAAACTTGATGAAGCAAACGATAGTGCTTTTGATGGAAAGAAATTGCACTTTTTTTTTATTTTTTCATTTTGTAGCATATAACCAGTACGGATTTATTTTTAACCTCTTGAGCACGACTGTGGGTCGTCCCGTCGTACTTAAAGGTCGTATCGTCGTGTTTAAGAGTCGCAACGTCGTGCTTGAGACCCAGTTACATGCGTATGTAAAAATAAAGAAATAAATACTGTAAATACGATGATGTTCAAAACGAGGAAGGTTGTGAGATGGGGAAACACTACAGTTGTGTTGTGTTGCGGAGTTAGTGTAGCTCAAACTCACAACACTGAATAGTGTTGTGTCAAGTGTGCTGGCGGCCTTTTCTTAACAACAGCATGTAACACTGCCTTCACCTGTACTCGCACAGAACACGTGTATACACGAGAGAGAGAGAGAGAGAGAGAGAGAGAGAGAGAGAGAGAGAGAGAGAGAGAGAGAGAGAGTTCATCTCTTGCCGTTTTTAAAATCTTAAAATACTGAGCGGAGGGAGGGAGGGAGTGGGTGGTTCCCATCTCCTGGCGTTTCTTGACTTTCGTAAATGTTTTTTTTTTTTTTTTTACATCTTTCCGTGTTGAGTATTACTTCACGCTCACTCTGTGCCATGACCAGTCATGGTTTGAAAGCAGCCGGCGGCTAAAAACCCTCTTCTTTACTTGCCAAACTTAGCCGTTTGGATTTTCAGATCAAAAGAAAAAAAAAAATATGACAGCGGAGAATTTCTTAGGTGTTTCAAGGGAATAATATTTTTATATCAGTGTATGTAAACCAGATTAGATGTTGATTTGTTTATTTTCAGTCGGTAAAATGTAGAGGAAACATGTATTAATAACGTTAATTCTTGCTGTTGATCTCTATACTCTGATGCGACCGATCACATTGGACGCTAACGAAACATAGAAAATTAACTCTTAATATATGACGTTTGTCTTTTGTTGCCAAAACTGTGAAGCGTTAATGGTGAGCAACAATTCAGTTGGATTGAAAATAATGATCTTTAGCCAATTGAAATCAGTGTTATTTATTGCACTGCTCCCTTGGTGATTTTTATCAAGAAAATGTGACGATACATAATACTGAGGTGATTTGTGACACAATGCATTTTCGGTCCGATAGGGGAGGGTTCCATCAAACCTCTCGTCTCAATTTTCAGAATGTATTATATGAAATATATATCGACAGCATTCATCCACCATTCGCTTAGCACAAAAACATTTCTCTAACTCTATTTTTACTTAGCTTTTTGTTGATAGATAGTAGACCTATTCATGGCTAAAGATCTCCCCAGTTTGAGCAGTCAGAGCAAATCCAGTAGCTAGAAATATGCCTGGTCGTCATACAGCGCGGGAGCGGGGTTGATATGAGCCAGGTTTTGTCGAGTGTGGTGATGATGGCGTGGACGCACTTGCTGCCGTGTGTAGAAAGTGTGTCCGGATAGACGGACGGACGGACGGGGTCGGTGGGTTAGTTAGGTTAGGGGGGGACTGGGGCGTGACTCCTCCCAGTCCACACGTGATGGGATTTTTTTTAATTGGGGAAGGTGGGGGGGGGATGCTCACAGCTCTCTGAACTGTGTGAACAACACAGCGGTACGACCCCTGGGATATTATGGGCTGATTTTTTTATTTTTTATTTTACCTGATTGGTATATAGTCAGCAGATTAGACTAGTCCAGCATACTTCTTGGGTCTTATCATTATGCTTTAGGAACTCTTTACCATCTCTCTAAAGGGGTTAAGCTATTATTTAGATCCATTCTTGACATTTCATTACATTTTGTCTGTCTCCGTCATTATCCTTCTGTTTATTCTTCCGTTTTCGAAAAGAATGATTAATTCATATCCGGGTTTAAAGGCGTATTTTGTTTTCTAAGATATTTCAGAGTCATTCTTTTAGGTACTGTATCCGCTTCATTAAGGGTTGAGAGACGATTTTGATGATGTCACTAAAATACAGAGAAACAGAAAGGCATATGTATCAGATTTAGATTTAAGAGGGAAAAATAAAACTTCGCCAACCGTATAGCCAAACCTCTTTACCCCCACTTTCCCGGGCAGCGGCAACAGCTATGCGCTACGCTGTGTGCCTCAACAGCAGCAGTAACAGCCTCGTCAAAGAACACACAGCAATGGGAACAATTTAGTGAATATAGAGCAACTCCAGCCTCCCGCTGCAGTCCTTATAACAGTCGTTCCGGTCCCCCACGCCCTCACTCCCAGAATTCATTTTTTTTTCTGCCCTGGGGAACTAGGCTTCTGCACTGAGACACTTTCTTTAATTAAAAGACTCGTTTATTTTGGGGATCCAAGATTATATTAGGCAGTGCTATCCGTAGTATTTCAGACCTTACGGTGAGAATTATGGTGATCATTTCAGCCCTAAAGCATATTAGGGGAACATTATCGTTGTTTCCCCGGACTAAGATATATTTAGTGATGATATGGCGAGTATATATAACAGGTAAGGTCCTTGGTAGTATTTCAGAAGCAAGATGTAGTATTAGTTAATAATACTGACAAGTGGATGGAGTAAGATTATTTTTCAGAATTGGTCAAAATTAATTGAGCGGATTAATGTTCAAGTGCGCCCTTAATGCGCGCATGCGCATACCACATTTAGAATTGACAACATGTTTTTATGAGTTGTTCATAATGTCAACGGAGATCAAGTCATAGGTTACTTATTGATTGTTAAATAAAAGTTTTTTTCGCGCTCGAAAGATTGAATTACTTTCATTTTTGATTGTCATATGTGTATTTTTTCCTCTCTGTAGTAATTAGTTTATCTTGTCGCTGTTGATGTGTTTATCTTAGTCATGCACACTGTTGCCAAGGTGAAACGTGCTTGCAGTTTGGCAAGGGGGACGCCTGCAACAGTGTCGCCAAGTGAAACATAGGGACAGTTTGTCGAGGTGAAACTTACGGACAAGGTTGCCAAGATGAAACTTACGGATATATTGTTCCCATGGAAAACGTTATACACATTATGCATACGTATGTATGTGTGTATGTATAGTTTTCCCTAAGTTAATGCATAGTGTTCCGAAATGAGAATTTTGGACAGTGTTAACTAAGTGAAACATGCTCAGTGTTGCCAAGTCGAAACTAGACCAGATGTGGACGAACATTACAAGTGTTTCTGTTGTTTTGGAGGAAAAAAGGTTAGAGGTCAAGGTTAGGGTGGAGTTTATTAGGTCAGCGTGTTTTAACACACACGTTTGTATTATGTTGTGTTTGATTGTGTAGGTAAATAGCTGTAATCGTGTGTGTGTGTGTGTGTGTCTGTGTGTGTCTGTTTAACAAAGTCTGGAAGTTTTTGTTGTTTGTTTTAGACTGAAGTATAAGGGGTCACTTAACATGGAGGATGTTTGTATAACACACACACACACACACACACACACACACACACACACACACACACACACACACACACACCATCATTACCCTAGGGAAACAGAAGGTGGAAAGATAGACAACAGTCATCATTTGATACCATGGAAAGAAAGGCGACACGATGCCAGGCTTATCACAGCCAGATATCATGGAAGGTCAGGGGTCAGAGGTCTAACATACCAAGAGCAGGAAAATTTAGTTGTTAGGAGGAAGGAAAGGTTTGTTAAAGATATTATTTTTAGGACCGTTGTGTATGTTGTGCTGATGTTGGTATACGAATTCAGGTATTGTAAATAGATTCGATTTACATTAAACGTACCGTGGGAAGGAGGTACATGGAAGTGTGGGAGGTCAACTCAGACGATGATGGAATGGTTGTAAAGTGGTGTGTAGAAACATGAATCACTCCAGACATGGTAGGAGTGGCAGTAAAATTTAAGGAATGGATCCCAATTAATGCCTCTAAAATATTGCATATATTATCAAGGAAGGAAGATAATACAGGAGGAGAATGTTTTCCCCCCAGGTAAGACATAACGTAAAGGTTATAAGAAGCTAGTGGTGGACAAAATGCACCTTCTGGCGGAACGGGACAAGGAAATCCAACTTTAGGGTTAAAAGAAGAAAAAGAAAAAGATTCTCCAAACGAATGAGAAACGTGATGCCATCATGTTCTTGAAGAATGGATGACGTGTGGGTGATGCAGCGGGCAGTGAGATAAGTGCTCTTCCGTGATGGGAAAGATTAAAAAACGGGAGAGGGGAACTTGATGAGACCCCGACCTGAGGAACTGAAGTATAAAAGCGGAGGCTGTGATGATGTGTTTAGGAAAACGTCCTGCACCATTATGTCAGTCAACACAATGAGAGCTGGTGGGGGCGATTACACAGTCAGTCCTAGATCTCATTTCCATGCACAATAGTTGGGGAATGGAAAGCATCACTTTTGTACCTCGATTGGGGGAAAGCGACCACAGTGTGTTGAAGGATGAAGGTCCTCCTCAAGAACCTGATAATTACCCGAGAGATGGGGAAACAGACAACGCCAACCTGGGGATGACTTGCTAAGAGTGTGGCATCCCACAAGGCACAGCCTTGGGTCCTCTGTAGTTGTTGTTGGTTGGGTCTGACTCACCGGAAGGTCTTGAGTCATGCCGGTGTAATGGTTTCTGATGAAGCTAAACTTCTGAGAAGAATGGTGAATATTTACGATTGCCAGTTGCGTACAACGACTGAGAAGATACTGAGGCATCAGTTGGATATGGTGAATGGATTTGATGTTGAGAGAAAGTGAAGATGATGCGAGACACTGAAATGAGATAAGGTCATGACAGCAATTTGGATTGAATTTTATATATATATATATATATATATATATATATATATATATATATATATATATATATATATATATATACCTTGTACGCCGTTTCCCGCGTTAGTGTGAGGAACAGACGAAAAGGACTGAAATACATGTTTAACTCGGTTCTTATTTTGTAACTGATAACCTTAATTTCTTAAAGAGGTAAATTTTGTGTTGGTCTGTACGTACGTAAGTTGTATTGCGGCAAGGATACGTAGAGATGTCAAGAGTCATTCCCCCCCCCCCCCCCCCTTGCAGAAGATGCAGTCTTGCTGCAGAAGTTGGGACCGGCCACAAGTTGAACCTGGCGCTACAGGAGAAGGGTGGGTAACAGCCGTGAACTTGCTCTTTCTGTAAGATAGACGAAAAGGAAATACGATTATGACAAGGTTCCTTAGTATCCTAGACCCTCATGGATCACGTGTTTAAGATAAGGAGGAACATGTCAAAAAGAAAGTTATAGAGACACTAAGCAACAGAAGATGTAAAAGAGATGTAGAGAAATACTTAGACGGTAAAAGAACAGTGGAGCCATTGAGGGAACTCTGTGTGTGTGTGTGTGTGTGTGTGTGTGTAAAGACATGGTATATATGAGTGTTCAACACAAATACTGATCTGTGTTGTTTTCTAATAAAGTATGATGAATAATCTCAATTATATGCGCATTTATAGTTTATATGTGAGTGTGATATGTGGCGTCATGCAAAGTTGAGAGGGTGGTTGGTGGGTCGGGAGGCGTGGGTGGGTGGGCGAGCCGTGGGTGGGAGGGGATGGGGTTATCCTTGGCGTCGGTCGGGCCGTTGGCAGGGACGGCATACCTCCCCCACTACCAGGGCAGTAGCAACTGTCGGCTGGGGTCAGTGTCTGGCTGTAGGATGTCTGGAGGCGGTGCCCTGGGCGGCGGGAGTCCTGCCTGACACCCACACAAAGACAGGAGGAGTCTCCGTCACCCCACGCCCGCCCCACATTGTTCCCGCCTAAATGAAGGACGAAGAGGTTGTTGTCGTTCAGCACCCTCTATATTAACTCTATTTTTTCGCTTCATTTTACTCAGATTTATTAGAAATCAGTTGTTACAGTGTGTCAGACGCGATGAATTTAGCTTTCATAAAATGAGGTACAAGTGATTGCTCTTAGGTATGTCAGTGGAGCGGGAAATACATAGACGTGTATATTAGGATGAACTGTGTTCCTTAGCTTCTAGGGCGTGATATGATGACAGGTTTTTTTTTATATCAAAGGTCTGATATATAGACTGTAGGATTCACCAGACGTACTGATATAATGGGAATCTCATAAGAACAAGGCTGTCTGGTAGCCATGCTTCTAGTTCACCAACGCAATAAGTCGTTACTTGAATCGATTTAACGTAACATAATTTCTAAAGTTATTTCTGTTCTACAAGGTTGAAAGCAACTTGATGTTGGTGTATGAAGTTATTATTTACGAAAACAGGTTTGACAACACTGCTGCTTGATATGTACAGAAACATCATGTTTCATGCTTTTAATGATAATGATATCTAGTTGGGACAAACTTTACCTAGTTAAGTAAGGATTTGTTCAATATAGAGTGTATATTTCAAGGGCGAGTCTTCATGGTCACGTTTAAGTAGGCGTTTTGCTTGATTCGGAACATTTGGTAAGATGGTGCGAGATTTGAATGAGTGATAAAGTTGAAAACATTTGATTTGAATGAAGATAAGTTACATTTTGCTTTAGTATATTGACGTGATGTACATTTTTTTTTATTATGTACACTCGTGTGTATGTTAGTTACGTACATTTTAATGCAAGGTTTACATTGTTCGTGGTGAGTGGACGTAGTTTGGTCGAGTAGCTGACGAGGCTCAACGTTATTTATGGAATTGTCTGGAAAGTTGGTTGCTGAGGGTGCGAACTTGTGAGGCTTGGAGTTAGCCTCCTCCGTGAGGGCGGGACACAGCTGACCCTTAGTAGGTATGATGGCAATATGCTTTTACCTGACCCTTATGAGGTAGGTCAAATACTCGGTTATCATACCCCAAGTGTCCATGTCATCGTCTTGAAGGGTCGTGGTAAAGTGTTGCTCAAAAGGTTAATAATTACCTGATCTAAACAAGCCGGTTGAGAGAGTGAGAAAAACTAGTACATGTGAACTGTTTGTTAGTCAGTTGAGCCTAGTTCATTTCTAGGCTAGCCTTAATTGCAATTTGCAAGTTCATTTGTAATCTTGGGGAGGACAAGAGAGTGTTTGCATGGGACATTGTGTCGTGGAGCGAGGGTGGAGGAATATAGTTAGGTCGGGTAACGCAGTTGGCGTCTCAAATCACTGCCAAGCAAGATTACTCACGCCCTGCCCAGCTAATGCGCTTAGCAGAAAGTCATTGTATGTTACTTGCGGCTACTTTTTCCTAGTGGCCTTCGCTCAACACGGAAATAAGCAGTACATTGTTTATCGGTTTCGCAAGATTTAATTAGTTTAATATCTTTTTTCATGTGATAATTGTTTGACGTACCTCGCACCTTAGATGGTTCGCACTATTTAGCCACGGCTTATGCTTCCTTATTCGTGAATTATGTATCCATTGGTTACTGTTATGCTCACATTCTTCTCATTCCAAGGCAGGGAAACCTCTTTCAGGGTGTATGATAGCGTCTTGTTCTACTTTTGTGTCTAGTTGTTATGTAGGGGATTGACTGACCGAAGCCGTAGCCGCTCGCGCGTCGGGATAAGATGGTATTTCTGGAGCTCCAGCAACAAGATGAAGGTACAATAATACCTCTGCTCTTATTCCTCTCTGCTCAGTGTCAAGTCATTGCATTGTCCGCGGCTGATGTATTGTTAGTGCAGGAAATGGATTTACTTCGTCTCTTTGAAGGTGATCGGTAAATAATACGAATTTCTGTGAACACGACGCCGCGAAGGAGGGTGGGAGGGGGTGTTTCGTCGGCCGGGGATGGTGTTGTCTTTCATGGCTTGGTAACTCCAGAAGGCTGATCTTGTACCTTCCTTCCCTGGCACTGTCTTGTCACTGTATACCTGTGTATTTGTGCTAGAAAATGTGTCTTATATTCAAACTCTTTCCCCTTAGTTGTCTGTTTGTGTAAGAGACTTTGGCAGGATATCTCAGTGGGTAGACGAAGCGTCGCTAAGTTTGAAATGCCTCGAAGACCCAGTTTCTACCTCTCTCTCTCTCTCCATCGAAAATCCCCCAGAACTTCCCTCTTTCTCCTTCGATGATGTTGTAATTCCACCTCTTGAGTGAATGAACATGCTTGGTATTACTGTAACATCCACACTCGTATGGAAACCCTACTTTAGGGGAGTAGCCAAGTCTGCCTCGAAGAAAGAGGGAGTCGTGTTTTCTTTTTCGAATCGTTGATTTTTATATGACGGATTGATCCGTCCTTGTTATGGAGTACTGCTCTCACATCTGGGGTGGTTCTAGCTCTGCATCCTCACTGGACAGAGTTGAGTCGAAAGCGGTCCCACTTATCGTTTCTCCCAGGCTAACTTCAAAACATGACCCAGCTGCTTCATTTGCAGCTTATTTCTGTGGCTTCTGCGAGCTGAGTCTTGATACCTGTTTCTTTCCTTACATCTCGAAGCTTTGGAACTCTAACGTTTCGTGTCTTTCCCAGTAACTGTGATCAGGCACTTTTTAAGACAGGTTTTAACTTTCTCCAAAATTCTAAAATACTTTTCATCGTCTCTTCTTTTCCCCTTTCATCAGTCTATATTTCAGTTAAGACCCAGCCTTGATGTGGGCTAACTGGAGCCTCCAATGTAAAAAAATCACATCCTGATTATGTATCTATATATGAATGTATCTTTATTACAGGATCTCTCCATAATTCTGTTTGTGTAGTAATATATCATAATGTAAATATATCTACAAAAACAGTATCTGTAAATCCAGTTGAGACCCGTTGCAAATAAATGAAGGACAACTAATGCATTGTGAAAGGAAAATTTGAGGAAAAATGATTTAAGAGAACTCACACTTAAGTCTGAAGCCATAGTGAAAAATTGACATGAGTGAATATAAGTTAACCCCGTAATCGCTGGGAACAAGGTTAGGTCATCTTGACAGAGTTATTAACTTCCGTGTAAAGTTATACGTGAGAAACCCCGCAATTTCCAGACTTGATATTAAGCCCCGGTAATTTGTCTCCCGAGTTATATGGGATGATTCCGGTGATTTGAAGACTTATGATAACAATCTCGGTAATTCGAAGAATTATAACCTTAAAGTAAACGCTGATTAATTCGCAGACTGTCTTAATCTCAAGGTCATATTTTTGAGAAACACGGTAATTTTAAGACCAGATTATATAACCTGCGTATTTGACCCGACTTCAGTAAGGTCGTGTATAAGGTTTCCTGGATGGAAGGTGTTTGTTTATTCTGTGCATCGAGTCGTAGCATAGAAGTATAGTGTATCTGTAAATGCTTGTACGTGTATGTTGACGGCTGCTTGTATGTTGTGGATACGCATGTTTGTGTGTGGTTTATGTGGAAAGTAAACAATAAGTGTTTTTGTTTACGATGTGTATGGGATTGAAGAACCTGTTCTTGTATGTGTGTTGTGGTGTAAATAGAAGGGAAAAGGATCGGTGTGAGGGATGGAGTGTGTGATAGAAGGGTATTATATAAGGGAAAGGTGGATAGCTTATGTTAGCTTAGGGTAGAAGACAACTGGTATGTTATGGAGACATCGCCATTATATTGCTCGTCCTACTCATTGTTATATATCGTGTTCCAAGTTTTTTTTTCCGAATTGTAGAGACGGAGGGATATAATTATATATATTTTGAGCGATCGGGGCCTGATCTTGGAAGAGGGTGAAAGGTGTGCACAGGATAGAGTGAATTGGGACGATGTGGTATACAGGGGTCGACGTGCTGTCAGTGGATTGAACCAGGGCATGTGAACTGTCTGGGGTAAACCAAGGAAAGGACTGTGGGACCTGAATGTAGATTGGGAGCTGTGGTTTCGGTGCATTACATATGATGGCTGGAGAATAGATGCAGCCTTTCTTCGTGTGTGTGTGTGTGTGTGTGTGTGTATTGCTCAAGTAGCCCAAAAGTTTGCCTTCGTAATGACTTATACTTTTTTCCCCACATGAGTTCCCATGGATTATATCATGGTGTCTGCTGGTGTAAGATATCTATGGCCTGATTGAGATCATGAGCCGGTGTGTAGCTTCTTACGGAGTGTTGTTATGTGTTGCATAATCACGTTGCATCGTCTGGTCTCGGCTGTGTGTAGTCGGCCTTCGCGCGCGACTTGCCCTGGTAGTCAGAGACCGCTAGAAAAAAAAAATTGCCCTGGGAAACAGCACAGACTTGGGAACATATCTCCATAACACACACACACACACACACACAAAGATTCGCTATGTCGTACTGATGTTGTCTGTTCCACACGGTCCACTCACTTGCTTCTTAGATTGAATAATGACCGTTGTAGATCGCCTCTGCCTGACTGGTGTGCCGCAGGGGATTTTGCTGGGTGCTCTCGTGTTTGTTGTGTGGTGTACACATGCCGGTTGCCTAACTGCCTTCTTTGTGTTGTATATAAGACGGTGTTTGTGTTTATTGGTTCACCCTCTGACTCGGTATTGCGTGTGTGTTCCACATTTGCCTTTCGAGTCGTGAAATAGATATTTGTTATAGATGTCGGAAGGGATACAGTACAGGGCAAGTATAGTCAGTGAAATTATAAGTACGGATTTATAAAAGACACTTTTGTCATTTAAGATGTTCACAACTTATGGAGTTGTCTCAGCTGTTTTCTGAGGAGTGTAATTACTTATTTGTACTGTACTGGGAGGGGGGTTCCTACACGTGGGGTCCCACGCGCGCGCAAGTATAATTATCTTTTTGTAATTACTTGTTTTTCCGAACAGGGAAGGAGTTTTGCAACTCGTGGTGCCCCATTTTTTAAAAATAATACGTATGATTACTGGTTTTGTGTTACCGCGAGAGTGTTTTACACTAGTTTTGTCCCGTCTCACTGAAGTCTTTACTCCTGTGTGTGTGTGTGTGTGGCTTTAGTCATCAGTTTTGACTAATGTCATGAACACGCAGGCCTGTCATTATGACACATGGCACTTTATCATGATTAGGATGGCCCCATGCTGGGGGTACCGCTGGGGGTACCTGACCCATTGAAGTAGAACCTATGTAAAAGTAATGTCAGTTGAGGTTTGTTATAGAGATTGGCAGCCTGCTCGCGCGCGCGCGCGCGCGTGTGTGTGTGTGTGTGTGTGTGTGTGTGTGTGTGGCCCTCTCCTGGCAACGGTTGTATGTCCGCCATCTTGTGCACACACCAGCGGGAGAAGTTAGGATTAATTATGTGGTTGTGGGTTGAGCTCATGTCCGATGTTTAACCCCTAGTGTGATGGCCGGGCCTTTGGTGGTTGTGGTGTCGAACTGCAACTCGGGGACGAGGGATCTCTGGTGGCAGGAGGTGCCGGTGGCGGGGATGGTGCAGTACCTTCTTTCCTAACCGTTGGATGAGGTGCAGGTGATGGTTGGGGAGAGTCAGGAGGGCCAGTATGTTGATCGGCTCATGGTAACTGGTGTAAGAGTGACCCAGGATGACCTTGCATGACCTCTTCCACACCTCTAGTGATTCTCGGTTGTGTGGTATGGTGTATGTCCTTCCTTGTGTGGTAGGAAGGTTCACATATGTGTTTACTTACCTGTTTGCACAGTACATTCGTGGGGCCACCATCTCGTGAACTTCCTATACACTACGAGAGTTACATGTCAGCATTTACAGGTTTATTACTGTATTCCATTTATCCACGGCTGTACTATCAGCTATGATAGTACATCTTGACGTATTATGTAACATTTATCCATGGCTCTACTGTAAACTATAATCGTACATCTTGACGTATTATGTAACATATTTAATGGCTTGATATGTTATGTCCTCTGGCTGCTCTGTCTTTGTATCTTTGGAGGAGCTGTTCATCGCTGACGTCACCAAACTGGTTCTACAATCCTAAAGGTTGTGATGACCACTCCGTCTACTCTTCCCCTCATCCCTAATGGACCAATTGATGGCCCTTAACCTCACACTAACGTAACTATGTAGTTATATGCAATGGTCCACGTGTACTGTAGGGGGAGGGAGTTCTACACACGTGGGGGCCCCACCTGGGGTGTGTGTGAGTTATGAGTAATACTTCGAAGGATGCTGTCGACCAAGATGAGTAACTCGAGCGATGGTGAGGCTGGGGAGGAGGTCAGGGGATAGCGCGAGACACTTGATTACCTTGAGCTGGTAAAATGGCGTCCTGCAGGATAGACGACCCGACCCGCCTCTGTTTCTTGGTCCCGGCTGAAGCAGCTGCTCCAGCGGCCACGTGTGTGTGTGTGTGTGCGACACACGTATGTTCTGGTATAATAACTCGTGTAGTGCCACTTGTGTCATATTGATGAGTTTGGTCAGTATTAGTCGGTTATGACACCTCTTGGGCTGATTCTCGTGACACTCGACACTTGATGCATGCGCTGGCCACGTAAAGTGAAACACACCAAGAAGCCATATTTCATGAAATCCAGAAGTTTTACATTGCGCCGTAATTCAGAGCATATAGTTGAATCGTCTTGCTTACTTAGTGTCTTGGTTGTAAACAATTTACTCAGGCCTGATGGTAAATAATGGGGGGAGGGGTGCACACTACTGTAAACTGGCCTTTTCAGGTCCCCCATAACACACGTCTCTAGTTCTGTTGACGTAAAGCACCGTTGTAAACCCCTCCTACCACCATATTTATCGACCGTGGGTGCGTGGTCAAGTACTGTTAGTGAGTAAGTATGAATAAGGACCGGTGAGTAAGTATGAGTAACGTGATTTTGTAAGCGTGAAGAAGCACGCTCCAAGGAGGTTGAGAGTAGCGATCATGACTATTGTGTTTGGCTGGTCCATGGCTCCAAACATAGCGATTTCTGCTTGAATTTAACACGAATCGCTACTCCGCATTCATCATATCAAAAAGAAGATTCACAAGTTAAACATAAATCTCAACCCCACATTCAACATATTAAAAAGAAGAATCATGTGTTCTGGTATATTTTCATGTTAAGGAGTTATAGTTAACTTTTTTTTTTTATGAAGGATTTCACTATTTTTTATAGTTACACGAGCAATAAGTGGTAGATTCTCGTTGTTCGAAAACGAGAGAAAAAAACAGCAGGTGACGGAAGGGGAGACTATCTTAAAAATAAACTTAAACGATGACGTACAGGATTTTATTAAGTCCATGATTTATCCTAGTTTGAAGGACTGGAACACAAATAAGACTTTTCCAACGTATTATATATTAGAGTTATATATTATATATATTAGAGTATATATCATATATTAGAGTATATATTATAAGAGTATTTTCTGTATTTTCATTATTTATCGTTTTATTGCCATATAATGATACACTTGCAACTCATTTCCTTAGTGCTACCAGTTCCAAGGTTGCGTTACTTCCAGTAGCAGGGAAATGATCAGCTCCTGAAGTGATTAGCTCTTCGACGAGCCTTTACTCCCTTTGAAGAGCCTCACCTGAGGTGACTTTTCACTTACGGTTTAACCCGCTAGTAGGCGGGTTCGGGTAACTCCTGTATATATATATATATATATATATATATATATATATATATATATATATATATATATATATATATATAAAATTTGTCCTAGATCATTTTCAATGCGTGTGTTTTCTGTTAGTCCAAAAGCGAGCGGAGTGATTGCGCTTTATAAGATTTTTAAAGTTTTCTCTGAACCCAGAAGCACAGCAGTTTAACCCATTAAGTATGAAGATTTAAGACCGTTTAGTGTGATAACTTATTACATCTTGAGTACGTTGAGATGGGTCATCGCACTCTAAGTCAATGGACTCGGGCGTTACGGTTTCAGTAAATTGAAAGTTAATTAGTTCATTATTGTAATTACTACTGTATCTTATTGTCATCCAAAAGTGTCATAGATATACCTTTTGCAAATTGAACCTCGAGTTTTCAATCATTCGGTTTTGCTTAGGATGTGGAGTAACGTATGGCTAGCTTGAAAGATAGTTACTTCCCCACAGCGCTGTACTGTGAATATTACGTTTAAGTGTTTCGTCAGTGCACTGGTAATTGCAGAAAGGAAGGTAGTGCATACGCCATACTGTTAGAAGATACATAGTTAAGAAGTAACGAGGGGGCGAGCGTAAAATGGGAGACTCAGCCTGTGGCAACATCGGTGACATTTCCTCCCGCCCGACACATCACCGTGACTGAACGTGTGCCAGATCATCCATCTCCCGTCCTGCTACAAGCTTTTCCGCTCTCTCTCTCACGCACCTCATCCCACATCTGCACCATTAGTAATACAGATATATGAGCAGGGAAGCCACATTAGCACTTTGGGATTTACACCTATGACTTTTGTTTTAACCTGGGTGGGAAGTTTGGCACAGCAGCACTTAGTGTCTCGTTATGCGCTTGTTATATGTGTCATCGGTTACACTGGGTGCTGAGTAGAGAAATACTCTGATGTGGTGAAGCTGTGATGCTTTCTCTCCCCTGGGCTGGGTGGAGGTTGCTATCCTGGACGAATGGGTTTGGGGCGTGTTTGCTTGGCTTGGTGAGGGTGTGTCTGTCTGGAGGTGGTGAGAGGCTACTTACTGTCTAGTGTGGAAAGGCGTGTTTGCAGTATCGGGGTGTCTGCAGTCTGGCGGTATTGTTAGGATGTTTAGGCTGCATTTGCTGCTTGGGGAAAATGAAATGTTTATGCCATTTCTTTTTCTCGTCGTAGGGTGGGATGTAAACACTTTCATAGACTGGTTATGAATGTTTGCTGCCTTTCTGGTATACGGTGAAGGGCCGAGTGTCGGCTTTCATGGGGTAGGATGAGAGTAATATCTTCGTGAGATAGAATTGTGGTGTTCATTTTCTTGGGGTAGGATGTGTCTGCTTTTTAGGGGACAAGATGTAGGGCGGAATCTTCTTTTGTTGGATAGAATGGACATGTTTGCCTCTTGAGTAGGGTGTGGCGTGTGCATGCCTGGAGTGGGATTAGGGAGTCTGCTTTTTCGGGGGTAGAATGGTCGTTTTTCTTAAGGGATTAAGAATGGGAGGGGGGTTCTTTCTCGTGTTTGTGATGGTTACTTTCTGTTAGTGAGATGGTGTATCTACTCCTCCATGGGGTGGGGGATGGAGGTGTTGTCGGGGGGGGGGGGGGTCCTCTCAGTGGAGGGCAGCCTCTCTTCTTGAGGAAGTGTGTGTGTGTGTGTGTGTATCTGTCCTGTTTGTTTGTCTGTGTACTCATGTTTTGTGTATGCATGCATGCTGTAACCCGAATCAGTTATTATTTTCAGTCATTAATCAATTTTCATGGCTGTAACTTCAGCAGTAGAGGCAGTGATTATAATCATAGTTCTCCCATGCACCTAGTGAAGGGGGGTGTCAGTAAAACAAATTTTTCCCTTTACGCTTCTCAAGTGATGGAAAACTCACTATTCTCTTTAGCTGATTTTGTTTATGTAAAATAGGCCCACTCTTCAGGCAAAGATGGGGATGTTTTAGTTTTACATAAATTCACAAATAGCGTGAGTGACTATTCTTTTTTTTTTTTTAACGACAAGGCAGGTAGGTAATAAGCCCCAATCAAGACGATCTTGGATGAAAGTATAAAGTTAAGGGGAAAGTCGAAATAAATCAGGCCTCCTCAAGCGTATTTAGATTTGACTCCTACAGGAAGAAAGGTTTATGTGGAGGGAAAGACAAATGGAGGAAGAGAATTCCACAGCTCATCTGATGAAGGAAAGTAGATGTCATAACAGCCAGTCCTTGAGTGGCTGGTCTCCACACACAAGCTGTGGGAAGCAGCAGCCGAACCATGCTACGGTTCCAAGCCTCGAGGGTTGGCACACAGGTAACAACATTGGCCAAAATGATACTTATAGAGTAGAGAAACAGCAGCTACATCAAAGCGCACAGAAAAGGAAGGTTGGAGAAAGGTGATCCTAAGGAGAATAAATGAAACAATAGGCTATTGATTCCACTCTAGTTATTAGAGAGGTGGAGGGTGAACCACCCCAAAATGTTTGAGCTGTATTCCATACAAGAGTAAGTATAACTGCTGTAGGTGTGGAACAGCTGCTCACTTTGGTTATGTATGTTTCTGCTGTATGAAAAGATGGAATTTGTTACATTGTTAGATTATGCCCATAAGTAGAATTCGTGATGCTGACTTTTTAAGTTTTGCTTGCAGTATTCTACTATATATATATATATATATATATATATATATATATATATATATATATATATATATATATATATATAATCGCTGGGGTTAGGGGAGAAAGAATACTTCCCACGTATTCCCTGCCTGTCGGAGAAGGCGACTAAAACGGGAGGGAGCGGGTGGCTGGAAATCCTCCCCTCTCGTTTTTTTTTTTTTTCTTTTCTTTAATTTTCCAAAAGATGGAACAGAGAAGGGGGCCAGGTGAGGATATTCCCTCTAAGGCCCAGTCCTCTGTTCTTAACGCTACCTCGCTAATGCGGGAAATGGCGAATAGTATGAATATATATATATATATATATATATATATATATATATATATATATATATATATATATATATAGTGGTTCCAACAATGTTGTATGGTTGCGAGGCATGGGCTATGGATGAAGTTGTGCGCAGGAGGGTGGATGTGCTGGAAATGAGATGTTTGAGGACAATGTGTGGTGTCAGGTGGTTTGATCGAGTAAGTGATATAAGGGTAAGAGAGATGTGTGGAAATAAAAAGAGCGTGGTTGAAAGAGCAGGAGAGGGTGTTTTGAAATGGTTTGGGCACATGGAGAGAATGAGTGAGTAAAGATTGACCAAGAGGATATATGTGTCGGAGGTGGAGGGAACGAGGAGGAGTAGGAGACCAAATTGGAGGTGGAAAGATGGGGTGAAAAAGATTTTGTGTGATCGGGGCCTAAACATGCAGGAGGGTGAAAGGCTGGCAAGGAATAGAGTGAATTGGATCGATGTGGTATACCGGGGTTGACGTGCTGTCAGTGGATTGAATCAGGGCATGTGAAGCGTCTGGGGTAAACCATGGGAAGTTGTGTGGGTCCTGGGTGTGGAAAGGGAGCTGTGGTTTTGGGCATTATTGCATGACAGCTAGAGACTGAGTGTTAACGAATGGGGTCTTTGTTGTCTTTTCCTAGTGCTACCTCGCACACATGAGGGGGGAGGGGGATGGTATTCCATGTGTGGCAAGGTGGCGATGGGAATGAATAAAGGCAGACAGTGTGAATTGTGTGCATGGGTATATATGTATGTGTCTGTGTGTGTATATATATGTGTACATTGAGATGTATAGGTATGTATGTTTGCGTGTGTGGACGTGTATGTATATACATTGTGTATGGGGATGGGTTGGGCCATTTCTTTCGTCTGTTTCCTTGCGCGACCTCGCAAACGCGGAAGACAGCGACAAAGCAAAATAAATAAATAAATAAATATATATATATATATATATATATATATATATATATATATATATATATATATATATATTTTTTTTTTTTTTATACTTTGTCGCTGTCTCCCGCGTTTGCGAGGTAGCGCAAGGAAACAGACGAAAGAAATGGCCCAACCCCCCCCCCCCCCATACACATGTACATACACACGTCCACACACGCAAATATACATACCTACACAGCTTTCCATGGTTTACCCCAGACGCTTCACATGCCTTGCTTCAATCCACTGACAGCACGTCAACCCCTGTATACCACATGACTCCAATTCACTCTATTTCTTGCCCTCCTTTCACCCTCCTGCATGTTCAGGCCCCGATCACACAAAATCTTTTTCACTCCATCTTTCCACCTCCAATTTGGTCTCCCTCTTCTCCTCGTTCCCTCCACCTCCGACACATATATCCTCTTGGTCAATCTCTCCTCACTCATTCATATATATATATATAAAGAATACTTCCCACGTATTCCCTGTGTATCATAGAAGGTGACTAAAAAGGGAGGGAGTGGGGCCTGGAAATCCTCCCCTCTCGTTTTTAATTTTCCAAAAGAAGGAACAGAGAAGGGGGCCAAGTGAAGTTATTCCCTCAACGGCTCAGTCCTCTGAAATGGCGAATATGTATGGGGGAAAGAAGAATATATATATATATATATATATATATATATATATATATATATATATATATATATATATATATATATATATTTTGCTTTGTCACTGTCTCCCGCGTTTGTGAGGTAGCGCAAGGAAACAGACGAAAGAAATGGCCCAACCCACCCCTATACACATGTATATACATATGTCCACACACGCAAATATACATACCTACACAGCTTTCCATGGTTCACCCCAGACGCTTCACATGCCCTGATTCAATCCACTGACAGCACGTCAACCCCGGTATACCACATCGATCCAATTCACTCTACTCCTTGCCCTCCTTTCACCCTCCTGCATGTTTAGGCCCCGATCACACAAAATCTTTTTCACTCCATCTTTCCACCTCCAGTTTGGTCTCCCAGTTCCTCTCGTTCCCTCCACCTCCGACACATATATCCTCTTAGTCAATCTTTCCTCACTCATTCTCTCCATGTGCCCAAACCATTTCAAAACACCCTCTTCTGCTCTCTCAACCACGCTCTTTTTATTTCCACACATCTCTCTTACTCTTACGTTACTTACTCGATCAAACCACCTCACACCACACATTGTCCTCAAACATCTCATTTCCAGCACATCCATCCTCTTGTGCACAACTCTATCCATAGCCCACGCCTCGTAACCATACAACACTGTTGGAACCACTATTCCTTCAAACATACCCATTTTTGCTTTCCGAGATAATGTTCTCGACTTCCACACATTCTTCAAGGCTCCCAGGATTTTCGCCCCCTCCCCCACCCTAAGATCCAATTCCGCTTCCATGGTTCCATCCGCTGCCAGATCCACTCCCAGATATCTAAAACACTTTACTTCCTCCAGTTTTTCTCCATTCAAACTTACCTCCCAATTGACTTGACCCTCAACCCTACTGTACCTAATAACCTTGCTCTTATTCACATTTACTGTTAACTTTCTTCTTTCACACACTTTACCAAACTCAGTCACCAGCTTCTGCAGTTTCTCACATGAATCAGCCACCAGCGCTGTATCATCAGCGAACAACAACTGACTCACTTCCCAAGCTCTCTCATCCACAACAGACTTCATACTTGCCCCTCTTTCCAAAACTCTTGCATTCACCTCCCTAACAACCCCATCCATAAACAAATTAAACAACCATGGAGACATCACACACCCCTGCCGCAAACCTACATTCACCGAGAACCAATCACTTTCCTCTCTTCCTACACGTACACATGCCTCACATCCTCGATAAAAACTTTTCACTGCTTCTAACAACTTGCCTCCCATACCATATATTCTTAATACCTTCCACAGAGCATCTCTATCAACTCTATCATATGCCTTCTCCAGATCCATAAATGCTACATACAAATCCATTTGCTTTTCTAAGTATTTCTCACATACATTCTTCAAAGCAAACACCTGATCCACACATCCTCTACCACTTCTGAAACCACACTGCTCTTCCCCAATCTGATGCTATGTACATGCCTTCACCCTCTCAATCAATACCCTCCCATATAATTTACCAGGAATACTCAACAAACTAAGGCTAAGGTGAAGATTTGTATGGGTTTTCAGAAAAGAAGAGTGAATGTTGGGGTGAAGAGGGTGGTGAGAGTAAGTGAGCTTGGGAAGGAGACTTGTGTGAGGAAGTACCAGGTGAGACTGAGCATGGAATGGAAAAAGGTGAGAACAATGGAAGTAAGGGGAGTGGGGGAGGAATGGGATGTATTTAGGGAATCAGTGATGGATTGCGCAAAAGATGCTTGTGGCATGAGAAGAGTGGGAGGTGGGTTGATTAGAAAGGGTAGTGAGTGGTGGGATAAAGAAGTAAGATTATTAGTGAAAGAGAAGAGAGGCATTTGGACGATTTTTGCAGGGAAAAAATGCAATTGAGTGGGAGATGTATAAAAGAAAGAGACAGGAGGTAAAGAGAAAGGTGCAAGAGGTGAAAAAGAGGGCAAATGAGAGTTGGGGTGAGAGAGTATCATTAAATTTTAGGGAGAATAAAAAGATGTTCTGGAAGGAGGTAAATAAAGTGCGTAAGACAAGGGAGCAAATGGGAACTTCAGTGAAGGGCGCCAATGGGGAGGTGATAACAAGTAGTGGTGATGTGAGAAGGAGATGGAGTGAGTATTTTGAAGGTTTGTTGAATGTGTTTGATGATAGAGTGGCAGATATAGGGTGTTTTGGTCGAGATGGTGTGCAAAGTGAGAGGGTTAGGGAAAATGATTTGGTAAACAGAGAAGAGGTAGTAAAAGCTTTGTGGAAGATGAAAGCCGGCAAGGCAGCAGGTTTGGATGGTATTGCAGTGGAATTTATTAAAAAAGGGGTTGACTGTATTATTGACTGGTTGGTAAGGTTATTTAATGTATGTATGACTCATGGTGAGGTGCCTGAGGATTGGCGGAATGCGTGCATAGTGCCATTGTACAAAGGCAAAGGGGATAAGAGTGAGTGCTCAAATTACAGAGGTATATATATATATATTTCATTTTCATACTTGTTAGCTATTCCCATGCTAGTGAAGTTGCACTGGGAAGAGATAAAGAAAGGCTTCATTCACTCACCTCCATTTTGCAGCTTTTTCATGCAGTGAACTGAAGCCACAGCCCCCTATCTACAGCCAGACTGCTCAAACCTTTTCATGGCTTCCTATCTATCTATCTCCTCTCTCTCTCTCTCTCTCTCTCTAGATAGATAGATAGATAGATAGATAGATAGATAGGTGTTACTGGACTCTGTGAGCTTGGGGTTATACCATGGGTGAAAAGTTACCTATGGTAAGGCCGTATCATTGCAAGCTGATGAAACAAAGTAATCTTGTCAAAGAACTTTTCGTTAGTGGTCCTTCCTGTCCTAAATGTATAGCAACCTTGAAGCATTTTTTCCCGATTATTATTATTATTATTATTATTGTTCTGTAAAACTTTTGCTATTGAACTTAGTTATTGTCTGGGTTGTAACATTTAGTTTTATCCATGACAGGAGTTGCAGCACGAGGTGACGTCACTTTTGGAATTCCGGGACAATGTGCTACGCACATTTCCTCATCTACAAACCCGAGCATACCACTCCCTCACACCTCCCCACACCAATGACCCACCTTCTGCCCAGGCCTCCCAGCCTTCACCGGCTGTTCCCACTACAAGGGGGGAGTCTTCCCCCAGCAAATCATCCCATGCCTCCCACCACATGACCTCTGGTGACAGTGGGAGGCAGCAACGTCCCATAACATCTGCAGGTGGGGTGACCACTACTGGTGGCAGTGGGAACAGCAGTAGCAGCAGTAGTACTGGAGGCAAGTCTCTTAGTGAGACTCACAGTAGCTCCGCAGTGGCAGACTCAGGCTTCAGCACAGACAAAGCTGGTGGCAGCATGGGCAAAAGCTCATCTTCCTCTGCTGGCGATCATCTGTCTGGTGTGGAAGAACATCGCTGGACCTCAGTGGAGCCTGAACTTCCTCTAGGTTCGGCTGAAGATGAACTGTGGCAGTTACTTGATGTCATTCAAAGAAAGGGAACTCGATTAAGAAATGAACTAGAACGAGCAGAACGTATGGAGCGAGAAAGAATCAGCCAACAGCCTCCAGCAGGGAGCTCTGCATCAGACCCTTTAACATCACCCCGACCACACCCTGCATATCAGGATTTTTGGCCACATTCTCTGCCTGGGCCCATAGGACACTACCATTCTCGTAGTGACATACTACCACCACCACCTCCACCTCCAACTGTTGGCATGGCAATGGAGTCTGAAGCATGGGTAGCTGTAGACCGCCTACGCCAGGACCGTCAATATCTGGTTGGCAGAGTAAGTTGGGCTGAAGCAGAAGCTGCTGTGTCCCATCAGCGTCTGCTTGATTTGCATGGGCAACTCTTAGCATTAGCAAGTGATAAAAGGCGTCTTGAAGATCAGGTTAGGGCCCTCAGGCTCGATCAGCGGCTTGACCCTCGAGGAGATTCTAGGGGTGACTTTAGGAATGACCTGAACTTGCAGTTTGTAAAAACTAATGGTGTGCGACGTGATGGTCCTTCATCAACAGGGGGGATTGTTCACTCAGTGATGGGGGGTGTAAACACTGTCCACATTGTAAGTGACAGCACCACCACTGCTACCACCACCACCACCACAAGTTCAACGAAACCTCGTCGTGTGCCTCCTTCAGTGACAGTTTGTGTTGCTGGTGGAGATGGTGGTGAAGAGTCTCATACTGTTGGGGGACCTGGTAGATGTAGGGTGCTTCGTAGTGCATCTAGTGTACGCATTAATAATGACAGGGATGTTGTCCTGCCAAGGGTTCTTAAAGTACCAATTCGGGATCGGACTCAGCGGCATTCAAACAAAGACTCAAATACAGCTTCCAATCTGAAGGATAATGGTGTAAAAGATCATAACTTGAGCCCTACTAGTGATGACTTGAACATCAAAGACTCTACCTTTTCTTCCTCTGCTGCATCTGCTGCCAGTGAGAGCAAGAAGGGAAGTGATCGAGTCGTAATTGAGAGAGAACGAAGAGCTGGCAAGGCAGATGGTGGTTTTAGCATGCCTGTAAGTCTTCTGAAAGGTGCACGCATAAAGGTTCAACCTAATAAACAACGCATCTCTGCTATATTGAGGGAAAAAGATGTATTGGAACTCCAACGTCAACTTCTTACCACTGTGATGGAAACTGAGGTAGGGTAATGCTTTGTTTTTGTAGATATCATATCATTATTTTTTGTTCAGGGACTTCCTGTTTAATCTTGAGTCACATTAGAAAATTGTTTGTTTCCAGTGTAAAACTTACATTATCTGAGTTTTCTGCTAATAAATGAGTTGAAGTTGGAGGAAGACAAAGTGTAGTTTGGACTGGAAGAGGGATTTTAAGGAAGCTGCACAGTGTATCCTCCCAATTCCATGTCAGTTTGTGTTCAAAGGTGTCAGGATTGGTATACGTTACAGATTTTTGCAATAAAACCCACATCCTTCCAAACTTAACTACATCTTCCCAAACAAGGACTATCAAGGTCCAGGTTTTGACTGTATTTTCAGATTTTAAGTGGAAGTTTTGCACCATTAACCACATCACTTGGAGAAAGTGTCCACATCCTAGAATGTCATCTGTTTTTCTCCTGTAACTTGGACAAATCCTGGGTGCTTCAGGATTTTCAGATTGGCCAGTGTCTGGAGGATCCAGCATTCAGAGTGTCTTACAGATGAAAGGGAAGGCCAAGGAGGGCATACCCCTTTTACTAGCACTTTACATTTAGGGGGATGGTATAAGGTATGGATGTGTAAATTCATGTTGAATGGTTAGACTGCAAGATTAGGGAAAACAGATATATATTTGTGTTTATGCTCCTGTAAGTAAAAAAAAATGAATATTGATGTGGCTAAAATGAAAAAGCCATACTGTGGCCACCCCCTGAAGGAGTTCCCAGGGAGAATGTGCACCAGAGATACAGATATGATGTGTGGAAGGAGAGAACATTATCTTGGAGAGCAAAAATGGGTGTTTGATGGAATAGTAGTTTCAACAATATTGTATGGTTGTAAGGCATGGGCTATGAGTAGGGTTCTGTGGAGGAGGGTGAATGTGTTGGAAATGAAATGTTTGAGGACAGTATGTAGTGTGAGATGGTTTTATCGAGTAAGTAATTAAAGGGTAAGAGAGATGTGCGGAAGTAAAAAGGGTGTGATTGATAGAGCAGAAGAGGGTGTGTGGAATTGGTTTGGACATATGGAGAATGAGTGAGGAAAGATTGACAAAGAGGATATATGTGTCAGAGGTGGAGGGAACAAGAAGGGAGAGACCAAATTGGAGGTGGAAGGATGGAGTGAAAAAGAGTTTTAGCAATTGGGGCCTGAACATACAGGAGGGTGAGAGGTGTGCGAAGAATAGAGTGAATTGGAACAATGTGGTATGCCAGGGTCAACATGTGGTCGCTGGACTGAATCAGGGCATGTGAAACGTCTGGGGTAAACTAGATGTCTAAAACACTTCTTTTCCTCCAATTTTTCTCCATTTAAACTTACTTCCCAGTTAACTTGTCCCTCATCCCTCCTGAACCTAATAACCTTGCTCTTATTCACTTTTACCATCAACTTTCACACACTTTTCCAAACTCAGTCACCCACTTCTGCAGTTTCTCATTTGAATCAATCACCAGAGCGGTATCATCGGCAAACAACAACTGACTCACCTCCCAGGCCCTCTTATCCCCAACAGACTGCATACTTGCCCCTCTTTCCAAAACTAGCACTTACCTCCCTAACCGAAACCACAGCCCCCTATCCACTTCCAGGCCCCACAGACCTTTCCATGGTTTACCCCAGACGATTCACATGCCCTGGTTCACTCCATTAACAGCACATTGACCCTGATATACCACATTGTTCCAATTCATTCTATTCCTTGCACACCTCTCACCCTCCTGTATGTTTAGAGAGATAGTGATAGATATACATTGATATATGTGCTGTAGACACTACCCATGTCTTCTACATTACAAAGACTGATTCATTATATGACAAGACCTGTTGTGTCTTAGATGCAAGTTCTATATTAGCAGTGTTGAATATTTATTCCTTAGTTGTCCTGCACTCAACTCACACAGACATACATACAGCATGACCACACTTCATTTGGTTCAGCCTAATGGATGTGATGATCTTCCTGGCACTGTGGGAGCCCAATGGAAGGGGATCCATGGGTAGGAAAGTAACTTTATATATATTCATCTAATGGAATTGATCCTTTTTGGGCAGGTTCTGAGGAAGCAGATTGAAACTGCTACTGAAGAGTGGGTAAACAAAACTGCTGAGTGGGAAACTGAACGTAGACTCTCCCACTCCACCATCATGGCTTTGCGAGAAGATAATTTATGCATGAAGAGCCAAGTAAGTTTTTCTGTTTTTTTTTTTCAGAAATTTATGCTTTCTGCATGCAAAAGGTGAACAGAATATTTTGTCTACTCCATTATGGAAGTTTTCAGAGCCTCATGACTTATTTTTGCTTTTCATAAACTTGTCTATTGTAACAAATTCGAACATGACTGCTGCTTTATTTTGACCTTTGGATGGGTTGCATTTTAGCACACTGATGTTTTACTAGTTTAGGGAAGTTGTGGTTTGAGTTGCTGATCGTAATAGATTATTCTTATTATGTTTCTTTCCTTTGTGAACCAGCTATTTTTTTTTTTTTTTTTTTTTGTATGTAATACACATGCTAAAACAATGCTTGTACTTTTCAAACATTTTATTGTCTTAATGCAAGGTGGAAGCACTGTCACTTACAAGATACTGTACTTAAATCAGTACAGGACTGTAATGAATTTCAGCTGATTGTATGCAAAAGAATCAAGATTATGAGTGTTTGAGAAGGTCTTTTGTAATATCATGTTGTGACGATAAAGTTTGAATGATATAGGTTTTACTTTTTATAGAAAAGGTAAGTATGATTTTTTTTAAAAGTCATGGTATTAGTCATCTTTTTTTACATAACAATTTTCATACCTCACACTCATTTATTATCCCACAACAGTGTTTGATGAGATATCGTTTTGTTCTCTCCTTTTGAAAATAATTCAAGAGGATCTTTAAGCCAATGAGTAGAAACATTGTATTGTAATTGATGGTATGCCATAATATATTGTTATATATTCTTTCTTTATAAAAGTTATGGTTTTGTGAATATTAAATTTTGTGTCTCGTGCTGTTGAGGATCACAGGATTTGGCTTGTTTCTGATTCCCGTTTTCCATCAAAGTCTCTTCAACTTAGGCTTCCATAAGTTGCAGTAATATAAGCCTTTGATGATGGCACATTATTATTCTCAAAAAGTTTTATATGATAACATGAGAACTGCATTCCTGAAGAAAGTCAATTGCCATTTGCACTTAAATAGCATGTCATAAACATTTTGGCAATACGAAGAAGTAGATCAAATGTGTAAAATCAAAAGCTCACACAATCCAAAAAGCACTGGTAAAGAGCAGGGCAATCCTGTTTTTCACAAAGGCTTGACCACTAGGATCAGATCTTTAAAGGTGGGTGAGTTTAGGAAGTGCTGGTATTATGAGTAGAATGTCAAAATCATGCAATCCTTGGAAACTAATAGTATGCAGATTATGAATTTTTATGGGTTTTAGAAATATGTATACTGTTGGGCCACAGATTGTCTTAATATATAATCATAACAAGAGTGTTTTATGTACTTGATGCGGTTTCTCTTTTTTGTAGTATTTGAAAGTATATCCTCTATAAAACATTTGATAAACATTTACTGAAATTATTTCATTATCTTGAATACAATGGACCTCAGTTATTAGGGGTTTATAGATTTCAGAGATTTTTCATACAGTCACACCACCGAATTTCCAGCAACTGATGGTTCAGCACCTCTTTTAGTCAAGACAAAATTACGTGAGGGAACTTGAAATTACCATGGCCACCAGACTAATTTACTGGATGGCCACAGATGGCGTTGTATGTAGGGCGTGCTTATTCACATTCTTTACACTGCACTTGGTGGTGATACCGTAATTCCGTGAAATTCTTTGCTTATTTTGCTTAAATTTACCCCTAGCTATGGCTTTTAAGACATATGAGAGTGTTAGTCATGGTGTCAAATTTAAACACCAGTCCACATCGATCGAAGATAAAGTAGAACTGTTGAAAAAAATGGACCGTGGTGTTTCGGTGCATGAGCTTTGTGACATCTACAGTATTGGTTCATCAACTGTTTATGATATAAAGAAGCAAAGGGAGAAAGTATTGAAATTCTATGCAAACAGCGATTCCAAGAAGCAAATGACGATTAGAAAGACTATGGGAGATGGTAAGAGTACTGAGCATGATCGAGTGATGATGGAATGGTTTCAGCAGCGTTGGAGTGATGGAGTGGACTTGTAGGTAGCATGATAATGGACCAGGCTAAGTTGTTCCATAAAGAACTTATAAGGAACTTAGATTACAACATGAGTGTGACTATAGTGAAGGATGGATTCAAAGATTCAAGAAGCATCATGGAATTTCCATGAATAAAGTGTGTGCAGAAAAGTGGTCTGCAAACCACGAAGGAGCTGCCGAGTATGTGAACAAATTTGCAAAACTTGCAGCAGACGAGCACCTGTCCTGAGCAGGTGTATTATGTATTTCATTTATTTAATTCACATTTAATATTTGTTTAATTTATATTTCTAGCAGTCCATGGTATACTTTAGAAACATGGGAGATGTATAATTAGTGGGTTAGAGGTGTGTTGAATTATTATTACGTGACCATGGTTGGTCCGGCAAAATGGTTAATCCGGCAAGGCTTTGGAACCTAGAGTGCCAGAAAATTGGTGGTGTACCTGTATTTACTTGTATATATGCAGACTTTGTGGAGACATTTGACAAAGATAACAAATGATACCATGGAATAATAACGCAAGATGAAATTTGGGTGAAAGGAATTACTGCATTAGCAAATTAGTATACTAGAAAGAACATGAAATTTGGATGAAAGGAATTATTGCATTAGCAAATTGGTATACTGGATTTGTAGTCTTTTTTGGTAGAAATTTCTCAGAAAGTAATATGCAACCATACAGAACCTAATGCATCTAGTTTTACACTCCCGACCTCATTGAACTGTTAGTAAGATAAAGAGGGTCATACTAGGGCATGTTTATATGTTGTGTGAAAGATGGCAAATCATGAACTGAATTTTTCAAGGTCTGATTCTTGGATGTTCTTTTCTTCTTGGTAAAAGTATGCTTGTGAGAAATGTAAGCTGATATTAGTAATTAGGTGAAAATGAAGAGCTAAAAGAAATTCTCCAACGATTAAGACAGTTTTGATAATAGTTTTGATATTTCATACTGGTATTTGATTTTGTACATTGTTTTATTTTTTCAATATCAGACTTCCCATTTTTTGTAATGCATGATGTACTTCATTGTAGATTAAATTTTTGTCATCACTTTACAGATTTATGATATTTGATTGTTTTGTTCTTGATATATTAATATTAGAGTCCTTAACAGTGCTTTTTTTTGTTATTACTAAGATAATTAATGATAGTAATGCTAATAATTATAATTCTGGTAATGAAAATAAGAATAGCGATAGTATAATAATGATAATTGCAGTGAGATAGTATGATAATGATAACTGTAGTGATTGTAACTGTAATAAGCGAAAGTAGTAATAAATTGAATTTCCTATTTTATCTTTAGCTTGAGCACCAAGTGAAAGTTGAACAGAAGGATGCTGGTGTAAGTGCATGTCCTCTGGTCTTTAGTGCAGCTACAATGACTGAAGGGGGGCCTGGAGATTCTGCTGAGGCTGCCACTCACACTGTGCACCCTGGTCCAAACATAAAGTACGATGTTGTAGTACATCAGGAGGAATCTCGTCGCTTAGAGACCAACAATAATTCTGTAAGCTCTTCAACAACTGATCCTGGTAGTCGCAAAGCACCGCTGGCAGTTGAGAAACCTCCACGACGAAGTAGAGAAAATCGTTGTCCATCCTCTGCTGGAACACTAACTTCTCACCACCATGTAACTCATCAAGGTGGAGGAAACCTTGTTCATCGGGAATCATCAGGGTCAGAGGTGACTGGTGGTAAAGATTCATTAGGACGTGGAACTGGATCTCGTATTAGACACAGTCTTGCTCAGTCTGGTCGTGCCACCCCTACTAGCACTCCTCGTTCATCACCTGCACCCAGCATAAGTACCAGGGTCTGTACTTCTAGGAGTTCACCCCAGGAAGGTGGTCGAGTTACTCCCCAAGGACGTAGTAGCAGTGGTACCAGTAGCCGTATGATTTTAGGTCGCCGGGACTCCCTCAAGACGTCTCAAGTAAATGCCAAAGGGAATGGAAAGAGCAGTCCAGGGGTGGGTGGCCAGCACAAGGTACGCAGTCGGGGGGCGTCCATCTGGGGCCGCTGGCTCAATATACTTGAGTAGCACAACACATGTAAGTGCCGTGCCCATCCAGACCTTGACAAGGCATTTTCTTGGCCAGTACTTCCAAAACTTACCATGAGACCACCTCTGTGACTACTTTGTTCCTGTTTGATCTAGTTTTGAATTAGGTTGTCATTGATTAGATTGTTTTATTAACAGAAAGAATATGACAAATGTCAGAAAAGGTGTTCTCAAGGAAGTTTATGGGACTTAGTGTTCACTTTTTACCTTGAATTTGCACCTTTCTTGCCCTGCTGGCAATGCAGTAATCAATAAGATCAGTAGGAATACAAAAGCCACTGGGGTTCACAGTCCGTAGCACTTTGATAGTCACTAATTAAGATGTTTTCAACATTTGGTGTGTGGTAGATTAGTTGGGAACAGGTTAGCAGCCTGCTCAGTTTTATTGATTTAAGATAAATCACATCTAGCATTACCACATGCATCTTTCCTAAGAGTTTTTACATTCTTACAAGTCAAAGTGAGGCCACCCATTCATTAGTTTAGTCACTAAGGAACTTTGTAAGTATTTATGCATTATCTTGGGTGTGTTTGGTTATGACGGGATCTGGTCATGGGCCCGGCACTTATGTGTATTGCCTAGTGATTACACTTCATCAGATACACTTAATTTGTCTGGCTAGCAATATAGTTTTTTCTTTTTATGGATGAAGTTTTGTTCATGTTGGAGAATTTTGAGAGGCAATTTTTGTATTAAATCAAGAGAATGTTTGCTAACCAGACTACAGGATGAAGTGCACCTTATCAAAATCAGTATCTTTCCAAGTTTTCATTGTTGTGGGTGTGTTAGCTTGAATATTTAATGATGCTCAGATTATCTGAAAAAATATATCAAATTCATCTGCCATAATTGTAGTCAGAATCCTAAATCTTTTAATCTATACATCAATCAGGCCATCTCACCCACACATCTAGGTGCTCATTTGGTTTTGGGAATAGCTCTTGATATGCATTAAGAAGGCACACTCAAGTCCAGTGATTGATATTTGGTACTGTGTCATTGGCAGGGGTTGATAGTGATTTACAAATTGTACTATGTTTGTACTCGTTAAATACACATTTTTATTTATTTATTTACTTACTATACTTTGTCGCTGTCTCCCGTGTTAGCGAGGTAGCGCAAGGAAACAGACGAAAGATTGGTCGAACCCACCCACATACACATGTATATACATACATGTCCACACACAGCACATATACATATCTATACATCTCAACTTATACATATATATATACACACACAGAAACATACATATATACACATGTACATGATTCATACTGTCTGCCCTTATTCATTCCCGTCGCCACCCCGCCACACATGAAATGAAAACCCCTTCCCCCTGCATTGTGTATTTTATGTCTCCTCCCCATGTAAATTATGGTGGCTCATGCAGAACCTCTACTGGATCCCCCCTTCCCGTACACCTCTGTAATTCTTTGCTGACACCTTTCTCATACATTCAAATAAAGCAACATTATTTTTCAGATATTTGCTGAGTATAGATATACTGATTGTAAATTAATATGAATGCATTATAGATTTGCAAGATGTTTTCATCACATGGCTTAAGTGTGTATTCAGAATGCAGCTTCTTATATTTGTGCATGGTTAAGAAATAGTAAATACTACATATGATCAGATTTTCCATAAGACTAGAGAATGAATTAATCTTTTGAACAAGTTCATTTTGAAGAGCATATGCATGAAATTATGTATTTGTTCAGTAAAAATCATTATTATATTTTGATATAATTATTTTAATTTGATAATTGATTATTGATAGTTGATATACATTTTTAGTATATGATCTATTAGATATTCATTGTTTAATTTTTTTTTAGATATATGAGGCTTTGGTACCTGATGCATAAATCACCTTTCAAAGGGAGTAGTAAAGATATGTGGTGTTGTGGTGACCTCATTCTTGATTTCAAACATATAGTGGTCATGTGTATGCAGGGCATTTCCTGGTGAATTTCGTACTGTTTACTTCTCATGTTAATTTTTTTCAAAGTTATTGATGTATGTTGGTAAAGTCTTGCAGTAAAAAAATGCTCATGTATATAACTGAATCGAAGAGATTGATTTGCAAAGGGAATCCCTGTTAACATCATTTCCATCTTCGGTATTGCTGATCTGCACCAGCCTTTGTTTCACAAGAGAGCATTTATATGGGGTTTCTTATCAGTGGTCATCACCCTGAATTGTTTCTTGGTTTTATTAATAGTTTACGTCCATATTTTTGTGTCTTTATGTTAGTTATTATTTTTCGTCAGTCATAAGATGTTTTTAGATAATAAAATTTTTGTCAATTAATGCTTAACCCACTAAAATACTTGTTAGTAGCCAGTAACGTAAAGGTAAGCTTTTTTTTTAACAGTAAGCCTAGATGCTAACCCCACTTAGACCGAATTTAAGGAACCCTTTTTATTATTGCTATGTTCATTTTTTTGAATACTTGGTTTAGATCATATGAAGGTAACATTAACCATCCATATAAAAATTCTTTGCCTTTTTTATATTGTTAAAGATCAGGTGTAAACAATGGCCATTTTTTTGAAACGTTCGTTTTACTCTTTTATCTCTAAAAGTGCATTTCACCACCATACTAAATAGATGATAATTTTTGAGTGTACATCATTTATGTAAATTCCATAAATTCATGTTACAGGAAGTTTTAGGCTATCTTTATTTAAAGCTGAACTAGGCCTTGTGTGCAGATGTTGATGTATTTCATAAAAAAAAGGCGAAGATCTTTCAATTTAGCATGTATGATGGTCAAAAGTTTTGTTTCATAATTCATCATTACAGGTTACATCCATTCCTTTACATCTGGATTGGTTGAAAATAAGAAATATATATATATATATATATATATATATATATATATATATACTTTCACAAATTTTAAAACTGCTGAACATCATCACATAGAGTTTTGTCCCTGTTTGAGTAGTGGTATGGTAGTTCTGTTTTCTCTCACAGGGGACTGGTGTGGTAGACTCCTCTTCCTCCTCCTCCTCCTCCACCTCCACATCAATCATGTCCTCTTCCTCCTCCACCTCTTCCACGTCCTCCTCCTCCTCTCCTTCGACAGTGGCTGAACGTCGCACTAACAGACCCGCCTCCTTCTTCAGGTTTGTGCCAGAATTCATACAAGAATCCTCATAGCCTTTTTCCTCCATGATCTATTGGTCAATGTTTTCATATTCTAGGTCAAATCAGTATATCAGTAATGACTGATAATGTGTCAGCATATATGGATGTGTAGGAAGTACAAAGATATTGCTCTTGATTTTTTTTTTTGTAGTCTTGTTTTTACTCCAATTTGGGCTGAATAAACTTCATTTCCTACATAATGTATTGATGTGTGTTCAAGCCACACAACAAATGGTTGATGTTATGTATTGCATTGTTTTGCATGGAACTGCTTGCTTAAAGTAGATGAATTAGTTTTCCATAAAGCTTTTACTCCTTAAGGCATTAGGTTTATTAAGTCTGTGGGTTCGCACATTCCCCTCAAGTGCTGAAAGTGGAAGTACATAAGTTTTGCAACATATGTTTTTTGATATTTATCCATCAACTAGTTGTTCTGTTTGCCATTAGTCTTTTGTTTGGTCCAGCTGTCCCTTGCATTTTTAAGCATAAAATTTTGCATTGTTTTAATATAAGGAGACCATTAACTATTAGGAAACACTGCCATAGCAATGCTGACACTTGAAAAAGTCTCATGTACATTTATTTGATTATGCAAGTCATTGTTTAGCATTATATATGGAATTGAAACCATTGACCAATATGTGTGGTAGTTCTATGGTATGACTGTATCCTTGAGAAAGAGAAAGGCTGTTCATAAATGGTTAGAAATTTGCATTCATGAAATTAAGATTTGGATTATAGATTTCAAAATCTTATATTTTTGGAATAATCAGAGTTTGGGCTTTTCCCACTTTTACTTTACATTTCTTTAAAGACAGTTTCATGGCATATTTATATATATATATATATATATATATATATATATATATATCCCTGGGGATAGGGGAGAAAGAATACTTCCCATGTATTCCCTGCGTGTCGTAGGTGACTAAAAGGGATGGGAGCGGGGGGCTGGAAATCCTCCCCTCTCGTTTTTTTTAATTTTCCAGAAGAAGGAATGGAGAAAGGGGCCAGGTGAGGATATTTCCTCAAAGGCCCAGTCCTCTGTTCATAACACTACCTCGCTAATGCGGGAAATGGCGAATAGTATGAAAGAAAGATATATATATATATATATATATTTATTTATTTTGCTTTGTAGCTGTAGAAGTAGAAGGCGACTAAAAGGGGAGGGAGCGGGTGGCTGGAAATCCTCCCCTCTCGTTTTTTTTTAATTTTCCTAAATAAGGAACAGAGAAGGGGGCCAGGTGAGGATATTCCCTCTAAGGCCCAGTCCTCTGTTCTTAACGCTACCTCGCTAATGCGGGAAATGGCGAATAGTTTGAAAGAAAGAAAAGAAGAATATATATTTATAGCTTAGTTGTATCAGAGAGCATAGAAGTGGTTTTTCAAGGCTAGAGAATGAATATGAGGAGAGTAGAGATTTTGTAGATTATAGGCATTCAAGAATTGAAAGTAGCTACATCTAAGGATTTGGAGATGAGAATAAGAGGCTGAGTTAGAGGAAAAGAAAAGTGAATAATTTAGTTTACATTTTTCTTATTCTTACCTTGGGCACTAGGGTAGTTAATTAAACTATAGCAAATAATCATACATTTTGAAGGTTACCAGCTTTAGACTGATGAAAATATAAAATAGTTACTTCATGATATGAGGAAGTAAGGTAGAAAACAAGAATGATGAAATTGGAGATTAAGAATGATTAAGTTGTTAAAAGAAGGCATTGCTTAGAAAATTTTGTTGACCTTTCAAGTAGATGAAATGCTCAGAAATAATTTGAAGGAAAAAAGAAAAAGGTAATGATGTTCAGATAAACTAAAGAGGTTTTGAATGAGTCTTGTGCCTTCATATTAACTAAAAGTAAGAAGAGAAAATTAGTGATAGTAGTCTAAGGATACTTCAGATTTAAAGTCTTTTCCTGAAATATTTTTGTGTGATAGACAATATGGAAAGCTCTAAACAATTGTAAAGTGTCCCGTAAATCACTACATAGATTATTTCCACACCAGGAGGCCTCAAATTGCAACCTTTCAGACTCATGATATTTTACTGTAATGGTTTTGTGTATCTACTCACGACATTGTGCTTTTGGCTTGCAAGAGATTGAACATATTGTTCCTGATGTTAGCATGAGAGATGGCATACAAGTATGAAAAAAAAAAAATTTTGGTGCCTACCATATTATTCTTGCAGATTTGCTAATTCTTGAATGTTTTGGAAGAGTTCATTCACTTGAATATGAACATGTAGGAATGTTTGTGATGCAACTAAGGGTATCTGGGTATCTGCCCTTCATTTGCCTCATGTGAATAGGAATGTAGTTAAATGATAGAATAACTAATTGAAAAAATGACAACCCCCTCCCCCATATGCGCGCAAGATAGCGCTAGGAAAAGACAACAAAGGCCACATTCATTCACACTCAGTCCTCAGCTGTCATGTACAATGCACCGAAACCAGGCCCCACAAAACCTTCCATGGTCTACCCCAGGTGCCTCACATGGGGCGACGGGAATGAATAAAGGCAGCAAGTATGAATTATGTACATGTGTATATATGTATATGTCTGTGTGTGTGTATATATATCTACTTTCTTTTCTTTTAAACTATTCGCCATTTCCCGCGTCAGTGAGGTAGCGTTAAGAACAGAGGACTAGGCCTTTGTGGAATATCCTCACCTGCGCCCCCCCCGTTCCTTCTTTTGGAAAATTAAAAAAAAACGAGAGTGGAGGATTTCCAGCCCCCCGCTCCCTCCCCTTTTAGTCGCCTTCTATGACACGCAGGGAATACGTGGGAAGTATTCTTAATCCCCTATTTTTTTTTTGCTGTCTCCTGCGTTTGCGAGGTAGCACAAGGAAACAGACGAAAGAAATGGCCCAACCCACCCCCATACACATGTATATACATACACGTCCACCCACGCAAATATACATACCTACACAGCTTTCCATGGTTTACCCCAGACGCTTCACATGCCCTGATTCAATCCACTGACAGCACGTCAACCCCGGTATACCACATCAATCCAATTCACTCTATTCCTTGCCCTCCTTTCACCCTCCTGCATGTTCAGGCCCCGATCACACAAAATCTTTTTCACTCCATCTTTCCACCTCCAGTTTGGTCTCCCACTTCTCCTCGTTCCCTCCACCTCCGACACATATATCCTCTTGGTCAATCTTTCCTCACTCATTCTCTCCATGTGCCCAAACCATTTCAAAACACCCTCTTCTGCTCTCTCAACCACGCTCTTTTTATTTCCACACATCTCTCTTACCCTTACGTTACTTACTCGATCAAACCACCTCACACCATACATTGTCCTCAAACATCTCATTTCCAGCACATCCACCCTCCTGCGCACAACTCTATCCATAGCCCACGTCTCGCAACCATACATATGATAGAGTTGATAGAGATGCTCTGTGGAAGGTATTAAGAATATATGGTGTGGGAGGCAAGTTGTTAGAAGCAGTGAAAAGTTTTTATCGAGGATGTAAGGCATGTGTACGTGTAGGAAGAGAGGAAAGTGATTGGTTCTCAGTGAATGTAGGTTTGCGGCAGGGGTGTGTGATGTCTCCATGGTTGTTTAATTTGTTTATGGATGGGGTTGTTAGGGAGGTAAATGCAAGAGTTTTGGAAAGAGGGGCAAGTATGAAGTCTGTTGTGGATGAGAGAGCTTGGGAAGTGAGTCAGTTGTTGTTCGCTGATGATACAGCGCTGGTGGCTGATTCATGTGAGAAAGTGCAGAAGCTGGTGACTGAGTTTGGTAAAGTGTGTGAAAGAAGAAAGTTAAGAGTAAATGTGAATAAGAGCAAGGTTATTAGGTACAGTAGGGTTGAGGGTCAAGTCACTTGGGAGGTAAGTTTGAATGGAGAAAAACTGGAGGAAGTAAAGTGTTTTAGATATCTGGGAGTGGATCTGGCAGCGGATGGAACTATGGAAGCGGAAGTGGATCATAGGGTGGGGGAGGGGGCGAAAATCCTGGGAGCCTTGAAGAATGTGTGGAAATCGAGAACATTATCTCGGAAAGCAAAAATGGGTATGTTTGAAGGAATAGTGGTTCCAACAATGTTGTATGGTTGCGAGGCATGGGCTATGGATAGAGTTGTGCGCGGGAGGATGGATGTGCTGGAAATGAGATGTTTGAGGACAATGTGTGGTGTGAGGTGGTTTGATCAAGTAAATAACGTAAGGGTAAGAGAGATGTGTGGAAATAAAAAGAGCGTGGTTGAGAGAGCAGAAGAGGGTGTTTTGAAATGGTTTGGGCACATGGAGAGAATGAGTGAGGAAAGATTGACCAAGAGGATGTATGTGTCGGAGGTGGAGGGAACGAGGAGAAGTGGGAGACCAAATTGGAGGTGGAAAGATGGAGTGAAAAAGATTTTGTGTGATCAGGGCCTGAACATGCAGGAGGGTGAAAGGAGGGCAAGGAATAGAGTGAATTTGATCGATGTGGTATACCGGGGTTGACTTGCTGTCAGTCAATTGAATCAGGGCATGTGAAGCGGCTGGGGTAAAGCATGGAAAGCTGTGTAGGTATGTATATTTGCGTGTGTGGACGTATGTATATACATGTGTATGGGGGTGGGTTGGGCCATTTCTTTCGTCTGTTTCCCTGCGCTACCTTGCAAACGCGGGAGACAGCGGCAAAAAAAATATATATATATATATATATATATATATATATATATATATATATATATATATATATATATATACATTGAAATGTATAGGTAATTATATACGCGTGTGTGGATGTGTATGTATGTATATGTGGGTGGGTTGGGCCATTCTTTTGTCTGTTTCCTTGCGCTACATCACTAACGTGGGAGACAGCGACAAAGTATAATGAATATAGATGGTAAATGATATATATATATATATATCCTTTGGGATAGGGGAGAAACAATACTTCTCACATATTCCCTGTGTGTCATGTCGTACAAGAAAACTAAAAGGGGAGGGAGTGGGGAGCTGGAAATCCTCCCCTCTCGTTTTTAATTTTCCAAAGGAAGGAACAGAGAAAGGGGCCAAGTGAGGATATTCCCTCTAAGGCTCAGTTCTCTGATCTTGATGCTACCTTGCTATTGTGGGAAATGGCAAATATGTATGAAAATTGTTTAGAGAGCTTTCCATATTGTCTATCTTACAAAAACATTTCAGAAGAATGTGTGGAAGGCTAGAACATTATCTTGGAGAGCAAAAATGGGTATGTTTGAAGGAATAGTGGTTCCAACAATGTTATATGGTTGTGAGGCATGGGCTATAGATAGGGTTGTGCAGAGAAGGGTGGATGTGTTGGAAATGGGATGTTTGAGGACAATATGTGGTGTGCGGTGGTTGGATCAAGTAAGTAATGAAAGGGTAGGAGAGATTTGTGCTTACAAAAAGTGTGGTTGAGAGAGCAGAAGAGGATGTATTAAATGATTTGGTCACATGGAGAGAATGAGTGAGGAAAAATTGACAAAGAGGATATATGTGTCACAGGTGGAGGGAATGAGAAGTGGGAGACCAAATTAGAGGTAGAAGGATGGAGTGAAAAATGTTTTGAGTGATTGGGGCCTGAACATGCAGGAGGGTGAAAGGCGTGCAAGGAATAGAGTGAATTGGAACGATTTGGTATACCGGGGTCGATGTGCTGTCAGTGGATTGAACCAGGGCATGTGAAGCGTTTGGGGTAAACCATATATATATATATATATATATATATATATATATATATATATATATATATATATATATATATATACATATGAAGATGAAAGAATTAGGAAACTAAAAAATTGGCAACGAAAGAAAAAATAAAAAGAATAACTGTATTGCAGTCATTGAAGATGAGGCAGCTGCACGGAGTTTAAAGAAAGAAAGTGAACTGTTATCTAAATATTCCCATTGATTTTACATGGAGACTTCAAGATGTTTTATTGTAGAAGCTTGAGTTAGTGGTCATAACTCTTGTCCTTAAAGTCATTAGATTCACGTAAGATTTTTTCCTTTTTACTTTCATAAAAGTTAGATTCCTATATTTTTTCTTTTTACTGAAATTGTGTTTTAGGACAGTGGTAGGGGAGGATTGGCTGTGTTTGGATGTTTTTCCTTATGTGTCGATTTGTTTTCCATTTTAGGGAAGGATGTTGATGTATAAAAGAGGGCTGTTATTGTATGTTGTGTTTATTATCAAGAAGATATTAGGTATAGCAGGTAAAAAAGGTTTTCAAAATAGGTTTATACATACAGTAGCATGTTTTTGTTTCTAGTTTTGGTTTTGTGCCACATCTTTGAATTTCTTTACTTCATTGGAAGAGCCTAACTATGGTTCGAGGATGTTCATCATATAATTTGTTTATTATGGAACCAGGTTATGCCTCTATATCATTTATGATCAGCTTGTGTATATATGGTAAACATGGTGGATGTAAGTGTTGTTTTACCTTAAATTATGTATTTATATATGATTAAATGACTGTAGTGTGGTTTTCAAATTATCTTATTGGTACTTTTTATGCATGGATGACAAGTGGATATCTTAGGAGTGCTGTTCTTGGGAATTTAGATTAAGGTCTGCATCTTAATTTGCATGTGCACGTGATGTTGTGTTGTTTGTAAACTTTATTGCATTTAGTGCATGTATCCTGTTTACTTGTAAATAAGTTTCTTTTTTTTTTTTTTTTAGATATAAAAGCTTTTCATTTTCTGCAAGGTCTCCCCACAGACTCTGGTCAGTTCATATTACGAGGATCATAAAGTAAGAGGGATTCTACACTGTTCAAGCCATGAGATTTAATTGTGCTTTTTGGCTTTGCTAAGAAATTTTTGCATCTGCATTTATGAAAAGAATGATGCCATGAGAGACCTCCCCTGATTGTTTTTATGTATTGTGTTGATGAATGGTATTAGTGACATTGAATTATGATTATGTTATGAAGTTAATGTATGCATGATAATGATTATAACCAGAAAGAATTTTCATGATGTGAAAGCTGGTGATTTTGTAGCATATCTTTAACATAGTCATCATTTATTCATAAAAGCAGGTACTTCATTTTGTCAGGGTTTGAAAAGTTTCATATGATTTAGATATTCAAGTTGGCATTGCATTTTATAGACAACTGCTTACATGTGTTACATGACCACATATGGAAGTTTTTGGTTGATTGGTCATGAATGAAGAAGTATATTCATTTGATATTTAAGCAAAAATTTTGCCTTATAAAAAGAGCTTTTTATTGAGACTGATTTGATAAACTGAATTTTTGTTAAAGCTCTGGGAATTTCTCTGCATTGACAAGATGGCATTTTTAAGGACTTTTGAGAACCATTAATTGTCATTAATTGGACTGTATTGCCTTCCATTAAATGGATTGATGGCAAATCTAAGCCACATGCTTTTTCAGAAAGTGTTCCAGTCTTTGCATTACAGTATTTTAAAAATCAAGTTAAACTTTCCCCTAACCTTGATGTTTTCATACTGCTCCCTCCAGCTTACCTTACATCTGATAAACAGAGTGAACTCTTGCCATACTGTGTTCAAATTACATGTTCATAAATATATTTTATTTATTATACTTTGTAGTGCAAGGAAACAGACGAAAGAATGGCCCAACCCACCCACATACACATGTATATTCATACATGCTCACACATGCACATATACATACATATACGTATATACACATGTACTTACCCATACTTGCTATCTTCATCCATTCTTGTTGCCACCCCACCACATAAAATGGCACCCCCCCTCCCCCTGCACATGCGAGGTAGTGCTAGGAAAAGACAACGAAGGCTACATTCATTCACATTCAGTCTCTAGCTGTCATATGTAATGCACCGAAACCACAGCTCTCTTTTCACATCTATATTTATCTTCAAAGCAAACACTTGATCCACACATCCTCTACTAGCTCTGAAACCACACTGCTCTTGCCCAGTCTGATGCTCTGTACATGCCTTTACCCTCTCAATCAATACCTTCCCATATAATTTCCCAGGAATACTCAACAAACTTATACCTCTATAATTTGAATGCTCAACCTTTATCCCCTTTGCCTTTGTATAATGGCACTATGCATGCATTCCGCCAATCTTCAGGCATTTCACCATGAACCATAAAGAATGTATGTGAGAAATACTTAGAAAAACAGATGGATATGTATGTAGCATTTATGAATTTGTAGAAGGATATGATAGAGTTGATAGGCCACATTTGTTCACACTCAGTCTCTAGCTGTCATGTGTAGTGGACCGAAACCACAGCTCCCTTTCCACATCCAGGCCCCACAAAACATTCCATGGTTTACCCCAGATGCTTCACATGCCCTGTATCAATCCATTGACAGCACGTCGACCCTGGTATACCACATTGTTCCAATTCACTCTATTCCTTCCACGCCTTTCACCTTCCTGTATGTTAAGCCCCTGATCAGTCAAAATCTTTTTCACTCCATCCTTCCACCTTCAATTTGGTTTCCTGCTTCTCCTCATTCCCTCCACCTCTAACACATATATCCTCTTTGTCAATCTTTCCTCACTCATTCTCTCCATGTGACCAAACCATTTCAACACACCCTCTTCTGCTCTCTCAACCACACACTTTTTATTTCCACACATCGCTCTTACCCTTTCATTACTTACTTGATCAAACCACCTCACATCATATATTGCCCTCAAACATCTTATTTCCAACACATCCACCCTCCTCCACACAACCCTACCTATAGCTCATGCCTTGCAACCATGTAACATTGTTGGAACGTTGGAACCACTATTCCTTCAAACATACCCATTTTTGCTCTCCAAAATAGCATTCTCACCTTCCATACATTCTTCAATGCTTCCAGAACCTTGGCCCCCTTCCCCACCCTTTGACTCACTTCCGCTTCCATGGTTCTATCTGCTGCTAGATCCACTCCCAGATATCTAAAACACTTCACTTCCTCCAGTTTTTCTCCATTCAAACTTACCTCCTAATTAACTTGTTCATTAACCCTACTGAACCTAATAACCTTGCTCTTATTCACATTCACTCTCAGCATTCTTCTTTCACACACTTTACCAAACTCAGTCACCAACTTCTGCTGTTTCTCACCCGAATCAGCCACCAGCTCTGTATCATAAGTGAACAACAACTTACTCACTTTCTAAGCCCTCTCATCCTCAACAAACTGCATACATGCCCCTCACTCCAAAACTCTTGCATTCACCTCCCTAACCACCTCATCCATAGACAAATTAAACAACCATGGAGACATCATGCACCCCTCCCACAAAACAACACTCAGTGGGAACCAATCACTTTCCTCTCTTCCTACTCGTACAAATGCCTCACATCCTTGTTAAAAACTTTTCACTGCTTCTAGCAACTTACCTCCCACACCATATACTCTTAATACCTCCCAGAAACCATTTCTATCATCCCTATCAGATGTCTTTTCCAGATCCATAAGTGCTACATACAAATCCATCTGTTTTTCTAAGTATTTGTCACATGCATTCTTCAAAGCTGACACCTGATCCACACATGCTCTACCACTTCTAAAACCACACTGCTCTTCCCCAGTCTGATGCTCTGTACATGACTTTACCCTCTCAATCAATACCCTCCCATATGATTTACCAGGAATACTCAACAAACTTATACCTCTGTAATGTGAACACTCACCTTTATCCCCTTTGTCTTTGTACAATGACACTATGTATGCATTCCACCAATCCTCAGGTACTTCACCATATATATATATGTATAAGAGGAGATAGAGAAAGAATGAAGTGTTTTGTCTTCTCAGGGTAGATTGTTCTAAAAAAAGAATATTTTTTGTCCCAAGGATGCCAGCACATGATTGAAAAGAGATCAGGGGAAAGGTTGTTTTAAACTGTTTTGGTAGTATATAAGCAGTAACAGAGGAATTCTGTGACTTAAATACATATTAATTTGAATTTTTAGAAATGTAAATTATTTCTTTTCTGAAATAATGGACAGCCACAGAAGAGCATCTTTGAAGAATGAAATTTAAAATTTCAGACATGAAAACATCAAAAACTTATGTTCTTTAGATAGAAAGCTTTGTAGATTATTTTGATATGTTGAAAAATTCTTTAGCTGAAGGGAGCTCATCTAACCACTTTCAAGATTCCACTGTGTAGAGTAAAGAGTTCTTACGGGACTTTCCCCAGGGAGCCAGGTCAAACAAGAAATTGTATGTCAACAGTCATCCTGTAATAGGAAGAAATTCATGCTAAACTGAGGGTGCAACAAGATAAGACGGAAAACATTGAGTAATGACCAGGGAGCCAGGTCAAACAAGAAATTGTATGTCAACAGTCATCCTGTAATAGGAAGAAATTCATGCTAAACTGAGGGTGCAACAAGATAAGACAGAAAACATTGAGTAATGTAAATGATAGTTGTTTTTCTTTTCAATGACAGCCAGGAAGGAAAATCACATGGCTAAAGAGAAATTAGTTAGTAGTCATCCTTGGGTTATGTTTTTGTACTGTTTCTTTTCCTGCCTTTGTAAGGTAGCATCTGGAACAAATAAATACTGACCTCGCTTACACACACATCTAGTCTGGCACGTAAAATGTACTTTAGCTAGAGCCTGTCATCCAGAGCCATGCCCCACAGACTATTCCAGGGTTTACCTTGACTTCTTCACATGCCCAGGTTCTTCCCATATGAACACTTATAGAAATGTGTCTCAGGATACACTTTAAAATTTTTAGTTTTAAAGGAGGCATAATTACATAAAGATATTAGAAAAATGGAATTATCATGGAATTGATAGCCTGTTTCCCAGAGAGATGGTTTTCTTGCATTAGCATTATCCTTAAGTGAGAGAAAATTGAAAAATGGAAGTGTGGAAAAATAAGTGAGGTGGGGTTTTCACATAATAAAACCTAGAGTAAATTAAGGGATATTGAAACAGTATATTAGGTTATCCAGTACTGTTTACCCTTCTCATGGCCATCTAAAATCTTTTTGTTTCTAAATACCTTAGCGTGATCCAGTGTTTTATTAAAGCACTCTTTTGCATTGAGGTAGGTGGTAGTTGTTGGCAGTCACTGACCAGGTAGGTATATTGCTGTTATTCCCCACCTGGGTTTCATGAGGGTTAGTGAGGGTGCACATTGAGCCACCATTTAAAGTTGTACTCCTTTGACCCCAGCCTCACATGGACTGCTGGCATTCTGTGTACAAACATACAATCTCTCCTTGTTACACATATTGCTTGATAACATTTAACTCACACAATTTATTCTTTGTGACTAGATTTTTGTGTGGTGAGTGCCGTGTGCTAGCCCCTCCTTTTGGCAAAATGGGTAAAGCAATAGACAGAAGTAGGAGGTAAGAATATTAGGTGGGAGTGTTAGGAGGAAATTGTAGGTAGGAACATTTAGGTGTGAGCATTAGGGCGAAGAAGTTTGTTGGAACATCAGGTAGAAATAGTCTGTAGAAACTTTTGGAAACACTGTGCTAGAGTTGCCCACTGTCAATGGCCTGTTCAGGGTGTGGCACTAAAAGGCTAACAAGCAGCACTGGAGTTCACCATTTATAGAAAATCTTTTGTTGTGTCCTCTCCCTTTAGGGAGTTCCTGAAGGGAACAGTTATCAGAGATATAGATAAATAGATTGTTCCATTGATAGCATCTAAATAAACAATTAGTAGATGTCTTTTCTGTACCGAGCACTTTTGCCAGTGTTGACCTGGAGACCAGTAACTGTATCAGATTTAGAGATCATTGGTAAAGGAATACAGGGATATTTCAGTTTATGCCAGGATATCATTTAAAGGGGACATGTCAGTATGTTGGACCAGGATAAGTGAAACAGTCGAGCATTCACAGAAAGATGTGCGGGGCCTGGTTATGTATAGGGGCTATGGTTTTGGTGCATTAACATGACGGCTAGATGGTGGATAAGAGTGAATAAGGCCAATACTTTGTCTGCCTCTGGAACTACCTGTCTAATTAAGGAAATGAAAATATTTGAGAAAAATCAGTGCAGTAATCCAGGATGGTCTGAAAATAGTAGTCATATGTGAAGTACCTTAGAAGACAGCAATCAGAAGGTAATTTAAGTAAATTTTCAGTGCATAGAAGGGGTTGAAAATCTGACACATACAGTGCTTCTTAGATTCTGAACCAATAAACAGTTCATGATATACCTGAAAAATTCCTCTAAAACAGTTAGGCATGCATGCATTATGAAAGATACTTCACTCATAATATACTCTGTAGATTCTTCTGGGAATGTGGGACTGACAGCCTTCGTTGTCTGTCAAAGAAAAAATCTTTAAGTTTACTATGATTAATAAGTGATATGTGTAAATGAAATTTGACCTAACATTGGAGAGAAAAATCACTGAATATCAACTGAGGTATACTGGAGGGAATGTAAAGTGGCAGTTTTGAGAAATGGAGGATGTTGTGATTTAGAAATAAACAAATTTTGGCATGGTTTCTGAAGCTTCTTGTGACTTGAGCTTGATGTCATCATCTAGGATTTAGGACATCCTGTCCAACATGATCCTTTGTGGTGGACCTTGGACATTTATGAGTGTTATCCCATATTGGGGGAGGGAGCACTGAAATTTTTAGATTATATGGTAATGCCACTTTTGATTTTTTGTGTGTGGGAAATTAACTATGACTGCATCATTTGTAAGGCCTAGAAGTAGCACTTATGGTTAAGTTATTTCTCAACTTTCTTTTGCGTTAACGCAGCATCTGACATCAGGAACCTGTGACATAAGGAAAGTGCAAATCTGTTTATTAATCAATGTCATTCACATATTTATGCTAGTGGCCATACTTGTAGATGTCGTCCTGCAAACTTAAGTTAATTCTATAATGTGTGTATGTGTGCCTGTGCTTTTTTGTATATACTCTATGTATAGATGGGTGCTCCCAGGATTTGCGTGCAAGTGGTAACACTGCAGGCAAGAAATCACCCTAGATGAGGCTGTATCATCGTCAGAGGACGGAAAGGAGTACAGTGTTGTCAAAGACCTTCCTGTCCTAGAGGAGCCCACCTTACTCATTTCTCATGTGGAGTGCAGCCTTGATATTGCAGGAGCCCAGTAAAAGGGGTTCTGGGATTTTATATGTACATATATTGCAAGAGGTCACAGTAATGCATATGATCTTGTATATGCAAAAAAAAAAGGAAAATGAAACATGATAAGATCCCTAGTGCACTTTTGTGTAATGATCATGTTGTCAAATGAGATAGATGTAGAATAGTCAGTTGATATACAAGGAACACCACCATCTGGTGCCGCTTGTTTACCATTGGCATCTTGGCTACGTCTTTCCTGTATATCAACTAACTGTTCTTCATCTTCTATATCATTCTTGTATCTCCCCAGACGATGTGATCATTACACGAGTGCACTTGGCAACTTATCGTGTTTTATTTTCCTGTGCTTTTTGCATATATACCTCACTGAAGCAGGGGGTAGTGATGCTGCTTCCTGTGAGGCAGGGTAGTGCCAGAGATGGATGAAGGTGAGCAAGTGTGAATAGGTACATTTGTATATATATATATATATATATATATATATATATATATATATATATATATATATATATATATATATATACATATATATATATATATATATGTATTTCTTTCTTTCTTTCTTTCTTTCAAACTATTCGCCATTTCCCGCATTAGCAAGGTAGCGTTAAGAACAGAGGACTGGGCCTTGCCCTTGTTCACATTTACTCTTAACTTTCTTCTTTCACACACTTTACCAAACTCAGTCACCAGCTTCTGCACTTTCTCACATGAATCAGCCACCAGCGCTGTATCATCAGCGAACAACAACTGACTCACTTCCCAAGCTCTCTCATCCCCTACAGACTGCATACTTGCCCCTCTTTCCAAAACTCTTGCATTCACTTCCATAACAACCCCATCCGTAAACAAATTAAACAACCATGGAGACATCACACACCCCTGCCGCAAACCTACATTTACTGAGAACCAGTCACTTTCCTCTCTTCCTACACGTACACATGCCTTACATCCTCGATAAAAACTTTTCACTGCTTCTAACAACTTGCCTCCCTCACCATATATTCTTAATATCTTCCACAGAGCATCTCTATCCACTCTATCATATGCCTTCTCCAGATCCATAAATGCTACATACAAATCCATTTGCTTTTCTAAGTATTTCTCACATACATTCTTCAAAGCAAACACCTAATCCACACATCCTCTACCACTTCTGAAACCACACTGCTCTTCCCCAATCTGATGCTCTGTACATGCCTTCACCCTCTCAATCAATACCCTCCCATATAATTTACCAGGAATACTCAACAAACTTATACCTCTGTAATTTGAGCACTCACTCTTATCCCCTTTGCCTTTGTACAGTGGCACTATGCACGCATTCCGCCAATCCTCAGGCACCTCACCATTAGTCATACATACATTAAATAACCTTACCAACCAGTCAATAATACAGTCACCCCCTTTTTTAATAAATTCCACTGCAATACCATCCAAACCTGCTGCCTTGCCAGCTTTCATCTTCCACAAAGCTTTTACTACCTCTTCTCTGTTTACTAAATCATTTTCCCTAACCCTCTCACTTTGCACACCACCTCGACCAAAACACCCTTTATCTGCCACTCTATCATCAAACACATTCAACAAACCTTCAAAATACTCACTCCATCTCCTTCTCACATCACCACTACATCACCACTACTTGTTATCACCTCCCCATTTGCGCCCTTCACTGAAGTTCCCATTTGCTCCCTTGTCTTACGCACTTTATTTACCTCCTTCCAGAACATCTTTTTATTCTCCCTAAAATTTAATGATACTCTCTCACCCCAACTCTCATTTGCCCTCTTTTTCACCTCTTGCACCTTTCTCTTGACCTCCTGTCTCTTTCTTTTATACATCTCCCACTCAATTGCATTTTTTCCCTGCAAAAATCGTCCAAATGCCTCTCTCTTCTCTTTCACTAGTAATCTTACTTCTTCATCCCACCACTCACTACCCTTTCTAATCAACCCACCTCCCACTCTTTTCATGCCACAAGCATCTTTTGCACAATCCATCACTGATTCCCTAAATACATCCCATTCCTCCCCCACTCCCCTTACTTCCATTGTTCTAACCTTTTTCCATTCTGTACTCAGTCTCTCCTGGTACTTCCTCACACAGGTCTCCTTCCCAAGCTCACTTACGCTCACCACCCTCTTCACCCCAACATTCACTCTTCTTTTCTGAAAACCCATACAAATCTTCACCTTAGTCTCCACAAGATAATGATCAGACATCCCTCCAGTTGCACCTCTCAGCACATTAACATCCAAAAGTCTCTCTTTCGCGCGCCTGTCAATTAACACGTAATCCAATAACGCTCTCTGGCCATCTCTCCTACTTACATACGTATACTTATGTATATCTCGCTTTTTAAACCAGGTATTCCCAATCACCAGTCCTTTTTCAGCACATAAATCTACAAGCTCTTCACCATTTCCATTTACAACACTGAACACCCCATGTATACCAATTATTCCCTCAACTGCCACATTACTCACCTTTGCATTCAAATCACCCATCACTATAACCCGGTCTCGTGCATCGAAACCACTAACACACTCATTCAGCTGCTCCCAAAACACTTGCCTCTCATGATCTTTCTTCTCATGACCAGGGGCATATGCACCAATAATCACCCATCTCTCTCCATCAACTTTCAGTTTTACCCATATTAATCGAGAATTTACTTTCTTACATTCTATCACATACTCCCACAACTCCTGTTTCAGGAGTACTGCTACTCCTTCCCTTGCTCTTGTCCTCTCACCAACCCCTGACTTTACTCCCAAGACATTCCCAAACCACTCTTCCCCTTTACCCTTGAGCTTCGTTTCACTCAGAGCCAAAACATCCAGGTTCCTTTCCTCAAACATACTACCTATCTCTCCTTTTTTTACATCTTGGTTACATCCACACACATTTAGACACCCCAGTCTGAGCCTTTGAGGAGGATGAGCACTCCCCGCGTGACTCCTTCTTCTGTTTCCCATTTTAGAAAGTTAAAAGATACAAGGAGGGGAGGATTTCTGGCCCCCCGCTCCCGTCCCCTCTAGTCGCCTTCTACAACACGCGAGGAATTTGTGGGAAGTATTCTTTCACCCCTATCCCCAGGGATAATATATATATATATATATTTTTTTTTTTTTACCATACTTTGTCGCTGTCTCCCGCGTTTGCGAGGTAGCGCAAGGAAACAGACGAAAGAAATGGCCCAACCCCCCCCACACACATGTATATACATACGTCCACACACGCAAATATACATACCTACACAGCTTTCCATGGTTTACCCCAGACGCTTCACATGCCTTGATTCAATCCACTGACAGCACGTCAACCCCGTTATACCACATCGCTCCAATTTACTCTATTCCTTGCCCTCCTTTCACCCTCCTGCATGTTCAGGCCCCGATCTCACAAAATCTTTTTCACTCCATCTTTCCACCTCCAATTTGGTCTCCCTCTTCTCCTTGTTCCCTCCACCTCTGACACATATATCCTCTTGGTCAATCTTTCCTCACTCATCCTCTCCATGTGCCCAAACCACTTCAAAACACCCTCTTCTGCTCTCTCAACCACGCTCTTTTTATTTCCACACATCTCTCTTACCCTTACGTTACTCACTCGATCAAACCACCTCACACCACACATTGTCCTCAAACATCTCATTTCCAGCACATCCATCCTCCTGCGCACAACTCTATCCATAGCCCACGCCTTGCAACCATACAACATTGTTGGAACCACTATTCCTTCAAACATACCCATTTTTGCTTTCCGAGATAATGTTCTCGACTTCCACACATTCTTCAAGGCCCCCAGAATTTTCGCCCCCTCCCCCACCCTATGATCCACTTCCGCTTCCATGGTTCCATCCGCTGCCAGATCCACTCCCAGATATCTAAAACACTTCACTTCCTCCAGTTTTTCTCCATTCAAACTCACCTCCCAATTGACTTGACCCTCAACCCTACTGTACCTAATAACCTTGCTCTTATTCACATTTACTCTTAACTTTCTTCTTCCACACACTTTACCAAACTCAGTCACCAGCTTCTGCAGTTTCTCACATGAATCAGCCACCAGCGCTGTATCATCAGCGAACAACAACTGACTCACTTCCCAAGCTCTCTCATCCCCAACAGACTTCATACTTGCCCCTCTTTCCAAAACTCTTGCATTTACCTCCCTAACAACCCCATCCATAAACAAATTAAACAACCATGGAGACATCACACACCCCTGCCGCAAACCTACATTCATATATATATTCATATATATATATATATATTTTCATACTATTCGCCATTTACCATGTTAGCAAGGTAGCGTTAAGAACAGAGGACTGAGCCTTTGAGGGAAATCATCACTTAGCCCCCTTCTCTGTTCCTTTTTTTGGAAAATTAAAAATGAGAGGGGGGGATTTCCAGCTTCCTGCTCCCTCCCCTTTTAGTCGCCTTCTACGACACGCAAGGAATACATGGGAAGTATTCGTTCTCCGCTATCCCCTCAAAGGCCCAGTCCTCATCCTCTGTTCTTAACGCTACCTTGCGAATGCGGGAAATGGCGAATAGTATGAAAGAAATATATATATGCGGGAGGTGGCGAATAGTATGAAAGATATGAGAGTTAGGGTGAGCGAGTATCAGTGCACTTTATGGACAATAAGATGATGTTTTGGAAGAGGTAAATAATGTGCAAAAAACAAGAGAACTACTAGGAACTTTGATAAAGTGGGCAAAAAGGGATAGTGATAACAAGTAGCAATTAAATGAGGAGATGGAGTATTCTGAAGGACTGTGGCATGTTTTTGACAACAAAGAGGAAAATGGGTCAAGGTGGTATGTGAAGTGAAAGAGTCAAGGAGGATAGTTTAGTGAAGAGAGGTGATGAAAACCTTGTGTAAGATGAAATGTGGCAAAGTGGCTGACATGGATAGTATTACAGTTGAATTTATTGAGGAAGGGGGCAACTGTGCTGTTAACTGGTTGGTAAGGATTTTCAATGTTTGTTTAGATCATGGTGAGGTGCCTTAGGATTGGCACAATGCACGTTTAGTGCCATCGTATAAAGGCACGGGGGATAAAGGTGAGTGTTTAAACTACATATATATAAGTTTGACGAGTATACCTGATAAGTTGTATGGGAAGGTATTGACCGAGGGGATGAAGGCATGTACAGAGCATCAGACTGGGGAGAAGCAGTGTGATTTCAGAAGTGGTAGAGGATGTGTGGATCAGGTGTTTGCTTTAAGGAAAGTATGTAAGAAACACTTAGAGAAACAGATGGACTTGTGTGTGGCATTTATGGATCTTGATAAAGCATTTAGGGTTGATAGAGATGCTTTGTGGAAAGTCTTAAGAATATATGGTACAGTAGGAAAGCTGTTAAAAGGAGTGAGAAGTTTTTATCTTGGGTGTAAGGCATATGTACAAATAGGAAGAGAGGAAAGTGAATGGTTCCAAGTCAAGGTTGACAAATAGGAAGAGAGGAATGTGAATTGTTCCAAGTGAATGGTGGTTTGTGAATGGGTACATGTAATGCAATGGTGGATGCTCATGTTGTTTATGGATGGGGTAGTGACGGAAGTAAATGCGAGAGTTTTGTAGAGAGGTGCAAGTAAGCAGTATGAGGGGATGAGAAGGCCTGGGAAGAGTCAGTTGTTTGCTGATGATACAGCACTGGTGGCAGATTCAAGTGAGAAACTGCAGAAGTTGGTGACAGTTTGTAAGAGTGTGCGAAAGGAGAATATTGAGAGTAAATGTGAATAAAAGTAAGTATATTAGCTTCCCACGTATTCCCTGTGTGTCGTAGAAGGCGACTAAAAGGGAAGGGAGCGGGGCGCTGGAAATCCTCCCCTCTCAGTTTTTTTTTTCTTTTTTTAAATTTTCCAAAAGAAAGAACAGAGAAGGGGGGCCAGGTGAGGAAATTCCCTCAAAGGTCCAGTTCTCTGTTCTTAACGCTACCTTGCTAATGCTGGAAATGGCGAATAGTGTGAAAAAAAGAAATATATATATATATATATATATATATATATATATATATATATATATTTCATACTATCCGCCATTTCCCGCGACAGCGAGGTAGCGTTAAGAACAGAGGACTGGGCCTTTGAGGAAATATCCTCACCTGGCCCTCTTCTCTGTTCCTTCTTTTGGAAAATTAAAAAAAAAGAAAAAAAAACGAGAGGGGAGGATTTCCAGCCCCCCGCTCCCTTCCCTTTTAGTCGCCTTCTACGACACGCAGAGAATACGTGGGAAGTATTCTTTCTCCCCTATCCCCAGGGGATATTCTAATCAATATGCATCTTGTATGTACATCTTTCCAGTTAGGAATATAGGCTTATCAGAGGTGTCTTGTTATATATATATATATATATATATATATATATATATATATATATATATATATATATATATATATATATATATATTTTTCATACTATTTGCCATTTCCCGCGTTAGCGAGGTAGCGTTAAGAACAGAGAACTGGGCCTTAGAGGGAATATCCTCACCTGACCCCCTTCTCTGTTCCTTCTTTTGGAAAAAAAAAAAAAAAAAAAATATATATATATATATATATATATATATATATATATATATATATATATATATATATATATATATATATATATATATCGCTACCTCGCAAACGCGGGAGACAGCGACAAAGTATTGTTGACTGGTTGGTAAGGTTATTTAATGTATGTATGACTCATGGTGAGGTGCCTGAGGATTGGCGAAATGCGTGCATAGTGCCATTGTACAAAGGCAAAGGGGATAAGAGTGAGTGCTCAAATTACAGAGGTATAAGTTTGTTGAGTATTCCTGGTAAATTATATGGGAGGGTATTGATTGAGAGGGTGAAGGCATGTACAGAGCATCAGATTGGGGAAGAGCAGTGCGGTTTCAGAAGTGGTAGAGGATGTGTGGATCAGGTGTTTGCTTTGAAGAATGTATGTGAGAAATACTTAGAAAAGCAAATGGATTTGTATGTAGCATTTATGGATCTGGAGAAGGCATATGATAGAGTTGATAGAGATGCTCTGTGGAAGGTATTAAGAATATATGGTGTGGGAGGCAAGTTGTTAGAAGCAGTGAAAAGTTTTTATCGAGGATGTAAGGCATGTGTACGTGTAGGAAGAGAGGAAAGTGATTGGTTGTCAGTGAATGTAGGTTTGCGGCAGGGGTGTGTGATGTCTCCATGGTTGTTTAATTTGTTTATGGATGGGGTTGTAAGGGAGGTAAATGCAAGAGTCCTGGAAAGAGGGGCAAGTATGAAGTCTGTTGGGGATGAGAGAGCTTGGGAAGTGAGTCAGTTGTTGTTCGCTGATGATACAGCGCTGGTGGCTGATTCATGTGAGAAACTGCAGAAGCTGGTGACTGAGTTTGGTAAAGTGTGTGGAAGAAGAAAGTTGAGAGTAAATGTGAATAAGAGCAAGGTTATTAGGTACAGTGGGGGTGAGGGTCAAGTCAATTGGGAGGTGAGTTTGAATGGAGAAAAACTGGAGGAAGTGAAGTGTTTTAGATATCTGGGAGTGGATCTGTCAGCGGATGGAACCATGGAAGCGGAAGTGGATCATAGGGTGGGGGAGGGGGCGAAAATTTTGGGAGCCTTGAAAAATGTGTGGAAGTCGAGAACATTATCTCGGAAAGCGAAAATGGGTATGTTTGAGGGAATAGTGGTTCCAACAATGTTGTATGGTTGCGAGGCGTGGGCTATGGATAGAGATGTGCGCAGGAGGATGGATGTGCTGGAAATGAGATGTTTGAGGACAATGTGTGGTGTGAGGTGGTTTGATCGAGTAAGTAACGTAAGGGTAAGAGAGATGTGTGGAAATAAAAAGAGCGTGGTTGAGAGAGCAGAAGAGGGTGTTTTGAAATGGTTTGGGCACATGGAGAGAATGAGTGAGGAGAGATTGACCAAGAGGATATATGGGTCGGAGGTGGAGGGAACGAGGAGAAGAGGGAGACCAAATTGGAGGTGGAAAGATGGAGTGAAAAAGATTTTGTGTGATCGGGGCCTGAACATGCAGGAGGGTGAAAGGAGGGCAAGGAATAGAGTGAATTGGAGTCATGTGGTATACCGGGGTTGACGTGCTGTCAGTGGATTGAATCAAGGCCTGTGAAGCGTCTGGGGTAAACCATGGAAAGCTGTGTAGGTATGTATATTTGCGTGTGTGGACGTGTGTATGTACATGTGTATGGGGGGGGGGGGTTGGGCCATTTCTTTCGTCTGTTTCCTTGCGCTACCTCGCAAACGCGGGAGACAGCGACAAAGTATAAAAAAAAAAAAAAAAAAAAAAAAAAAAAAAAAAAAATATATATATATATATATATATATATATATATATATATATATATATATATATATATATATATTATCCCTGGGGATAGGGGAGAAAGAATACTTCCCACGTATTCCCTGCGTGTCGTAGAAGGCGACTAAAAGGGAAGGGAGCGGGGGGCTGGAAATCCTCCCCTCTCGTTTTTTTTTTTTTTTTTTTTTTTTTCCAAAAGAAGGAACAGAGAAGAGGTCCAGGTGAGGATATTCCCTCAAAGGCCCAGTCCTCTGTTCTTAACGCTACCTCGCTATCGCGGGAAATAGCGAATAGTATGAAAAAAAAAAAAAAAAAAAAAAAATATATATATATATGTAATTTTATCATTATACTTGTCGCTGTCTCCTGCATTAGCGAGGTAGCACAGGGAAACATGAAAGAATGGCCCCCACCCACATACACATGTATTTACATAAACGCCCACACATGTACATATACATACCTATACATTTCATCGTATACATACATATACATACACACACACATATATATATATTCTTTCTTTTAAACTATTCGCCATTTCCCGCGTTAGCAAGGTAGCGTTAAGAACAGAGGACTACACATTCATACTTGTTGCCTTCATCCATTCCTGTCGCTACCCTGCCACACATGAAATGGCACCCCCTTCCTCCCGCACGCACACGAGGTAGCGCTAGGAAAAGACAACAAAGGCCACATTCGTTCACACTCAGTCTCTAGCTGTCATGTGTAATAACAAGATTTATCTTGATCAAAACCCAAAAGGTGAACTATTTAGCTCAAAATATTTGGCAAAGATATTACAGTTTTGGTTTATATCCAAGAGTACATACCCAGACCTTCAATGACCCAAATTTTGGTATTTTTACTGGCTCATAAGTCTTAGTGTTGGATCATCTGGGACCTTGCTAGTTAAAAGACTTTGTAGTCTGTTTCTTAATATGTTGAAGTTATGGTGAAAATTTTTGATCACTATTCAAGTTATAACAGCATTCCTGAAATCACTTTTAATTACTTTGAAGGAACTGCCTCCTTCATGGTCCAAGGAGGCTGTATTGGACACCAGCATACTGATAGACAAGAAAGCTATAAGTAATTTTGTGTAGGGATTAAGGATAAAATATTGAAACGTTTGGGAAATTTTTTTGGATAACATACGTTTTTGTATTCTAATCAATATGCATCTTGTATGTACATCTTTCCAGTTGGGAATATAGGCTTATCAGAGGTGTCTTGTACCTCACTGCATGTATCTTTGGTATGTTGGAAGGGATCCTATGGTCTGTTCAAGAGTTTAAGCGTTGAGTAAGTTATCCTAACTGAAATATGGTTTTGCTAGTTGCTTGTAAGCAAAAGTAAGATGGTCATTGGATTGATAAATGATATTCAGCAAAAATATGAAGGATTTGGTTAGGGAAAATTATGCTTGTGATATGACAGTAGTAAATTTCACCAAATAACATATACTTTTGGTCGTATTAATGAGGCTGATTGTTCCTTTGTTGCAATTACTCAGTGCTGAAAAGTAGTTTAGAAAAGAAAAAAAATTCTTCTGTATTGTGACAGTGTACAAAGGAACTGTACTCCCTGCCCGCCATACTCTGTTTTCAGATGGGTGATGAACTGTAAGGTCAAGTCGGACCGCTTGAACATTAGATGGTGTAGTGCATATTTGGTATTTTGGTAAATCCATAATTGGCTCAGACATGGTGTCTTTCATTAAGTTGGTAGTGTTGATGCATTTGTGAGATTTTTATTTGTCATTTGGTTTGTTGATACCTAGTATGACCACCTTGGACCTCAAGGCAAGCAGTTCCTTTGCTGGCATATTGTTACAATGAAGAAACGTCTGTCATTTGATAAAACTTCTTAATGTTAATGTTGATATCATATAGCTGTGCTTTTTAGTGTAACTGCTCGTTATTTTTGTAATCATAATTACTTGAATGATATTTTAGACATATTCTCTGCTGAACTCTGATCATGTGAGAGTGCATAAAAGATGAGTAGCAGGTTGTTTTGTCATTAGATTTAAAATGCCTCTGGTATATTTTCATGTCAGATTTGTAGCTATGATTTATATGATAATGGCTGGTGATAATAAGTTATCTTTTAGATGATCTGTACCATCAGTCCCAAATTGAAGATAACATTAATGCAGATATTGTAGACATAAAAGTTGATGATACCTGTACTTGATGATAATCCCAGAACATAGTAGCTCTGATTTCTTGTCCATGTTTCTTTTTGGGTGAATTAGAATGTGGTGATATTTACATAATCAAATACAGTATTGTGGCACTGCCACTAATGCACACAAGTAAATGTGGGCAGTTTGTGATTAACAGAGTAAACATATCTCTTTGTTTTTAAAGCCCACCAATTAATGGCAGCACCTTACTTTATGCTCTCTCTACCTTGCAAGCAACAGCTTGCATGTGTCGTCTTATCATAATATTTTTAAAAAGTTCACTGGTGTATGAGTTTAAGGGGTTACAAATGTTTGGTTAGCTTGCTTGTATATAGTACAAGTGGATGATGGACATTGACTTCTTTCCATTTTCAGTCCTCCACACATGCACTATTCCTACTTGTTAGCAGTTTTAGGAGGAATGTTCAGGGCTCCCAAGATTTCATTAGGTGAGGTAGCTTGTGTTGATATGTAGCTGGGATGGAGTTTTATCCATGTGAGTGGACTGACCATATTAATTAAGTATAAAAAGTGAACCAACTTTCCAATAAGTGAAGAGAGATGACTGACACCCAGATTAACTTTAAAGATCATAGTGTGGCCAGACTGCAGCCACATGAGGTAAAACTGCACAGAGATACCTTTGCAAAGAGTGTATCATAATTTAGGTGCTTGAAAGAATAAACTTTCTTAGCACATGATCTTTTCTGGTATTGCATGAATTCAGAGCTGCCTGATATATTAGGAAGAAAGATTCAGCTTCAGTGATTCAGGAGGCGTTTTAGTCTCACATAGTCTGTTAGGTATAGCTATTACGTGTAAGACATGAAGAGAAATATGAAAAAGTCAAATAGGACTTAATAAGTAGCGATGCTGCTCTGAAGTTGTGGTGTCACCATACTGTACATTCATGCCAACATAGGCTGTAGTTCCAAGCACACTGCATGTCCACCTTGTTGATGAGGCACAAGTAAAGGCATCTTCATTTTTGCTGTTATGACACTAGGTTTTGAGTCTCTAGCAGCTATGTATACAGTATATAGTTATTTCTTGAAAAAGTTCCTTTGAGTTATTTAGCAAAGAATGGATGGAAACACTGTATCTGTGAAATATGCTGTTCCATTCCTGGAGTAGACATCTTGAACAAATAGGTGATGATTTGCTTTGCTTCCTGTTTTATGATACATGTTAAGCTAGGTGATCATGGTTTTCTGATACTGTATGATACCGCTTATTTTAGGTATTCTTGAAATTTTAACTCTACCACTAGGCATAATGGCAAGGCAGGCCTGAAGTTATGGCTCTAATGTCTGAAGAGATTATTATTTGTCGGGTCCTTAGACTTGCACGTAGATAAATATAATGATATAGGCTCAAGCAAAGATTCCATATACCTCTGTATGAGTCATATAAGAGCTCTCCAATTTCTTGTAGAGGTACATTGTTGAAAAGATATTGAAGAAGTTGTCTCTTGAGGTTATATCCCCATCAGCCTTAAATAAAGTTCTGGCAGTTTGCTGCTGTTTTGAAGTCAGGCACTCTATTTGTTTCTGTAAGTACATTTAGATATCACATTTGGTGCACTCATCTTAACACCGGTTTATAGACACTTGTATCATCATCTCTTCTCTGCCTCCAGACAGTGGCATATGTAAGGTAGGACAGGGGCCCTGAGCGCCACTTGAAGGGGGCGCCACTCCACAGGTTTGTGTTTTGACACATGCTACCCGATTGACATTTTTAACCGTTTTGTTATGTGAGATAAAGAAGAAACTCGCCTACTTTTCAACTATAGTAATATTTTGCTGCTAACAGCTGCATTACCACTTGTGCCTTACAATTTTGATCAAATAAGTCTGTAAGAATTTATATAATTTAAGTTTGGCCTAATTCTTCAACAGTTTATAATTACACTGTATATACTTTTATATACATCCACTGTGTGTACATTTTTAATCAAGCCAGGGGGCATTTTCAGTGCCTACCACAGGCGCTATTTCCCCTAGATAGGCCCCTGAATAGCTAGGGGTACTTTTAGCTCAAAATACTTTTTGTTTCAAAACTAAAAGATAAGATATTCAAACACTTCTATACTTGAAATAATCATGGAAAATATATCGTAATACGATGCAGAGTAACAGAAGTATTTTAAGATTGATTTCATTTAACAGTTTGAGTATCATTAAGAGGACTAGACATTATTCTAACATCATATTTGTATTCAGAATGAAAACTACTTCTTATAAGGAGTTTTTAAAACAAATATATTTTCTGAAAAAATACCAAAAATTGAAGGGTATTTTTTAGCTCCAAAAACGTTTTGCTTCAAAATTTAAAAATGAAATATTCAAATACTTCTATACTTGAAATAACCACGGAAATTATATCATAATGCTCTCAGTTACCAATACATACCCAGTAAATACGATGCAAAGGATCAGAAAATATTATGAAATTGACTTTAACAGCTTATTTGAATGTCATAAAGAAGACTAAACTATATTTTAACACCAGATTTGCATTCAGCATGAAAAATTCTTATAATGAGTTTTTAAAGGAAATCTATTTTTCTGAGAAAAATGCCAAAAATTGTAGGTATTCTGAGAAAAATGCTAAAAATTGTAGGTAATATATATATATATGTTCAGGGTATTTTTTGGCTCCAAAAACTTTTCGTCTCAAAATTGAAAGATTAGATATTCAAACACTTCTATACTTGAAATAATAATGGAAAATATATCATAATGCTCTCAGTTACCAATACATACCCAGTAAATATGATGCAAAGGATCAGAAAATATTTTGAAATTGACTTCATTTAACAGCTTAATTGAATGTCATAAAGAAGACTAAACAATACTTTAACACCAGAGATGTATTCAGTTTGAAAAATACTTATAATGTGTTTTTAAAGGAAATTATTTTTCTGACAAAAATGCCAAAAGCTGAAGGTAACCAACAGTTCAGGGTATTCTCTAGCTCCAAAAACCTTTTGTTTTAAAATTGAAAGATAAGATTTTAAACACTTCTATACTTGAAATAACCATGGAAAATAAGTCATTGTGCTCTCAGTACCTGATATTTAGTAAATACAATACAAATGAACAGAAAATATTTTAAAATTGACTTCATTTAACAGCTTAACTGAATGTCATAAAGACAGCTAAACGTTATTTTAACACCAGATTTGTTTTCAGCATGAAAAATACTTCTTATAATGAGTTTTTAAAGGAAATTTTATTTTCTGAGAAAAATACCAAAAATTGAAGGTAATAGTCAGAATGGCATATTGGGTATGGCAAGTGCCCTGGGCACTACTTGAAGGGGGGGATGCCACTCAACAGGTTTGTTTTTTGACATATGCTACCTGATTGACTTTTAATGGTTTGGTTTTTAGAGATAAAAGCGAAACTCGCCTACTTTTCAACTATAGTAATATTTTGCTACTATTAGTTGCATTACCGCTTGTGCGTTACAATTTTGATCGAAGAAGTTTTTAAGTTTATTTGAATTTAAGTTTGGCCTTAACTCTTCAACAGTTTATGATTACACTTTATATTTTTATATACATTTACTTTATGTAAATGTGAATAAGAGCAAGGTTATTAGGCACAGTAGGGTTGAGGGTCAAGTCAATTGGGAGGTGAGTTTGAATGGAGAAAAACTGGAGGAAGTGAAGTGTTTTAGATATCTGGGAGTGGATCTGGCAGCAGATGGAACCATGGAAGCGGAAGTGAATCATAGGGTGGGGGAGGGGGTGAAAATTCTGGGAGCCTTGAAGAATGTGTGGAAGTCGAGAACATTATCTCGGAAAGCAAAAATGGGTATGTTTGAAGGAATAGTGGTTCCAACAATGTTGTATGGTTGCGAGGCGTGGGCTATGGATAGAGTTGTGCGCAGGAGGATGGATGTGCTGGAAATGAGATGTTTGAGAACAATGTGTGGTGTGAGGTGGTTTGATCGAGTAAGTAACGTAAGGGTAAGAGAGATGTGTGGAAATAAAAAGAGCTTGGTTGAGAGAGCAGAAGAGGGTGTTTTGAAATGGTTTGGGCACATGGAGAGAATGAGTGAGGAAAGATTGACCAAGAGGGTATATGTGTCGGAGGTGGAGGGAACGAGGAGAAGAGGGAGACCAAATTGGAGGTGGAAAGATGGAGTGAAAAAGATTTTGTGTGATTGGGGCCTGAACATGCAGGAGGGTGAAAGGAGGGCAAGGAATAGAGTGAATTGGAGCGATGTGGTATACCGGGGTTGACGTGCTGTCAGTGGATTGAATCAAGGCATGTGAAGCGTCTCGGGTAAACCATGGAAAGCTGTGTAGGTATGTATATTTGCGTGTGTGGACGTATGTATATACATGTGTATGGGGGTGGGTTGGGCCATTTCTTTCGTCTGTTTCCTTGCGCTACCTCGCAAACGCGGGAGACCGGCAAAAAAAAAAAAAAAAAAAAAACTTTATGTACCTTTTTAATCAAGCAATCCATGCTTGCCATAGGTGCTATTTCACCTAGATAGGCCCTGCCTCCAGAAAATCATTATCACAGTCTTTAGTGCCCTGAAGACTACCGTTAATTTACTTGGGGTGTAGTGAGTGCACACGTTAGGGCTGTACCTTCCCCCATCATATTGAGTGGGCAACTGTAGGATTCTTACACTGCATCAGGGACAGGTTGGACTCTGACAAGATTGTCTTCTGTTTTGTTGATTGACAATGATGTAACTGTGAAAGGTGACTTTTCACAGGTGGAGCCTGGTAACACTTCATAAACTTTTATAGAGGATAAGAGAGTTGCATCCATTCCAAGCTGTCCTCTATCCTTTGTAAGTCAGAAAATGGGTTTTAAATAACAGAGGCTTAATCCTGAAGCCTATAGAGTATGAGATGTGAATACACATGCCTCTCAACTTGTCCCTTAGTTCACTTTGCTTGTAGAAAGGCTGGAAATGGAGATGCTGACATAGGCTTTGGCATGATGTCAGAACTTTGTTTGCATATTGTGTCTATCTTTTAAACTGGTGATCAGTAGGCTTTGGCATGATGTCAGAACTTTGTTTGCATATTGTGTCTATCTTTTAGACTGGTGATCAGTCATTTGATGAGACCACTATACCTGGTTATGTAAATATTTACCACATATTACAGCAAAACTTGGACAGGAGTTTTAAGCTTTTATGTCATTAGCTGATCCTATTCAAGCTCAGAAATGAGAAGGAAAATAAAACTTTTTTTTGTGTGTGTGTGTATTAAAGATTTGTAACTTGTACAGTATGATATATTGCCATTAAATTTTGCAGGATTCCACGACATGCTACAGTGACCAAAGCTTTATCCGCAAGTCAAGCGCAGTGACTGACGTGGATGGTTCCAGCCCGCTGCCTTCCTCCTTCAGATCAAGCCTAGATGTTTCAAGCTCCCCATTGGCTCTGTCTGATCTGCAAAGCCCTTCCCCACCAGTCTCTCATGCTTCTGCTAATCCAAAGAAAATATTAATTGCAGTAGATGGACAGCATAAATCAAGGAATGTCGGTAGAGGTGTTGATAATGTTCAGAAGAGGCTGAGTGCCAGCGACCTTTATAATCGAGATTTTAATGACTCAAATGTGATTACTTCGAGACTGCCATCTGCTAGAGCCAAGAAGAGTCTCAAATATGGAAGTAATAGTGAAACTATATCCTCTGAGCTTAAACTATCCCACCTTAGAGATGAATCTGAGTCATCATCCCCATTATCCTCTTTGGCATCATGCAGTAGTTTCTATGACAGCATCAATACAGATTGTGAAAATGTGGAAAATGCTAATAAGCTGATGCATGTTGAAGTGGCCTTTGAGTGGAATCCAATTCCATCGCAAGAGATTCGATACCTTCCTCCAGCAGCCCATATGTGGACTCCAGCTTATACATTAAGTCCTGACAAGCGTTTGCCACCTGTCTCCAGTACATTAAACACTAACTTGCCTGGATGGTCACCCTCAACAAAGGTTCCTGCTATGCTTAGTCACAGAGTCTCTTTTAAGGATAAAAAATGTCACTCAAGTATTGATGGAAACACAGATTTATCAGAGAGTGTTGATTTGGAGGATAATTCGCAGCAGTGGCCAACAGATTCGTTAGAAGATGAGGGTCAGGGTTTTGAGGCTGTAGGGAAAATGAAAAGCAAATTACGAGCTATGAATGGTGCTGTGCGGTTTAAAAGTGTTGACCGCCCTTCAGTGCTTTCTATGATTCAAGAAACTTCTGTTAGTTCCTATTCAGAATCACTTCATGGAGGAAGAATTATGATGGACAGTCCAAAATCAAAAAATTTCCGCGATGGTAAAATATGTGAAAAAAGTATTCAAGGAAATTCAGACTTGGAGGGATCACAGCTGCTATTAGGAAGACCTAGACCATCAGTGTCTTTGAAGCAGAGTGGCTCTTCAGCATTACGTTCTGATGCTGATCTAAACTCCCGGGTTCACCAGATTTTAGCACGCATAGCAGCAGGTGCGCAGTGATAAAAAGGGGTAGTTGGTATTTTTTGTATTTACAAGTAAAGTGTCATTCATCTTGAAGTTCATGTCAACATGGTATGTAACATCTTGTTATTACAGATTAGTATCTAATATGCAAGATTATGATTGAGTAAAACTGATATGTAGTATTTATTCCATTTTCCTTTATTTATTGCTTTTGGTAAACTTATGTGATTGGCTTTCTTTACATGTGATAACTCTATGGCTGGTTCTGGTTAAAGCCCTAGGCATGAAAACAGTGCTATGTATAATAGTTCTGTGCCATCAGATTGGGGTATTAACTCCTAATGTTAAATCCTGTCGAAATGATTTCTAATATGTTGGTAATACTTAGGATTGGGCATTTTTACCTAAGTTATTTGCAGTGTATTATAATTACGTTTACTTTTGCCCAGGTACTCATATTGTGATAGGAGTAAATTCATTCCATGCCTCATAGATGAGTTATACTGTATGCTGAAGGTCTTTACTCACAAGGCACTTGACGTTTTAGTCGGGTGCCTGAGCTCACACCTATGCCAAAGTGCTTGATTTGATAAGTAACTTTCATCAAGACTGTATGTTTTTTTTGTACATGATTGCAGTCAAGATATGAAACATGACATACTATGAAAATTTTCCTGGGTAGAGATGACTTACTGTAAATATATGCTTGGTTAATTTTATTTTATATAGTGTTTCGTAGAGAATGTTATGTGATTCCAAAAATTTTTTTAATCTCCTGGCTGGCGATCACTTTGGGTTGCTCTTCTCTCATTAAGGATTGAATGCGACTGAAGCCTTGGAAAAGAATTGGTTGAACATGAGAGTTTTACATTCTGAAGTATTAATGTTATAAATTAGCACATCTGAGGATAAATCTCATGATAAATCTAGTTTACAGAATTATCAGTTACAGTTGATTTCATCATAAGCAAAGTTCACCAACACCAATAGTTTAAACGTGATTACTTAAAACAAGAAATACATATGTATTCTCACTATTGCTCGACATGGTACATAGGTTCTTCTCTGTAAAGGTTAAAAAGTTTCTGAAATTTTATTAACCATGTTAAGGATCCTAGACAGTGGCAGATGCAGACTATACCATCTCTCCACATTTACAGGCTACAGTGCTACTGTTGGGTACATGATATACACAAAACCATATGTTCTGTACCCTTTTAAATTCCCAGAATAATCGTGTCTCTCATCTAGGGAAAACTTTCAGCTCTTTTACAGAGAATTAGTCTGTATTGGTTAGCCAGTTCTAAATTCCATTTAATTTAAGCCCTAGTTTTTCCTTTTAAAACTGTAGTAAGTATCATTGCAATAGGTATATATGTATGTATGTATGTATATTTTTTTTTTTTTTTTTTGCCGCTGTCTCCCGCGTTTGCGAGGTAGCGCAAGGAAACAGACGAAAGAAATGGCCCAACCCACCCCCATACACAATGTATATACATACACGTCCACACATGCAAATATACATACCTATACATCTCAATTTACACATATATATACACACAAAGACACATACATATATACCCATGCACACAATTCACACTGTCTGCCTTTATTCATTCCCATCGCCACCTCGCCACACATGGAATACCATCCCCCTCCCCCCTCATGTGTGCGAGGTAGCACTAGGAAAAGACAACAAAGGCCCCATTCGTTCACACTCAGTCTCTAGCTGTCATGCAATAATGCCCGAAACCACAGCTCCCTTTCCACATCCAGGCCCCACACAACTTTCCATGGTTTACCCCAGACACTTCACATGCCCTGATTCAATCCACTGACAGCACTTCAACCCCGGTATACCACATTGATCCAATTCACTCTATTCCTTGCCCACCTTTCATCCTCCTGCATGTTCAGGCCCCGATCACTCAAAATCTTTTTCACTCCATCTTTCCACCTCCAATTTGGTCTCCCACTTCTCCTCGTTCCCTCCACCTCCGACACATATATCCTCTTGGTCAATCTTTCCTCACTCATTCTCTCCATGTGCCCAGACCATTTCAAAACACCCTCTTCTGCTTTCTCAACCACGCTCTTTTTATTTCCACACATCTCTCTTACCCTTACATTGCTTACTCGATCAAACGACCTCACACCACACATTGTCCTCAAACATCTCATTTCCAGCACATCCACCCTCCTGCGCACAACTCTATCCAAAGCCCATGCCTCGCAACCATACAACATTGTTGGAACCACTATTCCTTCAAATATACCCATTTTTGCTTTCCGAGATAATGTTCTCGACTTCCACACATTCTTCAAGGCTCCCAGGATTTTCGCCCCCTCCCCCACCCTATGATTCACTTCCGCTTCCATGGTTCCATCCGCTGCCAGATCCACTCCCAGATATCTAAAACACTTTACTTCCTCCAGTTTTTCTCCATTCAAACTTACCTCCCAATTGACTTGACCCTCAACCCTACTGTACCTAATAACCTTGCTCTTATTCACATATATATATATATATATATATATATATATATATATATATATATATATATATATATATATATATATATATATGTATATATAAAGGAGAAAGATGAGACTGGATGTGAATAAAAGTGAGGTTATTAGGTTCAGCAGGGTTGAGGGACAAGTTACGGGAGTGGACTTGGCAGCGAATGGAACCATGGAAATGGAAGTTAGTCATAGAGTAGGGAGGGGGCAAAAGTTCTGGGAGTAATGAAAAATATGTGGAAAGAGAGAACATTATCTCTGTGTATCTATATCTCTGATGCTGCTTCCACATGGAACTCCCTCAAAGGGGTGGCCATGGCAGTAGAGTCTCCATGACTAGTGAACTGCATTGCTACTTCTTATCCTTTAGTGCCTCATCCTGAACAGGCCACTGGTAGAGGGCACTCCTAGTTCAATGTTTGCTGAGGCTCCTACTGACTATTTTTTTCTGATGCTCCTTCCAAATACTTCTACTTAAAATGTCTACATAATGCTCCTGCCTGAATGTTCCTATCTACTAATATCTACTGCTTCTACCATTTTGCTAAAAGGCAGGGCTAGCACATAGTGCTCACCACCGGAAAATCTAGAGTTCTGAAGAATGAAGTGTGTTAGTTGTCAAGTGTTATGCATGACAGAGAGATGTACGTTTATGGAAAGAATGCCAGTTGTCCACGTGTTGATGAGGCAGAAAGAAAAGACAGCTACCTGAGTCAGGGGAGTGCAACTTGACAACCATTGAAGTGTTGGCTTACTAAGCAAATGTCACTAACCCTTCTGATACCCAGGCAGGTAGCACTGGTAAAATACCTCCCTGGTCATGCTGCCTACCAACTACTACCTACTAGAGAATCTTATCTTGGAGAGCAAAATTGGGTGTTTGAAGGAATAATAGTTCCAACAATATTATATGGTTGCAAGGCATGGGCTATAGACAGGGTTGTGCAGAGGAGGGTGTGTTTGTTAGAAATGGATTGTTTGAGGACAGTACGTGGTGTGAGGAGGTTTGATTAAGTAATGATAGGGTAAGAAAGATGTGTGGTAATAAAAAGAGTGTGGCTGAGAGAGCAGAAGAGGCTGTGTTGAAGTGGTTTGGACATACGGAGACAATGAATGAGGAAGGTTAACAAAGAGGATATAGGGAAGAAAGAATACTTCCCACATATTCCCTGCATGTTGTAGATGGCAGATGAAATGGGAGCAGAGGGCTGGAAATCCTCCCCTCCCATTTTAAATTTTCCAAAAGAAAGAACAGAGAAGGGGGTCAAATGAAGATATTCCCTCTAAGGCTCAGTCCTTTGTTCTTAATGCTACCTCGCTAATGCGGGAAATGGCGAATATGTATGAAAAAAATATATGTGTATGTGAGTGGATGGCTCTTTTTTCGTCTGTTTTCCTAGTGCTACCTCAAGCTCGCATGGGGGGAGGGGGGTGTAAATTTTATGTGTGGCGGGGTGGCGATTGGAATAGATGAAGGCAGCAAGTATGAATATGTACATGTGTATATATTCCTGTGAGTCCAGAGGGAGAATGAAACATAGGAATATACTTGATCAAACACAATTGTGATCCTTGCCAATGTGTATGTATGTATATGTTTGTGTATGTATATGTATGTATACCTTGAAATGTATAGATATGTTTATGTACATGTGTGGGCGTTTATGTATATACATGTGTATGTGGGTAGGTTGGGCCATTCTTTCATCTGTTTCCTTGCCCTCCCTCGCTAACACGGGAGACAGTGACTAAGTATGATATATACATTTTTTTTTTTTTTTTTCAAACTATTCGCCATTTCCCGCGTTAGTTTTTATGTAATGATTTTTTTTTTACTCTTTGGGACAGGTATCTAAAATTAGAATTTAACTTTCTTTTCCAAAACATGCTTATGTGAAGAACTGGCTGGCTGAGTAAATGACTGCAAGAAAGCAGCACATAAAAGTTTTGGGTTCACAGTGTTTGAAGTGTAATTACAATTCAGGAATTTTTTTTTGGTAAAAGTTCGGTATTAGATGGCATGTTGGTGTTTATCTTTTACATATTTTGCTATTTATTATTAAACAGGACAAGTAATACTCACGAATCACACTCTTGTCGGCATAAGTCATGTTGTACAGGATGTGATCAGTTCAGAGTTTTTATTTCTTATGATTTGATAAAAAAGAAATTTAGATACTTTTTTTTTTCATTTTTGTTTCATTGTAAATTTGGTAAAAGTTGGAATTCTACATTGGTAGTAGAAATCTAGGAAGGATATGATTCGGGGCCTATGTCATCAATGCATAAAACATCTTTTGTAAGGGCATGTGTATGTCGTGCAGTTTATGTTGTACTGTATTAGAAAGATGACTGAGATAGAGCTAAATTCTTGTTGATTGTAATACATCAAGCTGAAGATATTTGACTCTATATACCAGCCATCTGTGTTGAGGCCTTAATATAGTAATTATTCTTCTTAGTTTTCTGCAAAATATTTTTCCCATCCTGTACACTACTAGTTTTACACTTTTTTGTTATGAAGTTTTTAGAATATTTAGTTGAATAAAATCCTGGTATTACTTTAGTGAAATTTATGTCTCGTAAGATTTGCAGATTAATGATTTGACAAACTTCCCAGTTAATACCAAACTGAGCTTTGCTTTACTTTGACCAAAACCATCATCATCCCGTGAACAGTAAATGAGTTTTTAGAATTTTCTTAGAGATTTTTTTATAGATTTATTTTCTCATAGTTGACAATAACAAGGGTTAACATCCAATACCCTCAAATTTAACATTGCTATATTATTCCTTTGCATTTTATGTACTTTCTGTAATATTCTTTTGCATTCAGAACATGAAAAAATCCATTCGGGAGAAGTCTGGGGTGTACTAACCAGTTTGTAACCTTTGCTTAACATTGCAAAGAGATGAGCATTCACCTCTGTAAATTTGGTAAAGCCAATGATTGCTACTTCTTGAGGTGATAGAATATTTTCAGCCATTACATTGGTAAATATAGTGGTGACTTATGCCCTACATCTGATGAATCACTAGCAACTGTAACATGGGTGAGGTCATTGTCCATTAGTTGCCACATCTGAGACGAGTAGTGGCTCAGGCTTGGGCATCACATTACAATTTCTTTTTGCCAATGATATTTAGGTACAGAGCCAAAGACTACAATTAAAAAAAATGATTAGTCTTGTATATGCAAGAAAATTCTATCAGTAACCCAATAGTCCGAGAAGCTTTATATATTGTTTATCAGTAGTACTGGCCAAAGACCTGACATACTCTGGGAACAGGGAAACTCACACACTGACAGCCTGTGACCCAAATTGAGAACAGTGTGGGAGCCTTTTCTGATAGTCTGGGATAACCCTTCCTGTTAACAGTCCAAAACTCAACCCTGACACTGACAACTTTTGATCCCTTACACTAGTGGTTCCCATCCTTTTTGTGTTGCATAGCACTAACCTGTCTTTCCTTCACTTTGTTTACTACTTCACTTCAAAAAATTTCATTTTAACAAATACTTCGAACTTGAAAAGATTTTTCATTTATGGTATCATTAAACCTAAACAAATGTGTGAAATGCTCAACTTTCTTAAACACAAAAGAATGTATTCATATTATTTTTTTACTTACAGTTAGAACCTCATCATGCAAAGTATTTGTATGCCTTTTTATTTGCAACTGAAACCTCAAAGACTACAATACAACATTCCGAGGGTTTTCATGTACTACTATTGGTACATGCACCACCAGTTCAGAACCACTGTTCAAGGCAAGACAACAAGATGTCCCCTGAGAACCCCATACATGGACAGTACACTTTAGTCATGGATATGCACAGGTGCACACACACACACACAGACACACATGCTTTCTTTCTCACACCAGCAAATGTGATAATTGAATTTGTGCCCCACCTGAGACAGAGTTGCATAGAGAATATAAATGTCATTATTGTGGATCATTTCATCTTCATGAGTAGTGTGGGAAATTTGTTCTGTAACATTCTTATGGTATATCATTCCATAATGTATGATTAACTTCCAGTATCATTGTAGGTGGTTCAGCAGTGAGATTGTACAGTATTAGTAGCAGCATGTGGCGGTTAGCTTTTCAGACTTTCATATATGGACAGAATTTGTAGATATACTCAATGGAGTAAAGCAATACTTGAGTGAGGAGTTTTGTTGGTCTGTGTATACCAAGGCTGTCATATGTGTGGTAACAGGAACTGGCCAGACTTGTTAATTCCCTCTGACATTGGTCATTTGTGTATATATTGATATATTGTATGCCTAATACAAACCAATAAAAATGTTGTATAATAACAATATTGTTATTCATCATAAATCTCAGTGTAGTTTTGCAAAGGATGCTGTGTTACTGATGTAGATAACTAATTGGATATTCTGTTTAGATGGTCATGATTTTGGAAATCTTTCAGATGTTTTCAGTTACCCAACCAAAGTACACTTCTTCAGATTGGGAAATGGCATTTTATAGTGGCATGGACTGTACAAAGGGCTGCCTCTAGATACAAGGCCCTAACAGTCTTGTTGATAATGTAGTCTCCAGTCCTGAGCCAGATATGTACAAGAACAAGTGGACGGCTTACCCATGTAATATCTTCGTCTGTTCCAGGCACTGCCTTGCTAACGAGGGAAACAACAACCAATTATGACTATACATATATTTTGAGAATTGAATGTAAGCAAGGAGTCAAGTACACGTATTCATTCCTAGCCTGTGGGAAGGAAGGTTATGACTGCAGTTCCATGTATTTAATTCTTACAAAAGATTTATGCTAGAGTCGATGGAATTGAAATAATTGGTTCCAATACACTAATCATTATGAATATTTGTGAGGAGCATCAATTTACCCTAAAATGTTTATAGTCGAGTCATATCTATCAATTAACAATATGATATCAACGAGTTGGATGAAGAGTATACAAGCTTTCACTTTTCTCGCATATTCTCAGTTTATGTTCAAGGTACTAAACAAATACTTATCTATCTATCTTTATATGTCTGATGCCTGTTCCTATGGAACTCCCTCAAAAGGGTGGCCATGGCAACAGAGTCTCCATAACTAAAGAACTCCAGTGCAGCTTTTAGCCTTTAATGCCTCACCCTTAACTGGCCACTGGCAGAGGGCAAGACTAGGACAGTGTTTGCAGAGGCTCCTTTCAAATGTTCCTTGCGACTATTTGTATCTACCACATCTACCTAATGTTTATACCTAATAATTCTGTGTAAATGTTCCTACCTACTATTTCTATCTACTGCTCCTACCGCTTTGCCAAATGGCTGGGCTAGTGCATAGTCCTCCACTTCCTTCCACCAGATCAACCAGACATATTACGTACGGTGGGTATTTTTGATGATTTTTTTTTAAGTGTGTATTAATTATAGGCTATATGTGATTTGATAATAGTTGATAAAGTCATAATGATTCTTTACGTCAAAAGTCACAAAGAATGAGCTGTGTAAGTTAAGTGTTGTCTGTTTCAAATGACAAGGCGAGATTGTATTTTTGTGGATAGAATGCCAATGTTCCACATGTTAGTGAGAGAGAAAGAGAAGACATATACCTGGGTCAGAGGAGTGCAATTTTACAACCACTAAAGTGCTGGCTCACTAAGCAGATGCCAATAACCCTCCTTATACCCAGGCAGATAGTCCTGGTCATATACCTTTTTGGTCGTTGGCTACCTACTAACTATTACCTACCAGTCAATCTACAAGACACAGATTCTTAGTCTAACCCTATAAATGAGTCTAATAATCTTGGTATCTTGAAAGACACCATCATACTTCTTCGGCAACCAAGCCTCCTTTCCCCTTCTAATGTTCTATCCACCTGCAACATTAACCCTCTCCTGTCATCTTCCACTTGAACCTGTTTTCCTCTTAAAGTTCCCACTTATGCTATTTGTGCAGCCTTAGTATAATCTGCTATTAACATGCTTCATCATCTTTGTACTGTAAGACTCTCTCTCTCTCTCTCTCTCTCTCTCTCTCTCTCTCTCTCTCTCTCTCTCTCTCTCTCTCTCTCTCTCTCTCTCTCTCTCTCTCTCTCTCTCTCTCTCTGGATACCTCTTCAACTGATTTTAATCTCATATTGCTGACACTGAAGGAGGTCAATATCTGTCAAAGATACTTTCTTAAATTATGAAATACTTTATATTCTTTTTCTGGCAAGTCTATTCTCCAACTGCGGTCATTTAATGAAGGTAAACCATAATCTGTAGTAGTACATATTCTTGAAATAATTCTAAACAATTGAAATATATTTTACAAGAGAAATTCAAAAATGTTGCAAAATAAAAATAGACATGTAGGTTTTGTTGATATATATATATATATATATATATATATATATATATATATATATATATATATATATATATATATATATATATATATTAATATAACACAAAAGCCGTTAAAATTCTTTGCAAAAGATGCCATCCCTAATGAATGCACCTCAGTCACCGGTCGGAGTTCATGATGTGAAGGTTAGTGGTGCCTTTTTTTTATTTATATAATTCAATGCTAGTCTGATAACATTTCTTTTTAAAGTGAGTTATGTCATCATAGATAGGACTACTTTTAAGAAAGTTTTGAATGGAAGAGCAAACTGTAGGAAAGCTTCAGTTAATCAAATGGATGGCAGCATTGGCGGCTGCTGGCATCCCATCTCAGTCAGATGACGAGAGACCACAAAACACCACGTGGATCAAGGTCAACCTTGACCTCCCACTGGTCTGGAGTAGACATGCTAAACCCTTGAGCATAGCGGTATAATCCTCGAGTGTGATGGCATCGCACCTGAGAGGTTTTACCGCCGTGCTCAAGGAATTTTAGGAAGTTCGTGTTTACTTCCTTTCACCAGATCAACCAGACATAATATGACGTACGGTGGGTATTTCTGATAGATTTTTTTTTAATATGTATTAATTACAGGATATATGTGATTTAATAATAGTTGATTGTCATAATAAATGATTCTCTACGTCAATAGTTTGAAAAAAAATGAATTTTCTCTATAAACTATAATATGTAGCTGGAGAGGAATGTATGGGGTGAAAGAATCCATTAGTAAAGAAAAACAAATTTCAAAATGAACAAAACCTATGAAAAATTCACCTAACTTTACCCTAGAACAGATTTATTTTATTTTCAGAATTGGTAAAGAAATATAAGATGAAACTATGATAAGTGTGCATTCCAAGCCCCATATTTTGATAATCCATCATTATATGAAAATATATCTTTCTCTTATGTTGGAGGCGTCCATCATGGGCGAAAGTCCACATCAGGGTTGAGCCTTAATGGAAATGTAGAAATTAATGAATGGGAAAAGACAGGTTAATGTTTCTTCTAAACTAACATTAATCCCACTAATTTTAAGCTAACATTAATCTTTCTTCTAAACTAACATTAATTCCACTAATTTTAAGCTAACATTAATCCTTCTAAGCATAAGTGATTGTTCTTTGAATATTTATCTCAAGCAACTAATGATATGTCTCGGTGGACTTTAAAAAATGTAAATCACATTCAGTTGCAGACGAGACAAAGAATATACCATTGTTAATTCAGATTAGGGTCACCAAGTGGACTAAAGCACATGACAGTAAAAGTGGCATAATTACCAGAATTAAATCATGGAAAGTGAAGTACGTTGCTCCTTATAAGTTAGGCAATGTTTTTATAGGTTTTGTTTGATGGTTTTTCGTTATTTTACAGTAACACAACATTTTCCTTTGTCTTCAAAGCCCTTCCCACTTTTGAATGTATGTGGATAGGATAGTAAGAGGATTAAAACAAAAAAAACTTAGGATATGGTCCAAGTGGTCTAGCAGTGTGGGACACACTAGTTCCATAGCAATTATATTTAGTCCTTTATTGTTAGTAGTTATTGTTATTGGGAGTATTGTGATGTTCGAATGTTATCCTTCCTTGTTCACCTTCAAGACATGTAAGAAGACATACAGTTACTCTCAAACACAATACAGTAGGAGGTCTTTGGAATACTGTATTAACTGTATTATGATACTCCAGAACTTATGGAGTCTTGTCTTTTTCATTTGGATGTGGTAATCTGTTCGTCTGTGATTATTTTGATGAGCTTCTGTAAGCTGATCTTTGAAAGATTTAATGGTTCTAATACATATGCAATCGCGTTATTGTCCTGCTTAGAGGATCTGTTTCTTATGACTTGGATTTTTATAATTCCTGGATCTTAAGTTTGCTTTTAGTGATGGATTCTTCCATCGTAGGCCGAGATAGTTTTTGAGGTCAGTCAAAATATCTTTGATGATGTTACATGTACATAATTTTGGTCTACAGTTATAAGGGTAGACTATGTGTCTGTTGGATATGTAGTTAATTATACTTTAAATGATAGGGGTTAGTAAGGATAATTTTCTTTTTGGGTAATTTATTGCAATTGGTCTTTAAGTTTGGGATTTGCATGTTTACAGTCAGGTGACAGTGTTATGTTTTTTGAGCCTTTAGGTTCATATGCTGTTCAAATTGGACAACCCATATTGGCACTATTTATTGTCTGAATATGGGTTTAGGTAGGTAGTAGTTGGTAGGCAGCAAATGACAAGGGAGGTATGTTACCAGTACTGCCTGCTTGTGTTTTAGGAGGGTTAGTGACAGTTGCATAGTGAGCCAGCACCTCAGTGGTTGTCAAGTTGCACTCCTCTGACCCAGGTCGCTGTCTTTCCTTTATGCCTCACATCGACTTTATTGCTTTCTGTCCACAATCCTACAATCTCCTCATTACAGATAGTACTTGACAGCACTTTACTCACACAGCTCATTCTTCATAACTAGGTTTTCATGTGGTGAGCACTGTGCACAAGCCCTGCCTTTTGGGAAGTTGGTAGGAGTAGTAGTAGGTAGGAACATTTGAGCAGGAGCGTTAGGTAGACTCTTTAGGAAGTAGCAGTCATAGGGACATTATGTAGAAGCCTCAGCAAACACTGCTGCCAGTGGCCTGTTAAGGGTAAGGCACTAAAGGCTTGGAAGCGGAACTAGAGTCCACCAGTTATGGAGACTCTGTTGCCGTGGCCACCCCCATGAGGGAGTTCCAGTTAGAACAGGCGTCAGAGATGTAGCTAGAGAATATGGGTGTAATTCTGTGGTTAATTGATGAATGTGGTTAATTCTGTGGTTAATTGATGAAATTGGTTTATTGTGTTGGTATTGCTCGTATCTTCAAAACTGGTGATTATGAGTAATAATCTAGTATTGAGATATTCATTGTCTTGTATCATTTTGGCAAATATGCTCATCATTTGTATGTATTTTTATGTGCCTGTGACCCAAGACTGCATCTGAGTGGTGCATCCCATAATTCTGAATGGAGACTAGCCACATGAGGATTGACCTTTGATATTTATTTTTTGTTTCCCCTGTGAAACTGGAAGTGTTTTTCTTGATTTATCTCTTCCCCTTACCATACCCTTTTCACCTTAAAAAGAGTTAAATTTGTTTCCACCTTTAACGGGTTAGGTTTGCAAACACCTGAAGAGGTCATATTAATTCTTTTTCCTTTATTTTTTCATACAGATAATTTAGGTTGAGTTCAAGACAACCATGATTATGGTGTGCTTTTGCCCATGCCAAGTTGGCTTCAGAGGAAAATAATTAAGCTTTTTGTCTTTGGCACTAAATATTATATGCATCCTCATTCATTTAGCCTTCTTTCATGTGAATGGATGGTACTAAATATTATATGCCTCCTCATTTAGTCTTCTTTCATGTGAATGGATGGTATTGCATTGGAATTTAATAAAAATGGGGGTGACTTGTGTTGTTGACTGGTTGGTAAGTATATTTTATGTATGTATGACTCATGGAGAGGTGCCTGAGGATTGGTGGAATCCATGCATAGTGCCATTGTACAAAGGCAAAGGGGATAAAGGTGAGTCCTCAAATTACAGAGGTATAAGTTTGTTGAGAATTCCTGGGAAATTATATGGGAGGGTATTGACTGAGAGGGTGAAAGCATGCACAGAGCATCAGATTGGGGAAGAGCAGTGTGGTTTCAAAAATGGTAGAGGATGTGTGGATCAGGTGTTTGCTTTGAAGAATGTATGAGAAATACTTAGAAAAGCAAATGTATTTGTATAGCATTTATGGATCTGGAGAAGGCATAATATAGAGTTGATAGAGATGCTCTGTGGAAGGTATTAAGAATATATGGTGTGGGAGGCAAGTTGTTAGAAGCAGTGAAAAGTTTTTATTGAGGATGTAAGACGTGTATGAGTAGGAATAGAGGAAAGTTATTGGTTCTCAGTGAATGTTGTTTTGCAGCTGGGGTGCGTGATGTCTCCATGGTTGTTTAATTCGTTTATGGATGGGGTTAGGGAGGTGAATGCGAGAGTTTTGGAGAGAGGGGCAAGTATGCAGTCTGTTGTTGATGAAAGGGCTGGGGAAGTGAGTAGTTGTCGTTCACTGATGATACAGCGCTGGTGGCTGATTCGAGTGAGAAACTGCAGAAGCTGGTGACTGGAAAAGTGTGTGAAAGAAGAAAGCTGGGAGTAAATGTGAATAAGAGCAAGGTTATTAGGTACAGTAGGGTTAAGGGACAAGTCAATTTGGAGGTAAGTTTGAATGGAGAAAATCTGGAGGAATTTCCCAGGAATACTCAACAAACTTATACCTCTGTAATTTGAGCACTCACCTTTATCCCCTTTTGCCTTTGTACAATGGCACTATGCAAGCATTCCGCCAATCCTCAGGCACCTCACCATGAGTCATACATACTTAAATTACCAACCTAGTCAATAATACATTATATGGGAGGGAATTGATTGAGAGGGTGAAGGCATGTACAGAGCATCAGATTGGGGAAGAGCAGTGTGGTTTCAGAAGTGGTAGAGGATGTGTGGATCAGGTGTTTGCTTTGAAGAATGTATGTGAGAAATACTTAGAAAAGCAAATGGATTTGTATGTAGCATTTATGGATCTGGAGAAGGCATACGATAGAGTTGATAGAGATGCTCTGTGGAAGGTATTAAGAATATATGGTGTGGGAGGCAAGTTGTTAGAAGCAGTGAAAAGTTTTTATCGAGGATGTAAGGCATGTGTACATGTAGGAAGAGAGGAAAGTGATTGGTTCTCAGTAAATGTAGGTTTGCGGCAGGGGTGTGTGATGTCTCCATGGTTGTTTAATTTGTTTATGGATGGGGTTGTTAGGGAGGTGAATGCAAGAGTTTTGGAAAGAGGGGCAAGTATGAAGTCTGTTGGGGATGAGAGAGCTTGGGAAGTGAGTCAGTTGTTGTTCGCTGATGATACAGCGCTGGTGGCTGATTCATGTGAGAAACTGCAGAAGCTGGTGACTGAGTTTGGTAAAGTGTGTGAAAGAAGAAAGTTAAGAGTAAATGTGAATAAGAGCAAGGTTATTAGGTACACTAGGGTTGAGGGTCAAGTCAATTGGGAGGTAAGTTTGAATGGAGAAAAATTGGAGGAAGTAAAGTGTTTTAGATATCTGGGAGTGGATCTGGCAGTGGATGGAACCATGGAAGCGGAAGTGAATCATAGGGTGGGGGAGGGGGCGAAAATCCTGGGAGCCTTGAAGAATGTGTGGAAGTCGAGAACATTATCTCGGAAAGCAAAAATGGGTATGTTTGAAGGAATAGTGGTTCCAACAATGTTGTATGGTTGCGAGGCGTGGGCTATGGATAGAGTTGTGCGCAGGAGGGTGGATGTGCTGGAAATGTTTGAGGACAATGTGTGGTGTGAGGTGGTTTGATCGAGTAAGTAATATAAGGGTAAGAGAGATGTGTGGAAATAAAAAGAGCGTGGTTGAGAGAGCAGAAGAGGGTGTTTTGAAATGGTTTGGGCATATGGAGAGAATGAGTGAAGAAAGATTGACCAAGAGAATATATGTGTTGGAGGTGGAGGGAACGAGAAGTGGGAGACCAAATTGGAGGTGGAAAGATGGAGTGAAAAAGATTTTGTGTGATCGGGGCCTGAACATGCAGGAGGGTGAAAGGAGGGCAAGGAATAGAGTGAATTGGATCGATGTGGTATACCGGGGTTGATATATATATATATATATATCATACTTATTTGCCTTATCCCAAGTTAGCGAGGTAGCATTAAGAACAGAGGAGTGACCTTTAGAGGGTATTCCCTCACTTGGCCCATCTCTTTGTTCCTTTTGGAAAATTCTATACAGGAGGGGAGGATTTCATGTGTTCTATGAAGGTGCACATTTCTATGCACTATGTTCGTATATATATATATATATACGCGGGAGACAGCGACAAAGTATAAAAAAAAAAAAAAAAAAAAAAAAAAAAAAAAAATATATATATATATATATATATATATATATATATATGTAGTCTATTATCCCTGGGGATAAGGGAGAAAGAATACTTCCCACGTATTCCCTGCGTGTCGTAGAAGGTGACTAAAAGGGGAGGGAGCGGGGGGCTGGAAATCCTCTCCTCGTTTTTTTTTCTTTTTAATTTTCCAAAAGAAGGAACAGAGAACGAGGCCAGGTGAGGATATGCCCAGTCCTCTGTTCTTAATGCTACCTTGCTAACGCGGGAAATGGCGAATAGTATGAAAGAAAATATATAGTCATAGTATGAAAGAAAATATATAGTCTTGAGGCACTTTTTTTTTGTTGAGGTAGCATTCACAGCACTAATATATTTCTTGCAATCTTTGAGGGATTTAGTAATGGAGTTTATATGCCTTTTTCATCATCTGTGTTGGAAGTTATGAAACAAGCAGTTTTTATCTTTTAATATATAAACAAACACCTGTACATTTCATCATATTCCTTATAAAAGGCAATGGCATTCATTAGCCCATAACTTTGTAATTAAATACATATTTACAAATATAGTATGTGTAAAACAAAAAAAAAAGTAATTCCTGAAAAATAAGAATTCAGACATGTCTTATACTATTAAAATACAATTGTTTTCTCCAACTCAGATTTTGGTACATTGGCTAAATTATCATTCGTACAATTTCTTCCTCCAAAGACTACTCACGTCAACATAACCTTGCATTTGTAAAAATGAGAGTAGTAGGTAAAATAAGCACTTGATTTCTTGGCATGCACTGGGTTCATTAGTGATATTTTTCCTTTGATTACGTTATATGGAAAAAGAAGCTGTGCCATAATCTATGAAGTCTGTTTCCTAACCAAAGTTTACTTGCACATCAAGTCCTCTTCCACCAGTTTTAGTCCCTTACAGAACATGCATCACTACACTTCTTACTACTGCTTCAATTTCATTTTTAACAAGTTCATTTTTTAATATATAAATGATGACAATACTTTACTTTTTTGTTGACTATTGCATTTCAAGTTTGTGTACTTGTCTATAAAGAATGCCTTTGCTTTACATATCAAGATGTTACATGCTAAATTTTTATCAGATACTACGATCAACATTAATATTGAAGACCCAATAGTATTTGTGAAAAAATCTGTCAAGATTTCTGAATGACTCAGTAGTAACTTAAATCGGCAAAATATGCACTAAATATTTCCTAAAATTAGCTGCTCTTCTGTTCTTTCTTTTCTTCCTTATTTGCCTCTATTTCTTCTTTACTTTTATTCCACTGCTTAAGTCCTTCAGGTAAGCTGGTGTCTTCTTCAAGGCTGCCAGTCCCCTCCACAAATTCTTCATAAGTTGATTTTTCCTTGAATGGTCGAGCTCCCAAAAGCTCAATCATATCATCACGGCTCAGAATCTCGCGTTCCAATAATCTCTCGGCAACCTAGAAAAGTAAAGATTTTTGGGCAAGAGTTCCTAGTAGTTTCTTTTTCTGTCTCTCTCTCTATATATATATTCCTGAGAGTCCACGGGGAAAATGAAACACGATAAGTTCCCAAGTGCACTTTCGTGTAATAATCACATCATCATGGGGAGACACGAGAGAAATATAAGTCATTTGATATACAACGAAGTGACGTAGCTAGGATGCCATTTGGCAAACATGCGATTGTCCAAGACAGACAACGAGCGTATCATAAACTTATTATGTGGACATGGTAAATTATTTTTCAAATTTTATCAACAATAAAGTTATCCAATTTGTATAGACCATCATTAATATTAAGATTATAATTCTTTGTGTATTTAATAATAGAAGATTCAATATTTCTCATGTTACTGGAGTTGAGTTAATAACTGAGATGGCATTACTCCAGTCAGTGCAATGATCATAGTTTTTGACATGATTAAACAAGGCATTTGATTCTTGTCCTGTTCTTATACTATATTTATGTTGCTTAAGTGTATCAGAAAGATCCTTACCTGTCTGCCCAACATATATATATATATATATATATATATATATATATATATATATATATATATATATATATATTTTCAAACTATTCACCATTTCCCGCGTTAGCGAGGTAGGTTAAGAACAGAGGACTGGGCCATTGAGGGAATATCCTCACCTGGCCCCCTTCTCTGTTCCTTCTTTTGGAAAATTAAAAAAAATTGAGAGGGGAGGATTTCCAGCCCCCCGCTCCCTCTCCTATTAGTCGCCTTCTACGACACGCAGGGAATACGTGGGAAGTATTCTTTCTCCCCTATCCCCAGGGATAATATATATATATATATATATATATATATATATATGTGTGTGTGTGTGTGTGTCTATATGTATGCATATGTTGAAATGTATAGGTATGTGTATGTGGGTGGGTTGGACCATTCTTTTGTCTGTTTCCATGTGCCACTTCGCTAACGTGGGAGACTGCGACAAAGTATAATAAATGAATATATATATATATAAAGTGTGTGAAAGAAGAAAACAGAATAAATGTGAATAGGAGCAAGGTTATTAGGTTCAGTAGGGTTGAGGGGCAGGTAAATTGGGAGGCAAGCTTGAATGGAGAAAAACTGGAGGAAGTAAAGTGTTAGATATCTGGGAGTGGATTTGGCAGCAGATGGAACCATGGAAGCGGAAGTGAGTCATAGGGTGGGGGAAGGGGTGAAGGTTCTGGGAGTGTTGAAGAATGTGTGGAAGGCAAGAATGTTATCTCGGAGAGCAAAAATGGGTATGTTTAAAGGAATAGTGGTTTCAGCAATGTTATGTGGTTGTGAGGCATGGGCTATAGATAGGTTTGTGCGGAGGAGGGGGCTTGCTTGTGTTGGAAATGAGATGTTTGAGGACGATATGTGGTATGAGGTGGTTTGATTGAGTGAGTAATGAAAGGGTAAGAGAGACATGTGGTAATAAAAAGAGTGTGGTTGAGAGAGTAGAAGAGGGTGTATTGAAATGGTTTGGTCACATGGAGAGAATGAGTGAGGAAAGATTGACAAAGAGGATATATGTGTCAGAGGTGGAGGGAACGAGAAGTGGGAGACCAAATTGGAGGCAGAAAGATGGAGTGAAAAAGATTTTGAGCGATTGGGGCCTGAACATACAGGATGGTGAAAGGCTGGCAAGGAATAAAATGAATTGGAACTATGTGGTATACTAGGGTTGACGTGCTGTCATTGGATTGAACCAGGGCATGTGAAGGGTCTGGGGTAAGCCATGGAAAGTTTTGTGGGCCTGGATGTGGAAAGGAAGCTGTGGTTTCGGTGCATTATGCATGACAGCTAGAGACTGAGTGTGAACAAATGTGGCCTTTGTTGTCTTTTCCTAGCGCTACCTTGCATGTGCACAGGGGGAGGGGGGGTGCCATTTCATGTGACAGGGTGGCGACAGGAATGGATCAAGGCAGCAAGTATAAATATGTACGTGTATGTATATGTATGTATACGTGAAATGTATAGGTATTGTATGTGCATTTATGTATATACATATGTATGTGGGTGGGTTGAGCCATTCTTCTGCCTGTTTCCTTGCGCTACTTCGCTGATGCAGGAGACCGACAAAGTATAATAATAATAATAATAATAATAATAATAATATATATCATATTTATTTATTATACTTTGTCACTGTCTCCCGCGTTAGTGAGGTAGCGCAAGGAAACAGATGAAAGAATATCCCAACCCACCCACATACACATGTACATACATAAACATCCACACACGCACATATACATACACAGACATACATATATACACATGTACATATTCATAAATGCTGCCTTCATCCATTCCTGCCACCACCCCGCCACACATGAAATGGCATCCCCCTCCCCCTGTGTGCACATGAGGTAGTGCTAGGAAAAGACAAAAAAGGCCACATTCATTCACACTCAGTCTCTAGCTGTCATGTGTAATGCGCCGAAACCACAACTCCCTTTCCACATCCAGGACCCACAAAACTTTCCATGGTTTACCCCAGACGCTTCACATATCCTGGTTCAACCCACTGACAGCACGTCAACTCTGGTATACCACTTAGTTCAAATTCACTCTATTCCTTGCACGTCTTTCACCCTCCTGTCTGTTCAGGCCCCGATCGCTCAAAATCTTTTTCACTCCATCCTTCCACCTCCAATTTGGTCTCCCACTTCTCATTCGCTCCACCTCTGACACATGTATCCTCTTTGTCCATCTTTCCTCACTCATTCTGTCCATGTGACCAAACCATTTCAATACACCCTCTTCTGCTCTCTCAACCACTCTTTTTATTACCACACATCTCTCTTACCCTTTCATTACTTACTTGATCAAACCACCTCACACCACATATTGTCCTCAAACATCTCATTTCCAACACATCCACCCTCCTCCGCACAGCCGTATCTATAGCCCACACCTCGCAACCATATAACATTGCTGAAACCACCATTCCTTCAAACATACTCATTTTTGCTCTCTGACATAACATTCTCACCTTCCACACATTCTTCAACACTCCCAGAACCTTCGCCCCCTCCCCCACCCTGTGACTCACTTCCGCTTCCATGGTTGTTTGTATCTGCTGCCAAATCCACTCCCAGATATCTAACACTTCACTTCCTCCAGTTTTTCTCCATTCAAACTTGCCCTCCAATTTACTTGTCCCTCAACCCTACTGAACCTAATAACCTTGCTCTTATTCACATTTACTCTCAGTTTTCTTCTTTCCCTCAAAGGCTCGGTCCTCTGTTCCTAAAGCTACCTCGCTAATGTGGGAAATGGCGACTAGTATGAAAAGAAAAATATATATATATATATATATATATATATATATATATATATATATATATATATATATATATATATATATATATATATACCTCACTACCACGGGAAATGGCGAATAGCATGAGAGAAATGTGCTGGAAATGAGTTGTTTGAGGACAATATGTGGTGTGAGGTGGTTTGATCAAGTAAGTAATGTAAGGGTAAGAGAGATGTGTGGAAATAAAGAGTTGAGAGAGCAGAAGAGGGTGTTTTGAAATGGTTTGGTCACATAGAGACAATTAGTAAGGAAAGATTGACCAAGAGGATATATGTGTCGGAGGTGGAGGGAACAAGAAGTGGGAGACCAAATTGGAGGTGGAAAGATGGAGTGAAAGAGATTTTGAGTGATCGGGGCCTGAACACGCAGGAGGGTGAAAGGCGTGCAAGGAATAGAGTGAATTGGAACAATGTGGTATACCGGGGTCGACGTGCTGTCAATGGATTGAACCAGGGTGTGTGGAGCGACTGGGGTGGGCCATGGAAAGTTCTGTGGGGCCTGGATGTGGAAGGGGAGCTGTGGTTTCGGTGGAGGGAACGAGGAGTAGAGGGAGACCAAATTGGAGGTGGAAAGATGGAGTGAAAAAGATTTTGTGTGATCGGGGCCTGAACATGCAGGAGGGTGAAAGGAGGGCAAGGAATAGAGTGAATTGGAGCGATGTGGTATACCAGGGTTGACGTGCTGTCAGTGGATTGAATCAGGGCATGTGAAGCGTCTGGGGTAAACCATGGAAAGCTGTGTAGGTATGTATATTTGCGTGTGTGGACGTATGTATATACATGTGTATGGGGTGGGTTGGGCCATTTCTTTCGTCTGTTTCCTTGCGCTACCTCGCAAACGCGGGAGACCGACAAAGTATAATAAAAAAAATATAAAAGTATTATCCCTAGGGATAGGGGAGAAAGAACACTTCCCACGTATTCCCTGTGTGTCGTAGAAGACGAATAAAAGGGAAGGGAGCAGGTGAATGGAAATCCATTTCCCGCATTAGCGAGGTAGCGTTAAGAACAGAGGACTGGGCCTTAGAGGGAATATCCTCACCTGACCCCCTTCTCTGTTCCTTCTTTTGGAAAATTAAAAAAAAAAAAAAAAAAACGAGAGAAGAGGATTTCCAGCCACCCGCTCCCTCCCCTTTTAGTCGCCTTCTACGACACGCAGGGAATACGTGGGAAGTATTCTTTCTCCCCTATCCCCAGGGATATATATATATATATATATATATATATATATATTTTTTTTTTTTTTTTTTTTTTCATACTATTCGCTATTTCCCGCATTAGCGAGGTAGCATTAAGAACAGAGGACTGAGCCTTTGAGGGAACATCCTTACTTGGCCCCCTTCTCTCTTCCTTCTTTTGGAAAATGAAAAACGAGAGGGGAGGATTTCCAGCCCCCCGCTCCCTTCCCTTTTAGTCGCCTTCTACGACACGCAGGGAATACGTGGGAAGAATTCTTTCTCCCCTATCCCCAGGGATATATATATATATATATTACATTATATTTCTTTCTTTCATACTATTCGCCATTTCCCGCATTAGCAAGGTAGCGTTAAGAACAGAGGACTAGGCCTTTGAGGGAATATCCTCACCTGGCCCCCTTCTCTGTTCCTTCTTTTGGGCAGACTGGTAAGGATCTTTCTGTTACACTTAAGCAACATAAATATAGTATAAGAACAGGACAAGAATCAAATGCTTGTTTAATCATATCAAAAACTATGATCATTGCATTGACTGGAGTAATGCCATGTTGGTTATTAACTCTAACTCCAATAACACGAGAAATATTGAATCTTCTATTATTAAATACACAAAGAATTATAATCTTAATATTAGTGATGGTCTATACAAATTGGATAACTTTTTTGTTGATAAAATTTGAAAAATAATTCACCATGTCCATGATATGCTTGTTGTCTGTCTTGGACAAACGCATGTTTACCAAATGGCATCCTAGCTATGTCTTCGTTGTATATCAACTGACTGTTATATTTCTCTCATGTTTCATTTTCCCCGTGGACTTAAAGGAATATGTGTATATATATATATATATATATATAGAGAGAGAGAGAGAGAGAGAGAGAGAGAGAGAGAGAGAGAGAGAGAAAACAACACAACACTGACTAAAGAAGTAATGGGCTTCACATTGAAAACAAAAAAAATTTTGTTCCCTCTTAAAAGGGGACACTATAATCTTATGAAGCACCCATTTCTCTCGTACCTTCATGATGCACTCTTTCTTTTCTGTGAGAAGATCCACTGTCCGTTTGTATGCAGAATCAATGAGACTTTTCACTTCTTCATCTATGGCCTGTGCAGTAGCTTCGCTGTAAGGTTTCTCCATAACCATCTCCCCAGGTTCAGGAAGCTGGTAGACTCTTTGACCAATGCGATCATTCATACCATACTGGACAATCTGTGTTAAAATATCTTAATTACAAAAAACTCATTGGTCGGTCTAAGATGGAAAGCTTTTGTTGCCTCCTGGTCCAATGGATAGTTTACCATCCTGATGCATGGTAGGACTGGGTTCGAATCCTCCTCGCCCATAGGTAAATCTTTATCATCTATTCCATGTCTCCACTAAATGTTAATGATATGTTCTTATAAGTTTAATGGAAAATGCCCTGGAAAATCAACAATAGAATGAAACAAATTGGATACTTCATAAGTTTTACATATCAAACCGTAAATCACCAATGGTCTCCAAACTCCCAGTTCCAATTAAACTTCTTTAGCAAGAATTAACAGACAAGGGATGAAGATACAAACTATATATGAAGTGCAAAGGATTAATTTCAAACACAGGAACATGGTATGGCTACTTGTGATACTTGGCTTCAAGATGGGAGGTTAGTAAAGATATGGCCTTTCTACTGCAACCACTACTAGTAATATGACAGACTACATGAAGCAACATTTCTACAGTCTTTATCAGGAAATTCCACTACTCAATCTTCAACACAACCAAACTGTGATTTCATATCCTTAGAACCTTTACCTAAGGACATGATGATGCAGAGATCACCAACTCAACTGCTAATATTTCAATACAGGCTGGTGTAGTGCATAAAACTCACACTTGGCTCACCTAAGCAGCCTGATCTGGTAACTACAATTTCACTACATTTACCTGGGCAAAAGATGACTGGTAACACTTATTATTGACCTGACATTCCAACAATCCTTCCCTACCCAGAAACTGACATAACCCATTTATCTGAATACTAGCTGACCTAAGAACATGAGACTGTGACAGCTCTTACATGAGTAATGACAGATGTGATGCTAGAGCACTCTTTAAACTCACCTGAGCATAGGCCGACCGAGTGACTTTCTGCAGGTCATCTTGTGCTCCAGTTGTGACAGCTCCAAAGAAAATGCTCTCTGACACTCTGCCACCAAGCATAACACACATGCGGTCAAACAGTTGTTCCTGAGTAAAGAGGAACTGCTCTTTTGGTAAGTACTGGGCATAGCCAAGACCTTTACCACGTGGGATGATGGACACCTGAAATAAGAATACATTTGGAGTTCTTCCTTGCACAGTATTCTCTTAACAAATCGTGTATATGGACTGAACCATGGCACGTGAAATGTCTGGAGTAAACAATGGAAAGGTCTGTGGGGCCTGGATGTGGACAGGAAGCTGTGGTTTCGGTGCATTACATATGACAGCTAGAGACTGAGAGTGAAAGAATGTGGCCTTTTATGTCTTTTCCTAGCACTGCCTCGCTGAAGTGGGGCAACAATGCTGTTTCCTGTAGGGCGAGGTGGTGCCAGGAATGGATTAAAGGTAAGCAAGTATAAATATGTACATGTGTATATGTCTGTGAATGTGTATGTATATGTACATGTATGGGCATTTATGTGTGTGTGTATATATAACAGCTAGAGACTGACTGTGAACGAATGTGGTCTTTGTTGTCTTTTCCTAGCGCTACCTCGCGCACATGTGGAGGGATGGGGTTGTCATTTCATGTGTGGCGGGGTGGCAATGGGAATGAATAAGGGCAGGCAGTATGAACTGTGTATATGTGTATATGTCTGTGTGTGTTTATATATGTATACGTTGAGATGTATAGGTATGAATATGTGCGTATGTGGACGTGTATGTATATACATGTGTCTGGGGGTGGGTTGGGCCATTCTTTAATCTGTTTCCTTGTGCTACCTTGCTAACGCGGGAGACCGTGACAAAGTATAATAAATAAAATAAATAATGTATGTATATATATATATATATATATATATATATATATATATTTTTTTTTTCATTCATACTATTCGCTATTTCCCGTGATAGCGAGGTAGCGTTAAGAACAGAGGACTGGGCCTTTGAGGGAATATCCTCACCTGGACCTCTTCTCTGTTCCTTCTTTTGGAAAAAAAAAAAAAAAAGAGAGGGGAGGATTTCCAGCCCCCCTCCCTTTTAGTCGCCTTCTACGACACGCAGGGAATACGTGGGAAGTATTCTTTCTCCCCTATCCCCAGGGAAATATATATATATATATATATATATATATATATATATATATATATATATATATATATATAAATAAGTGGATGGGTCGTTCTTCGTCTGTTTCCTGGTGCCACCCTGCTGACGTAGGAAACAGTGATCAAGTATAATATATGTGGTGTTAAAGGTAAGTTGCTAAAAGCCGTGAAAAGTTTTTACCGAGGATGTAAGGCATGTGTACGAGTAGGAAGAGGAGAAAGTGACTGGCTCCCAGTGAATGTCGGTCTGTGGCAGGGTTGTGTGATGTCCCCATGGTTGTTTAATTTGTTTATGGATGGGGTGGTTTGGGAGGTAAATGCAAGAGTTTTGGAGAGAGGGGTTAGTATGCAGTCTTTTGGGGATATGAGGGCCTGGGAAGTGTTAGTTGTTGTTCACCAATGATCCAGCTCTCGTGGCAGATTTGAGAGAGAAACTACAAAGTTGGTGACTGAGTTTGGAAAAATGTGTGAAAGGAGAAAGTTGAGAGTAAATGTGAATAAAAGCAAGGTTATTAGGTTCTGTAGGGTTGAGAGACAAGTAAACTGGGATGTAAGTTTGAATGGAAAAAATTGGAGGAAGTGAAGTGTTTTAGTTATTAGGGAGTGGACTTAGCAGTGGATGGAAGTGTTAGCGAGTCACAGGGTAGGGGAGGGAGTGAAGGTTCTGGGAGCGATGAAGACTGTGTGGAAGGAGAGAATGTTATCTCAGAGCACAATAATTGGTGAGTTTGAAGGAATAGTAATTCCAACAATGTTATATGGTTGTGAGGCATGGGATATAGATAAGGTTTTACTAAGGAGGGTGGATGTGTTGGAAATGAAATGTTTGAGGACAATATGTGGTGTGAGGTGATTTGAAGTAATGAAAAGTTAAGCGAGATGTGTGGGAAGAGAATGAGTGAAGAAAGATTGACAAAGAGGATATATGTGTCAGAGGTAGTGGGAACAAGAAGCAGGAGATCAAATTGGAGGTGGAAGGATGGAGTGAAAAAGATTTTGAGTGACCGGGGCCTGAACATATTGGAGGGTGAGGCGTAAAAGGAATAGAGTGAATTGGAACTATGTGGTATACTTGGGTCATTGTGCTATGAATGGACTGAACCAGGGCATGTGAAGCATCTAAGGTAAACCATGGAAAGGTCTGAGGGGCCTGGATGTGGGTAAGGAGCTGTGGTTTCAGTGCATTACACATGACAGCTAGAGACCAGTGTGAATGAATGTTGCCTTTTTTTCCTCTCTCTCTCTCTTTTCCTGGCGCTACCTTGCTGAAGCTGGGGGTAGCGATGCTGTTTCCAGTGGGTTGGGATACACCGGAAATGGATGAAGGCAAGCAAGTATGAATATGTACATGCGTATAGATGTATCTGTGCATATACATGATAGTGACAAATAGCAATGCAATTAATCATTTTTACCTTCAGCAGAGGATCAGCATGTTCCAAAAACCATCCACAGACAGCATGGCCAGCCTCATGATAAGCCACAGTCTTCTTTTCAGTAGGCTGCAGCACATTAGTTTTCTTCTCCATACCAGCAACTACACGTTCAATGGCTGCCTCAAAATGTTTCAACACAATGTCCGTCTCAGCATCACGAGCAGCAATCAGAGCAGCTTCATTGCATACATTGCTGATGTCAGCTCCTAGCATCCACACAATGAAAATATCATGAAACCTTAAAATTAGTGGTTATTAGATTTACAGTCACTTGAGTGAGAGAGTGTTTCAAAGGGAATGCAGAATTATCCAGAAAAATTATGATTGAAACTAAAGTTCTGAACAATAAAAAGTAAAACATTTCATGAATATAGATTAATGCAAAGCACTCTTTTTGTCCACTGGCAATGATTCAGCCTCATCAAGGTAATTTTTCACTTTCAGTGCTACCTCTTACAGGCAATGTCCAAAACACCTCATAGTCAGTATTCATGGTTAAACTATAACTTCCTCCCTCCTCTCATAATTTCACTATAGTTTGTATATGGTAACCCCTCACTTTTTCACTTGTAAAGCTTAATTCTTCTTGTAAAATAACATAACTGGTACTGTGATTACCAAGAAAACATTCTTCTGCTGACCTTCAAGCATTAAAGTATGATGTAATAACTTTGTAAATATTATCCAATTTATCACCAACATCAGTAAAAATATCAACAATGTTCCTTAAACAATTCGGTAAGAACAAAGAAAAGCATTATAAACACTGGTAAAATAATCTCATGTCAAGGAAGTCCATATTTACCTGTAAAACCTGGAGTAAGTGCTGCCATTTTCCTTGACAATTCCTCCTTCTCAAGTTGTGTCTTGAGGGGTGCTAAGTGTACCTTGAAAATAGATGCTCGACCTTTAATGTCTGGGGGAGGCACAAATATCTGACGGTCAAATCTTCCAGGTCTGAGTAGTGCCTTGTCAAGAATGTCCACCCTATTAGTGGCAGCTAATACCACCACATTGGAAGTAGTGTTGAAACCTGTCAGAAAGATGCAAGTTCTTGATAATAAACAATTCAACTGATACCTAACAATATAATGTATCATACATGTATCATAATAAAAGAATCTCTCTCTCCCTCTATATATCTGACACCCATTTCCTCCAGGAACTTCAATCAAGTGAGTTGTCACAGAATGTGCTCTACTTATACCTGTCCTTACATGGCTCCCTTGCATACAGTGAAGAGATTAACAAAAAAAAACCTATACGCTTTTCCCCTTACCACAATGGACCACTGTCCTCTAAAAACAAAATCTTAAAAACTTTACCATCCATTTCCACAAGTAACTGGTTTAGAGTGTTTTCTTGTTCTGAGTGGCCACCAAAGCTCCGTCCACCTCGCTTCCGTCCAACAGCATCTATTTCATCCATAAACAGAATACATGGTGCATTCTTACGAGCCATTGAAAACATGTCTCGCACCTGTCAAAGAATATATCTTATAAAGATAAAAGTAAGGAAAAAATAGAGCACAAATGCCTAATTCCTTAAGGCAAACATTCTACTAAAAAATTTAACATAATTAATATTATCCCTATTAGTACTACATTCAACCATGAACCATTCATTCTAACTCATCTATAAACCTTGTTTCACTAAAGGACTGGGATCAGGGACCTCTTCTTCACTAAAAAGTACACTCAATAAAAATCTATAAATGACATCAAATCCATGCACCTGATCTATCTAAAGGGTAAAAATAAAAAGAACTCTTCTTAAATACTAAGAGGATGTGTCAGAAAAAACTGCAGTTTTCTGCCATAACAAAAACAGGAAACTGTAGCTTTATAGAGCAAATAAAATACCTCTCAAATCCAGTCATATCAGCACTCATACAAAAGGTATTTACATGTGATTACTTTCCCTTAAGACTGAAATAATATCAAGAATCCTTGAAATAATTTCATAATCCTCCTCAGAGTACTGTGATTACAATCACCATACACCTGTATCAAATCCAAGAGATTTAAATCAACATTACATATATAAGATATGAGGTGTTCAAGGAGGAGACTGCATGGGTGACATCAATGACAAATACCAAATACCAACATCAGATGCAAAATTATATGAAATCTGGCATGGGGCACTAACCCTCCTGCTTAAGTGAGCATAAACAAAGAACCACTTACACGTGATGGACCAACACCAACAAACATCTCAAGGAATTCTGATCCTGAAACATAGATGAATGGTACATTGGCCTCACCAGCAGTAGCCTTGGCCAAGAGTGTCTTGCCTGTTCCTGGTGGTCCTGTGGTAATAAAAGTATTTTGCGTTAATATACATAATATAGCACAATACTTGCACTACTAGAAAACTATTTCTCTAGCAACAGAACTTCTGTTGCTGAAACTAATCAGCATATGTGGCCTTATGTTGGAAAGCATTAATAATGCCTTATGTTGGAAAGCATTAATAAATTGAACAATAAAGTTATTTCTTACCCCAAAAAGACTTTGTTAATGATAAAATATGGGGTAAGAGGACCATTTTCTCTGCTTCTTTCCCATCAGTCCCACTCAGTAATCATAAATGAAATTAAGTGAATAGTTCTGGGAGAATGTTCACCAACTCAATTAAGATGAATAGTACCCTTCAACAACCGAAAATCAGATTCAACAAAATAATTAAGTTGAAAATTAGCCTTCGACAACCAAAAACTAGTACTCAACATAATTGAGAACTAGCCTTCAACAAATGAAAATCAGCACATCAGGAAATATTGCCACCCTCTACCTCTCCAATCCATGATGTAAACATGACCTACTTATACAACCTGCATTTCAAACTACATCAAGATAAAAGCAATACTTGCTCTGTCAGTCTGTATAACCTTAATCTGTAATACGAGTCATTCGGTTGCCTACCTAATCCCATATCTATATCACTGACACCCATTCCCTCCAGTAAATCCCATCAAGGGATTGGCCATTAAGTATCAAGTTTTAACCACTCTACCACTTAACAATTCATTCCCTCTGCATAGCAAACCTCTCATACATCCACTCATTCCTTTCTTGGTTTCTTGACCTCTGTGGCATTCCACGTCCCTCCCTGCTTTGGTTGAAACATACAATAGTTTATGACTAAGTGTTAACCTCTTGAGATTTAAATGTATGATCCCTAATTTCAAAGATTAGCTCTCTTAACACTTAACACTGTCAGTATGTAGATCTTAAGGTAACATGAAGAGGAACCACGTAGACTAGTAGTTATAAAAAATTCAGGCGTGAAAAAGGCATTGGTTTCTAGAGCTAGATACAGCATAAAACAAGTCTCCTCAAACAAAATATGTTCTGCTTAAATAAAAATTGGCCCAAAGGAGTGCTACTTAGAATATCATACCCTTCTTAAACCATGCAAATATTCCCACAAAAGAGAATATTTGTACTATGCTAATACAACTAATAAAAAAAAAATTTTAACCCTAAAAAACTACATGCATTTGCTAATAACATGGAAGATGAAGCCTCTGTATTTGGAAAGTACTTGTATATTCTACATAGACAAAAAAATATACTGTTACTAATACATCCTGGATCTTATAATCCATATTTTTTTTACTCTCCTATTCTATTTTTCTGATGCCTGTTCCCTCCTGGAACTCCCTCAAGGGGGTGGCCATGGCAATAGTCTCCATAACTGGTGAACTCCAGTGCCACTTCTTAGCCTTTACTTGCCTCACTCTCAACAGGCCACTAGCAGATGACAACTCTATCACAGTAACAGTTTACTAGTACTCTTAATATGCAGCCTATCTTCTGTAAGGCCCAGAAAAAACTAATAGCTCCCATTAGGAGTAACATAGCTACTCACCTTAGACAGAAAGAGAAGTGCATCTCCTTAAAAGAAGTAAAAAGGTAACAATCAATTTGTAGATATTTTTTCATGCATGTTCTCGATTTCCCGTCAGCCAAACAGCACCATGAACAGATGAAAAAATTAACCATTGCTCATATCCACCCCCTATCCACAAAAAAGCCCGACAGACTTCTCCATAGTTTCACCTGACACTATCAAAAGGTACATCTTGAGGATGTACATCAGAAGCGAACAAACATTAAAATTTACCTAAAAGAAGTTTACTGACATAAGTCGAGACTACAGACTTTTACAATTGCTTAAGAAAAGACAAAATCGCTTTTTATGGCTAAAAAGGCATTACGATAATACATTAAGTTTTCAAGGAAAATGAAGCATTAGCTTGTTGCACTTAATGATAAAATGAATATTTCTGAAATACTTCTTTGGACAATAAACTCACTCTAAGAGAAAAGTTTCTCCTGTAACTGTCAGAAGTTCAAGATATCTTGATCTATGATAAATACTGTGGCTGAAAAAAAGGATGCATAGCAATGAAGATCATGAACTATAGAGGAATGATCCATCAGAGAGGAAACAAAACAACTTCATGTAGGGACAGAATTCTCTCAAATTCTGGACACCCTGAAAATAATGACTGTGTCAAATGACTATGAAACACCAAAAGTGTTTACATCCAAGAGAAGGGGCTCCTAAGGGCTACCCAAGGGCACGGGTCTTTGCCAGCCACAAAAACTTAATGGTGGGAAAAAGTGCATTTGGTCACCAATGGTTACTGACTTGGTCATCACATGTACAGGGTCTCACACTAAGGCTGCTAGTGTCAGATCATTATGTGCAATCTGAGCATCTAGTTGACTGTTTAAAAAAAAAATCATCTTAACATGTCCACTGCAGTAGAGAGATGCCTTTCAACTATCGTAATTATTTGTTAATGTAAATGAATGTTTTAGATATCTGGGAGTGGATCTGGCAGCGGATGGAACCATGGAAGCAGAAGTGGATCATAGGGTGGGGGAGGGGGTGAAAATCCTGGGAGCCTTGAAGAATGTGTGGAAGTCGAGAACATTATCTCGGAAAGCAAAAATGGGTATGTTTGAAGGAATAGTGGTTCCAACAATGTTGTATGGTTGTGAGGCGTGGGCTATGGATAGAGTTGTGCGCAGGAGGATGGATGTGCTGGAAATGAGATGTTTGAGGACAATGTGTGGTGTGAGGTGGTTTGATCGAGTAAGTAACGTAAGGGTAAGAGAGATGTGTGGAAATAAAAAGAGCGTGGTTGAGAGAGCAGAAGAGGGTGTTTTGAAATGGTTTGGGCACATGGAGAGAATGAGTGAGGAAAGATTGACCAAGAGGATATATGTGTCGGAAGTGGAGGGAACGAGAAGTGGGAGACCAAATTGGAGGTGGAAAGATGGAGTGAAAAAGATTTTGTGTGATCGGGGCCTGAACATGCAGGAGGGTGAAAGGAGGGCAAGGAATAGAGTGAATTGGATCGATGTGGTATACCGGGGTTGAAGTGCTGTCAGTGGATTGAATCAGGGCATGTGAAGCGTCTGGGGTAAACCATGGAAAGCTGTGTAGGTATGTATATTTGCGTGTGTGGACGTATGTATATACATGTGTATGGGGGTGGGTTGGGCCATTTCTTTCGTCTGTTTCCTTGCGCTACCTTGCAAATGCGGGAGACTGCGACAAAAAAAAATAAATAAATAAAAAAAAATAATGAAATGCATTAAATTACAATAGACTCATCTTCCCACTCTTCTACAGTTAGTTTCCTAATTAACCACATCAAGAAGTATGAATGATACTCTTAATTCATTCCTCTATGCTAAATTGATATACTAGGTAAGAAAATCATCTTTCTTCACTAAAGTTATCATTGTCAAAGGTTTCATGTAATGCATGGGTTTCTTGCCTGTGAGTATGGCGCCCTTAGGGATCTTGGCACCAAGCTCAGTGTACTGCTGTGGGTTCTTTAGGAAGTTAACAAACTCCATAATCTCTAGTTTGGCTTCTTCGCATCCAGCAACATCTCTGTAATGTGTTAACATAAGCCAAGTTAATACATAATTATCTTCTAAGCTGGAAGCTATGCTTACTAAATTAATTACAAGAGAAAGGAAATAAGAAAATAAATATTTTTTATACTTGATCTACGTTTCCTGAATTAGTAAGGAGGCACCTGGAACAGACAAAGAAAGGCTGTGTCCACTCACATAAATAAAATACAAAAGAAAATGCTATAACTAAAGTAATACAAATGTAAAAATAAGTTTTCTTGTATAAAAGATCAAATTTATCATACTTATCACATCATAATTAAAGAATGAATTTCCTTGAAATGTGTAGAGGAAGATCAAAGTTACCATATCACAAGAAAAAGCACTGTAATTCAGGTTTCTGAACCATATATAAAAGTCAATAGGCCATTATAAGTGACTGTTGAACTAGTTAAAAAATGAGTCTATGAGATCTATTACTGGACCAAAACAGGGTAAGCCAAGTTCTTAAGTGTTTGTAATCCTTGTTCAAGTTTCAGAGTACAGTAATCATATCCCTCAGTTCTGCAATAAAATTACTCAACTGTTAGTACTTTTATAATTCAACTGCAAAGTGCAGAGGTTATCTGGAAAATTAGGACATTCCTCATCACAGATGGCAGTCACATTTAAGGACTGCTGTGCAGCTGCACAATGTGGATATATTTCCTTTAAATGCAAACAATCCTGCCAAATAGGTATCTATACAAGAGCATGGCAAAATCCTATGACATTTTCTGCTGTCTATCATAATTAACTTTCATTCTCATTTACAGAATTGGTGTTCCCTACCCTGTGAGCTGAAAAAATTCAATTTCCTGAGGCAGATTTGTTTTGCTGCTATTCAAGTATCATTATCTAGAAAGGAAAGGGCACAATGCACAGGTTTTCCACTCAACAGACTATGTAAGTGACCTATGGGTCAAAACATGAGCCTGGGTAAAGCCAGTGTGTTGCCTACCAAGCAAAGGGAACTGAGGTAAGTACAGCCATCTGTTAGACTTTGATGACATGAAAGAAATGTACACTGTAATTTTTAGATGTTAACTACTAAATGTCGCCTACACTAGTTACGGCCATTAATCTTGGTTATAAAGAATAATTTCAATGTAACTGTTAGTTCTACAGACAGCAATAAGTACCAGCATCAAAGGCTCACCCTCAGATTTAGTAAAAAAAAAATATGTTGACCAAATGTACAGCAGCATAATATAAATTTGAATAACCTTCAACTTTTCAAAGAGGCACTTTCACATCTATCATTTATAAAAGTAATTTACCTAAAAAGTAGAAAAAAGGAAAACTCATTACTTGATTTACAGCTTCCAAACCAGTAGTGTTCATCAAAGTCAAGACAAATTTAAGGTGCTATGAAAGCTTGAGAATCTCATTATATTAGTTCAATTACCTAATTCTATTGTATATGCTTTTAATCTCCTGCTATAAAGCAGGGTGGCACCCCTTTGGTATTCAAAGATATTCTAAATTTCTTATTCCAGATGTTTACACCTTGCAGTATGGCTGAGACAAGAAACACAGGTGTGCTCATCATCATAGTTCAAGATGAAGGTGGTATTTTCAGTACTTAAAGCTGACCCATTTTGTAATGTTAAGGGCAAGTCGTCAAAGTATTAGAACCAACTTCACTGTGCAGTATTAACATGACAAATATTTTTGTATAAATGTCATAAAAAGTGATGGTATTTTATTCAAGATCCTAATGAACTATGTGCCCATACTGCTATTAAACATAATGATGGGAGACTAAAAACTAAACAAATGAAAGAATCAGCAATTGATAAAACAATGGTGAAGATAGCTCCATGATTTCACATAATAGAGGGGTCATATAATAAACACTAAAGTCTAATTCAACTGGTTCATCTTTCAGCTGTAAAAGTGAAAGAGGAAGAAGATGAGTTAGTAAGCCTTAAAAAGACATAAACAATGTGCACAAGAGTGAAAGTAAGACAAGTTAACAGCATTAGATACTGCTCTCACATCTTGGGGTGTTCTAGTTCTGCATCCTTACCTGACAGAGTTTAATCGAAATTGGTGTGACATAAACTCTCCCAGGCTTACTTCAAAATTTGACCTGCTTTTCCTACACAACAATGTTAGTTCACTTCCACCTTCCATAGGTATTACTTTGTTTTTTGCTCCTAAGAACTTGCTACTTGTGTGCCCCCACCACTAACGAGACCACACAAAATCCAACATGCTGCTGCATCAAATGATTACTGTGTGGCCGTTGGCAACTCAAGGGTGGTCCATTTTCTATTTCTTTCTCAACACCTCTAAGCTTTGGAACACTACCCTTTCCTGTCTTTCTCAACAACTCTGACCAGAGACATTTTAAAAGACAGGTTTTTCACTTCCTCTATAATTCATTCATACCTTCCCTTGTTTCTTCTTTCATTAAGCCCTCTGTGTTTCAAATAAGGCCTGGATTTGATGTGGACTTCTGTCCCTGACTTGAGCCTCGCAACATCATATATATATGTTGTAGTGGAATTTATTAAAAAAGGGGGTGACTGTATTGTTGACTGGTTGGTAATCTAACGTTTGTATGACTCATGGTGAGTTGCCTGAGGATTGGCGGAATGCTTGCATAGTGCCACTGTACAAAGGCAAAGGGGGATAAAAGTGAGTGCTCAAATTACAGAGGTATAAGTTTGTTGAGTATTCCTGGGAAATTATATGGGAGGGTATTGATTGAGAGGGTGAAGGCATGTACAGAGCATCAGATTGGGGAAGAGCAGTGTGGTTTCAGAAGTGGTAGAGGATGTGTGGATCAGGTGTTTGCTTTGAAGAATGTATGTGAGAAATACTTAGAAAAGCAAATGGATTTGTATGTAGCATTTATGGATCTGGAGAAGGCATATGATAGAGTTGATAGAGATGCTCTGTGGAAGGTATTAAGAATATATGATGTGGGAGGCAAGTTGTTAGAAGCAGTGAAAAGTTTTTATCGAGGATGCAAGGCATGTGTACGTGTAGGAAGAGAGGAAAGTGATTGGTTCTCAGTGAATGTAGGTTTGTGGCAGGGGTGTGTGATGTCTCCATGGTTGTTTAATTTGTTTATGGATGGGGTTGTTAGGGAGGTGAATGCAAGAGTTTTGGAAAGAGGGGCAAGTATGAAGTCTGTTGTAGATGAGAGAGCTTGGGAAGTGAGTCAGTTGTTGTTCGCTGATGATACAGCGCTGGTGGCTGATTCATGTGAGAAACTGCAGAAGCTGGTGACTGAGTTTGGTAAAGTGTGTGAAAGAAGAAAGTTAAGAGTAAATGTGAATAAGAGCAAGGTTATTAGGTACACTAGGGTTGAGGGTCAAGTCAATTGGGAGGTAAGTTTGAATGGAGAAAAACTGGAGGAAGTAAAGTGTTTTAGATATCTGGGAGTGGATCTGGCAGCGGATGGAACCATGGAAGCGGAAGTGGATCATCGGGTGGGGGAGGGGGCGAAAATCCTGGGAGCCTTGGAGAATGTGTGGAAGTCGAGAACATTATCTCGGAAAGCAAAAATGGCTATGTTTGAAGGAATAGTGGTTCCAACAATGTTGTATGGTTGCGAGGTGTGGGCTATGGATAGAGTTGTGCGCAGGAGGGTGGATGTGCTGGAAATGAGATGTTTGAGGACAATGTGTGGTGTGAGGTGGTTTGATCGAGTAAGTAACATAAGGGTAAGAGAGATGTGTGGAAATAAAAAGAGCGTGAGTGAGAGAGCAGAAGAGGGTGTTTTGAAATGGTTTGGGCACATGGAGAGAATGAGTGAGGAAAGATTGACCAAGAGGATATATGTGTCGGAGGTGGAGGGAACGAGGAGAAGTGGGAGACCAAATTGGAGGTGGAAAGATGGAGTGAAAAAGATTTTGTGTGATCGGGGCCTGAACATGCAGGAGGGTGAAAGGAGGGCAAGGAATAGAGTGAATTGGATCGATGTGGTATACCAGGGTTGATGTGCTGTCAGTGGATTGAATCAGGGCATGTGAAGCGTCTGGGGTAAACCATGGAAAGCTGTGTAGGTATGTATATTTGCGTGTGTGGACGTATGTATATACATGTGTATGGGGGTGGGTTGGGCCATTTCTTTCATCTGTTTCCTTGCGCTACCTCGCAAACTTGGGAGACAGCGGCAAAAAAAAAAAAAAAAAAAAAAAAAAAATATATATATATATATATATATATATATATATATATATATATATATATATATATATTTTTTATACTTTGTCGCTGTCTCCCGCGTTTGCGAGGTAGCGCAAGGAAACAGACGAAAGAAATGGCCCAACCCCCCCCCATACACATGTATATACATACGTCCACACACGCAAATATACATACCTACACAGCTTTCCATGGTTTACCCCAGATGCTTCACATGCCTTGATTCAATCCACTGACAGCACGTCAGCCCCAGTATACCACATCGATCCAATTCACTCTATTCCTTGCCCTCCTTTCACCCTCCTGCATGTTCAGGCCCCGATCACACAAAATCTTTTTCACTCCATCTTTCCACCTCCAATTTGGTCTCCCTCTTCTCCTTGTTCCCTCCACCTCCGACACATATATCCTCTTGGTCAATCTTTCCTCACTCATCCTCTCCATGTGCCCAAACCACTTCAAAACACCCTCTTCTGCTCTCTCAACCACGCTCTTTTTATTTCCACACATCTCTCTTACCCTTACGTTACTCACTCGATCAAACCACCTCACACCACACATTGTCCTCAAACATCTCATTTCCAGCACATCCATCCTCCTGCGCACAACTCTATCCATAGCCCACGCCTCGCAACCATACAACATTGTTGGAACCACTATTCCTTCAAACATACCCATTTTTGCTTTCCGAGATAATGTTCTCGACTTCCACACATTCATCAAGGCCCCGAGAATTTTCGCCCCCTCCCCCACCCTATGATCCACTTCCGCTTCCATGGTTCCATCCGCTGCCAGATCCACTCCCAGATATCTAAAACACTTAACTTCCTCCAGTTTTTCTCCATTCAAACTCACCTCCCAATTGACTTGACCCTCAACCCTACTGTACCTAATAACCTTGCTCTTATTCACATTTACTCTTAACTTTCTTCTTCCACACACTTTACCAAACTCAGTCACCAGCTTCTGCAGTTTCACACATGAATCAGCCACCAGCGCTGTATCATCAGCGAACAACAACTGACTCACTTCCCAAGCTCTCTCATCCCCAACAGACTTCATACTTGCCCCTCTTTCCAAAACTCTTGTATATATATATATATATACACATATACATACATACTATCCCTGGGGATAGGGGAGAAAGAATACTTCCCAAGTATTCCCTGCGTGTCGTAGAAGGCGACTAAAAGGGAAGGGAGCGGGGAGCTGGAAATCCTCCCCTTTCATTTTTTTTTTTTAATTTTCCAAAAGAAGGAACAGAGAAGGGGCCAGGTGAGGATATTCCCTCAAAGGCCCAGTCCTCTGTTCTTAATGCTACCTTGCTAATGCGGGAAATGACAAATAGTATGAAAAGTGAAAGATATATACTACACATTAGTAAATGTATAGAGAATAGTTTCTAGCAATAAATCCAAGTATAATGTCTTGTCATGTATACAAACAAATCTGAGGACTTACTGGAACTTCACACCAATATCTGTAGGGTTGACCATCTTTGCAGTCGACTCCATCACTCCTCCAAAGAGGCCCCCACCTCTTCGGCCACCTGACCCTCCCATCATCTGGGCAGATCGTCTCATCATGAAGATCAAAAAACCTAAAATCAACCAAAAAATACACATATATAATATATATCTAACAACCACTGAAGAGCTGGCTCACTATACAGCTGTCCTTAATCTTCCCAATACTTAGGTAAGTAGTGCTGTTTATTACCAGTACTACCCGCCTAGATACTGGTCAGTGACTGCTTACAAACTACAACCTACATATATATTTGATATTTTTTATAAAAATGCAAGAATAAAACGTACAACCAGAAATGCATGCTGAAAATATGCAACCAGAAACAGCACATACCTAATAATATAGGACAATTAATTACAATTAAACATAAGTAATTAAAAAGGGTGTATAACTAAAAATGTCATAAACTAAATTGCTTGTAAACTTTTAAAGGCCAATCACAACACACCGCCACACACATGAGTTCATCTTGCAAATAACATTTGGGCTGACACCTGGTCCCTAAGTGTGACGCACTTCACCTACCAGTTAGTGGAAATTACTTTTATGGATAAAAATATATAATCAAACCTACCTATTATGAGTAATGTTGGCAGAAAGGACGTTAATGTAGATGCCTCGAGCTCATTCTTGTAGACAACTGGTATAAAATTGCTGGGTTCAATGCCTGCCTCCATCTGAGCTGTTTCTACGTTTCGTTCAAAAGCATCCACAGAGCCTATGCTGAACCACAGTAGAGTCTAGAAAAAAAAAAGACCAAGTAGAATGGTATTCATATTCAAAATAATCTGATGCATCAACAGCACCATCATTCAAAGTTTTACATTTCAAAGAAACTGAATATGAAAACTAAATCCAGCTTTGCGTACATGTTCAGACCTGCATCTCCTGTGAACCATGCAATATGATTTCGGGGCCTTAGACATCCATATCTTTTCTACTTATTCTTCAGCACTCCCACAAACTTCGCCCCATCCCCCACCCCAAGACTCACTTCCATTTACGTGGTTCCAATCACTGCCATGTCCACTCCCACACATCTAAAACACTTCACTTCCTCCAATTTTTCTCCGTTCAAACTCACATCCCAACTTACCTGTCCCTCAGCCCTACTACACCTAATAGCCTTGCTTTCATTCACCTCCTTTCACACACACGCTTCCAAACTCAGTCACCAACCACTTCAGTTCTCAGTCTAATTCATCACCAGAGCCATATCATAGGGAAACAACAAATGACACTTCCCTGGCACTCTCATACCCGACAGACTGCATATTTGCCCTTCACTTCCTCCAATTTTTCTCCATTCAAACTCACATCCCAACTAACCTGTCCCTCGACCCTACTAAACCTAATAGCCTTGCTTTCATTCACCTCCTTTCACACACACACTTCCAAACTCAGTCAACAACTTCAGTTTCTCAGTCTAATCCATCACCAGAGCCATATCATAGGGAAACAACAAATGACACTTCCCTGGCACTCTCATGCCCGACAGACTGCGTACTTGCCTTTCTCTCCAAGACTTACATTTTTCTCCCTCAACATCCCATCTATTACCAAACTGAACAACCATGGTGACATCACACAACCTTGTTGCAGCCCATGATTTATATATTGAAGGAGTTACTGAAAAAACAGGCATCAATATATATTTATATGTATATTTATTTATATATATTTATTTTGCTTTGTTGCTGTCTCCCGCGTTAGCGAGGTAGCGCAAGGAAACAGACGAAAGAAATGGCCCAACCCACCCATATACACATGTATATACATACACGTCCACACACGCCAATATACATATCTATACATCTCAATGTATGCATATATATACATACACACACACACAGACATATACATATATACACATGTACATAATTCATACTGTCTGCCTTTATTCATTCCCATCGCCACCCCGCCACACTAAAATAACAACCCCTTCCCCCCTCATGTGCGCAAGGTAGCGCTAGGAAAAGGCAACAAAGGCCACATTCATTCACATTCAGTCTCTAGCTGTCATGTAATAATGCACCGAAACCACAGCTCCCTTTCCACAAACACACATATATATATATATATATATATATATATATATATATATATATATTATTTTTTTTTTTTTTTTTTTTTTCAAACTATTCGCCATTTCCTGCATCAGCAAGGTAGCGTTAAGAACAGAGGACTGGGCCTCTGAGGGAACATCCTCACCTGGCCCCCTTCTCTGTTCCTTTTTTTGGAAAATTAAAAAAAAAAAGAGGGGAGGATTTCCAGCCCCCCGCTCCCTCCCCTTTTAGTCACCTTCTACGACACGCAGGGAATACATGGGAAGTATTCTTTCTCCCTTATCCCCAGGGATATATACATATATATATTCTTTTTTTTTTTTTTTATACTTTGTCGCTGTCTCCCGCGTTTGCGAGGTAGCGCAAGGAAACAGACGAAAGAAATGGCCCAACCCCCCCCCATACACATGTATATACATACGTCCACACACGCAAATATACATACCTACACAGCTTTCCATGGTTTACCCCAGACGCTTCACATGCCTTGATTCAATCCACTGACAGCACGTCAACCCCGGTATACCACATCGCTCCAATTTACTCTATTCCTTGCCCTCCTTTCACCCTCCTGCATGTTCAGGCCCCGATCACACAAAATCTTTTTCACTCCATCTTTCCACCTCCAATTTGGTCTCCCTCTTCTCCTTGCTCCCTCCACCTCCGACACATATATCCTCTTGGTCAATCTTTCCTCACTCATCCTCTCCATGAGCCCAAACCACTTCAAAACACCCTCTTCTGCTCTCTCAACTACGCTCTTTTTATTTCCACACATCTCTCTTACCCTTACGTTACTCACTCGATCAAACCACCTCACACCACACATTGTCCTCAAACATCTCATTTCCAGCACATCCATCCTCCTGCGCACAACTCTATCCATAGCCCACGCCTCGCAACCATACAACATTGTTGGAGCCACTATTCCTTCAAACATACCCATTTTTGCTTTCCGAGATAATGTTCTCGACTTCCACACATTCTTCAAGGCCCCCAGAATTTTCGCCCCCTCCCCCACCCTATGATCCACTTCCGCTTCCATGGTTCCATCCGCTGCCAGATCCACTCCCAGATATCTAAAACACTTCACTTCCTCCAGTTTTTCTCCATTCAAACTCACCTCCCAATTGACTTGACCCTCAACCCTACTGTACCTAATAACCTTGCTCTTATTCACATTTACTCTTAACTTTCTTCTTCCACACACTTTACCAAACTCAGTCACCAGCTTCTGCAGTTTCTCACATGAATCAGCCACCAGCGCTGTATCATCAGCGAACAACTGACTCACTTCCCAAGCTCTCTCATCCCCAACAGACTTCATACTTGCCCCTCTTTCCAAAACTCTTGCATTTACCTCCCTAACAACCCCATCCATAAACAAATTAAACAACCATGGAGACATCACACACCCCTGCCGCAAACCTACATTCACTGAGAACCAATCACTTTCCTCTCTTCCTACACGTACACATGCCTTACATCCTCGATAAAAACTTTTCACTGCTTCTAACAACTTTCCTCCCACACCATATATTCTTAATAACTTCCACAGAGCATCTCTATCAACTCTATCATATGCCTTCTCCAGATCCATAAATGCTACATACAAATCCATTTGCTTTTCTAAGTATTTCTCACATACATTCTTCAAAGCAAACACCTGATCCACACATCCTCTACCACTTCTGAAACCACACTGCTCTTCCCCAATCTGATGCTCTGTACATGCCTTCACCCTCTCAATCTATACCCTCCCATATAATTTACCAGGAATACTCAACAAACTTATACCTCTGTAATTTGAGCACTCACTCTTATCCCCTTTGCCTGTGTACAATGGCACTATGCACGCATTCCGCCAATCCTCAGGCACCTCACCATGAGTCATACATACATTAAAAAACCTTACCAACCAGTCGACAATACAGTCACCCCCTTTTTTAATAAATTCCACTGCAATACCATCCAAACCTGCTGCCTTGCCGGTTTTCATCTTCCGCAAAGCTTTCACTATATATATATATATATATATATATATATATATATATATATATATATATATATATATATATTTTTCATACTATTTGCCATTTCCCGCATTAGCGAGGTAGCGTTAAGAACAGAGGACTGGGCCTTTGAGGGAATATCCTCATATGGCCCCCTTCTCTGTTCCTTCTTTTGGAAAATTTATATATATATCCCCAGGGATATATATATATATATATATATATATATATATATATATATATATATATATATATATATATATATATATATATATATATATTATCCCTGGGGATAGGGGAGAAAGAATACTTCCCACGTATTCCCTGCGTGTCGTAGAAGGCGACTAAAAGGGGAGGGAGCGGGGGGCTGGAAATCCTCCCCTCTCATTTCTTTTTTTTTAATTTTCCAAAAGAAGGAACAGAGAATTGGGCCAGGTGAGGGTATTCCCTCAAGGCCCAGCCCTCTGTTCTTAACGCTACCTCGCTAATGCGGGAAATGGCGAATAGTTTGAAAGAAAGAAAGAAAATATATATATATATATATACATATCTTTCTTTCATACTATTCGCCATTTCCCGCCTCAGCGAGGTAGTGTTAAGAACAGATGACTGGGTCTCTGAGGGAATATCCTCACCCGGCCCCCTTCTCTGTTCCTTCCTTCGAAAAAAAAAAAAAAAAAAAAGAGAGAGGGGAAGATTTTCAGCCCCCCCGCTCCCTTCCCTTTTAGTTGCCTTCTACGACACGCATGGAATACGTGGGAAGTATTCTTTCTCCCCTATCCCCATGGATAATACATACATATATTATTTATTTATTTATTTTGCTTTGTCGCTGTCTCCCACGTTTGCGAGGTAGCGCAAGGAAACAGACAAAAGAAATGGCCAAACCCACCCCCATACACATGTATATACACACACGTCCACACACGCAAATATACATACCTATACATCTCAATGTACACATATATATACACACACAGACACATACATATATACCCATGCACACAATTCACACAGTCTGCCTTTATTCATTCCCATCACCACCTCGCCACACATGGAATACCATCCCCCTCCCCCCTCATGTGTGCGGGGTAGCGCTAGGAAAAGACAACAAAGGCCTCATTCGTTCACACTCAGTCTCTAGCTGTCATGCAATAATGCCCGAAACCACAGCTTCCTTCCCACATCCAGGCCCCACACAGCTTTCCATGGTTTACCCCAGACACTTCACATGCCCTGATTCAATCCACTGACAGCACGTCAAACCCGGTATACCACATCGATCCAATTCACTCTATTCCTTGCCCGCCTTTCACCCTCCTGCATGTTCAGGCCCCGATCACTCAAAATCCTTTTCATTCCATCTTTCCACCTCCAATTTGGTCTCCCACTTCTCCTCGTTCCCTCCACCTCCGACACATATATCCTCTTGGTCAATCTTTCCTCACTCATTCTCTCCATGAGCCCAAACCATTTCAAAACACCCTCTTCTGCTCTCTCAACCACGCTCTTTTTATTTCCACACATCTCTCTTACCCTTACATTACTTACTCGATCAAACCACCTCACACCACACATTGTCCTCAAACATCTCATTTCCAGCACATCCACCCTCCTGCGCACAACTCTATCCATAGCCCACGCCTAGCAACCATACAACATTGTTGGAACCACTATTCCTTCAAACATACCCATTTTTGCTTTCCGAGATAATGTTCTCGACTTCCACACATTCTTCAAGGCTCCCAGGATTTTCGCCCCCTCCCCCACCCTATGATTCACTTCCACTTCCATGGTTCCATCCACTGCCAGATCCACTCCCATATATCTAAAACACTTTACTTCCTGCAGTTTTTCTCCATTCAAACTTACCTCCCAATTGACTTGACCCTCAACCCTACTGTACCTAATAACCTTGCTCTTATTCACATTTACTCTTAACTTTCTTCTTTCACACACTTTACCAATATATACACATGTACATATTCATACTTGCTGCCTTCATCCATACCCATCACCACCCTGCCACACATGAAATAGCATCTCTCTCCCCTTGCGAGGTAGTGCTAGGAAAAGACAAAAAGGGCCACATTCATTCACACTCAAGTCTCTAGCTGTCATGTGTAATGCACCAAAACCACAGCTCCCTTTCCATAATGCACCGAAACCACAGCTCCCTTTCCACATCCAGGCCCCACAAAACTTTCCATGGTTTACCCCAGATGCTTCCCATGCCCTGGTTCTATCCACTGACTGCATGTCAACCCTGGTATACCACATTGTTCCAATTCACTCTATTCCTTGCACGCCTTTCACCCTCCTGTATGTTCAGGCCCCGATTGTTGAAAATCATTTTCACTCCGTCCTTCCACTTACAATTTGGTCTCCTGTTTCACCTTGTTCCCTCTACCTCTGACACATATGTCCTCTTTGTCATGACACATATGTCCTCTTTGTCAATCTTTCCTCACTCATTCTCTCCATGTGACCAAACCATTTCAACACACCCTCTTCTGCTCTCTCAACAACACTCTTTTTATTACCACACATCTCTCTTACCCTTTCATTACTTACTTGATCAAACCACCTCACACCATACATTGTCCTCAAACACTTCATTTCTAACACATCCACCCTCCTCCACACAAGGAGGTAACAAGAAGAAAAGGGGGACCAATTTGGAGATGGAAGGATGGAGTGAAAAGATTTTGAGTGATCGGGGCCTGAACATACAGAAGGGTGAAAGCTGTGCAAGGAAGACAATGAACAGGAACAATGTGGTAAACTGGTGTCAACGAACAGTTAATGGACTGAACCAGGGCATGTGAAACGTCAGATCTATGGGACCTGAATGTGGATAGGGGGCTGTGGTTTTGGTGCATTACAAATGAAAGCTCGTGTATGGATGACAGTGGATTTGGCCATTCTTCGTCTGTTTCCCAGCACAACCTTGTTGACTCACACTTGCATTTCTGCATGTCTGTGCACTCTTTTTTCTTGTGGTCTTTAAAAGGCAATGACCAATGGACATGGTGTCTCACAACATCTAAACTTACAATATGTATGTCCAATTAAACCTTAAAACAGACTCTTCAGTTACTCGGAGATTACTTTTATCATGCTAAAATCCAAAACATTACCCTTCATGGAATCCTCAGGCATTATTGGACATCATTATATTAACCTTGCCTTTCTTAAGTTAAAGAACCACTTGTTTGATCACAAAATATCTTATTGAGTTTCAACATATTAAATGGATTATACATACCTCCCTTCAAATGTGGCATAAACCCATAAAACAAGCAATCATATACTAAGCATGCTCCTATCTCTACATGAGCTTCATTTTAGTTTGCTTATAAGTCAGTATGACTAAACTACTTACATCAAAGTGTCACACAACATTAGTACTGAAAACTGCATTACTGTATCTACTTAGAACATCAACTTACAGCTCCCTCGACTTGATTGCCAGGCATTAGTTTCACACGAACCCATTTCTTATTGATGACTTCTAGCTTTTCAACAATCCCCTTTGCCAGGTAACTGCAGAAGAGGAAAATTTGTTAAGAATTAATAATGTCAATAACAATAACACATACCTCCGGTGACGGTAGAATCATTATCAATATGCAGATAAGTTCATAAAACAAAATACCAACTTAAAATATATCTATAAGGAAAACAGCCTTACTGACAACTTGAAATTTACAAAACTACATCAATAGGAGCCTAGTCAACTATAATTGGCATCAGTCAATGCTAAGAAGTTGGGGAATTTGCTATATGCACATGAGCCTCTGCAAACACTAAGCTAGATTAGTCTTCTGCCAGTGGCCTATTAAGGATGAGGCACAAAAGGCTAAGAAGCAGCACTGGAGTTCTTTAGTTATGGAGACTCTTGTTGTGGCCACCATTTTGAGGGGCTCCCAAATATGTTAATGCATCTAAATATAAAGTGACCATGTTTGAGAAGTGGGAACAGAAGCATGAAATACAAATAAGATAGGTGACAACATTTTATATATTGGTAACAGTTTAAGCAAGAGTTGTAGATTATGTCAAACAATCAAAGGAAATGTTGGAAGGCATACAAATTACAAATGTTTAAATAATGCAGAACCCACTAAGTGTAGCAAGGTCTATTTGGAATAATCTAACTTCCTGTTGATTATAAGAGTGAACACTGGACTTGGAACAGGAAAACAGCTAGCAGATTTGATGTACATCTTGTTTAATTTCTATTCAGTGTACAAAGACATGTGAATCAAAAAGTTAAGGCAATGGAGGAGTTCGGTGGAAGGACTGAAAAAAGGTTGTATTTAAGTAAATTGAATATTTACCAGGAAAACAAATGGGAAAAGTGAACAAACAGAACAAGGGAGTGATGAAGTATTTTGATGGAAGAATCAACAGAGGAGCAGAGACTGTAGTAAGCATAGGTTAAACTATATTTACAATTAAATATCCTTACTACAGAGAATACATAACATAAAAGATACCAAACTGCAAATCTTGACTTTAATTCCAGCTCATTAAGTGTTACCCATGTCTGCAGAATTGTCATGGCTGGTCTTCTTTTAAATAACTTTCTGTCTAATGGATGCAACTACCTTATTTGTTTTACTTAATTCAGAACGCTTTTCATTCACTCATAACATAAAACTATATAAACTATTATGGAACACAAGTATAGGTGGAGCCCTTTTTAAAAGCTTTCATCAGAAACCAATTTAGTTAAATTCCAATATGTTTTGCATAAAGAGATTCACTTCATTTGGAAGCTATTATGGGTAAGTTTGGTTATATATATGTATAGAGAGAGAGAGAGAGAGAGAGAGAGAGAGAGAGAGAGAGAGAGAGAGAGAGAGAGCAGTACAAGGTAGAAGTCAATGGGTCCCTTAATAGAATAATGAAGGGTACAAGTGTAAGTATGTTAGTCAAAAAGGATTAAGGGACAGCACTGCCCTCCCGAACCTGACTTAAGCAGCTGAAACATGGATATGGAATGAGTTACAAAGGTCAGGAATCTATGATGTGGAAGTGAGCTATTTGAAAGGAGCATGTGGGATGACTTGATGGAATGAAGAAAGAAATGATGAGCCATTTGAGAGATTTGGTATGGCAGGAAATGAATTGTGAACTGGTACAGTAGGTGAAACATGATACTTTGACGTGGTTTGGGCAAGTGAAAAAGAATGCTAGAGGGGAAGTTTACAAAAAGAGTGTATAGCATTATGATTAAAGGGGTTAGTGTGAGATGAAAACCACTGTGACATGGGGAAATAAAGTGAAAACAATACTGGAGGGAGAGAAATGGAGGAAGAATGCATGGAATGGTATGTGTGTGTGTGTTGGGGGGACTGGGATAAGTGGAGTATCTTTTGCCATGGCTGCTCCTCTGATGGGAGTTCTCAGAGAGAATAGGCATCAGAGATATAGATAACCAGATAGATAGATAACGGCACAAAAATTCCTGTACTCACCTACAGTCCACCACATATACAAGCTCAGCAATGGTTTTTCCACAAACCAATTCCCTGGATTTTGTCTTTTACTGTCTCACTATAATGCATAAAACATTTTGAATGTATCACTATAAAACTGCATGAAGACAAAATGAAACTCACTTCTTAGAAAATTCTTTCCAGGTGATCTCTCGATAACCCAACTGGTAATATGCTGCCATTCCCAAAAAGCCCAATGCAGCCACAGCTGCAAGGGCTAACCATCGGTCACGTTCACCCCCTTCCCCAAGAGGTTTACCAGCTCCTCCACTACCTCTTCCTCCACCTCCAGATCTGCAAAGATCTAAGAGTTAAATATCTTTATAAAAGGTTGAAATAAGAAAATTCTATTGTATAACTTTAAATAGTTCAAGATAAATCTTGTAGATATTGAATGCAAACCAATGATTAAATAACAGTTACAGTGCAGTACAAGTGAATTTCAGTACAATTGAGAGTTATGTTACTAAAGAAAGCAAGATGAATTATTCAAACCTGCAATTGAAGCAGATCTCGCTGTAGAGTTAAAAATACCAAACTCAGTGCTAACCTGATCACACAGTTTTTTCATGTATCCAGATACTGAATCACTCATATTAATCCTCTTTAGAAAGTATCTTTAACCTCCTCTTCTCAATTCCTAGACAGTGTACTTGCAATCATTCTAGTAATTATAATCACACACAAATCTTCAAGTGACACCTGCTCCCAGAAATCTGCTAAAATTACCATTTTTCCTGAAGATTTTCATTACCTTGCTCATGTAACCACATGAAACATTAAGTAAACCTAATCACATACATTTCCCTCAGTCCCATTAGAAAGTTCTACTACCTCTAAACTTCTTTTAAATAAATAAACTTGATCTTTTTCTTTCATACTATTCGCCATTTCCCGCGTTAGCGAGGTAGCGTTAAGAACAGAGGACTAGAACTTTGAGGGAATATCCTTACCTGGCCCCCTTCTCTGTTCCTTCTTTGGAAGAAAAAAAAAAAAAAAAAGGGGGTAGGATTTCCAGCCCCCCGCTCCCTCCCCTTTTAGTCACCTTCTACGACATGCAGGGAGTACGTAGGAAGAATTCTTTCTCCCCTATCTCCAGGGATAAATAAACTTGATATTATCTTTAATTTTTGCTGAAGGAGTTTGCTCTTCTAGACCATTTCTAATGTGGCTACAAGCACACTACTTTTGTCTGAGACCAAACACACCTTTTCCTAGTATCAATATGCTGAACTCAACTGTAGTATGAGGTGAGTGAATCTTGTGTGCTGGTTTCTGTGAAACATTCAGTCCCATCTAGCATAAGTTTGAGGGATGAGCCTTTGAAGGTTGGCATCAGTACAACAGATAATCAAATACAGTAAGATAATCTCTACCATTTTTTTCTTTATACAGCAACATTCATCACATAATATCTAATGTTCATCTAGTCTTGTGCTGGACAACTAAATGAAAACTGGGTGGTCAATGATCATCCACAAAAAAATAAATCAATGACTCTAACTGCTGGCTGCTACCTCCCATGCTTGTGTTATAATACTTCCTTCTATTCTCGAAACATACGATGAAGAATTCTCTTCAACCATGTTTCCCTTTTCTTATAACCTTTCTACCTTCAAAAGTCAGCTATACAAACACCCACAGAGGTTAATGTCCACATTCTCTTTCTGCAACTATTTTCCTTTTCAATTGAGATGGCCAGGATTGGGGCACGTTTTGCCAATACCATGATGGTCACTATAAGGAAATCTAAAGAACATTGTTCTAGTGAAAAGTAGTTTACAGAATGAAAATGGGAGAGAAAACTTCAGAAAGAAAATCAGGATGCTGGTGTATACTGGTGACTGATTTGTGATATAATAATGTTGAAAACAGTAATTACACAGACTTACTTATTCCCTGTACCAAATAAGTTGATATTAAATGGATCCTTCACATCTGTGGGCTTATTTGTGGTCTGCTTGGAAGATTCTGGAGGTTGCTCTGTCTTGGGCTGTTGCTTAGCATTACCTGTCTGACCTTGTTTACTTCCACCACGGAAATACTTTTCAAAGCCCCGAGGAGGTTTTTGACAAAAATGCTGCCATCGTTGGAGAAGCTTATTGCTGTAGGGAGTATCTATTTGTGACAGCTGCTGTTCCACCTGAAGAGTGCAGAAATTTTGTGTAAAGCCAACAAAATCTCAGTGAAAGTTAAAAAAGTTTTTACTTGAAAGGTATATTTTTTCATTCATACTCGCCATTTCCTGCATTAGCAAAGTAGCATTCTCTTGGAAAAGTAAAACAGATGAGGAGGATTTCCAACTCCCCAACTCCCATCTGTTTAAGTCACTTTTTTCAACACACAGGGAATACGTGGGAAGTATAATTTCACCCCATCCCCAGGATAGTAAAGAAAGTTGTATGTATATACAAATAAATCACCTTTCCCTTAATGAAGTTAACTTTTTCAACATATGTTTTTTTTCTCTTATTTGTTTGCCATATCCCACATTAGTGAGGTAGCCCTAGGAACAAATAAACAAAAGGCTTTATTAGCCCACATTTATTCTCTAACTAGCATATGTAATGCAATGAAACCATGGCTCCTTGTCCACAACCAAGCCCCAGAGACCTTTCTGTAATTCACATTGGTTGCTTCATATACCTTGGTTCAGTCCAATGACAGCACACTGCCCCTGCTCACATCAAAATCTCTTAAAAAGTAGTCATTACTGATTTTTTCTTAAAACATATCCTTTCTCAATTCTATTTCTTTATAGCTCATCCCCATTTTCCCTCATCTATAAGGTTCTGTTCCATACTATTTTTGGTATCAGTTTTACATAATACCAATAAAACTATAAAGATTAAAGTGCACTATCATCATAACTATCATCCTAACATGACATCCAGACTGGTAATGCTGTTATTTTTTCCTTTCTTTTATGTCTGAGGCTCCAGTCAAAGGCAAAAGTACATATCCTGGATAGACCTTAAGTGAAACAAGGAAATGGCTAAAGAGGAAAAAATAAGAAAAGTAGAAAAGTATTTCAAATTTTGGAGGTGGAGGAAAATCTGGCTTTTAAAAAGGGAGACAATGATGTTGAAAGAGTCAGGAGCAGATAAATTCTAAAGCTTCATTGTGTGAGGAAAGAAACCAATGTCACAGCACTCCACCCTTGAGTTGCCGATGGCCACACAGTTATCATGTAAGGCATTAGTTTCCCAAGTATTACATGGTGTAGCTAATGACAGAGGCATATACAAAAGTAGCACCTGAGAACAGAAACAAAACTGATATCTACAGAGTGGTATAGTAAATCAACACTACAGTAGGAACATGTGAATCAAGTTTGGTGTGGACTCTGGCGAGTAAGTAAACAAAACTTGAACCTAGTACTCTATACAAAGACAAATCAAACAATTGTATGATCAAAACAAATGTTCAAAAGAACCAATTTATGGCATCAGAAGACTTCCTATTTCCGAGAGGTAAACTCAGCAATTTGAGTAATGTGTATTTTCCAGGACAGGTTAAATGTTATAGTGATACCAACTGCATTTACAGAGTTGAGTTAACATATGAAGTTGAAACTAGATGAGAAACAGACTGAGTGACAGAAGACAGAGCAGATGTAAAGGAAGAGGAAGAATGTTGACAGAGAAAGGCATAGATGATGGAAAAATGAAAGAGAAGAAATGCAAAACAAGGTAGCATGGAGATGAAACGCAAGTTATCTCTGTTACTGAAAGATGGCAACCTAAGACAAGTTGGATAGAAATAAACATCACCAAGGATCTTCAATTGCAAAATCATAAAAATGATAACAGAAGACTGTGAGGTTCTCCGTATTCCAGCGCAAGGCCAACCTCATTTTAATAGCTCAACAGGGTGAGGCTGGATTCCATATGTCCATCTACTACAATTACGGGGATTTACATATGAAGGATACAAACTTCCCCATCTATAGGCAGCAGAGAAAAAGTACGAAAAAAAAAAATAGAAAGTAATAATGATCTTAACTGACATGTAAAGACCAAATAGGCTCAAGTGGACCCTACAATTATCTAATGTTAAACTTGTAAATATAAGCTAAACTGGGGATGGGATGAAATGGGAAACCAAGAAGAGCCTCAAAACTGAGCAAGAGCTTCATAAGTATGTAAAAAGCTGACAATCAGGTGTAACACCAGAAGTCAGCTGTGTAGTTGTAGCTATAAGGTTATCCGGTGCATGGAAAATAAATCCACTGCACATCACAAACTTCAGACTCTGGCTTATCATACTGTCACAGGATAAGAGGTTAATGGTGGATACATTATAATCAATTACATCCTATACCCCATTTCATAATGAAACTTGCATATCAACAGGATTGTCTCCTTAACAGATATGCACAACAGCTCTGGAACAAGATAATTTCACCCTGGAACAATTTTGATGTGTGATACATAACAGTCAGCTGGAAAATCGTAAATCTATGAAACTTAAAAATTGCATCACTCACCAGGAGAGGATCGAGAGCTCCTGCCCTCATGCTCTTCTGAAGGAGCCTCTCCAGCCTCCTGGCAGCCATCAGTAGTCGATGAGCCATCTTGCATTGGGGAAGCCGTGGTCCTCAGAGTGGCCGACAAAAGACGGAAGCACTAAAGATCCTTCATAACAGTGACGCGACTTACATCACCATGCTCATCGTCTGCTCCATACATCGCTAACCCTAACATGACTCAACACACAATTTCACGACGTCATTTATCACATCAATAACTTTAATGGCTATACTTATATTTATTTGTATTGCTATAAATGTAACTTCAAAAACTATGGATAAAATTTTCGTCAATATTATGGGGTTAATGTGGATTTGCTTCGTTTTCCACAAAGAAAATATAATATGATAGTGGTGTTTAGAACTTTTCATTCAATAATCAATAATTGCTTTAAGAGATGACTTTACTTTAAATATACAAGAGGGTGCTCTTGATAAAATAATCAGCAGAATTATGTGATAAATCATAACCTTGTTATGAGCGTAGAGATATAAGTTAGACTGAGGCAGTCCTGGGAACTCATAAGGTTGCAGCCGCTGGCATACAAACATTGTTTACTTGTGGCAGCAGACTTGGCTTACAATCATGCCAAAGTAAGTTTCTTGTAATAATTTCCTTCCGCTACCGTTTTAGACACCACCACTGTAGGTACGAACATGTTAAGTACGTAGCTTGATTTTGTGATGATTTCAGAAAACATGGGTTTGGGTTTAGAGGAGGAGATATAGATATCTGGATGAATGGATGGAAAGTCGGAAGTTCTAGAATTTAAAAGCTAAACTATGTTTTAGGTGAGTAGTAGATGTAGATTTTGAACATTGTTAAGGTTTATGGAAACGATGGTTTACCATAATACAGTGTTTATGGTTATTTCAGTGTTGTATGAACTCTTCCTGATAAGGGTATATATCCACACAACTCTGCTCAGAATGTCCATTATATATCCCATGAAAGGATCTCTTTCAACATAACCTCATGATACTAGTATGAATAATTTTTGTCATGGCTAAAATGTATCTAATAGGGTATAACCTCAATTTATGTACAAAGGTTGTTAGTAAATAGATGCATATTCTACATTTCGTATATTCTTAGGAGTGTTTTTGGTGTATAGACTGTGTTGGCTAAGGATTTCAAGTGTGAATTTTAACGAGTGATGCATACTTGAGTTATCTTGTAATGTCAGTTACAGTTTGGAAGTTGATTGATACACTTATGATTTGCTTCATGATATATACTTTGAATTTTTCTGCTACTACTGCGACTACTGTGATACATAGCTCACACGATATACTTTTATTTTTTCAGATACTACTGCGACTACTGTGATACGTATCTCACACATGACTCGGTAATTATGATGATGTGACTTTGGTTGTTCACTGGCATAGCTTTCTAGGAAAACTTTGACTTTATTGTAAATGCGTTTTTTAGATTCTACCTTGTCCATGAACAGTACATTGAATTGTTTGGAACGGTTACAGTTGTTCTGTTTGTTCCACAAAATATGAAATATGGGTTATTTTTAAGTTGCTGTCTTAAGATATGCATATTTAGGCCCTGTGGTTCTTTTTATATCAGCAAGGCCTTCATAAAATTTCCATTGATGTACTTTTTAACCAGACTGAAATTATTCCAATTCTAAAGTTTCTTAGCTTACATTTTTTTACCTCTTCATTATGGTCAAAGGCTTGGTAAGATTTCCCGTTGTTTACGAGAAGTTTTACCTTACTCCTCTTAATTAAATGTTTCCTTTTTTATTTTTGAGTTTTATCCTGGTCTGTGTTTTGAAGGGAGATCTGCATTATTGATTGTTTCTTTTTACATTTATATTATACCCTTTATTTACACTTTCACAGCCTTCAGTGCGAAAGACCCATTGCCAGGGGCGAAAACATAAGGAGAATGTGAAGATATACTACCAGAAGTGGATGGAAGAGCAGGCACAGTCTCTGATTGATGCAACAAGTTAGTAATTCAGGATATACATGTATGTACAGTTAAAAGATTGAAACCATAATATCCTGGATCAAGCAGTATTGAAATATTAGATTATTGGTGTGAATAGAGTTGATCATGTGAAAAATTTCAGGGTTAGAGAGAAGTTGTAGTAACCTCAGTCTCGAGAGGGCCACCCAGGTTGTGCAGAAATGGTTCAGGCATATGAAGAGGATGAGTGAAGACAGACTAAGAGGAGATTGTTGGAGCTAGGGATATGGGGAGACCCAGAAGGAAATGGAAGGATTGAGTGAAGGAGGTTTAGGGTATCAGGGTCTCAGGTGAGACATTCTATGGACAGAATGTATTGGATTAATACAGCATGGGATGAGTGACATGTAGAGCTCTACTTGGGCTGAACCAAGGCATATGAAACTGTTGATATGAACTACAGAGAAATCTGTGGTTTGGTTGTGGATGATAGGTTCTGGGTTTGGCTCATATTACGTCAGAAAATAAACATGAGTAAGTAAGACTCTTGAATGTTCCTTTCCATTGCTGCCTCACTGAAGTAGGAGAGGCATCTGGATATGAGGAAAAATGTGAGGAACAGAATGTATTATAGCCATAACTGTTTTGTATACATCATTTAAAGTTGAAAGTGTTGTTCCTTTGTAATGTGTGCATAGGATATACATTGTTTGATGAGCATAGGTCATTTATAGTCATTTTACGAGCTTCATAAACACTCAGGTAATGCACTGACACATCCTCATGTTTTTGTGAAATTTCCACTGTATAATGGTAAGCACTACCATATATGTTTCCTTTTCATAACATGAAATTTACAAGTATCTCTGAAGCACTTTTTTTAATGCCATTATCAAGGCAGGATTTAAGAAAATATTATGCAAACGTGGGAGACAGCGACAAAGCAAAATAAATAAATAAAGATAAATAAATATAAATATAAATTTAAAAAAGCATAAAGATTTAGTGCCTCACATTAGATGGAAAGAATGGTGGAATGAATTATGGCAGTGCATGGTATAGAGTAGCCAACTTTGGAAACATACTTCAAGTTGGCAATAATCTTGAATGTGCTGGACATTTTGAGAGATCACATTTTAGAAACACGGATTTTTGATATTCTACTTGTATATGTGTATGTATGTTGTTTTCTCTAATTTTATATTTTTGTAAGAAATAAGAAAAATATGTTTAACACTAAAATAAGCACATACATTGTACATATAATTTGATAAGTTTGTGACCATTATATTTTTTTCAGCTGCTGCATTCAAAGCTGGGAAGATCCCAAAGGGAGCAGCTATTCCACCACCATCCAGTATGCAGGGTAGGTTTCTGGTTCTTATTTTTGCAATGCTGGCTCATCAGAGGTAGGTTTTTTGTGTACTGGAACATGAAATATAATGGTCTTTTAGGGTGACAAAGTATATGATACCGCTATGAAAATTGAACTGGTGAAGTTAGCATGAATTGAAACGTGTTTTGATTTCAGGTGGGGGACCAGGTGGCCCTGGAGGGCCAGGTGGTCCTGGGGGCCCACCTCAGAATATGGGTGGCCCTGGAGGGCCTCCAAGAGGTCCGGGCATGGGGAATATGGGCCCTCCTGGCATGGCAGGTGCAAACATGCCAGGTAACATGGGTATGCCACCAATGGGTCCACGAGGCCCTATGATGGGTCCTCCAATGATGGGAGGTCCACCAGGCCCAGGGATGCCACCAGGCATGATGCCAGGTTAGAAGTTTCTCCTTTTGTTTGTCTTAATAGTTTGATGTTAGTTGTAAATGTTAGTCATGAAAGTAATATTTTAAGGTAGTGATAATTAGTTGAAGAGCTTTTCAGCATGCATTAATGCAAAGCATGAAACCCATGAGCATTGAAGGTAATGTTACTAATTATGTACAGAATACTCATTGCAAAGAGTATATTCCTTGTTTATCAAGTGTCATTTTTTTCTGTTTTACAAAGTAATACAATACATTAACAAGAAGACATTACCATTACAAAGGACATGAGTTTATAGGTAGGTTAAGGACATGCATGCCAGTGATAGTGAATTTACTTATTATCATTGCAAAGGTAACTTTCAGCTGGAATTGGTCTTTTCAGGCATGCGACCTCCAATGGGTGGCCCTATGGGACCCATGATGATGGGACCTGGAGGAATGCGACCTCCTATGATGGCTGGACCTCCACAAATAAGACCTTAGTATATATTTATATTGTTTATAGAGTTTATCACAGAGCTGATGTACTTTACTGTAAATTTTTTTGGGCTGGTATGCTTGAACTTTCATAGACTTTTGTTAGAATGTTTATTGGTACACAGTTAATGATAATGAATTACCCAGAAAACAATACTTTATAGTGGTCAACTTGGTACTGACTAATTTGTTTTATCATATTAACACGAAAAAAATGTAGTAACAATTGAAATATAAAATGTAATATCAAGGGTTTAGAATCCACTGAATTCTGAAGTTCATCTTAACTGAGATTTCAGGTAACTTTGGTTTTGTATGGTTTAGATATGAATGGTTTTTCAAATGTGCTTCAATCGTCAGACTCCTATTTTGTGTATTGTATATTCATGTGTGTTAGTTTTGTAACAGTGGTACATCAACTTCCTAGTTTTCATGATGAAGGGCAGTCAGTTTTTAGAAGCTGCTTGAATTCAGGTATTTAAATTCATGATGGTGTTTATGGACTCCATTTACAAGTGGTTACATAGTGAACAAGAAGGCACCTTTGATCAGGCTATATTAATTCATCAATGGAGTACAGTCTCACTAAGGGATGCTTTGCTTAAGAAGAATCCATCATTACTCTGCTCTTAGTGTGAAGTGCAGCCTTAAAGCTGCTGGAGTCCCATTAAAGGGGTCCTTGGGTTGTATAATAATAATTCATCTTGGATATTGCTGAAGAAAAACAACAAAGGTAACATAATCACCTTGGAGGGGGTATCGTTGCTTCTCATCGTAGCCTCCAAAACAAATCATGAAACTTTATTATTACAGTATGATATTTCCCACTGTGTGGGGTGGCTACTGTGAATTTTTTTTTTCATATTCTAAAGAAATATGAGATTCAGATGTATCTTTAGGATTATTAATTGCAGTTTATTGTGAATATGTGTTTGTATGAGTCTTCTGCTCTAAGGAGACAGCTGGTATCCATGAGGTTGGATGAATCATTGTTTTTAAGTTTACAAGGACTGCTGCAGATGATCAGCACTAGAAGTTTTGAATGATTTAAATACATATTTTAAAACAAATATTTATTGTTTCTAACCTGTTCTTGAATTTTGGCTCATATGCCTGAAGTTTTGAAAAAAAAATAAAGTAAAAAACTAGTGGGAAAGTAGGGATCCCAATTTAGTCTAGTCCCAAGGTTATATATATATATATATAACCTTTATATCCCTGGGGATAGGGGAGAAAGAATACTTCCCACGTATTCCCTGCGTGTCGTAGAAGGCGACTAAAAGGGGAGGGAGCGGGGGGCTGGAAATCCTCCCCTCTCTTTTTTTTTTTTTTAATTTTCCAAAAGAGGGAACAGAGAAGGGGCCCAGGTGAGGATATTCCCTCAAGGGCCCAGTCCTCTGTTCTCAACGCTACCTCGCTAATGCGGGAAATGGCGAATAGTATGAAAGAAAGAAAGAAATTTATTTTATTTATTTTGCTTTGTCGCTGTCTCCCGCATCAGCGAGGAAGCGCAAGGAAACGGACGAAAGAATGGCCCAACCCACCCACATACACATGTATATATGTACACGTTCACACACGCAAATATACATACCTATACATCTCAACGTATACATATATATACACACACAGACATATACACTCATGTACATATTTCATAGTCTGCCTTTAATCATTACCATCGCCACCCCGCCACACATGTAATAACCCCCTCCCCCCATGTGCGTGAGGTCGCGCTAGGAAAAGACAACATAGGCTGATCTTGGCTTCCTGATTCATCAGTAAACAAAATTTTCCATTATCCTGAAACAAACATTATAATGTTTGCTTTTAAGTTCAGACATTTTCATCTCATAAACTTATGCAACGCAATTAATTTGTTAACCATGGACTAAATAGACTATTCAGGACTCTCAAGGTGGCAGGTCAATATTTCCTACCTTAGCAGGGTTGCTTAAGAATGGATGACAGCCTTAAGAGAAAAATAATCACCTGGCTACTGTTCCTTCTTTCATAAAAGGATACTGTAAGGGTGCTTATCCAGCCCCCCCCCACTCCTAATTGAGAAATATATACCATATTCATTTTATATCCATACAAACCTAAAGTCCTCAGTTTCCTTAATCTATCTTTCCATCTCTCCGACACACATTCCTGAAATCCCTCAAGAGGGTGGCTATGGTAAAAGTCTTCATAACGATGAACTCTAATGCTGCTTCTTAGCCATTAGTACCTCACTGTTAATAGGCCACTGGCAGAAGGCAACTGTAGTGCAATGTTTTCAAAGGCTCTTACCCAATGTTCCCACCAACTACCTATACCTGATGTGTCTACTTAGTGTTAAAGGCTGAGTAACCATTCACTCTAAATGCATTTAGACTAAGGATGGGGAATGTAGATATATTTTCCAAAAACCTTTTAGGCATTTCATCATCTGCATACAGGTGAGAAAGAATATCTTGATAGTAATTAAAACAATTTTATTCCTCTCATATTTATTGACTGACAAATCACATGGAGATAATACTTACTGTGATAGGTAATACATCTTAATCACAGCAATCCATGTAGTATTATTTATGTAACAAATATTTATCAAAGCACTTTACATGTAGATTGATTCTTCACACACCAAAACGTTTCTGAGATTTTGCATTAGTTTGTCACCAGGCAATCATGATGCTTAAAAATATCAGGTACTGAATGACACTACATGGCAGATTAAGTTCCTGAACACAATAATCTCCAGATATGAGGCAGAAGGCATGGTAATGGAGCTCTAAACTGTGTGATTTATTAATATTGGGCAGAAAATGGAGAAAAGACTCAGAAATGTACGGTCTAATCAAATAAGGCTGGAGCTTATGTATTACTGATTAAAGACCATAGAATCCCGAGACACAAAAGGCTGAAAATTATGCCGAGAGATACACAAATTGAGACAATGCCATGCTGCAGAAATCTTGACAATGGACAATATTCAGATTACTGTATTGTATCAACTGGTCACAAAGTCAGCCTTCATGCTTATCAAATTCAGATTTCTGAAAATACAAAAATTATACAGTCAGTATTTTAATTTTCTGTCACTTTTTTGTGATATAAGTATTTTTCCTTATGTAAAAACTAGCAACTGAGTAAATAAATTTTCTCTATCCTGCGACTAGTTAACACATGAGTTCCTGATAATTGGCTGTGTCTCTTTATCACAATAGTATGGACTATCACCATTTTCAATCTGTGCAGCTAAAGTATTACAAGTGGGAAGAGATTTCTCATTGGTCCCCAAACGTCTAAATCCTCATCCGAGTTATCCATCATATCTTCATCACTATGGCTGCCATTTCTGGAGGAAAAATGTTTTAGTCCTAGGAACAGCTTAGATACCAAGGAAAAGTAGAGTTATATATAAAAATTCAAAAATTAAGGTTGAATATTAAAACAAGCAATAATAAATATATCCAAATATTAATGGTTGTTAAATCCATTTCTAATTACATGGGGTGGATCAAGTGTATATATCATCTCATTTCACTTACAAAATCATTCTAACCATAGACAGACTGAACAACCACAATATCACACATCTTTGGTGGAAAGCCACTCATCCTACTCTCCTGCTTGTTCACATGCCTTACTCTACTTTTTAAAACTTTGAATTAGTAACCACTTATATATACTGTCTATCCCCTACTTACAACCTATGCAACTTACAATCATCCATACATATGACTGGAAAAAATCCGAATTAAAAAATATACATAAATATAAAAATTATGCTTAATCATACATCAGCCAGTGCTAATGGCTGTGTGCATATCATAGTGACTGTCAGACGATATCCCGGCACTATGCACATCACAGCATCTCTCTGTTCTCACTCTCAGTTACCATTCAGTACGCATGCATTATGCAAGTGAATTTAATAAATCTTTGTGCTGGATTAAACCATTTTTGCATTAAACCCCAAAGATAATGAGCATTTGAAGAAAGATTGGCAACTTTCCATTCTTTTTCTTTCAAAGTAACAATACAAGAGGAGAATTTCCAGCATCCCCTCTCACAAACCTCTAACATGCCTTCTACGATATACAGGAGGTGTATGGGTGGCATTTCTCACTATCCATACACTTAAAAGTATGTTTTTTTTTTTTTATACTTTGTCGCTGTCTCCCGCGTTTGCGAGGTAGCGCAAGGAAACAGACGAAAGAAATGGCCCAAACCCCCCCCCCATACACATGTATATACATACGTCCACACACGCAAATATACATACCTACACAGCTTTCCATGGTTTACCCCAGACGCTTCACATGCCTTGATTCAATCCACTGACAGCACGTCAACCCCGGTATACCACATCGATCCAATTCACTCTAATCCTTGCCCTCCTTTCACCCTCCTGCATGTTCAGGCCCCGATCACACAAAATCTTTTTCACTCCATCTTTCCACCTCCAATTTGGTCTCCCTCTTCTCCTCGTTCCCTCCACCTCCGACACATATATCCTCTTGGTCAATCTTTCCTCACTCATTCTCTCCATGTGCCCAAACCACTTCAAAACACCCTCTTCTGCTCTCTCAACCACGCTCTTTTTATTTCCACACATCTCTCTTACCCTTACGTTACTCACTCGATCAAACCACCTCACACCACACATTGTCCTCAAACATCTCATTTCCAGCACATCCATCCTCCTGCGCACAACTCTATCCATAGCCCACGCCTTGCAACCATACAACATTGTTGGAACCACTATTCCTTCAAACATACCCATTTTTGCTTTCCAAGATAATGTTCTCGACTTCCACACATTCTTCAAGGCCCCCAGAATTTTCGCCCCCTCCCCCACCCTATGATCCACTTCCGCTTCCATGGTTCCATCCGCTGCCAGATCCACTCCCAGATATCTAAAACACTTCACTTCCTCCAGTTTTTCTCCATTCAAACTCACCTCCCAATTGACTTGACCCTCAACCCTACTGTACCTAATAACCTTGCTCTTATTCACATTTACTCTTAACTCTCTTCTTCCACTCAAATAAGTTAAGGTCTCTGTACCTCATGCTGAGTACAGAAAAAACCATTATTCTCAATCAATTGCATGCATACGAGTTAAATGAAAAACCAGAGGAATGCATCTTACCTCACTCTGCGAGGCTTGCAAACAATCTGGATATCATAGTTCTCAACCTCCGTCTCCTTAAGGAATGCGTTGTACTCATCTGTTGAAATGTTCCATCCACCTACAAGGTACACCAGTAACTTTAGTAAAACACCTATTGTGGCATCTTAAAAACTTATAAAGCTCATAACTATTCATACTGACAGAAAAAAAAAATCATCCATACTGAGCTGTTGTAAAGACCAGTACACAAAATAATAGTGAAGTTCAAACCTGTGGGCCAAACAGCAATACAACTGGCTTCCACTGACTGTAGCTTTAAACTGAAAGATTCATTCTGAGTCACATTTTAAAGTATTTTCAATGTCTTCATGAAAATTCTCCACATAAAAAAAAACCCACCGAAAATATTTCCACCTCATCTGCAATATAATAATGGTATTCATAACTTTGTGATTCCCTCCCCCTACACAACTTTCTGAGACACATTTCTAATGATTATGTTGTATAGTATGCAAACCCAATTTTTAAAACCTCCTTCTGTAACCCAAGCTATGAATTCTTTGACCCACAACTGAGCACCTTTTTTTTTTTTTTTTTTTTTAATGGGCTCATCTTTCCCACCCTGGCAAGGTAGTATCAAGAACTAACCCTATGGGGAAAATCTTTGCTTTTTCCATTTCTAAATTCAAAAAGTCATAAAACAGAAGAGAATGATTTCCAGCCCCTTCTACAACACGCAAGAGATATGCGAATAGTATTCTTTCTACCCAATATCATGGGATAAATCAAGGAATTAAACTCGTTCTCTTCATAAAATAGAATCTGATTCATCCAGTATCATTTCTTAAATGATACTAAAAAGTAAATTTTAAATCTTGGGCACTGGACCTCTGGGAAGATTTGACTTGAGTTGCCTGTTGCAGACTTACACTTTAGTAAGAGATGAGTGTTACATTTACCATGCTATCTGTCTATCTGTATCTTTGATGCCTGTTCCAAATGGAACTCCCTCAAAGGGGTGTGGCCACAGCAAGTCTCTCCATAACTAAAGAACTCCAGTGCTGCTTCTTAGCCTTTAGTGCACAACCCTTAACAGGCCACTGGCAGAAGGAAAGTCAAACGCAGTGTTTTCAGAGGCTCTTATCTAATACTCCACATGACTACTACTATCTAATACTCCTAATTAATTCCTCTACCTAATAATCATGCCTGTATGTTCACTTACAATGCTCCATCGTATATCCCCTCTACTTTCCTCCTACAGGTAAAAGATAATGACAATGAAATATAGATCTGATATTGTTACTGTGAAATAATTTCAACTAATGAAAATCAGTCTTCTTAAGTAAGGTTAGAAAAATTACCTACCTAGATCTTGGAGGTGTCTGAGTTTTGGGCAATGTTTTACTAGCATTTTAGCTGAAGCCACTGTGAGTTTTTGTGCTCGACTAACGTTGAATTCTCTTAATTTCTTCAAACTTTTGTTTCGCATCAGCTGGTCCACTCGATCATCACTCATCTGTGAAGAATATATTAAATAATTTCTTTTAAAGGGCTATAGTGAAAATATTACCATTTGTTCATGTTGCAGGATACAAAGAGTTAGATCTAAGGTACAGATTCTATCTCTGGATAAAAACTATTATTTTAAACAGTTAACACATATGCAGAATACATTACCTTTATATGTATGGTCATTCCACGATGTGAAAGTGATAGCAATAGTTAACATACAGAAGGCTATCAGTTTAAAAACATTCAAAACTGGTTTTACCTCCACTTATAACTATAGCATTCAACACCTCTTTTACACACAGGTTTTTCCCATCTTCAAGGTGGATTACTGTTCTCTCCTCCTCCTCTAAACTGTCTCCCACTTACCTCCTTCACTCTCTCCTTACTTCAAATACTACCATTACAAGTGTTTCGTGTTTGCATACAAGTTCATACTTTATCCACCTCTTATAAACTTGATCCTTTATCTGAAGAAACTTGTCCAAAGCACTTTACTTTCCATAAACTTTCATTTAGACTGATTCACTTATTTCCAACACCTCATTATTCCCCCTTAGAATCTAACTGATTCTTTTTCTGAAATCATTGTTTGTATTCCTTGCAATTTTTTTTTTTTTTTTGCTTTGTCGCTGTCTCCCGCGTTTGCGAGGTAGCGCAAGGAAACAGACGAAAGAAATGGCCCAACCCACCCCCATACACATGTATATACATACGTCCACACACGCAAATATACATACCTACACAGCTTTCCATGGTTTACCCCAGACACTTCACATGCCCTGATTCAATCCACTGACAGCACGTCAACCCCGGTATACCACATCGATCCAATTCACTCTATTCCTTGCCCTCCTTTCACCCTCCTGCATGTTCAGGCCCCGATCACTCAAAATCTTTTTCACTCCATCTTTCCACCTCCAATTTGGTCTCCCACTTCTCGTTCCCTCCACCTCCGACACATATATCCTCTTGGTCAATCTTTCCTCACTCATTCTCTCCATGTGCCCAAACCATTTCAAAACACCCTCTTCTGCTCTCTCAACCACGCTCTTTTTATTTCCATACATCTCTCTTACCCTTACATTACTTACTTGATCAAACCACCTCACACCACACATTGTCCTCAAACATCTCATTTCCAGCACATCCATCCTCCTGCGCACAACTCTATCCATAGCGCACGCCTCGCAACCATACAACATTGTTGGAACCACTATTCCTTCAAACATACCCATTTTTGCTTTCTGAGATAATGTTCTCGACTTCCACACATTCTTCAAGGCTCCCAGAATTTTTGCCCCCTCCCCCACCCCATGATCCACTTCCACTTCCATTGTTCCATCCGCTGCCAGATCCACTCCCAGATATCTAAAACACTTTACTTCCTCCAGTTTTTCTCCATTCAAACTTACCTCCCAACTGACTTGACCCTCAACCCTACTGTACCTAATAACCTTGCTCTTATTCACATTTACTCTTAACTTTCTTCTTTCACACACTTTACCAAACTCAGTCACCAGCTTCTGCAGTTTCTCACATGAATCAGCCACCAGCACTGTATCATCAGCGAACAACAACTGACTCACTTCCCAAGCTCTCTCATCCCCAACAGACTTCATACTTGCCCCTCTTTCCAAAACTCTTGCATTCACCTCCCTAACAACCCCATCCATAAACAAATTAAAACAACCATGGAGACATCACACACCCCTGCCGAAAACCTACATTCACTGAGAACTAATCACTTTCCTCTGTTCCTACACATACACATGCCTTACATCCTCGATAAAAACTTTTCACCGTTTCTAACAACTTGCCTCCCACACCATATATTCTTAATACCTTCCACAGAGCATCTCTATCAACTCTATCATATGCCTTTCCAGATCCATAAATGCTACATACAAATCCATTTGCTTTTCTAAGTATTTCTCACATACATTCTTCAAAGTAAACACCTGATCCACACATCCTCTACCACTTCTGAAACCACACTGCTCTTCCCCAATCTGATGCTCTGTACATGCCTTCACTCTCTCAATCAATACCCTCCCATATAATTTACCAGGAATACTCAACAAACTTATACCTCTGTAATTTGAGCACTCACTCTTATCCCCTTTGCCTTTGTACGATGGCACTATGCACGCATTCCGCCAATCCTCAGGCACCTCACCATATACCTTTCTATTCACAACTATATTCCACACTCCTCCCTACCACTCATCACTATTTCCTATAAATTTTTGCTCCTCCTTGTACACTTTCACATTAACATACATCCCAAAGTCCTATTCTGTTGTCTTACTCTTTCCAAAAGCTATTCTTACAGTGCCATGCTACAAAAAGGTTATGCATATTTAAAATATCAAAAGTAATACCCTACAAGCGAGATCTAATTTTGGGTTTACTACAGAACACAATCAATGGGTATGAGTAATGCCGAATATAACAAACTTTTAAAACTCACAGTAGCATACACAAAACAAAAAACATGAATAGCACAAGCTAAACCCTGTCAATTATCAAGGTACTTACATCACAGAGACAATCTATTTCAAAGCGCATTAAGCTCCTTGCATTATTAAGGACAATGTCTGTATATGGAGCAGGCAAATGACACTTGATCTTCACTAACAGCAGTTTGGTAAGGGCTGTGTGCCGGAAATTCTCCACTGCCTGTGAACAAAAAATATACCTCAAAATACTTGGTAAACTATTTTATCAACCAACAAATGTACATCATACATCTCTTGTGAGAAAAATGTGTGTACAACGCAGTTAGAGTCCACAAAAAAATCTTTGTCTGCCTCCCCATACATTTTCAAAGGCGATGTAACACATTTTAATACTTTGTGATCTTTCCTTTGGCCTTGATTACCATCCGCAGATGTCTAGGCATGCAACTGCTGAAGTATTCTAGGTCCATAGGGCTTTGATCTGAGTGACACGAGGCAATGATAAGGTGTTGTAGTAAGCAACAGTAATGCTCGATCATATGTTCTGAGCATCCAGTGCACCTAAAAATCTCACATGTACCCACATTTTCTTATTTCCAGACAAGAATTCAGGCTTACTCCTCTTTAGAAAGGTATGTGCCGACCATATTGAAGCACAGGTGGAAGAACTTAGTACCCAGAAGCAAATTTCCTTAAAAGTGACAGTCAGGAAGAGGAAAGAAAGAACATCCTTCCCTCAAGATAGCCTGAAACACACTGAAGCAGGTTGCTGGCGCTCTTACAGTTAGAAACACTAAATTCAGTGACCAAATCGACGATGATTTCACCCTTAGAGTATCATATGCTTGTATCCATAATAAACCTTATCCATGTATTAGCCTTGAAAATATATGGGAGGAAGCCTTTATATTTTTTTTTTTTGTGGACATCAAATATTGTTACACACTGGTCAGAATTATTTAAAATCTCAACTCCTTCACACAAAGGATCAAAGAATTTTTCATAACACCTATGAGGAAAGTAAATGACCAAATACAGCAAGAATAATAAACACCATCATTGACATTACAAACCTCATATGGAGCTGAGCAATCCTCTCCTTCCATGGTAAGGTACTTCAAATTGGTACAAGTGTGGAAAACTACTGGAACATCCAACCCTCGACATCGAACTGTGAGAGCTGTCAACTGATGGCCCACAGCTTGAATTGCACCAGCCACTGATCTTGAGGCAACATTATCCAGACTAAGGTGCTGAAAATTAAAGAAATGAAACAGAAATAATTTGAAATATACACCATTTTATGCTCCTAGAAATAAAATGAAGTGAATACCCTAATCACTGCCATCTTAAAAATAATGTTCTACAGAGTGATTGAAGTGCAAGTTTCAATGGAGAGAACCTGGAGGAAATGGAGTGTTTCAGATAATGGGCAGAGGGCATGCAATGGATGGAACCATGGGAGCTAAACTAAGCCATAGGATGGGCAAAATAATGTAGGTCCTGAGTGCACTGAGGGGCATGTGGAAGAAGAGGTCACTGTGTGTGAGGGCAAAGATGGATCATGTTTGATGGTAAGGTTTTCCTTATGTTGTACAGATGTGAGGTACGGGGTATAGATGTAAAAGTACTCACGAAGGTGGACGTTTTGGAAATGAAAAGCTTGAAGACAATGCCTGTGAGTAGGATTAATCAATTAAGGGATGATAGAGGTGTGCAAGATGAGTATGCATGAGAGAGATGGCCTGGACATATGGAGAGGATTAATAGGAAGGGACTAAGAGAGTATACGTGGCAGATGTGAAATGAACTAGGAAAAGAAAGCAATCGAGTACAAGATGGAAAGATGGCAAACAAGAAATCACCTCCAATGAGGAGTCCTTTTTTCAGTTGTAAAAGCCCCATAAAAGGGGTCCTGTGATTGTAGTACAAAATCACTCCCTTTTCTACTGGTGGCTACATACAGTAAACTGTTTTAGCATCAGTAACTCAAAACCAGCAACTTCTGATATTTCAAAACAAAAGATTTTTTATAAGAATATTTATCTAATGACCTTGTAATAAATCTTTTGAAACACTAGGAATAAATCATCAATGAGAATCTCATTAAAGAGAAAAAAAGATTTATATGATGCCAATTAAAATTTTCTAAAAACAGACTTGCTGAAATAGAAAGTACACCAAAAGCCCATTTACTTGGACTTAAAATAACTGGACTCTCATGTAAATGAACTTAATCATGACTGTCTGGATGATTCCTGGCACTCGTCCAAAACCTGGACAAGTACAATTCTCTGTAAAAATACAGATTCAGTCTGCATCCAAAATTAAGAAAACCCATCCCTATATACCCAGAAAGTTGCTTATCTTGCCTGTATAGGGTAAAGTATTTCCCTCAATATAATGAAAAAAGCACAACCTACAAAGTAGTCCATCAACTGCATTGTAGATGGCTAGTCAGATAAGAATTACACAATGGCTAGTCAGATACGAATTACACAATGGCTAGTCAGATAAGAATTACACAATGCCCTACATCATAATCATACCTTGAGGAATTTTAATTGAGTCAGATGAGACCTGAAATGCGAAGGTGATGAATGAAGGTCAGCTAGCCTCTCAAGGTCAACTTCCCGGAACCTGTGTGTCAGGGTCAAGTCCTGAAGTTCAGGACAAAGCGTTGTAATGACCACCACCTTAGATGCAGACACACAATCTTCCTTCACCCTGAGGAAGAAACGTTGCTAGTGAACATCAGGTGGCACTGATAATTTTTTTTTTTTTGTCACTGTCTCCTGCGTTTGCGAGGTAGTGCAAGGAAACAGACGAAAGAAATGGCCCAACCCACCCACATACACATGTATATACATACACGTCCACACACACAAATATACATACCTATACATCTCAATGTACACATATATATACACACACAGACACATATCATATATACACATGCACACAATTCACACTGTCTGCCTTTATTCATTCCCATTGCCACCTCGCCACACATGGAATAACATCCCCCTCCCCCCTCATGTGTGCAAGGTAGCACTAGGAAAAGACAACAAAGGCCCCATTCGTTCACACTCAGTCTCTAGCTGTCATGCAGTAATGCCTGAAACCACAGCTCCCTTTCCACATCCAGGCCCTACAGAACTTTCCATGGTTTACCCCAGACGCTTTACATGCCGATTCAATCCATTGACAGCACGTCAACCCCGGTATACCACATCGATCCAATTCACTCTATTCCTTGCCCGCCTTTCACCCTCCTGTATGTTCAGGCCCCGATCACTCAAAATCTTTTTCACTCCATCTTTCCACCTCCAATTTGGTCTCCCACTTCTCCTCGTTCCCTCCACCTCCGACACATATATTCTCTTGGTCAATCTTTACTCACTCATTGTCTCCATGTGCCCAAACCATTTCAAAACACCCTCTTCTGCTCTCTCAACCACGCTCTTCTTATTTCCACACATCTCTCTTACCCTTACATTACTTACTCAATCAAACCACCTCACACCACATATTGTCCTCAAACATCTCATTTCCAGCACATCCACCCTCCTACGCACAACTCTATCCATAGCCCACGCCTCGCAACCATACAACATTGTTGGAACCACTATATATATATTCCCTGCGTGTCGTAGAAGGCGACTAAAAGGGGAGGGAGCGGGGGGCTGGAAATCCTCCCCTCTCGTTTGTTTTTAATTTTCCAAAAGAAGGAACAGAAAAGGGGGCCAGGTGAGGATATTCCCTCAGAAGCCCAGTCCTCTGTTCTTAACGCTACCTTGCTAATGCAGGAAATGGCAAATAGTTTGAAAAAAAGAAAAAATATATATATATATATATATATATATATATTATTTTTTATTATACTTTGTCGCTGTCTCCCGCGTTTGCGAGGTAGCACAAGGAAACAGACGAAAGAAATGGCCCAACCCACCCCCATACACATGTATATACATACGTCCACACACGCAAATATACATACCTACACAGCTTTCCATGGTTTATCCCAGACGCTTCACATGCCTTGATTCAATCCACTGACAGCACGTCAACCCCGGTATACCACATCGCTCCAATTCACTCTATTCCTTGCCCTCCTTTCACCCTCCTGCATGTTCAGGCCCCGATCACACAAAATCTTTTTCACTCCATCTTTCCACCTCCAATTTGGTCTCCCTCTTCTCCTCGTTCCCTCCACCTCCGACACATATATCCTCTTGGTCAATCTTTCCTCACTCATTCTCTCCATGTGACCAAACCATTTCAAAACACCCTCTTCTGCTCTCTCAACCACGCTCTTTTTATTTCCACACATCTCTCTTACCCTTACGTTACTTACTCGATCAAATCACCTCACTCCACACATTGTCCTCAAACATCTACCAGGCCCCACAGGAAACAGCATCACTAACCCACATCACTAATTTTGATTGACTTCTCCATACCTGTTAAGTTTAAATCTACTGGCATATTTCCGTAACCGGCCCATGAAACAACTGCGGCGGAGAGACTTGTTCCCCACTAAAACTTCTATCGCTTCTGTCACATTGGTGCAGTTCCCTAAGGACCTCAAGACAGAAAGATGTTTGAGCAGGAAGGCAACTCCATATTGGCTGATTCTTGTTCCTAAGATGTCAACCTGTTGGATAAGCTTGGTATTACAAACAAAATCGAAGCCACAATGAAAATATGAATATACAAAAATATTAACTGAAGCACCTGTGATAAAATGTTTTTGCTTTTTCACTACAACATTCTGTGGTCCGAGAAGTCTTACCCAAATATTCTAAATAAGAACTCACTTCAAATGACCCAAGAACATTCTGAATAACGTTCACAAAACATGTACCACAAACCCAGAAGTGCTCTATCTTAAGATCAACACATCATGCTTAATGTACATACTGAGGTCCCTTGTACATCTGCACTTTAACTTGATGAGAAAGAATTTGCAGATACTGCACAACATAATCTCAAATTATCAAAGCTATATCTTTTATTCTTAAAAATCTCTTAATATTCTTAAATCCTAATACAAGAAATTCCAACAATTGTATAATCACAATGGGTGTTACTTTTTCTAAAAACTTTAAGATATGAAAATGATCATAGAGACATATAACAGGCAGCCATGAGAGCAAAACCTAATAAGAAGAATAGGCAGCTATAAAAGTGGAATTTCAAGGGTGCTCTTTTAGTAAGAGCACACCGAGCCTCCACAGTGCAGTGGTTAGTGTCGATGCCCACTAATCTTAGGGGACCAGGTACAAATCCTGAAAAGGGCAACTGGCTCACTTGGCTCCTTCTGTTCCTTTTTTGGACAGTAATAACACAGGAATGGAGAATTTTTCAACCCTCCCACTCCCACCTCTCTTTGTCATCTTCAAAGGCACACAGAAGATACAAGAGTGGTAATCTCTACCAAGTCTTTAAGGAATTAAACATTAGCTTTCACTTATTTAATGTCAATGAATTGGTATAAGCCATGTTGTTAGGAGTGGAGGTTCCATAAACCATTTTTAGTTAGAGTAAGGATAAGGAGAAAATGGGTTCTGATAATCCTACAAAACTACTATTGACAAGTAAATGGACTGTAGAGCAAGGATAAAGAGAAAATGAGTTTTGAGAATTCTGCAAAACTACTATCAACAAGTAAATGGACTGTAATGATGATAAAAGCTTTCTGACCCTATCCAGGGTACACTGAAGAGCATCTCAAGTGGAAACACATTCCATATCATGAGGATTAGCTACTGTACATCTGTAACCAACAGTTAGCAACTGACCTAATGGGCCACCATCTATGACCAAGTTCTAATAATTTCCACTTGCAAAATCTCCACAACAATAATGACTGCATGAACACCTGGGGGGAGGCATGAATACCATCTATTGTTTGATAAGTGGCTAATGCTGTTAATTCCCTTAATAAACGTTCTAGCTGGTGGCAATACCTAATAATATAATAAATCACTTTACAAGAATAAAAAGATCTTTGCCACTGCCTTAGTATTACAAGTCTCTGACATGCCAACCTGAGGGTATCAAGGCTTTTCTCAACTGAATCCATATCTTTTTAACTGGTACTTGATATACAATTTATCCTTAAGCTAAAAGGAAAGCCAAAGCAAAACGAGATTCTCCAATAATAGTCTGAACAAAATTTCCATTCCCCTCAATACATCAATAAAACCATTACTAAAACAAACTTCCACCTTTCTTCACTCCTCTCACAACTAGGTGCATAAGTATAAATAATACTCACCTCATATTGTCTACTTCTGTTCTAACCTACTTCAATCTTAAATTGACTTCCTTAAACTCTATAACACATTCCCATTATTCCATTATCAGAAGGGTCACCCACTCCTTCACTATTGCTCACTCAAAAAGCCCATACATTTCCAAACCACGCTACTCCCTTCCCCTTCAACTTAGTGTCACCCAAGGCCTGAACGTCATGGTTTCTCTCATGAAACATAACACCAAACACAGACCACTATTATCGATAAATAAATTTTCCAAATTAATCTAAAACAGAGCCTGGACATATGCTGAGAGCATAAGACACCTCAGTTTGCGTTTTAAGTTAAGGTAATAGCTTTCTTAATTTTGTAATATTTTTTTTAATACTTGATCCCTGTTTCCCACATTAGCAAGGTAGCACCAGGAACAGATGAAGGAAGGCTACATCCGCTCACAGTCATTCTCTGGCTGTTATGTGTAATGCACTGAAACCACACCTCCCAATCCACAACCAGGTTCTACAGACCTTTCCATGGTTTACCGCTGAAACTTCATATGCCCTGGTTCAGTACATGACAGCGTGTTGACCCCATATACCACATTGTTCTAATTCACTTGATTCCATGCATGCCTTTCACCCTCCTGCATGTTCAAGCCCTGATCACTCAAATCTTTTTCACTCCATCCTTCCATCTCCAATTCCTGTTCTTGTTCCCTCCATTTCTGACACATATACCCTATATGTCAACCTTTACTCATTCTCTCAATACGTCCAAATCATTTCAGCATACCCTCTTCAGCATTCTCAACCACACTCTTTTTAACACCACACCTCTCTCTTACCCCTTCATTATTTACTCACAACTCAAATTGTCCTCATACATTTCATTTCCAACGCATCCATCCTCCTCCACACAGCCGTATCTATAGCCCATGCCTTGCATCCATTTAATACTGTGGGGGCTACTATACCTTCCAACATGCCCATTTTTTGCCCTTACAGATAATGTTCTCTCTTTTCATACATTCTTCAATGTTCCCAAAGCCTTCACCCCTCACCTAACCTATGACTCTGTTCCACTTCCATGGTTCCATTTGCTGCCATGTCCACTCTAGGTATTCAAAAGATGCCACTTCCTTGAAGTTTTCTCCATTCAAACTCAACTCAACTATCGTGTCCTGCAACCCCGTTAGCATTTAGATAAGAATAAATAATGAAAATAAATTAAGGAACAAGTGTGAAGCTGACCTCTTCAAGTGTAGAGCAGCAAGGGTTTAAATGAAATGATCGAACCCTCAATTCATGCAGGTGCCGTCCTCTTCTGAGAACATGATTCTCTGGTGAACGTAAACATAAGGCTTTCAGTCCTGCATCTGTCACACCATAGCTGTTGAGGAAAAATATCATGCTTACTTTAACTATGCTAAAAGGACAAGTTCCATTTGTTACAGTATCCTTAGCATTCAGCAATTAAAAAGTCAGTTTAAAGGAGAAACACAAGAATGGATTAAATGGAAACACCTGTTTCCAGGATATATTCTCTATGGTTAGAAAAATGTGTAAAAATACCATAAAAGAAACCTACCCTAAACTACAGAGTATGAGATTATAGTGTCTAATAAGGTATGCATTTCTAAAGTGTGGACCTGCAATGCAAGAAGAGATATAAGCTCTGTAAGATTAATTCAAAAGAATATAAAGAAAACAGTAAAAAGAAGGGGATGATAAACGAGTTCAGTGATACAGGGATAAAACAGTCACCAGAAGGGTTGAAAGATATGAATTATGCTCAAGACATATTAATATACCAACTGGTTATAGCCAAACATGTCTGGTGATTCTAAAAAAATTTCCTATACCTTATAAAAGAAACAAGATATCAAGATTAATCAAATAAAAAATCAAATATAAAACCCAAACATACAAGAGTACCTGTAGCATATTCGTAATTCCTTCAACTTTGCTGCATACTGGCCTAATGCTGCCAATATATCATTGTTGGCACCATTTATCAGGTGTAGTGTAGACAACTGTGTAAGTGATGAGAGGCCAGATACCACTGGACATGGTACAGCTGCCTACGGAACACAGAAATAGTGACAATTCCAACTCCCAGCATTTCCATCAGACTATAACTAATTAATACACTCTACTAATATATCCATCAGTTAAGCCGGCCTATTGGATAAATTTGTTTATGAGTGTCATCTTTAGCTTAGCTTTAAGCTCTATGGAAGAAAAAGTAATGTCTACAGGAATTTTGTAAAAATGTCTTCAAAAAGCATGATAGATTTCAATGTATTGCCAAACATATATGAAATATGAAAGGAGTGAAGGCTGAATCTTTTATGGGAGACTAAAAAACTGACTAAAAACTGTTCCAGGTAAACCCAAGCAACTGCTGTTTGCAATATGTGTGGAAGCAGAAAAAAGCAATAATGTATTAAAAACAGGACACACACTGAGTGCTGGGCACTGGCCCTACTTCATGGCAAAATCTCACAGGTGCTCTTTCAATCCAATCTGGGTACCATAACACTTCACTTTTATACTCCTTTCATTGCATCTTTGCACTTGGTCAACCATATTATTTATTTCTTTACACCAAACTGCTTCCCCTTGCCAAGGAAGGAAGAATCAAGCTCAAATGAACAATGGCCTCATTTACACACATTCACTCTCTTGCTGCAGTGTTCAATTTAGTGAAACAACCAACCAAAAATAGCCAAGGCCCAAAGACTATTCCGCATCACATGCCCTCTTCAGCCTAATAACAGCATATCACTCCCCATCTATCACACATTTTATCCAATGCATGCCTCCCATCCTCATCCAGTTCAATTCCAGACGCCCAATGCCTCCTTTACTCCAGCCTTCCATCTCCTTCTTGGTCTCCCTCACCAAAGGTAATTTCTGTTCTATTCTGTTTTTAGTACAAATAAAATCATGCCCACAGGACACCTCTACCGTCCTCCAACAGAATTCCTCATCATGGATGATCAGGTCTCCTGTTATTTGTCCCTCTCATGTACTCTCTTACATCTGTCAATTTTTGACAAATAGATTCTTTCAGTCAATTTTACTCTCATCCTCTCCACATGTCCTAACCAATTCAGCACACCCTATGGAAGGCAATAGAGCTGCCCTTCACTCTATGATCCTTGCAATCTCCTACCTCACAAGTGACCTGTGTGCAAACAAAGCTATCCACCACACAGTCTTTGCATATACATGTCCATACCAATTTTTTTTTTTTTTTTTTTTTTTTTTTTACTTTGTCGCTGTCTCCCGCGTTTGCGAGGTAGCACAAATATATATATACCAAATATACACCATAAATTGCTAAGCTTCCCTTTTCACGCATATAATAATAACCCTAAATTCTTATCATATCTCATTCACTTCTCTTTACTGTATCTTTAATACAAATAAAATATTAAGTCTTACATTTAACTAATTTTCATTACTTATCTCACACTTTTCCTTTCATCTGATTATACCCTCCTCAAATTGCTATGCCATCTGCCATTATCAACCTTTCTTCACAACTTCACATATGCACACACCTAAAATGGACATCAGTAGCCGATGCCTAGCCAAAATATTTGAATTTAGTTAGTTTTACTTTTATTACCACTATGTCATGCAGCTTTGAAATATTCCTTACTACCAGATCTGCAATGTGCTGTGCCATTTTACTTTTACATAACATAACTCAAATTGGAGGTGGAAAGATGGAGTGAAAAAGATTTTGGGTGATCGGGGCCTGAACATGCAGGAGGGTGAAAGGAGGGCAAGAAATAGAGTGAATTGGAGTCATGTGGTATACAGGGGTTGACGTGCTGTCAGTGGATTGAAGCAAGGCATGTGAAGCGTCTGGGGTAAACCATGGAAAGCTGTGTAGGTATGTATATTTGCGTGTGTGGACGTGTGTATGTACATGTGTATGGGGGGGGGGGGGGTTGGGCCATTTCTTTCGTCTGTTTCCTTGCGCTACCTCGCAAACGCGGGAGACAGCGACAAAGTATAAAAAAAAAAAAAAAAAAAAAAAAAAAAAAAAAAAAAAAACTCAATCATAGAGCATACAAACTTGTTGCTAAGCAGCATCATGTATCACAGACTAATATGAAACTCCATATCAAGCGAAGCATTCAGCATTAGCCTCAGGCAGCCCTGGCAGTTCACCGAAACTTTACCTGACAATCATCGATCATACTTCGTAAAAGTATAATCATTTAGCATTATCCTTATACAGTCAACTCATTAACACATTACAATCACCAATCATACTTCAATGAAGTATAAACGACCTAGGTAAACTAATGATGTTTAAGCAAAAGACAACACTACCTTCTCAATCCTGGAGGAAGGCTTATAGCCTGCCAGATATCACGGACCTGAGGTGTGTTATTGCCACCTATTTGAGTTATAGGCACAATGTCAAATATCAATGATATCTATCAAATTTGGTTTAGCAAACATATAAATAACATGAAAAAGTTCAAGTAACATTTCATCAAATCAAGAAATGAACATAGGCTTTGCAAAACTGTCTTTGGCGCATGATCAAATTCAGGAAAAAGAAATCTTATATGACCTTAGTGGGAAGTGTCTGATTCTTAAGACTTTCTTCTGGGAAAAGTTTTTTGAAAGCAAAGCTAGCTTCCCTGAGTAGCTGATGGCGTCTTGGAATCAAAGAAGCAGTGATGGTGGTGGAAGGTGCATTATCTATATCTTCGGCTTGTGTCCCATCATTATAAGGTTCCAGCTGTAATCCAGTAAAATATCAATTTAAAGATCTCAAGGAATTCTTAATGGTACTAAAAGTCTATCTCAGTCTAATACCTCAGATGAGTCTGAAAGTATGCCAAACACAATTTCATCATAAATGTATAGATATAATGATAAAGATCATCTGTAATCATAAGATACAAAAAACACTAGAACACAGTAATGAGCAAGTGATGAAATTACAGTCATTCCTCAAGGTTCTGACAAGATCCAAGACAAATTAGATATGTGACATTTTCTTAATGCTACCTTGTTAATGTGGAAAATGGCAATGTGTAATGCAACAAAACCACAGCTCCCTTTCCACATCCAGGCCCCATAAAACTTTCCATGGTTTACCCCAGGCGCTTCACATGCCTTGGTTCAATCCATTGACAGTACGTTGACCCCAGTATACCACATCGTTCCAATTCACTCTATTCCTTGCATGCCTTTCACCCTCCTGTATGTTCAGGCCCCAATCGCTCAAAATCTTTTTCACTCCATCCTTCTACCTCCAATTTGGTCTCCCGCTTCTCCTCGTTCCCTCTACCTCTGACACATATACCCTCTTTGTCAATCTTTCCTCACTCATTCTCTCCATGTGAACAAACCATTTCAACACACCCTCTTCTGCTCTCTCAACCACACTCTTTTTATTACCACACATCTCTCTTACCCTTTCATTACCAACTCGATCAAATCATATAATTCTAGTGAAAAAACTTATGATAATAAGGTATGAATGATGAAAAATATTCCTTACTTGGTCAAGTATGACTTTAAGTAATATTAAGTTTGGACAGCACTCTCCAACCACCGTTAGTAACTGCCTTGGTAATACATGCTCTCCGCAGTCTATTACTGTCACACTTTCATCTAATACCACCTGAAAAATGAATATCATTATGCCTCGCAAACAAATGTTTATCTTTAACTACAAACATCAATGCCAAAATTTTTGATTCCTTAAAAAGGACACCAATGACAATACATTTCTTTTTAATTACATAATAATGAAATAAGGTAACCAAGGACTGAGCCTGAAAATTTTTCATACTTTAGAATTCAACATGAATTAACCTCAATAACCCAGCTGCCTATATAATAAATAGAAAGCAGAGGTAAAAGTACAAGTAATGGATTTCTACCATTTTGCCAAAAGGAAGGGATAGTGCACAACACTTACTATAGGAAAATCTAGATTAATGAAGCACGATTGTGCGAGTTAAGTGTTGTCAAGTGTTATGTGTCAGAGAGATTATATGTTTGTGGACAGAATGCCAGTAGTCCATGTGTGGATAAGGTAGAAAGAAAAGACAGCTACCTTGGTGAAAGGAGTGCAGCTTGACAACAACTGAAGTGCTAGTTCACTATGCAGCCATTACTAACCCTCCCAATACCTAGGCGAGTAGTACTGGTAATACACCTCTCTGTTGGGTGGCTGCTTATCAACAACTACTTCAACACAAAAAGCCTTCCTGCACTAAACTCATTTAGGTTTGCAAACAAGTGTATCACACAACAGTCTACAGGGCCTGGCTGCGAATGGCGGTCTCTGGGTCTGGTGTATCACATAGGAGAGCAAGAGAGGGATGAGTGCAAATAGGGCCACTCTTAATCTGTTCCTGATACTAACTAACTAAGGCAGGAAAAGCCACTGTGAATGGAGAACACATCGTTTAACAGAAAACACATCGTTTAACAAACTTCTAAATCAGTGGGAGAAGCTACCTTTTATCACACTCATGCAACACTAACACTGCCCAGTATAATGAAAGTACAGCAGAAAAATAAAAATTTAACATGTCACTCACCTTAAGGATGTCTAGTTTGGCATTAAGCCAGCGATCCGGCTCTGGACTAGCAAACAAGCGCTTAACCATACGGTCTCGAACCTGTTAAAGGAGGTTTACTGAACTACAAGAATTTGTAAAATCATTGTTTCATTTCAGGAAATGAAACCTTAGGGGACTTCCCCTGAAACAACAGCTACGTTTCAAAATGATACAAATCTATAAAAATGTATATAATGAAACTGTTCTTAACATATACAGTACCTTCATCTTAGGCTCGTCATCCTTCACAGTTTGGTATAGTACCAAACTGCATATGCTAGTCTGAATCGGTCAGGCTGTCTGAAGCTCCAGTCCCACATTTCCCTAAACAGCCTGACTGATGAGTTTTTTATTTTCTTCACTAGGTTGTCCACAATGGTTCTAAAACATGCTGACAGAGTCCTATATATACTATTTTCTTTTGCATTCATGACACCTTTTGATCCGGATGGTAACTTTTGCAAATTCTTCAATGCCTGTGATAGTTTATAAATATGAATTGAAAGATGTCCATTCACAGAATTTCAATGTCCAAATCAATATATGTCTCCGAAATATGCACTCTAGAAAATGGTGTACGAGTGATTACAGTTGCTACCAATACACTGAAAGCTTATTCTTTCAAACCTAACAATTTCAACTTCCTGATATCTTTAAGCAAATTACCAAGGGTTAAATACCAAGCAACCTCCAGATAAATTGGCCAAAATGCTGAAATTACAGCCCAAAGTACATATACCCATGCCTACGGCCTACACAACAACACAGGGTCATTCTTCATTCCTTAGCCCTGGCCTAGCCTATGGGCAGTTTAATGGATCATGTGATTTTGCTGACCCTTTTGAACTTTCTAAAAAGTGATTAAAGTACATTCAGAAGGGCAGAAAAAGTAAAATATTATAGTTTTAGCCTGAAAAAAAATGAGAGAAAAAAATACGAACAGCTGCTTTCATTTCTAAGGTGCCATTTACTTAGTCCTAGACTTTTTTCTTTTTTTTTTATACTTTATCGCTGTCTCCCGCGTTTGCGAGGTAGCGCAAGGAAACAGACGAAAGAAATGGCCCAACCCCCCCCCCCCCATACACATGTACATACACACGTCCACACACGCAAATATACATACCTACACAGCTTTCCATGGTTTACCCCAGACGCTTCACATGCCTTGATTCAATCCACTGACAGCACGTCAACCCCTGTATACCACATCGCTCCAATTCACTCTATTCCTTGCCCTCCTTTCACCCTCCTGCATGTTCAGGCCCCGATCACACAAAATCTTTTTCACTCCATCTTTCCACCTCCAATTTGGTCTCCCTCTTCTCCTCGTTCCCTCCACCTCCGACACATATATCCTCTTGGTCAATCTTTCCTCACTCATTCTCTCCATGTGCCCAAACCATTTCAAAACACCCTCTTCTGCTCTCTCAACCACGCTCTTTTTATTTCCACACATCTCTCTTACCCTTACGTTACTTACTCGATCAAACCACCTCACACCACACATTGTCCTCAAACATCTCATTTCCAGCACATCCATCCTCCTGCGCACAACTCTATCCATAGCCCACGCCTCGCAACCATACAACATTGTTGGAACCACTATTCCTTCAAACATACCCATTTTTGCTTTCCGAGATAATGTTCTCGACTTCCACACATTTTTCAAGGCTCCCAAAATTTTCACCCCCTCCCCCACCCTATGATCCACTTCCGCTTCCATGGTTCCATCCGCTGACAGATCCACTCCCAGATATCTAAAACACTTCACTTCCTCCAGTTTTTCTCCATTCAAACTCGCCTCCCAATTGACTTGACCCTCAACCCTACTGTACCTAATAACCTTGCTCTTATTCACATTTACTCTTAACTTTCTTCTTCCACACACTTTACCAAACTCAGTCACCAGCTTCTGCAGTTTCTCACATGAATCAGCCACCAGCGCTGTATCATCAGCGAACAACAACTGACTCACTTCCCAAGCTCTCTCATCCCCAACAGACTTCATACTTGCCCCTCTTTCCAGGACTCTTGCATTTACCTCCCTAACAACCCCATCCATAAACAAATTAAACAACCATGGAGACATCACACACCCCTGCCGCAAACCTACATTCACTGAGAACCAATCACTTTCCTCTCTTCCTACACGTACACATGCCTTACATCCTCGATAAAAACTTTTCACTGCTTCTAACAACTTGCCTCCCACACCATATATTCTTAATACCTTCCACAGAGCATCTCTATCAACTCTATCATATGCCTTCTCCAGATCCATAAATGCTACATACAAATCCATTTGCTTTTCTAAGTATTTCTCACATACATTCTTCAAAGCAAACACCTGATCCACACATCCTCTACCACTTCTGAAACCGCACTGCTCTTCCCCAATCTGATGCTCTGTACATGCCTTCACCCTCTCAATCAATACCCTCCCATATAATTTACCAGGAATACTCAACAAACTTATACCTCTGTAATTTGAGCACTCACTCTTATCCCCTTTGCCTTTGTACAATGGCACTATGCACGCATTCCGCCAATCCTCAGGCACCTCACCATGAGTCATACATACATTAAATAACCTTACCAACCAGTCAACAATACAGTCACCCCCTTTTTTAATAAATTCCACTGCAATACCATCCAAACCTGCTGCCTTGCCGGTTTTCATCTTCCGCAAAGCTTTTACTGCCTCTTCTCTGTTTACCAAATCATTTTCCCTAACCCTCTCACTTTGCACACCACCTCGACCAAAACACCCTATATCTGCCACTCTGTCATCAGGCACATTCAACAAACCTTCAAAATACTCATTCCATCTCCTTCTCACATCACCACTACTTGTTATCACCTCCCCATTTACGCCCTTCACTGAAGTTCCCATTTGCTCCCTTGTCTTACGCACCCTATTTACCTCCTTCCAGAACATCTTTTTATTCTCCCTAAAATTTACTGATAGTCTCTCACCCCAACTCTCATTTGCCCTTTTTTTCACCTCTTGCACCTTTCTCTTGACCTCCTGTCTCTTTCTTTTATACTTCTCCCACTCAATTGCATTTTTTCCCTGCAAAAATTGTCCAAATGCCTCTCTCTTCTCTTTCACTAATACTCTTACTTCTTCATCCCACCACTCACTACCCTTTCTAAACAGCCCACCTCCCACTCTTCTCATGCCACAAGCATCTTTTGCGCAATCCATCACTGATTCCCTAAATACATCCCATTCCTCCCCCACTCCCCTTACTTCCATTGTTCTCACCTTTTTCCATTCTGTACACAGTCTCTCCTGGTACTTCCCCACACAGGTCTCCTTCCCAAGCTCACTTACTCTCACCACCTTCTTCACCCCAACATTCACTCCTCTTTTCTGAAAACCCATACTAATCTTCACCTTAGCCTCCACAAGATAATGATCAGACATCCCTCCAGTTGCACCTCTCAGCACATTAACATCCAAAAGTCTCTCTTTCGCACGCCTGTCAATTAACACGTAATCCAATAACGCTCTCTGGCCATCTCTCCTACTTACATAAGTATACTTATGTATATCTCGCTTTTTAAACCAGGTATTCCCAATCATCAGTCCTTTTTCAGCACATAAATCTACAAGCTCTTCACCATTTCCATTTACAACACTGAACACCCCATGCATACCAATCATTCCCTCAACTGCCACATTACTCACCTTTGCATTCAAATCACCCATCACTATAACCCGGTCTCGTGCATCAAAACCGCTAACACACTCATTCAGCTGCTCCCAAAACACTTGCCTCTCATGATCTTTCTTCTCATGCCCAGGTGCATATGCACCAATAATCACCCACCTCTCTCCATCTTCCTAGACATGAACTTCAATTTTTTTCACAAAAAAATGAGCGAGTATCATCTGTTTGAACAACCAGCTAAAATTAGTTGCAGAAGCTGTGGAGAATAGAGGGCTTGCACCAAAGTATCATGCTATATCAGAAAATATCCTAACATTGTAAATTTTACTCCAATAATTCAACTTTCTGACTAAGTTAACATGTCCTTCCCCTAAATGGTATGAAATAATGTTTTAACATAACTCAGATTCTAACAATCAGTACTTCGCTGCGCCATAGTGGTAACCAGGACCTTCGAACCAGTCATACTATGAACAACTACCCAATACTTTAACTATCAACTGTTACATGTGCAACATAAGTATGCTTTCTTTTGTAATAAACACTGTCAGCAAACTATTCTAACGAATATCTATTTGCCACTGCTCACACTAAAAATCTTACCGACAAACACAAAGCACCAATAAATTGGTCACAGAACTGATAATTCAAAATTTAAACTCTTAGCAAAATAGAATTTTACAAACAGTAAACTGGTATCAAATACAAGAGAAAAATATGATGACCCTGTACCTGGTCATTAAGAATGCCTGGAAGTACAGACAGCCTGTCTGATACAATTTTCTTAATCTGGTCAGGAGATGAGATTGACAAAGAGGAATAAATAAGAGAGTGGTGGAGGTCCGTACTAAGCAAGTGTGCCAAGTGGAGGTCTGCAATCACAGATGCCAGCACAACACGGAGGCTCAACTCCTCCAGGGACTCTATATGGTGTCTCTTCCGTGGTGCCATCTGTAAAAGATTAATCTTTAAGAAAAAATTTACCTTACACTGCTTGGTGCCATTACTACCCATTAATTCAAATATACTTCATGTAAAAGTGAAAAAAAACATTGTTAAGTTAATGGTAGGCCATATTCCTTTAAAGTCTATTATATTGTTAGTGAAGACAACAGTTAAAGAGATAAACAATAGAATTCAAACAATAGCAGACCACTGGATCCTTTTGAGATATCTAAACTGATTAATTTAGTACCTAGGTTGGGTTCGATTGGGATAGATTAAGCTTGAGGAAAATAAAAGCAAACATTGAACAAAAGATCAAGATCCATCCTACGTAAATATGAAAAAGAAAAAACACTGCTATTCTGGAGGAATGCGTGGAATGGTGTATGTGAGGGAGGGATGTAAGGACAGGGATAAGTGGAGACTCTTTTGCTGTGGCTACCCCCTTGATGGGAGTTTTCAGAGAATACAGGCATAAGAGATACTGATAGAAAGACAGACAGAAATAAATAAACGATACAATTTTCATCAAATAGTTACTACCCCCTCAACACTTATAGTACGACCATAAGGAAATCAAAGAGAAAGCTGCATTAATAGTTTTGAAATATGGGCAATTCCATTTTGAAGTGGTAGTGTAGCATGGAAAGATATATGAGTGACAGAGTGTGATTTAGAACATTTTCATCATAAGGCTTTTAGGCAACACATTAGTGGGGAGGGGTAAGAAGCTCAAAGTTGGGTTTTCGTAAATATACATGAAAAACTTTAACAAAACCTGTGAAAAATTCACGTAACATCCCCTAGTAGCTAGGATTTATGTTATTTTCAAAGTTACAATTGTTATGGGCCTTTGTAGTGTAGTGGTTAGTGTTACTAGCCATGGTTTATGAAATGGCCCAGCTTGGATAAGTTCCTGGGCATGGATTTTGTGCTACATGTCAAAATAAACATAGTGAATGGGACAGATAATTGTCCAACATCTGAAGGGGTATGATAGGCTTGGCAAGAGATAATAATCAAAATAAAACATGTTAGAAATAACGAAGCTAAAAGTAAAAGCAAGCCTCCACCTAAAGTAGTATAATAAACATCATTTGGAAGAATTGATGAGGAAAGGAATCTGAAGTATGGATGACCAATAAAATTTAAGGCAAGAAAATTGGAAATACTTCAGAAGAGTTGTACTAAAGCAGAAAGCCCACATACAGTATACTTACATTAGTCAGGCTTTGGACATATTGCAGACAATGACATAGTCACAGCACACAAGATAAAAGTTATAAGTAACAACTTACTACAAACTCATGGATACACTGTTCTTGTCTATTTTTGGTGACTTTACGTTCATCACCCTCAACTCTAAACACACCTCCTTAAACATGGTTAGGCTAGGAGGGGATTTCGTTAATTGCATGCTATAATCGGTTAGGTATGGCTGGGAGTGCATCAGAATACCTACATGCTATTGTTGGGTTAGGTCTGAAAAGGCTATGAAGGCATACGATCAGCTTCGTGCTATATTTAGTTAAATACTCTTAGGCTGAGAGTGCAAATGGTTAGCTGCAGGCTATGTTAAGCAAGGCTATGAGTATTTTAGATGTACAATATGTTCAGTTGGGTTAAGAATTCATAGGTTTGGTTAGGTTGGGAGTGCATAAGGTTAACTGTTTGCAATGTTAAGTGTGCATTCTTTATGCAAACCATTACGAAGGAATGGTTGTAAAGTGGACAAGTGAGTGTTTAAAACTGCCTACACACATACCAAAAGCCTAAATAAACTATTTAATTCTAGCTTACTAACACCGACCCTACTTAACACAGCTGACACACCTCTTACGAAACAGTCATGTTTCCATTTAAAGAAACTGCACTCATAACTTCTTTCCTCGTAACTCACAGCTGTGATGTGGTCAACACAAGACGTAACAATCACGGTGATTTCTGTTAGATCTATACAGGTAAGATTAACTTTTTAGGTGAGGTAAAATAGGTTACACTGTCGATTGATATCCACATCCATACGTTTACATTACCATGCATTTCTCATTACCTCTTCAACATTCAGCTCAATAAGATTTAACTCATCATCACGTACAAAATATATACAAACTGCTGCGATTTTCATGCAAATATCTGTCTCGATCTAGGATTTTCCTTAGTTTCCCTAAGGAAACCGCTTACGCCAGTCACCTTACCTTGTCAAGTATGATGATTTCATCTCATTACTCAGTAACACCTCACTTACAGCTTATTAATCTAAGTTTTCTGCAAATCCAGGAAATCGTGAAGCCACATGAAGGTATAACATACCTTGTTATTATCACGTGTTGACGAAGTAATTGGCAGTTAAGCCATACCTTCCCTTCTCATGTCTCACTATTTACATTGAGGTACAACTGTTCGGATCTGTCAAGTCTAAGTGTATATTTTCTTTCATTTTTAGCTATAACTTCATATCTCAAGTAAATTTATCCAATAAATATTCATATTCCATTAAAACAAATATATATGAGTTCTTTTATTTACATGTTTATCAATGTATCACCCAATTACAGAAAATTTAAGTTAAAGTCTTCATTACATTTGCTTATTCGAACAGCCACAAAACAAACCATACTTGTATTATTAATTTTACATATACCGGACTTGTTAGTTTGTTGTGAATTTATATATATACTAGATATATACGTATTTGGAATATAGACGAAGTACGGCATACTGGAAAATCAATGTTAGAAATAAAACTGCCTCCGCCAAACCACAGAAATCTAACAAACTGGGGAAGAGTCGTACGGCTGTACCTTGTTAAACCTTGTTTGCTGTATTTCATAATCTATAATGTATATTCCACTTAGAGGAAATGATAGTACATCAGCTGAAGACTAGACAGGAACGAGGGCCTACAATGAAGAAACAGCAATTAACTCCTTTTACACAGGGTGAGTGGTCAAATTTTGTCAGTTATGTACGAAGAGAGTCATTTTGTTGCAGGGTAACTGGACTTTCGGAGGCTGGGACAAAGAAAGGACTGTAGCTGTCAGAGGATGGCCACTGAGGCATAGAAAGTAACAATCATAAGATCAGATATCTAAACAGAGATTACGAATTTATCTAATGACAGTACGCAAGGACAAATGGTGAACCCCCCCCCCCCCCCATATACTCTTTAAATAACAGAGCCAACAGACTCAGCAGAGATCAATTAGATATCGAAACCCATAGACTCAGCAGAGATTAATTCAAAATGGAGAGGACTATTAGTGTCTGCCAAAAGTTGAAAAAAAAAATGTGAAAGGGAACAATATCAAAAATGAGCTTTCATCTGAAATAGCGAATCAAATGGTCAGTGAAAAATATAAACAAAACCACACTCAACTACCAGTGGAAATTTAGATTATGAGGTAAAGTTTTGGTGATGTAATAGATAACATTATCTATTAACACGTATCAAGGTTTGTAAGGTAAGGCAATTATCTGCCAATAAACATAAAATGAAGTGATACTACAGAGTATAATGTTTTTAGAGGAATTTCCTTGTAGCTGCTCGGAAACGTTCACGACTATGTGTAATATTACTAAACACGTAAGAGAATGTCCCTGGTGTAAGGCTACATAGTTCCTGACTAAACATAAGCACTTCCTATCTCATTTTCTGCTCAAAAATGATACTCGAGTTGTCATGAAAATTTGATAGAGCAAAATGTTCGGGCTAGGATTTTGGTATCGGCAGAATGGAGAGTTGGTCAGACATAGGCTACTCAGGTGGAGGGAATTACGCAAATTAAGAAGTAATGCATTTAATGTTGGTATAGCGTAATAATCTTTTAAATGTTGAGTTTTAAGCATTTGACAGGGCGTAGCATAACTCTTTCTAAACATCCTTTCTGTTGCTTTTCAGCTTCCCTCTGTCCCCTAATGCATAGCTTCCTCCCCTGCGGGTTTATTGCGGTATATGATGGAGTGGCTTCCCCTCCTCATCAACACTGGTGGCCTTCAAGGTTTCTTTCTATCACCAACTATCTTCCTTCTCACTTCAACATTTAAACGTAATCGATCTTACACAGCAATTTCTTTTTCTTATACTGAACTCCGCAACATTTAAGTCGAACCTGTGCAACATCTCAGACTAGGATAGCAGATACTTGCATGAAATCAACAACTAAATGCATTTTCTATTATCTATATCTCGTTCTTACTGTGTCTTGTTTCCTGTTTTTTCAGTATCAAACACCTCGGTTCAACTTTGCAATAACATGAACAAGTTAGATGTAACTATATCCTCCACTCTATCCTGGAAACCCCACATAATCATCAGATCTGCTTCAGAGAAGCTGGGGGTATTAATGTACTGGTACCGTAAATATTTCTCTTGCGAGCATCTATTTTTCATATATATATATATATATATATATATATATATATATATATATATATATATATATATATATATATGGGTCTTATTCATCCCAGCTTGGAGGACTGTTCACATAACGAGTGGATCTCCATCCTCATCTTTACTTACCACAGAGAGCTCAAGATTTTTTTTCCCCGTTCATTTTCCCTACATTTCCCTTCACCTATCTCTGTCCAACGTAATGTTGCTTCTTTCTTACTTTACAGGTATTATTTCGGCCTCTTCTCTCATGATTTATTTGCATGCGTCGCCACCATCAAAGCTTGTTCACGTGTCTTGCGTCTAGCTGGTGTTTCCCTATTTTTTGTTTGGGGGCTAGCTACTCGATGATGGGCCGTTATGATAACCTCTTCCCTGGAACATTGCTTTTTTTCTCTATATAGCCTTGCTGTCAAAGTATCAGGTCTACAAGCACCTGAGGACCTCTGATTAATTTGCTCAGGCTTACTCTTAACCCTAATTCACTTCCATCAGAGACGGCCTTGATTGGGTCGTTTTGCCCATGTCATTTTGGTCATTATAATTGAGAAAAAAATAGAAGGAACAGAAGTCAGGAGGCAGTATGGTTGTGGGACTTCGATATCACCAAAGAATTTGTTTCTACGTCACATATCCGGCAGCTATAACATGAAAATGAAAGCAGTATCATTGTGTTAAGTATGTCATTGCTGCCAATGACCAGCTAGCTGGGAAGAGACATGGCGCACTAACATACCCAGATCCTTGCGACAGTCTTTGACTTTACTGCTTGCCTCACCTTGAGCTGCGCACAACGCCAAGCACAGAACTAGGCTTCCATGATGTCAGTATAATCATTTGCAATGCTCCTCAGATTGAAATTCTTACATATTTGAAAACTAAGAGCATTGCTTGCCATTAAGATGAAGATACATTTTAGAAACATCGTAAACATTAAACCCTCGATGTAAACAAAAGAGATGCGTGTTTCCACCATGGGCGGTAAACAACTTTCACTGTAGCTCCGCGGGTGCTGGCTATCGCGCCATCATGACAATTATTCGTGCAACAATTGTTTTTTGCGTCTTGTCGCTGATTCCGTGCGTTTACATTGAATGATTTTCCTGTACAACGTGGCTGTGAATTCTACACCAGTCAGACTTCGTTTTATTCTTTTTCAAGCAAAATATGTTTTCATCCCAAATCTTAATCTTTCCTTATCCTCCCATTTATAGAATACAACATAGTATATCGCGTATTATCTCTTTAGGATCAAGGGAAAGCCTTTGTTATAGTTTTATTTGAAGATTCATGTCGGAGGTAAAACAATCATTTCTGCCTCGGTCACATTGGAAACTTCTCTGAAAAGACTCATGATGAACGGCGATTGTCAGACAAGGGCCTGCGCCATGCTTGGATCAGGCAAATGTACAGACAGAAGTACAAGAGATGTCATGATGCATCTCTCATTTGTTTCCAGGAAATGTGTATACGACAAACACTCTAAGCTCAACAGTGACTGAAAAGAACGGGATTCCAGCGAGAGCCTGCAGTATTACCACCTTTGCTGGTTGACCACAAGGCTACAGTGTTACCACTACCGTTGTCCAACCATAATACTGCAGTATTTCCACCTAAGCTGGCCAACCACAAGGCTGCGGCGTTATCAACAGGTCAACTAAAAAAAAACTCGATTGATACTTCCTCCGCTGGCCAACCACATGCCCGAGGTATTACCACCTCAGCTGGCCAGCCATTACCCTGCAAAACTACCTATGGTGGCCAAACACCAGCCTGTAATATTACCACCTCCGTTGGACTGATATTGCAACTTCCAAAGGAATACAGGTCGCGACCGAAAAATCCGGTTAGCCTTCCTAAATGTGATTTGACGCTCATGCGTGGTATGATTTAAGACAAACCACGACATATGGATATTTCATTTGTTTTATCATTAATACGCCAAGAAAACCGGAAAATAAAAAAAAAATGTAGACAGTAGCGAGACGCAATGACTGGTTACCAATGAATGGCACTGGTGACATCTGACATATCTAAATCATAGCATTTAGCCTGTCACATAACCACATTCATCAGTTTGTAAATAGCGACAAGGGATCGACTTGCACATGGGCTATATATATATATATATATATATATATATATATATATATATATATATATATATATATATATATATATGTATATATATATATATATATATATATATATATATATATATATATATATATATATATATATATATATATATGCAATGAGAGCGTGTACGGTCTTGGGGTAATCGGGAACACCTGCAGATTTTCCAGTTTGTGATTATATCGACGTTGAAGGTCTTACTGAGCCAAACAAATGGTAAGCCATAATCTTAGATGACTACTAGCCAGATGTGGGTCAAACGAAAGTCCCTGTCGCTCGTTAACTAATTAGTTCGTGTTGCTCCTTCAACATGACGGTACGACCGTTGAGCATGACAGTACGTCATGCCGTCTGGGCTAAGGGTCATACAGTTGTGTTAATGGGTTACCTTTGTGACCTGGTTTTTCCTTCTTTTGCAAACTTGCATAGTTCATTTCTAGGAGTTAGTCATGGCGGCGGGTAATGAATACTTGCTTAAGTGGCGACATCTGGCAACACAAGTACATTGTTACTATAATGTTGACATATTTAGAATTTGTCATGGATTTGGTTCAAAGATTAAAACAATCCCTCAGCTTGATCTTGCACAAAGTTACACTTTATTTTTAATTCCGAGTGATCATTTTGCTAAATTCAACAGAATTCAACCTTCACCATTTAATAATCTGTTAAAAAACTTAATAGCGGATCAACTTGGTCTCTTCACACCCAAACATACGAATAACAGCCTTACTGTATTTGCTCCTTAGGGCGATATACGCTAGTAGAGGTCTTTCTTCAGCTGCTGTATGATCATATGCCAACGGGGGTCTTCGTGGTGCACACATTGAACACGTGAACACGTGCAGTCCTTCATGGAAAACTCTTCAGAGAGAGAGAGAGAGAGAGAGAATGTACCTAAACAGTGACACGCACGACGGTAGAGGAAATGATTTGATTGTGTTTGTTTTTGTCTTACAGTGCAGCGACCTCAACGCCATTTTTTCCGTGATACTTGAGTCTTTTTTCTTTGTTCTTTCGTCTGATTCGTAAAGCATTTCATCAAAAAAAGAACTTATCTGCAACTTACTGCCGAGATGGATTTTATCTAGGGTTATGGATATAGTTTGAAATAGTTCATATAGACTTTGAACACGACTGTACAGTCTTTGGACACTGATGCATTGACCTTTGACCTACCCTTTAAGGGTCAGGTTAAAGGCCAAACCATCAGACCTATGGGTCGTCTCGTCGTGGTTAAAGGGGTGAAGACCTTGTTGACACTTCCCGTTTTCTCATTCGTCAATATTTTCTTCCTCGGACGACAGTCATGCAGTTTAAACAGCATCATCAGCATACAACACCATCCCATACCATCCATGATCGTTCTGTACAACATGCCATGGTGTTCACCTTATAGCCCCATCGGTAACAGTCACGGGGATAAAGACTCGCCCCCGTAACAACCCATCCTCAATCCCTAAACACATTTTCTCAGACTTATGTCAAGAGACAACACATGTATATAGTTCTAGTATATTCTACACCAGTCCAGGAAGAACGGATGAACTTCAGTGGGGACACGAGCCCTTGTTTTAATTTTGTTCACAATTCTCAGAGAATCTGTGATGACCTTGAATCGTTTAAAAACAAATGTTTGGGGTTCACAGCTTGATATGTGTACTGCTTCACAGGTTTGGGATGTACAGCTTCACAGAGGTCTAGGATGTACAGCTTCAATAAGGTCTAGGGTATACAGCTTCAGTAATGCCCAGGGTGTACAGCTTCAATAAGATTTTGGATGCACAGACGCACGATCCTGACGGTAGAATAAACTAGTTCGTGCACGAGAAAATATTTACCCTCACTGCCACAGAATGTATGCATTCTCGCGTTTGATGATGGGGACCCGTGTTGAGGAAACCCCCCACCCCATAACTAGGGCTCGTCATCTCAATGAAAAATCTTTGAAAAAAAAGTTATATATATATATATATATATATATATATATATATATATATATATATATATATATATATCTTTTTTCTTTCTTTTTTGCTTTGTCGCTGTCTCCCGCGTTTGCTAGGTAGCGCAAGGAAACAGACGAAAGAAATGGCCCAACCCACCCCCATACACATGTATATACATACGCCCACACACGCAAATATACATACCTACACAGCTTTCCATGGTTTACCTCAGACGCTTCACATGCCCTGATTCAATCCACTGACAGCACGTCAACCCCGGTATACCACATCGATCCAATTCACTCTATTCCTTGCCCTCCTTTCACCCTCCTGCATGTTCAGGCCCCGATCACACAAAATCTTTTTCACTCCATCTTTCCACCTCCAATTTGGTCTCCCACTTCTCCTCGTTCCCTCCACCTCCGACACATACATCCTCTTGGTCAATCTTTCCTCACTCATTCTCTCCATGTGCCCAAACCATTTCAAAACACCCTCTTCTGCTCTCTCAACCACGCTCTTTTTATTTCCACACATCTCTCTTACCCTTACGTTACTTACTCGATCAAACCACCTCACAACACACATTGTCCTCAAACATCTCATTTCCAGCACATCCATCCTCCTGCGCACAACTCTATCCATAGCCCACGCCTCGCAACCATACAACATTGTTGGAACCACTATTCCTTCAAACATACCCATTTTTGCTTTCCGAGATAATGTTCTCGACTTCCACACATTCTTCAAGGCTCCCAGGATTTTCGCCCCCTCCCCCACCCTACGATCTACTTCCGCTTCCATGGTTCCATCCGCTGCCAGATCCACTCCCAGTTATCTAAAACACTTTACTTCCTCCAGTTTTTCTCCATTCAAACTTACCTCCCAATTGACTTGACCCTCAACCCTACTGTACCTAATTACCTTGCTCTTATTCACATTTACTCTAAATTTTCTTCTTTCACACACTTTACCAAACTCAGTCACCAGCTTCTGCAGTTTCTCACATGAATCAGCCACCAGTGCTGTATCATCAGCGAACAACAACTGACTCACTTCCCAAGCTCTCTCATCCCCAACAGACTTCATATTTGCCCCTCTTTCCAAAACTCTTGCATTTACCTCCCTAACAACCCCATCCATAAACAAATTAAACAACCATGGAGACGTCACACACCCCTGCCGCAAACCTACATTCACTGAGAACCAATCACTTTCCTGTCTTCCTACACCTTACATCCTCGATAAAAACTTTTCACTGCTTCTAACAACTTGCCTCCCACACCATATATTCTTAATACCTTCTACAGAGAATCTCTATCAACTCTATCATATGCCTTCTCCAGATCCATAAATGCTACATACAAATCCATTTGCTTTTCTAAGTATTTCTCACTTACATTCTTCAAAGCAAACACCTGATCCACACATCCTCTACCACTTCTGAAACCACACTGCTCTTCCCCAATCTGATGCTCTGTACATGCCTTCACCCTCTCAATCAATACCCTTCCATATAATTTACCAGGAATACTCAACAAACTTATACCTCTGTAATTTGAGCACTCACTCTTATCCCCTTTGCCTTTGTACAGTGGCACTATGCACGCATTCCGCCAATCCTCAGGCACCTCACCATGAGTCATACATACATTAAATAACCTTACCAACCAGTCAACAATACAGTCACCCCCTTTTTTAATAGATTCCACTGCAATACCATCCAAACCTGCTGCCTTGCCGGCTTTCATCTTCCGCAAAGCTTTTACTACCTCTTCTCTGTTTACCAAATCATTTATATATATATATATATATATATATATATATATATATATATATATATATATATATATATATATGTGGAAGGTATTAAGAATATATGGTGTGGGAGGCAAGTTGTTAGAAGCAGTGAAAAGTTTTTATCGAGGATGTAAGGCATGTGTACGTGTAGGAAGAGAGGAAAGTGATTGGTTCTCAGTGAATGTAGGTTTGCGGCAGGGGTGTGTGATGTCTCCATGGTTGTTTAATTTGTTTATGGATGGGGTTGTAAGGGAGGTAAATGCAAGAGTCCTGGAAAGAGGGGCAAGTATGAAGTCTGTTGGGGATGAGAGAGCTTGGGAAGTGAGTCAGTTGTTGTTCGCTGATGATACAGCGCTGGTGGCTGATTCATGTGAGAAACTGCAGAAGCTGGTGACTGAGTTTGGTAAAGTGTGTGGAAGAAGAAAGTTGAGAGTAAATGTGAATAAGAGCAAGGTTATTAGGTACAGTAGGGGTGAGGGTCAAGTCAATTGGGAGGTGAGTTTGAATGGAGAAAAACTGGAGGAAGTGAAGTGTTTTAGATATCTGGGAGTGGATCTGTCAGCGGATGGAACCATGGAAGCGGAAGTGGATCATAGGGTGGGGGAGGGGGCGAAAATTTTGGGAGCCTTGAAAAATGTGTGGAAGTCGAGAACATTATCTCGGAAAGCAAAAATGGGTATGTTTGAGGGAATAGTGGTTCCAACAATGTTGTATGGTTGCGAGGCGTGGGCTATGGATAGAGATGTGCGCAGGAGGATGGATGTGCTGGAAATGAGATGTTTGAGGACAATGTGTGGTGTGAGGTGGTTTGATCGAGTAAGTAACGTAAGGGTAAGAGAGATGTGTGGAAATAAAAAGAGCGTGGTTGAGAGAGCAGAAGAGGGTGTTTTGAAATGGTTTGGGCACATGGAGAGAATGAGTGAGGAGAGATTAACCAAGAGGATATATGTGTCGGAGGTGGAGGGAACGAGGAGAAGAGGGAGACCAAATTGGAGGTGGAAAGATGGAGTGAAAAAGATTTTGTGTGATCGGGGCCTGAACATGCAGGAGGGTGAAAGGAGGGCAAGAAATAGAGTGAATTGGAGTCATGTGGTATACAGGGGTTGACGTGCTGTCAGTGGATTGAAGCAAGGCGTGTGAAGCGTCTGGGGTAAACCATGGAAAGCTGTGTAGGTATGTATATTTGCGTGTGTGGACGTGTGTATGTACATGTGTATGGGGGGGGGGGTTGGGCCATTTCTTTCGTCTGTTTCCTTGCGCTACCTCGCAAACGCGGGAGACAGCGACAAAGTATAAAAAAAAAAAAAATATATATATATATATATATATATATATATATATATATATATATATATATATATATATATATATATATATATATATAAATATATTTATATATATATATATATATATATATATATATATATATATATATATATATATATATATATATATATATATATATATTTTAAACTATTCGCCATTTCCCGCGTTAGCGAGGTAGCGTTAAGAACAGAGGACTGGGCCTTTTTTGGAATATCCTCACCTGGCCCCCTCTGTTCCTTCTTTTGGAAAAATTGAAAAAAAGAAACGAGAGGGGAGGATTTCCAGCCCCCCGCTCCCTCCCCTTTTAGTCGCCTTCTACGACACGCAGGGAATGCGTGGGACGTATTCTTAATCCCCTATCCCCATATATATATATCTTTCTTTCATACTATTCGCCATCTCCCGCATTAGCGAGGTTGCGTTAAGAACAGAGGACTGGACCTTTGAGGGAATATCCTCACCTGGCCCCCTTCTCTGTCCCTTCTTTTGGAAAATTAAAAAAAAAAAAAAACGAGAGGGGAGGATTTCCAGCCCCCCGCTCCCTTCCCTTTTAGTCGCCTCTACGACACGCAGGGAATACTTGGGCAGTATTCTTTCTCCCCTATCCCCAGGGATAATATATATATATATATATATATATATATATATATATATATATATATATATATATATATATATATATATATATATATTATATATATATATATATATAGTTAAACTTTAGTAATCTGTCGGAGTATATTTGTTTATGAGGGTAAGTGCGATCCGATAGGTTCACTGGCATTAATATAATTAATAATTTCTTGAAATGTAACTATTATCTTTATTATATTTCTCATTTACGTAATTATTAACTGTCCCCCTTTTTTTCTTTTTGAGAGAGAGAGAGAGAGAGAGAGAGAGAGAGAGAGAGAGAGAGAGAGAGAGAGAGAGAGAGAGAGAAACGTCAAAACAATGACGCCTTCTACCACATGCCGTTTTCTATCTCCGGAGGCTCCAGGAGACATCAATGTTACGGCAAATGTTCAGATAATGATCCAAATATCGCAAGAAATAAGATAATTTTCTGCCATCCTTTTTGTTAAATTTCCCTCTTTATTATTGTAGATATAAGCAATTAGGGATACTAATAATTTATATGGTTCGTTTATCTTGTGTGATGTGAATAATGATGAAATTGCCAATTCTCTGTATTCTTGTAGACCAGGGTTTAAAGTAAGATGTTAATCAGATGTAGACCAGGGTGTACATCAGGTTTAAATTAGGATGTATAATAGGTTTTAGACCAGGGTGTACATCAGGTTTAAATCAGGGTGTACATCAGGTTTAAATCAGGGTGTACAACAAGTCGTAGACCAGGGTGTACATCAGATTTAAACCAGTAAGCTGCAGACTTGGATGTGCGCCAGGTTTAAACCAGGGCGTTGACCAGGGTGTACATCAGAGTTTACACCATGATGTAGACCAAGGTGTGCTCTAGATTTAAACCAGGACGTAGACCAGGGTGTAAGCGAGGGTGCGCACCAGGGCTTACATCAGGATGTACCCTAGGTTTAAATCAGGGTGTACAGCAGGGTGTAGACTAGGGTGTACAACAGGGTGTACACTAAGCTTTACACCAGGACGTAGACCAGGATGTACACCAGGGTGTACACCATCATATAGACAAAGATGTGCATCAAGACGTACACAAGGTTGTAGACTAGGATATACAGCAGGATGTGAACTAAGATGTATAGTAAGAAGTAGACCAGTGTGTAGACCAAGCTGTATATTATTCCCATACACTAGTGTTTAAAATGCGATCGAGAAATGGTTAACTACAGCACCAGCATATCCCCAGTACACAAGCCTGATGCAGCAGAGAAGTAACTTGCCCAAAACCACGTTACATAACCCCTCAGCCAACGCCCAGGTTAACCCTTCGTCCTTGATAATTTGCGATGGACCGCGTGGCCCTCACGTTGGTCGGTCCGACCACTGTCGGTACCTCAATTAACACCGTCAAACGGAATCATGTATAATAAAAACGGGCAAAACGTTCTTTATCAGAGCGCTTTTAAACATTATACATAAAAATCACGGCGAGGCAAATGCTGCAATAGTATCATTTAACAGAAATTAGATCGATATAAGAATGGTACGTATTCACAGGTGTCTACGTGGTGTAGGTACTCAGCGCACATACGCATGACGCTAACTCATCGCTGGCCAGGATGTGCGCCAGGATCTAGACTTCTCTGTTATGTTTACTATTATTCGACTGTGGTCAACAACTTCCCTGAGCTTTATGTTGGAGGGAGCTGAAGCAAGGTGTGAGGGATGTACCAGGTAGAGACATCGCGGAAAAGTTGCCACGGTGACGACATCAGTAAGTTTACGAAGAAATGATAATAGAAAAAAAAAAAGAAACTTATGGCGATAGTGAAAGGTGACCAGACAGGCCGAGCTCGGGGGTTTCCCGCCGCCAAACACCCCAGAACTCAGCGTTCACGACTTTTTTAATTTCTCTCGTCCATGATGTATATATATATATATATATATATATATATATATATATATATATATATATATATATATATATATATGTATATATATATATATATATATATATATATATATATATATATATATATATATATATATATATATATATATATATATGGAGAGGGGGATATTTGTCAAAATGTGATGCGTAGAAAAAACAAACATGGTTGGCAAGTATTAAGAACACATTTCCTTTTTTAAGTTGTTTATCAGTATATGACGACGAGTAGCCTCACCAGGATGCAGTGTTCCATATTCATTTTATGTATATTTAAGTTTATGTTTGTAAACTGTCTCAACTTATCAGTTTGAGCTTTAGATGAACATTTTGACGTAAACTGAACATTTACATCATTATCAGCCTATTATCACTCGCTGTAAAAGTTCTCACTATCCTACCGTTTATTTCTTGACCTAACCATGCAGAGTAGTGACAAAAATATCGGCGAAATCTATGCACTTGAGCCTATAACTATCCTTTTCCTTGACCAACTTTTTTTCCAGTCTGCCTCAGTGCCCTCGTGTTAATTCAAGTCTGTTAGTGCCAGCTTTCTCTGCTCGAGTCCTTGTTCTGTTGCTTAGTTGATTCTCATGCTGCCTCTAATTTGGCATATTTTGATTTTTCACGTGATTTTGTTGACCCATGTATTTTTGTTGGAACAGATCTAATACTTAGTAACGTGTTTTTGTCGGTTTTCTAAAAATGACTGCTGTTGTTTTCTTTTGGTTCGTTGTATTGTTTGACTAGGTCCATAAGTACAGAATAACGATTCACTTTCCAAACATTTAACTTAGGATTTGTTGTAGGTTAAACTTGAGAAAGCTGTGATTCGAATGAAATAAAAAGAGTAAGACTTCACGGATGTGGTTGTGAGCGAAATGGTAAACAGTAAAAGGAATATTGCAGCTGATTGGATATGGAAAGTCGTTACACAAATGCCACATCGTAACATAGCACACAAGCGAAATCACAGGAAGGAGACAAAGACCGTTCCATCGTTCCGCCGTATGGAGGGTTAACATTGCTCCATCGTTCCCAATACAGATGTGAACATTGTGCCGTAGTTCCACCGTTAAGAGGTAAACATTGTTTGATCGTTCTGGCTCACAAAGGTAAACAATTTTCAATAATTGCTTTATACAGATGTAAACAATGTCCCATCGTTGCTCTGTACAATTGTAAATAATGTTCCCTTGTTCCGCTCTCCATAGATGATGGATGACTGTTCCATCGCTCCTCTGTTCAAAAGAACAGCAAGCAAACATGAAAGCAAGCAGTGCAAAACAATGTATCGGCAGGAAGGAACAGAAATCCTGCTGAAGGTGAGAATGAAGGTCAAGTCAAGCAAGAAGAAAATGGTTTGTAAGGAACAAACCTTTGTCCCTCGTGAGGTCATGGACGACGTTTTCCATGCGTGGTGTGAGGCAGCAGCAGTCATGGCCTTTGGGATAGACACCGGTAAACATAGAGGTAACCTTGGCAATGTTTTTCATATGTGACACAGATGACTATTTTGAAACCCCTAGACCACGACTGTACGACTCTGAATCAAAGGTCAGGCTGCCGGTAAATCCAAGGGTCGTAATTTCGCATTTTCGTGCTCCTTGTGCTCAAAGGTCGTACCATCATACTCAAGGGTGGTTTGTCGTCTTGTAGGGTCGTCCTAGCTTGCTCAAAGAGTTTATGACTATGCCACACCCTTATTAACTCTGGTGTAGGAATAAACTGCATAGTGAGTGCATGGTTATCTTACGATTCGGTGAAGGGAAATCGTCGTGACCTGACCTGGTTATCTAATAACTTTGTGAAGTGGTCGTATGTGAGTTGTGTGCCTAACAATTTTATGTAGGATCGTACGTGGGTAGGGTATCCGACGATTTTACGGAAGGTCGGAAAGGAGTTGGGTATGTAACGACTCTATTCTAGTCGTACATGGACTGGGGGTACCAACGACTTTACGAAGGGGTGTCGTAAGCGTCGCAGCTGGTCAGCCAATGACGTCATTTTCTAAAACTGCAAATCACAGAGAATGCTGCTTGAAGTTAGAATGTGTTCTGGCCTATGGTTCAGCGTGGGTTCGATGGCGAAGACGTCGAGGATAAAGATATCGGAGGGTAAGATATTAAGATAGTGCTATGGTAGTGAAAGTAAGATAGTAAAGAAGTCGTGGGCAAGTTTAGATTTCGAAAACCCGCGTTTCATAAAGGGAATCTGAATTTTGAAACTTACGAAGTTATGGAGAACCATTTTGTAATTAGATAACTCTGGTTAATGACTGTAATTAAATTAGGTATGTAGAGGCAGCTAACATGGATACCTCAACCTAAATATACATATATATTTTTAAATCAGATATGTTTCCACTTTCCATGCGAAGAAAAATGGGGAGAGAGAAAATCTAGCGGCGTATGGCAAGTTGTTTGTTATGAGTTACGAGATGAGTGACGTCAGGACGTGGGTGAAGAAGTGGGGTTGGGTTGCTGGTCAGCGGCACTCAGCCAGTTGGTGTCGTAATGGAGACCCACGCAGATGGTGAGGCCTTGATGGACGCCTGGCGGCAAACTGTGGATAGAGTACTGATGTCTGCATCGAATGCTGCGTGAGGGAGCGCACGGGTGAACCACAGCCGATGATTAGCGGGGGAAGATGGCTGAAGCTTTGAAGGATGGCAGACGATGCCTGGGGGAATGGCCAGAGGCCAGGCGTAGTGAGAGATTTTTCTTTCCATTACTGGGACACTGGAACGGAGCGTAGCTCCGTAGGATATTAGACTGTGGACTGAAAAGAAAGTGGTTCAAAAGCAATGGATTTGGAGAAAGTGTGATAATTAGGTGGTCGAGAAGAGGCGAGTTATGGTCCTGGAGACTATTGGCATCAACGGAAAGGTTGAAGATGGCGCGGTAGATCCCTACACAGTGGTGAACCACAGCAGGACTGGAGGCCAGCAGCTGAGGGAGGTCAGTTAGGGACCATGATTTGGGGAGGAGGGAGGGAGGAAGTGCGTGCCACCATCATGGGTGAAGACGAGTAAGGTGACGGGTGATAAGTGAGGGTGAACACTTTTTCCCCCACACAGGACACTTCGACGAATGGCATTCCATTTTTTCATGATATACTGCAATGAACGAATGCTTGTGAAACTGGAAGTTTCTCGTAGCTGGAGAGATCCAAGGCAAAAGATGTTTTCTTTTAAGAGGAACTGTTTTTTTTTTTCTCGAAGATGTTCCAAGATTACGATTCCCGTCGTACGTGTCGATTATATATGCATAAAACTCTACTTTATACGCCGACTTCTTGGGATCCCAGAAAATGTTTGCATATATTGAAGACTAGCAATCCCATTTTATGTGAGCCTACATAATTAAAGTATTCGGTACCCCGAAAGATACTTTGTACTCCCCGATGAAATGTCTCTTAGAGTTCCTGCTGCTGTAGTGTCATAAAACCCAGCAAACTAAAATGTAGATGACGAACACATGTTTGTGGCCGTCTGGTTAGTTATTTGGGTTTAGATCAGTTTGACTCAGGGTCATGTGGATCGTCGTCGTCATCAGAATCACCAGTCAAAACGAAAATGAAGATCGACACTTTCTCGAGTGTTCGGAATGATTCTTAGACCATAAACATTCGTACAGCCTCTATGGCCTTGAACAGCCATTTTTATATGAAAGAATTTAGTCGAGTGTCAACAGAGAGTGAATGTGGTTCAGAACAGAGCCTAGAAATTGTGAATTCTTAACCATAAAGTTACGAGCCGTGCGTCACAATGATAGGATTGCCATGCACAACATGTGGTGAAAACAACGTCACATTGTCATGCACTGTGGGTCTTTTATGACTCAGATCATTCACAGTCACTTCTCTTTACAGTCTCATATATGCTTCTTCTAACCTTGATGACCGCTGTAGAGAAATTACTCCGTAAATCGGTGTTGCTTGGAATATATTTTCGAAAAAAAATATTTTCCTACTTTATGTTGTCATGTTCGTCTCTAAGTCTACCTCGTATGCGGGTCGACCCTTGATTTTTGGCCAAGAAATCATTGAGTTGTGATATGCCTCGTGTATAGGTCGACCCAAGTTTTCGAGGTTAATGGAGCAACAAATTAGGTTAATAAAGCCCCACGCTCTACGCACACACTTCACCTGTTTGTCTCCACCAGTACCAGCTAAGCTTTGTGTCCACCCAGCTGTCAGATCTGAGTGAACAGGGCATAGGCTACTATGAATAAATAATAAATCTATGATTTCTTGGCCCAAAATCAAAGGTCTACCTATACACGAGGTAGATTTACAAGCGGTTTATCACTTGCCCGTAGTTTCCTTGGCGTCGACCGTTTAGTGACAGTATGAGAGCTTACTTAGAGGAAGGGATTAAGATCAACGTTAACACAAGGTTCATCTGCTGGTCACGTCAAGCAGCGGAGATCGCTGTGAAAGGATGGAGGCAGCTGGACAAGTGATCCAATCAGAGAGCGACACGACAAGCCATCCGGTCGGGTGACGATCACCTGCTGGGGAACACAATCCCGCCGAATGCTGGGATCAGTTTTTCTTGAGGAAGACCGATGAACGGTCGAAACATTGAGGTATGTCTTAGGTCTAATCCGTTTGTATCCATTCCATCCCTGTTTTCCATATATTTCATGATGTATATGAATATATTCCAAAATCCGAAACTCCTCTGGTACCGGCATTTTGGATAAGGGATACTCAGCCTGTACTACGACTACTACAAACAAGATAATGCAATATGATCTTCCGTACAGCTTCAGTCAGGCAAATTTAGGGCATGTCGCATCCACGCTTCCGAGTTTGGTAACCAATCAAGTCGTACCCTTACATAGCATATGACTAGCATACTTAATAAACGCTCTTATCATAGATATACCTTATGATACCTCCATTAGTCGAGACTAACCATGTATATAGTTAGTGGTACTTGATATAATTATGTAGCTGGACGATCTCCCACGATGGCATATTTCACAACACACCCAAGCACGCCCATACGTCCGGAGATAAACACACCTGACCTTTTCCAGGAACGGCATGCTACACAGCGGGCTGTCGTCGACAAGAACCCTCGCCAGGCTGGGAGACCTGGCCACATCTTTTCACACACACCTCCCACGAGCGTCAGTCTATCGGTGGCCGTGGAGGGTAGCAGACGTAAACGCTGCCGTTACAACACTGTGAGAGGTGCGGCCTTTGTGTTTCATTGTTCAGCTCCCTGCTGAAGTGTGTCATATGAAAGAAAAAAGACTGTTTGGCGTGCCTGGCTCTGTAATAATTGATAGCTTGGATGAAATGTGAATTCTGGTTATGTGTTCATTTTCAATGGTGCGCTGGAAATAGAAAGATTTTAAATGGGCCTTAGATACTCCGGAGGTGCTTTGTTGAATGTATTTGTATGTTTTCTATAACAGAATACTTTAGAGGTTATTGGTGGAAACAGGATTATTATGATACATGTAGAAAGGCATAGATTTATAACGGCTCCCCTTGAAAAGACGTGACGAGGCATCGGCTAAACCATCTTACCACATATGAGTGTAAACAAAGTTATATACAGAACCAAAATGTTGAGTTCCAAATTGATCACACACACACACACACACACACACACACACACACACACACTCATGGAAACATTAGATCACAAGCCTGACACGAATGGCAGCCATATATGTAATCACTGGGTCTAACTTACACAAGTTACAACTATTAAGTTTACAACTGACACAGTTTAACCACGCTAAGTTCATGGCATCACATCAAGATTCAACCCCAAACGTTTTTATGCGCTAAGTTTGGTTTGACTTCAACTAAGTCAAATATAACGTCAATTACCTTTGCTGAGAAAAACGTTGTGTTGGGGTTTGGGGGTGTGTTTAGTTTTCTGACGATTAGAATCAAGTATTTTTCCACAAGAAAGAAACGAATATTCTGACGGAAGTGTGTTGGCTCATAAATGGATGCCTTACATATTGTTTAGATCGCTTTAAAGTTGCCCTACCAACGTTTTCTTTTTTTTTTTTTTCTTAGGTTTGGTTTCAGTGTAAACAATAAAAGGTCTTAGAACTAAGTTTCTACGTCTATGTTGTTTACATTCATAAAACCACGAGCGTTGGCTAATGTGGGAGAGACTGAAAGAAATAAAACGATACCTGGGCCAAAGGAGTGGAACTTGACATCCACTGGTGATGATGGTCACAACGCAGCCGTACCGTTAACTCTATCGATACCCTTGTGGGTGGTAGGGGACATATAACCCTCTGGTCAGTGGTTGACTATTACAGACAGTTCAGGTGGGGGGGGGGGGAGAAATTGTATTGTAATTGGCAAAATGAATCTATGAAAAGGTCAACAAAGGTTGACTTGTAGAATGATCGTTTAATGAGTTTGTGTTCTCCACATTTCAACACGAGGAGTAAAGTTTTGTTTAGCTAGGTTATTGGAGGAAAAGTGTGTGGCCTTGTGGCCTTAATAGGCCTATTCTCAGTTTAAGGAGGGATGGAGGAGAATGTTTGTGTTGTTAATAAGCAGGTTATAAACACAAGGCCTACTGTACTTAATAGTCTTACTCGCAAGATGAGAATTGGCTTTTTGTTGTGGTGTTGTTGCTTACTGGCCTTCTTGCAACACAAGGAGTGGACTTGTATGTCTGTTGGGCTAACTGTAAGCGATGGGTGGGTTTGAGTTGCCAATAGGTCTTCTTTCACCACAAAGATGACAGGGCATATACGCGATGCCAGAACAGAGAGAGCACGCTACAATGATATGAACTGCGCCTTCACAAGAAGTTGAACAATCGGAGAATGTTGTAAAGGCGGATGGAAGTGGTGTGGGGTGTTTCTGGAGAATACATGAGGAGGTTGTCAGCTGTGGTGTGTGTGTGTGTGTGTGTTGTGTGTGTGTGTGTAGGGTTGCCGGCAAAGTGTGTCAGCCAAGACAGTGTTAGGAGGTCGGGATAAAGGTTCAAGGAATGATGATTGAAACGGGAGATGAATCCGGAGTGAAAAAGCTTAAGTATTCCACGCAGGGGTTTCAAATTCCGTTAGTGGTTTGGGTACGATAGGTAGTGAACATTTACATAAAGAGGTTCCGACGTGTGTGAGATTGCTATCGCTTTTTATGACAATGTATGGGTGGGAAATATGTGGTAAAGGTGGAAGATATATATATATATATATATATATATATATATATATATATATATATATATATATATATATATATATATATATATATATATATATATATATATGGTCTTTAAGGAACGCAAGCCTCAAGAGCACAAGGACAACATGAAGGAAAAGAGGATAATGATGGCGAGCGGTGGTAGACTGAAAAGCAGCAGGACCCGCAGGACATATCCAGGAAACGAGTCACCGAGGCCAAGGTCGTCAAGAGAGTCGTAGTACGTGTCGGGTGTGTCTGCGGTGGAGGTGGTCTGCTGCCAACGTAGGCCCAGCTGGGGGATTTACCCTTGTTCCCAGGGTAAAGTGCTTGGGATCAATCTAGGTACTGGGAGATTATTTTCCAGAACGTAAGATAATCCATTGAGCACGATGGTGCGACCCATGTATACGATAAACGTAAGATGATCCATTGAGCACGACGGTACGACCCATGTATACGATAAACGTAAGATAATCCATTGAGCACGATGGTGCGACCCATGTATACGATAAACGTAAGATGATCCATTGAGCACGATGGTACGACCCATGTATACGATAAACGTAAGATGATCCATTGAGCACGACGGTACGACCCATGTATACGATAAACGTAAGATGATCCATTGAGCACGACGGTACGACCCATGTATACGATAAACGTAAGATAATCCATTGAGCACGACGGTACGACCCATGTATACGATAAACGTAAGATAATCCATTGAGCACGATGGTACGACCCATGTATACGATAAACGTAAGATAATCCATTGAGCACGATGGTACGACCCATGTATACGATGACCTGACCCTGTCACCGTACGCAAGTATCGTTACGTCGTACTAGGATGGTTTGTGCGTATGTCCAGCTCTATCTGAGCTCTTGCTTCTGCGTGCACTCACTCTGTTAGGACGCTCGTTTGAGTGAAATCAGTTCACGTATCCTGTTATGTTCGAACGCTTCTCCTTGGGCGGGTTTGTTGTGGACAGTTGATGCGATTCCCTTATACTTCGCTTGAAAATCACAAACTACTTATCAGACTCGATCTACCAGCAGAGAATAAGGTTCCAGACACCGGGCTTTGAGTGGCAGCATGACCGGACGCCCAACAGAGGTCGTGCCGGACGCTCAGCGGAAGAAGGTACCGGGAGGCTTCGTCATAACGGTGTGTAGCTGGTTGTTATCGCGGGCAGTGGCCGCTCAGCTTTCTCCACCCTCAAGGTGTGAGTGTCTGCCATCTTCTGCAGGTGGTTCACAGCCGGCCGTCTGGTCCAGATGGTCCACTGCCGGTCGTCTGGTCTGGAGTTCACAGACAGCTATCTGGTCCAGTTGGTTCACAGACTGCCACAATACGCTTAAATTTAGCACTTCTCCGTTAATGTTAGATAGTATGGGCTTCATGCGCATATATATGTATCTTATTTTCAAACGTGTGGCTGTGGACACTGTAATGTGTATTTTACATGACACCATTCGGTAAAAAAGAGCGAACAATGCGACCGGGATAATCTTCCATAACTCAAAGCCTAACTTTTACTTATTTACATTGCTTGCTAACATATCTACACTTACTTAAGCAAGCCAATGTAGCGTACACCAACTCAGCCAATTTGTGGACGAAATTCTCGATTGCGCTTTGCAGAATAACCACCTTGTTAATATCCTCCATAACGTAATGTTGTCATCATTTCGTAACTTAATTACGCTTGTGTGTACTGCACGACCCAGATGTAAACCATGATTTCCACACACGGTCTTGGGGATATTGAAGGGATAGGTGGCTGCATTGCGTGTTAGTGGCAAGGTTAAACCTACCATCAGCGTTCCCACTCGCTATGTCACACAAGGACACGACACAAAATACGCACACAATAGCCATCGAACTATGTAAAATTTCTAGAGATGCAAGACACGCTACGTGAACTGGGCACTCATGAATTACCAGAAAAGACCATAGCTATTAACGACACGTGTTTATTTTGGTCAGTTAGATGGACAGGTGACTGATAGTGAACAATAGTGTGATAGTGAGTATGATGATGATGATCATGGTAGTGAGTGATAAGGAAAATGATGCTGATGATGAAATAGGTATATCGTAATTGTGATACATCCACTTTTGGCTATTTAGAGATCATAAATAACAAAGATGATTATTTTGCCATATGAAATATGGCACAAAGATCTTTTCGCTTATCCCGCATAAAAGCTTATGACAAATGTGTGTCAGAGATTACCAAGAACTGTAGTAATTTCCTCTAACTCGTATGTCAACCATTGTTAATGGAACTCGGCACATACATTTTGCACTAATTCCCATAAAGTTATTGAGGTATGGAGGAAAACACAGAGTTTGCTCGCAGATTATCATTCGCCCCATTTGGACACTGACTGGAATTGTCCTCAGGGCAACAGAGTTGCTGATTCTGCGCTTGCTCGTATTTTCATTTCCCTTGATCACTTGCTTGTGTAACAATCATTGGCTTGTTGGTCCTCTATTCTTTCATGGAACTGGGTTTCCCCATTTCCTGTTATCGAAGTTTCGTCATCACAGGTCTTTGTCATTTCCCCACCAGCTCCTGGGATTCCCAGCACCTTGTCTTGGCAACTTTGCCCACTCCTAGGGGTCTTGCCAATTCTTCGATACTAGGAAGATTTCTTATTAGTTCCTGTTTTCTCAGATCATTGGGTTTCGTGTTATTCACATGTTTGCCAGTAACTTGTGGTGGCCACTCATTTCATTTGAGTTTCCAGTCAATTTCAGTAGTTTTCCCCTGTTATTATGCAATCGTGTATGTTTCCAGCCAACTCACCGTACTCTGTTTTCATAAACGCATCACGTTCGTGGTTCGTGCCATCTGGTTCCCGCTATCATATGGGCAGGATGGCCTGGCTGGTTTCTACGTTCTTTCAGGTTACTGCGTGAGGCTCGGCTTGATCAACTGCCTCTCCCATTCTGCGATTCCAGTTTTTATTTTCAATTTTTTTTTTTTTGCAGTCACTTCTTTCTCTTTTTGACATTGCCTTGCATTTGAATTTTAGTGCATGGCAGTGGCTACGATTCTTTTGATACATCTCTCTCAAGTGCCCCGTGAAATGTAGAAGGCTGGCGAAACTATTCCCACTCGACCTTCATCGAATGTATATACATCTCGAGTCTCACACATGTGGTTGTTGATCTTAACGTTCCTCCTTCCTCCTCCTTTGGTGCCACAAAGACAGACCTCCCAAACAGAGCAGAATGCCTTTGAAAGTCTCGCATTTCAACGAATCGAACAGAGACGAGGCTGTTTCGTAGGTGTGATGAGTGAGATGCCAACGAGGGATAATTAACTGTTCCATGAACATTGTACCTTAACACCAGCTGTTCTTACCGGTCGAGGTGAATATATGGGAACTGCTAGTCCTAGCCAACCTCGACAGAGTAAGGAAAAAAAAAATAAAGTGTTAAAACCAATTGTGTCTGTAACATGAGACCGGGTTTGTGTGCGGGAATTTTGATAGATTCATCATCGCGAGCACAAGTGCATCAGCATAATATAACCACTTGTCGTTTCTCAGTTGCAGTTTAGAAGGTTAAAGTCAGATATTCGTGTAATGTAAATAATTACTGTCGTATATCTGATATGCTCTGGAGTGTCATAGCGTTGCTATGTGAAACGTGATTTGTTCCCGTGTGTGTGTGTGTGTGTGTGTGTCAGTGCTGCTGGCTGTGAAGACTTTCCTGTTTCTGTCGATGATAGCAGGAAGGTATATAAAGACCCAACTTAATAACCAGCGAGGGAAGGCCAACTGGAAAAGTGTCAAAGCCTTACACCGCGACTTCAAAAGCGGAAGAACCTCATCTACCAAGGGTGTGGCTCGAGGTCATGAGGACTGGTAAAGTATATGTGGAGTCTGACCCAAATTTTCCTTGTAAGCTGGCTTGGTGTGGGTGTATGTCTTGACCCCTTGGTTGGTGGCGCTCGGTGCTATATTAGATATATTTATTGATCAAGAGGAATAGTTTAAATGATTCCTATCAAATTGATCAAGAGGAATAGTTTAAATGATTCCTATCAAATTTGTCTTACCTAACCGTACGTTGTCTTCTGTGGCATTTTAAAGATAGGCGAGAAAGCTTCGAACATTTTCCAATGTTTTTGACGAACATGTGTTTTCATGAGGTGACCATGGCAGTATGACAACTGCATTCTTTGGCTGCCAACATCGACCTTGTGATGATTTATCGTATATATATATATATATATATATATATATATATATATATATATATATATATATATATATATTTATTTATTTATCATACTTTGTCGCTGTTCCCGCGTTAGCGAGGTAGTGTAAGGAAACAGACGAAAGAATGGCCCAACCCACCCACACACACATGCATACACATCCATGTCCACACACAGTACATATACACACCCATACATCTCAATGTATACATACACTTACACACACACAGACATATACATATATACACATGCACACAACTCACACCGTCCGCCCCTACTCACCCCCGTCGCCACCCCGCCACACACGAAACGACAACACCCCCCCCCCCCCTTATGTGCACGAGGAGCGCTAGGAAAAGACAACAAAGGCCACACCTGTTCACACTCAGTCCCCAGCTGTCATGCATAACGCACCGAAACCACAGCTCCCTTTCCACATCCAGGCCCCACAAAACCCTCCACGGCTCACCCCAGACGCTCCACACGCCCTGGTGCAATCCATCGACAGCACATCCACCCGGTACACCACATGGCTCCAACTCACCCCACTTCCCGAACGCCCCCCACCCCCTTGCATATCCAGGCCCCGACTACCCAAAACCCAAAAACACATATATGTGTGTGTGTGTGTGTGTGTGTGTGTGTGTGTGTGTGTGTGTGTGTGTGATATGGATGAAGGCAGCAAGTATGAATATGTACATGTGTATATATGTATATGTATGTATATGTTGAAATGTATAGTTATGTATATGTGCGTGTGTGGGCGTTTATGTATATGCATGTATATGTGGGTGGGTTGGGCCATTCTTTCGTCTGTTTCCTTGCGCTACTTCGCTGACGCGGGAGACGGCGACTTTGAGTATAAAATTATATATATATATATATATATATATAATTATATGGGAGGGTATTGATTGAGAGGGTGAAGGCATGTACAGAGCATCAGATTGGGGAAGAGCAGTGCGGTTTCAGAAGTGGTAGAGGATGTGTGGATCAGGTGTTTGCTTTGAAGAATGTATGTGAGAAATACTTAGAAAAGCAAATGGATTTGTATGTAGCATTTATGGATCTGGAGAAGGCATATGATAGAGTTGATAGAGATGCTCTGTGGAAGGTATTAAGAATATATGGTGTGGGAGGCAAGTTGTTAGAAGCAGTGAAAAGTTTTTATCGAGGATGTAAGGCATGTGTACGTGTAGGAAGAGAGGAAAGTGATTGGTTCTCAGTGAATGTAGGTTTGCGGCAGGGGTGTGTGATGTCTCCATGGTTGTTTAATTTGTTTATGGATGGGGTTGTAAGGGAGGTAAATGCAAGAGTTTTGGAAAGAGGGGCAAGTATGAAGTCTGTTGGGGATGAGAGAGCTTGGGAAGTGAGTCAGTTGTTGTTCGCTGATGATACAGCGCTGGTGGCTGATTCATGTGAGAAACTGCAGAAGCTGGTGACTGAGTTTGGTAAAGTGTGTGGAAGAAGAAAGTTGAGAGTAAATGTGAATAAGAGCAAGGTTATTAGGTACAGTAGGGGTGAGGGTCAAGTCAATTGGGAGGTGAGTTTGAATGGAGAAAAACTGGAGGAAGTGAAGTGTTTTAGATATCTGGGAGTGGATCTGTCAGCGGATGGAACCATGGAAGCGGAAGTGGATCATAGGGTGGGGGAGGGGGCGAAAATTTTGGGAGCCTTGAAAAATGTGTGGAAGTCGAGAACACTATCTCGGAAAGCAAAAATGGGTATGTTTGAGGGAATAGTGGTTCCAACAATGTTGTATGGTTGCGAGGCGTGGGCTATGGATAGAGATGTGCGCAGGAGGATGGATGTGCTGGAAATGAGATGTTTGAGGACAATGTGTGGTGTGAGGTGGTTTGATCGAGTAAGTAACGTAAGGGTAAGAGAGATGTGTGGAAATAAAAAGAGCGTGGTTGAGAGAGCAGAAGAGGGTGTTTTGAAATGGTTTGGGCACATGGAGAGAATGAGTGAGGAGAGATTGACCAAGAGGATATATGTGTCGGAGGTGGAGGGAACGAGGAGAAGAGGGAGGCCAAATTGGAGGTGGAAAGATGGAGTGAAAAAGATTTTGTGTGATCGGGGCCTGAACATGCAGGAGGGTGAAAGGAGGGCAAGAAATAGAGTGAATTGGAGTCATGTGGTATACAGGGGTTGACGTGCTGTCAGTGGAGTGAAGCAAGGCATGTGAAGCGTCTGGGGTAAACCATGGAAAGCTGTGTAGGTATGTATATTTGCGTGTGTGGACGTGTGTATGTACATGTGTATGGGGGGGGGGGGGGGGGGGGTTGGGCCATTTCTTTCGTCTGTTTCCTTGCGCTACCTCGCAAACGCGGGAGACAGCGAGAAAGTATAAAAAAAAAAAAAAAAAAAAATATATATATATATATATATATATATATATATATATATATATATTATCCCTGGGGATAGGGAGAAAGAATACTTCCCACGTATTCCCTGCGTGTCGTAGAAGGCGACTAAAAGGGGAGGGAGCGGGGGGCTGGAAATCCTCCCCCTCTTTTTTTTTTTTTTTAACTTTCCAAGAGAAGGAACAGAGAAGGGGGCCAGGTGAGGATATTCCCTCAGAGGCCCAGTCCTCTGTTCTTAACGCTACCTTGCTAATGCGGGAAATGGCGAATAGTTTGAAAGAAAGAATATATATATATATATATATATATATATATATATATATATATATATATATATATATATATATATATATATATATAATTCAACGTTGAATCGAGTGATGATAACCATAGAGAAGGCAATATAAACTATATTGATAATCTACATTTCTCGTCGACAATCAATATGTATGCGTCAACTGCCTTGAAAATGTGAAAATCGATGTCTAACTTGGTAGCTGACCAAGAAAGAAAAAACACTTTAATTTCTGTTTTGTAATTCTTAATATTGTTTAGAATTAATGAGCACACACACACAGCTCTTTCATTCGTTGATTTGCTCCAAGACACGTCGGTTGCCAGTGTTTGTTGGGAATTCCGCAATATCCTGTCTGTCAACTGATATTTGACAAAATTATACAAACAAAAATAACCTTGCGTTTGACTGTCTTGTGGAAGACTAAATTATTATTTATATTTTTATTATACTTTGTCGCTGTCTCCCGCGTTTGCGAGGTAGCGCAAGGAAACAGACGAAAGAAATGGCCCAACCCCCCCCATACACATGTATATACATACGTCCACACACGCAAATATACATACCTACACAGCTTTCCATGGCTTACCCCAGACGCTTCACATGCCCTGATTCAATCCACTGACAGCACGTCAACCCCGGTATACCACATCGCTCCAATTCACTCTATTCCTTGCCCTCCTTTCACCCTCCTGCATGTTCAGGCCCCGATCACACAAAATCTTTTTCACTCCATCCTTCCACCTCCAATTTGGTCTCCCTCTTCTCCTTGTTCCCTCCACCTCCGACACATATATAAGACTAAATATATTTACGAAAAACGTGCGCGACAGTTTTGTACATATGAAGCTCATCAATTAATCCGATATTCACGCTGACCTAGCACCTAGGAATATCTTCCCGTGCGAGTAAAGATATTTTGTTGGTTCAAGCTGGAACCAAGGTCATTGATGCGAGTGTTGGCTCGACCCTGCCTAGCAGGTCTTAGCACCGGATCCTTTGTTTAAACGAGTGTCCGTGATGTTTGTTCGCCCAAACATGTGTACAATTCCTGTAGAGTCTATGTTGAGATTCCGTTTTTTACAAGGTTGGGAACCAAACGATATTCGAATGATCAATTAGGAATATTATTGTATGTATATGTTTATATAGCCCTGGGGGTGTGGGAGAAAATACTGCCCACGTATTCCCTGCGTGTCGGAGGTGGCGATTAACCGGGGCGGGAGATGAGTGTTCGAGATCCTCCCTTCCTGTTTTACTTTACAAAGGAAGGAGCCAAGTGAGGAATTTTCCTTCTAAGGCTCTGACATCTGTTGTTCGCCCTACCTTGCTCACACGGGAAATGGCGAGGATGTACAGAGATTTATGTATTTATATGACCTTCACTGGCACAGGTGTTTGCTCATGATACCATTACTGGCTTAAGTTGGCTCTGTGGTGGAGGATTTTGGAATGTGCAATGTGATGAACTGCTTTACTCCAGACCAGTTCTGTTAAGGATAGAAAACTTAGGTTAAGCAGACGTATTGCTACACACCCAGATTAATTTTTTTACATTTCAGTTAAAGGTACAATTAGTGTTAAGGTACAGTTTAAGATATTCGGCCAGGCACAAATTTTCCTATTGTATAAAGCGGCATGGTTGTGTGTGTGTGTGTGTGTGTGTGTCGGGAGCTGGTGCCGGACCCTTAGCCTAGCTCTGACTGGTTCTCTCGTCTTGCCTGACTGGTCTGCAGCATCCGCAAGTTCCAGTCATTTGCTTTGATAAAATACGCCTCATAATCCAGCAGATTTTTGACGATTCTTCCGAGAGCGAATACCATGGCCGACTCAATTTACCTGAGATTAGGTAGATTTTCGCTGCTTTGGACTGCCGGACAGAGAGATGGGATCTCATGAGTCCTGTTGTTGAAATCTAGATATCTTCATCACCTTATTGTTTATTAAAGTCTCTCTGCTTCGCTGATCCATTGTAGTTCCCTCGGCTCTTTCTCGAAGATTTCACTAGTTTCATAGTTTGACTTAACTCTGTGGTTAAACGTGTTTCTCTTGCACGTGAAATTGCATTTTTTTTTCTTTTTCTGTTTCGAATTCTGCAGTTGAGTCAAAATACGTTCGCAACACATGCTTTTTGCATAGGTTAGGTTCATAAGCTTAGAAAAATACTAAGAGAATTTACAGGCTTGCGTTAAAATTCTCAGTAAGAAATATCAAAATTATGTATATATATATATATATATATATATATATTCCATGCAGTGGTGGTGAAGTGTTGGTATGGCATTGCGAAAGACAGATCGCTACCCGGATCGCTACCCTTCCACTACCACCTCCAGTTTTGGCTGCACATTCCGATCTCCTTAGAACTAGGCAACGTACGGCTTAAATTAGTGTTTACAAAATGTTCCAGTCACGTCCTAGCTTTGTCTCTTCGATGTATATCAACTGACTTGTATTTCTCTCTTGTGTCTCCCCTGATGGTGTAATTATGACACGAAAGTGCACTTGGGAACTTATCGCGTTCATTTTCCCCGTGGACTCGTAGGAATATCTTGATCACGCGCAAAATTGTGATCTTTTTTTTTTTTTTTTTTTTTTTTTTCCAAAACAAGGAACAGAGAAGGGGGCCAGGTGAGGATATTCCCTCCAAGGCCCAGTCCTCTGTTCTTAACGCTACCTCGCTAATGCGGGAAATGGCGAATAGTTTGAAAGAAAAAAGAAAATATATATATATATATATATATATATATATATATATATATATATATATATATATATATATATATATATATATATATATATATTCCTATGAGTCCACGGGGAAATGAAACACGATAAGTTCCCAAGTGCACTTTCGTGTAATTATCACATCATCAGGGGAGATGCAAGAAAGAAATATAACAGTGAGTTGATATTCAGCGAAAAGACGTAGTTAGGACTTTCATATATATAGAAAGTCTCCAGATAGTAACGCTATGATTAAAAGATCTGCAATAATATTTTCTTTTTTACCTGCCTGGCAATTAGTACTTTTGTTATCCTTCAAACAATCTGGAAAATTCTTTTGCTATGACGGTAGCGGTTAACATGAAGTGTCTGTGTGTGTGTGTGTTTGCGGTTGCAGCATGAAAATAGATCTTCAAGATAGTTCCGATGACGGAGACGTTGAAGGTTATGCACGATTATCCGTTATTCACAGGTGATATATATATATATATATATATATATATATATATATATATATATATATATATATATATATATATATATATATATATATATATATAGAGAGAGAGAGAGAGAGAGAGAGAGAGAGAGGTGCTACAAATTTAAGAGACTATGATAGAAGAGAACATTCAAGAGATGGGGCCCCACGAGTGAAAATAAGATCCCTCCTTGTACAGTTGTATTAATGGGTAATTATGATAACCAAGAGAATTATGACCATATGAAGTGAGTGTGTTCGTGTGTGCACACTCGTGGAGACTGCTTCAGGCAAGCTTTATTACTGTATATATGGCATGTGTGACGTGTTAAACTTAAAACATGGAAGATAAACTAATAAACTTTCTGTCTTCAGCGACTGTGCCATGCGCTTGCTCGTGCAGACTTTTGCATGCATGACCGCGCAGCGCAATTAAATTCCAATGTATATAATACCTGGTTAGCAATGAAACAGGCTCCAGGCAGTAATGTATTGTCTGGGGAAAGTGTGGGCAACCACTGACTTGCATTTATTTCCGACTACAATGCAGCTTCCACAAGAACTAAGATACGCTTGTAAATGTAAACGGACTTTTATAAGAGAGATTGTGAAAAATAATGTTATTTACAGTCGGGAAAAGGAAACTGGATGACTTAATATACAGCGTTTTGTTTACTTGCTATCAAACTCTACAGTGCTATATCCCCAGCCTTATGTATATACATGGGAAAGTTAGAGTAATATTGATATAAACTGGTATTTTAATTTTTTGTGGTGTATTACCCAGTGCAACGAGTCTGGCTGGGGATGTTATTTCGTAAAACGTAAGTTTTCGTGGTAATTATAGGAACGCAAAATTATCCACATTCATATATGAGTCACTGTTTAAACTTCCCATGAAATATATTTCCCCCAGAAGTAATAAGAAAACTGACTATGTCACCCCTTTCCAGAGCCAAGTTTTCTAAGATGGCGTCGGGTAGCGAGAAGCTGCGGTATCCACGAGGAATCTTTTTCATCTTGGCGGGCTACCTCCTCGAGCGCTTCGTCTACTACGGGCTCTTCGGCGGCGCCGTCCTCTACATGCAGCGGATGCTGGGCTTCACCGCCGCCTCCGCCAAGACCACTAAAGCCGTGATGGAAGGGCTTATATACCTCGCTCCCATAGCCGGGGCCGCCCTGGCAGATACCTACCTTGGCAAGGTGAGTGTAAAGGCTACGCTACCAGGGCAGGTGTAGGGCTACACTACCAGGGCAGGTGTAGGGCTCGCTACCAGGGCAGGTGTAGGGCTACACTACCAGGGCAGGTGTAGGGCTACACTACCAGGGCAGGTGTAGGGCTCGCTACCAGGGCAGGTGTAGGGCTACACTACCAGGGCAGGTGTAGGGCTACACTACCAGGGCAGGTGTAGGGCTACACTACCAGGGCAGGTGTAGGGCTACACTACCAGGGCAGGTGTAGGGCTACACTACCAGGGCAGGTGTAGGGCTACACTACCAGGGCAGGTGTATAAATGCCATGTGACAATACACTTTGCCTCTTGCAGACTCGGACGGTGTTCTTCATGTGTTGTGGGTACACTGTGGGTGCTGCCGTCTACATGCTGTCCTCCCTGACGCCCATCATGGCTACCGTCACGGCCGCCAAGTTCACCGGCATTTTAGGCCTCCTGGTCCTAGGCCTCTGCGCTGGGTTAATGAAAGCCGCGTATTCTTCGCTTGGAGCCGACCAGTTCAAGATTCCCGAACAGCGCCACCAACAGGAGAGGTGAGGAAGGTTACCAGAAGGAACTAGAAAACGATGAAGATGAACAAGTCAAAGAAATAAGTACCTAAATAGACATGGATTAAACTTTCAACATTTTTGTAGGCTTCCCAAGCCCCCATAGGTAGCAAGAGGGTTAGGATGTGGCGAAGAGGCGTGAGGAATGTACCAGGCTTTTGATGCCCTATTTCTGAAGGGATAGACTCGCTATCTTGAGTATAGATATACGAAGCCGCAAAACTAAGTCTCTTGAGCACGACCATATGACCTTTGAACACGATGGGACGACCCTTGGCTATGGCGTCCTGGCGTTTGAACCTGACAGTTAAGTATCAGGGTGACCTTTAAAGGTCGATGGTTGTACCGGTGAGAGCAAGGGTCGTACAGTCGTGTTGAAGACATGTTCAAGGGGGTAATGTTATTCTGCTACACCCTCTCCTGCTGCAGGTTCTTCTACGCCTTCTACTGGATGATCAACGCTGGGGCGTTCTTGGGCATGTTCATGACAGCGCAGCTCAGAAGCTCCGTCCAATGCTTCGGCGACGACTGCTACTTCCTCCCCTACATCATCCTGGTCGGGTCCATGGTCGTCTCCACTGTCATCTTTGCTGCCGGTGAGAGCGTCTTATAACCTCCTGCTGCAGGCATGCGTCTTGTAATAACCTCTTGGTCGGTTCTGGTAACCTTAGGTCATTTCTGGTAGCATCTGGTACTTGTGAAGACTAGGGATACCCATCTGGTTAGCCCTGTCTCTCTCTAGCTAACTTAATAGTCACGTTGAGCAGTTCTTGGTATATTCCAGGGGCCTGTAAGAACCTTCTGGTAGCCTATGATCAATTCTTGTCGACCGCATGTTTAATGAAGTCGTCTTTTCAGCTCGGGTAGACTTTCGTAATCTTTCAGATGTTTATCATATCCTAAAATCACTTCTGGGTGAAGCTGGGTTCCCTTTCTTCTCCCTTCGGTAACCCCCAGCGTCAAGTACTGTATTGAGGTGAGGGTCATTTCTATAAATGTAGATTGGTTTATAACTCCATTCATCATAACCCTTTATATTTTGTGACCTTTAGTATTTAAGAGCAAACGGAAAGAGGCTTTTTTTTTCCAGAGTCTAGGAATCCTTCCAGATTAATCGTACGATGCTGACTTGACTCCAGTGTTCTTAGGACATAAGGAACTGCAGAGGTGCGCTCTCACCCATACGAGGCAGCTCCTGTTTTCACACAGTCTGCGTTAGTCATATATTTTCCCAATTTAGGTTTAATTTCTTCGATGTTAACGTTCTTTTAGCTTGGCCAATCGTTCCATTCGTCTTCTACTAAGCCAGTTTCACCTGTTTCTTAACTGAACCTAATTTCTTGTCTAGACCAACCATCAAGGTCTTGGGAAGGTTGTTCACTCATACTGGTGTTCTGTGTTGATAGGTCGGTCACGGTACGTAGAGGCGCCCCCAGACGCCATGCTGATCAATTCCTTCCGCTGCATCTACCACGCCATTCGAAAGTCGTACCGATCCGACCGCAAGCCCGTGGACCACTGGCTAGACCGTGCGGACGATCAGTTCGACGCTCAGCTTCTGAAGGATGTGAAAGTGACATTGCGCGTCCTCTTGTTGTTCTGCACTTACCCGCTCTTCTGGGCGCTCTTCTACCAGACCTCAACTGGCATGATCTTCCAGGCTAAGCGTCTGGATGGCCTTGTCGGCAGCTACCGCATCCCTCCGGAGATGTCGTCGACCGTCAACCCATTCCTTATCCTGACGCTCATCCCGCTTTTCGACCTGGTGATCTACCCACTGTGCAACCACTTCGGCATCCTCAAGAAGACCACCACCCGGATGATCACGGGCATGTGCTTTGCTATGTGCGCCTTCGTGCTGTACGCTCTCCTCAACATGCAAGTGGAGCAGACGTTCATTCCAGCCAGCCATGCGCGCCTCCACGTCTACAACGCCCTCCCCTGCCAGGTCACCGTCCAGATCCCTAAGGTTACTGCAGAACAGGTGAAGGTGGAGAATGGAGGCCAGGTGGCTCTGTCCAGCTTCACCGTCACAGGTGAGGAGGTGGAGGTTCAGGTGACGGGCCCCTGCCTCACAGTGGACATGAGCAAGGTGAGGGTCTCCACACTGGGCGGTCATGAGACCACCTTCCTCATTACCCCAGAGGGGGCCTTTCTCCTACCACCCACACTCGAGTACATCAAAGATGAAGACGCAGAAGCCAAGGTGAGTTGCGATTGTCCCATCACAACCCGTTGTAGTTGGACAGATTTTGTTCTCTTACAATAACTCACGTCGCCTTGCCTTAAATGAGACAGGGTCAGCCTCACACAAGTTTCTTTGCTTCTTGTTAGAAAAGGATGGTATGATAGGGCAGGATATTCCACCCCACTTGATTGCCATTTACCCTAGAAAAGTAGTTTTCGAAATCATGAGAAAAAACTAAACTTTATCTATAGTCCCATTGTGTAAGGTTGTAAACAAAATAAGTGGCAGGTAATTAGTGTGTAGATGAATGTTGGAATAACTGGATGTTGAAGAGAGATTGTGACTCTCACTATTACTAGTAGACGATCACTTGGTGAAGTGCTAGACCTTGGGCCATATTAGATTATAATACACTGATGGCAGCTCTTATCTTTCGCTACAGGTGCGAGTTTTGGTGCCGGGTGGAGATGTGTCCAATGTGACACTCAAGTTCGATACCCTGGAGGAATACTTCGAAGTGGTCGAGGGCAAGACAGAGTTCAAGCGTCTGAGTCCTAAAGAGTACGTAGTGCTGGTGGCAGAGGACGAGTTAGGAGACGCCCCGATCTATCAAGATGGCGTGTACGACGTAGTCATCATCAACACAGACCTCTACCTCTTTCCCGTCACCCGTCCAGCTAACGTGCACATGCTCTGGCTCTTCCCACAGTACCTGTTCATCACCATCGGCGAGGTCCTCTTCTCGGTGTCTAGTATGGACTTTGCGTACTCCCAGGCGCCCATGGCCATGAAGTCCTTCCTGCAGGCAGCCAATCTCTTCACTATCACGGTCGGCCTCTGGCTCTTCGCCGGCCTTACCAGCCTCAACACGGTTATCGGAGCCTTCGACCACCGAGCCTCACACGAGGCCTTCCTTTACGCAGGGCTAATGGCTGCCAACATTATCATCTTCGTCCTGCTGCTACGAAAGTACTACAGTGATGTGCCGGCCACCGAGGAGGAGACGAAAGACACCAAGGCTGAGGAGGTAGAGCAGCAGAGCCAACAACAACAACAGCAGCAGCAGCAGCAGCCCTCCTCACACGACAACCCAGCCTTCGTCGACGACCACTCAGTGTAGACGGCTCGTAGACATCCCCTGCCTGGGGTTGTGGGCCAATCTTATGAACATCGTATATATTTGTGAATAACGACGATTCCACTGGTTCCAACACATGGCTCTCCAAATGCAAGGATGTCCTCCCAGGAGCTGGGTGGGCGTTGCATGTTAACCAGCGGTATTGTACATTGTGACGTGAGATTATTCTGATGTAGGTAACCACAAAGATTCCTCTCAGCATAGTAACTATCGTCCTGGCGTCTACGCCACAGGTAGATGAGTGGTTGACAGCCTTTCCTCACCTTTTGTGTTATACAGCAAATCGTCGCTTATTTTCCTATATATGTGATAATGTCGTTAGGGATCGCTGGTGTGAATATTGTGATGATTATTTATCCTTGATACATAATATTGTCATTTTGAATACATTTTATGTAATCCAGGACGCCTTTTACAGGGCTCCTACACTTTCAAGACTGCCTTAAACTTTCGTCATTCACTTACATGATACACTCAACGTTCTCAAAACATTACAGTGACTCAGGATTCTCATGCACTTGGGTGACATACTAAGCATTCCATGTTGAAAGTTGCAGCATTGTCTATAGGCCTTGACGAGCAGCACTTGATCTCTTCGGTGTACAGTAAGAGTGTAACCTATGACCTGACCTCATCGAGATGTGTATTTACCAATACAGAAGATACAATTTTGCGCGTGATCAAGATATTCCTATGAGTCCACGTGTTTCATTTTCCCCGTGGACTCATAGGAATATGTATATATATATATATATATATATATATATATATATATATATATATATATATAATTGTTATACGCCACTTTAATAAAGGTTTTTACTATAAACAATGTTTGATTGAATTTACCAAAAAGGGGAGAGACATTAGCTGGGGTGTCTTTTGTTTTCCAAACTATACAAACACTATCAGATCTGCAGCTATTATTTTAATACTGATATTTCTGTTAATGAATAGACTGGCACAAACCTTTTTTTGTCGTTCGTTGAATCAATTTCACGAAATGCAACAGATGAGAATTCGAACGACGGTTGAATGAGGGGTATATGTACATACTTTCTAGATATATTGCTCACAGCGGGCTAAGGTTGGCCTATTCCACAAAATGCTGGGTGAATAGTGACTATTTTAACCTCCCTAGGCAGCCGAACTCGCTCTAAGGGCCTGACTCCAGCCCGTAGTGTACATATACTCTTGGTTAGGTTGAACATGCCACCATAAACACGACTCGTATACATTGATCGTCTGGTCGTGCTCAAACAGTTGCTATACACATCAGTCCTCGGGTTTATGGATGACGTAGATGTAAAGCATTGCATGACCATTCAACATGCACCAGAGACATACACGCCATACATGATTTTTCTTTTCTTGTATTTTGAAAGGTTTTTGAAGTCAAATATATACAAGATAAACATTGAGAAAAAATGAGATACAAAAGTAAATGCCATTCTTATCATCGCACTTTACTCTTTATCATTAACTTATGCTCGATGATATAAAGATGAACACTGAGACAAACATATAATTATTATAAGACACATTAAAAGTTATGCATGAGTGTGGAGAATGGAAGCATTCTATATTAGAACAGTTACCGTCAAATCTTCCATTTTCTCTCTCTCTCTTGTATTTCTAGAGGGCAGCACTATAGCCATTATACACTCTAATACAAGAATCTGTTCAGAGTTTCACTCCTTTTTAAATTTTGACGTAGTTGCTCACCTGGAGTAACAATTCTAGAATGTGTGTGGAGGTAAACAAACGTTGTTCCCTGTTGGCAGCCGTCGGCTGTGGTGAACGACTTTAATTATGACCGCAAGTGTAGAGCTCAGCTCTTACAGGGACCAGCACTTTAAGGTTAGTAGAGATAACCTTAGTGTACCAGAATAGCCGGTTGAAAACTAATCATGTCTTTGGGCTCGGAGATGGGGTAGACAGCTTGAGGGGAAGTTGATGTTTGAGGAAAACATTTATTTTTCTGTCATGCTTTTCCGCTTTAAGGAAAGCTTTCACACTTAACACATGTATCATCGGTGGTGATTCATGCGATGTAACTTTTCTTATAATGATATCAACCAAACAACCTTGAATTTTTGAGGACCACAGTACAACATTTCGATGTTATAGCTCAGCATTTGAACTGACCCTTAAGGTTCAATTATAAACCAAATCGGGACCGTTCTTCTCTTGGTAATTTAATAGTTTATCTCCGTGTCCATATGAGCTTCTGATATTGAATGATTCTGTCCTACAGGACTAGTGAAGTGTTTAGTGAAGTCAGTAATAGTAGAATATGATATGGAGTTGTAACAAAGAGGTTATAGATCTTTTAACCGTCGGTTCTTTGTTTCATTCTTCTGGAATCGTTGCTTACAATAACAGTAATGGTATAATAGTGGGGATTTCACCACTAGTGATATTTTTTTGAAAGTAAAATATAACCTGATAGCAAGGAGAATTATGAATGAGAGAGAATATTTGGTGTAAAATGACGAAGTATGGTAAGATAGTTGAATAGGTAAAAGATAACTTGTCTTTTTGTAAGCTGCAGAGGCTATGTGGCACTTAGTAATGGCTGATTGCCCATGTTATTGGAGATGTCAGTTGTATAGCACTATGCATGATAGTGTATTATATCACTTAATAGTATTTTACCATACATGATGTGTGCGTTCAGAAGCCTACAAGACTGCAAGGAATGGATTGGTACGATTTCACCAACGTCCATCGACTAGCCTACAAACAAAAATGATTCCTATGGTTCAGCTTATTGATTTAATTACAAACCCAGAATCTGTAGAATCTGAACAAAGTGCCATGTGAATAGTTTTAGCAGCTGTCTGCAGGACATCCATTTGCAAAGGATCTTTTGTGAAGTATAAGTTTTGCAGGATATTGCTTTGGGAGGTTGTAGATTTCCTTCCTGTTCATGTTATTGTTGGTGCGGAAAGACTGAATTGAATAATGTGACAGTGATTAGCACAATTAATAATTTTCCATACATGTCAAGGAGCAGATTAGCACAATAAAAGGTCAAAATCTAATAAATTTGTAGACATCTGAACTCACGGTAGCAATTTATTTGACACATTACAATCAAGTCATACTTACATGATGCATGGCACCATCCATTGGTTTTGTGTGAGTACTTTAATGGACTGTACAAGCATTATTGTACCCTAAGCACCACACTAGCATTACAGAATCATTCATTATTCAAACCTGATATCTGTGTGATGCTATGTAGACATTTTCTCCTTATTTGAGTAATGTCAGTTTTAATTTTATAATCATTGACAAAAGTTAGGACACTAGCTAGTTGTTTTATATGTAGTAGAACTCTGTTCTGCTTACAGTGATCGGTTAAGAGAATGGTTAGGGGTAGATTTAATCACCCCACATATATGTTTGGGGTGATTAATCAGTTACCATCTCATTAAAATCTCATTAAAAAATACTGGGTGATTTTGTTTTGTAGTGTTGGTGTAGATGTAGGCTTTTGAAAATACATTACCAGTTGCAGAGGATGATGAATTGGATTATTACTTTTAATTGAATGGTAAGTGAGGGTTATTACGTCAAGGAAAATGTTGGGTTGATTAATGTAGATGTAGGAAAAAAATATTTAAAAATCAGCAGAGACAGATTGAAAAATTCAGCCTCCCAGTGTAGTTTAAATATTCTAATATTAGAATGATCATCAGTTGGTGATCACATGGAATGTTTGCATGTGGGGAGGTTGGGCATTGTTGTGAGTGTCTGCTTGATCTGTCACCTGTTTATTTATTGACATTCATTAGTAGTTACACAAAGGGCAGTCATGAAAGTGATTGGTATGTTTTGACTAGAATTTTTCATGTGACAATAAATGTCTGCTGCTAGAGTGGTTATATGAAGTTTTGGAAGGTTCTGCTTTTTTTTTTTGAGTGGTTCATGAACTTTAACATTAATTTTCCCTGTTAGTCATAACCCTTACTTTACCAATATCTAATATCAGAATAAAGTATATTGCTTTGAATCATATTCAGCTAGTCGTATTATATTTCCTGTAAAGCACTGCAAAACAAAATCACTCAACACCCAGAATGAGTTTCAAGCAAGGGTAAATAGATAAATCACCATTTGTGATTTTAGGAAAGAAACACAGTACCAACCTATGAAGTCAAACCTAATATACCTTAATTAATGTAGGTGGAATGGAGTTCTTTTGACATCCAGTTTTTTATGAGAATGGCAAAAAAGAAATTGTCCAAAGGTAATCAAATTTTGTTTTATTCCGCTAATGTCTGCTGGATATGCATCACTAAACATCATCTTCAGATGTATAAGAGTTTTTAGGTCCATTATTTACAACAAATACCGTAATCATCATGCTCAATTCTTCGGAGGCTGAAGGAACTATAAAAAGAATTTTCTTCCTACAGGGTTCCCGGGCAGACCAGGAGCGTCTTTTACGCTTAACTAGTACATTGTATGTTGGCAATCTTTCCTTTTACACCACTGAAGAGCAGCTCTATGAATTGTTTGGACGTGCAGGAGATGTTAAGCGTATTATTATGGGGCTTGACAAGTTTAAGAAGACTCCTTGTGGCTTCTGTTTTGTAGAGTATTTCACCAGGTTTGTAAATGTAATTAATGGTAACAGTTGAAACTAATATGCTGATTGTTTATTCAGTTGTAGGCCATTTAGTGTAGTTCATTACAAGGAACTCATGCAGTTGTTTCCAAAACCATCGTAAACATGTTTTACTGCTGTTGTATGCTTATTTTGTTTCTAGTAGTGCTTGTTATACTGTTTTTGCTGTCCACCAGAATTATCATCTCCCATTCATCGTTATCTTGAGAAATATTGGTTAGTGCTAGTCTTTGCTCATTCATCCATATTTTGTCTCTCTTCACTGGGAATGCCATAACCCACTCCTTACCCTTTAATTTCTAGTATCTGCATTTGCATTTGCTTTGTTTCTTTCAATAGCAGTTGATTTATGTGCCATACTATTTCACTTCTTTTTTAGTTCTTCTTTATAGTTGAATATTAGGGGTTGAAAGTGAGTGCTGGAACAGTAGAGATATGAGTCCATTAATTATACCTGGTAATTTAGGAGAGAGTGGTGATTGAGGGTACAGAACATCAGGTTGGGGAGAAGGAATGTGGCTTTAGAAGTGTTAGATGTTTGGATCTGATATTTCTCTGAAGAATTTGCATGAAATGCACCTATAGAAAGAGAGGGAATTGTATGTGGATTTTATGGATCAGGAGAAAGTACATGCTGGGTTAGTAGACGTGCCATATGAAAGATGTGAATATTTAGGAGGAATATGGAAAGGATGGTAGAATTTTCAATGAGAGATTTAGATATGTGTGTAAGTTGAAAGGGAAGAGGATGAGTGGTTCCATTTGAAAGTGGCTCTGCAACAAGGGTGTGTTATGTCACCATGGCTGTTAATTGAGAGTGATGAGGGACATAAATGTTTGTAGGAGAGAGAGTTTGGGGTGGGGTATGTAGGGGATTGGGGGGAATAGGAGTTGAGTCTGTTACTGTTTATGGATGATACATCCCTGGTGGTAGACTCAAGTGAGAAACTGAGGAAGTAGGTGTCTGCATTTGGGGTTTATGTCAATTAGGGTAAAGTAAAGAGGCTTATCAGGGGTGAGAGACATGTTGGTTTGAGTGTAGATGTGAATGGAGAGAACCCGGAGGAAGTTGAGTGTGTTAGAAACCTGGAGTGGACTTGGCAGCAGATGGAAGTGTGGGAGTTTTAAGTGAATCTTGGGATTGATCAGGGGAAGAAGGTCCTGTTTGGGCAGTGATGGAATTGAAAAAAAGGAATTATGCAATTGATATTATGCTATGCTGTAGGTATGTGTTTTAATGGATGGAAATGGCAAGGACCATTAATAGAAAAGATAGAAATGATGGGATGGATGTACTATTGCATTATAGTTTACATAACATGTTTCTTTTATTATTAGAGAGGACTCTGAGACGTGTATGCGCTACATCAATGGCACTCGGTTAGACGATCGTATAGTAAGAACAGACTGGGATGCTGGCTTCATTGAAGGACGACAGTATGGTAGAGGCAAGAGTGGCGGCCAGGTATGTTTCATATTACTACAGATTTTTTTTACATTTTTGTGTGAATTGTAGCTTAGAATTAGAAAATGTGCACATTTCCATATTAAACATATGTAACATCAAAGTTTAATTAGTTACCTAGTTTGTTATAAATCCACATATTTTTTTGGAATGGAATATAATTAAAGTGACTGCAGGTGGATGAGCCTTCCCTTCTTTCTGCATCAGCAGAGATGTCCCTCAAGGTTCTGTACTGCCCCTACACTTTTTCGCTTTTTTATCAGTAACTCTCCTCCACAACTAGCCAAGTGCACTCATACAGTTATGACTTAACACTGCATTCATCCACATCCTTCAGTTCTGATCCCTCTTCTCATTCTTTCTGTATCTCCTTTTGACAAGATTTACTTAGTAAACTCAGACTTGGAGTGGATATCTTGGTGGGATAAACAAAACCTAGTTAAGTTTAATACCTCCAAGACCCAGTTTCTACCCATCTCTGTATCAAAAACTCCTCACAACTGTCATCTCTCCTTTGACAGTTCTCAAATTCCACCTCTTAACTTAATGAACATATGTGCTATTACTGTAATATCCACTCTTTCTTGGAAACCCCACATTACGGAAATAGCTAGGTCTGCCTCTCAGAAACTGGGGTACTGTTTAAATTTTGAAATTTCTTTTCCTCTGAACAGTTGCTCTGTTTGTACAAAGGATTGATTTGTCATTGTATAGAATACTGCTCTTACATCTGGTGTGGTTCTAGCTCTGGATCCTTACTTGACAGATTTGAGTCAAAAGGGATTCATCTCATAAACTCTCTCAGGCTAACTTTGAAACTTGACCTAGTAGCCTTTTGCTACAATGATAGTTCTCTTTTTTGTTCACAAGAGCTGGCTTCTTGTGTACTCCCACCACTAGCTAAACCATGCGATACTCAGCAGGCTACTACATCGCATGATTACTGTGCATATGTTGGCAACTTAGGGAGTAGATCATTTTGATGACTGTTTCTTTGCCTACTCCTTGAAGTTTTGGAATTCTCTACCTTCTCTTGACCTTTCCAGTAACTATGACCTGCAAATTCTGAAAAACAAGTTTTTCACTTCCTCCAAAATTCGTTTATACTTCCCCTTATGTTTTTCTTCCATCATCCTTTCTGAATTTCAGTTAAAGCCCAGCCTTGATGTGGACTTTTGTGTGTGGTCCTCTGATGTAGAAAAGAATAATGGTGTAAAGTAGATTTTGGATGGGTTTTGGCATATAACCTCAAGCTTAGGGCATGATTATCTTTTGAATGCAGATTGACATTTAGGTTTGGTATGAATCATCAAGCTCTACTATCAGGACATTTAATGCACATAACAGCTGCATGGTAATTTTTTTGTTTGTATCTAATGCTTCTTCATTAAGACAGAAGTAATTGTGATTGAAAATAATTGATCAGTCTAATTTATGGTATATGATTTGATTGAAGTATTTGAAGATGTTGCAGGATGTTTTAAATGATTTATAGTTGTCATATTAGGTTATTGCAACTAGAAATTCTGTGTTGTATTTGAGCTGAATCATAAGTTAAATTAAGTAAGATGGGAGGATTTTCAGAAAATAAAGTTTGGTGTAGCGGTTAGCATTCCTGACTGTGACACATTCACAAGCCATCCAGGGTCGAGCTCATACATTTGAATCCTGGTTGCGGCAGTCAGTCCACAGTCAATCCAGCTATTCATCCGCCCCTAGGGGTTGGTTGATAAAATGGGTACCTGGCTCAGGCTAGGGTATATATATAGCATTAATGGGATGGCCTTGATTAGGGCCTCAGCTGTCTCATCTACCAGAAAAAAAAAAAGCCCCTCAATTGTCTACAATTGTGATATGTTTTGAGACAAAGTTGAGCTTCCTGTGAAATTGTACTCAAAACATCGTCATTTCGATTATTTCATTTCTGTTAACAGTAAGTTGAGATGTATTAATACTTGAAATGGAGTTTGATTAGGAAAAACATCAGTTGTGTGTATTCTCAACATCCTGATTCTATACCAATGTTAGCTTGGCAATCTTGATTTTTTTTTTTAGTGTTCCACCAGAAAACATTTGAATTTGTCCTTGTTTAGCTCTAAACAGGCAGACATTTGGGTTGAAGTCATTAGCATTTGCTCTCACAGATCTTTTTATTCTGAATCTTTTATATATGTACAGCTTGTTGTAATACCACTTATCTGTTTATCTGGACCTTCAGGATTGATAGTGGAACATTGCACTTATATCACAGTGCATTGTATCATAACTTTAATCTCAGTGCAGCCACTACAGTTCTTTGATGGCAAATTGATTATGCAAAAATTTCACTTAATGATTGAGAATTGCTTTACGTTCATGTTCACTGGAGTGATTGCCATGCTGAAAAAAAGAGTCTTCAGGAGACCATATTGCTCTAACCACAGGACATTCTTGGATATAGGTATGTATGTTGTTTAATTTGTTTATGGATGGGGTTGTTAGGGAGGTGGATGCAAGAGTTTTGGAGACAGGGGCAAGTATGCAGTCTGTTGTGGATGAGAGAGCTTTGGAAGTGAGTCAGTTGTTCGTTGATGATACAGCGCTGGTGGCTGATTCGGATAGGGAACTGCAGAAGCTGGTGACTGAGTTTGGTAAAGTGTGTGAAAGAAGAAAGCTGAGAGTAAATGTGAATAAGGGCAAGGTTATTAGGTACAGTAAGGTTGAGGGACAAGTCAGTTGGGAGGTAAGTTTCAATGGAGAAAAACTGGAAGAAGTGAAGTATTTTAGATATCTAGGAGTGAATTTGCCAGCGGATGGAACCATGGAAGCAGAAGTGAGTCACAGGGTGGGGGAGGGGGTGAAAGTTCTAGGAGCATTGAAAAATGTGGAAGGTGAGAACATTATCTTGGAAAGCAAAAATGGGTGTGTTTGAAGGAGTAGTGGTTCCAACAATGTTATATGGTTGCGAGGCGTGGGCTATAGATAGAGTTGTGCGGAGGAGGGTGGATGTGTTGGAAATGAGATGTTTGAGGACAATATGTGGTGTGAGGTGGTTTGATCAAGTAAGTAATGAAAGGGTAAAAGAGATGTGTGGTAATAAAAAGAGTGTGGTTGAGAGAGCAGAAGAGGGTGTTTTGAAATGGTTTGGTCACATGGAGAGAATGAGTGAGGAAAGATTGACAAAGAGGATATATGTGTCAGAGGTGGAGGGAACGAGGAGAAGTGGGAGACCAAATTGGAGGTGGAAAGAGGGAGTGAAAAAGATTTTGAGTGATCGGGGCCTGAACATGCAGGAGGGTGAAAGGCATGCAAGGAATAGAGTGAATTGGAACAATATGGTATGCTGGGGTCGACGTGCTGTCAGAGGATTGAATCAGGGCATTTGAAGCATCTGGGGTAAACCATAGAAAGTTTTGTGGGGCCTGGATGTGGAAAGGGAGCTGTAGTTTCAGTGCATTATACATGACAGCTAGAGAGTGAGTTTGAAAGAATGTGGCCTTCGCTATCTTTTCCTAGCACTACCTTGCGTGCATATATATATATATATCTTTGAACAGCTAGAAAGAGTATATCTGATTGTAGAAAGTACTGATTGTATATCATATAGAGAGGAAATATTTTGATTGTTTTATGCAGTATAGTATGTTTTTTCTTACAGGTTCGTGATGAGTACCGAACAGACTATGACAGTGGGCGAGGAGGTTATGGGAAGATTGTCCAACAAAAGATCCTACCTAAGATACCATAGAAGAATCATATTTTGAATCCCTTTAAGTGGAGGATGTACAAGGCAATAGGCAGAATGACTTATTTCTAGAAACAAAGTTGGCTAAACAAATTTGCATATCTGATGGAAAAATCTTCCTAGTATTGATATGGATCATATGACTTGCAGCATCAACACTTTTGGGCCACTGTATACATAATGTTGTACAGTACTCGTCATTTATTTTCCTTTTGTCTGTGACCTGTATGTCTACTCCTGTACATGAATTTGCTCAAACACAGATAATTTGAGAGAATGCATTTTAACTGGAATATTTGGGTGATAGTTCTTACTGTCAAGAAACAGGGGATGTAAATTCAACTCCTGATTATTTGCATATGATAGACTTGTATTACATTTTGTTTAATGTGATTTTTCCCATAATAACTGCAAAAGGGGATGAATGAATGACAGAAAGAGTACCAATTTGATAATTTACAATTTTGATAAGACATTATCATGGAACTCATATAATCCTACTTTTTGGTAATTTACAATTTTGATTAGGCATTATCACGGAACTCATATTTTGCTACTTAAGTGCTGAATAAAGCATAAATTATAGCATATGTGTATTATCTTTGAATACAAATTCAGCTTTTTCACCAACATGAAAAAGAAACGTAGTTTTTATGACAAAGACCATGTATTAAGAGATTTTACAATTGGAAAATGTGTCGGAATGGAAAAGAGTAAGGTGTAACTATCAAATAAAGAATGCAGTGTGTCATAGATCATTCTTTAAAGCATGACTGTCAAATGAAATGTGTAATATTGTCATAAATAATTCTGTCTTGACTAAATATGCCCTCATGACTAATTGTAAGTATCTTCATCTTCATAATTTATTATCTCAGTCCACCTTGATTGTCTTATGCACTGTCATATATTCAGTTTGTCATTTTCTGCTAAGTGAAAATTAGTTTACATTGGTAAGATGCTATTTTTAAAGTGGCTATGCAAAATCACTTTTCTACTTTATTATTAATGTTTTTTGTGGAATGTAATTGATCCATTTCCCCATCAATGTGTCATTAGATTTAATATATGAAGACATTTTATCATGAGAAGATTTGATATCCTTCAATTATTTTTTAAAATCATTATATCATTTTGAATAATAAAGCAAAGGTAAATCTGAGCAAAAGTAATGTACAGAGGTAATGTTAAGGAAATTGGTATGTATTAGAACGAACAGGAAATGAAGGCACTACAGTACAATGGTAGTGAGTTCATTCATTTCTTTCATACTTTACCATTTCTTGCTTCAACACTGTAGCACCAGGAACAGATGGAGCCACAGAGGAAAGTTTCTTGCGTGACTTTTTCCTATATTCCTTTTTTTCCGTACATATAAAGATTTCCCGCGTTAGCATGATAGCGTTAAGAACAGAGGCCTAAGCGTCAGAGGGAATATCCTCACTTGGCCCCCTTCTCTGTTCCTTCTTTTGGAAAATTAAAAATGGGATGGGAGGATTTCCAGAACCTCCTGCTCCCTCCCGATTTAGTCACCTTATACGTCACGCAGGGAATGCGTGGGAAGTATTCTTTGTCCCATATCCCTATTCCTTATTGTGGAAGGTAAACAAAACAGTAGGGGAGAATTTCCATCCCCTGCTCCTTGCCCTCATAGTTGCCTTTCACAATGTGCTGTAGGTTCATGGGTAGTATTCTTTCTCTTCTCTCCACAGGGAAAATGTTTGTAGTGATAGTGAAGGGAATTTACAGAAATAAAACTTGGCTCTGAAGTATGGGATGTTAAATTCAGTGTTACATATCTGTGTGGAAATTCAGATGTTTCATGTTCCTCATGTGGTAAATCATGGGAACTTTTATACGTAGATACTGCACTGCAGTAGAAAGTAAGGGCATTTAAGGGCTTGCCCTTCTTACTTTGATGGTTCTTTTCTTTGGCTTAATACTGTAACTGCATTCACAGAGCAGGAGCAGTGATGGGTTGCCATATATTCACAGGCTTTACTGTGTCCTTCAAACATTGCTGTTTTTTCCATTATTCTGTTATTTATTTCATTGCATCTTTTCAGGCAAATGATTACTGCATCACCTTTATTCTTTTTACATTTGCTTTTTCAGTGCAAGCAGATAGAGCCTGTTAGTACATCCAAAGTTAATCTAATATTGGAATTCTTAAAGTTCCATGAACTTTGTGCAGGTACCACCTTGCTGTGACAGTAGTAAATGGTATAGTTACATGATACAGATATATGATTTATTAAACCAGAAAACTTGTGTACATAATTAAATGAAATGTACAAATCTGTTGAATAATGAAAAAAATATTATGGTGGTTAAAAGGACATTTAGACCAATTTACAGTAGCTAGTGGAGGGTTAGAGTTTTACATGCATTTGGCTGTTCATGGGTAGCACGCAAATTCCTCCTTACCTCATATTGTTGAAATTTTAACAAATACTAACATTATTTGTTAGATATACATGTGTGGTACTATTATTTTAGCCTTATATAACTAAATTTCTCTTCCAGGAGTGAAGCTAATGATATAAAAGCCCAGACAAATTTCTTGAAAATGTTACTCTTAGGTTTGCTGAAGTATATAGTTTTTTAATCCACAACAAAGGTTGATATATTACAATCTTAAAGGGATTATTTGGATGATGTCATGATTGGGTCAGCCAAAGTTATGGATGGGGTTGGAAACAGCTTGTCAGGATTCTTAAGGAAGATGAAGAATGTTATTTTTGCCTAACTTGTCTATCCTCACGGGTTTGATTTTCTTTTCTTTCAAACTATTCGCCATTTCCCGCGTTAGCGAGGTAGCGTTAAGAACAGAGGACTGGGCCTTGGAGGGAATATCCTCACCTGGCCCCCTTCTCTGTTCCTTGTTTTGGAAAATTAAAAAAAAAACGAGAGGGGAAGATTTCCAGCCCCCCGCTCCCTCCCCTTTTAGTCGCCTTCTACGACACGCAGGGAATACGTGGGAAGTATTCTTTCTCCCCTATCCCCAGGGTTTGATTTTAAATAAGGAAAAAAGGATATACCTCGAACAGTTTTCATCGTAGGATTATGAAATATATCTTCAATACAGGATGAAAGTAAAATTCACTCCCATATAATTCTGCTTGTACTTTATGATGTAAAAACATGTTTTGCAAGTTCACTTTTAGAAACTAAGGTATTTTTTTTTGCCTTTAAACTTAAGTTGATGTGGTATGAAATATGATAAGCCATTATGGGTCACTTCTGTTATTTTGATATAATATCTTTTAATGTGAAATATCAGTTATTTCTTTCAATAACTGCTTGTAGGTTGCATTCACAAAGAATCAACTAAAAGATAAATGGTTTTTCCATTTAATAAAAGATATTCTGGTAATAGATATAATCTGTAAAGAAAGATATTAGAGCTTTTCCTCTGAAGCTATCATAGGTTATGGCTTGTAAGACATATCCAGAATCAAAATGATAAATTGCTGATGATGGTGTAAAATGTATTTGTATTAACTATCTTAGGGACAATTTTGAGCCATTAAGTTCTTGACAAGCAGCATTCATTTTTTCTTTTTTTAAGAAAGTTGCAAGATGAAATACACAACAGTATTTATACACAGTGTTGTAATTAACATGCACTGAATGAAAATTTAGCTCGTTTTGGACATCAGTATAAGCCTTTAGATTCATAAAAGACCTATGTATGTGCTTAATCTCTAGATGATATTAAGAAGAAAAGAAATCAGCGCAATCATGACTACAAGTTCAAGAGATAAAGGAGAAAAAGTAGTAGAATGCATAGAGTTTGAACAGTATTGGTAACTGACAGTAGAGTAATTGGAGTATTAAATGTTAAATAGGTGTGAGAAGATTGAATTTCAAAAGAGCATTGATCCTGTAACTACACTAAAGAGGATAGTGAATGATACGTAAAGACTAGAAAGACTCAAAAAGGTTTAGTGTTGTAGCAAAACATCTTGCTAGTGTAATAGAGTTAATCATCATTCAAGTTACACTGGGATCCCAATTATAGTAATGCAGATGTACAGATTCTTTTACAAAATGTGATATTAAATAAGTCACAAAGAGGATTTATTTATTTCATTTATTTTTTATATAGGTAAAATACCTTGTGGTAGAGTATTGAATTTTTATACAGGTAAAATACCTAGTGGCAGAGGGAAGCATGTGTAAAATTCAAAGTAAATATATGCAATTGTAATTATGAATGGGCCCAATGAATACTGCTATTCATATTAGGCACCAAAGTTCATTGCCAGTAACATTAAAAATAAATTTCTCCTTATGAAATATATATATATTTACAGATATTTGTTCAAAAAACACTAATTTAAAAGCAGTGGAAAAAAATCAAAGTGCCTTAAGTAGGCAAATTTCACATTTCAAATACTCATCTTTTTTATAATGACTCTTTGAAAGTCAACTTTACGTAAGAATATTCTGCATAAACCACTGTACACGTAAGCATGAAGCAGAACCAACTTGAAGTTATAGTATAGGAAAAACACATCATTGACCTAGCCAATGGAGGGTTCTTGGTAAAAGAGAAAATACCCCAAAATGTCTGTAGTCTATGGTAATAGATATTGTTATAATACAGAATGCTGAAAAATAGTTTTAACCAAAATGTGACTATTTATTTAAGCAACAGCATTTCACTTGAATGAGACTATATATGTTTGATTACACTTCAGAAAACCTGTATTTGTAAGATGTCTTTAAGATTAGCCCAAAGTTTAAGTGGTCTGAAATTTGCCGAAACATCATTTGTACCATACTAATTTAAGGGGAACGAGAAGTGTTATTTACTAGTTCAAAGAACATTTTGTCGCTATATCTGAAGAAAATAATTTTTTGATTAAGGGGTAGGGTAAAGTTTCTACATTACAGTTTATTGTCTTACTGTAACATTTTGCCAGTGGATGGACATATACTCAGCTAACAAACGGATTGGATGCTAAAGATCTCATTCAGCTAAAAGGGTTGTAGAATGGGGAAAGACAAAAGACGAGACTTCCATAGCTGCTCTCCATGGAAGGAGGCAGCAAAACAATCAACTTTCACATGGCTGGACTCCATACAAAAGATAAGAGAAGCAGCTGATAGGCTTTGGTATAGTGTACCCTTGTGTCTTACAACGTCTGGCATAATAATCATGCTAAAGATATTAACAAATAACCTTAACATCATATACACATAATTAGACAATCTGATGGTCAGTTCCCAAAATACATTGAGTAAATGAGATCCAAAACATAAAAGCTATTGTGTATATTGTTGAATGATAAACGTTGCTTTAATGTATCATTAGCTTCATACAAAAACTAGTTTTATTATATCATTAGAACAATACAAGAACTAGTTTTAGTAACTAATTATGCTTGTAGACATGGAAGGCATTTTGCAGTTCAAGCTCCAATCATTCTGAACATGAGTTCTTGGCTTGTATCAGTTAAAATTCAAGGCCATCAAATATGAAGTAAAATGTAGACATTCAAAAATATACCTGTTATCACCTTGAATACATTTATGGTACTGACAATTAATCATTTAGAACCAAAAATACATAAAACTATATGACATTGACAGAAGCAGTTATGAACCTTTAGCACAGATTTATTGTCTTATTTTGACTCAGATACAAGCCTTATGAGTGGTGTATCCTTTTCATAGTAATATGTTAGGTTACATGATTTGCCATTAATCTTTTTGGACCAAAAACCTTAATTCCAAACATTACCACAAGAACAAAATTAATTACTTAATGTTTACAGACATGGCTATGTTTAGTTTTGCATTTTTGCTCTTTAAGAAGGCAGTTATTTCAGACAAATTATAAAGATGAACAACCAAATGTCACTACTTCAGGCACATACCTAAGAATCAAATAGTCTGTCATACTTGATTTTAGAAGTGCCATATGGCACTCTAGTATGTTTTCTGGAACCCAGATCATGTCATCATTTATTACTTAATGCAAGAGAGGTTGTACTTATTGTTGCAAGCTAAGCATTGTTAAGTTCACTCATCAATTATCATGAACTTCAGAATCCTTTGAACCTTGGAGATTTAAGGTCTAAACAGTAACACTCCGTAGAACCATATAGTCCACCAAAAAGGCAACTGTGAAGAGCAGCAAGAGGAGAAAATTGACCACTCTCCTGACGTGTAATGATGTGTGGCCATCGTCATCCATCTCAGCAAGGCTAGGCTGTGTGGACACTCCCTCCCTTTCCTCCACTATCTCTGCTTCCAAATGGTTGTATGTTTGCTGGAGGACAAGGAATCATTAAACTGGATACATGATATATAAGAAGGGTACCTTTGGATATCATGTGAAGGAGGTGTGATAAATAGTATTAGTAATATTATACATAATCACCCCCAGGAATCTGAAATGTGTGCATTCTGTGTTGGCTGATTGCCTAAGCGCATCTATCGTCTTGCACTCATTTTAACCACCCATTGATCTACAAGGTTAAGTCGGTTCATTAGATGCCAACTTTGATTATTAATGTTCAATACTGAATTTGTGGTTTTGAATTAATGATGCTGTGAAGCTATAAGGCCTCAAGGGTATCATGCAAAGCCTGAAATCTGGCACCATGACCCTCCAAAATCTATGAGGTAACAGATTGATGATTCTCATTTGCAAGACTATATTGGGCTACACGTGTGAGTGTACTGATGATTCTCTGAGTCAAATTCTGACCCCCTAAATAGCTTTCCATATTTTGAACACTGACACCACAGTTATCTTAAATGATTATGCACGATGACCAAACACATGAAAGATGTCCCAATGAAACCTAGGAGAAAACATCACCATTATGAAGGGAGATCTGCACCAGGATGACCAAACATAACCCAGTCAGAACTAATGTGGCTCAAACTTCCCAATGGAATAACCTAAAAGGAACTAGAAAGGATTTACCTGATTGACAACATTCCTCAGGACAGGTGTGGCACTGACGACACCCACTAGCTTCTTGCTGAAGGTGTTGGTGGAGGAGGAGCAATATGGGCCACAAGAGGTTAGGAAGATGGTGGCCAACAAGGAGATAGTGGTCAAAATCAAAGTCCCTGCATAATACCGCACTAGGGGAGAAAATTTATGTAATCATGAAATTGTAACTCTTTTGACAATGTTACAAAGGACAACACATGCTGCATGAAAATAGATTTTCTTTAGTTTAAAATTTTTCTCCTGTGTAATGGATAGCTTCAAAAAATTAGAATCTGAAGCTTGAAGTTTAAAGGTAAGCTTTTGAGAAAATCAGTAACGTGGTAAATACATGATCTATATAATAATGTTGGTAATTTTGTAAGTGTTGAGAAAGTTACATGTCCAGAAAGATGATCTAAACCCTAACCTCGGTCAGTGGGGAGTAGCACTGATGCCCTTTGCAACATAGGTTACAGGCAAATGGTGCGAGGAAGTATGATAAAAGATTAGAATATATGAAGATGAGGGTGTTGTGAAGATAACCTTTTGTCTGACAACCCAAATGACCCAAGCTCGGTTTGTAAGTCCTTTGGCAAAGATGAAATATATATATACACACACAAACCTGTTACTTTTGTACCTAAATAGATCAAACATTATAAATTATTATTTTGGGAGTTGAAATTTAAGGAATTATATTTCTTGACTCACCTACTAGAGGTATGGGTCCGCCATTTGCTGGAAGGGAAGCAAAGAGCATGAAGTAGCAGCCGATGAGGACTCCCATGGCAAAGAGGTGCATTATCAGGCGACTGAAGAAACTGTCAAGGGGCAGAGCGTAGGAAGCCAACACCACCATCAGGATGGCTGGTAGATTGAGCAAAAATAAAAAAAAATTCTAAAGCTAATGTCGTAACAGGTACAACAAGAAAGACAACTGTATCATGTTCATGAAAAATATTACCATGGTATGATTTTTCATGAGGAATGGGAAAAATCCAAGGTGTCAGAATGACCAGGAGAGGACAGTTACCAACAGTACACCAAGTGTAAAAATAATACTGACAGTATGGCAGCAAGCACTTATTCAAAGGCAGCCTTATACTTTTCCCAGCTCCTCACTTTGTCAGCTGTATGCATCACCTAGTCCCTTACCATGCCAACTTCACTTTACCTAGTTCCTCACCATGCCAGCAATACACCTTACCTTGTTCTTTATCTAGCCACCCCAATATTTGATCCAGTTCCTCTCTGCCAACCCTATATTTCACCTAGTTTGTCACCTTGTCACTCTGCACCTCACCTAATGTAGAATGTGTGATGTAGATTGCATGAGCCCTAGCCTGTCGCTTGACAATGAAAGTGAAGTTGATCTCGACGTAAGGATCGTGATCCTCAAGGCTCGTCACTGTCCTGGTTGCCGCCACCTTGACTAACTCCCATTGGCTGTTCTCCTCGAAGTTATCCATCATTACCTGCAGATGAACTTACTGTGACACATATACATAGCTCTGCTGGCAGCAGACTGTGGTGATGATCAAGAGAGCAAGGGTGGTGAGGTTTAGCTCACTCAAGGAAGTTTATTCTTTTGTGAAGGCACACTGGGGCTCTGAGGAACATAGGTTCGGGTCTTCCTGTGAGTCCACGGGGAAAATGAAACATGAGCGGACTCATAGGAATATCTTGATCACACGCAAAGTTGTGATCGTTTCCAACATAGGTTAGGGTATGTTGTGAAAAGTTAATACTGACACAGGGACTTAGCAAATCAAGAGGGCTGGGATGAATTACATATAGTTGCGCTTATATATAGACAAATATATTGCTGTTAGGAAACACAGAGGGATCTACTGCTGTGCTGACACACATGACTATAATGATAAATGAGACGACACATGATTACATTGAAACTGGGTGTTCTAAGGTGAAAACATGATCTTTTGATGCACAGGAAGCTATACTGAAGTGCTAGTTGGCTCTGCTGAGTTGCACTCGACTTTCCTTGCTAACAATAGACATATGCTGACATACAGGGCTGCATGGACACAGAATGGACTTTGCTAACTCGCGAATGTGTTGAGGAACAGTGAACTGTATAAACTACTTCAGCACAGCTCTACGATCCTTGTCTGTTACCTAACTCATAGGTCAGAAGTCATGTAGGTCATGCTCAGATTAACACATGAATTCCTTGAAAAGATGACAGTTACTGATTACAACACAAGAATAACAGTCAGGCATGTTGTACAGACTACCCTTTCAGGCAGTTCTCTGTCGGTCCTGAAGGTACGGTTAAGTGAATGTAAGTGCGGATAGCACCACTTACCCCATCTGTGTCATTCATGGGCATAACCTGAATGTCGATCTGCTCGCCATGGTGAGCCCAAGAACCCATACGGATTACACATTCGTGCTGGTCGCTGGGCCACAAGGTCAGGTCGAGGTCGCACTTGATGATCATGTGGGTGGGTGGGAACCAATACGTCTGGCCGTTGCTAATGACCAGTACCGGAACGGCGCCGAACGGATGGACGTTAGAACCTTCGGCACTGCGGTGGTAAGAACTTATTAGAAGAGGTAGGATAGCCGCCCAAACACTCAGATAAGTTTGTAGAGTTGAAATACGATCGCTATGGCATGTCATTAGTTTAGAATCGTAGATAAAGAGTGGGTTAAAGAGAAACAAGTGGTTTCTTTTATTCTGAAAGACATTTCTGTAACAGGTAGATACCGATGGTTTGGCTTCTGGAGTAAACCGTGGGGATTTCATCAAACGCAACGCCATCATACGCAAGTGTCGTAACATCATGTTCGAGGGGTGTGCCATCGTGCTCATATGATATGTACAATCATGCTTTTGGATCGTACCGTCGTGTTCAAGGGGTAGTGCAAGTGATAACTAGTTATGGTACACCAGACTGCAAGTAGTAACAAGATATGGTGCACTAAACAGCCTTATATACACAGCATTTCATATTTTGAACTATTGAGTGTGATGTTCCATCACAAGAAGAAATGCAAATGAATCATTTTCATTTGTCCCAAAATTTGTTGCGTCCCTTGTCAATAATATAAACATACACAACATGGGAAGAACACTACCTGTTAAAGACGGTAATATCCGGCATCCATATGTCGTCGTCGTCGAAGTGTAGACGGTTGATGTTGACGTAGTTCTTAGGCTCCCAGTGCAGATGTTCATCCATCCAGCTCTGTAGGACCCCTGACTATTATTAGATACCACTTTATCATTTAATTTAGAATCTGAAATGACAATTCTTCAACAGGAACCAGCAAGACTGATGTTTTCCCTTCCCCTTTCATGGTTGTTTGCTACTGTTTTACAGGTGGAAATGGCAAAAATTTATACATACCAGAAAAGGATGAAGAATTATTCCAAATTTTGTAGGGCAGACCAAAGATAAGCTGAAAGCAGACTGGAGAAGTTAACAAGGAAATGTTTACTTTAATCGATGGTGATAGAATTAGGAATAACACATCTTCAAAGATTTAACTGGTAAACGAAACAAAGAATAGGGGCATACAATGAAGACTATACATGCAATCATAGAAGTAGGGTTTATGAACAGGGCCAACAAATAAGACAACAGTGTTTCGAGAATAGATATTGTGAAAGATAATGGTATGAAGGGGACGTAACTGCTGTGGAAAGTTTGAAAAGACTAGGTAAATGCTGTACTGTAATGTCATTACCATCAACATACTCTGCCATTCCTAAAAGTAATGCTGGAAATTATTTGCATGCTGGTGAACAACAAAATGTCAATTTAGATGTACGTAAAAGGAATCGCATCCCAGGATGGTCAGCGGTGGAATATTTATACCTTCCAGATGCATAAAAAAAACTTACGAACATTGTTCTTTACACCATGACAAACTTTCCCGACAAGAATTGTATATTTGTAAAGTACATTTAGTAATGAGGTATGATATACTCATCACCGAATGTCCTGGGACAAAAAAAAAAAAATAAAACCCCATCTGGTGGAAGGATCTGACACACACTACGTCGTTGGCATCAACGATACACGAGAAGGTTGGAAATGTTCTTTGTTCTGTGTCAAGGATCGCCATGCGGTGCTTCATCGTCACGTTTCCTTTTCGTCATTATAAGTGTAAACCTGTTAGATATATGTGGGCGATGTATTTCATTTCTATGACACTCCAAAGTTTCAAACCCCTGCATTCGACCAAGAGACACCACGATCACGAGGTGAGTTCTGCTGCAGTAATTTAGACATGTCGATACTAGGCCATATTTAGCTTATACTAAACTATATGTAGTGTAAAATGAGCTTGAAGTCCATGATTTAAGAATGCTTAGAAAATGTTGAATTACATGTGCGTGACTTAAAAGAAGTACTATTAAATACCCGATGTAAACAAACCCATTAAAGACTGGTGCAGGGATGGTTGTTTCAACTTGGAATTTCGTTCGTTTAACTAAATATGCTTCTGGCTTGTGGGTGATTGAACGGTGAACGACCCATGAACGTGGATGTTTCCAAGTCAGCTTCTTATATAAGGTCAAATTTTCTGATTATGGTAGAATCTTAGAATCGTAGGTTACGCTGTACTTTTTAACGTTATATAGGACTCGTGTGTGAACAACCAGACCAGCACAACGGTTTGGCTTACACCCGAGGGGACAGTCATTGTCTCTCAGACATGTAGCGCAATAATGGCATATGTATAGTATGGAAGGTTAAGAAAAAAAAGGAAGAATAAAGTAGTGTGTCTATGACAATGATCAATCCAGTCGCAAAATAATGCTAACACCGACAATAATGAATGAATGATTTTTAATGGCACTGAAGAAAGAGATGACGCTTTGGATCGTACGTAGGTTCCCTATTCTTCTTTGAACGTTTCACTTTTGACTTATAATAGTTACGGTCCTCGGGATACCTTGCTAGGTTAGGTTGAGACATCGTGGACTAATGTACTGAAATAGATTTCAAAGACTCCTTCCCGGTGGTTGGCAAGGTGCTGACTGACTGCTTGATTTCACGTTGCGCCAGAATGGAGAAATATTAACGCCAGACTTCGCCAAGTAAGACGCTGTCGCTGATATGGCTAAAATTTCAAGATTGCCCATTTTTTTTTTTTTTGAACGGAAACATGTGTCATATCGGAAATAGAGATTTAGGAAATGAGTAACATACATTATATTCATTTTGTTCTTTAAAGGACCCACGTATGTTCCCCGTACACATCACATACCCATAGTTCCTCCTGACCTCCGTAATTTCAATCCTTGCTTTTATTAATAACAAACATTAGGATGGTCGTTGTCAGAAAGTTGGTCTTATGCTGAATGGTCCAAATTTAGATTAGTATAATTAGAAAAAAGACAAACCGTGTTGATATGTTTGTTCCTGGCTATCGACTGACTGCCAAACACATCATGACATCGACGTACATTTACTTTTTTTGAAATTCTTGGTTTAGTCACCTTGTGTTTGAGTAATCTTCATGAATTCTAGGGCTGCCTAACTTCCCATTAGTGGGGAAGTGGGAGGTCCCATCACCACCACGAAGTGGCACAAGAAACGTAGTTTGTCAATCGGTTTGTGAAATGTAGATTGGTTTAGTCACCTTGTGTTTGAGTAATCTTCATGAATTCTAGGGCTGCCTAACTTCCCATTAGTGGGGAAGTGGGAGGTCCCATCACCACCACGAAGTGGCACAAGAAACGTAGTTTGTCAATCGGTTTGTGAAATGTAGATTGTAAGACCGTCGACTTTTTCTGAAACGTTGGTTTTAAGTCTGCGCACATTTAATTGTGAGACCAAGATTGTGAGTTCTTATACTGCTTGTAAAATATGGGGTATAAGTCCATGATTTTTGTGATAATATGTGAAACAATTTCTGTCAGTAGATTTTTTAATGTTTAATGTTTTAAGTCCGCACACTAATTTGGAAAATATTTTAAGTTAGGAAGGTCTACAGACTTTCAATCCACATTATCTCCCCCCCCTTCTTCTTCTTCTTGATCGCAGTTCCCTTCCATGGTTTACCCCGGCCGTTTTACATTCCCTGGTTTAGTCCATCGACAGCACGTCAACCCCTGTGTACCAGATCGTTCCAATTTAGTCTGTCTAGTGCACACCTTACCCTCCTGCATGTTCAGGCCCCCATCACTTCAAATTTGTTTTTACTTCACCGTTTAATCTCCAATTAGGTCTACCTCTTTTCCTTGTTCCCTCTACTTAAGACACGAATTGATGTCAGTATATTTCTCACCTGAAATATGGATTGTAAGTCGTCAGACCTTTCATTTTGAAACGTGCTTATAAGTAAGGGGACTTTGTGTAACGCTGATTGGAAATTAGACTGACAACACTCATTCAAAAAAAGATAAAATATTACCAGTAGCTTGGAATTGTAGATTTTAACATTCTTAAGGGGAAAATATTGCCGTCAGTCACGTGGATCGATTAACATTAAGATTTCATTTTACCAATCAGATTCGTTAGTCTCATTATGCTTCGTTTCCGCCAATTTTAGAATATTAACGGATGAAGCGGATTTTATTTTTTGGTATTAAGTTAATATGAACTTCTTTCGTGAATGCTCACAGGCGAAAACAAGAAAAATCGGTGCATAACTTTCCAAGTGATTTTTTGTTTTTATTTCTGAAATCAAAATTTCGAGAAATCGGACTCTAAAGTTTTGGCATCCATCTCTGCCCTGAACTTTTTAGTATTAAGCTATACAGTGACAGTAAAGTATCGGAAGTTGATTTAGGCAATTCTACATAACATTGAATGCAAAGAATGCTTTGGGGACCCTTTTTTTTCACGCATCTGCCAGCGAGTTGGAGCAGAGCTTTCATGGCAGCGTCTGTCTTCCCGAGTATCTTCTGGGATACATGCATCCTCCAAACGCTGAACAAACTTCACTTAACAAAGAAAAGCGTCAGAAATATCGACAGGGTCCGTGATTCCTGCGTGCAGCTTACAGGTAGCCTTACAATTTCGATTTAAAGGGGGACCAGAATAAATCTAGGTTATTATAGTCAGGTATCATTATACAGTGCGTTTTCTACTTAACGTAAATATAAAAGAAAATGACTTTTTAAGGGATACTGGCCTGAAAAAGAAGGGGTCCTTCCCCTTAATTAAGATGACTGTACAAATATACGTTCCGCTGGTGATGACCATGTTTATTGTTATAACAGGTGTGTCTTGCTCGTTGCGGGTGCTCCTGCAGGACACTGGTAATATTTTGGGATGTCGTTAGAAGCTGGGGTTGTGGAATTGATTTGTAGCTGAACTTTAAAGACGACATATTAGGTGACAAGGTTAGTCACATTTAAGGAACTTTCGTACATTATACCTCTGGGCGCTCATCGCTAATTTGTTTGTACAGAACTGAAAATTATAAAAATGAACGTTTCTCTAGTTGAGGTAGATCACATATTGTAAATTGTAATTATTTTGGCACAGACTCGAGTAAAAAAAAAAAAAAAAATACGGTCACTCACCATAATGGACCAGCCTGTAACGGACAGTTCCTGACGCACGTCGTCCTGTGGGTGGAAAAAAGTGTCTTAATGTTTTCATAATTATTAATGACTTAATGCCTAATTTGCACATGACTATAAGATGTACGCTTTCTGCTGTTGATTAACTGTAAGGATATGATAATGGACATACTTGTTGGATACAGTTGATGAATATGTGGACAACCTGTTGGTGAATATATCGTATTTATTTACCTATTTGTAGAGCCCTATCTCTATGAATTTTCTTGACCTATGCAGAGATTTTTCCTTTTGGCAGAGGTACCTGGTAGCACTAACCACAAGAAAATTAAGGTAGGTCGGGTCGCAGCTCCCTCAAAGTGACTTTTCATTTCACCCGTAATTTAACATTTGGAGTATCTGTATCGTATGAGCATGTGATATGTGATTATAAACTGTCCGAATATGATAATTGTCTGGTTGTTTGGGAAGGAATGGCAGGCTTGCCAGTCTCTTACAGGTAAGTTCTCCTTTTTTTTGTTCCTTTGCCTGAGAGGTGACACCGCGAATTTGATTGAAAATGTGGGTAATTTCAACCATGTATGTAAAGCTGTGGTAGGTGACATGTAGTTTCCTTTGTGGAATGTAAGACTGATGCCGCCGAGATTTTTATATACGAAAATGATAGGATTAAATTGAGGCACGAAGTCCAACATATTTGATGGACATCGTGAGGTTACCTGGGTAATTTTTAACGAACGGTACCTAATTATGGTGCAACACCACACACATGATGTATGTAGATAGATATGTATGTAGATAGATAGTATCTTGATTTTAGTGATTAGTAATGATTGAATAATTAGAGATAGGTAATTAGTGTGAAACATGTAAATATACAGCACATATCGAAAATTTAAGAAACTACATTTTAGAACTGTGGAAATTTTTTACGTAAATACTGTGACTTGTGGGTATATTTGATAGGAATATGTCAGTACTATTTACACAAACTAAACTAGGAGCTGATATGCCTAACCACAGACAAGGCATGATAATGTAATAGGACTGCACTTTCTTAACTAACTTTTCTACTTAAAATGTTTGAAACATACTCAGAATTATTCTCCTCATTAGATAGATTGAAAGATGTTAGATTATTATATATGTGAGGATTAAAGGTCTTGCGGTGTACTAATAAGAAATCAAGAAACTTGATATCAAGTTAACAACGGACAAATGTACACCGATCAGCCAGTAAAATGACCCGGGATGGGTATCCCTGCTTAATACCCGCTTAAAATCTCGCCAGTCCGTGTGTGGCTGTGACAGACCAGGTCGTCTGTGCAACTGACCTTACATATTAATTCTGACAAGTGTTTCACACATCTAAAGCAGTAAAGTTTAAAATGCGCGTCTGTTAATCTGCTACGTCCTGTGGCTGAACAGTAACTACGTTTACGAAGATTAAGTCAAGGCTTGGGTCAGAACGGTACAGACCATGCTGATATAATTGACCGAGAGAGCAATGAGGACGGTGGTGTTGTGCGTGGGGTCCGTCACCGGCCGCGCCCTACTGTTGTACCCCTTCATCGTGTCCTCGTACAGACGGCCGATCCAGTTGTCCGTCAGCGCCTCCGTCTGGCCCACCGAGTTCTTGCCTGTTGGGAAACCGGTAAATTTGGGGGGGATTGACATGGGTCGTTAGCAGGGGTTGGGTTGCAAAACACATGGACATGAACACATGCTGGTAATTCCCGAGTGTTGGGGATTTATACACGGTTGCACCTGAACATATATGCTAGCTGACTTGTACATGGGCCGCCGAGGGTCGAGCGCGTAAGTTCCAACCCGTGCTGCAGCGGTCGGTCCACAGTCAGCCCGTTAGTCAGTGCATTAACGAGATGGCGTTGACTAGGGCACTCGGTTGCTCGTGCCGTCGTAGCTAGCATAAAAAAAATTAACATCACTGTTACATCTCTGGTTAGGCCCTCGCCCGCTGCCCGCCATGGCTAAGGACCCATCTCGGAGGCTCCCAATCAGCTTTTCGCCAGGAGAGCTCGACTTTGCATCCGTGACCCTCAGTGGACCCACTGTCATTGTTTTGAAAAATACAAAGTAAGTTGTGAAGGACTATGGATCCAAAAGATCCCTACAGCTATGCTTTTCTTTAAGTAGAACTCTTTTCAGATTTTCTTTGTGGTTTTATACCATGAAAATGAGCTGTGCGGATTTGTCTTCACAGTGGCGTCTGTTATGGTCGTTTTTAGTTTTGTCTCGATGAAGTACACCTTCTTTGGCTTGTTTCCCCCTCTTAACCCTTGTGGGCTGATGATTTGCACACTACCGTGGCTCCTCATCATCGTACAGGAAAATCAGGAGTTTTGGTAATGTCGTCAAGGAGGGTTTGCCCCCAGTGTCCGGCTGGTTGCAGGCAGGTTAACCTGATATATGAATGATTATATCTAAACAGATGGATGTCCTTACGGTCACTTTTTGTGCAAGACCTCTTGTTTCCCAGGACCTTTGTGTAAAGACTCCAGCAGTCCAGAGCAGTGCTGCTAACAGTAGCTGGGAAATGTCGACTCCTTTGGAGTGAGAATTTCTTTGTCGAGGCTACTAAGGAGCAGTAACCGCTTCGTTGATTTATGATTACTGACTTTACGTAGGTTTTATGGGGCTATTGTGGTATGGGAGATATGTGGTTAACTCTTGCGAAATTTTAATGCACTGGCAGATTAGACGACCTACCTCCCGATAATGCGGTTATCTTTATATCAAATTATAAGAACAGGTAGCATTAATAAGTTGTCAACCAGATTTTCGGTAATGTATTTTAAGATTAGTAAGTTATTGCGGAGAAAATATAATAAAACGATTAAAGAGATACCTGGGAAGTATAATTAACTAGTTTAAAGAACAATGGTAATAGAAATTGCTAGCTTCTTCGTCGCATAGGAATTACGAAAAAAAAAAAACACTTAGATATGTAATCTACAGTTTCATATAACTGAGTAAATGATATACTGGATACAAGATATGATGGTCTCCATTGTTCATTAGAATGAAATCGGCTTGGGAACCGACATGAACTTTGAAATTCTGGATAGATATTATATTAGAATTTAATCATTGTGAAATCTCAATAACTCCCGGAAATTACTTCATAGTATACTGTAAGGGGACGAAGTTTATGCTTTGCTTGAGAACAAATGCCATTTAAGAATTTTACCTCCACATAGAAAGAGATCTTCCTTGGATTTCGAAGCCTTAGGTTGACTTTACATCACAAAAGTATATAGTAATGATCGGTTAACTTGTATAATAAATTGGCATTAGATTGGTAAAGTGAGGCTATGATCCCGATTAGCCTATATTATAATAAATTGGCATTGGATTGGTAAAGTGAGACTATGATCCCGATTAGCCTATATTATGATAAATTGGCATTGGATTGGTAAAGTGAGGCTATGGGCCCGATTAGCTTAGCTTGGTTATCAGTTTGTCAACAAGTGTGCAGTTGGAGTTGGGTAGCCTTCACACATGGGAAAATGTCTCGTGGTTCCTTCTCTCCTCATTTAGGTACAACTAAGATACATACCTCGTCCGGGTGTCAGGCACACACACACCAGTAGCAAGATGGCGAAGAAACGCATCGTCCCTCGACGTTTATATGTATATTAAATCCATCCAATCGCAGTAAGGTTTAAGTGCGTCGTAACGTGTGTTTAAGATGACTAGAGTGTTAGAGCGGCCATGACTCTCTCTCCGCCGCTGCCAACCCATATGCTCATGGAGATTTGCTGCCAACCCATATACGATATTGTTTCCACGGGAACCCAGATAATGATTCCTATGATAGGGTTTCATAGAGGACATTATTCCATCTTATCGCAACCGATTTTGGACCTTGATATGGCTTGTCTTTTCACCGCCTTATCTTATCTTCCGGTCAACTTGGGAATTTGGTCCACTGATTATGCGTGACGCATCAAACATCACCTGATATTCTGTCTCGGGACATTTAACATCACCACACATCCAGTCTAGGATCATTTAACATCGCCTATCATCCACCCTAGGAACATTTAATATCGTTAATTTCCTGTCTAACATTATTTAACTTCACCTAATATTCAGTCTAGGAACGACGTTCATCATCTAATATCCTGTTTAGGAACATTTAACATCACCTAATTTCCTATGTAGGATCGACATTTATCACCAAATATCCCTTCTAGGAACATTTTACATCACCTAACATCCTGGCAAGGAACGACATTTATTACCTAACATCCTGGCAAGGAACGACATTTATTACCTAACATTCTGGCAAGGAACGACATATATTACCTAACATCCTGGCAAGGAACGACATTTATTACCTAACATTCTGGCAAGGAACGACATTTATTACCTAACATCCTGTCAAGGAACGACATTTATCACCTAACACCCTGTCTAGGAACGACATTTATCACCTAACATCCTGTCTAGAAATGACATTTATGACCTAACACCCTGTTAAGGAACATTTGTCACCAATCATCTTATAAGGAATGACATTTGTCACCTAACATCCTGTGGAGGAACATTTATCACCTAACATCCATAAGGGATGACATTTGTCACCTAACATCCTAAATAGGAACATTTATCATCTAACATCTTGTCTAGGAATATTTATCACCTAACATCTTGAAGAATGTATGTGAGAAATACTTAGAAAAGCAAATGGATTTGTATGTAGCATTTATGGATCTGGAGAAGGCATATGATAGAGTTGATAGAGATGCTCTGTGGAAGGTATTAAGAATATATGGTGTGGGAGGAAAGTTGTTAGAAGCAGTGAAAAGTTTTTATTGAGGATGTAAGGCATGTGTACGTATAGGAAGAGAGGAAAGTGATTGGTTTTCAGTGAATGTAGGTTTGCGGCAGGGGTGTGTGATGTCTCCATGGTTGTTTAATTTGTTTATGGATGGGGTTGTTAGGGAGGTAAATGCAAGAGTTTTGGAAAGAGGGGCAAGTATGAAGTCTGTTGGGGATGAGAGAGCTTGGGAAGTGAGTCAGTTATTGTTCGCTGATGATACAGCGCTGGTGGCTGATTCATTTGAGAAACTGCAGAAGCTGGTGACTGAGTTTGGTAAAGTGTGTGGAAGAAGAAAGTTAGGAGTAAATGTGAATAAGAGCAAGGTTATTAGGTACAGTAGGGTTGAGGGTCAAGTCAATTGGGAGGTGAGTTTGAATGGAGAAAAACTGGAGGAAGTGAAGTGTTTTAGATATCTGGGAGTGGATCTGGCAGCGGATGGAACCATGGAAGCGGAAGTGGATCATCGGGTGGGGGCGGGGGCGAAAATTCTGGGGGCCTTGAAGAATGTGTGGAAGTCGAGAACATTATCTCGGAAAGCAAAAATGGGTATGTTTGAAGGAATAGTGGTTCCAACAATGTTGTATGGTTGCGAGGCGTGGGCTATGGATAGAGTTGTGCGCAGGAGGATGGATGTGCTGGAAATGAGATGTTTGAGGACAATGTGTGGTGTGAGGTGGTTTGATCGAGTGAGTAACGTAAGGGTAAGAGAGATGTGTGGAAATAAAAAGAGCGTGGTTGAGAGAGCAGAAGAGGGTGTTTTGAAGTGGTTTGGGCACATGGAGAGAATGAGTGAGGAAAGATTGACCAAGAGGATATATGTGTCGGAGGTGGAGGGAACGAGGAGAAGAGGGAGACCAAATTGGAGGTGGAAAGATGGAGTGAAGAAGATTTTGTGTGATCGGGGCCTGAACATGCAGGAGGGTGAAAGGAGGGCAAGGAATAGAGTGAATTGGAGCGATGTGGTATACCGGGGTTGACGTGCTGTCAGTGGATTGAATCAAGGCATGTGAAGCGTCTGGGGTAAACCATGGAAAGCTGTGTAGGTATGTATATTTGCGTGTGTGGACGTATGTATATACATGTGTATGGGGGGGAATTGGGCCATTTCTTTTGTCTGTTTCCTTGCGCTACCTCGCAAACGCGGGAGACAGCGACAAAGTATAATATATAAAAATAAATAAATCTTGTCTAGGAATATTTATCACCTAACATCCTGTCAAGGAATGACATTTATCACCTAACCCTGTCTAGGAATGACATTTATCACCTAACATGCTGTCTCGGAATGATATTTGCCACCTAACATCCTGTCTAGGAACCACATTTATCTCCAGACATCCTGTCTAGGAATGATATTTGCCACCTAACATCCTGTCTAGGAACCACATTTATCACCATATATCCTGTCTAGCAATAACATTTGTCAACGAACATCCTATATAGGAACGACATTTATCACCTAACGTCCTGTCTAGGAATGATATTTGTCATTTAAAATCCAGTCTAGGAACTACTTTCATCACTTGACATCCTTTTTAAAGTACAACATTTATCAGCTAACATCCTGGTTAGGAACAACATGTTTCACAACATCCTGTCTAGGAACAACATTTAGTATCAGAGATTCCATGAAATAACTAGGAACAACATTTAGTATCAGGGGTTCCATGAAATAAATGGTAATTGCTCTTATGATTTTAATATTCAGGAACTGGCTTTCGCTAGTTATGGAGACTGTTGAGGGAGTTCCTGGAGGGAACAGGCATCAGAGATGTAGATAGATAGAACTCCAGAAAATAAATTTATAATGCATCTATGACTTCACTGTTTGACTTGTAAGGTATGTTATTGGACTCAGCATGCAAGTGGCTATACCATGAGTTGAGTTTGTCACCTTTGGCAGGCTCTTTCATTGTCTGTGGACATAAGTGCTTCTAGTTTTGCTTTGGACCTTCTCACTCTAAAGTTGTCTCTCTGCACTTGTTCAGAGTACAGCCTACAAGCCGCAGGAACCTTGTAAAATGGGTCCTGGGATTTCTTAATGATAACAGCAGCTTTTGCAAGGCACTTGTCATAAAATGCAGGTATGACAACATCAGTGCATGTTTAAAAGTCTCCACACTACATTCATAATTGATCACACTTTTTTTTTCATAAACTCTGCCATTTCATTTCTTATCTGCCTTTCCTTCAAGAAATGTATTCATCTGCAAGCCAAAGGCTAAGATGCCAGCATTTATTTACCTTGAGCTTAATCAAAAATACTGGATTGCACTTCTCAAAATTCACCACCAAGTTCCAGTTATGTAAAGTAGTAAATATTTTGTATTAACAGAATTTTGTGAGCCACTGGATATTCTGTTACATCACAGAGAAAGAGGAATCTTTCCCTGAGAGATGTTTTGTGGTGTATATCCAGATAATTAATATAATTTGGGAATTATATTAATCTGCTAGTCAAGTTTGTGTAAATTAAGCCCTCCCAAATAACTCAATTTGTCAACTATGTTTCAGATACCAGAAAAATATTTCTTTGAAAATGTTCACTGAAAGTACTGATACATTTGCACCTGCTTATCATTATTAAGTAACTCTGTGACCACTTTTATGTGGCTTCTGCAGCTCCAACGAGATGCAGGAAAATTATGTGCTCCTAAAGTGAAAAGATGTTCACAAGGAGACTGCTCCCTTTCATCTACTGATGATGATAACCTTGATAAAAGGTGAAATTTTACTAATGGTGTAACAACAAGCAGGCAGATTTCAATAACACTATATTATCTGATAAACAGTCTGTGCCACAGAAACAATGTTCACCATGGAATAATCAGTACGTTTTGAGAAATGCATAGTTGATCTAGTCCCGAAATTTTTTCTCTTCACCTGCACCCTCTTATGTGTCTTGTAGCTACATAATGTCAAAAGAAGGCACTTGGAAGTACAGACCCATTTCATATATACTTATATTAAAACCATTTTAAAAAAATTTTAATATATTTTTATTTGAAAAATGGGACATTTTTTTCACTAAATTTTAGAAGGCACTAAATACAGTATGTTTCATCTCATCTGTATTAATTCTACATACAAGTAGTTTCACTTTTTACGAATTTTTGAGGTACTAGGCAGACAATATTTTGTCACATTTACATTAACTCTACATACATATAATTTCATTTTGTATGAATCTGCCCACTATCTTCATCTCCATTCTCATTTTGGAAGCCAGTTTTGCAGATCTTTGGTCCTTTACTACTGCAGGCTGGCAAATGGGATCCCTGCACTACTGCCAGCTTGCAGGGTTAGGATTGGGGTACTCTAGTTCAGGAAAATTAATTCCCCAAAGGCTGCATGTATGCACTCGCTCCACATTATTTTAATGGGAATGAAGTTAAAGATGAGAGATTGACTGTGCACAGTAGATAACAGTTTGCATTGAGTGAATATTAACACATTGCCAAGTATTAATTTAATATAATTTTACCTAATAGTGCATTGTAAACTGATGTTTTTGAATCTTTTACATGCATTATAAGACAGGTAAGCTTACAGAGTCTTATATTTGTTAACAAGGGCCTAGAGTTACTTAACCAATTAACCAACATTGATGTCAGGGTTGTAACCTAACCTCTTCTTTTCTCGGCGTATGCAAGTCATCTGTTGCCAAAATGGCATGAACTGTTGTACTTGGGCAACTAAGCTAAGAAAAGAAATTGCAGGGGTCCTTATGGAAAATAAGGTCATCTAACTGAAGGCTGGGTACCAAAAATCCAGTTCAATGATGGCCATGAGTATACATTATTTATTTAAAACAACATGGAACTGGAGCTATCAGATTTCATTTTCAAAACGTGGTTTGTCTAAATGTTTAACAACAGGCAGCTTGAAGGTATGTTAATATTACTCTTATTTTGTTGGCTGAGAACAGAGAAAAAGATTGATTAGGATTCTTTTTTTTTTTTTTTTTTTCTTTTAAACTATTTGCCATTTCCCACATTAGCGAGGTAGCATAAAGAACAGAGGATGGGCCTTTTCTGGAATATCCTCACCTGGCCCCACTCTGTTCCTTCTTTTGGAAAATTAAAAAAAAAACGAGAGGGAAGGATTTCCAGCCCCCCGCTCCCTCCCCTTTTAGTCGCCTTCTACGACATGCAGGGAATACGTGGGAAGTATTCTTAATCCCCTATCCCCATGGATAAAATTAGGATTAGGATTCATATACATTATATGATTAGGATTCATATACATTATATCTTCCACCTAAAATCCAGCATGATATAATTGAAAATGGATATGTAGCATGTGGACAGTATGCTTGACTTTTATTTAAATGTTGGTTTCCATCTACATAGTGTTAAGCTCTTATCTACAAATGCCCAAAATAGTAAAAAAGCTGATTATAAAGATTATGACTATTCAGGGCACTTGGTTTTCTTTGGTAGGTTAAGATGGGGCATATTCTTGAGGGCAAGCACAGCCAAAGCTAAATATAGAACTCTGGATAATCAGGTTCCTCATTATCTCACTTTATTATATAAATACCACAGGTACTTTGAATATGTTTTACAGAAATATAAAGTGCTAGTTATATATGTTGTAATATAGCAGTACATTTTACAGACTTCCTGGGTAATGTAACCTCTAGTCATCATGGTCCCTAAAAACTGAGGTAACAGTGTAATATATCTAGTATAGCAACTTACTGGTAGGTATCACAGAGTAAAGATGTAATGTTTTAATGTTCTTGAATTGTTGGATCCATCTGACTGATAAATGAGTGAAAAATTTAAAGGTTTTTAGTCTTTAGGAGTATATTTGACCTTTTGTAAGAACTTTTAAGTTGTTAATATGAATAAAGGCCATAGGAGTGAATTCAGATTCTGAGTATAAGTTTTTTTGTTTTTTTTTTTCATACTTTTCGCCATTTCCCGCGTTAGCAAGGTAGCGTTAAGAACAGAGGACTGGGCCTCTGAGGGAATATCCTCACCTGGCCTCGTTCTCTGTTCCTTCTTTTGGAAAATAAAAAAAAACAAGAGGGGAGGATTTCCAGCCCCCCGCTCCCAACAGTAACAGTATAACTCATATTTGCATATGAGGAGTTATGACAAGTGAGGTTTATTGTGCAACCTGTACATGCAAGGAAAATGGTTATAAGTTCCTTATGGACTCTGTTTCTTTGTCAGGGGCATGGTATGGACTGTGAGGTATAAAGTGTTTGTATATATTTACATAAATGATTTAAGGTGAGGGAGGGGGTGAAGGTTCTAGGAGCACTGAAGAATGTGTAGAAAAAGAGAGTTATCTGGAAGGGCAAAAATGGGTATGTTTGAAGAAATATTTGTCCCAAGACATGGGCTATAGATTAGGTTGTGTGGAGGAAAGGAAATGTTTGAGGACAATATATGATGTGAGGTGGGTTGACCAAGTAAGTAATGTTAGGAAAAGAGAGATTTGTGGTATTAAAAAGAGTATGGTTGAGAGAGCAAAAGAGGTTGTCCAGAAATGGTTTGGACATATGCAGAGAATGAGTGAAGAAAGGTTAACAAAGAGGATACATGTGTCAGAAGTGGAGGGAACAAGGATGCAAAATTGGAGATGGAAAGATGGAATGAAAAAGATTTTGAGTATTCAGGGTCTGAACATGCAGGGGAGTGAAAGGCATGCATGGGATAGAATGAATTTAAACAGTGTAGTATAATAGGATCAACATGCTGTCAGTGGCCTGAACCTGGGATATGAAGTGTCCGGGGTAAACCAAGAAAAGTCCTTGGGGCTTGGATGTGGATAGGGAGCTGAGGTTTTGGTGAATTACATAGCATGACAGCTGTAGACTGGATGTGAGCAGATGTGGCCTTTCTTTGTTCCTGGTGCTACCTTGCTTATGTGGGAAATGGCAATAAAAAAAAGATATATATACTTTATAAGTATATATTATTATCCACATATTTTGACAGATATACATGGGTTTCAAAACTAAAGTTATTATTATTATCATTATTATTATTACTATTATACTTAATCACTGTTTCCCACGTCAGCGAGGCAGTACCAGAAAACAGACGAAGAATGGCTCATCCACTCATACACACACATATATATATATATATATATACATAAACGCCCATACACGCACAAATACATACATATTCATATCAACATATACACATATACATACACATACATAAACATATACATTTGTTCACAAGTACATATTCATACTTGTTTGCCTTCCATCCATTCCTGGAGCCACCCCGCCCCACAGGAAACAGCATCACTACCTTAGGCTTCAGCATGGTAGCACCAGGAAAACAGAAAAAAAGACCATGCTCGTTCACTCAGTCTCTAACTGTCATGCGTAATGCACTGAAACCACAGTTTCCTATCCCCATCCAGGCTCCACAGACCTTTCCATGGTTTACCCTAAATGTTTCACATGCCATGGTTCAGTCCATTAACAGCACGTCAACCCCGGTATACCACATCGTTCCAATTCAGTTTTCCTTGCACGCCTCTTACTCTCCTGTATGTTCAGGCCCCAATCGCTCAAAGTCTTTTTCACTCCATCCTTCCACTTCCAATTTGGTCTCTCACTTCTTGTTCCCTTCACTTCTGGCACATATATACTCTTTGTCAACCTTTCCTCACTCATTCTCTCCATATGTCCGAATCACTTTAACAAATCCTCTTCTGCTCTCTCTCAACCACACTTTTTTTATTTCCACTTATCCCCCTACCCCTTCATTACTCGCTTGATCAAACTAGTAAAATATAACAATTTATTGCTTGTTAATGTTTTCATTGGTTAGTTGCCACTGGAGAAAGACCAAGTTACGTTCACATGCTTTGCTGTGTTATTTTGATTGTTTTTGGCTGACTGATAATAGTTTCTGATAATAGTTTTGTTCTAACAGTGTTCAGTGCATCGTATATTTTAGGATACCGACAAACAGTCTTACATGTCAAGCAGATGATCTTTTCTATCTGCCTATCTCTGATACATATTCCCTACAGTAACTCCCATCATGAGAGTGGCTAGAGCAAAAGAGTCTCCACTTATCCCTGTCCTTGCATCCCTCCTTCACATACACCATCCCATGCATTCTTCATCTTTTTCTTCCTGCAGTACTTTGCTACAATATTTCCCTGTCACAGGTAGTCTTCCTCTTGCATCAACCTCTTTAATCATACTATTATACTTTCTCCTTGTAACTAACTGCCTTACATTCTTTCCACAAGCTCAAACCATCTCAAAGGATTGTTTTTCACACCCTACCATTCCATAAGTTCTCTTTGTATTCCTTACCATAACAAATCTTTCATACACCTTGTCGTTTCTTTATTCACTCCGTGTGATCATACCACATCCTCCTGTCACATACCTCATTTACATGGCCTAGAATATCCTTTGATTTTAACACGACCATTTTTGCATCTTATTGCACTTGCTGCAGTTTTGTTACATTGTATATGAGAAGAGCAAGCAGAGAGGGCTTTCCCCAGTATGAGTCCATTATATTTGTAGGAGACTGTTGAACACATCACTGTTTGTTTTAAGATCAGCTTGCATATCTCACATAAAGCAAACAAGTCATGCTTCCCAGATTATCGTGAAATTTCATGGCATTTCAATCTAAATACCAAAATACTGATAAATACTGATTTTTATTATATACGTTACCCTACATTTTACATACGTCGTATACAATACATATATGAATATCATTCCTCACATTGCTGCTTGACTAGAGATGAGTCCATTCTTCCTCTGGACTATCATCAGCTGAACCACTGTCAGAATTGTTGTACTCATTTTCTTGGTAGAGGTCAGGAGAAGGTTGCTTTACACTACTTGCTTTAACTACTGTGGCATAAACCTCATGGTTGTTTTCCACATTGTCATATAGACTTGCACGGTCATGCTCAATGGATGTCAATGGGGATGGCTGGAAAAGGATTCCAGATGTCTGATGTTGGGGGTCATATGACTTCTGCTTGATGCCAGCTGGATGGAGGATGGCTAGGTGCATGGGAAGGTCCATCTCCTCGTGATTATTTTTGGTGGGTGTGGGTGGAACCTGTCCATCGCCTTGGTATGATGTTAGTATCCGGAACACCTACATAAGAAAAACAAGTCAGTGAATTACAGTCATCACATTTGCTATGATGTCAATGAAAGGAAAAAAAGAATAAGAACCACATGCTAGCCCTGCCTTTTGGCAAAATGGTAGTAGTAGTAAATAGAAGCAGTAGGTAGGAACATTTATGCATAAGCATTAGGTAGAAGTACTAGGTAGGAACATTAGGCAGGAGCATTAGGTAGAAGCAGTCAGTAGGAATATAGGATAGAGCCTCTGCAATCAATGTGCTAGAGCTTTCCTCTGCCAGTGGCCTGCTAAGGGTGAGGTGCCAAAGGCTAAGAAGCGGAACTGGAGTTCACTAGTTATGGAGACTGCCACAGTGGCCACCCTCCCTAGAGGGAGTTCCAGGTGGGAACAGGCATCAGAGATATAGATAGATTTCTACAAAGATTAAAATGTACAACAGTTTGTCTGCTTTTCCAGAGAAACAAACGATAGTGAGAGTATTGGTTTCAGACCCTGAAACAAAGACTCAGTTTGTGCCTTTTCCTGGAAACTCTTAGGTACTTTAGAGACTGGGAATGGTGTAATACAAGAAACCTATGCAGGGAGTTAGGGAAAAAAAAAAACAAGTAGTAAATTTCTCATGCCCTTCAGTACAGATAAAAGTGTTCACATACAAGACAGCAAATTTCTTGAAAATTGCTACTGGGCCTCCAATGTCAGTATGCTCAGAGATGAAGTGACCAAAGTGTCTTGCAAATATTCTCCATTGTATTACCTAACTTAAATTGGTGCATTTTTACCTATGATAGTCTATTTAGTTTCTAACATGAAACTAATGATTTTCATATTTTGTTCAGTAAAAAAAATAATGTCATGCTTTATCTCATCTGTTTTACTTGAAGATAGATATACTTCTAGTAATATCAAAATTTATACTTCAAAGTGTAATAAACCTACCTCATTCAATGTTGTCTGTGACACATCATATTCAGTAACTCCCATTGACTTAGCATCACTGAGAGAGTCAAAGAGGAGTTGTAGTGGCACATGGCGACTCACTTCTGCCACCAAAGTCAAATGGTGCTGCTCCTAAAAGTGAAGGTCAAAAGAAGGTAAAAAAGTTGCTCAGATGAGATCTGTTCACAGAAGTTAAAGCATACAACAAGAGTAATATAGGACTGATATATGATGCAACTATACTGTGTGGTACAGCATACTCATTTACACAAGTGTTAAAATACAATAAAAGTATCCTTTATTTTCTTTGACCTCTGAGAACACAAAGTAATGCCCATTCATTCAGATTCTGAACTATTATCTGTGATGCACGAGTGAAGGAAAAAAATATTACCACATGAATAATAACAACAAAATAACAATAAACATCAATTATTATTTAAAAGACAGGAGCTTAAATGAAAAAAGGAAGGAGAAAGGCATAGGAAACAAGAGGCAAAGTGATTACAGGAGTAAGACAATGCAATTATGAAATAATGTCATGTGAGCATAAAAAGATAAAGATAGATTGAATCTGTACAATAAATTGTAGGAACTATGCATTTTTAGTAATATCCAAGATAAGTCACTAGTTTGTAAAAGAAAATAACAGTAATAATCATACTTTAAGCAGGACATCTGAGAGCTGGCTTCGCAAGAAGTCCACAACATTGGTCATGTCTTCAATATCATTTGTTTTTAGCCGTATGGTGTATTTGTCACCTAACCTGAAACAAAAATATTTTAAAATGATAATCGGAATGACATGTGAGATTTAGTAAAGAATGATTCTTTTATGTTTTGTGATAAATGTAGAAGATTGTGATTTATCAAAAAAGAAATTCATTAACCTTAGGATTATCATAAATCCTTGGTACAAATCAGTTTTGTGTCAGTGTGAGTAATGACTCTACAGAGTTGCCCTGTGCAGGTATAAAAAAAAAAAGAGAGGTTGTGCAGGTATAAAAAAAAGAGAAGTCGAAAACTCAATCTAGCTTTTTCTGATGACATTTCCTTTACTCACATTCAAAGCACAGTAGTGGTGCGTGCACTCTTAAATTCTTAAACATTTTGGTTACTTATAACCTCTAAAATGATGCAAACTTTAAAAAAGGTATGACAGAATGCTATGTTACAGTATTTAGGTATGGTTGTAGTGGTTATGGAAAACATGAATTATGACTACATATAATGGGAGGGTATTGATTGAGAGGGTGATGGCATATACAGAGCATAAGATGGGGGAAGAGCAGTGTGGTTTCAGAAGTGGTAGAGGATGTGTGGATCAGGTGCTTGCTTTGAAGAATGTATGTGAGAAATACTTAGAAAAGCAAATGGATTTGTATGTAGCATTTATGGATGGATGGTATTGCAGTGGAATTTATTAAAAAAGGGGGTGACTGTATTGTTGACTGGTTGGTAAGGTTATTTAATGTATGTATGACTCATGGTGAGGTGCCTGAGGATTGGCGGAATGCGTGCATAGTGCCATTGTACAAAGGCTAAGGGGATAAGAGAGAGTGCTCAAATTACAGAGGTATAAGTTTGTTGAGTATTCCTGGTAAATTATATGGGAGAGTATTGATTGAGAGGGTGAAGGCATGTACAGAGCATCAGATTGGGGAAGAGCAGTGTGGTTTCAGAAGTGGTAGAGGATGTGTGGATCAGGTGTTTGCTTTGAAGAATGTATGTGAGAAATACTTAGAAAAGCAAATGGATTTGTATGTAGCATTTATGGATCTGGAGAAGGCATATGATAGAGTTGATAGAGATGCTCTGTGGAAGGTATTAAGAATATATGGTGTGGGAGGAAAGTTGTTAGAAGCAGTGAAAAGTTTTTATCGAGGATGTAAGGCATGTGTACGTGTAGGAAGAGAGGAAAGTGATTGGTTCTCAGTGAATGTAGGTTTGCGGCAGGGGTGTGTGATGTCTCCATGGTTGTTTAATTTGTTTATGGATGGGGTTGTTAGGGAGGTAAATGCAAGAGTTTTGGAAAGAGGGGCAAGTATGAAGTCTGTTGGGGATGAGAGAGCTTGGGAAGTGAGTCAGTTGTTGTTCGCTGATGATACAGCGCTGGTGGCTGATTCATGTGAGAAACTGCAGAAGCTGGTGACTGAGTTTGGTAAAGTGTGTGGAAGAAGAAAGTTAAGAGTAAATGTGAATAAGAGCAAGGTTATTAGGTACAGTAGGGCTGAGGGTCAAGTCAATTGGGAGGTGAGTTTGAATGGAGAAAAACTGGAGGAAGTGAAGTGTTTTAGATATCTGGGAGTGGATCTGGCAGCGGATGGAACCATGGAAGTGGAAGTGGATCATAGGGTGGGGGAGGGGGCGAAAATTCTGGGGGCCTTGAAGAATGTGTGGAAGTCGAGAACATTATCTCGGAAAGCAAAAATGGGTATGTTTGAAGGAATAGTGGTTCCAACAATGTTGTACGGTTGCGAGGCGTGGGCTATGGATAGAGTTGTGCGCAGGAGGATGGATGTGCTGGAAATGAGATGTTTGAGGACAATGTGTGGTGTGAGGTGGTTTGATCGAGTGAGTAACATAAGGGTAAGAGAGATGTGTGGAAATAAAAAGAGCGTGGTTGAGAGAGCAGAAGAGGGTGTTTTGAAGTGGTTTGGGCACATGGAAAGAATGAGTGAGGAAAGATTGACCAAGAGGATATATGTGTCGGAGGTGGAGGGAACGAGGAGAAGAGGGAGACCAAATTGGAGGTGGAAAGATGGAGTGAAAAAGATTTTGTGTGATCAGGGCCTGAACATGCAGGAGGGTGAAAGGAGGGCAAGGAATAGAGTGAATTGGAGCGATGTGGTATACCGGGGTTGACGTGCTGTCAGTGGATTGAATCAAGGCATGTGAAGCGTCTGGGGTAAACCATGGAAAGCTGTGTAGGTATGTATATTTGCGTGTGTGGACGTATGTATATACATGTGTATGGGGGGCGGTTGGGCCATTTCTTTCGTCTGTTTCCTTGCGCTACCTCACAAACGCGGGAGACAGCGACAAAGTATAATAAAAAAAAAAAATATAATTTATGGATCTGGAGAAGGCATATGATAGAGTTGATAGAGATGCTCTGTGGAAGGTATTAAGGATATATGGTGTGGGGGGCAAGTTGTTAGAAGCAGTGAAAAGTTTAATCGAGGATGTAAGGCATGTGTACGTGTAGGAAGAGAGGAAAGTGATTGGTTCTCAGTGAATGTTGGTTTGTGGCAGGGGTGTGTGATGTCTCCATGGTTGTTTAATTTGTTTATGGATGGGGTTGTTAGGGAGGTGAATGCAGGAGTTTTGGAAAGTTGTGGATGAGAGAGCTTGGGAAGTGAGTCAGTTGTTGTTCGCTGATGATACAGCGCTGCTGGCTGATTCATGTGAGAAACTGCATAAGCTGGTGACTGAGTTTGGTAAAGTGTGTGAAAGAAGAAAGCTGAGAGCAAATGTGAATAAGTGCAAGGTTATAAGGTACAGTAGGGTTGAGGGTCAAGTCAATTGGGAGGCAAGTTTAAATGGAGAAAAAGTGGAGGAAGTGAAGTGTTTTAGATATCTGGGAGTGGATTTGGCAGCAGATGGAACCATGGAAGCGGAAGTGAATCACAGGTTGGGGGAGGGGGCGAAAGTTCTGGGAGTGTTGAAAAATGTGTGGAAGTCAAGAACATTATCTCAGAAAGCAAAAATGGGTATGTTTGAAGGAATAGTGGTTCCAACAATGTTATATGGTTGCGAGGCGTGGGTTATAGATAGAGTTGTGCGGAGGAGGGGGGATGCGCTGGAAATGAGGTGTTTGAGAACAATATGTGGTGTGAGGTGGTTTGATTGAGTAAGTAATGATAGGGCAAGAGAGATGTGTGGTAATAAAAAGAGTGGTTGAGAAAGCAGAAGAGGGAGTTTTGAAATGGCTTGGTCACATGGAGAGAATGAGTGAGGAAAGATTGACCAAGAGGATATATGTGTCAGAGGTGGAGGGAACGAGAAGTGGGAGACTAAATTGGAGGTGGAAAGATGGAGTGAAAAGATTTTGAGTGATTGGGGCTTGAACATGCAGGAGGGTGAAAGGCGTGCAAGGAATAGAGTGAATTGGAACGATGTGGTATACCGGGGTCAACATGCTGTCAATGGATAGAACCAGGGCATGTGAAGTGTCTGGGGTAAACCATGGAAAGTTTTGTGGGGCCTGGATGTGGTAAGGGAGCTGTGGTTTCAGTACATTATACATTATACATTTCTTACCTGCATGTGTATATGTGTGTATATGAGTGGATGGGTCTTTCTTTGTCTGTTTCATAGCTCTACCTCACTAACATGGAAAATTATTGATCAAGTATAATAAAATAATGATAATAGTAATAATAATAATAATAATAATAATAATAATAATAATAATAAATATTTTATCATACATATTTGCCATATCTCATGTTAGTAAGGTAGCATTCCTGAACAGATGATTGAGCCTTATTATAATTACACCAGTACCTGTGTTAATGAAAGAGTCCAGGTGTTACCTAAGACAATTTGAAATGCTCCAGTAGCTTGAATCTGCACTGCTTCCAGCAGTAGGGAAAAGTTCTTTAATGAGACTGTGCTCCCAATGATACAGCCTCACCAAAGGTAACTCTTCAATCGTAACCTCAAGCAGATGTTAGCATTCAGTAAAACTCAATATATATTTTTTTTGTACTTACTTGTGTTTGAGATAATGGGGTGATCCCAAACAGACGAAATATCCATTGACCATAATAGCCATCCTGTGAGATAGTTGGTTGACTTCGTCCATGGAATGTGACGTCAATAGTACTGTACGGCCATCTTGGGTTACACTTTGTATTGCATGCCACACCAAGCGACGTGAAGCTGGGTCCATTCCACTGAGAAGTTTAGTCATTTATCACCGCCATAAACTTCTTATTTAGCTTAAACTGTTTTATCTTTTTAATGTAAATAAGAATCAAATTGTATTTTATCTTTTTGATATCAGTAAGAACTAACTTCATAATACCTGGAAATGTAAATGGTCATTTTGCAGCTCTATGAATGAATTTAATACTAAAGAAAACTCTGTTTTTGTATGCTTTGATTTTAAAAACAATATAGCAGTATTTGTACATCATGCTAATGTTTAGTGTCAAATGAGAAGTCTCATATAAAAATCTGAAAATAGCATTGTAATGCTGTACAATAAAATGGGTTAAAATGTGGGATAATTTCCTACAGAAAATTGAAAAGCTTAAACTTAAAGAATTTTGTTTTACAGTTTATTTTCTATTTCTTGCTTTATGAAATTCCCCTCTAACCTAGGTATTTACATTAATGGCTTTCCCTTTCACATTAGAAAAATTAGTGTTCTTCATATTGGACAAGTTTATTGGGAGTTAAGTTTGAATGGAGAAAAACTGGAGGAAGTGAAGTGTTTTAGATATCTGGGAGTGGATTTAGCAGTGGATGGAATCATGGAAGCAGAAGTGAGTCACAGGGTAGAAGGGGCAAAGGTTCTGGGAGCATTGAAGAATGTGTGGAAGGCGAGAACATTGTTCTGGAGAGCAAATTGGGTATGTTTGAAGGAATAGTGGTTCTAACAATGTTATATAGTTGCGAGGCATGGGTGAATAGACAGGGGTGTGCGGAGGAGGGTGGATTTGTTTGAAATGAGATGTTTGAGGACAATATGTGGTGTGAGGTGGTTTGATCAACTAAGTAATGAAAGGGTAAGAGAGATGTGTTGTAATAAAAAGAGTGTGGTTGAGACAGCAGAAGAGAGTGTATTGAAATGGTTTGGTGACATGGAGAGAATGAGTGAGGAAAGATTAACAAAGAGGATATACATGTCAGAGGCAGAGGGAACGAGAAGTGGGAGACCAAATTCGAGGTGGAAGGATGGAGTGAAAAAGATTTTGAGCGATTGGGGCCTGAACATACAGGAGGGTGAAAGGCGTGTAAGGAATAGAGTGAATTGGAACGATGTGGTATATCAGGGTGGAAGTACTGTCAATGGATTGAACCAGGGCATGTGAAGCATCTGGGGTAAACCATGGAAAGTTTTATGGGGCCTGGATGTGGAAAGGGAGCTGTGGTTTTGGAGCATTTCACATGACAGCTTGAGAATGAGTGTGAACGAATGTGGCCTTTGTTGTCTTTTCCTAGTGCTACCTCGGGCGCATGCAGGGGGAAGGGGATGCCATTTCATGAGTGGCTGGGTGGCGACGGGAATAGATGAAGGCAGCAAGTATGGATATGTACATTTGTATATGTGTATATGTCTGTGTATGTATATGTATGTATACAGTGAAATGTATAGGTATGTATATGTGTATGTGTGGGCATTTATGTATATACAAGTGTATGTGGATGGGTTGGGTCATTTTTTCGTCTGTTTCCTTGCGCTACCTCACTAACGTGAGAGACAGCGACTAAGTACAGTAATAAATGAAATAACATTTTATGTTTCCCCTTTTAGAAATATAAATACAAGGACTGGGGGGTTTCCAGCCCCCGCTCCCGCCCCCTTTAGTCACCTTCTACGACACGCAGGGAATACATGGGAAGTATTCTTTCTCCCCTATACAAGTGGTTGGGCCATTCTTTGTCTGTTTCCTTGTGCTACCTCGCTGATGCGGGAAGCAGCGATTAAGTATAATTATTGATTATTTTTATATATGTACTCACCATGGACAAAATAACAGCAAATTAGTTATTATTTTGGTGTCATATGACTAAGTTTGACCATTCATAACATCTATTTGACTGTTAACATTAAAGGCCCACTAACGACTATCAGACAGCAAATCTTTAACTAACTTACAACTTCATGGCCACATACATGATTTACTATGCACTGTCTCAGGGATGCAGTTAATGTAGTTTACTGTAATTATGGGTATGTCAGTTATCACTTCTCTCCAAGAGTATAAGTTACAAGGTAGTCAATCTCTAAAAACAAAGCCATTCTATATTTTCTAATGTATAAGGAAGCAACTTGTGATATTTACGTGGTGGGTTCATCAAGAAGCACCAGCAATGGATTGCCTATGAGTGCTAATGCAGTGGATAACTTCCTCTTACTGCCACCAGACAAATGCCGAATACACGTGGTGTCCTCTCCACTTAGTCCCATCTGCTTTATAGCTTCCTCAAGAACCTGAAAATTACATCATGTCATTATTTCATCCAATGAGTGTAAATCTACACAGGTATATCTCTGACACCTGTTCACTTTGTTGAACTTCAGTGTCACTTCTTAGCCTTTATTGCCTCACCCTTAACAGGCCAATGGCAGGGGGGCAACTCTAGCACAGGTGTTTTAAGAGACTCCTACATAATGTTCCAACCAACTACTTCTACCTACCTAATGTTCCTACCAACTACATTTACCTAATGTGTCTACCTACTATTCCTGCCTTATGTTAGAACCTATTACTTCTACCTAATATTCCCAGCTATTGCTTCTACCAACTACATCTACCTAACTTTCTACCTAAAGCTCCTGTCTTATAGTTTCTACCTATTATTTGTAATACATCCATTGTTCTCACTACTTTGCCAATAGGGAGGGCTAGCGCAAAGCACTCTGCAGGATAATCTAGAGTTGCAAAGAATGAATCGTGTAAGTTAAGTGTTGTCAATTGTTATTTGTGACAAGGAGGGATTGTATGTTTAAGAACAGAATACCTGGGCGAGGCAGAAAGAAAAGACAGCTAATGAGAGCAAAAATGTGAACAATGTAAACATATCATTAAAATGGAGCAATAATGAGGTAATGAACTAATACCAATGAAAATGTCACTCACTTATATAAATGGTGAGACTGACCTGAAGAAATATGCATATATAATAACAAAAACTTACATGAAAAATTGCTTCCTAAAGCTAAGAAAAAAAAAGCTGATAAGCTATAATATGTCTTAGCACATTTACATGGTACAGTAAGAAAGACAAATGAAAAGAAATTGACGAATATTTCCATATACTCACAACAGGGATCTCTTTGCTGGGGAAACCTCTGATTAGTGCCATAATGGATAATGCCTCTCTTGGAGTTAGATTGGGGTCAAGGGCATGATTCTGTGGGCAGTAACTCATGATAGGGTGAGGTAGAGCCAGAGCTTCTTCTAGGATCAGCCCATTCACTAAAATTTGTCCCCGAGTAGGATGCAGATCACCTGTTAGGCAGCGGAAAGTTGTTGTCTTACCTGCTCCGTTCAATCCAAGTAGACTGAAACACTGAAATAAACTTTTGGTGAATACATATATATTCTTGCTACAACTAATATCTTCAAATTATAAATTATATTCCTTAACATGACAGGTAGATCATCACCATCAGGAATTCAGGAAAAAGTTTACTAGTGAGTCTGGAAGCTCCTACAATATAATTGATGAATTGTTATATCATTCAGCGTATTTGAGTAAAAGGAAAACTTTTTATAGCTCTGGGAGGATATTTCATTATATTTTACGATGTACTAAGTGTTGTGAAAGCAGCTCTGGGAGGATATTTAATTATATTTTACGATGTACTAAATGTTGTGAAAACACAGTGTTGTAGGAAAAAATTTCAGTAATCTTTTTCAGAGATGAACTTACCTCACCACGTTTCAGAGCCAGAAAGAGGTTGCTGACAGCTGTTACAGGTGGAGAGCCAAAATCTCGACCTAAACCCACTAGCCGTAGCACTGTATCATAGAGTGAAGTACCACCACACTGAATCCTGCCATGCACGTTTCGTATGAATTATATAATTATCAAGGTTCTACAATACACTTTAACATTTTTCCATGTTGGTTGATGGCAGCTCTTAAGAAGAGCGACAACTACAACCTTCAAGACTCTAAACTGATTTGACTGTGAATGTTAATCACCTTTTCAGTTTAAAAAATATGAAGGTGTACTTCAGAGAATAAACCATGTGACTAAGCAAAAAATTAGTTGGGGAGATATGAAAATATTCTAATATGGTGAGTGGTAAATGAAATGAAAAGGTTCAATGAAGAGACAGTAAATGAAAAATAACATTTTAAATAGCCATCTAACAGGAAAGGAAGTCTAAAAGATAATGCCACAAATACAACACTCTCTTTCCATCTTGTATAAATAAGTAATCACATATTCTAGATATGAGGCCTCATTCCTAATCGCCAGTCTTACTCTTTCCATTCGTTTGTTCATGTCAGGACAACAAATTCCTCCGTTAATTCTGATCCATGAATTGTTCATTCAAGTTTTATCCATAATGCATCTTTAATCTCCTCTTTTAATTCATGTCACATTATAACTACCATTACTGTATTTCAAATTATCATAACTTACAAGTGACTCTAATAAATAATAAAACAGATATTGCAAAGTTGCTGTCAACTATTTTTTCAAACCATAACCTTTATTTCATTCCAATCATATTTCATCATCCCTCAGCTTTACAGCATACATACATAGTTAAATTACCCTTTTTGAAAACTTATATCAATGCCATCTTTTATTCCTTTATACTATCTACTCAGCAATGAGATCCTTCACATTTTTTCACAAGCCTTTAATAGCAATGCTTGGGTTCCAAGACCCAACCTACAAAATGGCAAAGGAAGGGAAACCAAGTTTCTAATGTGGACTTACTGAATTTTCATCTGAACATAACATGCCCCACGAAACCTTGTACTATATTTTGTATAAAGTGATTCTGCAAAACTGTACTTATTTCATCATTATAATTGCTGACCAAAGCTTTGAAATTCTCAACTGGAACATTTCTGAATCAAATCTCATTATTCTCTTCATGATAAAATAATGTTTTTGAACTAAAACTAATAATTTAAGTTATAGCGTCTATGAATGCAAGCTTTTGATAGTGTCTGTGCAATAGTAGTTCAAAATCAGATTTACTCACTTGATCCTCTCAGCTGCTACATCTTTGTCTTCCTCTGCCCCAGCCACAGTCTTGGCTGGAACTGTAGGCTGAGGTAATGAGCCCTTGCACTCCCGCCAACAGTATAAGATCAAGGTACTCATTACCGCCCATAATGCTAAGGATAAGTAGTGGACACCAAGCCCCCCCTCGAAATTGGTGTCCCATGAGAAGGGGGAGACATACACATCCACATCAAAACGAGCCATTATGGATGCCTGAGAAAGTGTTATCCATGAATTTTAAAAGTAATATTACTGATACACACAAAATTTAATACTGTAATCAAAACGATGTACATTTCTTAAGAGTGTGATTAATGAAACCTATCACAATTTCCACAGCTTTCTCACCTTACTAAATTAATTTTAAATCCACAGGGATGAATGCAGTACTAAAGGTCTTGATAAGCTTGAGAGCTACTTTTGTTTATGTTGCAGTTCAGTAACCAATACAGAGAAATCCTCCCAAGATATGTTTCATTCATCAGCACCATTATGAATACTGTAGCTCATACAAAACCACAGGTGGAGAAAGATGTGTTCTCAAATAGTACTATCTTTTAAGGGTTGGAACAAATTCTCAAATTCCACACTATCTCTTAAAGATAACTTTTATTGCTATCAATTACTGTTATGATTTCCTTACTTATGCTATTCCAACTTTCTGCTTCTATTTCTTCTTTGTGCTTACTTGTGAAAGCAATCCTCATTTTCAAACTTTTTTTATTTCTCGCTGCAAACATGTGACACCCGCTTCATTTATTTGGTGGCCAAGGCATCATAGAAATTTTCTTGAAATGTCCTGAACATTACTGAGTTCTCAACAGTTTGACACAGAAATTTTTTTTGTTCAGTAAAGTTTAATTGGAAGAGTCTATGTGCACCATCCTATTCTGAACAAAGGAATAAGCCAGATGACTGATATACAAACAGATACACAGGCAAAAATCACCGAGATGCTTGCAATACCTTGTGTACCGTATATTTTCAAAATACATATATACCAAGTGTATATCTCAGAACAAGTCAAAATTCTGCAACAAGAAACACTATGTTTCTGCCAAGAGTAATTCCCAAAACTTGACCTTGCATTTTCTCATGCTTTCCAGGCCCACTAACATGCATTAAGATACTTATGCTCCACAACATGGATTGGAACCAGATCTGGTAGAGCATGTTTTAAGCCAATCTCTACAATGATGACTGAGTCTAGTTACAATAGCTCCTGGCACTGGTACTTGTATGTCAAGAGAGTGAAACTTGTTCTGGGGCTGTCCAAAATTTAAAAAAATTTCCACAGTACTATTTTCCAAGAGCAATGAATATGATAAATACAATATTTTTAGGTAGCTTCTAAAATCATATGCAGCTGGTAATCCCCTTCTCTGTTGTCATATGGTTTGTATGTCTATGAAAATGTTCATAATTCTGTATGGCCCCTTACAAGTTCAGTGTATGATACATTGTTTGACTGAATGTTTCTTGTGACATTATCTCATTTAGGAGAGCATTTATTGAGGATTTTTGTTCTCTTAGTAGAGAGAGTAAGTCCTAGCTCTTTACAATGCTGCAGAATAGATGAAATAAAACTTTATGAATTTTTAGCTCATTAATATGTGACACAGAATTAATGACATACCTTAGCAAAACCACCAGTGAGGTCCTTAATCCCACAGGCAAAGGTGAAAGGAGGCAAAACCAGGAACAGATATTTGATTACACCTCCCATATCTTGAAGGATCTGTAGGGATTACCAAGGTAAGGGTAAATATACAAACAGGAGACTTATTTTAAAGTACAGTATGCAGCTAAAGACAGAGATAATGAAGTTAATCTAGATATAAGGGGCAGCTAATTTTGAGTAAAACATGAACGACAATTCAGTAGTACTAATCTGCTTTTCTAGCAAGGTCTTGGATACTGTGCTTACAGCTGAGAGCCAAGGAGTTGCTAGTTTACAAGCTGAAGATGAAGAATGATTAACTTATGTTTCAAAAAGATTGGACCAAGGAGATAATGAGTACAGAGAATAAGAACATCAGTTGTATAACAATTGTGGGGGATCTCTTGGACATATAAAGCAAAGATTTTCACACTGAATGCCATGGAAGAACAAGTTCAAATCCATGAAATCTTCTGTCTTTCCCTCATCCAAATCAGACACCCATTTTCTCCTATGTACTGAGATGGAGGCATAACACACATACAGAAAATAGGGTTACTTACATTCTAAGATTAATTAACTATGTAGTATATACATAATAACTATGGAAGTTTTTCAAAATAGCTGTTAATGTATGTGGCCATCCTATTATCATGGACATGCATTTATCAGTATCAGTAGGAATCATTGTGCTACCTGGTCAATGTTAGACACTGATTAATTGTAAGTAAAATTCAACAGCAAAAAAATCCACATGCACCAGAGCATAATTTATTTTTCAAGTGATTATCTACTGTAGTTAAAAGTTTAGGGAGTTATTAATACAACACAAACCTTTCCTAGAAACACTGGGTCTTGCCTTGGAAGAGTTGATGGTTTACACATTCAAAATCCAACAGGACAGAATTCTAAGAGACAAAATCATGGTAGAGTAATGCAAGGACCTACAAAGTCTAGCGACTTTATGTATGGGTAGGTTACCTAAAAGAAAGATTAAGGCATTCTCTCTTCAAGGGATTTTATCCTCACAAATTTATCTCTTTTGAGGTTTCAATTCTTGTAAGCTTACTTAAAGAAGACCATTGTCTCTATATAAATGGAAATAAATCCTCAGTCTCCCAAAGTCTAAACAGCCATTATGAAATAAGAGCATTAGAAATGGTTAACCTATGCAATACAGGTGAAATTTTATAAAATATATATATTGAAAACTGAAGATGAGAAAAATATCCAATGTACAGTGACTCTGAGAAGCATAAGGATGAATTTCTGTTGAGATAGTGTGGCCATAGTTATGTAATATGTATGGTTGGTGACTGGATGAAAATCCATGAAAGTATGGTTGAAAGTATGACAAGAACATAAAAAGAGACAAACAGATGTAATGGAGGAATCACTGAAGGAAGGAGACATCTCAAAAGAGGAAGCCAAGGAAGTGATTGTTGATGGCGTGCATTGGAGGTGTTTGAGGTTGACAAATCAACTCTTTGTTTAAAGTCAGAAATTAAGATAAGGAAAAAGACTGACTGATGTAATGAATGAACAGTTGAAGGGTGGAGGCATTTCAAATGAGGCCAAGGGACTGATGTTGATGGTGTGCATTGGACGTTTTTGGGCTTATATGCGAGTCTGAACCACCTTTACACTCCCTTCTAGGGACCATGATGATGATAACACAGATCATTTCTTCAAAAGCCTGTAGGGACAACAAGGACCATTATAAGGTGCTGAGCAAAAGTTATCAAGAAAGATGTACAGAAAGATCACTGTACTTTTGCAATAGAGTTGTAGAGTAGTGGATATAGGGAACATCCTAAGAATCTTAAAGAGAAGCTCTTAAATTTAATGTCTTTGAAGATAGGATAAAATTAAGAAATGGGATCCTCTAAGCATAAACCTCTCTTCCTGTAACCAAAAATTAGTAAACAACAATGTATGCACAATAAACAGAGAATAAAACTACCTACCTGTCCATATTGGCCACAAAGATTCTAAAAAAATTTAAACTTGGTCCTATTATACTCCACTTAAAACCAAAAAGAATATACACTATTCAATGTTTATGAAAACCTACAGTACATCAGTGAACTCTTTTAAACTACAAAGTAACTCAATCAAATGCTATATCTATCCTCTTAACACCTATGTTACAGAACTGAAAAGCCTTGCTTAACCCACCCAACAAATAATTATTAACTTGCACTCGCCTAATTTCAAATCTGCCAATCCTAAAAAACTGCTCTCCTCTTTGTACAGTTTTCTTCACTCACATGCCTACTGCACTTTCATATTGCACTAAATTTTGCTAACCACCCATAACTTTCTTCATGTCTAATTTCTCCAGTACTGTTTACATCACCACTACTTCTTTTGCAACTATTTCTTTATATAATCTGACATATTCAAATTGAAAAATATATTTTTCTTAATCAGAAGCTTAAAGCACATTAAGTTCATCAAAATTGATAAGGGGTTAATTATTTTTAGCACAATTATTAGTAAGCCAAATCCGCTGCAACACTCACATTCTTCTTTATATTACTCACAGTTAATGAGGATCCTATGTCATATTTCAGCTCCTGGTGGGTTGCATAACAATTGTCAATAACATCAAAATATTTCCCTGAGCAGTTTATGTAAAGTTTCCTAAACATTAGCCAACTTTATTACAAATCTTTGAGGCATCACTTGATCACACACGAAATAAAAAGTCATTTTCTATCGATTACCAATCACAATGTTAAATAAAAAAAGTCCCTGGTTCAATCCACTGACAGCACGTCCACCCCGATATACCACGTTGTTCTAATTCACTCTATTCCTTGCACGCCTTTCACCCTCCTGTATGTTCAGGCCCTGATCGCTCAAAATCATTTTCACTCCATCCTTCTACCTCCAATTTGGTCTCCCGTTTCTCCTTGTTCCCTCCACCTCTGACACATATCTCCTCTTTGTCAATCTTTCCTCACTCATTCTCTCCACGTACCCAAACCATTTCAACACACCCTCTTCTATCCTCTCAACCACACTCTTTTTATTACCACACATCTCTCTTACCCTTTCATAACTTACTTGATCAAACCACCTCACACCACATATTGTTCTCAAACATTTCATTTCCAACACATCCACCCTCCTCCACACAACCCCATCTATAGCTCTTGCCTCGCAACCATATAACATTGTTGGAACCACTAATCCTTCAAACATACCTGTTTTTGTTCTCCAAGATAACATTCTCACCTTCCACACATTCTTCAATGGTCCCAGAACCTTCGCTGCCTCCCCCACCCTGTGGCTCACTTACGCTTCCATGGTTCCATCCGCTGCTAAATTCACTCCCAGATATCTAAAACACTTCACTTCCTCCAGTTTTTCTCCATTCAAACTTACATCCCAATTAACTTGTCCCTAAACCCTACTGAACCTAATAATTTGCTCTTATTCACATTTACTCTCAACTTTCTCCTTTCACACACTCTTCCAAACTCAGTCACCAACTCCTTTCACACACTCATCCAAACTCAGTCACCAACTTCTACAGTTTCTCACATGAATCAGCCACTAGAGCTGTATCATTGGCGAACAACAACTGGCTCGCTTCCCAAGCCCTCTCATCCACAACAGACTGCATACTAGACCCTCCCTCCAAAACTCTTGCATTTACCTCCCTTACCAACCCATTCATAAACAAATTAAACAACCATGGGGACATCACACATCCCTGCCGCAGACTGCCATCCACTGGGAACCAATCACTCTCTTCTCTTCCTACTTGTACACATTCCTTACATCCTTGGTAAAAACTTTTCACTGCTTCTAGCAACTTACCTACCACCCCATATACTTTCAAAACCTTCCACAAAGCATCTCTATCAACCCTACCATATGCCTTCTCCAGATCCATAAATGCTAGATACAAATCCTTTTGTCTTTCTAAGTATTTCTCACATAAATTCTTCAAAGCAAACATCTGATCCACATATCCTCTACCACTTTGGACACCACACTGCTCCTCCCCAATCTGATGCTCCATACATGCCTTCACCCTCTCAATCGATACCCTCCCATATAATTTTCCAGGAATACTTGAAAAACTTATGCCTCTTGTTTGAACACTCACTTTTATCCCCTTTGCCTTCGTACAATGGCAGTATACATGCATTCTGCCACTCATCAGGCACTTCACCATGGTCCATACATACACTAAATATCCTTACCAGCCAATCAACAACACAGTCACCCCCGTTTTTAACAAATTCCACTGCAAAACCATCCAAACCTGCCACCTTGCCAGATTTCATCTTCAGAAAAGCTTTCACTATCTCTTCTCTCTTTACCTAACCATTCTCCCTAACCCTCTCACTTCACACACCACCCCGACCAAAACACCCTATATCTGCCACTCTATCATCAAACACATTCAACAAACCTTCAAAACACTCAATCCATTAATACTTGACCATCGTTTCCCACATCAGCGAGGTAGCATCAGGATATAGACGAAGAATGGCTGATCTACTCATACACACATATACATAAATGCCCATACACACATACATATACATATCAACATACATATACATACACATACATATACATATCAACATACATATACATACACATACATATATATACATGTACATATTCATACTTGCTTGCCTTCATCCATTCCCAGTGCTACCCCACCACCACAGGATACAGCATCACTACCCCCTGCTTCAGCGAAGTAGCACCAGGAAAACTGACAAAAAAGTTAACTTTTGTTCACAGTCTCTAGCTGTCATGTGTAATGCACTGAAACCACAGCTCCATATCCACTTCCAGGCCCCACAAACCTTTCCATGGTTTACCCCAGACGTTTCACATTATATTCAATTAAAGAATTTCAATGATGTAAAAACCAAGGCTGGGTAACAGAAGCTCATGAATAATTATCTTTAAGAAGATAACTAGCAAAATTAGAACACTGTGAAGAGTAAATAAAAACTATATAAAGTTTTCCTTAAACAGATTATCATCATATCATCACAAGAAGGTCAGTGTTCAAAGCAAAGAAAGCTGATGCGTCTGTGTGAGTTTCTTAATTGTAATAAAATTATTTTCAAAAATGAGACAGTGGAACAAATGTAAGAAAAAAAAATAATATTAACACCTAATGGAGTACATGAATGAAGATTTCTGTTCCACTGAAATTCCTTAATTCAGAGGCATGACAAGAGAGGATTCCCCTCCTGGTGTTATTCTATTATACAAAATTTCTGAAGCAAGGGATAGCGATGCTGTTTCCTGTGGGACGGGGTAGCACCAGGAATGGATGAAGGCAAGCAAATATGAAATATGTACATGTGTGTATATGTCTAAGTGTATGCATATGCTGATATGTATATGTGCGTGTATGGGTGTTTATGTATATATGTGTGTATATAAGTGGATGGGCCATTCTTTCTTTGTCTTTTTCCTGGCGCTACCTTGCTGATGAGGGAAACAGCAATCAAGTATAATTAAAAAAAATGAAATAAATAAATAATGTTGCTAGGTAACAACAAACTCAAAGCTAATTCATTTATATTTTGACTCGCTAAGTAGTTAACTGTATATGCAGACCAAGTAAGACTGGTGTGACCAGTTCTTGTGGTTTTCCTCTATGACTTGGGACCTAGCACATTCCTTAAATCTTGGTTACATATTAGTGCCTGCTTTTTATAAAACTGTATTGATATAGGCCAAGAAGAGCTATTTATAAGATACTTACATGGCAAATGCACTGTTCAAATTCCAGTTGGCTATTCATATGTTGATGAAAAAATATAACTGAATTTTTTCAAGATACTGCTAAAGCATATGCTGAACTGATATCTAGAGAAAATAAGATCACAGTGAATTTACAAAACCTCTGTCCAGCCAGTTGGCACTCTAGTAGCTTCACAGAATAGAATAGAATGGGATTCAAACAACCATTTTACAAAAACACAACATTTACAATTACATACAATAAATCATATGAGTATCCAGTGACCCCTGTGAACAAGAATTTTGAATTCAGTCACAGTAAAAAGCACACACAAACATATTTGCATTTCTTCATAAACACAAATTTCAGAGATGAAACTTCATCTTTTACCACTAACCTGGACCCATGGCATGATCTCACAGGTGATAAACATCATTATAGTTATTAAGCCGACCCCAATAGTTGTAGAAAAAAAGGTGAATACAGCTGATGCCTCCGTCAGGAACCATCCCTCCAACAGGTAGAACACAGGAAGGATACTCAGGCTAGAGGGATAGATATAAACAAACTGTTTGTAGATAATGGAATGGGGAGGAGGTCTTGGACGACACTGAAACTGCCAAAAATGACCTGATTGAAGACCTAAAGAACCTTAGCCCATATAAGATTCACTATTTCACTGTCTTACTGAAGCTTCTCCATAAGTGCTAAAGTGTGCAGATACAAATGAAAAGTCTCTTGAAGTTTTTTCAGTATGTCAATGGAGAGGGTGTAGTGCCATGGTAGTGGGAGAGGCAAATGTCTGTGCCTATCTTTATGAAAGATTCAGAAACTGCACAGAACTAAAAACCAGTACCTTGTATGAATATGGCTTGTGAAATGTTGTAAAAGAGAGTCAGGAATCAACTGGATGACTACTTGCAAAGGTGAAACTACTGAAGCAAGAGACCACATGGATTTAGGGGAAGATCATTTGTAACAAACCTCTTGTACTTCTACGAGAACGTGAATTCCATTTTAGATATGAAAAGAATGGGTAAATTGTGTGTTCCTGAACTGCTAGAAAGAATATGACACTGTACCACAAAGAAGGTTGGAAGTGAAGCTGAATCATCAGGCAGGAGTAGCGGTAAACTCCTTCAATGGATGGAAATTTCTCTTGGAGGAAAGGAACAAAGGACACATGTCAGATGAATCTTCTCCAAATGGTTATGGGTTACCAGATGTGTAATACATGGTTCAGTCTTGGTACTACTGCTGTTCTTGATCTTTATAAAGAAACTTGCCAGAAGGACTAGCTCACAGCTGAATAATGCTTGCAGATGGTGCTAAGGTCATTATAGACATAGAGAATGATAAGGAAAGCATCTAATATGATGTAAATGAAATTCCATCCCAGTTAATTACACACAAAATAAAAAAATCAACTGCTTTATAGTACAGGACTTCACACAGGATTATGTCTGACAAAGGATAAAACACATCACATATCTGTTTGATCAAGTAAGTAATGAAAGGGTAGGAGAGGTGTGGTAATAAAAAAAGAGTGTTGTTGAGACAGCTGAAGAGTGTGTGCTGAAATAGTTTGGACATATGGAAAGAATGAGTGAGGAAAGGTTGACAGAGGGGATATATCTCTCATAAGTGGAGGGAAGAAGGAGAACAGGGGGACCAAATTGGAGATGGAAGGATGAAGTGTAAAAGATTTTGAGTGATTGGGACCTGGACATGCAGGAGGTAAAAGGCTATGCATGAGATACAAAGGTACAATTGGTACAATGTGGTATACAGAGGTTGACATGCTGTCAGTGGACTGAACCAGGTCATGTGAAGTGTCTAGGGTAAATCATGTAAAGGTCTCTGGGGCCTGGTTGTGGGTAAGAAGCTGCGGTTTTGGTGCATTACAAATGCTAGCTAGAGAAAGGATGCGAGTGGATGTAGCCTCTCTTTGTCTGTTCCTGGCACTACCTCACTAACACGGGAAATGATCAAGTATGGGGGTGAAAAAATCAATGTTGGGTGTAAAGAGGAAAATTTTCATTCAAACATTATTCTTCAGCAATCACAATTCAGTGGAGTTAACGCAACCATGTCTGTGAAGGCTAAATATTTACAAAACAATAGTGCAATTCCATGAAAATGTTCACAGATGTGTATGTAATCCAACACATAAAACTTCATAAAATTCAATAGAAATTAAGTTCATTAAACAACAAAACCAAAGTAAAATGTCCATAGTAACAAGTTATGCATCTTACCTGTAAAGCAGACAAAGGATTATGAATGCTGCCAAGTTGTTTCTCCATAGGAAGTGTTGTTCACTGAAGATGACAAGTACAACCACTGTTAGCAAAAGACTAACAAACAGCACCTGTAGAATGAATATGAGGCAATGATCAATACTTGTAGAGCATATATAAAAGGTAAATCAACTAATAAGGAAACATGAAGAATCATACAGATAATACCAACATCAAAAGAAAGTATATGAAATGAACATCTGGTCAAAATTAATGCATGTAAATTGAGTGTCAAACTGGATTCAATACAGTATTTGGAGTGAGAGTCCATAACTAACACCTATATTATGCTTTGATATATCTTTCAAGGGAAAGCAAATCATCATTCCCTCTCCTAAGCAAGATTTATCTTGGTGAATTACTAACATCTAATTTGATACCCTCTACCCGATAAATTTCATTGCGACAATTCCAGTAAGATCTAATATAATTTCCTCTCAACAGAAAGCTTCATTTCAACAAATCCAATAGCACTGAATTGATTCCCCTTATGCAGTCTGTAAACTCCACTTCTATGCTGTCTCCCCAAGTCAATTTGCATTTGTATATTCATCGGTCTGTACTTCTGGTCCCTGTTCCTTCTGGGAGCTCCCTTATAGGGGTAGCCATGGCAAGAGCTTCCATAATTAGGGAACTCGAGTGCTGCTTCTCAGCCTTTAGTGCCTCACCCTTAACAGGCCATTGGCATAAGGCAACTCGAATGCAGTGTTTCCAGAGGCTCCGACCTAATATTCCTACAAGCTACTTCCACCTAATCTCCCAGCCTACTAATGTTCCTACAAGCTACTTCCACCTAATCTCCCAACCTACTAATTCTACCTAATGTATTTGCGTAATGTAAATCTATTGCTTGAAGCCTTATTCTCCCACCACTTAGCATATACAACCTCTCTATACTACTGATGAAAGTGAGCTACTTTTTGGTCTAATCTGATATCCTTCATTCCTTTCCCATGCACAGGGCTTCCTAATGAGTACATGACTGTCTCGTGAAATGCAAATTACTATGCCTCTGTTCCTCAACCTCAATGTTGTACTTCAGTTTACTTGGGTGCTCTTTTGTTGGTCATTAGTCCCAGCCTTTACCTCATATCTGATCTTTAACCTCAGCATTACCACTTGTAATTTGTTCTTTGAATATCATATTTCCCCTTCTTATCTTCTTTATTTTGCCTTAAAGCAGCAAATCTTTCAATGAACAGCATAATCCACTTTATTACTTATTTTTATTTTATTTTGCTTTGTCGCTGTCTCCCGCGCCTGCGAGGTAGCGCAAGGAAACAGACGAAAGAAATGGCCCAACCCACCACCACACACATGCACACACACACACACGTCCACACACGCAAACATGCACACACACACACACACGTCCACACACGCAAACATACACACCCACACATCCCAACGTACACATATATATACAAACACAGACACACACATATACACACATGCACACAATTCACACTGTCTGCCCCTACTCCCCCCATCGCCACCCCGCCACACACAGAATAACATCCCCCTCCCCCCTCATGTGTGCGAGGCAGCGCCAGGAAAAGACAACAAAGGCCCCATTCGCTCACACTCAGTCTCCAGCTGTCATGCAATAATGCCCGAAATCACAGCTCCCTTTCCACATCCAGGCCCCACACAACTTTCCATGGTTTACCCCAGATGCTTCACATGCCCTGATTCAATCCACTGATAGCATGTCGGCCCCGGTATACCACATCGATCCAATTCACTCTACTCCTTGCCCCCCTTTCACCCTCCTGCATGTTCAGGCCCCGATCACTCAAAATCTTTTTCACTTTATCTTTCCACCTCCAATTTGGTCTCCCACTTCTCCTCGTTCCCTCCACCTCCAACACATATATCCTCTTGGTCAATCTTTCCTCACTCATTCTCTCAATGTGCCCAAACCATTTCAAAACACCTTCTTCTGCTCTCTCAACCACGCTCTTTTTATTTCCACACATCTCTCTTACCCTTACATTACTTACCCGATCAAACCACCTCACACCACATACTGTCCTCAAACATCTCATTTCCAGCACATCCACCCTTCTGCGCACAACTCTATCCATAGCTCAAGCCTCGCAACCAAACAACATTGTTGGAACCACTATTCCTTCAAACATAGCCATTTTTGCTTTCCGAGATAATGTTCTCGATTTCCACACATTCTTCAAGGCTCCCAGGATTTTCGCCCCCTCCCCCGCCCTATGATTTCCTTCCGCTTCCATGGTTCCATCCGCTGCCAGATCCACTCCCAGATATCTAAAACACTTTACTTCCTCCAGTTTTTCTCCATTCAAACTCACCTCCCAATTGACTTGACCCTCAACCCTACTGTACCTAATACCTTGCTCTTATTCACATTTACTCTTAACTTTCTTCTTTCACACACTTTACCAAATTCAGTCACCAGCTTCTGCAGTTTCTCACATGAATCAGCCATCAGCACTGTATCATCAGCGAACAACAACTGACTCACTTCCAAGCTCTCTCATCCCCAACAGACTGCATACTTGCCCCTCTTTCCAAAACTCTTGCATTCACCTTTATTCACTTTATTACTATTTACTTAATTACTAAGCTCTAACAATATCTGACTAATTACCTGAATCTTTTATTCTTCAGTGAATATCTTATTTTCCCTTCTTACCTTCTTTATTTTGCCTTAAAGCAACACATCTTTCAATGAATGGCATACTTTATTACTATTACCTCTAAATCATGCATGCTTCTCCTGCATCAATTTAAAATTCTTTACGTAATTCTTGTATTTTTGCTTTCACCCTGTTAGATCAACTGATCAAACCTTAGTATCATTACTTTTTTGTCCTCATTTGCTTCATCTTATAACCTACTACTCTTTCTCCTTCAAACTTGACTTACCAAAATGTCCCATAGCATATTTGCTGTCCAATAGGTGTTTCTGGTGATGCCAGCAACATACAGTACTCTACGTTCGCCTCTTACTCTCTCAGCCACCACATAGCCCACTGTGGCAGAGCACACCACAGTGAGTGACACAAGAATCAACAAGCCCACACCCAGGTCAGCCACATATGTCTGTCTGAAAAAGAATAATAAATATTATATTCTTATTCTACATCATTTGTAACTTTAAGAAAAAACAGTTCCCACACTCTCCATAACAACCTACTTCAATCATGAATATAGTCGGGTAAGTGAATATTTTATTTTCCCCATTACTGTGATCATTACCACTGTATAACTGTAAACTGGACATAAAAATAATACATTCTAAGACAAAAAGTTTCCAGTATTTAACTGGAACAATGGTACAATTATAAAACCATACCCCACACTCTTCCTATTCTCTACCTGGGTCCTATATCTATAGCACAGCCATCACTTAGTTACCAAAAGTTAAAACAGATAACCAAAAAGAAGAGGGTAAAGACTGAGTTATATGTTGGTAAGGGTGCAATGCTCTTTGTCTCATTTCACTCCTTTTCTCTGTAATCTTCAAATGTCTCTATTCTTAATAGTAATTTTCTCTAATCAAGTTTTTGCCCTAATATACTGTAAACCACTGCAAAAAGACAAAAAGAATTTATAGAGAATTAGTCAAATTATTACTGAATTAAATACTGCAAAACTGGCCAGATCAAGTGTTTGTAGTATATAACCAATGTATACATACAAAAGTAGTACATTTTCAAAAAATATTGCTGACTTACAATGACATACTTCCAAGGCCATAACTGGAAAATTTGATTGGTTTGTTAACAACAGTGATTGTGTAGTCTTTCCCCAGGAGTCTCTGCAATCTGGCATTATTGAACATGTTGAGAAAGGTTGGCAGAGCATGGTAACCAGAGTTATCATACCACACCATCACACCAGATGAATTGCTCCTTTTCTGGTGATCCTCAACACCAAAGGTTATACCTCCATACCTGTTACAAGAAGAGTAAGATTAATTCTACCCTAATCCACTAAATGTCATATTGAAATCATTATTAAGTCTACCCTGATCCACTGAATGTTATCAAATCATTATTAATTCTACCCTGCTCTGGTGAATGTCATACTCAAATCATTACATTAATATTTTCATAAAATCATTCATTACATGATTAAAAATGATTTACTATTTTATGTTTGTTCATACAGATAACATTATTGAATTTTGGTATCTAACAAACCTGAGATCTTCATAAATAGTAACTAGTGATTAGTATTTCATTTTTCATACTTGTTTACAGTTTCCACTCTCTAAATGTCATGAATAATGCACTTAAACCACAGCCCTCTATCCACAACCAGGCTCCATGGACCAAACTTTGCCTACATAAAGACACATCACCACACTTTATGACTTGTGGTCTTGCCTTGTGCATGTGGCTGGCTTCCTTAGTGATGTGGGGGAGGAAACACACACACACACACACCCAAAAAGACAGAAGGGACTCCTAAGGCAGGAATGTAAGGTAAGGTATATGCATATATAGACATAACCTGAGATGTTACATTTAAATGACTGGTAACAACATCCCCCCCTCCTACCTTTTTTTTTTTTTTTTTAAAACTTTAACTTATGTACAGTAAAGGAACATGCAGCTGCTGTCATATTGCTTCAAGCGACTGTTTTTCTAAATGAAAAGTTCAGTTTGTGATTCTTCTTTATTGTGTATTCATTTATATTTAGGCAAAGAATATCAAAAAAGGGTAAATGAAATCACCTGTTCTCGATGTACTGCCATTTAGTCCCTAACAACCAATTGTTAAGGCTTGGCTGGCTTGATACATTGACCACACACTGCCCGTCACTGCACTTACATAAGGAGGAAGTGTCCTGGTGAAAGAAATATAAAACACTATCTTGTAAAACAAGTATCATATACAGTTTTACATTTTCTACACTGGAAAAGTAATATACCATTTTTTTTTCTTCCCTATTAACTCTGTGACCAATTCAACAGAATGAATCAGGAACATACAGCTTTCTATTTCACTCTTACATATTTAAGCAAATGTGAATCTTACTTTTTCACTCTGCTCACTAAGATAATTCATCAAGCGAGACCAAGGTCTCCATTCACAGCACCTTCACTTACAAATTGCCTCTATTTCACTTAGTCCTACATCATTCATATGGTACCCTAACTTCAATGGAAATATCTCTAGTCCTAACCAACTCTGTCACCATGTTTATCTACCTTTCTTTTCCTTGTACCTTTCACTATATTACAACATAGCTTTCTCACCAACTTTCCATTTACCATGAGTCCCACATGACTGTAACAACTTAAAAAAAATTTCCTTTTTTTCACTCCAGGTATCCTACTCACATCTTCATTTTTGATCTACCCTCCTAATTCAAATGACACTATAAGGTACTCCTCTTTAATCCTACATAAACTCAGACTTCATTTTTATGCATAAAAGTTGGTACAAAAAGTGCTGCCCTTTGCAAGTCACTTTCCTCAAACTCCTTCCATTGACTAAAACTTTTTGCACATTTCAAATTTTAATTTCATGCAAGACTACTCTCAGCCACAGCTTTCTCATTACCATCCTTGACCTTCATTTCTAAGTATCTATACTAATCCACATCTAGTTGTTAACTATTCAAACATATTACAGAGTTAACCCACAGGTTCAAAACCTGAAATTTAAATTTTAATCATATACTTTATCTATCTCCCATCTATACACATCACAACATCTAGTTGTTAACTATTCAAACATATTACAGAGTGACAACCCACAGGTTCAAAACCTGAAATTTAAATTTTAATCATATAGCTTATCCATCTCCCATCTATACACATCATCAAAGTGAACCTCTATTCTTTCTATCTCCTCTGATTCAACTGAACTAAAAGAATAGAATTATCTGTACACAAAACCATTGCAATTTTCCATTTGGTTCTACTACGGTTCAGTACTACACTGCCACCACCTACCGTGCCTTTATCTTATGTAATGTCTCAGCAATAAAGAAACTGCCATGCTAACAGTACACAACTCGGACACACACTTGTATTCGTATAAAACCACTCATTCACATCTCAACTTACTCGTACATATGCATTGTAAAAGATCTTGACAGCATATTCATAAAGTCTGAACTTCACTCTTATGTAAATGCAAAAATCTCATCTATGCACTTGTCTTTTCTTCCTATATCCAACTTGCTCTTCACTTATAAGGAGTTCATAAATCTCTATAATGAAATAAATCAATCCAATCACTAATCTAACATACTTGATGCTTTTTGTCGCTGTCTCCCACTTTAGCGAGGTAGCACAAGGAAATAGACAAAAGAATGGCCCAACCCACCCACACACACGTATATACATACACATCCACACACACACATATACATACCTGTACATTTCAATGTTTTTTTTTTTTTTTTTTTTTTTGCTTTGTCGCTGTCTCCCGCGTTTGCGAGGTAGCGCAAGGAAACAGACGAAAGAAATGGCCCAACCCACCCCCATACACATGTATATACATATGTCCACACACGCAAATATACATACCTACACAGCTTTCCATGGTTTACCCCAGACGCTTCACATGCCTTGATTCAATCCATTGACAGCACGTCGACCCCGGTATACCACATCCATCCAATTCACTCTATTCCTTGCCCGCCTTTCACCCTCCTGCATGTTCAGGCCCCGATCACACAAAATCTTTTTCACTCCATCTTTCCACCTCCAATTTGGTCTCCCACTTCTCCTCGTTCCCTCCACCTCTGACACATATATCCTCTTGGTCAATCTTTCCTCACTCATTCTCTCCATGTGCCCAAACCATTTCAAAACACCCTCTTCTGCTCTCTCAACCACGCTCTTCTTATTTCCACACACCTCTCTTACCCTTACATTACTTACTCGATCAAACCACCTCACACCACATATTGTCCTCAAACATCTCATTTCCAGCACATCCACCCTCCTGACACAACTCTATCCATAGCCCACGCCTCGCAACCATACGACATTGTTGGAACCACTATTCCTTCAAACATACCCATTTTTGCTTTCCGAGATAATGTTCTCGACTTCCACACATTCTTCAAGGCTCCCAGGATTTTTGCCCCCTCCCCCACCCTATGATTTACTTCCGCTTCCATGGTTCCATCCGCTGCCAGATCCACTCCCAGATATCTAAAACACTTTACTTCCTCCAGTTTTTCTCCATTCAAACTTACCTCCCAATTGACTTGACCCTCAACCCTACTGTACCTAATAACCTTGCTCTTATTCACATTTACTCTTAACTTTCTTCTTTCACACACTTTACCAAACTCAGTCACCAGCTTCTGCAGTTTCTCACATGAATCAGCCACCAGCGCTGTATCATCAGCGAACAACAACTGACTCACTTCCCAAGTTCTCTTATCCCCAACAGACTTCATACTTGCCCCTCTTTCCAAAACTCTTGCATTCACCTCCCTAACAACCCCATCCATAAACAAATTAAACAACCATGGAGACATCACACACCCCTGCCACAAACCTACATTCACTGAGAACCAATCACTTTCCTCTCTTCCTACACGTACACATGCCTTACATACTCGATAAAAACTTTTCACCGCTTCTAACAACTTGCCTCCCACACCATATATTCTTAGTACCTTCCACAAAGCATCTCTATCAAGTCTATCATATGCCTTCTCCAGATCCATAAATGCTACATACAAATCCATTTGCTTTTCTAAGTATTTCTCACATACATTCTTCAAAGCAAACACCTGATCCACACATCCTCTACCACTTCTGAAACCACACTGCTCTTCCCCAATCTGATGCTCTGTACATGCTTTCACCCTCTCAATCAATACCCTCCCATATAACTTACCAGGAATACTCAACAAACTTACACCTCTGTAATCTGAGCACTCACTCTTATCCCCTTTGCCTTTATACAATGGCACTATGGACGCATTCCGCCAATCCTCAGGCACCTCACCCTGAATCATACATACATTAAATAACCTTACCAACCAGTCAACAATACAGTCACCCCCTTTTTTAATAAATTCCACTGCAATACCATCCAAACCTGCTGCTTTGCCGGCTTTCATCTTCCACAAAGCTTTTACTCTATTTACCAAATCATTTTCCCTAACCCTCTCACTTTGCATACCACCTCGACCAAAGCACCTTATATCTGCCACTCTATCATCAAACACATTCAACAAACCTTCAAAATACTCATTCCATCTCCTTCTCACATCACCACTACTTGTTATCACCTCCCCATTAGCCCCGTTATCACCTCCCCATTAGCCCCCTTCACTGAAGTTCCCATTTGCTCCCTTGTCTTACGCACTTTATTTACCTCCTTCCAGAACATCTTTTTATTCTCCCTAAAATTTAATGATACTAATGATACTCTCTCACCCCAACTCTCATTTGCCCTCTTTTTCACCTCTTGCACCTTTCTCTTGACCTCCTGTCTCTTTCTTTTATACATCTCCCACTCAATTATATTTTTTCCCTGCAAAAATTGTCCAAATGCCTCTCTCTTCTCTTTCACTAATAATCTTACTTCTTCATCCCACCACTCACTACCCTTTCTAATCAACCCACCTCCCACACTTCTCATGCCACAAGCATCTTTTGCGCAAGCCATCACTGCTTCCCTAAATACATCCCATTCCTCTCCAACTCCCCTTACATATATACACATGTACATAATTCATACTTGCTGCCTTTATTCATTCCCATCGCCACCCCGCCACACACGAAATGACAACCCCTTCCCCCCGCATGCACACGAGGTAGCGCTAGGAAAAGACAACAAAGGCAACATTCGTTCACACTCAGTCTCAAGCTGTCATGTATAATGCACCAAAACCATAGCTCCCTTTCCATATCCAGGCCCCACAAAACTTTCCATGGTTTACCCCAGATGCTTCACATGCCCTGGTTCAATCCAGTGACAGCACGTTGACCCCGGTATACCACATCGTTCCAATTCACTCTATTCCTTGCACGCCTTTCACTCTCCTGCATGTTCAGGCCCTAATCGTTCAAAATCTTTTTCGCTCCATCTTTCAACCTCCAGTTTTCTAGTACAAACACACTTCTCAAACATACTTCAGTATAGTTTTAAATCTTTCCAAAATAGCTCATGTTCCTTTTAATTCTCAGTCATTCCTTTGAAATTGTAAATTGTTCTGTAAATCACATGCACAAACTTTTCTTAGCACTTAATAATTTGCAATGGCAGCTTGGTGTAACCTATAAGGAAAGGGTCATTATAATCAACAACATACAGCAGTGTGTTGATGATGAAGAAAAAAATATTAAGGATTTCACTGCTAAGAAACAAGCTACTGGCTAAACAGATCTGTGCCTTGAAGTTAGTTATTCCTAATTTTGTCTGTGTAGGCCTGCTGATTATTAATGTGCTCTACTATGAACATAAGTAGTGCTAAGGTTTAACAAGGAGTGTAGGTTTATACCTATATGACTGGGCAATGCTCAAAAATACCTCTGTTTTATGATGAAGAGTATATAAATGCCTGCTGCTGATTAATTTTCCTAGTTTATGAGCTTAAGGCATCAAAATACATGTTAACAAGTCCCCATTTTCTTTAAACTATTCTCAAATTATGAATGCTCATCCCCTTTCACTATTTAAATCTGTTCCCATAAACCTTGTACACTACTGACTAAATGATGGATGCCAAACTTATTCAAAAAGGAACACAATCCTTCTTCATATGAATGGGAAATCCAATCCAAGTACATGAGCTCGAGAGCTGGTTAAGCAAACCTATATGTGGCAATACAGTTCACTTTAGTTCCAGCTTTCTTAACAAACTACCAATTCATTTTCATTTTGAGAGGAATCATCTATGGTACCTGACATAATGGTATAACTTCCACATACATGACTTTCCAAAATACTTATTCCTTATTTTTAATCTCACCTAAATTTATCAGTTTTATCTAATAACTTTACCAAACTTATCTTGAACTTTTTTTTCCTTACCATGATAGAGATATTACATTCTGATAAGCTAGGGATAATATCAGCAACATCAGGACAGGATGACCAATTCTGTGTATTATTCTTCCTTCCAATGGACAACTGTAGAAATTCTTCAGCTAGAGGTTCTAAGGCTGGATCTAAGATTCTGGAGTTAAGAGGAATACTATAGTTAGTAAACAGTGGTACAGTTTAAGTATCAACAAAGTTGGCTAATGTACACAATAGCAAAATGTACATGGATGACTGTATGAAAGCCTGTGATATGCAATAAGCCATCAATAACATTACAGACACTAGTTCTTATGCTAAATGTATATGGGATCTCCAAAAACAGAAAATTAAACCACATGCAAAATTTGTGTGAAAAACTCATGAGAGTCATCAGTGGCAAAAAAGCACTTTGACCTACTTGGTGAAATGGGGTAGTAAGTCAAGAAACAAGCTAATAAGAATGGGAGTGAGGGACACACACTCAGACACACACTCTTTGGTGGGCATGAGTGTGATGATCATTAACATCGCCAGAAATAACATGACAAATTATGACCTATAAGATGAGAATGAGCCTAATGCACAAAGTCCCATCTACACCACCACAGTTAGAGTTAGGAACACTCAATAATTGTGCTAGCATACAAAAACTAATGATCCAGGTGGTGGGAAAGTATGTTGAGGACTTGAACTCGCCTTATGAAAGTGGTGGTAGGGGGGCTGTAGATACTGGGTGTAAGCTTGAGAGGAACAACATCCTTATAGTTAGGGCGGCACCTTGAACCAATCAGGGCTAGGATGATGAACAACAGTGGCAACACAAACATCTGTTAAAAAAGATATCTACATGATTACACAAACATTTGTTGAAAATATATAAATGCCTTAATTTCTTAGAATAAAAGAATTAGTAAAAGAGCATCAGTCTATATATCTTTTTTTTTTTTTTTTTTGCTTTGTCCGCTGTCTCCCGCGTTTGCGAGGTAGTGCAAGGAAACAGACGAAAGAAATGGCCCAACCCACCCCCATACACATGTATATACATATGTCCACACACGCAAATATACATACCTACACAGCTTTCCATGGTTTACCCCAGACGCTTCACATGCCCTGATTCAATCCACTGACAGCACGTCAACCCCGGTATACCACATCGCTCCAATTCACTCTATTCCTTGCCCTCCTTTCACCCTCCTGCATGTTCAGGCCCCGATCACACAAAATCTTTTTCACTCCATCTTTCCACCTCCAATTTGGTCTCCCTCTTCTCCTCATTCCCTCCACCTCCGACACATATATCCTCTTGGTCAATCTTTCCTCACTCATTCTCTCCATGTGCCCAAACCACTTCAAAACACCCTCTTCTGCTCTCTCAACCACGCTCTTTTTATTTCCACACATCTCTCTTACCCTTACGTTACTTACTCGATCAAACCACCTCACACCACACATTGTCCTCAAACATCTCATTTCCAGCACATCCATCCTCCTGCGCACCACTCTATCCATAGCCCACGCCTCGCAACCATACAACATTGTTGGAACCACTATTCCTTCAAACATACCCATTTTTGCTTTCTGAGATAATGTTCTCGACTTCCACACATTCTTCAAGGCTCCCAGAATTTTCGCCCCCTCCCCCACCCTATGATCCACTTCCGCTTCCATGGTTCCATCCGCTGCCAGATCCACTCCCAGATATCTAAAACACTTCACTGCCCCCAGTTTTTCTCCATTCAAACTCACCTCCCAATTGACTTGACCCTCAACCCTACTGTACCTAATAACCTTGCTCTTATTCACATTTACTCTTTCTTCTTTCACACACTTTACCAAACTCAGTCACCAGCTTCTGCAGTTTCTCACATGAATCAACCACCAGCGCTGTATCATCAGCGAACAACAACTGATTCACTTCCCAAGCTCTCTCATCCCCAACAGACTTCATACTTGCCCCTCTTTCCAAAACTCTTGCATTCACCTCCCTAACAACCCCATCCATAAACAAATTAAACAACCATGGAGACATCACACACCCCTGCCGCAAACCTACATTCACTGAGAACCAATCACTTTCCTCTCTTCCTACACGTACACATGCCTTACATCCTCGATAAAAACTTTTCACTGCTTCTAACAACTTGCCTCCCACACCATATATTCTTAATACCTTCCAAAGAGCATCTCTATCAACTCTATCATATACCTTCTCCAGATCCATAAATGCTACATACAAATCCATTTGCTTTTCTAAGTATTTCTCACATACATTCTTCAAAGCAAATACCTAATCCACACATCCTCTACCACTTCTGAAACCACACTGCTCTTCCCCAATCTGATGCTCTGTATATTTCTGATGCCTATTCCCTATGGGAACTCCCTCAAGGGGTGGCCATGGCAAAAGTCACCATAACTAGTGAACTCCAGTGCTGCTACTTAGCCTTCAGTGCTTCACCATTAGCATGCCACTGGCAGAGGACAATTCTAAGAGTTTCCAGAGGCTCCTACCTAATGTTCCTACTAACTACTTCTACCTGAGGTAGGTTCCAACCTACTACTTCTACCTAAAGCCCCTGTCTAATGTTCTTAACTATTACTTCTATCTTATGTTTCCACTTAATGCTCCTGCTTAATGGCCCTACCTACTACTTCTATCTATTGTTCCTACCATTTTGCCATATAGCAAGGCTTGCACACAGTGCTCACTGCAGGAAAATCTAGTTAGGAAAAATGAGCCGTGTGAGTTAAGAGTCAAGTGATATGTGTGACAAGGAGAAATTGACGTTTGTTTACAGAATGCAAGCAGTCCACATGCCAGGGAAACAGAGAGAAAAGATGGCAATCTGGGTCATAGGAGTGCAGCCTGACAACCCCTGAAGTGCTGGCTCTTTATGTAGCCATCACTAACCCTCCCCAATAACCAAGCAGGTAGTACGGGTAATATACCTACAGGGTAAGTGGCTGCCTACCAACTTCTAACTACAAAGTAATTGAATACAAATAATAAATTCAAAAAATTTGAACTTCTTATGACAAAAATTCCCCACAAAAGTTTAGCCTAGAATACAGAAATCAATTTCAAAATACAAAATAATGATATTCCATCATTAAAAAATATTTTCTTAATCATATTTCATATTTATCAAAAATATACTTTGCTTACAGATATGTGTGGAAGGAGACGTCGCTATTTTTAAGGGCAAAGATGGTACTATTAGTAATCCCATCAGTGTTGTATGGATGCGATACATGGGCTACAGATGAGAATGTGTGGAAGTGGGTAAATGTGCTGGAAATAAAATATCTGAAGACATTATGTGGTGTAAGGAGGGTTGATCTAGTCAGTAATGACAGGGCAAGAGAAAGGTATGGTAAAAAGAAGGGTATGGTTGAGAAAACTGAAGAGGATATGATAAAATGGTCTGGACATGTAGATAGAATGAGTGAGGCTGACAAGAGGATATATGTGTCAAAAGTGGAGGGGTCATGGAGAGCAGGGAGACCAAACTGTATGGAGTGAATACAATTCTGAGTGCGTGGTGTCTTAACTTGTAGAGGTTGAAAGGCATGCATGGGATAGAGTGTACTGGAGTGATGTGGCATACAGGGGGCAACATGCTGTCAATGGACTTAAACAGGAAATACAAAGCAACTGGAGGTCTTTTCTCCTTCCTAGTGTTACCCTGCTAACACGGAAGATGGTGAAAAGGTATGAAAGAAAGAAAATAAAAATAATTCTTTACATCTGTATAAAATGCATAAATCATCCCTGGGGATAGGGGAGAAAGAATACTTCCTATGTATTCATGTGTTGTAGAAGGCGACTAAAAGGGGTGGGAGTGGTAGGCTGGAAATCCTCCCCTCCAGTTTTTAATTTTCCAAAAGGAGGAACAGAAGTAAGGATTATCGCTCCTAGGCTCAGTTCTGTTCTTGATGCTGACTCAGTAAGGTAGGAAATGGCAAATATGTATAAAAAAGATTAATGCATAAATATTTCATAAGTATATCTACTATATCAGAATTATTTTTCAACTTGGAAGGAGGCATCCCATTATTAGTCTGAATCATTAGAATCATACTTAGGTGTAAATTTCTCCTGTCAACCAAGTTATTCATACTAAAAGTGAGTCTGCTTCAGTGTCAAACCATGAACCTGTATAACTTCAATTCCAGTCATATTTTCCAATCAGAAGCCATAATAATTCAGCACATTTGTCACAGAAATAAGTGTACTGTGTGAATTTATGGCTGAACTTGTGCATCACACTCTGTAAGAAAAACTTGTGCTGCACTACTTATCTAAAATGACATTACAACTTAATCACATGAAAACAACTATAATACTGACAACTACCTGACCTGGACATAGAAGTGCCAGTCTCTCCCATGGTGCTTAAATCGCTTCAGAAGAAGTGCCCACAATCTCTGCAGTCTTAGCCATATGCCATCTCGAATCTGCTGTGCCTTGAAGTTGAAAGCATTCTTCATGTTTTCTTCCTCTGAGAAATATGAAGCATTAATGCCACAATCAAATCATTACATACAATTTCATGGAATAAGAAAGTGTGTAGCTTAAGATTATCAGTATTTTGTTTATCTTAAAAACTCATTACATATCCAGTAACAAAGTGCTTAAATGGTTATCATAATCTCTCTAAATATCAATACAGTAAGCACAACTGAGAATGATTAGTATTTGTTACAGATATGTGCTCTCATAAGTTGCTTATGACATGCATCCATCAAACAAGTTTTTTGTTTTTTATCCAGCTCATTAAGAAAAAAAAAAACATATACTGCAAGATAGATGAAAAGATCAACATATGAATAAGTTGCTGCAAAGAAGAGAAGAGTAAAACGTCTTTTCTGACAGTCTTAAATGATTATATTCATAAACTTACTCTCAAGTTCTGGTGTCAGTTCAACTCTAGACTTGGCAAGGCTTTGAGAGTCAGTAACATTGATGGCATTGAGGGCAATGACAACATCTTCTAGACTGGTGGGACGAATTTCCAGAGAGGTGAATCCTAGTTTTTCTATGCCTTTCTCTAGTTCACCAAACATTTCCGACAATCTGAAAAATGCACTGATATTGAGGCAATTTTCACATAAATAATTTTGTACCTATAGCAAGGACAAATGCATCAAAAGTATAAACCCATATGTAATCAATAAAATCTAAGTGCTAAAATGAACCCCAAAATAATGTGCCTAAGCATTTATGATACACAGACACATAAGAATGCATGTGTACATGCAAACATACATGGGCCCAAAACAAAAAACAAAGCATGGAATTTCTCCAACAATATGTAAAGTACTCCTCTTATAATATTACAGTAGTTGATGAATGGAATAATTTAACATATGAAATTGTGACTACTAATAGCATGTAAAAGTTCATAAGTTGCCCACCTGAGAAAGTTCAAGAGATGGGAGCACTACAAGTAAAGATTTCCCATCCTATATATTTATCCCTTCAAGGGCTCCCTCAAGGAGGTGGCCAAGACAAAAGAGCCTCCATAACTGGTGAACTCCAGTGCTGCTTCTTAGCCTTTAGTGCCTCGCTTGTAACAGGCCACTGGCAGAGGGCAACTCTAGCAGAGTGTTTCAAGAGGTTCCTACCTATGTTCCTATCGACTCCTACATAATGTTCCTGCCTAACATTCCAAGTTACTACTTCTACCTAATGCTCCCACCTAATGTTCCTACCTACTATTACCTAATGTTTCTACCAACTGCTTCTGTCTAATGTCCCTATCTATTACTTGATTTACAGCTCTTCCCATTTTGCCAAAAGGCAGGGCTAGTGCAAAGAGCTCACTTCAGGAAAATCTAGAGTTGTGAAGAATGATTTGTATGATTTAAAGTGACGTCAAGTGTTATGTATAACACGGAGATATTGTATGTTTGAGGACAGAATGCCAGTAGTCCATGTGTGGGTGAGGCAGAAAAGACAGCTACCTGGGTCACAGTAGTTCAACTACACAATGACTGAAATGCTGGCTCGCTTCACAGCCATCAGTAACCCATCTGATCAAGTGGGTAGTATAAGTAATATACCTCCCTGTCTGGTGGCTGCCTACCAACTACTACCTACCCTTCCATCCTATATTACAGAAATATGTAATTACATGAATATATGCATAGAGATGGACACCTTACAGAAATATAAGAAATTGTATGATAGAAAACATTCAAGAGATGGGACCCTACGAGTGTAAAACTCCCTCCCAAACAGTACAAACAAGTAATTATGATAAGCATACTTACCATTAATTGTGGAAAATTTCAAACAAAAGTAAAAAGGGGCCAGTCTAGGTGCTTCTAAGGAGTATGGACCAAGTTATTGCAGATTTCATACACCACAAAGCATTCACAAAGAATGCTGAAGAGGGCAAGAATAGCAGTGAGAAAGGGCCAGAAATACAATGGGGAGACAGAACTCTGGAGCTAGTGAGCAATTAGGATAAATCAGGTTTGGAAAGAGAAGTAAAGCAGGTGGTGGTAAAATGTGCTGATCATTGTATTTTGGGTTGTTGGAGGACCACATGCAAGCAAGAGAAGGAAAGGGAAAATATGAAGAAAATAGGATATTGGTACTTATAAAGGATGCAGATGCAATTGATGCAGTACCTTTAAAAAAATCATTAATATATAGGGGCATGGTCATTAATGGCCTCTGAAGAATCAGGTACAATAGACAGGCAGTAATGAGATGAGTAAAGAAACGTGTCTACCATGAAGAATATGACTGTTAACAAGTTAATAAAAGAATGAAAAAAATGTAAAAGAAAACAATGCAAAAAATGGGGGAATACAAATGAGTCTAGAAATAAGGATACCTAAATAAATGTACAAAGAGACAAAATACATTAAGAAGTGGGAGAGTGGCTAAAGGTAGTATATATGAATCTTGATGGAATAGCAGTAAATGGTGAATAACTGAAGTTTACAGACCATAGATAAGATATCAAAGAAGATATTAATGAAGATGTTGAGATAAAACTTATCAAATAGAATCTACCCCATTTTATGGAAGGTACAAGAGAGCAAGGATGGATAGAAAAGATAACGAGAATTTGGTTTGATCTTTCTAGCATAAGAAACAGTTTCCAGAACTACCAGTATATGGTAAGCCTTTCAAATAATAAATAGAGAAAATTTATGATACAAAAGAGTGCTTAAAGTAAGAAAAATATGTGTAAATTATATTCATTGTGTACAGTCTAACAAAAGATATGATGAATAATAAACCAGTGCATAATAAAGACACAGTCTGGATGATTTAAAAGATATGCTAACATACCAGCCAAAAAGTCCTAATAATGGTGGATTATAATTGCAAAGAAATAGGCTAGAAACACTTCAAATGTTATTAAGCATATCAGAATCAGAGAGGCAGAAAAACCATGAACACTTGATCTCATTTTCACTTTTCAGAACTAGGTAATGGGTGATACCAGATATAACACCTCGCACAGAAAAAGTATTCACGTAGTACCTGACTTTAATTGTGTGGTAAAAGAAACAAAAATGAAATCAGTAAGGAAATATTTCTAGAAAAGTAGTACGAGAGCAGTAATTATCCTTAGATGAACAGAACCAAAGAAACAATGCCTGACATTTCACTAGCATCCTTGACAAGCATAAAAAATCTTGAAAACATCAACACTAGTAACTAGTGTCTACAGAATTGTTTTTCTAATGTAAACTTTTATCATTCCAGGAAACTATATACTTTTTATGATGTATTCTCCTTTGTTTCTCCTCAACCTTACTGTACCTTCATGCCCCATGACTCTAAATGGGGTTTCTGCAATGTTCTCAAAGCCAGTATTATACAATCCTTAAACTTTTTCCAGTTTTCTGTGAAATGAATTTTGCCTCACCTGTTACTGATGCCCTGACTGTCATAAAGAGGAAGAGAGTATGTCACTTCATTGTTAAGCGTTTCCAGAAGGCGCACATTGGGCACGTATTTTGTCAGTAATTCCCAAATGGCCCCTTTATTGGCAACTGAAATACAACAAGACAATATTACTGCATGCAATCATGGCTAGAATAAGAAGTAAAGTGAAAACTGTAATAATGAAAAGAATAACCCTTTCAATGTGGCAGGCCAATAACCTAACACCCTCTCTGTGTAAGGGGGTTATGAAAAATCTATTTAAAATAAATGAGCTTTTGTCTGAAAAAGAATGATTTTTTTCATATGACTACATAAATGTAATCAGCAGTCATCCAAACAGCTGCTATGCTGTGCAGCTATAGAGTGAGTGTTGGCAACAGGACAGCACTGCCAGAGGTGTGGGTATACTCAAGTTTTTTCATTATCAGTAAAGTCTATTTCTGAATAAGGTATACTCAAGTTTTTTCATTATCAGTAAATTCTTTTTCTGAATAAACTAAGTGATGAAACTACATGCCAGCAGTACACAAGCATTTACAGGTCTACTTAACAGTAAAGAAAGATCAAGGTGTAGGCCTCCATGAGCATAAACATCTCTTCCCATCTACACAAAAAAGGCTGTTTCAATACTGCTACCATAACAACACAATTTTTTTTTTTTACTTACCAATGAAGGTATCATCACCAGGCAGCGGTTTGCTACCCTTCTCATCTGCAACGTTTGACACAGGCTGTCCATCACTCCCACATATGAGATGTTCATAATACTGAGGTCTTTGGCTTACAGTCAGGCTGTAGCCTAACCCATACTCTGATTTGAGAGCCAGAGGGGAGCCAACACACAAAAGTCTTCCCTGGAATGAAACATAAAGCGAACTACTAGACTCCTCCTGTCAGTGATTATACGGAGAGCAAGAAGTTTTTTCAACAAGGCTGCATCATTTCTAAAGGACAAAAGAGTACAGTCTCAGCATTCCTGTTGCCACCCCACCACACATGTACTTTAAATTCTCCAGCTCAAAGAGCATACTGCAAGATTTAGGACTGATGCCATGAAAAGTTAACTTTAATTTTCTGAGACATCCTGTATTTCTGTGTAATATATGAAACAGACACTCAAACATGAGTCCACAATGATTATGGGAGACAACAATTCAGAGTAATTACATCATTCCCTTTAGCAATGTCAGCTAAATTAAGTGCTGTTATTGTTTTAAGCTTTGCAACCAATTTTTCTCCCTCAGGCAATGAAAGACAGATGTATCTCCGCTAATTTGGAGGACTTTATGATGTACACATGATACTGTTACCTTGTGTATGATGGCCACACGGTCAGCCAGAGTTTCTGCCTCATCAAGATGGTGAGTGGTGAGCAGGATGGTACGTCCAGGACGAGAGCGGCTGATAACCTGGTAAATATATACCCATTAATTTGTGAAGGAAAAATACCTCAACAGTTGTCCATCTATACAAAATAGAATAACTTATCCATGCAAAATTTCCTAAATGAGAGTTTAAATGTGTGTGTGTGTGTGTAATTACCCATTAATACTGTATGAGGAGGGAGTTTTATACTCATGGGTACCATCTCTTGAACATTCATTATCAGAAAACCTTTTAAACTTCTGTATTCTCTCTGGATTTATCACGTACGTATCCGGTTTCTTTCATTCCATCACTATTCTTACACTGTACTACAAAGGTATAGTACTTCTTTAAATCTTTTTTAACATGTCTCTTAATTTTACACTATATCTTTTAGTTCCTCTATCTATCTTTTGAAGAAATGTTAAGTATCTATATCATAAACCTGGCTGTCATCAGGCCAACCCCGACTTTTCTCTTTACCTTGGTGGGCAAACTTAAGGCTTCCAGCCATTCCATGTAACTTTGCTCTCTTAATTCAGATATCACATTTGTTTCCCTTAAGCTTCTGTAATAGTTTTTCGTGCTTCTTTAGGTGCAGTGATCAGACTTGAAAAGTGTATTCTAGTTTTGGCCTTATGTATTATGTGAACAGCTCACTGAATATTTCAAAGGTTTCTAGGTTGATCCAATCCTCCTCTGTTTTCACTTCCCTCTTGACCTTTGTGTCATCAGCAAAGATATTCAGGTAAGAATCCATACCTTTTGGCAATTCATTTACATAAATCAAGAACAACCATGTGCCAATTCACTGGTAATCTGACATGTATACTTTGTTCTCTTCCACTACAATAATCTTCTATCCACTGAGGGAGTCTTCCCCTTATTCCTGGCTGGTGATCTAGTTGATTAATCATCTCTGATGGGGAACAATTTCATACGCTTTCTGGCAGTCCAGATACAAACAATCCAACCAGCCTTTTCTTTTGTCTGAAATATAGCTGACACAGAAATCTAAGAGTTTCATTACATATGACCTTTCTCTCAAACCATGTTGTCTTTTCTTAGATGTATGCGAGTGATTACTATTCGTACATTGCATACTGTTTGTATGTTAAAGGGAGAAACTCTCACACAAAAAATTATGGTGCCAACATAAACCTTGTTTTAACCTGATGTTTATGCACATACATAAACATCCCAGCCTATACTAGATACTCATTCACTGACCAGCCCCAAAAGAGGAAATGGACAGCTGGGTTGGCTGAACTGGATGCCATCCTTGGAATATGAACCTATTGTAGGCCCATTAGGTTTGTGGGACTAATACTAACCATCATGTGTAATTACCTGTTTTAAGCATAGCAAAGCAGGAATTCTACAATTTTGGGACTCCAGCTCTTGATCTTTCAATATCATAAAACTTTTTAAATGTTTGTATGCCATTCACAGTTTTGTAACTCCACCACTTTTATACAATAAAAGTATTTCTTTACATCTTTTCTAATTAGTACCAAACAATAACCTTTAGTTTGTTCTATCTTTTCATCACTATCATCAAACTAGTTTAAAAAGTTAAAGGTTGTAATCACTATGGAGAAAATTGTGCCTCTAACCTCTCACTAAGTGTAATTATCTATCTGTACTGTATAGAGAGTTCTACATTCATGGGGCACCATCTCTTAACTCTTCTACCATCAGTTAGCTTTTTAGATATTTGTACACTGCCAGAATTTATAGTGTCATCTCTTAGTTTAATGCTAACCTTCCATCAGTCTTACACTAAAAGAGTACTTTATGTCACCTGGTTCCTGTGTCACTGTATAATATGAAGAACAGTTCACTGTCAACATCATCCGACTGACTTAAAAAACTTGAAGTCTGTAAGTTGGTCTAACTCTTCTCTCCTCCATTGTCAGTATATTTGAAGACCTAAGAAGCTTGCTGAAGCCCAGGTCTCTTATTTCAAGTACCATCTTAGCTGCTCTTCTCCTGACTCTCTCAGTTGAATGTATGTGCTAATGGGGGCCAGACTTGAGAAGAATATTCAAATTTTGATCTAATGTACATTGTGATGAGTTTATAAAACATGTCCTTATCCATGTATTTAAATGCAATCCTCATACAGCCAACACAGAGTTTGCCTCCTTAATTAATCTCCTAAGCCTCTTTCACAAACCAATTCCTGAAGCTTGTTTCCTAGAAATTAATAATCTTGCAGAGACCTTCTTTCAGTATGTTCCTTCCATACTTACTACGCACATGCATGGGTTCAATTCCATCACCCATTTACCAGACGAACTTTGGAGTCAGCCTAAATCCCCTTGTAAGTTTATGTACTCATAATTTTCTACTTCTCTCATGACCCTGTCATCAATTGCACATCCAATTATGAGTCCAGTCCAACAGGGCTGTCATTAACATACACCATCCACCTCTATGCACCTCAGGATTTGAATCTGTATCAAAGCCCTCTGCAAGATCATTCATATAAATCCTCAATACCAGCAGCCTGAGGACTGACCTGATATACTTTTACCAAGCTTAAAAAGGTACTTTTGACATGTATTTCCAGTTACTTTCTGATCAGCTACTTTTTGATGAAAACAGTTTAGAATGCACTGAAATTATATAACAGAAGACATATCTAACAAGTTCATAAATTGTTAATTGAGTACTAATACTGAAGTTTTAGTCAGGGATAGAACTATAGCCGGTAGACACAAGACTTTACTATAGTTAGTAATTTATTCATGAGTTGTCTAATACTACCAGAAAAAACTTAGCTATTTATGCTTTTCAAATATCTTTACCTCCCACATTGCAGTTCGTGCTGCTGGGTCAACACCTGATGTAGGCTCATCAAGGATTATAAGTTTGGAGTTACCAATAAACGCTATGGCCATACACAATCTTCGGCGCATTCCCTCTGAGAGCTGGTGTACAAGATTGTTCTGGTGGTTGAAGAGCCCCATGTTGACTAGCACTCTGTATTATAGAGAGATGAGTATTTTACCTCATGTTCTTCTAACATAAACTTCTCCAATCAATAACTTGATATATTACATTCAGTTAATACTTCTTGTATCAAGCATTAAATATATGAAAACTTACACTAATGCTTCATTTAAAATCTATTACACTATAATAAGATTTTACTGTCCAAAAACTTAGTCAGAATAATCTGTTTTATTGTATATTTACTGTACAATTTAAGAGAAGATATCAGATATGGAAACAGACATATATCCATACAAATGTCAATGTGTCCATGTTCCACTCACTCAATTATTGTGAATTATCACATTAAAATTCTTAACAAATCCCCTGCAGATAGTGAACAAGGTGGATTTAAGAAGAGTGAAACCACATTTTTGTACTTCAGATGAAGATAGAAAAATCTTAAGAGAAAAAAATAATAGTATTATATTTGTGGATTAATGAGAGATGAACTTTTCTAGGCTCCTTTCATCACTTCAAAGCCAGGAACAATGCACTAAAAGAAAGAATTAATGTGTATTATGTCTCTTTCAAACTATTTGCCATTTCCCGCATTAGCGAGGTAGCGTTAAGAACAGAGGACTGGGCCTTTGAGGGAATACCCTCACCTGGCCGAATTCTCTGTTCCTTCTTTTGGAAAAAAAAAAAAAAAAAAAAAAAACGAGAGGGGAGGATTTCCAGCCCCCCGCTCCCTCCCCTTTTAGTCGCCTTCTATGACACGCAGGGAATACGTGGGAAGTATTCTTTCTCCCCTATCCCCAAAAGAGGATTTTATGTACATATGATAAAAAATGAGGCAACACAGTATACGACTCTGTCCTTATAATAACCAATTCAGAAACATTAAGCACCCATATGGAACAATCATGTGAAAAATCAGAAAATGCAGAAAGCAGTAAAGGGTTAAAAAACTAATGGCAGATACAGAGATCCATTACTATAAAACTCTCTCCCTGCATGCATAAACAGGTTATCAAAAACTATGTAATCACATACAATGGTAAATAATCAGGCATACACTTTTTTCATATACTCACGTGTTGATGTATGTTTGTTCTGTGTCTGGTGTAGATTCCTTTAGGATGGCATAATAGAGCAGTGTCTCTTGCACTGTCAGAAGAGGGAAAAGCACTGCTTGCTGGGGACACAACCCAATGAGCTTCCGTGCTTTGTCCCATGCACTGCAGATATCATGGTTGTAAACCTGGATGTTGCCAGCAGTAGGCTTCAGCTCTTTCGTTAACATTGAGCTGATGTGTGAGAAGTTAGAAAATGCATTAACAATATCTTAAAGATTTGTCAGAGGTAATCCTTTGACAAATTAATAAAGAAAATTGTGATATCACAGAATCATGGACTGTTACTGTTATTTAATTGAAATATCAACCAGCCACAAAGGTACAATCATAATTCATACTTAATATCAAAGCTGCCAATAAATATAGTTATAATTATGAAGTACAAGTTGAGCATCCCTAACCTGAAAATCTAAAATGCTCCAAAATACGAAACTTTTTTAGTGGAGACTTGACATTTAGCATGAAGGAAGCCATATAAGCTGCTGCCAATGCTTGGAACACAGTGACTAAAGAGACAGTTGTACATGTCTGGCATAACCTCTGGCCTGCAACTATGCTCAGTGTTGATGATGAACAAGACGGTGATTTTGAAGGATTCTTTATGTCAAGTGAGAAAAAATGATGTCTGACCTCCTTACATTTGCAAAAAAATATATCTTTAGAATCTGACCTTACATTTGCATTACATTGGCTGATTCATGTGAGATATTGCAGAAGCTGGTGACTGAGTTTGGTAAAGTGTGTGAAAGAAGAAAGTTAAGAGTAAATGTGAATAAGAGCAAGGTTATTAGGTACAGTAGGGTTGAGGGTCAAGTCAATAGGGAGGTAAGTTTGAATGGAGAAAAAGTGGAGGAAATAAAGTGTTTTAGATATCTGGGAGTGGATCTGGCAGTGGATGGAACCATGGAAGTGGAAGTGATTCACAGGGTGGGGGAGGAGGCGAAAATTCTGGGAGCCTTGAAGAATGTGTGGAAGTCGAGAACATTATCTCGGAAAGCAAAAATGGGTATGTTTGAAGGAATAGTGGTTCCAACAATGTTATATGGTTGCGAGGCGTGGGCTATGGATAGAGTTGTGCGGAGGAGGGTGGATGTGCTGGAAATGAGATGTGGTGTGAGGTGGTTTGATCGAGTAAGTAATAATAGGGTAAGAGAGATGTGTAGTAATGAAAAGAGTGTGGTTGAGAGAGCAGATAGATGTATTAGTTAATGTTTAGCCAGAAACAAATGAGAAATCTCATATGCCAAATCATGGAAGTATTATACTGCCCAACCCTTAATGAAAACAGATTACTGTCTGCATTATTGAGCTCTATTACTACCATGATAATTAAACTGCACTCACATGATTGTTGTCTTTCCAGCACCATTGTGCCCAAGGAGTGCAAGGACCTGGCCTTCATAGAGCTCCAGGTTGAAACTGTCAACAGCTACCTTGGACTTCCCCTGGTGTTTGTAGATCTTGCGTAACCCAGTAATACTTAACCCTTTCTTCAAACTCTGCTTCAAGCCTGGATCTACATCCAAGATGTGAACAGCATCTTCTATAAAAATGAATTTGACTAGTGAGAAGAAAATGCAGCTGTTATTGATAGGTTTAGAGAGAGAATATATACATGTAGGAACATATGATGCTTTATACTTAATAGACAGGCACAGATAAATCTTAAGCACTTCTACATGAACTTTATGTACTGTAGGATGCTATGCAAGGGACATACATCTGTTGAGTATGGTTACTCTTGGATGCATCTCAAAGGAAGGAGTCAAGGGAATAAACTTTATGTAAGAGGTTCTAGCCATATTTACAGAGTAGACTTATGGTATACAACATTCTTTCATTTCGTTGACTGTTCTTCAATACTTTTCACATTTTGCTTAAATTCTTCTCACATTGCTTTTTATAAATTTTCAAGCTTCCTAATCTATACTCTCTTGTGTATACTTGCTTAATTAATTCATATTCTTGCTCCAAGCTACTGGTGATCATTACATACATGACAACATATAGTATTTTCTGAACTCAGCATTGCTGTTAAGCTGTTGACATCTGATTTTCTTTTGAGCTGAGAAACAATGATGGAAATGGTTGCCTAACATTATTTTAATGGGCTGAATATGAAAATTTCAGCATGACATTATCTTAATGGGTTGAATATGAAAATTTCTAACAGGGTAGGATGACATCATCTTCACAGGCTGAATAGGAAGTTTTCAAACAAATTCTTGAATATCCTTCACTTGGTGCTAGACTGTGTGTGACCATCTAAAGAAAGCCCCTCTCATGTTATATTTTTTTCTTAATCTATTTTTGTGAACAGTGATGTGATTAATGTGTCTAAACCAGATTCTGAATGTGGCAACCTACTGGTAAGTGGGAAACATTTCAAATTCAAATATGTTGGGTAATTCTTAAATTGTTCATGATCTAAGATTTGAGTGTCCATCAATAATTGTACCAAGAAATGCTTTAAGTGGTACTTCTCTGTTTTTGGTCGAGTAGCAGTTCTGCTATTTTTGCCACTATTAACATATATTACAAAACTCGAGTAATACATGCTTCTAAATGGCTCATGAGCACACAATTATTTTTATCTTTATAAATGAAAGTAAAACATTAACCAAGAGTACAGTCCAAAATACAGAGGAAAATGAAATAATATATCTTACTCTTCATGCTGTCAATGTAGTCCTTAGTTGGAGCCACTTTGTTGTCAGGAATGATGGTTACATGGCGGCATGCTGGGCAGGTGAAGGTAGTGGTTAGTGAAGCAAGTGGTGCCAAAAGGTATTAGTATACAAGATGAGTTACACGTTTACAAGAATCATAGTTATGCACATACCATATTCAAAAAGACCAAGACTCATTATTATTATTCTGGTACATATTCCATTAACAGAAACATCAACAACAAAAATAAATAAATAAATAAATTAGTGGGTATTGAAAATGCAATATTCAATCAAATTCAAATTTAAGCCTTTGATTGTTGTAAGTCTTAGCAAATGTTCTGGTTTATGATGATCCTTGGTCACTGAGTTCGGTATACTGATGAATCTGGTAAAACTTGTCTACACTAGGTTCTGAAAGGAAGGCACAAGTTAACGAAATCTTAGTTCAAAGGAATACTTTGTTTACATCATGCTTAGCTAAGGTAACAAATATCTACTAAAAAGTTTCATCATCATGCCTTAGATTCTGTAATACCCTGAAATATGTTGAAGGTAAATTCGTTGGAATGTTTGAGAGAAGTCTGTTCATGAAACGCTGGCTCTCGAGTGGTCAAGTCTGATGTTCTGGAGACTGACAAATACAGGGAAACATCTGAGGAAAAATCACATTATAACTACAGTTATTCTGGTCATCATCCTTAAACTAACTTATGGCTGAAAATGCAAAGACAGTAACTCTTCAGTACTGGAACTGAAATAATGAAATTAATAAACACAAAGGAAGCCTCCTCTGAAGCAAGACAGAGTTCTTTTCCTCCAGAGAAGATATTCTGTCTTGACGAATGAATGTGCATGATTTTATGGCTATGGGAGATGAAACAGAAATTTCAGAATGGGTGATTATTGCCCCTAAGGAAGCCCTTCCAATGAGCAAATGTTCACTTAAAATTAGACCCTGTGTGATGTTAAAACTGATTACAGCCAATCTAGACATACTCAGAGTTTTTTTTTTTTTTTTTTTTTTGTCGCTGTCTCTCGCGTTTGCGAGGTAGCGCAAGGAAACAGACGAAAGAAATGGCCCAACCCCCCCTACACATGTATATACATACACGTCCACACACGCAAATATACATACCTACACAGCTTTCCATGTTTTACCCCAGACGCTTCACATGCCCTGATTCAATCCACTGACAGCACGTCAACCCCGGTATACCACATCGCTCCAATTCACTCTATTCCTTGCCCTCCTTTCACCCTCCTGCATGTTCAGGCCCCGATCACACAAAATCTTTTTCACTCCATCTTTCCACCTCCAATTTGGTCTCCCTCTTCTCCTCGTTCCCTCCACCTCCGACACATATATCCTCTTGGTCAATCTTTCCTCACTCATTCTCTCCATGTGCCCAAACCATTTCAAAACACCCTCTTCTGCTCTCTCACCCACGCTCTTTTTATTTCCACACATCTCTCTCACCCTTACATTACTTACTCGATCAAACCACCTCACACCACACATTGTCCTCAAACATCTCATTTCCAGCACATCCATCCTCCTGCGCACAACTCTATCCATAGCCCACGCCTCGCAACCATACAACATTGTTGGAACCACTATTCCTTCAAACATACCCATTTTTGCTTTCCGAGATAATGTTCTTGACTTCCACACATTCTTCAAGGCTCCCAGAATTTTCACCCCCTCCCCCACCCTATGATCCACTTCTGCTTCCATGGTTCCATCCGCTGCCAGATCCACTCCCAGATATCTAAAACACTTCACTTCCCCCAGTTTTTCTCCATTCAAACTCACCTCCCAATTGACTTGACCCTCAACCCTACTGTACCTAATAACCTTGCTCTTATTCACATTTACTCTTAACTTTCTTCTTTCACACACTTTACCAAACTCAGTCACCAGCTTCTGCAGTTTCTCACATGAATCAGCCACTCAGAGTTGTAAATATAAAAGAAATTTAAACCAAAGAACACCTTTATAATTGATGTAAGCTGAAGTGAGGTTTGCCTGTTTGCAAGTCAATATGGCATACGCACAAAGTAGGGCAAATGATCAATAAACTTGATCACAACTCGTATAAGTTCATGAATTATCTACTCACAACTTTTCTTGTTTCCCATTTCCATATGCCAAGGAATCTGACACGTTAGGCCAGATTGTCACAAAACCATATAATGTCTAGAGATAAGTAATTACTGCTATAAACTGTGGTTCCAAGGAATTCTTATGGGGGCAAGCTATATGTATGCCTTCCCATGTCTGCAAGATCTTACCTACCGACTATTCAAAGGGCATTTCATGAGGGAATTGTGGGTCTTCTGACACATACATTCATTTTGGAAGAGAAGATAAAAAAAAATTGTCTTTCAAGGTACATTATTAAGTAAAGTTAATGACCATATGTGGAAGTGCTGTGCACAAACACTGCACTAAAAAGACTACAATTATATCTTTAAACATTATTCTTTTTCCTGACTCCTTCCTTTAGGTTTTCAAATAAATGTGAATAATTTAGAGGAGTAATAATTATGTTAAGTTCTAGAGGCATCCACCAGTATTTAAAGATTTGTATGTTCTGAGAGGTTCTCACATCCCATTTCTTGTCGGTTTACAATGAAGCCTTATATATATAAAGGGTCCATTCAAATTTTCCATGGCACATTGTCCTAATGTCATTCTGTGTTCACAATCATCCAAGGAGACTATATTGCATAACTGCTCATTTAACTACATGTTCAATGGATTATCAGTGTACCATGTTTTCTCATTGTGAAAAACATACTAGTAAAGTATCTAGTACTTCTTTAGTGAAAAAGCAGGAGAAACTAGGGTAGAATATCCTAAAACAAAAGACAGATGCTTAATTATAATGTGCAGGCACTGACGAAAACTATTACATCCAACAGATCATCCAAGTGGAACACAACAATCCAAACTAAGAGACAAATACCAACTTCTCCCCAAGCTGGACTGGCTCATACAAGACTGCATAAATTTTCTGAAGATGAACAGGGCAGAAGTAAAACAGATGGGCATCACTTTCTACTCTGTCTTATTATTCTCTGACCAACCACTGTCTTGGCCAAACTGGTCGAGACGAATCCCATCCTTCTACCAGTTATACTTGTGTCTGAACAGAACTCACTTCATCATTTCACATTGAACCTGAAGACATACCTTTCCTAGCCTTCACACCATCATCTATAGGCCCCAATAACACAATGAGCACTCTGAGCATCTATGTGTTGACAAATGCTACCACAATAAAGCAGCCACTTGGCATCATGTTTCAGTAAGCTTGATTTTCTGTCTTGCATACAGCACTATTACAGTTTTGAAATAAATCATAAGAACATGAATTAAAGTTTTCCTTTATATTTGATTGCTGTTTCCAGCATTTACGGAGAAAATACTCATGTGATAATTTGGGCTGAAGCTGAAAGAGGCTCATTTTTGCCCAAAGAGAAATTAAGTTTACACGATAACAATTTCTATTTACAAAACACACCTTCCTTTTACCTAACACACTCTTCTCACTTGCTTAAGAAATGAGAAATAATCCTGATTACACACCATCTTCCTTTATCAAATCCTCCTTGCTTTTCAATGACAAAGAATTATGTAATATTTTCCCAGTTCGTCAAAATCCAGCTGTAATATCACACCAAGCTACAAAGACTTCTGAACCTTAAATTTATGCTTTGATCTCATCCTCAACTACAAGCCCACTTTTCCTTATAGCCACATTAGTTAATGATTCTAACTGCTTTTTCACCTCCATTCTTAATTATATTACTTATTCCCAAACTCACCCTACCTACACTTCTGTTTTGGGATAATGTTACATAAAACCAATGATATCTTACCATTCTTCAGATTGAGGATGATAACAGAGGCGAAGAAGAAGATGACAGAGTCTACCAGCAACATGGTGATGGCTAAGCCCAGTGTCATGTCAGAACCTGAGATGATTATTATTCATAAGTCATACAGTTTAATTTTGTAACTTTTACATATTTTCAGTAAAAAGGCAAACATAATTTACCTAAAATAATCTGGGATAGCTACCTGGAACAAATTGGTAACTTCCTGTAACACTGTTGGATACTTACCTGAAACAGTCAAGGATAGTTGCCCAAGAAAAAGTAGGACAATTACCTTAGATACAATTCATTACCTCACATACCTGAGATAGTCCAGGATACCTACTGGACACAATGTAAGAAAATCACGTAAGACACAATGGGAGAATTACCCGATAAAATATAGTATATCTATCCATGAGAGTCTAAAAAGGTTACTTATAATCATTTAAGAGAGTTACATGGGGCACTGTACTGTAGTTACCTATATGTCTGGGACAAAATAAATGAGACTCAGATGTACCTCTGAGACATATGTATGTCTATGGTTGCTGCATCAGACTGTCAGATAATTATATGTCTAAGGTAGCTGTACAAGACTGCCAGAAAATTACGGAAATGGAATTGCTGCAAAAGACTGTCAGAAAGTTACTTGAAACTGTGTAAGGCAATTTGGGATGTTTAACTGAGAGTATGGGTGTTACCTAATATAGTTGGGATAATTATCATACAGTCAAACAGTTATCTGACAAATTATGACAAAAAGTACAAGAGATGTTACAATGAGTCGAGGACCGTTCGCTCAAGCAGAGGTAATTACTTGAGACAATATGGGTCATTAAGGATTTTACAGGTAACATCTCAGTCACTTTGAAATTTCACTGATTTGATTTTGTTTTACATTGACAGTAACTATAAATAGAGTAAAATGAGACCATGGGTGTGTGATTTACAACATATTATTTCAATGATAACAAATAAGGTAAGAGAAGAGATCAAGGAAAATGTCAGGTTGAATAATAGGTGAGTACTTGTAGAAATCAACAGAACTCATGAAAACCTCACTTAACTTCCCCTACCAGCCAAAAGCTATCTTATAGAACCCATGAAAACCTCACTTAACTTCCTCTGCCACCAAAAGCTATCTCCTTTTTATGTTATATTCTCTCTTAAGATTCTGTCATCCATTTTTGATGGTACCTCACTCATAAGGAAAATGGCAAATATGTATGAAAAAAAAGATAAAATACATTATTGCTGTGGTTGTATTTACATCTAGTTCCCAGCTGTTTCATGTGCTTATTTACAGCAAACTCACAAAATGCCAGTAACCACAAGCAGAAAATATTTGGACTATATGGCATGCTCTACTGCAAACAACAAAGTTGTTGAATTTTTTACCGTAACTGCTTCTTGGAGATGTAAAGTAAAGTTTACCTAAGTTCTGCTCACTTCTACCAGTGTTTCACATACATTTACATCAATTAACCTTAAACATTTCCTTATAAAAGCTCCAAACCAAACTCCTCTGGTCTATAAACATGGTATACACTTATACCTATCAAAATGAAATCAATGATATTCCTAAGTGACACTAAGATGGTGACTTTTAAAATTCTAATCAACATAGCATGAAATAAGCTCCCAGTAGAGAGTAGGGCAATTATGAAGAACAATCTGGAAGAGTTCTGTAATACTTGGAATCTGTAACAGGGAATACCTGGGACTGCTAACTGAGAAGGTCTTCAAAAATATGAGGCAGTTTAGTATGGTTATCTCAAATAATGTTGAACAGTGATCTGAATCAGAATGGGATAACTACCCAAGACAAGGTGGGTGAGTAACCTGACAGTCTCTATAGAAAGATACTGGACAGAGCTAGAGTTCAGTGACCTTAGATGAGAGAGATAGTAAGTCTTGTTTTAACCTATATCATCTTTTAACATAAAAACTGACCAATCAATTATACTATTTTGTTTGCTAGGTTGGTACGCTTATCAACATTAATGATATTTGAATTTTCTAGCCCCGTAACATTACTATTCTACATATTTTTTTTTTCCATTGTCAAAACTTTTACTAACATGATGTGCATATTTATTACTTGTTTGATTTCAGACTACAGAGTGAGAAGAATTTGAAATTTCAGATTCATATCTGTTTAATTTCTCATTAAGTTTTCAATAAACCTTTAGTTATTAATAGGTTCATTACAAGTTTACTAATGTCTCATTAAGTCAATTAATGGAAATACTACTACTACAGTATCATCTGATAGGTTTCGTTTTTGAGAAATGTTGCAATGTCATCCATGATTTACTGTGGAATTTGAGCATTAAATGGTCCTATTAGGGGCTTCCTGATCTTATTACTGGTTGCTGTCTTATTAGCTGATTGAATGCTTTTCTTGGAACAGGGTAGTGCTTATGCAAAGTGGAATAATAGATGGGAAATGTGAGTGAGAAGGGAGCCAATTAGAAGCAAATAGGTGCACTCATCTATCTATCTATATCTCTGGTGCCTGTTCCAATTAGAACTCCTTCAAAGAGGTGGCCATGGCATTAGAGTCACCATAACAAGTGAACTCTAGTGCCACCTCTTAGTCTTTAGTGCCTCATCCTTAACAGGCCACTGGCAGTGGGCAAATCCAGCATATTGTTTGCGGAGGCTCCTACCTAATATTCCTTCTGACTACTTCTATTTAATGCTCCTAATAACTACTTCTAGCTAATGCCCAGCCTAAATGTTCCAACCTACTACTTCTATCTACAGCTCCTACCATTTTGCCAAAAGACAGGGCTATAACATAGTGTTTAATGCAGGAAAAACTAGAGTTATGAAGAATGAGCTGTGTGAGTTAAGTGTTGTCAAGCATTACATATGACAAGGAGAGATTGAAGGATAGACAGACAGATGCTTAATTTGACCTAAAATATATTGCTGTCATTGTACTAAACTTCCCATGTTTCTATATGGCTAACTTTCCTTATGCTAATCCATTTTCATTCATAAGAAAATAATCACAAGACTAAAGGAGTATCTCACTTCCTCTGAAATACCTGGATAGATCCTTAAAAACAATTCCCTCACCTCTAACAGGTGATATCCAAAGATTGTTGTAGTTGGCACCCTCATGAAGTAGTTCATACTGGCATAAAATTCGGAATCCAAACCCAAAGGCTGAAGGAGGCAGCAGGCACTGTAAGTATACAACACTTCAACTGCTACTAAAAAATAAAAACATATCCTAGACATTAAAACGAAACCCATACAGCAACTGGCTTTAGCTAATTTGCTCACTTTGAAAGCAATACTATGTGAGTATGGGAGAAGAAAAAATCATTATTTATGTTTTTTACTCAAGCCAGATTCACAGTTTCCTCTAATGGTCCCACATACATTCTTAAAATCCATAATATTCTTCAGAGCTTATTAGTTATCATATGTTTTTGATTTGTATCTCTCACTGCTTCCCCAGGCTTATTTGCTCATAAGGGGACCTTTTGCATTTCTTTCTCTTTTCTTTAGTGTGTGCTCGCTACTTCCCACGTAAGTAAGGTAGAACCAGGAATAAATACTGAGCCCATGAGAAAAAAATCTTTGCCTGATTCCTTCCTAATTCCTTCTTTTGGAAAGTTATACATAAAAAATAAGATTTCCAGTCCCCCTACCCACTACCTTTTGCCCCTCTTACTTGCATTGTACAACATACAGGAGATACATGAGCAGTATTCTTTCTCCCTCATTCCCAGTCTCCTTCAGCCTTATTTCTGTGAGTCAAACAAATATAAAAGAAAGTCTTAACAAAAATTTCAACAACACAGTCTGGAAAGGGACAATAACAAGATCTTAGGAAAATGATAATACAAAAAGGGGAAGATTTCTAGCCCCTGCCCCATTCCCATATCTGAAGGTCACCTACATTGCAGATGAGATATATGGATTTTTTTTTTTTTTACTTCCCAATCCCCTAGGATGGAGAAAATTTGTGATTTAAGTACAAGAATCATATGAATTGCACGATGAAGAGGAAATTTGTGTCTGTGGATTTAGTCCTAGCAATCCTGGTGTATATTAAGCAGAAAGCTTAATATACACCTGGGCCACGGAGAGGAACTTAATTAATCATGCTCTTAGACCCCTTCAACTGGGCTTCCACCGTGGTCAAGATCAGTCATGTTCACTGGTGGGACCATGGGTCAAGAAGAGTGGTGAAATTGTGTATTTGTCTTGGCAAGATGAATGCAGGGCAGCTCGAAATAAAATGTTTGGTATCTTCAATGTGGATGTTGGATCTCAGGCAAAAGGGGTTCTGTGACAGTTGAATTAATGACTATATGTTGAAGAGATTGATAGTGTCCAGAGTGCATAAAAGAAAATGTGACTCAGAATTTAATGGGTAGTGTAGGTTCTGATGAGTTTGTTAAAGCCAATAAGACTTTTTAATGCAATGTGTGCTTTGCTTTGTGCTTTAAGTGTGTGTGTGTGTGTGTTTGTGTGTGTGTGCAGGCAGCTGTGGTGCAAAGCTTGAGTGAACTCACCATTTCTGTGTGAAGTTCGGTAGATGGTTATGAAGTGGCATGAATGGAAAGGGGTTAGTGCCACTGCACAGAATTAGTTGTAAAACATTATATGGTGAAACTGAACTGGAAGTATTTCTATTTCATGTTTCATCATCTCATGGGATACGAGAGAAAAAATACTACCCATGTCTCTCCTGCCTATTGCAGAAGGGAATTAACAGGGGTGGGAGTCATAGGCTGAAAATCCACTGAAAATCCTCCCCATCTGTGTTATTACTTACCCAAAGAAGGAGCAGAGGAGGGAGCCAGGTGAGAATTTTTCCTCTAAGGCCCAGTTCTCTGTTCCTGAAGCTACCTTGCTATCCCAGGAAGTAATGGAAAAGCTGGCTAAAGACGTTGAATATTTGTAGCAGTTATGTAGCCAGTGATTGTTCTGATTTATGTGGCTTGTAGTTTTATCTTTGCTTCTGAAAGAGTAGGTGATCTGGTAGTTGGGGCATAGATAAGAATGAAGTAGATTAACTGTTTGTAAAGCATACTGTGGGAATCATCCTTCTGTCCAAAACAGGTGCAGGTAACTGTTTAGAGAGCATCTAGTTTCTTTATGGCCTTTGAGTTGATGTTTGTGGTGTGAGAACTGAATGTTATGTGTGTGTTCTATGTGACACCTAGTGTGGTTGATGTTTTGTTGAGTGAGAGTGACTGATCAACCACGGAAATGTGGTGGTGCACATTGCCTGTCAGAGGGTAAAAGGGTGAAAGAGGATTAAAGCAGGGATGCAAACATTCTGTTTTGAGCATACAGTTCTAATTGCATGATGTAGTGCTGCATGTTTAATGCTGCTTTTGCAGTGTTGGGGTGATGAGATGCAACTCGAGTCATTTGCATACATGAGGAGATTTATACTTTTTATCTTTTTTTTTTTTTTTGTGTGTGTGTATTGAGGAAAATCAAATAAAAAATGACTGAAGAGGTTTGGAAAGGGAACAACTCCCTGAGGAACTCCATTGTAGTGTGAGAGTTTTGGATGAGCTTTGGAAGTGTGGTCCTTCTGGTACACCTTTGAACTGGTATTCATTTTCATTTGCTGAACAATCCCACAGGGGTGAGAGTAGCTAAGTTGGCTGAGAGCCAACTATTCTGTCCTTGACTCGCATATGGGCCAGTGTGGTTCATGATTTAAAACGCTAATCACTACGCAGTTGAGATTAATAAGTCTGTCTTTAGATTAACCATTTGTATGTGTTCATACATAAACACATAATGGAGCATTGCTTTTTGTAGGTATACTTTATAACTGTAACTTCTGAATAATCAATTATAATCTTACATAAAATGAAGCTGTAAAATTTTGGTGTAATACCCACGGTCAGGATGATGATGGAGAATGGTGTCTTGGTTTGTACCACTGAGACCGAGAGGAATGGTACATTACACACCAACAAGCTCATCACTCCCACAAATACTGCCAGCACAGTTGATGGTACTAGGCAAGATACAAGGTAGCTGTTGATAAAAGGAACATGAATATGGGTTCAATTATGGGGCACGGTAAGTAGAATTAAAAAATACAAAATGTTTGTCAGCCACTGGAAGAAAATACAACACCAGTTCAATCATTCTCTCATTCATAAAGGGTATACTCAGAGTTTTATCAGAAACAGCCATTTGTACAGTATATTATGTATACTTGTTCCATTTCATTATTGTGTTGCTTGAAATTTCTTGTCCTGATTAATCAAAACTATAAACACTTTTCAGGTATTCAGAATCACTTGACAGTCTCCCAAACTGTGTCAAAAGGTGACTAAAGGGAGGAAGAGGGGAGCTGGAAATCCTCCCCTCCAGTTTTTACTTTTCCAAAAGAAGGCACAGAGAAGGGGGCCAAGTGAGGATTTTCCCTCTTAGGCTCAGTCCTCTGTTCTTAACACTACCTCAGTAACGCAAGAAATAGCAAATAAGTACGACAAAAATGTGTAATAATAATAATGATGATTTCAAACTATTCGCCATTTCCCGCGTTAGCGAGGTAGCGTTAAGAACAGAGGACTGGGCCTTTTTTGGAATATCCTCACCTGGCCCCCTCTGTTCCTTCTTTTGGGAAAAAAAAATAATGATAATAATAATAATAATAATAATAATAATCTATATGGTGTGGGAGGCAAGTTGTTAGAAACGGTGAAAAGTTTTTATTGAGGATGTAAGGCATGTGTACGTGTAGGAAGAGAGGAAACAAGTCAATTATAATAACAAGAAACCCTGGTGGAGACTATAATCACAAAGCATACATTCATACTAACAACAAGATTTCTTTGATAATTACAAAAGGAAGTAACAGTTTATTGTGACTACTTATCATTACATTTTTACATAAATTATTTGATCTATATGATATTGTCATTACTGATAATGGTTCTATACCTTCAACTATGAGTATGAAGTCTGTTGGGGATGAGAGAGCTTGGGAAGTGAGTCAGTTGTTGTTCGCTGATGATACAGCGCTGGTGGCTGATTCATGTGAGAAACTGCAGAAGCTGGTGACTGAGTTTGGTAAAGTGTGTGGAAGAAGAAAGTTAAGAGTAAATGTGAATAAGAGCAAGGTTATTAGGTACAGTAGGGTTGAGGGTCAAGTCAACTGGGAGGTGAGTTTGAATGGAGAAAAACTGGAGGAAGTGAAGTGTTTTAGATATCTGGGAGTGGATCTGGCAGCGGATGGAACCATGGAAGCGGAAGTGGATCATAGGGTGGGGGAGGGGGCGAAAATTCTGGGGGCCTTGAAGAATGTGTGGAAGTCGAGAACATTATCTCGGAAAGCAAAAATGGGTATGTTTGAAGGAATAGTGGTTCCAACAATGTTGTATGGTTGCGAGGCATGGGCTAAGGATAGAGTTGTGCGCAGGAGGATGGATGTGCTGGAAATGAGATGTTTGAGGACAATGTGTGGTGTGAGGTGGTTTGATCGAGTGAGTAACATAAGGGTAAGAGAGATGTGTGGAAATAAAAAGAGCGTGGTTGAGAGAGCAGAAGAGGGTGTTTTGAAGTGGTTTGGGCACATGGAGAGAATGAGTGAGGAAAGATTGACCAAGAGGATATATGTGTCGGAGGTGGAGGGAACGAGGAGAAGAGGGAGACCAAATTGGAGGTGGAAAGATGGAGTGAAAAAGATTTTGTGTGATCGGGGCCTGAACATGCAGGAGGGTGAAAGGAGGGCAAGGAATAGAGTGAATTGGAGCGATGTGGTATACCGGGGTTGACGTGCTGTCAGTGGATTAAATCAAGGCATGTGAAGCGTCTGGGGTAAACCATGGAAAGCTGTGTAGGTATGTATATTTGCGTGTGTGGACGTATGTATATACATGTGTAGGGGGGGGTTGGGCCATTTCTTTCGTCTGTTTCCTTGCGCTACCTCGCAAACGCGGGAGACAGCGACAAAGTATGATAAAAAAAAAATAACCTTCAACTATTATAAATATGATACAAACTTCATTAAATTAAAACAGATGAGTTTTTCTTCTCTGTTCTTTAATGTTTCAGTAGACAAAGTTTTGTCCAGATTTTTTTCTTCAAGCCTTTCTTACTGAACTCATATCATGTGCTATGTTCTCTGTCATAATGACAAGTCTTTTTTTACCACATATTTTATCATACTAATTTCTTCATTCAACCTGTTTATCTATCTTCAATCCCATTCACATCAGGTAAAAAGTGTATAAAACATCAGAAAACATTTAATTACACCAGCATCATTATTGCATTCCATGGTTAATTTCAATCATGCAAGATTCTGGAATGAATACCTTTCTATAAAATGGTAAACAATACTTTTGATAAAGAAATACATGAGGTGCATTGTAAATTCTATAAATAATTAACACCACTCACCAAAATGAGATAATGCTGAGCCCATAGCAGAAGAGAAACATGAAGAGGACCCCATAGCTGACCTTTGGCTGGAGACCCCCAAGTGTTACAATAAGTTCCACTAACAGTAGTATGATTAGGACATGGAACAGGGAGTAGCATAACCATACTAGATGATCCAGCCAGAGCTGCAAACCCATCACTTCTTGGAGCTTTCGAGAAGTATAGAAAGTACTGTTACAGCCACATATGAGATGAAGCAATGACCAATCAAGCATACAAATTCACTTCTTGGACAAATTCTAAGCATTAATGTCTGCATTCATTTTCATTGAACTTCCCTTTTCTCATTCTAATTATCACAAATTTCCTCAAGCCATTTCTCAAGATCACCTTTCAATAATCTCCAAGCATGAGAGAAAGAAATTAAGCATCAGATCTCTCACTACCTTTTAGCAGAAAGTCTATATAATTACCATTTTTCTACCGACCAACCAAGTATAATATCTGTTATATTTTCATCTCACCTTTGATAAAGTAGCTATACTATAATTTGATTAAACATCTTGTCTTAGAATTTTAATGAAATATCCTCAACAAAAAGATTAACTATTCTACTGCTTGATGAACCTGGGCTTTCTTAGGCTAATTTGTCATTAAACATCCTTTATTCATAAACCTTATGGCAAGGTTTGCTGGAAGTTAGGCAGCCCACAATACTATACGTTAGAGAGACATGGGTCTTTAAAAGTACAATGACAAATTGGGTTTAAGCACATGAGATAGATTTTCTGATATGACAAGAGTTTAGAGTGAGGAATGGGGAAATCTGAAGAGAAAGCATCCAAAATAAAGTGGCAGACTAAAAAAAACTTGTTAAAAGAAAAATCAAAAGGCTATTAGGGCTAATGCAAGTTTTAATAAAAACAAAGGTTATAAGTAATACAAAAGGATAGACAAAATGACTGTGTAGGTGAAAGGGAATGTACTGGTGGATAAAACAGTAAAAAAAGTGGAAGGATTATGGTGTCTTGAGGAAGTTCTGCATGGGCAGTCCACCTTTGCTCCTTACAAATCTTTTGGAAATATTGTTTTTGTAGTACCCCAGAACCACTTTTATGTTGCTCCTGTGGCTTCAAGACTGCATTCCAATTAGGTGTGCTCCTATGGATCAAGAAAGTCCTCAACAGAAGTACACTCCTTTCCAACAACTGATATGATTTTTTTCCCTTTCATCCTTACACTGAAGTCTCCAGTCACAGACAAAAGCCCACATCAAGGCTGTGCCTTAATTTAAATATTGAAAGGACTTTGAATGGGAGGAAGAAAAAAGAATGGAAAGCATTTATGAATTTTGAAGGAAGTGAAAAAAAGGTTTCTTGCAAGTGACTTCATGCGTGTGGTGAATCATTAGCAGGTGGAGTCTGGTGATAAGTTTTTTTTTCTTTCTCATACTATTCTCAATTCACCAATAACTGAAAATGCAAGTGAGACTATGAACAAAAAATGTTCCTTTTCAATTGTGAAAAAAGTGCATGGATCAGTAGTCATAGAAGCCTCTCCAGTGTTGTGTTCATAAAGTCACAAGTATTACCTGCCTGTTCCTAGACTCTTGTTCCTGAACCAACTGGCAGATGAGGAACACAATGAAGATGGTGAAGGTCATGAATGAGAATATTAAACTCAATACAGGAGATTCATTTAACATCCCCATGAAACTGTAAAGAAAAAATAAATAAAATGTAATTTCATCATAATTGCTCAAATTCTATATTGCACATATAAATTGGGAGGGCATTGATTGAGAGGGTGAAGGCATATACAGAGCATCAGATTGGGGAAGAGCAGTGTGGTTTCAGAAGTGGTAGAGGATGTGTGGATCAGGTGTTTGCTTTGAAGAATGTATGTGAGAAATACTTAGAAAAGCAAATGGATTTGTATGTAGCATTTATGGATCTGGAGAAGGCATATGATAGAGTTGATAGAGATGCTCTGTGGAAGGTATTAAGAATATATGGTGTGGGAGGCAAGTTGTTAGAAGCAGTGAAAAGTTTTTAGCGAGGATGTAAGGCATGTGTACGTGTAGGAAGAGAGGAAAGTGATTGGTTCTCAGTGAATATAGGTTTGCGGCAGGGGTGTGTGATGTCTCCATGGTTGTTTAATTTGTTTATGGATGGGGTTGTTGGGGAGGTGAATGCAAGAGTTTTGTAAAGAGGGGCAAGTATGAAGTCTGTTGGGGATGAGAGCTTGGGAAGTGAGTCAGTTGTTGTTCGCTGATGATACAGCGCTGGTGGCTGATTCATGTGAGAAACTGCAGAAGCTGGTGACTGAGTTTGGTAAAGTGTGTGAAAGAAGAAAGTTAAGAGTAAATGTGAATATGAGCAAGGTAATTAGGTACAGTAGGGTTGAGGGTCAAGTCAATTGGGAGGTAAGTTTGAATGGAGAAAAACTGGAGGAAGTAAAGTGTTTTAGATATCTGGGAGTGGATCTGGCAGCGGATGGAACCATGGAAGCGGAAGTGGATCATAGGGTGGGGGAGGGGGCGAAAATCCTGGGAGCCTTGAAGAATGTGTGCAAGTCGAGAACATTATCTCGGAAAGCAAAAATGGCTATGTTTGAAGGAATAGTGGTTCCAACAATGTTGTATGGTTGCGAGGCGTGGGCTATGGATAGAGTTGTGCACAGGAGGATGAATGTGCTGGAAATGAGATGTTTGAGGACAATATGTGGTGTGAGGTGGTTTGATCGAGTAAGTAACATAAGGGTAAGAGAGATGTGTGGAAATAAAAAGAGCGTGGTTGAGAGAGCAGGAGAGGGTGTTTTGAAATGGTTTGGGCACATGGAGAGAATGAGTGAGGAAAGATTGACCAAGAGGATATATGTGTCGGAGGTGGAGGGAACGAGGAGAAGTGGGAGACCAAATTGGAGGTGGAAAGATGGAGTGAAAAAGATTTTGTGTGATCGGGGCCTGAACATGCAGGAGGGTGAAAGTAGGGCAAGGAATAGAGTGAATTGGATCGATGTGGTATACCGGGGTTGATGTGCTGTCAGTGGATTGAATCAGGGCATGTGAAGCGTCTGGGGTAAACCATGGAAAGCTGTGTAGGTATGTATATTTGCGTGTGTGGACGTATGTATATACATGTGTATGGGGGTGGGTTGGGCCATTTCTTTCGTCTGTTTCCTAGCGCTACCTCGCAAACGCGGGAGACAGCGACAAAGCAAAAAAAAAAAAGAAAGAAAAAAATAAACCATATAAATTCCTTATCAAAATCATTTCATTGCTTGGAAGAACAAACTAATGCACCAAAGGTTCATATGATAAAGAATTCGAACAGGCTTTACTTTTATGTGGTGAAAACTGTAAAAAACTTAAAAAAAATTGGAACAAATATTTTCATTAAAATTTTTTGAAGAGCTGAGCAAGAAAAACTATGCAAATAACAGGATATTCATGTATGAGAAAAGTCTGATAAAAGCAAGCCAACTCTAGCACACAATAAAGAAAATTCACACCCCATATCACCTTGGCCTCTAAACATGAAGTACTTCAAACCAAAACCAAACAACATAAAATCATATACAAGAAACATTTCTCAAGAATCAACAAGAAACCAACCACACCTCAGACATAAACAATCATGAAAAACGTACACTGAATGCACCCTGACACAAGTGTTGACTGACCCTTCTATACTACTAAAAATCCCAACACAGTAATAAAAACAAACTTTGAAACTCCCCTGGAACAAACCCTGACAACAGAGCAAACTTCATCAATACATACTTTGGCTCAGTCACAACCCAAGCACTGACAGGCATCTTCAACCACTCCTGTAATTATATAAAACATAAGCATCTGGGAACTTGCTAAATCAGTTACATACCCTAATGCCCTCCAAATGAACCCATCTTCCCCCTTCTGCTTATTGCCCTATGTGACTGCTATCATCAATGTCCATACACTCAAAAAATTATGCACAATAAAGTTAAGCAAAATACCCCATCCACAAAACATGACTATAGACCCAATCACTCCACAACTACAGTGTACACAAACATCAAACAAAAAACTCCTAGAGGGTTTCTGCAAACCACAAATCCCCCTCCCAAACAATACTTGTGGCAAAAAATACCAAAAAAGCATTTGAAACCATGCCCCTGAAGTACTGTCACAGAAAGAATACTTGATATCAACCTCCAAAAACATTACAAAAATAATGCCATAGCTCACTAAGCCATTCACTAGACATCACCTTCAAAATTCGAATACTCTAGAATAATGTCTCCAGGAGAGTGGTTCTTTCTCCAGTTATCTTCAATCTTCCAAAATGACTTCCCTCAGACAAGTTTGAAAACCCTTTCAAATATAGATGACCCTCACAACGATACCAAAACATCCAGACACTACTCAAGCAACAACAAACATGCAACACATCATCAAGCAATTAGAACACAACTCACACTGAAAACAAAATGTCTGCATCCCTGAAAAAATCTATCTTCATCCTCTTAACCCCTAAAAGCCATGAATCTATTACAGTTTCATAATCCCTAATGGTCAACCAATCTCACTAAGCAAAACTCCAACTATTGCAAACACCACTTTCACTCCCCACACCTTAAGCATAAGCACAAAGGCAACAAATGCCAATAATATACTAAAATCCCCAAGAACACTTACTGGCACCAGACCTGGAGAAGAAAACGAATCCCTTAGTATCCTCTATAAAAAAATCACCTGCTCCACCCTGAGCTATGCCTCACCTACCTCATCAACTACCCTGCCAAAAACAAATATAAAGCTGCAAACAATAAAAAACAGAGCCTCAAAACAAACACTGGCTACCTACCAACTACAAACACTTTACACTTTAATATGCCTGGCACTCAAGCTGGCACCCCTCCCACTGAAAACACTTCATAACCATACATCAACACCAAGAAGAAATAATTGGGTGTGAATGGATGGCAAACTATTCTAACAGATTCCCCTCTACCCAGGAACAGATTGAAGTTTCATGAGGCTCCTAATACTCCACAGAATCAAAGATATTCATAAAGAACATGATAAAAAAGGGGATGGCAAGGCCTCTGTATGGCCAGGGCCCAAAGCCCAGAGCCTAGGTCACCTATGAGTAATATTATTATGGGACTGCCCCTCCTCATGCAATCTGAAACTACATTTACCAGGAATGTATGAGTTACTGGTACACTTCCTGTCAGCATTCTGAACATCATCCATCTCCCCAATATTACAAACCCTGATCTAACATATCACAAGAACCCTCATGCCCACAATAAAGTATAGCAAATTTGAGATGGTAATGATAAGGGTGTACAATTGCCCAAACCAACTTAGCTCCCCAAAAATAGAGGAATGTTAAAGAGAGAAATAATGGTACAAATTAAAATAAAACAATGTTATATTTTCATAGTAAACTAAAACTGAATGTCATATCTTCTAAGTGTTTACACAGGTATTAATCTATGCAAACAGCATGTGGTGAAATGAGGTGGTAATCTAAAAAACTTTATAAATCATAAATTCTCAAAGTGATCATATATCAACTTACTCATCCTGTTCATAACATGGATAAGGCTGCTGCTTAGTATACACAGTTATGTTAAGAAGCATTTCCTCTTCTTCTCCTGTTAATGATGCTCCTGCTGCTGCTCGTTTTGTTCGTCTTGAATCAAACCAAGTATCTACAGCTCCTTGTAACAACCTGTCATTTAACAACAGTTCCCTATGATTCTTGAGCATCCAGTTCTCAGATCTGTATCTTGAATCTCTGTCATTTAGTAACCTGGAAGCTTGCTTGTGGTCCTTCAAGGCTGAGGCCTTTAGTTCAGGGTTGCTTTTCCTATACTGGAGCTTGAGAATGGCTCCGTCAATGGACTCTTGAAGCTGAAGGAAGCCCTGGTGATATTTCATGTGGAGAGCCATGTCTGCATATGGTCCAGGACGCCAGAACCTACAAGATATGATGAGAATCGAACTGAAAGACCTAGCTATATTGGAAGATCAAGCAGCTGAGCTGTTTTCAATATATTTGCTTGGACTAACTATTTACCTCTTATTTGTCTGTCACTCATAACTTCATATATCAAAAAAGATCCTTTCAATGAAACTGTGAATGCTGGCAGCATTAAAACATTGAAAAAACCTGCTTGATTTACAAAAAGTTAGAGATGGTGCCCCATAAGTGCAGAACCATGAGTGCAAAACTCTCCCAATACTATGATAATAGGTATTTGCATGTGAACAATACTTACCTCTCCTACTGTTGTCAATCATTTAAGGTAATTCATACACAAAAATGAAGTTCATAATTTTTGTTATCTATCCACATTTCCAAAGCTCAATCCCTTCAGGAACTCCCTCAAGGGGGATGGTGAAGGAAAAAAGAGCCTCCATAACTGGTGAACTCCAGCGCAGCTTTTTAACCTTTAGTGCCTCACCCTTAACAGGCCAGTGACATAGGGTAACCCTACTGAGGTGTTTTCAGAGGCTCCTACCGAATGTTCCGTCTGACTACTTCTACCTAATGTTCCAACCAACTACATCTACTTAATGCTTCTGTCTAATGTTCCTACCAACTACTCCTATCTAATGCTCCTTTCTAATGTTCCAACCTACTACTTCTAACCACTGCTTCTACCATTTTCCCAAAAGGCACGGCTAGTGCCCAGCACTTACTACAGGAAAATCTAGAGTGTGTTTGTGGACAGAATGCCAGCACCAAGAGAAAATCAAACCTCAAAACACCCTCTTCTGCTCTCTCAAAAACACTCTTTTTATTACCACAGCAAATGGATTTGTATGTAGCATTTATGGATCTGGAGAAGGCATATGATAGAGTTGATAGAGATGCTCTGTGGAAGGTATTAAGAATATATGGTGTGGGAGGCAAGTTGTTAGAAGCAGTGAAAAGTTTTTATCGAGGATGTAAGGCATGTGTACGTGTAGGAAGAGAGGAAAGTGATTGGTTCTCAGTGAATGTAGGTTTGCGACAGGGGTGTGTGATGTCTCCATGGTTGTTTAATTTGTTTATGGATGGGGTTGTTAGGGAGGTAAATGCAAGAGTCCTGGAAAGAGGGGCAAGTATGAAGTCTGTTGGGGATGAGAGAGCTTGGGAAGTGAGTCAGTTGTTGTTCGCTGATGATACAGCGCTGGTGGCTGATTCATGTGAGAAACTGCAGAAGCTGGTGACTGAGTTTGGTAAAGTGTGTGGAAGAAGAAAGTTAAGAGTAAATGTGAATAAGAGCAAGGTTATTAGGTACAGTAGGGTTGAGGGTCAAGTCAATTGGGAGGTGAGTTTGAATGGAGAAAAACTGGAGGAAGTGAAGTGTTTTAGATATCTGGGAGTGGATCTGTCAGCGGATGGAACCATGGAAGCGGAAGTGGATCATAGGGTGGGGGAGGGGGCGAAAATTTTGGGAGCCTTGAAAAATGTGTGGAAGTCGAGAACATTATCTCGGAAAGCAAAAATGGGTATGTTTGAAGGAATAGTGGTTCCAACAATGTTGTATGGTTGCGAGGCGTGGGCTATGGATAGAGTCGTGCGCAGGAGGATGGATGTGCTGGAAATGAGATGTTTGAGGACAATGTGTGGTGTGAGGTGGTTTGATCGAGTAAGTAACGTAAGGGTAAGAGAGATGTGTGGAAATAAAAAGAGCGTGGTTGAGAGAGCAGAAGAGGGTGTTTTGAAATGGTTTGGGCACATGGAGAGAATGAGTGAGGAAAGATTGACCAAGAGGATATATGTGTCGGAGGTGGAGGGAACGAGGAGAAGAGGGAGACCAAATTGATCTCTCTTACCCTATTATTACTTTCTTGATCAAACCATCTCATACCACATATTGTCCTCAAACATCTCATTTCCAGCACATCCACCCTCGTCCGCACAACTCTATCCATAGCCCACGCCTCGCAACCATACAACATTGTTGGAACCACTATTTCTTCAAACATAGCCATTTTTGCTTTCTGAGATAATGTTCTCGACTTCCACACATTCTTCAAGGCTCCCAGAATTTTCGACCTCCCCTACCCTATGATTTACTTCCGCTTCCATGGTTCCATCCGCTGCCAAATCCACTCCCAGATATCTAAAACATTTCATTTCCTCCAGTTTTTTACTATTTGTTGTATGAATATTATACAGCTGTCATTTATGAATATTTGCATGAATAACTAATGGAAATCCAAAAACATCAAGAATTGATAATTAATGAAAATATTCATGTGCTAGCAGTGACAGGCATCTCAACATACTTCCTGTAATAGTACGTTTATTGTAATATATAGTATTTGGTGTACAAAATATAGATCAGTCAATTATGTACAATCCATGTAAAAAGACAATGCAACACAAAAACAGCATCACAAACTAATAATTATCATAAACATCTCTGCCCACCATATGGCTGGCTGTGTATGCCTCACTCGCTTTGAGTATTTAGAAAAGCTCACCACCTTGTTTGCCAAAGTGTTAAACTGTCAAAAAACGATACTCTGAATACAGTACTATTTGTTTCTAACAACAGAGACCTACCTTGGTCCCAGGAGAAATGTTGAAGGGCTCTTCTCATTGTCCACTCTAATTGAGTATGTCAGTTTGGATGGGAGATTTTCTTCAGCATCACCTGTTTCCCCAACACCATCAAACACAATACCTGAAGAGAATAAGCACAGTTATCTGTCAGCAGTGGAACTGCAAATGTAAAAATTATCCTTGATCATCTGGCAAGTTGAACAGTATTCAAACATATGTGAATAAGTACACATTTGTGCATCTATGAAAATTCCTTTCCACACCTGTTCAACATTTCCCACCTTAGCATGGTAGCACCAGGACAAGACAGCTGAGCCTTTACACTAAAAGCAATTCCAAAGTACGCAAATGAAACTAACTCATTTGGTATCCATCTTTATATCATAATGGTGATTTTAATGGAGGCTTAAATATCAGCTAATGAATTAACCTTTAATAAAAGGAGTTATTTGAAAAATTCTCAAGTTAGCTTGGAAGTCTGTTTCTTTTCAGGATGCTAGTCATCAGCTGTGGCTGTGCATAAGAAATCTGACGTAACGACTTATCTTTTGTGGGGTCTGTACTTCCTTTTACCATGACAAGTTATCACCCAGTATTTTCAACTTTGTTACTAAATAAGAGAAGAAGCTGCTGCCAGTAGATCATGCATTATTCCAGATTTTCATATTGAAATATTCCTCTAAATGACACAGTAATATTCCTCCACTTATAGCTGTCAAAGAAAAACAACATGCACAGGTTCTCTTATGTTTACATGGAAATAAAGATTCATAATTTCATTCACTCTTCCTTTGCTTTTCAAAGGGGAAAGCAACTACCTTGGTCTAGTTAGTAGATTCCCTGTTGCCCCCATGTGTTTCTAATACATATCTAAATCAGGAAAGGTGTTAAGAGTAACATGCATGCATAATTAGAGGCTAACATTTGGAAAAGTTCTGTAAGACTCTAAGCATTCTAAAGGGAGACAGAATAACAATGAAGGACATTACTAAAAATCCTTGTACTGTATCTTCTACTTTGTTTACTCTAAAAGACAAAACAACACTGAACTATCAGAATTAGTTGCAAAATGATCAAATAAAAAGTCTGAAAGAATTCACTCACTATGAACGTGTTGATCTGAATCCTCTGATCAGGAGATGCATCACAAATGCTACAAATCTATTTATCCCCCAGATGATGACTTATTATGCCACAGGTAACAAGCTGAAGAACTCTTGGATTTAATTTATCCCTAAAGATCACAAGTCAGCCATGCAAAATCATATTACTTGTACTAAACCAATAAACTTGATAAGTGCTTACTTTCTCTGTTAAGATCAAAGATATTTTTACTTTTCCCTGAGTGCGATATTCTTTTTTATTGGTTGAAAATTTATGTGAATTCAGTGTTTACAGACTTAACAAGAAAAAATATAGTCTCTTATCTTTCAAAAGGTACTTTCTTTCTCAATCTTAAACATCTAATCTTATATATATATATATATATATATATATATATATACTTTTTTATGGGATATTTGATACTTTTATTCTTCTTGGGGAGATTTTTTTTCTCATCCAACAATAATGATTCTTCCTTCTACCTTAAAACATCCAAAAATATTACTTTCATTCCAAAGCAACAACAAACTTAGATTTTCTCCACACAATGACAGGACTCTTCAATAATGCACCTAACTAACCTGCTAGAAACTCCTTCTCTTCATATGCATGCTGAGCCTTCTCCAGTAGCTCTTTCTCATCATTAACAGGAACAAATCTCTGCAGTTCCATACAAGATATGAGAGTCACCCCTACCTCAAGGATGTCTGAGAACTCCTGTTAAAGTAAAAATCAGAGCATGATATTATGTGGCAAAAGTATTAAGTTAATATTTGAGACATATTACTTATTAATGAGGAATGCAAAGAAGTTTGTGCAAGCTCTGAGCAATAACAACATAATGCCCTGTTTATTAAAGCAAGAAGATTCTGTGAGGTTACCGTATGAAAGAATAAGCTACAAAATACATTAAGTGAAAGATCTTTGAAAACAAGGCTGGTGAGAAAGCAAAGGGCAACTAAGTTCAGGGCTTACCAAAGATCAGAAATTGCACTTCAATATTCTTTAGTTCTGCATCTCTCTCACTACACTCATTGTTCTTTGACAGCTATAAGTGGAGAAATATCAACATGTCACCGAGGGAGGCACTTCAATATGAGAATCTTGTGTAATGCATGATCTACCATCAAAAACTTCTGTACTAACAAAGCTAAGAGATACAGGGTAATAACTTGTCAGGGTAAAAGGAAATATAGACCCCACAAAAGATAAGTCAATAGGTCAATCTACTTTGTGGTGATTATGTCTTCATGGGCAACCCTTAAGTCATGATTTACAAATTGAATAAACTTAATCTATCAATCTACCAAGTCTAATTAGCATTGAAATGACCCACTGATGAGGCAGCACATAGATGCTTATTCCACACCAGCTGGCTACTAATCTTAACTTGTCAATCCAAGTTGGTTCCAACAATGTTGTATGGTTGCGAGGCGTGGGCTATGGATAGAGTTGTGCACAGGAGGGTGGATGTGCTGGAAATGAGATGTTTGAGGACAATGTGTGGCGTGAGGTGGTTTGATCGAGTAAGTAATGTAAGGGTAAGAGAGATGTGTGGAAATAAAAAGAGTGTGGTTGAGAGAGCAGAAGAGGGTGTTTTGAAATGGTTTGGGCACATGGAGAGAATGAGTGAGGAAAGATTAACCAAGAGGATATATGTGTCGGAGGTGGAGGGAATGAGGAGAAGTGGGAGACCAAATTGGAGGTGGAAAGATGGAGTGAAAAAGATTTTGAGTGATCGGGGCCTGAACATGCAGGAGGGTGAAAGGCAGGCAAGGAATAGAGTGAATTGGATCGATGTGGTATACCGGGGTTGACGTGCTGTCAGTGGATTGAATCAGGGCATAAGAAGCGTCTGGGGTAAACCATGGAAAGTTGTGTGGGGCCTGGATGTGGAAAGGGAGCTGTAGTTTCGGGCATTATTGCATGACAGCTAGAGACTGAGTGTGAACGAATGGGGCCTTTGTTGTCTTTTCCTAGCGCTACCTCGCACACATGAGGGGGGAGGGGGATGGTATTCCATGTGCGGCAGGGTGGCGATGGGAATTAATAAAGGCAGACAGTGTGAATTGTGTGCATGGGTATATATGTGTGTGTATATATATGTGTACATTGAGATGTATAGGTATGTATGTTTGCGTGTGTGGACGTGTGTGTATATACATGTGTATGGGGGTGGGTACGGCCATTTCTTTCATCTGTTTCCTTGCGCTACCTCACAAACGCGGGAGACAGCGACAAAGCAAAATAAAAATAAAAAAAAATAATATCATTTACTTATATATATATATATATTTTTTTTTTTTTTTTTTATACCTCGTCGCTGTCTCCCGCGTTTGCGAGGTAGCGCAAGGAAACAGACGAAAGAAATGGCCCAACCCCCCCCATACACATGTACATACACACGTCCACACACGCAAATATACATACCTACACAGCTTTCCATGGTTTACCCCGGACGCTTCACATGCCTTGATTCAATCCACTGACAGCACGTCAACCCCTGTATACCACATCGCTCCAATTCACTCTATTCCTTGCCCTCCTTTTACCCTCCTGCATGTTCAGGCCCCGATCACACAAAATCCTTTTCACTCCATCTTTCCACCTCCAATTTGGTCTCCCTCTTCTCCTCGTTCCCTCCACCTCCGACACATATATCCTCTTGGTCAATCTTTCCTCACTCATTCTCTCCATGTGCCCAAACCATTTCAAAACACCCTCTTCAGCTCTCTCAACCACGCTCTTTTTATTTCCACACATCTCTCTTACCCTTACGTTACTTACTCGATCAAACCACCTCACACCACACATTGTCCTCAAACATCTCATTTCCAGCACATCCATCCTCCTGCGCACAACTCTATCCATAGCCCACGCCTCGCAACCATACAACATTGTTGGAACCACTATTCCTTCAAACATACCCATTTTTGCTTTCCGGGATAATGTTCTCGACTTCCACACATTTTTCAAGGCTCCCAAAATTTTCGCCCCCTCCCCCACCCTATGATCCACTTCCGCTTCCATGGTTCCATCCGCTGACAGATCCACTCCCAGATATCTAAAACACTTCACTTCCTCCAGTTTTTCTCCATTCAAACTCACCTCCCAATTGACTTGACCCACAACCCTACTGTACCTAATAACCTTGCTCTTATTCACATTTACTCTTAACTTTCTTCTTCCACACACTTTACCAAACTCCGTCACCAGCTTCTGCAGTTTCTCACATGAATCCGCCACCAGCGCTGTATCATCAGCGAACAACAACTGACTCACTTCCCAAGCTCTCTCATCCCCAACAGACTTCATACTTGCCCCTCTTTCCAAGACTCTTGCATTTACCTCCCTAACAACCCCATCCATAAACAAATTAAACAACCATGGAGACATCACACACCCCTGCCGCAAACCTACATTCACTGAGAACCAATCACTTTCCTCTCTTCCTACACGTACACATGCCTTACATCCTCGATAAAAACTTTTCACTGCTTCTAACAACTTGCCTCCCACACCATATATTCTTAATACCTTCCACAGAGCATCTCTATCAACTCTATCATATGCCTTCTCCAGATCCATAAATGCTACATACAAATCCATTTGCTTTTCTAAGTATTTCTCACATACATTCTTCAAAGCAAACACCTGATCCACACATCCTCTACCACTTCTGAAACCACACTGCTCTTCCCCAATCTGATGCTCTGTACATGCCTTCACCCTCTCAATCAATACCCTCCCATATAATTTACCAGGAATACTCAACAAACTTATACCTCTGTAATTTGAGCACTCACTCTTATCCCCTTTGCCTTTGTACAATGGCACTATGCACGCATTCTGCCAATCCTCAGGCACCTCACCATGAGTCATACATACATTAAATAACCTTACCAACCAGTCAACAATACAGTCACCCCCTTTTTTAATAAATTCCACTGCAATACCATCCAAACCTGCTGCCTTGCCGGCATCAGTGAGGAAGTGCCAGGAAATGTGTGAGTTAAGTACTGTCAGGTGTCATGTATGACAGCAAAAGATTGTATGTTTGTGGATACATTGCCGGTAGTCCACATGTGGGTGAGGCAAAAAGAAAGAAAGGTACCTGGATCAGAGGAAAGCAACTTGACAACCACTGAAATGCTAGCTCAATACACAGCTGTCACTAACCCTCCTGATACCCTGGCGGGTAGTATGGGTAATATACCTCCCTGGTTACTGGGTGCCTACCAACTACAACGTACTAACGGCTGTCTTATCATAAGAATCTGAGAATGCATTATGAATATGATGTATGGAGGAAGTTTTACATGAGCCTCCCTGTTGTTTATTGGAAAAATATGCTGATTATGGATTTGACAAAATTATCATCAGTGGCATAATGAAAGCTGGCTAATCTCAACTAAACAGGCTAATGAATGCCTCTAATTCACTAATGAAGATGCTACTCAAGAAACAAATTAATTATTTCTACATCATCAACTTCAGTCATTACCTAGTTAAAAGATATTTCAGTCCTACTTTAACAATGTCAAAACCAACCTTGGCAAGTTCAGAGGCCTCTTTAAGCTGTGGTGAGGTGTTGTTGATCTGCTCAGCCAGAAAGCTTTCTATGGATGAGGGCAACAGTTGCTGTATCATGCTCTGTACCCATGAAGTGTGCAGAGCCTCTTCCAGTCTCTGTAATAAAATATCATACCATTTACCCATCTATTAATAATCATTAACTCTGTTCCCATATGGATAAGGTGGGTGTACATACAGGAATGCACCTCTTCTTGGAATTAATTACAAAAGAAACAGCAGTCTGAATATCCAGAATGGTTAAAGGCATGCTTTATATAGAGCGAACTGCACTGATGTGATAAACTGGTGGCTGGCATGTGGACTTATCAGGGGAAACCACAGAAAGATATATGAGGGTTGGTTGTGGAGTGGGGCTTCTGTCTTCAGTGTATTATGTATGACATCTAGAGAGAGGAAGAAGGCAAATGAGACTGTTCTTCAGCAATCACTGGATTTTTAGAGTCCAAATGACACACTGCGTACAAAGTGTACTTTTAACATATACACTACTCCCATTATAAAAGCTATTAACAACCTCGACTAAAGCATTCTTTTACCTTAATTTTTTTTTCTTTAAGGCTCCAGTCACGGACGAAAGTCCACATCAAGGCCAGGCCTTAATTGAAATATAGAAAGAATAATGAAACGGAAAATGAAAAGAAAAGGGAAAGTATCTACGAATTTTTGAGAGTGAAAAACCTGTCGTTTGAAATGTGCCAGGTCACAGTTATTGGGAAAGATATGAGAAGGTAGAGAGTTCCAAAGCTTCAATGTGTAGGGGAAGAAGCAGTTATCAAAACAGCTCACCCTCGAGCTGCGGAAGGCCACACAATAATCATGTGATGCTGCAGCTTGCCAAGTATTGCATGGTCTAGCTAGTGGTGTGGGAACACAAGCAGCCAGCTCTTGGGAGCAAAAACCAAAGTAACACCTAAAGAAAAGGGAAACTGACTCTTTTTATTTTGTGAGAAACTAAGATACACTGATGAAATGGGAGAAAGAGGGACTCAAGTACTGTGGTGGCACTATTTCCTTCCTTTCAAATATGTCTCTCTTTGCTTTCATTAAAGTATGAAAATAATAAAATACTTCAATGTATTTGCCAATAGCAAGTTTTTTTTTTTTTTTTTTTTTTTTTTTTATACTTTGTCGCTGTCTCCCGCGTTTGCGAGGTAGCGCGAGGAAACAGACGAAAGAAATGGCCCAACCCCCATACACACGTACATACACACGTCCACACACGCAAATATACATACCTACACAGCTTTCCATGGTTTACCCCAGACGCTTCACATGCCTTGATTCAATCCACTGACAGCACGTCAACCCCTGTATACCACATCGCTCCAATTCACTCTATTCCTTGCCCTCCTTTCACCCTCCTGCATGTTCAGGCCCCGATCACTCAAAATCTTTTTCACTCCATCTTTCCACCTCCAATTTGGTCTCCCTCTTCTCCTCGTTCCCTCCACCTCCGACACATATATCCTCTTGGTCAATCTTTCCTCACTCATTCTCTCCATGTGCCCAAACCATTTCAAAACACCCTCTTCTGCTCTCTCAACCACGCTCTTTTTATTTCCACACATCTCTCTTACCCTTACGTTACTTACTCGATCAAACCACCTCACACCACACATTGTCCTCAAACATCTCATTTCCAGCACATCCATCCTCCTGCGCACAACTCTATCCATAGCCCACGCCTCGCAACCATACAACATTGTTGGAACCACTATTCCTTCAAACATACCCATTTTTGCTTTCCGAGATAATGTTCTCGACTTCCACACATTTTTCAAGGCTCCCAAAATTTTCGCCCCCTCCCCCACCCTATGATCCACTTCCGCTTCCATGGTTCCATCCGCTGACAGATCCACTCCCAGATATCTAAAACACTTCACTTCCTCCAGTTTTTCTCCATTCAAACTCACCTCCCAATTGACTTGACCCTCAACCCTACTGTACCTAATAACCTTGCTCTTATTCACATTTACTCTTAACTTTCTTCTTCCACACACTTTACCAAACTCAGTCACCAGCTTCTGCAGTTTCTCACATGAATCAGCCACCAGCGCTGTATCATCAGCGAACAACAACTGACTCACTTCCCAAGCTCTCTCATCCCCAACAGACTTCATACTTGCCCCTCTTTCCAGGACTCTTGCATTTACCTCCCTAACAACCCCATCCATAAACAAATTAAACAACCATGGAGACATCACACACCCCTGCCGCAAACCTACATTCACTGAGAACCAATCACTTTCCTCTCTTCCTACACGTACACATGCCTTACATCCTCGATAAAAACTTTTCACTGCTTCTAACAACTTGCCTCCCACACCATATATTCTTAATACCTTCCACAGAGCATCTCTATCAACTCTATCATATGCCTTCTCCAGATCCATAAATGCTACATACAAATCCATTTGCTTTTCTAAGTATTTCTCACATACATTCTTCAAAGCAAACACCTGATCCACACATCCTCTACCACTTCTGAAACCGCACTGCTCTTCCCCAATCTGATGCTCTGTACATGCCTTCACCCTCTCAATCAATACCCTCCCATATAGTTTACCAGGAATACTCAACAAACTTATACCTCTGTAATTTGAGCACTCACTCTTATCCCCTTTGCCTTTGTACAATGGCACTATGCACGCATTCCGCCAATCCTCAGGCACCTCACCATGAGTCATACATACATTAAATAACCTTACCAACCAGTCAACAATACAGTCACCCCCTTTTTTAATAAATTCCACTGCAATACCATCCAAACCTGCTGCCTTGCCGGCTTTCATCTTCCGCAAAGCTTTTACTACCTCTTCTCTGTTTACCAAATCATTTTCCCTAACCCTCTCACTTTGCACACCACCTCGACCAAAACACCCTATATCTGCCACTCTGTCATCAGACACATTCAACAAACCTTCAAAATACTCATTCCATCTCCTTCTCACATCACCACTACTTGTTATCACCTCCCCATTTACGCCCTTCACTGAAGTTCCCATTTGCTCCCTTGTCTTACGCACCCTATTTACCTCCTTCCAGAACATCTTTTTATTCTCCCTAAAATTTACTGATAGTCTCTCACCCCAACTCTCATTTGCCCTTTTTTTCACCTCTTGCACCTTTCTCTTGACCTCCTGTCTCTTTCTTTTATACTTCTCCCACTCAATTGCATTTTTTCCCTGCAAAAATCGTCCAAATGCCTCTCTCTTCTCTTTCACTAATACTCTTACTTCTTCATCCCACCACTCACTACCCTTTCTAAACAGCCCACCTCCCACTCTTCTCATGCCACAAGCATCTTTTGCGCAATCCATCACTGATTCCCTAAATACATCCCATTCCTCCCCCACTCCCCTTACTTCCATTGTTCTCACCTTTTTCCATTCTGTACACAGTCTCTCCTGGTACTTCCCCACACAGGTCTCCTTCCCAAGCTCACTTACTCTCACCACCTTCTTCACCCCAACATTCACTCCTCTTTTCTGAAAACCCATACTAATCTTCACCTTAGCCTCCACAAGATAATGATCAGACATCCCTCCAGTTGCACCTCTCAGCACATTAACATCCAAAAGTCTCTCTTTCGCACGCCTGTCAATTAACACGTAATCCAATAACGCTCTCTGGCCATCTCTCCTGCTTACATAAGTATACTTATGTATATCTCGCTTTTTAAACCAGGTATTCCCAATCATCAGTCCTTTTTCAGCACATAAATCTACAAGCTCTTCACCATTTCCATTTACAACACTGAACACCCCATGCATACCAATTATTCCCTCAACTGCCACATTACTCACCTTTGCATTCAAATCACCCATCACTATAACCCGGTCTCGTGCATCAAAACCGCTAACACACTCATTCAGCTGCTCCCAAAACACTTGCCTCTCATGATCTTTCTTCTCATGCCCAGGTGCATATGCACCAATAATCACCCACCTCTCTCCATCAACTTTCAATTTTACCCATATTAATCGAGAATTTACTTTCTTACATTCTATCACATACTCCCACAACTCCTGTTTCAGGAGTATTGCTACTCCTTCCCTTGCTCTTGTCCTCTCACTAACCCCTGACTTCACTCCCCAGACATTTCCAAACCACTCTTCCCCTTTACCCTTGAGCTTCGTTTCACTCAGAGCCAAAACATCCAGGTTCCTTTCCTCAAACATACTACCTATCTCTCCTTTTTTCACATCTTGGTTACATCCACACACATTTAGGCACCCCACTCTGAGCCTTCGAGGAGGATGATCACTCCCCGCGTGACTCCTTCTTCTGTTTCCCATTTTAGAAAGTTAATACAAGGAGGGGAGGATTTCCGGCCCCCCGCTCCCGTCCCCTCTAGTCGCTTTCTACGACACGCGAGGAATACGTGGGAAGTATTCTTTCACCCCTATCCCCAGGGATAGGGGTGAATACCATCCAATAGCAAGTAAGGCGTATTAAAGAAAAAAAAAATGGTAAATTAAATTCTAGTAGTTTCCATAAAAGGACCAAAGGTTTTACTTACTTATCCAAAGTTATAGCAATCAAATTATTCAGGTGAAGTCAAGAATTCTCTTATTCGAAGTCACATCTGTAGTGCTTTTACATGTCCTAATGTGCTAATTTCAAAAGCACAGCACAACATGTTGCATTTGAAGCAAACAGAACATCCACCAAAGTACCTGCATCCCTACTACCATTATCTATGTACCATTTTGTTTCTATACATTATGACTTAAGTCAGAGTGTTCTGGTTTTCACTATGTACAGGTTCAGCAACCTTCACTGCATAGTTCTGCCTAGCATGTATCCTTTTAACTGTTGCCTGGAGAAAAATTCATGAATGTTTTACTGGTTAAATCTTAAATTCAATAAACAAAAAATATCATCACATTTCAAGTACTATTGCAAGTTCTTCATCACTCAAAAGCATTACAATAGTAAGCTTATGAGACATTTTAGAAAAATGCTGCACACACGACCAACTCTAATGATGGAAGTGACATAATACAGAAATAGATATATTTTCTACTGTAGACTGAGTGAGGTGATAAAAAAAAGGGGCTATGTAACAATACAAAGTACATGACCACTACTTCAAGGAGCATACGGTACCAGTAAGTCTGAGTTTTTGGTAGGTGCTGCAACAAGCTTTGCAGCATTCTCTTGCAGCTGTCTCAATACCTCTTGCTGTGTTTCTACCATCTCAAAAGTCTCATTAGCCTGTAAACATAAAAGCTATCATTGTACACTTAAGAAGATCACAAGAGTAATGCAAAATCTATTATCTTTCTGCAGTTCTTGTTCATATGAAATGTATCTGCACACTCTCTCTAGCTCTCTCATACACACTCTTACTACTACACTCAATCATTTCTTATTCAATCAACCCAACCCATCCACCCGTTTCCATACCAGTTTATCTAAAGCCCATGCCTTGCATCCAAAAAACACCATCAGAACTAATATATCATCAAACATTCCTCTCTTTGCCCCAGTGGACAATGACCTCTCTTTCCACATACTCATTAATGCACCCAGGACCTTAGCCCCCTCATCAATCTTATGCTTCCCTCAGCTTCCATGGTTCCATTCACTGTCAGGTCCACTCCCATGTATCTAAAACACCCCACTTCTTCCAGTTCTCTCCAACCAAGTTTACACCATCGTACCTGTCTCTTTCCACTGTTAAACCTAATAACCTTGCAGTCATTCATGCTTACTCTCACCTTTCTCCTTTCACACACTCTACCAAACTTAGATAACACCTTCAGTTTTTCACTCAAATCTGCCACTACCATCACGTCATCAGCAGACATAACAACAGACTCACCTCCTAGGCTCCCCTATTCCCAACAGACTGCACTGCCTGCCCCTTTCCAAGACTCTTGCTTTTACATTCCTCATCACTCCATCTGTAACAAATTAAACAGCCCACGTAACATCACACACCTCTTTAACAGACCTACTCTCACATGGAACTACTCGCCCTCCTCTCTATCTACTCAAACATATGCTTTACTCTCCAGATAAAAACTCTGCTCCTAGTAGCTTTCCTCCTACACCAAATATCTATAACACCTTCCACAGAGCACCTCTATCAACCTTATCATACATCTTTTCCATATTCATAAATGCCACATGCAAAGCTGTTTGTTTCTCTAAGTATTCTTCACAGATTTTTCAAAGCAAACTTCCAATCTGCACATCATCTATCACCCCTGAATTTCCCAAGAAATGAGGTGACTGTGTTGCTGATTGGTTAGTTAGGATTTTCAAGGTATGTAAAGTTCATAGTGAGGTGCCAGAGGATTGGCAGAATGCTTGGGTAACACCACTGCAAAAAGGCACAGGGAACAAAAGCGAAAGTTCAAATTACAGAGGTATAAATAAATTTGTTGAGTGTACATGGTAAAAGTATGGAAGGACAATGACTGAAAGGGTGGTAGCATGTGCAGAGCATCAGATTGGGGAGCAATAATGTGACTTCAAGAGTGGTTGGGGGTGCGTGGATCAAACATAATATATACTAATATGTATTTCTTCTGAGGATAAGATTATCATGCATGGGTCTTTAGCTTCGGTCACAAACTGAACAAAAATGTTCACCCTATCATGGCTCCCCTGTATTTCACTGAATTTGTAAATTAACTTCAGAAATACAATATGGCATCAATTATCTCTAACCTGAACCTTACTATTAAAACCAAGATAATGGGTAGATTACTTCTCCACTTGCCTGTGCTATTATGCTTTGAGTAATATAGTTGTTTGGGGTATAAAAGATCTTCCCTGTCAAAAGTGGCTTGACGTAGTGAAGCAAAACATTTCCCCCTGGTAATGATTTGATATCATCATGCAGAGTTTCACACACTGTCCTGTTGGCTGCAGATTATGATATGAATTATCAAGGAGTTTGGATGAGTACATAGACTATGGTATGAGATAACTTAGCAAACTATTATCTAAACAGATAATAGAAAAAATTGAATAATCCCTTATGATGAACATTTCTCTTACTATTTAAGTGACTTCACAGGTAACAGAATGTGCATCTGGTAACAGTTCTCATTTCAAATAAAGGGTGTGAGAGCAAAATGCAGTCCTCTCCTTAATTATTCTTACAAGCTAAGGCTCAATTACATTCAACTAACTAATAGAACTCCAGCATATCCCTGAACAGTAAGAACAATAGTAAGAAAATATCTCACCCAGCTGTCTTTTAAGTTTCTGTGTAGAATCATTAACATTAAGAATTCCCAGACTATCTGGTAATATATGAAGTGGGTGGCCACACAAAAGTTGTCCAGCACGCTCAAGGAAAACTGGGGCTGCAACAGACCAAATTAACATAATTTCATTGTTTGAAATCTTATTCATATTGGAATATACTGCATAAATTTTGAAGTGCAAGTGTAAAAAAATTCTTATAGTATTCAAAGAACATGAAAGCTGTGAAAATAAAGCCTATAAGCTGTTATAATAATTACCACAACAGACCTCCCAAACTGGGAGAATAAGCAGATGATACAGTGGTCATGTTCCTAAAAGCAGTCACCAGAGCATCTCTGTCATATACTACTATGGCTATCAGTTAACCTCAACTCTTTCATAAAGCATCAAAACTACCTTCAGGTAAAGAACAGATCTTCAATCAGGCATATCTACACATGATATAACCAGGAAAAAGAAGTGGGAATGTTTAAAACTCTGCATCTATCAAGTTCATAAACAGTATAAGTGTAGAAAGAAGTCTTAATCCAGAAATTACCCATATTTCAAAAATGTGACGGACACTATAATTATTAGGCACTAATTTGTTTATGGATGGGGTTGTTAGGGAGGTAAATGCAAGAGTCCTGGAAAGAGGGGCAAGTATGAAGTCTGTTGGGGATGAGAGAGCTTGGGAAGTGAGTCAGTTGTTGTTCGCTGATGATACAGCACTGGTGGCTGATTCATGTGAGAAACTGCAGAAGCTGGTGACTGAGTTTGGTAAAGTGTGTGGAAGAAGAAAGTTAAGAGTAAATGGGAATAAGAGCAAGGTTATTAGGTACAGTAGGGGTGAGGGTCAAGTCAATTGGGAGGTGAGTTTGAATGGAGAAAAACTGGAGGAAGTGAAGTGTTTTAGATATCTGGGAGTGGATCTGTCAGCGGATGGAACCATGGAAGCGGAAGTGGATCATAGGGTGGGGGAGGGGGCGAAAATTTTGGGAGCCTTGAAAAATGTGTGGAAGTCGAGAACATTATCTCGGAAAGCAAAAATGGGTATGTTTGAAGGAATAGTGGTTCCAACAATGTTGTATGGTTGCGAGGCGTGGGCTATGGATAGAGATGTGCGCAGGAGGATGGATGTGCTGGAAATGAGATGTTTGAGGACAATGTGTGGTGTGAGGTGGTTTGATCGAGTAAGTAACGTAAGGGTAAGAGAGATGTGTGGAAATAAAAAGAGCGTGGTTGAGAGAGCAGAAGAGGGTGTTTTGAAATGGTTTGGGCACATGGAGAGAATGAGTGAGGAAAGATTGACCAAGAGGATATATGTGTCGGAGGTGGAGGGAACGAGGAGAAGAGGGAGACCAAATTGGAGGTGGAAAGATGGAGTGAAAAAGATTTTGTGTGATCGGGGCCTGAACATGCAGGAGGGTGAAAGGAGGGCAAGGAATAGAGTGAATTGGAGCCATGTGGTATACAGGGGTTGACGTGCTGTCAGTGGATTGAATCAAGGCATGTGAAGCGTCTGGGGTAAACCATGGAAAGCTGTGTAGGTATGTATATTTGCGTGTGTGGACGTGTGTATGTACATGTGTATGGGGGGGGGTTGGGCCATTTCTTTCGTCTGTTTCCTTGCGCTACCTCGCAAACGCGGGAGACAGCGACAAAGTATAAAAAAAAAAAAAAAAAAAAAAAAAAAAAATTAAGACATATGTAAGGGAAGGTGACCACCACATTGCACCATAGTGTAAGTACTGACTGCCCATCTCTTGATGCTAAGGTCATAAAAAGTAAGGAACAATAAGGACTGTATCCCCTCATAATTGATTTTTGTAATCTTGTGGGAATTGATGGTTTTCAGAGTGTAAACATGAATAACTCAAACATGTCTGGGGAGTACTGTTTCATATGCACTTGTCTGGTGAAGTGTTGTTTAATACTGGGGTGGGCCAATTCTCTAATGGGTGCTGAGTCATTGCAATGTAAATACATTTTGTCAAGGCTATGTTTGTTGGATAAAGGGAGATCTGCGGGTATAGGGTGCATAAGTGTGGAGCATGAGTGAGATTTTTATTTCACATTGGGAGCTAGCTGGTTTTGAAGCAATTTGGGTATACCTGTCTGATGCTGTTGCAGATCATTGGGTGCTGAGGATATTGAGATAGGACTGTCATGGAAGTATTCTTGTTTCGTTGTGCAGGTGCTGAAAGTTTGTGGTCACAATGCAAGCAATCACTGCTCTGAATGCTTGCTTTCAAAGGGTTGGATGACCAGGCATGTGGGAAAGAGTTTAAGATGAAGTAGGTAAATTGTTTGTAGAAGATGCTATGGAATTCTGATGCCTGTGTGCTCAGGGAGTATCTAATTTGTCTGTGGTTTTGATGATGTTTGTGGTATGGGAAGAGAATTTCATGTGTTATATGTGATACCTAATAAGGTTGAAGAATCATGGTCTTACATATGATCAGCCTCAGGATCATCAAAACAATTAATGTGATGAATATTCAAGGTGCTCATACAACTTGTACAGTCCTCAAAGGTTTAGCAAATTAAAAATGTTTGTAGAGTCTTTACCTAAGAAACCTCACAGCCTTGTCAGACTAGTGAAACCAGTACTGTACGAGTAGCTGCAGAATCTATTACAGATATATAAGCCGCAAGTTGACCTTTCTCTTGAAAAAAAAGAAAAAGGAATATAAATATATAAAACAGAAAAAATGGTTGAGAGCTGAAGGTGTGTTGAAATGGTGAAGACATATGGAGAGAATGAGTGAGGAAAGGTTGACAAAGAGGATATGTGTCAGAGGTGGAGGGAACAAGAAGAGAGAGACCAAACTGGAGGTGGAAACATGGAGTGAAAAAGATTTTGAGTCTGAACATACAGGAGGGTGGGAGGCATGCCAGGAACAGAGTGAATTGGAACAATATGGTATACCGGGGTCAACATACTGTCAATGGACTGAACTTGGGCATGTGAAACGTCTGGGATAAACCATGGATTGGTTTGTGAGGCCTGGATGTGGATAAGCAGTGGTATCAGTGCATTACACAGTGGCCTTCTTTGTCTGTTTTCCTGGCTATAACACACTGAAGCAGGGGGTAGTGAAGCCGTTTCCTGTTAGGCAGGGTAGTGCTAGGAATGGATGAGGGCAAGCAAGTATGAATATGTACGTGTGTTTATATGTACATGTCTGTGCATGTGTATGCATGTATGTGTGTATATACTGATATGTATATGTGCATTTATGTATACACATGTGCATATGAGTGGATGGGCCATTCTTTCTTTGTCTGTTTCCTGTCACTACCTTGCTGACGCAGGAAATGGTGTGCAAGTATAATGAAAAAAATAAACAATAGATAAATAAATAAAATAAAGTTTTAACTCCAGCAGCCAGGATATTCAAAATAGAATAAGAAAAGTCTTTTTTGAATGAGTTTCTCTTTAATTTACAGCAGAAGAGCAAAACAACTGCTTCTCAGTGGCTAACTTACTAAATTTAGCAAAATCAAGTTGATCTCATCAAGCCATTTGGTTTGTGGCCTGCAGATGAGTACTGGGGACTGGGATTAACTAGCAATTAGACCAACTACAAACTCAGTTGGCAGATTTCAGTGCACTTAGTCAAGACTGGCAAATGCTTAGTGGCCAGTCATAAAGGATAAGGTGACCACCGTTTCTGGTAGGTGGATTCCATTCCATGCAATGTATACTTCCTATCATCAAGACATGTCAGGTCATGGGCTAGGGTCCACAATCTACTATGATGTACAAAAACCAAACTTACATAAACAATCCATAAACACAAAGAGAATGACAAAACTAAGAACGTTTTTCTACAAAATATGTAGAATTAAAAGAGAAGTAAACATTAATAAACTAGGCTCACATGAAAAATCTCTCAAGATGGACTGTGTGTCGTTGTCCACCAAATTTTCAGACACCTGCACTTCTCTGAGGAAATCTGTGAGATCATGAAGAGTCTTGAAGGTGGATGAGAGGGTTGGCAGGACATGGGAGGCCTCAACCAGGGTGTTCATTGATTCCATCACCTGCTCCAGAGTCATGCCATGGGATGACAGGCTTGAGTTTAGCCCCAGTTTTGTCAACTGTGAAGGAAGGAAGTTAGTTTTTAATTGCATTTCAAAGAACAGCATTCCATGCAGAATCTTCTCCAATTATAAAAGCTGACCATCTAAATGGTACAGACTGCTGCAAAGGGTAAACATCCATTAGGAAATAACTCAATTAGTAGAGAAATGAGAATGAAACTTAATAAATGATGGAAAAAAGCCATATTGGTACAAAAACAATAAATGTGAAGGTATAGATCAGAGTAGAGAGCAGGGGTGAAAATGGGAAAGGAAATCCTTCACTCTCCAATTCATTTCATTCAGCACATTTACAAAGCATCTGTATACTGATAGTAAATATCAAATGGAATCGCCAGACTGCCTGCAAGTAGTTACAACCACACAAGCAAGATGTCACCTTCAACGTGGCAGTATCATCATCAATTGATAGAAAAAAGTAAAGTCTTATCGTGAACCTTCTCACTCTAAAGAGTCTTTGAAATTCTCCTCCTTCAGGAAGTGTAATCTTGATGCTGCAGGAACCCCATAAAGAGAGTCCTGAGATTGTACAATCATGAAAATAACAAATGATGAACACAATATACATATCTGGGGAGGTGGCATTTAAAAACTTATAGCACTTGCCTCCTAACCTAAGGGTCATCAGCTCATGCCAAACTCCAAACTTGACTATTATGGAACTCCTAGTACAGCTAGCTTTAATTCAAAAAGGGTACCAATTCAAAAATGCTAACCATTCCATTCTTTCATAAATTGAGGTTATAAATTTAGCATGCTTTAAAAACCCCTGTGGAACATTCAAGCCTAGAAAAACAATAATTTGACTTTCTTTTTATCATTTATATTTATTTATTTATTTTGCTTTGTCGCTGTCTCCCACATTAGCGAGGTAGCACAAGGAAACAGACGAAAGAATGGCCCAACCCACCCACATACACATGTATATACATACACGTCCATCCACGCAAATATACATACCTATACATCTCAACGTATACATATATATACATACACAGACATTTTTTTTTCTTTTTTTTTTTTGCTTTGTCGCTGTCTCCCGCGTTTGCGAGGTAGCGCAAAGAAACAGACGAAAGAAATGGCCCAACCCACCCCCATACACATGTATATACATACGTCCACACACGCAAATATACATACCTACACAGCTTTCCATGGTTTACCCCAGCCGCTTCACATGCCCTGATTCAACCCACTGACAGCACATCAACCCAGGTATACCACATCGATCCAATTTACTCTATTCCTTGCCTTTCACCCTCCTGCATGTTCAGGCCCCGATCACTCAAAATCTTTTTCACTCCATCCTTCCACCTCCAATTTGGTCTCCCACTTCTCCTCGTTCCCTCCACCTTTGACACATATCATACATACAATTATTGCTTTCAATGCTTCCAGTCACTAAGTCTGACAAAATACAGAAAAGTTCACTATGAACAATGTGAAAATCTATTGGTCCTTATCTGTAACTGAACAATGAGTTAACAATTAAGACAATTACCTCTCTATCATGATAGGAAGCAGCAGGGACAACATAAAATTTTTCAAAATAACTAACAGACTAAGTATTCTAATAATTGGAAAGTTTAACTACAAAGATCCTGCAATGAAAAAAGCAATGAGGGGATATAAAGTTTTAGCATGTTGTTGCAACAATTGCCTTTACTAGTTATGTTACTGGGCTCATTTGTGTCAGAGAGAGATACACAAGCAAAACTCAAAAATATGCATTAGCCAAGAAGGGTTGATGTAATGCAAGACTTTGATCAAGCAGTAAATGACAAATAAAAATGATATCAAGGGGGTAAGGGATGGGAAGAAAGAATACTGCCGTGTCATGGAAGTCAACTAAAAGAGCCATGTGGAAGCAGGGGAATAGAAATCCTCCCTCCTGCATTATTTTCCAAAAGAAGGAACATAGAAAGGAGCCAAGAGAGGATTCTTCCCTCTAAAGTTGTCATCTGTTCTTTGTGCTACCTCATGCACACAGGATATGGTGAACTTGTATGAAAAAAATTTGAAAATCAAGGATAAAGTCAAATCCAAAGGGGTGTAAACTGCTTGTCATCAAGCAAATCAATGGCATGTGTTCCCAACATAGTGATAAGTACATAAAAGAGACTAATGAAATCAATACATATAAATCTAACATCTAAAATCTCAATTGTGGAACATCTGACTTCAAACTGCATTTTTCGTATTTCTTTTATATGTGTACATTGTAATGCACATTTATAGGATTCAAAGCATACTGATACTTAGAGAATCTTCTTCAGACATTCTTTCTGTTTATTTAACTTTGCCACACCTTAAAATATCAAAGATGACGATGTGTTTTGTCATCATCAGTCTGCGGAATGCGTGCATAGTGCCATTGTACAAAGGCAAAGGGGATAAGAGTGAGTGCTCAAATTACAGAGGTATAAGTTTGTTGAGTATTCCTGGTAAATTATATGGGAGGGTATTGATTGAGAGGGTGAAGGCATGTACAGAGCATCAGATTGGGGAAGAGCAGTGTGGTTTCAGAAGTGGTAGAGGATGTGTGGATCAGGTGTTTGCTTTGAAGAATGTATGTGAGAAATACTTAGAAAAGCAAATGGATTTGTATGTAGCATTTATGGATCTGGAGAAGGCATATGATAGAGTTGATAGAGATGCTCTGTGGAAGGTATTAAGAATATATGGTGTGGGAGGAAAGTTGTCAGAAGCAGTGAAAAGTTTTTATTGAGGATGTAAGGCATGTGTACGTGTAGGAAGAGGGGAAAGTGATTGGTTCTCAGTGAATGTAGGTTTGTGGCAGGGGTGTGTGGTGTCTCCATGGTTGTTTAATTTGTTTATGGATGGGGTTAGGGAGGTAAATGCAAGAGTTTTGGAAAGAGGGGCAAGTATGAAGTCTGTTGGGGATGAGAGAGCTTGGGAAGTGAGTCAGTTGTTGTTCGCTGATGATACAGCGCTGGTGGCTGATTCATGTGAGAAACTGCAGAAGCTGTTGACTGAGTTTGGTAAAGTGTGTGGAAGAAGAAAGTTAAGAGTAAATGTGAATAAGAGCAAGGTTATTAGGTACAGTAGGGTTGAGGGTCAAGTCAATTGGGAGGTGAGTTTGAATGGAGAAAAACTGGAGGAAGTGAAGTGTTTTAGATATCTGGGAGTGGATCTGGCAGCGGATGGAACCATGGAAGCGGAAGTGGATCATAGGATGGGGGAGGTGGCGAAAATTCTGGGGGCCTTGAAGAATGTGTGGAAGTCGAGAACATTATCTCAGAAAGCAAAATTGGGTATGTTTGAAGGAATAGTGGTTCCAACAATGTTGTATGGTTGCGAGGCATGGGCTATGGATAGAGTTGTGCTCAGGAGGATGGATGTGCTGGAAATGAGATGTTTGAGGACAATGTGTGGTGTGAGGTGGTTTGATCGAGTGAGTAACGTAAGGGTAAGAGAGATGTGTGGAAATAAAAAGAGCGTGGTTGAGAGAGCAGAAGAGGGTGTTTTGAAATGGTTTGGGCACATGGAGAGAATGAGTGAGGAAAGATTGACCAAGAGGATATATGTGTCGGAGGTGGAGGGAACGAGGAGAAGAGGGAGACCAAATTGGAGGTGGAAAGATGGAGTGAAAAAGATTTTGTGTGATCGGGGCCTGAACATGCAGGAGGGTGAAAGGAGGGCAAGGAATAGAGTGAATTGGAGCGATGTGGTATACCGGGGTTGACGTGCTGTCAGTGGATTGAATCAAGGCATGTGAAGCGTCTGGGGTAAACCATGGAAAGCTGTGTAGGTATGTATATGTGCGTGTGTGGACGTATGTATATACATGTGTATGGGGGTGGGTTGGGCCATTTCTTTCGTCTGTTTCCTTGCGCTACCTCGCAAACGCGGGAGACAGCGACAAAGTATAATAAAAAATAAAATAAATAATTCTCACTTTAAATCTGAAAATACTGTTATCATTAGTAAAATCATATTTTTTCACCAGAATTCCTTGGGAACAAATCTGTAACACCAATCTTACCGTAACAATCAAGGGAGCAAGATCAAGATGTTGCAAGAAGGTTGCAGCAAGACCTTGAGAGTAATTTGAGTTACAGAGAGAGTTACTGATGTTTGCTGGAGTTACTTGGGTATCCTTTGGAAGAGTGACCACACTTTCCACCTGATTTCTCTCACACACAACTTCTTCAAGGGTGACATCCTCCAAAGACAGTAACTGAGGGACAGCAGTAAGATTTACAAAATGACAAGAAATCAAAAGCGAAAACATAACTACACCCATCTATCCAGCACACATACATTACAGTACATTCTTTGCAATTCTACTCCACTGTAAAAATATAAAACAGAACTGCTAAAGTCAAGTATGTATATCTGAGTCTATTCACAAGACAAATAAAATATTTATCTTCTCTTTCTCTTCCAAATGCACCACCTTCTTTCTTACCTTACAAAATACCTTGTGCTGTCATTACTCACCGCCATGAGGTTCAATTTTGAGTGCTTAAGAGCATCAATAACATGCAGATCCATCATAAGGACATCCTCCAAGTACTGCTGCATGTCTGTCCAATTAGCGATGAGTCCTGTCATTGGTACTGTTCAGGTAGTAACGGTGGTAAGGTATTAATACTTCCCAATATATATTCACATACTTAACTATTATATGTAAATATGTAACGATGGATTCTGTCTCATCACCAACGTATTGACATACCTTCTTCAAAGTAAACTGCATATCAAATGCATAAAGTTTTCATTCTATATGTATAAAAAATACAATAAAAGTCTTTCATCTTTTAAGTTTACAAGAACAATTAAGTAAAAAATAAAAATATGTGATCATATATAATTAGTCCATGGTCTGGAGGCCAATTATTAAGATCATTCAATAATTTCTAGAACTGAAGTCTGTTAAAACAAGATTACTACATTGTATAACCCTGGTAAGCACCTATAAGACTGCTGTGCTTGACATAAGTTACCATGCAAAAACGGAGAGAAAAACAGGAAATGCCACTTACTGGTAAAGTCAACTAGAGCCAAGTTCTTGGCTGCCTGAAGACCGCTGATGCCATCAAGTACCTTCTGAAGATCATCTTCCAGCTCTGAACCAGCAATAACTGGTATCATTTCTCCCAGAATGCCACCAAAGCTAAAGTGCAAATAGGAGATGCAGATATTGGTACTTCACATATAAAACATGTATTTCAGCAAATAATTTGAAAAAGGTAGCACCCTTCAAGTGAAAACGGTTACTTTAGCAAAGAGGATTCAAATGGATGGCAAACTTGTGTGTGCAAAAGATTTTCATTAATACCTAGCCAAACTGACCATAACCCTATCTATCTCCCTATCTATATCACTGATGCCCATTCCCTTCAGGAACTCCCTCAAGGGTGTGGCCATGGCAAAAGAGTCTCCATAACTGGTGAACTCCAGTGCCTCACACTTGATACACTGGCAAGGGGCAACTCCAGTGCAGTGTTTCCAGAGGCTCCTACCTAATGTTTTAAGCAACTACTGCCTGATGCTCTAACCTACTACTTTTACCTAATGCTCCTGTCTAATGTTCCTTCCTAGTACTTTTGCCTAATGCTCCTGTCTAATGTTCCTACCTACTACTTCTATCTATTCCTCTTTCAATTTTGCCAAAAGCAGGGCTAAAGCACACAGAACTCATCACAGGAAAATTTAGTGTAACAATGAATGAGCTGTGTGAGTAAAGTGTTGTCACTTACTTCCTGTAGGAGTGGCAAGGCACAGCAGTCATTTTCACAGACCGTTTACCCATTATAAAACGGAACAATCTTTAGTCATCTTCACAGACCATTTACCCATTATAAAACTGAACAATCTTTACATAAACGTTGATAACACTTGTTGCAGTTAAGGTCTACAAGTACTTGGGTATTACAACTCTAACCATATCTCCTATGCTGCATACCTCTGAGACACGTCATTCCACAACTTCATTTGCAGCAGCTGCACTGAACCCGTCAGGAAGGTCACTGGGTCAACTTGTCCCATTGCAATCTGAGAAAAAACAGAACACATAGGGAAAACCCTAAAATATGCTTTCTTTCCCTAAGCAAATAATGGGTGATTTTCTATTCATTTACTTTTTCTAATGTGCATTTTCTTGATATTCAGGCATTCCACCTAACTAATGCTTCCCATACACTTGCACATTATCCATTATTTTTTTTTTTTTTTTTTGCCGCTGTCTCCCGCGTTTGCGAGGTAGCGCAAGGAAACAGACGAAAGAAATGGCCCAACCCACCCCCATACACATGTATATACATACGTCCACACCCGCAAATATACATACCTACACAGCTTTCCATGGTTTACCCCAGACGCTTCACATGCCTTGATTCAATCCACTGACAGCACATCAACCCCGGTATACCACATCGATCAAATTCACTCTATTCCTTGTCCTCCTTTCACCCTCCTGCGTGTTCAGGCCCCGATCACACAAAATCTTTTTCACTCCATCTTTCCACCTCCAATTTGGTCTCCCACTTCTCCTCGTTCCCTCCACCTCTGACACATATATCCTCTTGATCAATCTTTCCTCACTCATTCTCTCCATGTGCCCAAACCATTTCAAAACACCCTCTTCTGCTCTCTCAACCACGCTCTTTTTATTTCCACTCATCTCTCTTACCCTTACGTTACTTACTCGATCAAACCACCTCACACCACACATTGTCCTCAAACATCTCATTTCCAGCACATCCATCCTCCTGCGCACAACTCTATCCATTACATTATATATATATATATATATATATATATATATATATATATATATATATATATATATATATATATATATATATATATATATATGTGTGTGTGTGTGTGTGTGTGTGTGTGTGAGTTTGTCAGAGGTGGACGGAACAAGGAGAAGTGGGAGACCAAACTGGAGGTGAAAGGATGGAGTGAAAAAGATTTTGAGCGAGCAGGGCCTGAACATACAGGAGGGAGAAAGGCGTGCAAGGAACAGAGTGAATTGGAATGATGTGGTGTACCAGGGTCGACGTGCTGTCAATGGATTGAACCAGGGCATGTGAAGCGTCAGGGATAAACCATGGAAAGTTTTGTGGGGCCTGGATGTGGATAGGGAGCTGAGGTTTTGGTGCATTACACATGACAGCTAGAGTCTGAGTGTGGACGAATGTGGCCTTTGTTGTCCTTACCTAGCGCTACCTCACACGCACGCAGGGGGAGGGGGATGCCATTTCATGTGTGGCGGGGTGGCGGCACGAATGGATGAAGGCAGCATGTATGAATATGTACATGTGTATATGTATATGTCTGTGTATGTATATTTATGTATACATTGAAATGTATAGGTATGTATATGTGTGTGTGTGTGGGCATTCATGTATATACATGTGTATGTATATCTTATTTATATATCTTATTCTATCATATTTGATCACCATTTCCCACATACATATTATTTGTGTGTCGTAGAAAGCTACTAAATGGGGTGGGAGTGAGAGACTTGAAATCCTTCCCTCCTCTTTTCCTTTTCCAAAAAAAGGAACAGAGAAGGCTTAAAGACTCATTCATCTGTTCCTTAAGTTATCTTGCTAACAGGAAATGGCAAATATGTATGAAAATAGTACATATGTCTATCAGCTTATTTTCCTCTGCCTGGAATCCCTTGGGTGTCTAAGAAAATTGATGTTAGTGTGTGTCTGTTTTTGTGAGGCAAGTGTAGGACAACTGAGGAGTAGAAATTCAATGTCCTTACTATGCAAGTTGCATCATGGATATGAGGTCTCCTGTGATATGCAGAATCAATGTTTGTAATGTTGGAGAGATGGGTAGGTATGGGATGAAAATCAATTGTTGTTTGCAGAAAATACAACTCTGGTAGTAAACAACAGGGAAAAATCTCCAGAAGCTGGTGTCTGAGTATGAAAGAGTATGTGGAGGAAGCTGGGAATTAATGTCAAAAAAAGAAGGGTAATAAAGTGCAGCAGAGGGTGTGGAGAGGATGATTTGGGTGTAGAGTCTGAATGGGTAGGACCTCAAGAAAGTGAGGTGCTGTAGGTAGCTGGGCATGGACTTGGCAGCAGATGGAACTATGAGGACTGAAGTTAGTCAAGTGGAAGAGGAAGTCAAGGTCCTGAATGCATGAGTTGTATGTGGAAGGAAAGGTTAGTGTTTGTTACGGCGATGTTAGGTACGTGTCAAGGTACAATAGTTCCAACAGTTTTGTAAAATGAGAGTCTTAGGCCCTGAATGCACAAGAACAGAATGGGTGGACGTATTGAAAATGAAATGCCTGTTATAATACACGACTTAAAGCATGTTGGTCATATAAGGGATGACAGATTACGAGAGAGCAGTCACACTAAGCAGCAGATAACTGAGAGAGCAAAGCACTGTGTGCTGAAATGGTTTGGATACATGGTGAGGACAAGTGAAGAGAGACTGACTAAGGGAAAATGGAAGGTTGGAGTGAAAGAGGTTTTGAGCAACTGGACTCATCATTCATGAGGGTGAGAAGCATTCACAGGATAAAAAGAATCAGATTATAGGGGGTGATGTGTTGTCATTGAACTGAAACAGGGTCTGGGAAAACAACAGTATTGTTGATAGAGGGGCTCTGGGGTTGATGCATTTTACATGTCAGCTAGAGCAGATGTGAGAATATAAGGGCATTCTTTGAAAGTACCTGACACTATCTCACTCTCATGGAATATGATGAACAAGTATTTTTTTTTTTATAAATATTCTACATACACATATAAAAATTATGAAAACAGGAGATATCTTCAAGTATCAAAATATTTCAGAACTCTGTCAGTGGCATTGTTATGAACAAAAACTCACTTTGTTTAGGTCCATAACAGCTCCTAAGCTGGTAAGTTCTGACAGGCTGGCCACAGCAGTATTCATGTGCATCAGCAAAGGATCCAACCAATCAGAAGACAGAAGAGCTTGCATCCTCATGTTATCTATCTGTAAGAATTATAATATGAGAACTTTTCAGTATTTCAGAACTGAACCCATATAATAGTGTCAATCTTAGCAAGAATACAATGGTCTGTCTTAACCACATAAAAATATGCCCCAAAAAATCTCCAGTCAGGTAATATAATTTACAGTGAAAAAGAAATTAAACAATCATATCACAATCAACATATTTGATTTAATCCTTCAGTCTTACACTTGTTCTCCCCTCAACTTACCTTAAGTGATTTTTCAAAAACGCTCTCATATCATTCTCCTTACCTATTCCAATATTCCCATTTCTACATTGTTTGCCCTGTTTGAAAACCCAAACATCTTTAACCCATTGCTACTGCCATTACATATAGGCATGTAAAATTAGAAAACTTAATATAAGGTAATGAAAGGCAGTAGGGGGTGAGCTAAGGCATTTTGAGCATGAGTTTACACAGGGAGGACCTGGAAGAAGTTGAGTGCTTTAGGTACATGGGATTGGATGTGGCAGTAAATGGAACCATGGTAGCTAAATTGAATCACAGACTGGAAGAGTGGTTAAAGTCTTGGGTATGTTGTGGAGTAGTGCCAGGAAGATGTTGTAACATAAGGCCAAAGATGGGTATGTTAGAAGATATAGTAGTTCCAGCAGCATTGCATGAATGCAAAGTCTTGGATCTTGAATGTAAAGGACAGGAGGAAGAAAGATGTGCTGAAAATGTAATGAGATGTGCTGAAAATGTAATGTCTGAATATGTAGTGTGAGGCTTATTGATGGTGTGAGAAACAACACTGTCAAAAGGAGGTGTAATAGGCAGTAGTCTGACTGAGAGACCTTATCAAGGTGTGATAAAATGATTCAGGCATAGGCATAAGGTAAGAGAAGGGAAACTGACAAAGACTTGGGGGGAACTGATAAGATGGAATGATGGAGAAAAGGAGGCTTTGGCATATTGGAACCTGAACATTAAGGAGAGACACGTGATGAGTAGAAAAAGCTATTGGGTAAATGTGCTATAAATGATCTAAACCAAGTTGTAACAAAGAGTCAGAGTAAACCATTATGTAATCTGTTGGGTTTGGCAATGGATGACATACTCTCCTTTCACTGAATTACAAATGACACCAAGAGATTGGATGCATTCACAAAATGTGATCATATCAAAAAATGAGAAAAAATATCAATATAATACATAATCATTCAAACAATACTTCTTACCTCAGCAAGAAGGTAGGTGTAATTAACATTTCTTAAAATACTTTCAGCAAAGACTTCCTCTCCCATGGTCTGAATGGCTTGGTAGAGTGTCTCCAGAGGCATATCTTGTGTACTCCTCTTGACAATATTGTCCTTATCTCCTTTATTCTTTATCTGTAACCACCTCTTCATGTTCTCAGGTGATGAGATCAGGCTTGCAAAGTTGTGAGACTCTATTCCATAAATCTAAAATCAAATAAGCCATCAACATGACCTAAGAAGTCAAAATTGGCAAGTAGTTTTGACATATTCCTTCTGCATCATAACATAATAGAGCTACAACTAATAGCCTATCATCTCTGCAACTTAATATTTACTAGACCAAACAAAGCAACATGGCACTCTATATGGTGAAATTAAGAAAAGGTTTCCTCGTAGTACTCCTTATCTGATACTATACTTACTCGATTAACATCCACAAGCAAGTCATTCTTAATGATGGTTATAATTTCAGTACTGAAATTTAAAGTTGCTTCATAGTCCTTCACAAGAATTTGTACAAAGGGAACCATTACTGCCACTCTGGAGCCAAGGGTTCGGAAAGCTGAAGAGGCACCAGGCAAGGATGTGACAGCAACTGATAGTGCCTCTGTCATATTCTTGCCTGAAGATGAACTAAGTAAGTCTCCAACAGCATTCAAAAGTCTGTAACACAAAATCTCCATGACAGTAGTAAGTGGTAACCTATTTTTCTAGATTTTGAGGAACATGATACTCCCATTACTACTACTGTCTAAACATGCATGAAAGACAACAGAAAATCTAGACCACCATTAGTTAGTTGTATACAAAGATTAAGTATGCCATAACACATCATCATGGTTCTTTGAAATTCTTCTGAAAGAGGTATTACATGAGATGAGAGAGGTAAGACAAAAGCATACTGCTGAATCAGTTGCTTTATGCAGATGATGGGAGGAAAAATTGGAATTTGTTGATGAATTTAAGTACCTAAAAATAAGAATGATACAACAAAAGCTTAAAATGATATTAGAATCTTCCATAGAAGAAAAACTGGAGTGCACCAAAAGCTATAGTGAATGGAAAGAACTGAAGTGTAGTGTGAAGAACACTTGCACTGTGTGGAGTTTACCACAAAGTGTTTCGCCATCTGCAAAAAGCATCTGATTCACCTCATATGCCCTTCTACCCTGACTTTACTGTGACTCAACCATTACTATGAGACCCTTGCACTTACCTTGCTCACTACCCCATTCATAACCAGATTAAAGAACAATCATAACATCACATGTCCTTGACACACACCCACCTTAACAGACAACCACTCATTCTCCTCCCTTTCTACCCACGCATATGTCCTAACATCCTCATAAAAACAACACACAGCATTTAATGACTTTTCATTTAATCCACTTGTTATAGCAACTTCCACAAGTCCTCCTTGTCAATCCTATCATACACTTTCTCCAGATTCATAAAAGCTACATACAGTTGATTTTTTCTCCAAGTATTTCTGTTACAAATTCTTCAAAGTAAACACCTGATCCATATATTATCTACCTCCCTTGAAGCCACAAGGCTCCTCTACAAAAAATCACATATCCTGTGATTCCCACCATTCTCTCGATCACCAATTTCCAATATACTGTACCTCACCAGGTATACTTATCAGACTTACATCTCTGCAATTTGAGCATGCACATTTGTTCCCTTGCCTTTATATGGGGCACTATAAATGCATTCTTCCCATTCTCATGCACCTCATCTTGAGCCATGCAAAGGCTGACTAGCTAATAAAGACTATCAACTATTATCTTGAGAAACTCAACTTCAGTCTCATTCCCTCTTCATTTTGCTACAATACTTCTTACACAAGACTACACACCTAACACCTAACCATCTGCAACATTCAACTACCCATCAAATTATTTGCTCCATCTCTCTATTACCTATTCTTTGCTTGTGACCATTTCCCCATCTGCTCCTCCTCACTGTTGCTCCAGTTTGTTCTCACACTATTCATCTCTCAAAACATTTCCTTATTCTCTGAGGTTCATCAATATTCTCTCAACATGTCTTTCAATTGCTCTCTTTTTCACACAGTGAAAAAAAATGTAGTCTGGAAACTTCTGGGGTTACCAGAGTGATAAAGGATAATTTGGTGAGTGAATCACTCACCCACGGAACTGCAGCCCAGTAGTAGAGTTGGAAGCAGATACAAAGCATGTGTGAAGATGAATCTGAGCTGATTCATTTTTCAAGTAGTATGTTACTATAGCCTCTACCTGGGGGATATTATCAAAATCTTAAAATATGCTTGAAAGAAAGATACCTCTATTTTTCATAAAATTTTCAAAATACATATTTTTGCAATAGTTTTTCCAAACACATCTGCTCCCTATTTCTCTGTATTCTAGTGCTTTCTCTTTTTCTTTACTTATATGTAAATTTATCAAATTATATGCTAAAGCATATCTCAATTTCTGAGCCAAAACAGGTGGAACTACTTTGCTTTTCTGAACACCAAATAATCTCAAAGAAAGCCCCAATAAATGTTCCAATTTCTTTTTCTCAGGTTACTGAGACTAATTAATTACGACTAATCAATAAGTACATAAAAGTGCAACTTTGCTATGAATGAGGATACAGGCAGGTATCATACAGATGAAGAGAAAAGTCTCAGAACAAGTACTCTAACCATTATATATTTACTGAAGGACATTTTTTTCTCAATTAGCTGGTATTCAGCAATTTAGCTACTCTAATGATCCATCATAATCACAGCTTATGAGCAATTCATCTTTCCTCTTATAATCTCTAAGAGAAAAACTGGCTCTTGGGCATTTTTTTATGTTTTATAATTACTGTACCACAACCACTGTATAACTAAAATCAGCACTGTTACAGAGCAATGCAGCCATTTCATCTTATCAGAAAGTCATCTCAGTGATGATGTGAATGTGAGGTTTGCTTACTAGGAAGGAGGGAGGAACAATGATATGCTCACTCAAGTATCTGACTTTTCTCTTGATACATATTTCTATATCTTACTGTTAATATGCTATAAAGAGCTTGATTGAGGTACATTTTGCCTGTGCCATATCAGTTACTATACAAAACAGAGACTATTCAAAGCAGTCATTCAATCACATCAGAAAGTCAAATTTGAGATACATTTATGGAAAGAGAAGTGTGTGAAACATGCTGCAGATTAATGAATAGGGCTAATGTTCTCTTTGATTCCTATTCAATGCAACTAATAGTCAGATGATTTGAACAGACAGAAATTTGTGTGCCAAGATCTGAAGCCTCACTACAGCAAGGTTTAGCCTTATAATATGTGACCAATTTCCCTAATTCATATATATGGTTGAATTCTGGGAAATTTACTACCCCTAAATGAAGTAAAAAAGTAATTCAATTCACTGGCAGAATTCCTTACAGTGTAGGAGGGTTGCAGGCTCACCCCTGGCAAATGAAGAACACATGCTTCAGGTTATGTTGTGGGTTGATTTTTTGCAGTCTCAAATAATCCATGTTAATGAATAACTGTGCACTTTGGCTGACAATTTTATAATGTCCTGTTTAACTTTTTGGAACATGAGTCAAAAATTCTACGATAATAATATTACCAAAAATAATGGTATGCAATACTACCTATCTTACTTCACTGGCACAGCAATGTAACAACAAAGTACATCATACCTATTCACTTTTGTTAGCAGACTGGTTGAACACGAACTGGTAGCTGACATATAATAATACTACTACCACAAATAACTGTATGCAATACTACCCATCTTACTCTATTGACACATCAACGTCATTTAAAAAATATTAATAAATGTTCTCTTCAGAATACATTATACCTGTTCAATTATGTAAGCAGACTGGTTGAAGACAAATTGGCAGCTGAAAGAGGTGTTTCTACCCTTGTTACCAATCATAATCTGGAAAAAAAAAAGAGATCAGAAACTTGAAGCACTTTCTACAGTATCAGAAACCATAAACAGTAGTTGATCTTACCACTAACATCAAATGATGAAGTACATTCCAAGGCAAGAATGTTTAGCTTATAAAGGTTTGTGTACAATAAAGAACATCTCTTTGCAAAACAGTGAAAACTGTACAACTGTGCTGGTCTTCTAAAATCAGAGTAGAGCAGTTGAGTAGATATTATACATTCATCAAGCTACTGTCTTCTGTTTTTACTTATAAGACTGCTATGTAACAAAAACAAGCTTAGCTTTGATGGAGAAATGTCTTGTATGTAATGTTGCAACCCCTCAAATCAAATGCATCACCCTCGAGGGAAAGAGAATGATCAATTGAAAAAATATTTCCATCCAATAATCTATCTATCTATTGTCAACATCCCATTCCCATTTCAATGACATGGATCAGGCACTCGCAGCCTTTGCAACATCACCGACCCCATCCATTTTTACTAAATCATCAAGCTATGTCCAGGGTGTCAAAGATGAAATTCTACACTCATTAAACACTTCTTACTTTTTCACTTTACACACTGAGCTGATGTGTCAATTGAGATCAAGGTCTTTACTCATACCACCTTCATACACAAAATGCTTGAACTGCATACAGTACCAAATCATTTTCAAAACATCTTCCTTTGAAATATACTTAGCCTTAACAAAATCTCTCACTACATCTGTCCATCTCTAATTGTCAGTATGCACCCTACTAGAAGTATACAAGCATTATCAAGCTGACCAATGGTGTTCGCTTTCAAATCTTAATCTTAAGAAGAAATGAATATGAATATATTCATATGTTCAAGAGTGTTGGACAATTCATCTTAAATGCCATTCTTGTGTTAAATAATGTCATAAACTTATCACCTAAGTCAAAAGTACTTTACTATGCTAAACTAAGACTTTTAAATGTAAAGTGGTACAGATGATGGAGCAACAGTTGTTAGTGATAAGATTAAAAAAGGTAGGGCACTGTAAGGTGGTATAGATGATGAAGCAACAGGTGTCGTTAGTGATAAGAGATTCAAAAAGATTGGGCACCACTTAAATGAAATACACTAACCAAAGCAATCAAACACAAAGGTTGAGTTACTGTAGCACGTGTGTTCCAATGACTTTTTTATGGGAATAAGACATGGAAAATGATGTAGATAATAATACTACAAGAGTATAAGGTGAAACAAAAGCCCTTAAAAAATGGTTGCTGAAGTGCTCAAGTTTTGGATGACTGTCAAGATTTTTCAAAATATATGAAACTATCAGAAATACAAAGAAGAGATAAAGCAGTGCTAGAGATGTACAAAACTAATATAAGTGTTGAAGAAGTGGATTAATACAATATGAGTAATGCAATAGGAAAGTAGGGGATATGTCAGAAGTATTGGGAAACAACTGATGAACTACTGAAGAAAAGTGCTAAAGTGCTGAAGAGAAGAAAATGTACTAGATATGTGAAGATCTGATGGAAACATGGTAAGTGTAAAAACAACAGAGCTGACCAAGCACCAGTTCACAATTTGGATATTGACAAGAAAATAGTTACAGCACCACAAATACACAAGGGGAGCGGGAGAACAAGAAAATTAAGTATAGGGTAAAGGAGTTTTACAACCTTAACATTCAAAAATGTGAGAGGCCTCCATAGGATAAAGTGACTTTGATTGATGTGGTACATCAGTGGTGATGTGCTGTTAATGGACTGAACCAGCACAAAAGAAATTATCAAAGTAAACCATGGAACAGTCTTTGGGACTTGGCTGTGATTGGTTTGCTCTAATTTCAGTACATTAAACATGACAGCCAGAGAGTGGACAAGTGCATATGAGGTCACTGTCTTTTTAAGACAACATCACAAAGGCACATGAAGCAATTAAGTATAATAATATAATATGAAGCGACAAAGACAGTGACAAAGCAAAATAAATAAATAAAATGATAATAATAATAATAATAAGATCTATATTCTATTTCATATTTATCATATATGGAGTGAAAAAGATTTTGAGTGATCGGGGCCTGAACATACACGAGGGTGAAAGGAATGCAAGGAATAGAGTGAATTGTGACGATGTGGTATACTGGGGACAACGTGCTGTCAATGGACTGAAAAAGGGCATGTGAAGCATCTGGGGTAAACCATGGAAAGTTTTGTGGGGCCTGGATGTGGAACGGGAGCTGTGGTTTCAGTGCATTACACATGACAGCCAGAGACTGAGTGTGAACGAATGTGGCCTTTGTTGTCTTTTCCTAGCACTACCTCTCACACATGCTGGGTGTGTGTGTGTGTGTGTGTGTGTGTGTGTGTGTGTGTGTGTGTGTGTGTGTGTGTGTGTTCCATTTCATGTGTGGCAGGGTGGCGATGGGAATGGATGAAGGCAGCAAGTATGAATATGTACATGTGTATATATGTATATGTCTGTGTGTGTATATGTATGTATATGTTGAAATGTATAGGTACGTAGAAGTGTGTGTGTGGGCGTTTATGTATATACATATGTATGTGGGTGGGTTGGGCTATTCTTTAATATGTTTCCTTGTGCTATATCACTAACGCGGGAGACAGCGACAAAGTATAATAAATAAATATAAATGAATATATATATACATATGAAAGCAGAAGTGAGTCACAGGGTGGGGGAGGGGGCGAAGGTTCTGGGAGCACCGAAGAATGTGTGGAAGGCAAGAACATTATCTCAGAGAGCAAAAATGGGTATGTTTGAAGGAATAGTGGTTCCAACAAGGTTATATGGTTGTAAGGTGTGGGCTATAGATAGGGTTGTGTGGAGGAGGGTGGATGTGTTTGGAATGAGATGTTTGAAGACAATATGTGGTGTGAGGTGGTTTGATCAAGTGAGCAATGAAAGGGTAAGAGAGATGTGTGGTAATAAAAAGAGTGTGGTTGAGAGAGCAGAAGAGGGTGTGTTGAAATGGTTTGGTCAAATGGAGAGAATGAGTGAGGAAAGATTGACAAAGAGGATATATGTGTCAGAGGTGGAGGGAACGAGGAGAAGCGGGAGACCAAACTGGAGGTGGAAGGATGGAATGATAAAGATTTTGAACAATCAGGACCTGAACATACAGGAGGATGAAAGGGGCACAAGGAATAGAGTGAACTGGAACAAGGTGGTATACTGGGGTCGATGTGCTGTCAATGGATCGAACCAAGGCATGTGAAGCAGTTGGGTAAACCAAGTTCTGTGGGGCCTGGATGTGGAAAGGGAGCTGTGGTTTCGGTGTGTTATACATGACAGCTAGAGACTGAGTGTGAACGAATCTGGCCTTTTTTGTCTTTTCCTAGCACTACCTTGCTGTGTGTGTGTGTGTGTGTGTGTGTGTGTGTGTGTGTGTGTGTGTGTGTGTGTGTGCCATGTGTGGCAGGGTGGCGACAGGAATGGGTGAAGGCAGCAAGTACGAATGTGTACATGTGTATATATGTATATGTCTGTGTATGTATATGTATGTATACACTGAAATGTATTTGTATGTATCTGTGCATATGTGGGCATTTATGTATATACATGTGTATGTGGGTGGGTTGGGCCATTCTTTCGTCTGTTTCCTTGTGCTACCTTGCTAACATGGAAGACAACGATTAAGTATAATAAATAAATAAATAAATACATAAATGAATAAACATATATGTATATTTGGCATAACTTACATATTTCATATCATCCTCCCAATGGAATTCCTGTAGAAGTGTTATCAGGGTTTGAGTGAAGTTGGTTCTGGCAATATCACAGACCAAATCAACATAATTATTCCACTGTTCTAAGTGTTTCTGAATTACAAGAAGCCAGGTTGCCACATTCTGCAGGGGAACAGCAAGCTCTTCTCTTGACAAGATGAAAGAGCAGGTTGGTGTTTTTCTGTAAATTGGTCATTGCAAGTGTATTAATTCTACGCCCTTTTGGGTGATACGTGTTAATTAGTTTGGAAGTACAGCATTACAACAAAAAATAAGATTTTTTTTTATGCTGTAGCAGAAGGTAATATCAAATCTAACTGATGGAAAATGCAATATGAATAAGGTCATCTCTAACTTCCTTCTCTTTTACACTCCACACTGAGCACATTACCTTTGACACATGAAAATATTCTACAAGCCTTTGTGGGTTTCTATGATGTTGCTTAAATCCACTGAAATAAAGTTTCCTGAGTAATGTAATAACCTTGAAAAAATAAAGACTGTAAAAGACTTATTTCAGTGTAAACTAAGAAGAAAGCTCTGAGGGCTTTTACAAGCATAGCCACAGGCAGTAAGCCTGTCCATTGTGTACATGATTGGAATGCTTTAAATAGACAAGACACTGACATATGACCATCTGAGGGTTGTTAGTCTATCTGTAAACAGTGTAAAAAACACAAGGAATAAAGTAAATATAATTCAAAAAGAAGTTTCTTTTTCCTTTCAAACTATTCGCCATTTCCCGCGTTAGCAAGGTAGCATTAAGAACAGAGGACTGGGCCTCTGAGGGAATATCCTCACCTGGCCTCGTTCTCTGTTCCTTCTTTTGGAAAATTAAAAAAAAAAAAAAAACAAGAGGGGAGGATTTCCAGCCCCCCGCTCCCTCCCCTTTTAGTCGCCTTCTACGACACGCAGGGAATACGTGGGAAGTATTCTTTCTCCCCTATCCCCAGGGATATCAAAAAGAAGTATGAGAACAAAAAGAGCTTAACAGACAGACAAAGTCCACACGATTCAAAATTCCCTATAATGCATATAGATAATCACAATTAGGTAATGACACACAAATACAGAAACAAGTACCCTGACACTAGCTAAAATAGCTAACTGTCTACCAATGCCTAAATCATAATTTCAAGGCTTTTCTGGTGACAAGCATCTGTGTAATTCTATCTTTTCCTTAATCTATCAAGTTATATACATCTCTAACACTTGTTCCTTCCTGGAAATCCCTCAATGGGGTAGCTCCAGCAATGTAGTCTTCATAGCCAGTGAACTCCAGTGCTGCTTCTTAGCCTACAGTGCCTCACCCTTTACAGGCCACTGGCAGAGGGCAACATGAGCACGGTGCCTGCAGGGGTTCCTACTTAAGGTTCCTACTGACTATTTCTACCTAATACTCCTGCCTAATGTTCCTATCTAATACTTCTACCTAATACTCCTGCCTAAATGTGCTACCTACTACTTCTATCTATAGCTCCTGCCATTTTGCCAAAAGGCAGGGCTAGCGCATGGTGTTTGCTGCAGGAAAATCTAGAGTCATGAAGAGTGAGCTGTGCGAGTTAAGTGTTGTCGAGCATTATGTGTGTATGTGTGACAAAGAGATGGTAAGTTTAAGGACAAAATGACGGTAGTCTGCGCGTGGGTGAGGCTGAAAGAAAAGAGAGCTACCTGGGTCAAGGAATTGCAACTTGTCGACCGATGATGTGCTGGCTCACTATGCAGCTATCATGAACCCTTCTCATACTGAGGCGGGTAGTACTGGTAATATTACTCCTTGGTCATTGGCTGTCAACCAACTACTCATACACTTTTCTACAATGCTTCTCTAAAATCTTTGTTTATTTATATTTATTTATTTATTATACTTTGTCGCTGTCTCCCGCGTTTGCGAGGTAGCGCAAATCTTTGTTATTTAGTTAATAAAAGTTCAGAACATAATAAATATTTTTGACTGATAAAATTAGTTCTACAAAGTCAAACAAAGAGTTGCAACCCTAAGTAATCCTAGAACATTAAATCTGGAATCTTTATGTCCTGGAAAATATCAAAGCTATATGACATTACTACTTGATCTAACAGCATGCAGCAATCATACAAAATCCCCTTTCATCTCAGATATACATAACTAAAATGTTTAATTTAAGAAGCACACATTCTGGCTGGAAATAAAATGAATTAAATGACCATCACAAAGAGAGGTGTTGACCTCACTGTGAACTTGGAAGAAATAAATAAATTGGGAAACAACGATAACAACTTTAAAGTTTCTCAATAAAAGTAATGTCAATAACAGTTCTTTGAGGTAGGGAGGAACTAATCAACAACAGGACGCAACAGGAAGTGCATGGCAGAAGAAAGAGGTTCAGATGTGGAGATTTACAAGTGTAAAACTCCTTCCTAGTATGAACATATTGGCAATAACAAATATCACTATTGCACTTTTCAAGTACAGCATATTCTACTTAAACATTTTCAGTGTCCTGAAAACTTTAAAAAATGCCAAAACATTGCCAAACCTAAACCATACAGGTGCTTTAATGAATCCTTGAATACAATCTTGTTTTTATATTCATCTATTATACTTTGTCGTTGTCTCCTGCATTAGCGAGGTAGTGCAAGGAAACAGACAAAAGAATGGCCCAACCTACCCACAATCTTGTTATGAGGTATTAATCTTTTTGAGTTATCATAAAAAGTCATTGTAGAGTGCTACTCAACAGCTCAAAAACTATAAAATGTTCTACTTACATAATATGAAAAACTCCTGCCATATTCATCAACAAGTTTGAAGATATATTCATCAGGAAATCTACCACTGTCTCTGCCATATCTGGTGCTCTATTCATGGACATCATTGAATCTGTCAGGTTAATGATTACTGTCCTTAATTCTGACAGTAAGTGAGTATGGCTTATGATCTTCATATCCTTCTGGTTGGCACAGACTGTATCTTCAAACTCTACTTCTCCTACGACCGATCCATTTTGCATCTGGATATATCAAAGTAATGGGGAATTATTAGTGTCTTTCACATTTCTAAGTTACTTCTTAATATATTCAAAATATATAAACATATAACACTGCATGAATGAAAAAGCATCCTGTTAGGTATATCATGATGCTTAACAATGAATAATAAATGCAGAGCAATCAAGGAAACTATAAACAATACCACATGAAAAGTTTTGAAAGAAGTAAAATCATAATCTGTTTCTGTCATCTTCAAGATAATAGGATGAAGAAAAACTTAAAATGAAAAGTACTGTTTTAAAAGCAAGAGTCCATATATTTTTATTCATTTGTTTATTTATTCAGTATACTTTGTCACTGTCTCCTGCGTTAGCAAGGTAGCACAGGGAAACAGATGAAAGAATGGCACAACCCACCCACACACACATGTATATACATACAAGTCCACACATGCACACATACATACCTATACATGTGAAGCGTCTGGGGTAAACCATGGAAAATTTTGTGGGGCCTGGATGTGGAAAGGGAGCTGTGGTTTCAGCTAGAGACTGAGTGTGAACAAATGTGGCCTTTGTTGTCTTTTCCTAGCGCTACCTCACGCACAGGCGGGGGGAGGGGGTTTTTCATTTAATGTGTGGCGGGGTGGCGACGGGAAGGAATAAGGGCAGACAGTATGAATTATGTACATGTGTATATATGTATATGTCTGTGTGTGTATACATGTATATGTTGAGATGTATAGGTATGTATATGTGTGTGTGTGGACATGTATGTGGGTAGGTTGGGCCATTCTTTCGTCTGTTTCCTTGCGCTACCTCGCTAACACAGGAGACAGCGTCAAAGTATAATAAATAAATAAAAATACATTTCAATGTAAACATACATATACATACACAGACATATACATATATACACATGTACATAATTCATACCTGCTTGCCTTCATCCATTCCTGTCGCTACCCCGCCCCACAGAAAACAGGGAGGTAACACCAGGAAAAGAGACAATAAAGGCCACATTCGTTTACACTCAGTCCAAAATACTTCTGGTCTCATTACACAGTTCATATGGTCTTATGAAGCATAGTGTGAGAATTATGCAGAAACATATGTGGTTTGAAAAGAAAGATGACCATGAATATGCATGTTGTATGGTATTAGAAGAAAACTTAAATGTTAGATTTAAAATCACTCTAGAAGACATACAATGATTAAGAAGAGGTTAAGGATACTTCATGGAAAGAATATGAAAGACTATTTGAAGAGATATATAAAAGGGATTAGCCTAATGTAATGGGCAATAATAATGGATAAGTGGGAGGTCTAGAGAAAGATAATGATAATTATGGATGGGAGGGAGACCTAGTTAAAAAGATCAATATACAGTCATTCATCTAGACACAAAATAATCAATTCTGACTCACCTGGTACTGAAGATTAAGTTCTTCAATCTCCCTCTGGATTTCTTGGCCAATGAGAGCATAATCCTTTAAGACTTCCTCAAAGTAATTAGGATCTATGAGTCTCTCATGGAGACTGGACTCTCCTGTTAAAAGGTAGGGAAAACTCTTATAAATGAAACATGGTCTATCTTTAAACAATACATGACTTCTGAATTCACACATTAAACAACATGATTTTCCAAAGAAACGAAGTTGGGATGTTGTGAAATGAGGCTATGGATGGCTATCATCTCACAACAAGCAAAGTCTGGTACAGAAAGTTTTGAGTGAGATGGACAAAGAAGTTGTCCTGGTACCCAGCCTGTTACCAGAAAATCCCTATAGGAGAGCTGTGAAAGGTTATCTTACTGAACTCCCTGATCAGTGCTGAAATTGCTTTTATTTGCATGAACAAAGAGGCACTAAAAATACCTCTTTCTCTTTCATACATGTTCACCAGGTAGCAATTAAAGTATATGCATTTATACCAATATATACAAAAACAGAACTAAGCACAATCATAGGCATTAAAGTAAAATGACAACCATTTACCTACATACATAACTACAAAAAAAAATTAATAAATCAAGCATTCTTTACTTGAAAGCATACATTCACAAAAAGGATATTACAAAAAGCCATCTAACAATCACTTATAATCTATTAACAGCCTTGTGATGACCTCCTTTCTTCAAAGGAAAGCAAAATTTTTCTTGCTCTTGCATCAAGAGCAGCCTTGCAGTTGCAGGAATCCCATAAAAGGGGTCCCAAGATTGTATAATAATATGATAAATTATAGATGTCACTGACATCTTATCTTGCAATGGTATTACAATGTAAATTGACAAAGATGTGATATAAATATTACATGTGTGTACACTAATTACAATTTAACTTGCATTACAGAAAAGATGGGCAGATATGACTGTCTTTGATATGTAAAGGTGGTGAAGAGTTAACATATGGCTATCTAGTTCATAGTGACAGATGATGAGATCATTGACATCTCAATTGCTATTTGGCCTATTCTCCCTAAAAAGAGCATAGCCCTCTAATTTTCCTTGGTTACTAGCCTCCTTTGTTAGAAAAAATACCTTTCATATGCTCAAAACTATTATTCTTTGATCCTCTCTCCTTAGACATCTCAAGCAATATCCTTCATGCACTCACACACCCTTTACTCCTCATGTATCCCTTAAAACCATCCATTCTCTCTCTCTCTCTCTCTCTCTCTCTCTCTCTCTCTCTCTCTCTCTCTCTCTCTCTCTCTCTCTCTCTCTCAGAATCCTTTCTCAAAATATTTTTCACATTACCAGGTTTAGCAATGGGTGCGAGTGCTGCAATGACATGGAGAAGTACCAGCATGTAGCTATGTCTGGAGAACAAGGCATCATCTCCAAAGGTCCACTGCTGAAGGGCTCCCATACCATTGAATATCCCATGCACATATCTACATAATGGAAAAAGAGAATGCTCCCTTCTAGCATAACTGGAGTTGTTTTGATTATGCCCAATCTGAATTGGACAAACTGCTGTCTACAATATCAATTACAAGAAAGGAAACTAATACAGGAAACTTATGAATATACAATGATATGAAAAGTCCTTCAATGGACAGTGATCATTCATATATGAAGAAGAAAGTACTGTAGTTCATCAAGAAACATTTTACAAGGCAGTTACAGTCCTTTAGAAAGCACATGACAGGATTGATGAAGACACCTCATGGTTGTTGCTACAAATATATGGGGTAAATGGAGAGTCATTAAATGCAATGAGGAGTTTTACCAAGACAGTTATGGTGTATTGTACATGACAGCAAGAGAGGTAATGTGATCATATGAGGCCATTTTTTTATCTAGTCCTGGCACAACCTCATTAACACAGGAAATGGTGAACATGTATGAAAGAATAAAAGTAAGAAATGTGAGTGAGCAGGATGGGAGGAGGGTAAGTGGTTCTCAGTGAAGGTGGAGTTGCATCTAGGATGGGTGATGCCACATACTGATGGGAAGAAGTACTTCATATATGTCTGTGGAGTGTAGTTCCTCATGGGTGTATCTCTGGCAGTGTGATGTTTAAATCTTTTCTGGAAGGGTAATTATCAAGTACTGGTCAAGTCATTTCAGCATGTATGTGTTTTGTCAATGTTGTGTTTATTGGGGGAGATGTCTGTGAGTACTGGTTTCTGTTGGGGGTGGATGTACCAGTGAGTACTGGTTTCTAAAGTGTGGCAGGGTTGTTTTATATTTCTACTTGAACGGTGGTGGTACATTACAGAATGGCTCAAATAATATTATTTTACAAACTTACTTGCTTTCCTGCCCTAGGATCCTATTTTATGAGGATCCCTCAGCACTCATCAGAAGAAAATGAATATAGCACTACAAAAATTGACAATGATAAATAAAGGTGACAGGATAAAAAATATGAAAAGGGGATTTTCGATAAAGTACAAGTTACTGCCATGGAATCAGATGCATAATGAAAGAACAGATATATATACAATGATGCATTGCATACATAACTGGGATAAAGGGTTGCTTGTTTAATGGAGCTAGTGAAGATAATTTTTTTTTTTTTTTTTTTTTTTTTTTTAATACTTTGTCGCTGTCTCCCGCGTTTGCGAGGTAGCGCAAGGAAACAGACGAAAGAAATGGCCCAACCCCCCCCCCATACACATGTACATACACACGTCCACACACGCAAATATACATACCTACACAGCTTTCCATGGTTTACCCCAGACGCTTCACATGCCTTGCTTCAATCCACTGACAGCACGTCAACCCCTGTATACCACATGACTCCAATTCACTCTATTTCTTGCCCTCCTTTCACCCTCCTGCATGTTCAGGCCCCGATCACACAAAATCTTTTTCACTCCATCTTTCCACCTCCAATTTGGTCTCCCTCTTCTCCTCGTTCCCTCCACCTCCGACACATATATCCTCTTGGTCAATCTCTCCTCACTCATTCTCTCCATGTGCCCAAACCATTTCAAAACACCCTCTTCTGCTCTCTCAACCACGCTCTTTTTATTTCCACACATCTCTCTTACCCTTACGTTACTTACTCGATCAAACCACCTCACACCACACATTGTCCTCAAACATCTCATTTCCAGCACATCCATCCTCCTGCGCACATCTCTATCCATAGCCCACGCCTCGCAACCATACAACATTGTTGGAACCACTATTCCCTCAAACATACCCATTTTTGCTTTCCGAGATAATGTTCTCGACTTCCACACATTTTTCAAGGCTCCCAAAATTTTCGCCCCCTCCCCCACCCTATGATCCACTTCCGCTTCCATGGTTCCATCCGCTGACAGATCCACTCCCAGATATCTAAAACACTTCACTTCCTCCAGTTTTTCTCCATTCAAACTCACCTCCCAATTGACTTGACCCTCACCCCTACTGTACCTAATAACCTTGCTCTTATTCACATTTACTCTCAACTTTCTTCTTCCACACACTTTACCAAACTCAGTCACCGGCTTCTGCAGTTTCTCACATGAATCAGCCACCAGCGCTGTATCATCAGCGAACAACAACTGACTCACTTCCCAAGCTCTCTCATCCCCAACAGACTTCATACTTGCCCCTCTTTCCAGGACTCTTGCATTTACCTCCCTTACAACCCCATCCATAAACAAATTAAACAACCATGGAGACATCACACACCCCTGCCGCAAACCTACATTCACTGAGAACCAATCACTTTCCTCTCTTCCTACACGTACACATGCCTTACATCCTCGATAAAAACTTTTCACTGCTTCTAACAACTTGCCTCCCACACCATATATTCTTAATACCTTCCACAGAGCATCTCTATCAACTCTATCATATGCCTTCTCCAGATCCATAAATGCTACATACAAATCCATTTGCTTTTCTAAGTATTTCTCACATACATTCTTCAAAGCAAACACCTGATCCACACATCCTCTACCACTTCTGAAACCGCACTGCTCTTCCCCAATCTGATGCTCTGTACATGCCTTCACCCTCTCAATCAATACCCTCCCATATAATTTACCAGGAATACTCAACAAACTTATACCTCTGTAATTTGAGCACTCACTCTTATCCCCTTTGCCTTTGTACAATGGCACTATGCACGCATTCCGCCAATCCTCAGGCACCTCACCATGAGTCATACATACATTAAATAACCTTACCAACCAGTCAACAATACAGTCACCCCCTTTCTTAATAAATTCCACTGCAATGCCATCCAAACCTGCTGCCTTGCCGGCTTTCATCTTCCGCAAAGCTTTTACTACCTCTTCTCTGTTTACCAAATCATTTTCCCTAACCCTCTCACTTTGCACACCACCTCGACCAAAACACCCTATATCTGCCACTCTGTCATCAGACACATTCAACAAACCTTCAAAATACTCATTCCATCTCCTTCTCACATCACCGCTACTTGTTATCACCTCCCCATTTACGCCCTTCACTGAAGTTCCCATTTGCTCCCTTGTCTTAAGCACCCTATTTACCTCCTTCCAGAACATCTTTTTATTCTCCCTAAAATTTACTGATAGTCTCTCACCCCAACTCTCATTTGCCCTTTTTTTCACCTCTTGCACCTTTCTCTTGACCTCCTGTCTCTTTCTTTTATACTTCTCCCACTCAATTGCATTTTTTCCCTGCAAAAATCGTCCAAATGCCTCTCTCTTCTCTTTCACTAATACTCTTACTTCTTCATCCCACCACTCACTACCCTTTCTAAACAGCCCACCTCCCACTCTTCTCATGCCACAAGCATCTTTTGCGCAATCCATCACTGATTCCCTAAATACATCCCATTCCTCCCCCACTCCCCTTACTTCCATTGTTCTCACCTTTTTCCATTCTGTACACAGTCTCTCCTGGTACTTCCCCACACAGGTCTCCTTCCCAAGCTCACTTACTCTCACCACCTTCTTCACCCCAACATTCGCTCTTCTTTTCTGAAAACCCATACTAATCTTCACCTTAGCCTCCACAAGATAATGATCAGACATCCCTCCAGTTGCACCTCTCAGCACATTAACATCCAAAAGTCTCTCTTTCGCACGCCTGTCAATTAACACGTAATCCAATAACGCTCTCTGGCCATCTCTCCTACTTATATACGTATCCTTATGTATATCTCGCTTTTTAAACCAGGTATTCCCAATCATCAGTCCTTTTTCAGCACATAAATCTACAAGCTCTTCACCATTTAAAATGAAAAAAGAAAGAATATTTGTACGAGTGGGGAGTAACTACAGAGAAAGTTTAGAGTAAGTGTAACTACAGTGTTTGGATGGAATGCTGTCAAGACATTCTGTTACACAGTAGAATCACCATATCAACAAACGGGAGGAGAAATAGTTTCATTTGATTGGGTTGTCAATAAACATGCATAATACATTTCATTATGAAAATATTATTCCTGTACATTCCTCAAATGAAACTGTTTCCTGTGAGGTGGGGTAGCACTAGGAATGGATTAAGGCAAGCAAGTATGAATATGTATATATGATATGTATGTATATGTGTATATGTATATGTATGCATATGTGCATGTATGGGCACTTATGTATATATTTATGTGTATGTGAGTGAATGGGCCATTCTTCGTCTGTTTCCTAGAGCTACCTTGCTGAAGCGGGAAACAGAGATTAAGTATAATAATAATCATATATACATACATTTTATTTACTTATTATACATAATCACTGTTTCCCATGTCAGTGAGGTAGCACCAGGAAACAGATGAAGAATGGCCCATCCACTCATACATACATATATATACATAAACATAAATACCCTTACACACACATATACATACATATATACATCAACATATACACATATACATAGACATATACCAATACACACATGTACATTTTCATACATGCTCGCCTTCATCCATTCCTGGCACTACCCCACCCCACAGGAAACAGCATCGCTACCCCCAGCTTCAGCAGCAGGAGGTCAAGAGGAAGGTGCAAGGGTTGAAAAAGGGGGCAAATGAAAGTTGGGGTGAGAAAGTATCATTAAGTTTTAGGGAGAATTAAAAGATGTTTTGGAAGAAAGTAAATAATGTGCGAGACAGGAGAACAAATGGGAACATCGGTGAAGGGGGCAAGGGAGGAAGTAATAAAAGGAAGTGATGAAGTGAGGAGATGGAGTGAGTATTTTGAAGGTTTGTTGAATGTTTAATGATAGTGTGGCAGATGTAGGGTGTTTTGGTCAGGGTGGTGTGTGAAGTGAGAGGGTCAGGGCGAGTGGTTTGGTTAAGAGAAAAGAGGTGGTGAAAGCCTTGCTGAAGATGAAATGCATCAAGGTGACAGGTTTGGATGGTATTGCAGTTGAACTTATTAAGAAAGGGGGTGACTGTGTTGTTGATTGGTTGGTAAGGATATTCAGTGTATGTACGGATCATGGTGAAGTACCTGAGGATTGGCGGAATGCATGTAAAGTGCCACTGTACAAAGGCAAAGGGGATAAAGGGGAGTGTTCAAACTACAGAGGCATAAATTTGTTGAGTATCCCTGGAAAATTGTATGGGAGGGTATTGATTGAGAGGGTGAAGGCATGTACAGAACATCAGATTGAGGAGGAGCAGTGTGGATTCAGAACTGGTAGAGGATGTGTGGATCAGGTGTTTGCTTTGGAGAATGTGTGTGAGAAATACTTAGAAAAACAGATGGATTTGTATGTGGCATTTATGGATGTGGAGATGGCATATGATAGGTTTGATAGGGATGCTTTGTGAAGGACTTAAGAGTATATGGTGTGGGAAGTAAGCTGTTAGAAGCAGTGGAAAGTTTTTATCAGGGATGTAAGGCATGTGCATGAGTGGGAAGAGAGGAGAGTGATTGGTTCCCAGAGAAGTGGTGTGTGATGTTGCCCAGGTTGTCTAAGTTGTTTATGGTTGGGGATGTTAGGGAGGTTAATGCAAGGGTTTTGGAGAGAGGGCCATTTATGCAGTTTGTTGGAAATGAGAGGGCCTGGGAAGTCAGTCAGTTTCTGTTTGCTGATGATACAGCACTGGTGGCTGATTCAAGTTAGAAACTGCAGAAGTTGGTGAGTGAGGTAGGAAAGTGTCTGAAAGGAGAAAGTTGAGAGTAAATGTGAATAATAGCAAGGTTATTAAGTTCAGTAAGGTTAAGGAACAAGGTAATTGGGAGGTAAGTTTGAACGGAGAATGGTTGGAGGAAGTGAAGCATTTTAGATATCTGGGAGTGGACTTACCTCCAAATGGAACCATGCAAGTGGAAATGAGTCACAAGGTTAGTGAGGGGGCGAAGGTTCAGGGAGCAGTGAAGAATGTGTGGAAGGAGAGAACATTATCTCAAGAGAGCAAAAATGGGTTTATCTGAAGGAATAGTAGTTCTAACAATATATATGGTTGCGAGGCTTGGGCTATAGATTGGGTTGTACGGAGAAAGGAGGATGTGTTGGAAATGAAATGCTTAAGGAAAATGTGTGGTATGAGGAGGTTCGATCGAGTAAGTAATGAAAGGGTAAGAGAGATGTTTGGTAATAAAAAGAGTGTAGTTGAGAGAGCAGAGGAGGGCATGTTGAAATGGTTTGGATATATGGAGAGAATAAGTGAGGAAAGATTGACAAAGAGGATATATATGTCAGAGGTGGAGGGAACAAGGTGAAGCAGGAGACCAAATTGGAGGTGGAAGGATGGAGTGAAAAAGATTTTGAGCGATCGGGGCCTGAACATACAGGAGGGTGAGAGGCGTGCAAGGAATATAGTGAATTGGAACGATGTGGTATACAGGGATCGATGCCCTGTCAAAGGACTGAACCAAGGCATGTGAAACGTCTGGGGTAAACAATGGAAAGGTCTGCAAGGCCTGGATGGGGATAGGGAGCTATGGTTTTAGTGCATTACACATGACAGCTAGAGACTGAGTGTGAACAAATGTGGTCTTTTTTTGTCTGTTTTCCTGGTGCTACCTCACTGAAGTGGGGGACAGCAATGCAGTTTCCTGTGGGGCAAAGTAGCGCCAGGAATGGATAAAGGCAAGCAAGCATAAATATGTTCGTGTGTATATATGTATATGTCTGTGCATGTGTATGTATATGTGTACATGTATATGTGCGTGTATGGGTGTTCATGTATATCTATGTATATATGAGTTTGTGTAATATTCTGCCTAATTATCTTATACTAATTGCTACATTCTAAAATCAGTAGAAAATTCATGAAACTTACTTCTGCACAGGGGATGAGTTTCTAAATTCTATCATGAAGGGGTTTTCAACCAAAGGATTCCCAAACTGGTGAAGATTCAGGACCCTAAATTTTTGCAGCAGACGCTCCAGACTGGGGAAGACTTTCATCAAGTCAATTGTCTGGAAGAAATTATGAAAAATGGTTCATCAATGTTAAGTACATTATGCAGATTACGCAATCTAAAAGTGTGTCAAAGGAGTGCGTAATGTTCAATCCAATGAGAACATGAATAATGAATATGATGTAGAAAGGCAGAATACAAGAAACAGGCAGAAATAGGTGAGCATGTTCATTATCCATCATGGCAGGAGAGAAAATTGCACTGAAACATTTGAGAAATAAAACTCAAGTTGAACTTTTTGTTTCCTCAACCAGCCCTCAGACATGCAGGAGTTATTGGAAGTATGGATAGAGAAAACAACAAAAACTGATCAAAGCTTAATATTCTAATTGGAGGGCCAATAAAGTAAAGGAAAAAGTAAATACAAGGAGAAAGCATGAATGAGGAGAAAATGAGCAAAGAACGAGCATGAATAAGATTACTGAAATGAAGCAGTGAACCTAAAAAGGTGCTTGGACCTAGTTTTGCACAGGAGAGAGGATATGAAAAAACACCATAGATATAAACTCTGCAAATTCTTTGGTGTTCTATTTTCATTCAATGTCCATCTATAAAGGTGCCTCAAGGGCATATCTCAACTTTTCACTTATCAAATAAAGAAGCATTTAAAGAGTGCATCAATAAAGGATGCCACAGAGGTGCTGAGCACTGCAAGTTGTCTGCCCTCTTTCTATTAGTTTCAGTCAATTTATGTCACCCTTCTTTAAAACCAGCTTGGGGCTCACACTTCACTATCAGTCTCACATGAGGGAGAGTGTCAAGAGCCCTTTTGGTTGGCTGGAGATACACAATTCATCCAATTATATCTTTTCTCTATGACATTACTGATTTATAAATGTTCAAATAGATTAATTATGGACAATTTCTTTTTAATAATATTCTGGCTTTTACTCAGTTTTCTGCCTGATCATTTTCTCTAGCATTCTCCATACTGCACTCATTAGTGGTATCAGTCCATAGTTTACACACAGCTGTAATTACCTATTTGTACAATATGGAAAGAAGGTTCTACACTGATGGGACCCTGATTCATGTACTTTCAATACCATCGAGAAGACTTCAATATCATTGTAAGCTGCCAGCATTCACTGTCTCCTTATTCAGACCATATTCATGTGTGGACACATACATTCATGTTATAACTTTTTGTGTGTACTGGGAAGTGAGTTTTACACTTGTCCTGTCTCTTACCCTCATATATATCACCACTTAACCCCATACCTGTGTACCGGGTCTTTCCTCTTATACATACACACCCTACACTAAGTCACATATGACTGTGTACATGTTCAACAGATACTGGAACCCTATGAAAAGAATTGTGATAATACAAACAAAGGAAATCAGTCACTAGAAAGAGTTTACTATGCAACAACTGTGAGAGGGTAACTATGGGTGTTGCAAAGAAGATATGATTTTCCCCTTTCCCAAGGGGGCACAGATATGAGATAGGCTTATGATATATTACTGCATCAGTTACTGTTGAGGCAAAAATACATTAGAAGAACCAAGTTTTCATGAATTGGTCACTCGATAAAATTTAAGCAAATTTCAAAACCAGATCTAAAAAGACCTCAATGAGCATGTGCACCCTTGGAAGTGGCAGCAACAATGTTTTACTACATGCAACAATGAATTTTCATGCCTCAATGCATAACACTATAACTCCACTTTAATATACAATTCTGATATAGCCATTTATTCAAACTTCTGAAAACTTTTATCAAACTACCAAAAAGTCGAATCTTCTGAAGAGGAAAGAGGTTTAATCTTCTTTGCCTGTCTTCACATAGCAGGTTTCTTAGAGTTAGATTTAGTTTTATAGCCCTTCAAGCCTACAGGGAGGGCAAACAGGTAGTTTAGATTAATAATGTCTTTAACTGTCCAAACTGAAATTAATAAAAAATAAAAAAAAAAGAACATCCTTTGAACTCACCACTCCAGACATAATTTCTGAGGTATTAAGCAGTGGCTCTATATCTTCAGAGAGTTGATGCAGAGAGTAAGAGCAAAGAATTTTCTCCAGATCCAGCCAATCTTCCTCAAGAAGGTTTGGGTGAAAAAGGGACTCACTAACACCATCACAGCACATTTGCTCATGTATCACTGATGGAGCTACTCCTGATACTAAACTGTAGTACACCTGGAAGTCAACTATAATTATGAGAGGTAAAGTGTTTTATAATGTACTGAAATAATATCAAATATCTATTATTATTACTATCATCATTATTATCATTATCATTATCATACTTGATCGTCATTTCCTGCATCAGCGAGGTAGTGCCAGGAAACAGATGAAGAATGGCCCATACACACATATACACATATAAATACTTAAACGCACATATATGTAAATATAAATACATATACATATCATATACACATATACATACACATACACAGCCATATACATGTATACACATGTACATATTCATACTTGCTTGCCTTCATCCATTCCCGGTACCAGCCTGCCCCACAGGAAAGAGCATCACCACCCTCTGGGTCAGTGAGGTAGCGCCAGGAAAACAGACAGAAAAGGCCACATTCATTCATACTCGGTCTCTAGTTGTCATGTGTAATGCACCAAAACCATAGCTCCTTATCCATATCTAGGCCTCAGACGTCTCACATGCTCTGGTTCAGTCCATTTCCCATATTAGTGAGGAAGCATTAGGAACAGACAAAGAAAGGCCATATCCACTCACATTCATTCTCTTTCTGTCATGTGTAATGCACTGAAGCCACAGCTCCCTATCCACACAACTTTCCATGGTTTATCCAAGACACTTCACATTCTCTGGTTTTGTCCACTAACAGCACATTGCCCCCAGTGTACTACATTGTTCCAATTCACTCTATTCCATGCACACCTTTCACCACCCTGCATGTTCAAGCCCCAATCACTCGAAATCCTTTCTACTATATCCTTCCACCTCCAATTTGTTCTCCCAGGTCCCTTCACTTCTGATAATGTCATATAGCCTCCCCTTTTCATACTTGAGTGTCATATCCCACATTAGAAAGGTAGCGCCAAAAACAAAGAAAGGCCACATTTCCTCACGTCCATTTCCTAGCTGTTAGGTGCAATGCACATGACACAACCATGATGTCACTTATACATATCTACAAATGGAAAGTCTGACCATATTTTGTTCTGTAATCAACTACCCCAAACACAATAATTGATAATGAATACAACCACAAACTAAAGACATCTAAACTTTAATTATCAAATCATAACAGACAATACTGTGATCCCACAAGTAGAAACTTTCTAGTCTTTTGGGAGGATGGCATCTTTCAAAAACTTCCTTGATGCAAATGAGCCAAAATCCTGGCACATCCCTTAAAGCAATTCAATTCCCCTAACCTTTTTCCCACAAAAAATTCATCTTGCCAGCCAACCTTTTGACAGACAGAAAGCATGTACAGGAGCATTGTGTGTCCAAATACCAAAAGTGTAAGGAAAGCAGGAAGAAAATCCCTCTGAGACACATCCACATAAAACAAGATAGACTCTTTAGGAAGTTCACAGCTTTTTTTCCACTAGGAAGAAATAACTTTTCCCAAATACAGCCTGTATAAAACAACAGAGGGAACTTAGGAGAAGAAAGCCATTAATAATAAACAAATAGAAATTCTTACCATTTTCAGGTACACTTCTACTCACTAAAGCTGACGTATAAAAAGAATAACAATATTTCACATAAATGGAATCTTTGAAGGTTTTCCCATGATCTCTTCAAATCCATCTACTTTGAGAAACTGTCTTTTTTAACCCACCTCGAGAGACAGAGAGAGAGAGAGAGAGAGAGAGAGAGAGAGAGAGAGAGAGAGAGAGAGAGAAATGGTCTATTTACGGGAAAGTAAATATTGGGGCAGCTTTTAAAATAAACCATTCCCTTAAAATGAGGAAAAATACAAACTCATTCATCATTCCTACCTCAAACTGTTCACCAAAAAGATTTTCTCTTGAAAATCTGTGGTTCGATACAAAGTAGAAGAATCTCTCCACCAATACCAACAAACCTCAAGGGCATGCAACTCACCTCTGACTCTGGGAACCACAAGCCAATAGCCACTAAGTTGGGTAATCTTGATATAACCAAAGGCAGCAAGTCCTCCAAGGTACCAAGGCCTTCCACCAACACACTTGCATCAAACACACCTGTTGACTCTGTTCAACATAGGTTTGAAAAGTTACACAGTAATCATGTTCTATCTACTTAACTAATTCCTTCCTGCCCCAAGAGTCCCTTCTATCTTCCATAGGGGTTCTGTAGTACTGAGAACGCTGGCCATGTCCAAATGGGAGGACTACAGGTCATAAGGCAAGGGTGTCTACATGGGAAGGGTGAAGGCCAAATGAGCAGAAAGTGTTTGTTGTTTTCATTGTGGTAGTTGCAGGATGGGTATGAAGGGTCTCACTTCCTCTAAAGCAAATATAACCAAGGTGCAAATCACACAAAATAGTACACTCTGAACAATCACTAGCTGCCTAGCAACCACAATCACTCAACACCTACATGGTGAAACATAGATCCTTTCATAATATCCCACCTCAACATGCTCTGCACTCAATTTTATGCAACTGCACTCAACCTTTCCCACACAAATCACTTTGCAAATAACACCAACCCCCTTTAGCAGAAATGAATAACTTACCCTTGCCTCACACCAATAACCTCTACCCTCAGATCCCCTAACCCCAACAAATGTTAATACAAACAAAACACATAAATACTGAAATAACCAAACAAGCACTAAACAGCCAATCTTCTAACTCGGTATAAAACTCCAACTCACTGGACATATGCCAATCAGAAGCCACACTCTCCAGTCAAACATGAGTCACATTCTCTTGTCTAAGTTCTGAACAACACTCATCACAACAAAACCTCAATCACCATTTCATCATATCCCAAGACCCTTCATACTCATGATGCAGCTACCATAAGGAAAACACCAAACACCTATTGCTCCTGCCCTGCACTCACTGCACTTACACATACGACATCACACCACCTGTGGACCCAACTGGTGGATGTGGCTAGCTTCCTGAGTGCTGCAAGAGCTCATGAAGACAAAAAGGACTCCCTGGGGAGGAAATAAGTATATATACACATGTATATATTCATATTTGCTTGCCTTCATCAATTCCTGGCACTACCTCGCCCCAAAGAAAATAGCATTGCTACCCTTGGCTTCAGCGAGGTAGTGCCAGGAAAAAGACAAAAAAGGCCACATTCCTTCACACTCAGTCTCTGGCTGTCATGTGTAATGCACTGAAACCACAGCTCCCTATCTACATCCAGGCCCCACAGACCTTTCCATGGTATACCCCATACGCTTCACAAGCCCTGGTTCAGTCCTCTGTCAGCACATCGACCCCAGTATACCACATCGTTCCAATTCACTCTATTCCTTCCATGCAGTACAGATAGGTAACTAGAACAGGTAATTACATAAGATAAGACAAAGGAGGGGATTTGACTCTTATTGCCAGAGATGGGCTAAATTTTCTAGAACTAGAGGCAAATGGTCTTTTCATACATTACATACACTGTACGCGTAAAAGTGTATAATGACAATGGGTATGTATATTAAATACAGTATAGTGGAATTTCCTTTCACAGTAAAAACTCTTTTTATAAGGGGAAATAGATATATGAATAAAATTATTAATACTAAATAAAGTAATCATCAAGAATACTATGTTAGATATGCTAAATCACATCAATAAAAGACTTTCACAAATAAGGGAAAGAAAAGACTTGTACCATTAATACTTCGCTCGAGACGTGAGGCTACATGGTAAACCAAGCTTGCCCCTGGTATAAAGTAGTTGTCACCTTGAAATGCTGTGCCAATTCCTAGGCTTGTAGCTATAACTAAGACCTCCTCAACTGTCCTGTGGTAGAAATATAGTGTAGAGTACCAATGAAACATTCAATAAGAGCATATAAAATAGGCAAGATATAGAAAGCAAAGCTTAATATGACTGAGGAAAATTATATCTTTATAATACATGAATAAGTCTACTGTACAGTGAAAAATTGCAACAATTTTTAGCAACTGTCTTCTACAGTACACAGAAATTTGCAATCATCTCAAAAATAGAATATAACGTCAAGCCATTCTGAATCTACAGTTGCAAAAGGCAGGTGCTTAGTTGATTCAAGAAAGACAAAGGAGCGATACCTTGTTAAAAAAAAAAATCACTTTTCCACATGGTTTAATGTCCCACTATTCAAGTTTTGTGAAGTTGTACTATATTGCATAATTAAGATTTACAGTGAATCTGCCAAACTTTGGTGTCACATAAAAACTGTAATCTTACTTTATGAATGCAATATTAAGCAGCTTACACATTAAACAAGGTTTTAAACTTGGGTAGAGCTTTTTCCCACTCCAGGCTCTCCATCCAAGATGGAACCTGAAAGCTGCTGTTAAAAGAGTCACCTCCTAGTAGAGACATGGCATCCACAACTACATTTTCTATAAGGAGGGCTAGCATGGCAGTATCCACCTCCATGGTAACATTCTGCAAGAGAAACTTTGCAAAGTTACAGGCTCACCAGACATATCATTAAGCAACCAACAAAATTTCAAATACACAATCAACCAAAGCTTTACACATTATATTGATAAGTTGTCTGTTAACTACACAATCAGACTGGCTGAATTGGACAGCTAAACAATGAGGAACTGAAAAATCTAATGAAGGCAGTTGTGAACCACAGGTAAGTGATCTGAGAGGATGTCTAAGGAAATTTTGAAAAATGGAAAGAAGGGTATTCTAGTATTCCCTAAATATCTTTATCTCATCAGGTTCAATTACCTCACAGATCTGATCGAAAGCAGCTATATAATATTGTTTGATAACTGCAAATATTTCTTAGAAACTGCAGAAGCTGGTGACTGAGTTTGGTAAAGTGTGTGAAAGAAGAAAGTTAAGAGTAAATGTGAATAAGAGCAACGTTATTAGGTACAGTAGGGTTGAGGGTCAAGTCAATTGGGAGGTAAGTTTGAATGGAGAAAAACTGGAGGAAGTAAAGTGTTTTAGATATCTGGGAGTGGATCTGGCAGCGGATGGAACCATGGAAGTGGAAGTGAATCATAGGGTGGGGGAGGGGGCGAAAATCCTGGGAGCCTTGAAGAATGTGTGGAAGTCGAGAACATTATCTCGGAAAGCAAAAATGGCTATGTTTGAAGGAATAGTGGTTCCAACAATGTTGTATGGTTGCGAGGCGTGGGCTATGGATAGAGTTGTGAGCAGGAGGGTGGATGTGCTGAGGACAACATGTGGTGTGAGGTGGTTTGATCAAGTAAGTAATGTAAGGGTAAGAGAGATGTGTGGAAATAAAAAGAGCATGGTTGAGAGAGCAGAAGAGGGTGTTTTGAAATGGTTTGGGCACATGGAGAGAATGAGTGAGGGAAGATTGACCAAGAGGATATATGTGTCAGAGGTGGAGGGAACGAGGAGAAGTGGGAAACCATACTGGAGGTGGAAAGATGGAGTGAAAAAGATTTTGAGTGATCGGGGCCTGAACATGCAGGAGGGTGAAAGGCGGGCAAGGAATAGAGTGAACTGGGTCGATTGGTATACCGGGGTCGACATGCTGTCAATGGATTGAGTCAGGGCATGTGAAGCGTCTGGGGTAAACCATGGAAAGTTCTGTGGGGCCTGGATGTGGAAAGGGAGCTGTGGTTTCGGGCATTATTGCATGACAGCTAGAGACTGAGTGTGAATGAATGGGGCCTTTGTTGTCCTTTTCTAGCACTACCTCGCACACATGATGGGGAGGGGGATGTTATTCCATGTGTGGCGAGGTGGTGATGGCAATGAATAAAGGCAGACAGTGTGAATTGTGTGCATGTGTATATATGTATGTGTTGGTGTGCGTATATATATGTGTACATTGAGACGTATGGGTATGTATATTTGCGTGTGTGGACGTGTATGTATATACATGTGTATAGGGGTGGATTGGGCCATTTCTTTAGTCTGTTTCCTTGTGCTACCTTGCAAACGCGGGAGACAGCGGCAAAAAAAAAAAAAAAAAAAAAATCTTAGATTCAAAAATTGACTAAGATATATTCAAATGGATTTGTATGTAGCATTTATGGATCTGGAGAAGGCATATGACAGAGTTGATAGAGATGCTCTGTGGAAGGTATTAAGAATATATGGTGTGGGAGGCAAGTTGTTAGAAGCAGTGAAAAGTTTTTATCGAGGATGTAAGGCATGTGTACGTGTAGGAAGAGAGGAAAGTGATTAGTTCTCAGTGAATGTAGGTTTGCGGCAGGGGTGTGTGATGTCTCCATGGTTGTTTAATTTGTTTATGGATGGGGTTGTTAAGGAGGTGAATGCAAGAGTTTTGGAAAGAGGGGCAAGTATGAAGTCTGTTGGGGATGAGAGAGCTTGGGAAGTGAGTCAGTTGTTGTTCGCTGATGATACAGCGCTGGTGGCTGATTCATGTGAGAAACTGCAGAAGCTGGTGACTGAGTTTGGTAAAGTGTGTGAAAGAAGAAAGTTAAGAGTAAATGTGAATAAGAGCAAGGTTATTAGGTACAGTAGGGTTGAGGGTCAAGTCAATTGGGAGGTAAGTTTGAATGGAGAAAAACTGGAGGAAGTAAAGTGTTTTAGATATCTGGGAGTGGATCTGGCAGCGGATGGAACCATGGAAGCGGAAGTGGATCATAGGGTGGGGGAGGGTGCGAAAATTCTGGGAGCCTTGAAGAATGTGTGGAAGTCGAGAACATTATCTCGGAAAGCAAAAATGGCTATGTTTGAAGGAATAGTGGTTCCAACAATGTTGTATGGTTGCGAGGCGTGGGCTATGGATAGAGTTGTGCGCAGGAGGATGGATGTGCTGGAAATGAGATGTGTAAGGACAATGTGTGGTGTGAGGTGGTTTGATCGAGTAAGTAATGTAAGGGTAAGAGAGATGTGTGGAAATAAAAAGAGCGTGGTTGAGAGAGCAGAAGAGGGTGTTTTGAAATGGTTTGGGCACATGGAGAGAATGAGTGAGGAAAGATTGACCAAGAGGATATATGTGTCGGAGGTGGAGGGAACGAGGAGAAGTGGGAGACCAAATTGGAGGTGGAAAGATGGAGTGAAAAAGATTTTGTGTGATTGGGGCCTGAACATGCAGGAGGGTGAAAGGAGGGCAAGAAATAGAGTGAATTGGATCGATGTGGTATACCGGGCTTGACATGCTGTCAGTGGATTGAATCAGGGCATGTGAAGCGTCTGGGGTAAACCATGGAAAGCTGTGTAGGTATGTATATTTGCGTGTGTGGACGTACGTATATACATGTGTATGGGGGTGGGTTGGGCCATTTCTTTCGTCTGTTTCCTTGCGCTACCTCGCAAACGCGGGAGACAGCAAAAAAAAAAAAAAGAAAAAAAAAATTCAAATGCCTAAGATTTCAGCAAAATATAAGTAAACCTAAGATCACAAAATCGTGAGGTGATGGCAAAGTTGCAACGAGCATGATGGCTTGTTGTATACTGATCAGTTAAGTGGAGTTGACAATGTAGCAGATGGTATGAGAGTTAAAACCTTACACTTCATTCAAAAGTTCCAGTGTCTCTCTTTACATCATTATCATTAGAAAGGTGCTTTGAAATGAAAAGTCCCTGAGTGATAAACCATGAAGTCTTATAGCATCTTTACTGATTTTTTCAATCTTTTTTTATATCAGAGGCTCCAGCAGGTCAGAATTTCTGACCCCTGAAAAAGAATATGAATAGTCTACCTCCAAGGAGGGAGAATCTTGCCTTTTAAATAGGGCAGGGCATAACTACTTGGAAAGGCACGACAGGGTAAAGAGTTCAAATACTTAAATATGTAGGGAAAGGAAGAGATATCACAATGGGACATCTTTGAGCTGCTAATTGCCACAATGACTTGTTGAGCACTGCACAGTCGAACTAATGATAAAAGCTTGCAAGCAGCCAGCTCTCTAAAGCAAAGCCTAAGATTTGTAATATGTACAAAAGATGGAATGAGAAATAAGAGTGTGGTGTTAACAGGAGATTAAGCTTTGAGGTCATTTTTGGAGAGCTAATAAGACAAACTTCTTTAGATTTAACCAAGTAAACATATAGTCAGAATACTCCAGGTGAGATAACAGTACTCCACACGAGGACAAATTAATCCTTTATAAAGTGGAGTAAATGAGAGGGTGAAGTGTGAACCTACCAGTAAATAAATATTTAAGATGAAATTTTGCAGTAAGGCATATTGCATATGTCATGCATTTTAATAATACTGTACAGTTGTTCTTTCATGTCACTCATACTATATACTCGTCAGCTTTGTTTTCATCTGGATTTGTTTTTATCCATTTATCTAATCTTATAAACCTTTATGAACTCATTCTTGGCAGACATTTTATTTTGTCTGGCAGAACAATGAAAAGTAACCCCATCTTTCATGTTATGCTTTCATATACCTAAGTTTGGTGCCTTTCTGAAAAACTAATTCTCATAAATAATGTCTGGTGTCTTTCAGGTATATCATAAGGGATTCTTGAGGATCTAATAATTCTGCTTCTTTCCTGTTTGAGAATTCTAGTCCTAGTGAATCATTGATTTCCTATATCATGACAATCCATATGTTCCAATCCTCATTTTTGCTTGAAAAGTGTTTCTAGGGTCCCTCAAGTTCATCATTTTCAGCTTGTCTTGGAGACCATAAAAAAGCAGCAATGTGATCAACATATAAAAGCTTCTAATCTAAGATTATTCTTTTTTTTTTTTTTTTTTTTTTTTTTATACTTTGTCGCTGTCTCCCGCGTTTGCGAGGTAGCGCAAGGAAACAGACGAAAGAAATGGCCCAACCCCCCCCCCCCATACACATGTACATACACACGTCCACACACGCAAATACACATACCTACACAGCTTTCCATGGTTTACCCCAGACGCTTCACATGCCTTGCTTCAATCCACTGACAGCACGTCAACCCCTGTATACCACATGACTCCAATTCACTCTATTTCTTGCCCTCCTTTCACCCTCCTGCATGTTCAGGCCCCGATCACACAAAATCTTTTTCACTCCATCTTTCCACCTCCAATTTGGTCTCCCTCTTCTCCTCGTTCCCTCCACCTCCGACACATATATCCTCTTGGTCAATCTCTCCTCACTCATTCTCTCCATGTGCCCAAACCATTTCAAAACACCCTCTTCTGCTCTCTCAACCACGCTCTTTTTATTTCCACACATCTCTCTTACCCTTACGTTACTTACTCGATCAAACCACCTCACACCACACATTGTCCTCAAACATCTCATTTCCAGCACATCCATCCTCCTGCGCACATCTCTATCCACAGCCCACGCCTCGCAACCATACAACATTGTTGGAACCACTATTCCCTCAAACATACCCATTTTTGCTTTCCGAGATAGTGTTCTCGACTTCCACACATTTTTCAAGGCTCCCAAAATTTTCGCCCCCTCCCCCACCCTATGATCCACTTCCGCTTCCATGGTTCCATCCGCTGACAGATCCACTCCCAGATATCTAAAACACTTCACTTCCTCCAGTTTTTCTCCATTCAAACTCACCTCCCAATTGACTTGACCCTCACCCCTACTGTACCTAATAACCTTGCTCTTATTCACATTTACTCTCAACTTTCTTCTTCCACACACTTTACCAAACTCAGTCACCAGCTTCTGCAGTTTCTCACATGAATCAGCCACCAGCGCTGTATCATCAGCGAACAACAACTGACTCACTTCCCAAGCTCTCTCATCCCCAACAGACTTCATACTTGCCCCTCTTTCCAGGACTCTTGCATTTACCTCCCTTACAACCCCATCCATAAACAAATTAAACAACCATGGAGACATCACACACCCCTGCCGCAAACCTACATTCACTGAGAACCAATCACTTTCCTCTCTTCTTTGGTAACACAATTTTCAGTAACATCTTTTTCTGTTCATAACTTGTTCAGTACCTATGTTATACAGTATTGCTTTTCACTCCATGATTTACTTGTTAAAAATTTTCTCAGCCAATCAATATACTTAAAAACAAATGTTTTTTTAATTTTTTCTTTGTCTCCTTCTGATCACCTTACTTACTCTGGTGTCTTCTGCAATAAATTCTATCATACTTCTCTTAACTCTTTGTCTGTCTAAAAACATTATCATAATATCAATGCTAATAATGCTCCTTGTAGCACACCTGAGAAGGCATCCATATGCCACTAATATGAATTTACTGTAACTCTGAAAGTCCTTGATCCATCTTCTTAGATTACCTTTTAAGCTTTGAGAAATATTACGAGAGAATTTTACATGCTTACCGCAATGACTGGTGAGGAGTCAGGAAGGATCTGAGAACCAAGAAGGCTCATCTGCTGATGGTCACAAAGGAACTCCAACACATTCAGCAGGTTAGCAGCATTGGCCCCTAGGTAGTTATGCTGCTCATTATGTAAGGACAAATATTGATGGCAGGTAGTATCTTGACTAAATATGGCCTTGAAAAGCTGAAAAAATAAGGGTACTATTAATGTTTTACAATACATTATGGCTTACAATACATATCAACATATTTATTTATTTATTTATTTATTTATTTTGCTTTGTCGCTGTCTCCCGCGTTTGCGAGGTAGCGCAAGGAAACAGACGAAAGAAATGGCCCAACCCACCCCCATACACAATGTATATACATACACGACCACACACTTAAATATACATACCTATACATCTCAATGTACACATATATATACACACACAGACACATACATATATACCCATGCACACAATTCACACTGTCTGCCTTTATTCATTCCCATCACCACCTCGCCACACATGGAATACCATCCCCCTCCCCCCTCATGTGTGAGAGGTAACACTAGGAAAAGACAACAAAGGCCCCATTCGTTCACACTCAGTCTCTAGCTGTCATGAAATAATGCCCGAAACCACAGCTCCCTTTCCACAATCAGGCCCCACACAACTTTCCACGGTTTACCCCAGACGCTTCACATGCCCTGATTCAATCCACTGACAGCACGTCAACCTCGGTATACCACATCGATCCAATTCACTCTATTCCTTGCCCTCCTTTCACCCTCCTGCATGTTCAGGCCCCGATCACACAAAATCTTTTTCACTCCATCTTTCCACCTCCAATTTGGTCTCCCACTTCTCCTCGTTCCCTCCACCTCCGACACATTTATCCTCTTGGTCAATCTTTCCTCACTCATTCTCTCCATGTGCCCAAACCATTTCAAAACACCCTCTTCTGCTCTCTCAACCACGCTCTTTTTATTTCCACACATCTCTCTTACCCTTACATTACTTACTCAATCAAACCACCTCACACCACAAATTGTCCTCAAACATCTCATTTACAGCACATCCACCCTCCTGCGCACAACTCTATCCATAGCCCACGCCTCGCAACCATACAACATTGTTGGAACCACTATTCCTTCAAACATACCCATTTTTGCTTCCAAGATAATGTTCTCGACTTCCACACATTCTTCAAGGCTCCCAGGATTTTCGCCCCCTCCCCCACCCTATGATTCACTTCCGCTTCCATGGTTCCATCCGCTGCCAGATCCACTCCCAGATATCTAAAACACTTTACTTCCTTCAGTTTTTCTCCATTCAAACTTACCTCCCAATTGACTTGACCCTCAACCCTACTGTACCTAATAACCTTGCTCTTATTCACATTTACTCTTAACTTTCTTCTTTCACACACTTTACCAAACTCAGTCACCAGCTTCTGCAGTTTCTCACATGAATCAGTCACCAGCGCTGTATCATCAGCGAACAACAACTGACTCACTTCCCAAGCTCTCTCATCCACAACAGACTTCATACTTGCCCCTCTTTCCAAAACTCTTGCATTCACCTCCCTAACAACCCCATCCATAAACATATGCATACATATACATACACATACACAGATATATACATACATACACATGAACATAGCATACTTGCTTGCCTTTATCCAATCCCAGTGTCACCCCACCCCACAGGGAACAGTATTGCCACTCCCTGCATCTGCGAGATAACACCAGGGAAACAGAAAAAAAAGGGTCACATTCGTTCACACTCAATCTCTAGCTGTCATGTGTAATGCACTCGCTATCCACATCCAAGCCCTGCAGACCTTCCCATGGTTTACCCCAGATGTTTCACATTCCCTGGTTCAGTCCACTAACAGCACGTTAACAACAGTATACCACATTGTTCCAATTCACTCTATTCCTTGCACGCCTTTCACCATCTCTTTTTCAATGCATCCTTCCACCTCCAGTTTGGTCTCCTGCTTCTCCTTGTTCCCTCTACCTCTGACATACACATATACCCTCTTTGTCAACCTCTCCTCACTCATTCTCTTCATATGCCCAAACCATTTCAACACACCCTCTTTTGCTCTCTCAAAGACACTCTTTTTATTACCACACATCTCTCCTACCCTTTCATTACTTACTCAATCAAACCACCTCTTTCCACACATTCTTCATCACTGCCAGAACCTTCGCCCCTTCCCCCACCCTGTGACACTTCCACTTCCATGGTTCCATTTGCTGCTACGTCCACTCCCAGATATCTTAAACACACTTCACTTCCTCCAATTTTTCTCCAATCAAACGTATATCCCAATTAACTTGTCCCTCAACCCTGCTGAACCTAATAACCTTGCTCTTATTCACATTTACTCCCATCTTTCTCCTTTCACACACTTTTCCAAACTCAGTCACCAACTTCTGCAGTTTCTCACTGGAATCAGCCACCAGCACTGTATCATCGGCAAACAGCAACTGACTCACTTCCCAGGCCCTCTCATCCCCAACAGACTGCATAACCACCCTTCTCTCCAAAACTCTTGCATTTACCTCCCTAACCACCGTCCATAAACAAATTAAACAACCATGGTGACATCACACACCCCTGCTGCAGACCAACCTTCACTGGGGACCAGTCACTCTCCTCTCTTCCTGCTCATACACATGCCTTACATCTTTGATTAAAACTTTTCACTGCTCTAGAAGCTAACCTCCCATGCCATATATATTTCACTTCCGTTATCATTTTAACTGATCGCCATTTCCCACATCAGCAAGGTAGCGCCAGGAAACATCCACTCATTTACACACATATATATACATAAACACCCATACATGCACATGTACATACATATACATGTCAACATATACGCATATATATATGCACACACAGACATACATATATACACATGTACATACTCAATACATTCCTGGCACTAACCAGCCCTATAGTAAACAGCATCGCTACCCACTGCTTCAGCGAGATAGCACCAAGAAACTGACTAAAAAGGCTACATTTGTTCACACTCAGTCTCTAGCTGTCATGTGTAATGCACTGAAACCACAGCTCCCTATCCACATCCAGGCCCCACAGACCTTTTTATGGTTTACCCCAGATGTTTCACATGCCCTGGTTAAGTCCAGTGACAGCATGTCAACCCCAGTATACCACATCATTCCAATTCACTTTATTTCTTGCACACATCTCATCCTCTTGTATGTTCAGGCCCTGAACGCTCAAAATTTTTTCACTCCATCCTTCCACCTCCAATTTGGTCACCCGAATCTCCTTGTTCCTTCTACCTCTGACACACTCATTCCTCACTCATTCTCTCCATATGTCCAAACCATTTCAACACACCACCTTCTGCTCGCTTAACCACACTCTTTTCATTTCCACACATCTCTCTTACCCTTTCCTTACTTACTCGATCAAACCACCTCAAACCATATATTGTCCTCAAACATTTCATTTCCAACACATCCACCCTCCACCATACAACCCTATCTATAGCCCATGCCTCACAACCGTATGATATTGTTGGAACTACTATTCCTTCAAACATACCCATTTTTGCTCTCCGAGATAACGTCCTCTCCTTCCACACATTTTTCATTGCTCCCAGAACCTTCGCCCCCTTCCCCATCCTGCGACTCACTTTGATACCTGCATCTGTATCAAAGAATTGCATTTCATTGTTTAATATTGATGACAAGGTAAGTGAAATTTGAAAATTAATGCCAGGATCATTTTCCTAACACTAAAAAGAAAAAAATTCAGAATTTAACATTACAACTTCCATCTTTCTCTGGCAGTGTGGTAAATGTACAACTCCCCATGCTTCTCCATCCTTTCATAATTCCAGTTCCACACTCTCCCTCCATAAATAAACTACTAAATCACATACTCCTTCACTCTGTTGTACCTCAATGCTTGTCTCCACCTTCTGGTTCTTCCACTCAACAAGCTCAAAGTCTCCCTTGATCATTCTCCCTGCATAAATTCTCCTCATATTCCCAAACTATTACTATGGTCAATCTTCATTTCAACAACCTTATCTTTTTCATTACTATGCAATCTTCATTTCAACAACTTTATCTTTCTCTATTTCACACCTGTTTCATTTTTCTCAATCCACTCTTAATACTCTATATTTTAAACTCAAGAAATCTATGTCTGTGACCTATAATCTGTGATTCTGATAACTCAAAACATACATCACTCCTGTACATTAATAAAGTTGATACATACCTACTAACAGACTCTTTCCCTTTAACTGAGCTCTCTCAATTTTGGTACTATCTTTACTGCCCTGCTCTTTGTATATATGTGTATATTTGATTATCATGATTGGGGAAGAGCAGTGTGGTTTCAGAAGTGGTAGAGGATGTGTGGATCAGGTGTTCGCTTTGAAGAGTGTATGTGAGAAATACTTAAAAAAGCAAATGGATTTGTATGTAGCATTTATGGATCTAGAGAAGGCACATGATAAGAGTTGATAGAGATGCTCTGTGGAAGGTACTAAGAATATATGGTGTGGGAGGCAAGTTGTTAGAAGCAGTGAAAAGTTTTTATCGAGGATGTAAGGCATGTGTACGTGTAGGAAGAGAGGAAAGTGATTGGTTCTCAGTGAACGTAGGTTTGCGGCAGGGGTGTGTGATGTCTCCAAGGTTGTTTAATTTGTTTATGGATGGGGTTGTTAGGGAGGTGAATGCAAGAGTTTTGGAAAGTGGGGCAAGTATGCAGTCTGTTGTGGATGAGAGAGCTTGGGAAGTGAGTCAGTTGTTGTTCGCTGATGATACAGCGCTGGTGGCTGATTCATGTGAGAAACTGCAAAAGCTGGTGACTGAGTTTGGTAAAGTGTGTGAAAGAAGAAAGTTAAGAGTAAATGTGAATAAGAGCAACGTTATTAGGTACAGTAGGGTTGAGGGTCAAGTCAATTGGGAGGTAAGTTTGAATGGAGAAAAACTGGAGGAAGTAAAGTGTTTTAGATATCTGGGAGTGGATCTGGCAGCGGATGGAACCATGGAAGTGGAAGTGAATCATGGGGTGGGGGAGGGGGCGAAAATCCTGGGAGCCTTGAAGAATGTTGGGAAGTCGAGAACATTATCTCGGAAAGCAAAAATGGGTATGTTTGAAGAAATAGTGGTTCCAACAATGTTGTATGGTCGCGAGGCTATGGATAGAGTCATGCGCAGGAGGGTGGATGTGCTGGAAATGAGATGTTTGAGGACAATATGTGGTGTGAGGTGGTTTCATCGATTAAGTAAGGTAAGGGTAAGAGAGATGTGTGGAAATAAAAAGAGCGTGGTTGAGAGAGCAGGAGAGGGTGTTTTGAAATGGTTTGGGCACATGGAGAGAATGAGTGAGGAAAGATTGACCAAGAGGATATATGTATTGGAGGTGGAGGGAACGAGAAGTGGGAGACCATATTGGAGGTGGAAAGATGGAGTGAAAAAGATTTTGAGTGATCGGGGCCTGAACATGCAGGAGGGTAAAAGGCGGGCAAGGAATAGAGTGAATTGGATCGATGTGGTATACCGGGGTCGACGTGCTGTCAATGGATTGAATCAGGGCATGTGAAGCGTCTGGGGTAAACCATGGAAAGTTCTGTGGGGTCTGGATGTGGAAAGGGAGCCGTGGTTTCGGGCATTATTACATGACAGCTAGAGACTGAGAGGGGCCTTTGTTGTGTTTTCCTAGTGCTACCTCGCACACATGAGGGGGGAGGGGGATGTTATTCCATGTGTGGCGAGGTGGCGATGGGAATAAATAAAGGCAGACAGTATGAATTATGTACATGTGTATATATGTATATGTCTGTGTGTGTATATATATGTGTACATTGAGATGTATAGGTATGTATATTTGCGTGTGTGGACGTGTATGTATATACATTGTGTATGGGGGTGGGTTGGGCCATTTCTTTCGTGTTTCCTTGCGCTACCTCGCAAACGCGGGAGACAGTGACAAAGCAAAATAAATAAATAAATAAAGTGTATATATATGTGTACATTCAGATGTATAGGTATGTATATTTGCGTGTGTGGACGTGTATGTATATACATGTGTATGGGGGTGGGTTGGGCCATTTCTTTTGTCTGTTTCCTTGCCCTACCTCGCAAACGCGGGAGACAGCGACAAAGCAAAATAATTCTTTTTTAATTTTCTTTAATAAATAACTACAAGTCCCCTTCTCCTGCTTACAAATGTTTTTTTTTTTTTTTTTTTTTTTATACTTTGTCGCTGTCTCCCGCGTTTGCGAGGTAGCGCAAGGAAACAGACGAAAGAAATGGCCCAACCCCCCCATACACATGTATATACATACGTCCACACACGCAAATATACATACCTACACAGCTTTCCATGGTTTACTCCAGACGCTTCACATGCCTTGCTTCAATCCACTGACAGCACGTCAACCCCGGTATACCACATCGCTCCAATTCACTCTATTCCTTGCCCTCCTTTCACCCTCCTGCATGTTCAGGCCCCGATCACACAAAATCTTTTTCACTCCATCTTTCCACCTCCAATTTGGTCTCCCTCTTCTCCTTGTTCCCTCCACCTCCGACACATATATCCTCTTGGTCAATCTTTCCTCACTCATCCTCTCCATGTGCCGAAACCACTTCAAAACACCCTCTTCTGCTCTCTTAACCACGCTCTTTTTATTTCCACACATCTCTCTTACCCTTACGTTACTCACTCGATCAAACCACCTCACACCACACATTGTCCTCAAACATCTCATTTCCAGCACATCCATCCTCCTGCGCACAACTCTATCCATAGCCCACGCCTCGCAACCATACAACATTGTTGGAACCACTATTCCTTCAAACATACCCATTTTTGCTTTCCGAGATAATGTTCTCGACTTCCACACATTCTTCAAGGCCCCCAGGATTTTCGCCCCCTCCCCCACCCTATGATCCACTTCCGCTTCCATGGTTCCATCCGCTGCCAGATCCACTCCCAGATATCTAAAACACTTCACTTCCTCCAGTTTTTCTCCATTCAAACTCACCTCCCAATTGACTTGACCCTCAGCCCTACTGTACCTAATAACCTTGCTCTTATTCACATTTACTCTTAACTTTCTTCTTCCACACACTTTTCCAAACTCAGTCACCAGCTTCTGCAGTTTCTCACATGAATCAGCCACCAGCGCTGTATCATCAGCGAACAACAACTGACTCACTTCCCAAGCTCTCTCATCCCCAACAGACTTCATACTTGCCCCTCTTTCCAAAACTCTTGCATTTACCTCCCTAACAACCCCATCCATAAACAAATTAAACAACCATGGAGACATCACACACCCCTGCCGCAAACCTACATTCACTGAGAACCAATCACTTTCCTCTCTTCCTACACGTACACATGCCTTACATCCTCGATAAAAACTTTTCACTGCTTCTAACAACTTTCCTCCCACACCATATATTCTTAATACCTTCCACAGAGCATCTCTATCAACTCTATCATATGCCTTCTCCAGATCCATAAATGCTACATACAAATCCATTTGCTTTTCTAAGTATTTCTCACATACATTCTTCAAAGCAAACACCTGATCCACACATCCTCTACCACTTCTGAAACCACACTGCTCTTCCCCAATCTGATGCTCTGTACATGCCTTCACCCTCTCAATCAATACCCTCCCATATAATTTACCAGGAATACTCAACAAACTTATACCTCTGTAATTTGAGCACTCACTCTTATCCCCTTTGCCTTTGTACAATGGCACTATGCACGCATTCCGCCAATCCTCAGGCACCTCACCATGAGTCATACATACATTAAATAACCTTACCAACCAGTCAACAATACAGTCACCCCCTTTTTTAATAAATTCCACTGCAATACCATCCAAACCTGCTGCCTTGCCGGCTTTCATCTTCCGCAAAGCTTTCACTACCTCTTCTCTGTTTACCAAATCATTTTCCCTAACCCTCTCACTTTGCACACCCCCTCGACCAAAACACCCTATATCTGCCACACCACCTCGACCAAAACACCCTATATCTGCCACTCTATCATCAAACACATTCAACAAACCTTCAAAATACTCACTCCATCTCCTTCTCACATCACCACTACTTGTTATCACCTCCCCATTTGCGCCCTTCACTGAAGTTCCCATTTGCTCCCTTGTCTTACGCACTTTATTTACCTCCTTCCAGAACATCTTTTTATTCTCCCTAAAATTTAATGATACTCTCTCACCCCAACTCTCATTTGCCCAAATGTTTTAATGAAGCATAATTGTAATCTAAATTAAGGAAACAAGAGAGCTGGGACAGTGTGAAGGTTTTCAGATAGGTTTACTGGTCTACAAAGCAAAGGAGAGATATACCCCATCAGATTTTGCAAAAACCAGATGAAAATTTGTTCAATCACAAACTGGTAACAAAGAAAATTTACAAGACAGTAAATAAGTAATAACTTGAAAGATCCAGAGGAGGTCAAACTCTCTGAAGTGAAAAAATAATTATTCTTACCAATGAATGATTTCCAAATTTCAAAAACTCCAATGCAAACTCTGGAAGATTTTCTATCATGTCAAGGAAGCGAGTAACAACAGGCTTATCCATGTAAACCTAGAAAAATAAAGAGAAAATATAATCAATTATTCCTCAAATAACCACACAAATAGGTTTTTACCTAAATATATCAATCTTGGAAGGGAAAAGAATGAGTAGTGACCTTTAAGTTTTTTAATAAAGATCAATGATGTGGATCACAACTATTCCTGACCCATGTAAATGACTTGTTTTGAGGAATAAAATCACTAAATATTTACAACAATGAAGTTTATTTATAACCATATATCAAAGATAGAGATGGTTCTAGGACTCATCTCAAGTAAGATTCTTTTTCACTCTAAACTTCAGTTCTTCCCATTCACCAGATATCAGTGCATCTCAATTTTTTCCAAGCAAGACTCTCCTATGAACATAAGCTTTTCACTGAGCTTCATTCCTAAATATACCCATGTATAAGTTCCATTTCTATAACATCTAGACTGAAATTACATAGTAAAAGCCCATTTCTTATATGCTAAAATGGCAGAATGGTAAACAGGTAACTGCAGATACAGGTTTCTGATTACACACACATCTCAATTTGTCACAGGTGATTTCTATTATCATATTACCTAAGTATATATGCAACTATTTCTCAAATTTCCCTTTATATATATATATACCAATCATAAGAAATTTTCCTTTATATATACCAATCATAAGTGTTTATAAGATGTTTAATAAACAGAAGTTTATCTTAAAGAGAAAGTAAAAGAAAAAAGACTGTGTTACTGCTACTCTAAGTATAAATACACTGTATGGAGCCTTTCCATACAATTACATATTACACTGATGACTAAAATTTGCAATAAATTACCTCTATGCCGATAAATAATCATGAAGACTGAGTGTCTTTATAAGTATTAACAAGTGAAAAGGTCATGCCATTATAAAGATCTTTAGCCACTTTTTTCTTATACTCTCCTCATGACCATTAAAGCATTAAGAGTATCTTACCTCCTTAATACCTTTCCAAATGTTGCCACCACGATACAAAACTAAAAAGAACCTGCTCCATCGAAGGTACTTGTTTAAGTTTTTCAGGGCTGCATTTACCACTGCCCCACTGTCTGTGGGCTCACGACTCAGCTCAACCAAGGGCTCCAGGAGAGTGGCAATCATCACAGTGCTGCAAGCAAATACATCAAGATCATACAATGTAACAATTACTCTACAACATCTGGAATACACTTTCTCTAAAAATATTATCAAGTGTTTTTTCATCTTATCCACTGTGCTTTATGATTTCCAGATTCATTTCAACTGGATCAGCCTTCATTTTATCAATGAATATCACAAAATTGTCTATAGATGAAAAATCAATATTTCCCTGCTTCTTAACTAAAGATTAAATGCATGGAAAATGCTTAAATAAAACCCAATTACCAGTGATTTGTTAAGAACAGCCTGTCTAAATACTATCACTTCAAAATACTTACAACAGAATCATTACTTTCAAAGAAAATAAATTTTCTTGAAACTTCTAATATTTCAAGAATGCATTAATTACATAAAGCATATCATCCATCTGAGAAAAGAAGGTTTAAAACTTTGCATCTAAAAATCTATCGATTTGGACAATTTAAGGAACATTACCGAGGAAACCAACCCTACCAGTTATGGAAACATTCATTTTAGTTTTTTAATGTCAAAGGTCCATTCATGGCCATGAGGTCCTTTTCAAGACAGGGCCAAAAAAGAGTACCTAACACTTACAAACACCTGAAGCAAAATTTTACCATAAGGCAGAACAGGTGCACAGCATCAAAGTGATATGCTGCTTGCTTCACAATGCTGCTATTACCTGCTGCAACACACATTGCATAATCATCAATCTTGGGTTAATCTGAAAAAAATTTTAGCTTTATTCTTTACTAATGCTTTTTTAAAAAGTCCAAAAGATTCTTCCACATTCCTTTTCTGTTTCTTCTATATCATGAAGGTTTAATCCAAGACCATTTTCTTAATTCCTTCATTTGTTGCCATGCAAAGTAAGGATATAATTGTCTCTCTTATCTGAATGTTTCAATATGGTTCACATGTTCTATTCCCTTAATCTTATGGGGAGAGTGTTCCTGAATTGCCTTCCTCCTCTTGAGTTCAGTCCTTATATTCAAAATGGGCTTCTTGTAAGATGAAAACCATGACCAACCTATTTCTTTCCAACTTGAGTTTCATTATTCTATGCTCGCTTTCACTATACTATGCATCACGTCATTCTTTAAGTTACACACTCCTCATAAATGATTCATATCTTCAAATTCAATTTTCATTTTTATGTTAGATGAGATGGCTGAAGCAGCTGAGGGCCTAATTAAGCAGGGGTAGCGATGCTGTTCCCTGTGGGATGGGGTAGCAACAAGAATGGATGAAGGCTTATTATTATACTATTATCATTATTATTATCATCATTATCATTACTATCATTATTATCATACTTGATCGCCGTTTCCCGCATCAATGAGGAAGCACCAGGAAACAAAATAAGAATGGCCCATCCACTTATATACACAAGAATAAACATAAATGCCCATACTTGCACATATACATATCAACATATACATACACATCTTTTCTTTCTTTCATACTATTCGCCATTTCCCGCATTAGCGAGGTAGCGTTGAGAACAGAGGACTGGGCCCTTGAGGGAATATCCTCACCTGGGCCCCTTCTCTGTTCCCTCTTTTGGAAAAAAAAAAAAAAAAAAAAAAAAAGTGAGAGGGGAGGATTTCCAGCCCCCCCACTCCCTCCCCTTTTAGTCGCCTTCTACGACACGCAGGGAATACGTGGGAAGTATTCTTTCTCCCCTATCCCCAGGGATAATACATACACATACAAAGACATATACATATACACACATATATTCATACTTGCTCACCTTCATCCATTCCTGGCACTATCCCACCCCACAGAAAACAGTATTGCTACCCACTGCTTCAGCAAGGTAGCACCAGGTAAACATACTACATACATACACATACAAAGACATATACATATACACACATATATTCATACTTGCTCACCTTCATCCATTCCTGGCACTATCCCACCCCACAGAAAACAGTATTGCTACCCACTGCTTCAGCAAGGTAGCACCAGGTAAACATACTAAAAAGGCCACATTTGTTCACACTCAGTCTCTAGCTGTCATGTGTAATGCACTGATACCACAGCTCCCTATCCACATCCAGGCCCCACAGACCTTTCCATGGTTTACCCCAAACGTTTCACATGCCCTGGTTCAGTCTATTGACAGCACATCGACTTCAGTATACCACATCGTTCCAATTCACTCTATTCTGTACACACCTCTCACCCTCCTGTATGTCCCAGTCACTCAAAATCTTTTTCCCTTCATCCTTCCACCTCCAATTTGGTCTTCCACTTTTCCTTGTTCCCTCCACCTCCGACACATATATACTCTTTGTCAATCTTTTCTCACTCATTCACACCATATGTCTCTCAACCACACTTATTATTACCACACTCCTCTTACCATTTCATTACTTATGCAATCAAGCCACCTCACACCACATATTGTCCTCAAACATTTCATTTCCAACACATCCACCTTCCTCTGTACAACCCTATCTATAGCCCATGCCTCACAACCATATAATGTTGTTGGAACTACTATTCCTTCAAACAAGCCCATTTTTGCTCTTCGAGACAACGTTCTTTCCTTCCACACGTTTTTCATTGCTCCCAGAACCTTCATCCGCTCCCCCGCCCTGAGACTCACTTCCGCTTCCAAAGTTTCATTTGCTGCTAAGTCCACTCCCAGATATCCATAACACTTCACCTCCTCCAATTTTTCTCTTTTCAAACATACATCCCAATCAACTTGTCCCTCAACCCTGCTTTGCATGTCAGTTAATCATTTCACTCTTGTTGTCCTCCCCCTTCTCTGCTTTGGTAGCTATGATATTACTGGGTGATTCTTCATCCTCTATCTTCAGTGATGGCTTTATGTTGCCTTGTTTACTCTCTACATTCCCTAATTGTTTACTTCACACCTTAATAATACCACTCATCCCAAAGCTTCATCAACCGAATTTGCTGCTTAAACCTTGATTAAGTAAACCACATCAAAAGTTAAATATTATCCTTCCATTTCTAAATTTACCACACATACCACCTACCTATTCTCCAACATTTCTTGGGTTGTGCTATTGAACAGAAGGGTTGATAAGGTGACCCACTCCTGAAGACCTAAGTATTTCACAGGATCACTGAACTTCTGCAGCAGAGAGCTGTCTTGAACGGGATCAGGTAACAATGTTGATATGACCAAGCTGGAGTTAATGACCTCTTCAAGAGGAATATCCATACTATTCTACAAGAAGACAATTAATAGAGCCATAATCAGAAAAAACAGCACCGTTAGTTTTCTCTTACTATGAAATATTAAATGCTGTTTGAAACTGATTACACTAGTTATGGCTGATATGAAACAAATATACTACTTGTGGAAGTAGATGATTCTGTACAGCCATGTTTTAAAGCATAAAATGTGCTGGATACAGCTGTTGTATAAATAATCTTCAATGAACATAATTTGGATGAAACAGGTAGTGAAGGCAATGGTGTAGGACAAACTAAGACCTCTTTGTATTTAACATGAAATTTACTGCTGTGGTATCCCTTGTCAGTAATGGCCTAGAGACTCATGATAAGCAGCTACTTTAAAAATGGCACAGACATTTTCAATATACACAAAGTACAGCATAAGCTATAATCACTATATAGTCATAACTTATGGTACTTCGATAAATTTAATACAACATTACAGTTGCTATCATACCTCATTTAAATCCAGCCCTATAAACAAACTAATGTTCTGAAGGAGTTCTGATGGACTGACTTGGCAAAGCCTCGCCATCAAGACTTGAAAGTCCTTCCCTAACTGCTGGAGATCAAGGTTACAAAAAGAATTTCCATGATGGAGTAACTGCAACAGTCTGGCCACCTGAAAGAAATACAAATGATAGGAATAGACAAAATAGGCCACATTTGTTTACACTCATATTTATTTAATATACTTGATCGCCGTTTCCTGCATTAGCGAGGTAGCGCAGGAAACAGACAAATAATGGCCCATCCACATATATACACATAAACGCCCATACACACACGTATACGCATCAACATATATATATATATATATATATATATATATTCTTTCTTTTTTTTTTAAACTATTCGCCATTTCCTGCGTTAGCGAGGTAGCGTTAAGAACAGACGACTGGGCCTTTTTTGGAATATCCTCACCTGGCCCCCTCTGTTCCTTCTTTTTGGAAAAAAAAAAAAAAAAAAAAAGGGGGGTGGGGAAGGGGGTGAAAATTCTGGAAGCCTTGAAGAATGTGTGGAAGTCGAGAACATTATCTCAGAAAGCAAAAATGGGTATGTTTGAAGGAATAGTGGTTCCAACAATGTTGTATGGTTGCGAGGCGTGGGCTATGGATAGAGTTGTGCGCAGGAGGATGGATGTGCTGGAAATGAGATGTTTGAGGACAATGTGTGGTGTGAGGTGGTTTGATCGAGTAAGTAACGTAAGGGTAAGAGAGATGTGTGGAAATAAAAAAGTGTGGTTGAGAGAGCAGAAGAGGATGTTTTGAAATGGTTTGGGCACATGGAAAGAATGAGTGAGGAAAGATTGACCAAGAGGATATATGTGTCGGAGGTGGAGGGAACGAGGAGAAGTGGGGGACCAAATTGGAGGTGGAAAGATGGAGTGAAAAAGATTTTGTGTGATTGGGGCCTGAACATGCAGGAGGGTGAAAGGAGGGCAAGGAATAGAGTGAATTGGATCGATGTGGTATACCGGGGTTGACGTGCTGTCAGTGGATTGAATCAGGGCATGTGAAGCGTCTGGGGTAAACCATGGAAAGCTGTGTAGGTATGTATATTTGCATGTGTGGACGTATGTATATACATGTGTATAGGGGTGGGTTGGGCCATTTCTTTCGTCTGTTTCCTTGTGCTACCTCGCAAACGCGGGAGACAGTGGCAAAAAAAAAAAAAAAAAAAAAAAAAAAAAAAATATATATATATATATATATATATATATATATTATCCCTGGGGATAGGGGAGATAGAATACTTCCCACGTATTCCCTGCGTGTCGTAGAAGGCGACTAAAAGGGAAGGGAGTGGGGGGCTGGAAATCCTCCCCTCTCAGTTTTTTTTTTAATTTTCCAAAAGAAGGAACAGAGAAGGGGGCCAGTTGAGGATATTCCCTCAAAGGTCCAGTCCTCTGTTCTTAACGCTACCTCGCTGATGCGGGAAATGGCAAATAGTTTAAAAGAAAGAAAAAAGATATATATATATATATATATATATATATATATATATTTTTTTTTTTTGCTTTGTTGCTGTCTCCCACGTTTGCGAGGTAGCGCAAGGAAACAGACAAAAGAAATGGCCCAACCCACCCCCATACACATGTATATACATACGTCCACACACGCAAATATACATACCTACACAGCTTTCCATGGTTTACCCCAGACGCTTCACATGCCCTAATTCAATCCACTGACAGCACGTCAACCCCGGTATACCACATCGATCCAATTCACTCTATTCCTTGCCCTCCTTTCACCCTCTGCATGTTCAGGCCCCAATCACACAAAATCTTTTTCACTCCATCTTTCCACCTCCAATTTGGTCTCCCACTTCTCCTCGTTCCCTCCACCTCCGACACATATATCCTCTTGGTCAATCTTTCCTCACTCATTCTCTCCATGTGCCCAAACCATTTCAAAACACCCTCTTCTGCTCTCTCAACCACGCTCTTTTTATTTCCACACATCTCTCTTACCCTTACGTTACTTACTCGATCAAACCACCTCACACCACACATTGTCCTCAAACATCTCATTTCCAGCACATCCATCCTCCTGCGCACAACTCTATCCATAGCCCACGCCTCGCAACCATACAACATTGTTGGAACCACTATTCCTTCAAACATACCCATTTTTGCTTTCCGAGATAATGTTCTCGACTTCCACACATTCTTCAAGGCTCCCAGGATTTTCGCCCCCTCCCCCACCCTATGATCCACTTCCGCTCCCATGGTTCCATCCGCTGCCAGATCCACTCCCAGATATCTAAAACACTTTACTTCCTCCAGTTTTTCTCCATTCAAACTTACCTCCCAATTGACTTGACCCTCAACCCTACTGTACCTAATTACCTTGCTCTTATTCACATTTACTCTTAACTTTCTTCTTTCACACACTTTACCAAACTCAGTCACCAGCTTCTGCAGTTTCTCACATGAATCAGCCACCAGCGCTGTATCATCAGCGAACAACAACTGACTCATATATATCCCTGGGGATAGGGGAGAAAGAATACTTCCCACGTATTCCCTGCGTGTCGTAGAAGGCGACTAAAAGGGAAGGGAGCGGGGGGCTGGAAATCCTCCCCTCTCGTTTTTTTTTAATTTTCCAAAAGAAGTAACAGAGAAGGGGGCCAGGTGAGGATATTCCCTCAAAGGCCCAGTCCTCTGTTCTTAACGCTACCTCGCTATCGCGGGAAATGGCGAATAGTATGAAAAAAAAATATATATATATAATTTAGGTACTTACTTTAGAATGAGATGCTAATATCATTATCAAACAGTTTAATAAAAGAGAAGAACATAGCTTTCAAGCACAAAAAGGAGTCTGACATGCAAAGACAATGGATGACGGAAGAATGACTAAGGAGTTTATGTGAATACAGTGAGTGGTAAGATATACTGGGCAATAGAAAAAGCATGAAAATACAGAATGAGGGAATCTGTATGTAAGATGGATATCAGTATGAAGAAATGCAGTCAGATGTGTAATAGTAAAGTGCACGTGAAGGAGCTTCTGAATAAGCAACCTTGTCGTATATTAGGAAAAGACATCTCAAATATGGGTAAATAAACAGAAACAATAAAGTACACATGATGATACATATAAACGACAAAGAAGCATAGCTACCAGGATAACTTTAGGGATAATAAACTTTCTAAACAAACAGAACTTCTGTCAGGATTGATGAAAGAATGACTATCTAAGAAGTAGCAACACAAATAAAACAGAACATGGTTACAAAATGTTTTTCAATTTCTAAATACATAACATGAAGGAAATGGATGATGAAGGCATTACTCCATGATAATATTGTGATTCTAAGAAAGAAGTAAGAACTACAAACCCTTGAAGAGGAATTAGAGGCTGGGAATATCGTGAAAAAGGAGACTGCATATAAAATAAGTAAGTCTGCATGAAAGAAAATAACGTAAGACAAGATAATAACTTGAACTTGTAAAGCATATACAGATTTGTTGCAATCTATTTACACAAAGTGCTTCAGGTGCATACAACCCAAAAGTTTATATACATGTATCCTGCTTGTGATTGTTTCTAGTACACTAAAATTGTTTATTCCACATTGCAACATATCTCCAAATCAATTCACTCCACATGCTAAGCTAGACAATTATTCATTCTACTTACTTACATATACTCTTACTGCTAATACCTTTAACCCCAGTTAACTTAAGTGAATATACCTACCTTTTATTTATGGTTTGCCTTAAAACCTAGTCACAGATCTTTCCCTTCCTTTTAATTGTCATAAACTCTCCACAGCCATACTATTCTAATGAATTCACCATAACTAACTCACTTCACTTATTTACTATACTGTATTATAATTCCCACCAAGGTTGAAACATTAACCATCTTTAATGCTCTTAATTTCTACCAGTCCATACTTGAAAAAAAAAAGGTTCACAACCATAAATAATGTAAAAATAATTCCATTATGCATGGCTTTCAAAGTACATACAACTTTTCTCCTAGATAACAAATTTTTCCCCAGGGAACCTATCTATCTATCTATTTATACCTCTGATGCTTGTTCCCACCTGCAACTCCCTCAAGGGGTTGGCCACAGCAACAGAGTCTCCATAACTTGTGCATTCATGTGTTGCTTCTTAGCCTTTAGAGCCTCACCCTTAACAGGCCACTGGCAAAGGGCAACTCTAGCCCAATGTCTGCACTAATGTTCCTAGTTAATACTTCTCCCTACATGTTTCTACCTACTTCTTCTATCTACTACTCTTACCATTTTGACAAAAAGGCAGGGCTAGCACACACTGCTCACTACGGGAAAACCTAAAGATACAGAGCATGAGCTATGTGAGTTAAATGTTCTCAAGTATTATGTATAAGGAGAGATTATAGGTTTGTGCAAGGAATGCAAGTAGTCCATGTATGGGTGAGGCAAGCCTTAATCAATTCATTCAAGGTATCAAGCCATCTCTCTCACTGTCTACCTCTGGTACAGATGACAACTAATCTCTCTCACTGTCTACCTCTGGTACAGATGACAACTAAGTCAGCAAAATGATACAAGCAAAAGAGGACAAAAAGAGCTTGCACAAACACCTGGATCCAACTTAAAAGAGGATAGAAGAGACCCTAATAGAATCAAATAAAGATAAACTTCCAGCAGGTACCTAGCTCATGACAAGGGGCAACAGTAATAAAAGCAACATAATACAAAAACATAATCAAAATCTAAGAGCTTCTTATCTCTTGAAACTCACCACCTGAGGTTCCTTTGACAGTGTGCTCACTAAGTCCTTGATTGCTAGAGGCATATGATGCATCAGAGTCTCTGTCAACTGCCACAATACAGGATAGTCTTGAAGCAGCTCCTGTAGGTCACTTGCTAAGGACAAGCATGTGTGGCATTATGTAAGTTTATGTCAAAATCTTTAAATAATTGACATGATCAATTACTAATGAATCAAACAAAAAAACAAACTGGAGTATTACAGGAGGGTTGATAATCATTCTCTTAAACTAATTCACTTTTTATTCGCATGTACTTTCAATACACCTTCAAATATTTATTCAAACATGGCTCTATTGTCTAATTTTGATCTTCCACAACCAACCTTACTGAAATTCTCTTCCAGATATCTAAACTCATTTACATCTTTCATTCTATCAAAAATTCAAACTGATACTACATTGAGACATCCAGCTTCTTTTGAAAATAAAACTGTACTTTTACTTAACTTCAGCATTTTCCTACATACATTACCAAAGCAACATACCACTCTTTAATCATCTCCTATCACCTAAATAACAAAGCAGCACTTAAAAGTAAAGAAAATATGATTGCAAGGGGTCAGTCAGGCAGTAGACATCCTCTAGAAGGGAATGAAGGCCCAATGCCAGACTGCTGCCTTGCTCATATTTGTTTTTGTTATCTTATCAAAGCTTTTATTGTTCTCTAGGTTTTGTCTATTATTCTCTTAGTAACAGTAACATGACAAGCTCATTGGTTGCTGCCTTGCTCTCAAAAGTTTATTTCTTTATCTTCTTTCTCTTATCATTCTTGTTCTTCTGTACTTCTGACTTCTCACCTAACTCACTACCACTTTTGTCAATTACTGTACTGGCACCAGTTGGGAAACGAGCCTCCTTTTTACTACAGAAACATATATCTGTTTATCTTTTACATAAGTTGCTTTTACTGACCTGACCTTTTCTAGTAACATAACCATCCTTTTCTAGTAACATAACCATTCATGTGCATTAAATGTTTCTTTTTTATTCAGGACTTCCTACTCTACACTCTTTGCCCTTCAATCAATATATTTTAAGGGATTCAGCTTTAAGCTTTTGTTTTGTCTTCCACCAACTTCTTTAACTGTCTATTCAATCATGCTGTTCTTCTTACCATAGCATGCACCTACAGTATTCTATCTGTCCAACTATATCTCTGACACCTGTTTCCTTTGGGAACCCCCTCAAAGGGGTGGCCACGACAAAAGTCTCCATAACTGGTAAACTCCAGAGCCACTTCTTAACTTTTAGTGCCTCGCCCATAAGCCACTGGCAGAGGGCAACTCTGGTGAACCATTTCCAGAGGCTTCTACCTAATGTTCCTACCAACTACTTTTATCTATGGTGCAGCATTTCTAGATGCTTCTACCTAATGTTCCTACCAACTACTTCTACCTAAAGTTCCAAACTACCTAGTTCTACCTAATGTTCCCATCTAAGTGTTCCTATATACTACTTCCACCTAATGCTTCTTTCTAATGTTCCTACAGTGATGAACACCTCTAACAATATGCTCTTTATTGTTACATACCTATTAGCATACAATATTTTTCTCGGAAATTCAATCAGCACACAGCAACAAAGTAAGTTTCCAATCAAATCTAACTATTGTCTCTAGTTTCACATGTAGGAAAACTTAAACTTTAAATTGCAATATCTATGAATAACTGCAGAGGAAGCTTACCAGTTATGTGCTTGGTAAAAGATAACAGGAGGGAGGCCATTTTCTTCAGGGATGTGAAAGCATCTTGCTCAACCCCCATCAACCCCAAGACCATCTCTAATGCAGGCACCACACTTGTTAAGTTGCTGTACAGAGCAAAGCATTATACGATCTGACAAGTACATTCAAAATACAAAAAAAATTTTGATGTTACTAATGGTAACCTATCAGTAAACAGAAACTGCCAAACTTCACTTATCTAAATCTAGCTAATCCAATTGTATGATTGCTGGATACCTTTACATAAACTCAAAAATTTAAATATCAGTCTTCTTATCAACAGTAAGAAATAACAAAGAAAAAACTTGGCAGATATTTGGAATACAAGTGGTTATCAACAATGGATATGAGCCTTAAAAGAACACGTAGGAATGAATAAAACATAAAATTCAGCATATCAGTGTTAGCACAGCACCTGAGTTACCTCCAGAGAGATAAAGTTAAATGAAAGGAAGAGCATAAGAGAATGAAGAAGTGAAGAGAGCAAACACAAAAAAAAGTTTTGTGTACTGGTACTAACTCCACTTTCTAAAAAATAATGGCTTGAGTTATACAATAAAAAATCAAACTATTCTATCTTTATTTTCATTCTTCCCTTCCTTCTTGGTTTTGATATTTGATATTTCAATCTAACAACTACATCAAACATTATTTTAACTTATGATTTAACAGAAACCATGAACCAGCCCATCACTTGCATCAAAAAATACACACCATTCATTTACCTCTCTGATTGTCTTTCACCAATTCTTCTTAGCAATTTGCTCCAATTTTCCTTGATTAGGTAAGATGGTAGTATATGAGGAAAAGATGCAGCAGAAGCAAAGTTGTCTAACTTGGAGACAGAGAAGTAATACTCTTCCTCTGAAGTAAGATTTTGCAGCATAATGCTAACTTTATCACTTATAGAGGTAACCAAACTGTAGAAGTCTAAACTTGAAAGCTGCCAGGTATCATTATTCTGCAAGAAACAAATATGCTTCAGTTTAGTGATGCAATCACTCAACCAAGACTGGTGAATGCATTCCTAATTTTTTTTAGGAAAGAGTTGTCTCTTTAATCATTCTCCTAATTTGGGACTCTAGCAATAGGCTAGGGATGATGTTAAATCCTTAGTCCGTCTCACACAGAGAATGCTGAAGTTCATATCCTGCTGAATAGTAATCATATCAAGGTCTTCCTCTGTAGCCTGTATCTATTACTTTACAATTCATTCAGGTTACATATCATCAACCGTGTATCAGACCAACTTTGGAGTATGCGTATGCATTCATGTTTGTGTGTGTGTGTGTGTGTGTGTATGTGTGTGCGTGTGTGTGTGTGTGTGTGTGTGTGTGTGTGTGTGTGTGTGTGTGTGTGTGATTCCTGGGGTGGAACTATTTAAACAGTGCCATCAACAGAAGTCTCCTTTAAAGAACCCTTTTACTCCATTTGAATATCAAGTTCAATTAAACTTACCATGTTATTTATTAAGGATTCATGGTGGAGCCAAGTGTTGAGGTCTATCTGAGAATAATTTCTGATTATACTGCACACTTTAACTACAGCCTCTTGAAAATGGCCACTCCCATGAGGAGGTTCTTCAAGTTCAGTGGTAGACGAACAAAATTCTGAGTAGGTCATATTGAGGATCAAAGGGTTGATAAGGATGTTGTGGTGAAAGGCCATCCAAAAGATCAATCCAGGATGAGTTCATAGTTTTATGGAGTTTAATGACATATGGCAGTATGTCTTCAGTGAGATTATCTGTGAGTAAAAGTATATCAAAAACAGTGTATTACAACCAAGAAAAATATATCTACAAAACAAAATGCTAGTCAATTTACTTCATATCTCACAAAATGAATCATATAAATTTCAAAATACTTAATGATGATTTCCACACTTTTCAGTTATAAGGATATAAAGATGTGTGCTTTCCTGGCAGCAATATACTGGAAACTTCTAATGTAAAAGATAATTTAATTCCCTTGCTATTCACAGCATATAAAAAGCATTAATATATTCTGAAGGACTATGAGATTTCTTGAGAGCAAATTTACTTTGGGGAGGCTTTGTTTGTCACAATATATATTCCACCTTACAGAACACTATGATTTTTTTACTTTGCTTCACAATTGAGTAGTCACGTACAGTTTTCCATAAATTTAAAGAGGACAAATCTGAAAATCACAAAACAAGTCTATACCTTTTTACACTATCAATGGGAAGAAAGATTTCCTGGAAAGTGATTAATTTTTCACACATCACTTATCAGTTAGACAGCAGTAAAAAGTATAAGAAATTGTGTGGGAATGCTTTTGCATATTTGCCTAGTTTTTCATAAAGAGAACTTCAGCCACCCATACTTTTTTTCAGTATCTATACATGCCATATTGAAAAGTACCCATCTGCACTCTGTAATCAAAACCAGGTCTTATTAACTGCAAATGTAAAAAACACTATCCAAACACTACAATGAAACAAGTAACTGAAAACTATTGCTGGTTATGAATAACAACATAAGAACAAACCCCGGGTGTCCAGCAGAATGTTATCAAGCCAGGATAGGACTGTGTACGACTTCTTCAAAATCTGTTGGAGTTCTCTGCTTTCAGCAACTGCAGCATCTGCCTTCTTCCATGGCCTGAGACACATTATTGGGAGTATCAACAACATGCCAGCATCAGATATCAAATGTCAAAACAATAATTCCTTCATATTGTTTTTTGAAAATATGTAACAGGAAATAATTAGAAATGGTGCATGAATGAAAACCAATCATGAGAGGACAGGCATCTAAAACAAATGGTGGATGACTGATTAGTTTATACTCTTCAGCAGTACTGTAGTATGGCTAAAGGGATGAGGAGATATGGTAGATCAAGAAAGACAAGGACAAATGCAGACTGAATTCTTGATGGGTAACAGTATTACAGCCAAGGATGACAAAAGAATGATGGTTTACTTTGTAGGATGAAAGTATCTTACATGAAAAAGTGAAGGTGGAAATGAATATACTACTTTCACTTAAGATATTAACTTCTGAGAGCAGAGCATACAATTAGTAAGTACTAAAGTAGTACAAAAGCTTTTTGTCACTATGGCAAACTGAAGTGTAAGTCGAGGACAAGTGAGGAAGTTGAAAAGCTGCATGCATTTTCTCTACCCAGTGCTTAAGCAAAGCCTATGTCATGATACAACAATCTAAAATCATTGTAATTACAAAAATGCTTAAATTTAAACATTACTAACAAGTACTTCTTTTACCTAGACCTGCTTCTAGCAAAAAAATCTATACGACTTTCTTTGTATACCTGAGTCTGAGTTACATTAAGTCTAAGGTGACATTTCAATAATTTTGAATTTCTAAAAAGAAATAAGTCAAGCCTACCCAACAATTCGAGCATCCCTGATGTACCTATGAAATTCACAAGAAATTCTACAAAATACATGCCAGTTAAAAACAGTAAAACAGTTCAGCTATATAAAGTTTTAATTCTTATGTTAGGACAGCCTAGAACTAAATATAAAAATGAAAAACATAGATAAAATCTGAGATGTTAAAGACTGAACAAAATAAAACTTAATTACCAGTAACATAAGATATCAGAGAAATGGTATATATTGAAACAGGGTTGATGTGAAGGAACTTTTTATCTACATTAACAAAGTTCATGTGTAGGATAATAATGATGAAAGTAAATGCAAATTAAAAGAATCTTGTTTTGAAAAGAGATTGCAGCAACAGTAAAATATGTCTAATTGGAAAAGAATGCTGACTTTCAGTAACTGAGAGTGATAATCAGTAAGGAAGGTAAAGGAAAAGCTGAACCTGATAGTCAAGTCATGCAAGGAAAAACTGAAATTTGGATATGGTGAATATGAAGTGTTTAATGTGATTAGGGTGTATGATGCTTGCAAGATGGCACGCTTGCTTCAGTTCAACAGTATAGGTGTGAAACCTTAAATTCTCCTAACTCATGATTGATAATGAATAAGAAAATGGGTCAAGGATAACTTATGAGTCATTGTTAGAATCTTAAGAACAGTGATAGCAATGAGGAAAGTTCTGACAAAGTTATCTAGTCATAGAAAAATTTTAAAGACACATGGATGAGAGCCTTCTTATGATGACATGGACATATAAAACATGTGAGAAATAATTGGACTGTAAATATCTGCGCTAGCAGGGTTAACTGTCCAAGGAAATAATTGAAAAAGTGAAGGAACTGCTTAGAGTTATACGTATTTAAATGAAAACGCAAAGAGAATGATTTTTGACTATGCAGTGGAAGTGCTTTGCTACCCATGGATCTGTTGATGTCTGTATTTACTTCAGTTCCAGGAACATTAACAAAGAATATAAGAATGAAATGAGGGGCTGTAATTACTTGATAAATCCTATGTACATGAGAATAGTTGAATTTGGATAATCAAAAATTCTCTACACTCAACACTAAAGTCTGATGAATGAAGAATTTTGAATTAACATTAACATCTCATCTGTCAAGAAATCCTAAAACTTATACACTTAAAGCAAACGTTTTACACTGTACTGATATTAAGTAAAAGTGCAGCTCACTATTTCAAGAACCAAGAGATGAGAAAAGTTAAGATGGCATGGTTCAACTCACCATTTTTTCCACAAGTCATTGAGTTTAGCCAGAAACGTTTTGGCCTCATGAAGAGAAGCATTCCAAAACTGTTCAAGACCACTTATATTGAGAGGTCTGTTAAAGTCATATTCTTGTACATGTCTAACAAGGACCAAACATTCATCATACAGCTCAGCTAACTTGATTCGAGGAACTTGAATTTCCGAGTTCTGATAGTCTGTCTAAAAAAAGAAATACAAGACAAAACTTCATACAACACTATTGAAGTAATAAGGACCTATGTGAAAACCACACACACACCTCTAATAATACGGTACTGTAACTGCTAATACCACCAAGACAGGAAGCATAACTGGGTATCATCCAATACAGAAAATTAAATTACATGTTTAATAATCACTTAACTTCTGTAGTTCAAGAAAAAAAATAGAAAAAGATCACCATTCTACTAAGAGGTGTTTTACTGATATATCCCCAAACCAACTTTACAAAGTGAACTACAGAATAAGCTAGCTCAGCAAATGACCTCTACAAGGTCTCTCTTTAGCATGTCTATTTACTCCCTTCTTAATTAACATACTTCACTCTTCCACTTTTTCCTGATACTCACTAGGGCCTTGATAACAGCTGTGGTGAGGTTTGTCTGTAGTGCTGGCACTTGTGGATGTTGAGCAAAATAGCACAACACCTCTACCACAGCACTCCTACCCATGCTCTGGTTGCATAATCTTGAAACCCACTTCACCCACTCCAGTTGTTCATTCTACCAGAGTGTAAAAGTGTTTTAAATGCTATAACAATAAGAATGTTTTCTTAAGTTGAAAATATTTCTGGATATAAAAGGATAGATGACAAATATGGAATCAAGTGATATGCAAGAAAATATGATGCCACAAAAAAATAAGCATTTATAAATACAGCACAATTGTAATATCAATTAATAACAAAAAAGCAACCACACACACATATGCACTCACCAAATCAGCTAAAAAGGTAAGTTCCTGTAGAAGAAAGTCTGCAGTGCCCTGTGGGCCCTGACTGAGCAGCAATAGAGGTGGATAATCCTGTTGTATACCCAGCAGAGATGCCCAAGTTGGGCTGTCTGGAAATGCATAAAACTCATGTCTGGAAATGCATGAAAGTCACACGTTTCTCAAAATTTGTTGTTCCTCTATCCTAACCTGTGGCAGTTCATAATTTAGGACTGCAAGGAATGTGTTTCAGACCTTTAATACTGTGTGTTCATGAAATGACTTTCCTCTCTTATTAACTTTGGTCATACATGGAATGAGGAAGCTGCTATACCTCTGTTCTGGCTTCTGGTATTACACTAATACCCCAGTTAGCACATTCTCGTAGTGCTGTTTTGTTATAGAGCTCTTACTTGCATCTTGAAGCTTTAGTTTTACTTAACAAAATTATGAAAATCCATAAAAGAAGTCAAAAGTCACTAATTCGAACACTAACAACAAACCAAAAGCAGCTCTGTTTATATTCACTTGGCCAATACAGCACCTATAAACAAACACACACACACACACACACACACACACACACACAACCAACCAGTGGTGAGTGCTTTCCTCTGAATGAAAAGTACAAATTTTGCTGCACTTAAAGTATACACATTCTTGCTGACTTACCGACTCCTGATATTATTGTGACTATTCTTAGCCATCATGTCTGAAAGACTGCCTGCAAGTTATAGTACTACTAGTGCATCTAAAGTGTCTAGGAAAAACAGCTCTTTGGATGTAAAATTACAAGTGGTGTGGCGGTTGGAAGCTGGTGAGTGTCAGGTCAACGTTCGTGACACTTTCACACTGGCTACATTGAAGGTCAGGACCATTATCAAGAATAAAGACAAGATAAAAGCTTCTGCCATGACAAACATGATTTTAACTGCAATGAAGGTGAATCATTCAAGGGGCAGATTGTTAGAAAAAATGGAAGGTAAGCTAAGTGAAGCTAGACTATCTGAGGAATGCTTAGCAACAAACCCAAAGCATATCACCACAACCTTCCACTTCACCTGTCTCATCGCCCACACCTTTCTGCTTTCTCACTCCACATTTTAAAGTGTTACACACTTTAACGATGAAGGGATACATCGTTGCTCATTTATATTCATATGCATTTATGGGTAGACATTTGCTGCTCAACAGCATCCAGCATTGCTATGGCAAGTGTTACCACAGAAACTAACAGACACATCACCTTCTCACCACTTATCATAATCACCCTTCCCACCACCACAACTACCTCTACCATCACTACTACCTCTATTACCACAACTTAAATCATAGTTTCAGTAACAAGGAGATGGATTAGCTTCTGCCAGAGCAAAGCCATACTATATTTACTGCCTCCTGCTTCCCTACCACCCACCATGTCTGTCCAACATGCAGACTCTCTCAATTACTCAACTACAATCATCATTATTCATCAAATGACTGTCATTCAAGATAAAACATTGTACATTACCTATTTGTTAATCATTGATTAGAAAAAATGTATTGCTGTAATAATAGCTGTTTATTATTATTAACACCCGTAACCCTCTTAACTAGTGCTATATATATCACATAGGTAAGAAACATAATCAAGAATACATTTTCATATATGCAATGGTATGATGACCCTGTACAGAGCTGCTTCAATTAGCATTCCATTTTTCAGGAACATATCCTAAGCAATAACCGAAGTATTAGTGTATTATCAGCATGCTAGTTCATATGTGGTGAGGTGGTGATGGGAATGGATGAAGGCAGCAAGTATGAATATGTACATGTGTATATGTCTGTGTATGTATGTTTACAATGAAATGTGTATGTATGTATATGTGCATGCACGGGCATTTATGTATAAACATGTGCATGTGGGTGGGTTGGGCCATTCCTCGTCTGTTTCCTTGCACTACCTTGCTGACGCAGATGGCGATTAAGTATAATATATAAGAAATAAATCAGCATGAAGTTGCTTAACGTGTTCAAGATTCTGAAAGTGTAAGTAAGAATGAAGTTAATAATATATGTCAGAGAGAAGTTGCAATATCTCTGTTCTAACCCACAGTAATATATCTTATTTTATCATATTCTTACTGATACATACAGACTATTTCTAAGCAACAATATGCATGGTCTGATAGGTCTAGAAGGTCAGAATGAAAATCCTCAGCTTTCAGTCCTCATGTTCCTACATCAAATACCACTGTTAGGGCAGCAACTACTATGCATGTCATATAATCACAATAAATTTACTAACAATGTATGTACTTGAGCAGGAACTATGAGTGCACTACCATCCTCACGTGCATGTTACTCTTCAGAGATGAATGCAGAATCAAACTATGGATGGCCATCTAAAGCCATATTGGGTGGTTAGGGTGGAGCTCTATATCTTCCTTAAAAGTACTTGGTAGATCTCCCAGTGACAAATTTTGAATATGAAGTAAAACTATACTTTCTAATGCATTGTAACTGTTATGTTAATATATTAGGACCTCTAATGGACCATGTACAAACAATAGGATGAATCTAAAATAAGAAAAGCTGCAATATCAACACACTCATGTTTACAACTCTAATAGTTGCTTCTGTCAACAAAATCTATAAATACTACACCATCAGCAGTCAAACACATATCCTTCAGAACCAGCTTTGTAATGTCTCAATTTTCATTATAAATAGAGTTCCAAAATGATAAAATCCTATATCATCATGACTAAAGTTGAGGTTTGCAGTTATAATAAACAATCAAATTGTAAAAACAAATATTCCCTAAATAAAGCCATAAGGATTGTTCAATTTGACTGAATGGACATTTTATTACATCAAATGAGAAGAGTCATGCTATTACGTTATTAGAAATACTTGAAGATGTACTTGGAAATAAATGTATGAGGGAGGCTTCAATGTCCAAACCATCCCTATGAATCCTACTCTAATTGTAATAGCCTTTTAAGAGTTTAGGTCTTATCCCATTCTACTATTATGAATTCAAATAAAGATTATACTTCATTCTTTCTTTTCATTCTTGTTCAGAATCTCCTGCATTTGTGAGGTAGTGTCAGGAGAGACTAAGAGATGCCTCACCAGCTCACAACCATTCTTTAATTGTCATGTGTAATATACCAAAACTAAAGCCTCCTATCTACAACAAGGTTCCACAGATCATTCCATGGTTTCCCCCAGCTGCTTCATATACCTTGGTTCCATCCAGTGACAGAACATTAAATAATCATAAACTGCACCAAATCTGTTCAAATTTATCAAAATTTTATGATAATCATTTCACAAAAAAGTTAAGAATTCAAACTGTAGTAAATAAATTTCCTTAGTATAAAATAAATTCTATAACAAATAACAAAGCCTTATGGTTAATCATTAATTTGTCATGATGGTCTTGACACAAGGACCTACATGATTAACTGACTTACTCTGCATTAGGTACATATGCTATGGGCTTTAGTCACCTATATATACTTAGCTACACATAAGCTCCTGACTACAACACACGGCATACATAAATCTAAGAGGCTGGATGATAAAGGAGAATGTTCAAGAGATAGGACCCCATTAATTCAAAACTCCCACCCCGTACAATACTATCTATCTATATCTCTGACATGTGAAGTGAAGAGTTTTAGATATCTAGGAGTGGGTTTGGCAGCAGATGGAACCATGGAAGCAGAAGTGAGTCACAGGATGGGGAGGGGCAAAAGTTCTGGGAGTGTTGAAGAATGTGTGCAAAGCGAGAACGTTATCTCAGAGAGCAAAACTGGGTACGTTTGAAGGAATAGTGGTTCCAACAATGTTATATGGTTGTGAGGCATGGGCTATAGATAGGGTTGTGTGGAGGAGGATGGATGTGTTGGAAATGAGATGTTTGAGGACAATATGTGGTGTGAGGTGGTTTGATCGAGTAAGTAATGAAAGGGTAAGAGAGGTGTGTGGTAATAAAAAGAGTGTGGTTGAGAGAGCAGAAGAGGGTGTATTGAAATGGTTTGGTCACATGGAGAGAATGAGCGAGGAAAGATTGACAAAGAGGATATATGTGTCAGAGGTGGAGGGAACGATAAGTGGGAGACCAAACTGGAGGTGGAAGGATGGACTGAAAAAGATTCTGAGCAATCAGGGCCTGAACATACAGGAGGGTGAAAGGTGTGCAAGGAATAGAGTGAATTGGAATGATGTGGTATACCAGGGTCAACGTGCTGTCAATGGATTGAACCAGGGCATGTGAAGCGTCTAGGGAAAACCATGGAAAGTTTTGTGGGGCCTGAATGTGGAAAGGGAGCTGTGGTTTCGCTGCATTACACATGACAGCAAGAGACTGAGTGTGAAGGAATGTGGCCTTTGTTGTCTTTTCCTAGTGCTGCCTCATACGCACGCGTGGGTTGGCGGGGTGGCAGTGGAATGGATGAAGGCAGCATGTATGAATATGTACATGTGTATATATGTATATGCCTGTGTATATGTATCTATACATTGAAATGCATAGCTATGTATATGTGTGTGTATGGGCATTTATGTATACATGTGCATGTGGGTGGGTTGGGCCATTCTTTTGTCTGTTTCCTTGTGCTACCTTGCTAATGCGGGAGACAGCAACAAAGTATAATAAAAGAATAAAAAAAATTTATCTCTGATGCCTATTATGATTAGAACTCCCTCAAAGGTATGGCCATGGCAACAGAGTCTCCATAACTAAAGAACTCCAGTGCCACTTCTTAACCTTTAGTGCCTCATCCTTAACAGGCCACTGGAAGAAGGTAAGTCTACCGCAGTGTTTGCAGAGGCTCCTGTCTAATGTTCCTAATGAATACATACATTACACAAAGGGTAACACCAATACCTTTCAAGATATCGTTGAGAGCCGTGATGATGACATGGGCATGATAGATGGCATACTGAATGGATTGGGAGATGAAATGTTTGTGGGTATCTCTCCCCATCCACACCAACAACTCGTCCATCAGACCTAAGGTTCTGCTGCGGAATAAAGGCCAAAAAGCTGTTGAAGGTAAAATGTACAAGCTTTGTCCTAACCTTTCAGCAATGAGAGTCTAACATATACAAGAATGATATCTTTGTAGGCTCACTCACTTACCTCCTGTACAACACAGGATTAACCAGTGGCTCAGCAAATGCATCATGAAACTCCAGCAGGATGGATTTTCCCTGGGGTGTGGTGAAGAACTTCTGAGGCTCAATTAGGGCCATCAATTGCCTAAAGGATCTTATCAGATGGAAAGCAGCACCCACATCCACCTTCCTAGGAACAAGGTCCTCAACCTGGTACAAAGGAAAAGATTATGTTGGTTAAATAAGCCATTTGGACTTCAGCATTTTGCCTAAAATTTTAAAGATCACCAATCAGGGAGTTCAGGGTGTTCAGTGATTAGTTTGATAAGTTATTCACATCTTAGCAAGTTACTTACATTTCTATTAAATCATTCAGAAATTACTAAGTCAGTTAAGGCTTAGTGACCTGCTTAAGGTTTGCTATATTATACCCGGTTTGGTGTAATATCCAGAGCTAACCAAATCATTTGGGTTAGTGCACCAATATGGGTTAATCAGATATCTTAAGGTTTGGTGAGCTGTTTAATGTTTCATGAGTTGCTCAGTCATTAATTCAGTTATGTACTTTTAACTCTTTAAGAGAAAAGAGATGATCAAAGTTAAATGATAGGTTGGCAAGATGATTATCATTTAACATTCTCTTTGCAAAATTCATAGAGGATTTACTGGTTTTCTGTGGATCTTTAGCTTATCTTCTTGCTAAGTAGGCTGGGGAACAGCTTTGTTGTCTACTGGATCATCTAAAAAGTCAGTGTGAGGTTTACTGTCACTGAGGAACTATAGTTTTTTCCCCAGGTGCAGAAGGTAACGTGTGATTCATTATGTCATACAAAAAAATCACCTTCCTGAAAACTGTATTCTTTAGAGAGTTACCTTGAGCTTAATCAGACAAATCATAGAGTTAATTGTCATTCTGAAATTATTATCCTACTAAATCAATCTAATGTTCAATGTATTTTACAGAGAATTAAATCTGATTATCATGTCATCCAAGGAGTTCCTTCTCGTGCTATGTAATCATCTTTGACTTATGTCAATCTTTTGATGTGTTGGAACTTAGTACTCAGGATATTATATATTACTGAACTGCCCAAACACGTGCAAATATTTTGGAAAATCTTACCATGTTACACAGGACATCAGCATAATCTTTTAGTCTAATGATACTAAAATCTTCATCTCTACATTTATAAAGATTCCTTACATGAACTTCCTCCAGTAATTATAGTGTCTCTTAACATTATTACACACATAACTTTCACATAAGGTCCCTGCAAAACAAAATGTGAGAAAAAGTCTGCCATTTCCACTCACCAAAGCTGTAAGGCTTTCTGTCAGCTGTGTGTTTGAGGTAAGTTCCTTCACAATGTAAGTGATATTTTTGCACAGGTAATGTTCCATGTTCCGGATATCTTCCTTGATGGTCTCCAGATGGGACCAAGCTGGGGGAAGGTGCTCAACAGCTGTGGACAGAGGGATGAGGTGCCCCAAGGTTGCCTCTCCACAAGGATACTCTTGCCAAACTGTCATGTTGCTTAGCAGTACTATCATATCCTGCAAGGTATGGTGCAGGCTCATCAAAGTCTTCTATAGTTTTATCAAAAATGCCTCTTAATTCTCAAAAAGATTTGATTATCTATAACCTCATCTTTCTTTCCTAACAGCAAACGGAGTATCAAAATAATTTTTCATTTCTAACTGAAAACAGCTATGTCAGAACTTCAGCAATATCATCCCATACACAAAATGAGTAGCAAACTGTACATCTTAAGATATGTTCATCTAGAATCAGAATATTGCCAGAGGTTGAAAAATCATAAATGCATCCATTCAAAACAATATCAGCTTCTTTCTAGTACAACATATCATTCACTACTATTACTGGACATATACAGACACAAAGTAATGATATGTGAAAGACAAATAATACTTCTGCTGCAAAAAATGTCATTCCACAAAAAATGTTATGCCTTCATATATCTAGCATAAAGGTTCAGCCTTGTGACATTGTATCTATGCTTAAGAGCCTTCATTACCATCTTCAACAAGCAGTTCTAAAACTACCCTATCCCACATTTCCACCTTCTTTTACTTTCCTCCCATCATGTGGAGGATCTTTACTTACACTGGTCAGTCCATGGATCCCCCATAGGTACGGAAGGGCAATGATGCGAGGGAGGAGGCCAACATGGTGGATAAGGCCAGCTGTATAGGGGCAACCACCCTCACACCACACCCACATATCTCCCTCACCTGTAAAGGATTTTCACACTCATGGGATACTTACACAGAGAGATTAACATTGTAAAATAGATACAGAGCTTTAGATTAGTAGGATAACCATTTCTACCGTCATTTACGTGAAGTACAATATATGACAATTCATAACAAGGTTTTTAATCAAAATGAGAACTAACCTTAACTTAGAAACACCTCAAAGTTAAATCATGGGAAAATTGAGGGCTTCTCACAAAAATCTGATTTTTTGTCTTCTAAGAGAAAAAAAATCAAAAAGCTTCATATAAAATCAGATCATGAAGCAGTCATTTCTCAAACAATAGAGTAGTGGATTTTCACATAAATGAATCAGACTCTAAATTATAAACATAAGTAGCTTTAAAATTTTCTGTTCATGAAACTCTGGCTTCTTTACATAAGTTCTTATGAACACAGGCCACTATGGGATTAGAGCCCTCATGAAGCTGAAAGAAATAAAAGGTGAGTACCTAACCATCTGCCCTTAAGAGGTGAGTGTAGGTTATACTAAGGTTCACCCAACAGCTGAATGGAAAACAAACTGGGTATTTACAGTGGGAATTGCTGATAACAGAAGAAATCCAGTAACTTAAGGAGGAAGAGGGTGGGTAATTTTGTGTGCTTAATGAAAATAGTGTAGGTATTGATTTGAACCCTTGGTAACTGAAGGATCAACAAGGCAGGCACTACTTGTGGCCCCTTTTGAGGAAAAAAAAGGAACCTAGCAATAAAAGCCCTTAAAAACAACAGGAAAAGCAGTCAATGTACCAACAGTTGAAGGACAAAAAGTGTGGGTACTTATCATGTACTGTATGTCCTGGTGAAAATAGTTTCTAAATAATGAAAAGCCTTACCAGCCAAAGAAGCAGGCTGGTTGCTTGTTGTGGGGCTTACTGAAGACATTGTAGGAGGCCTAATTTCCCTTAGTGGCTTAAAGAGGAGCCAGATGAGAGTTCAACATGGGATCTTCTAAGAAAAGTCTACAAAGCAGTGAAGACTTAATGTAGCTAAAAAAGATTCGTTGTGCTTCCATTTGGCTCTACTACAGGACAATGTAGGTAACTTTGAAAAGCCCAGAGGCTTAAGTAGGAGCAAGGAGATACTAATCTTGAGATGCTTATGAAGACCCTTATGTGCAGCTGAGGAGGTAGGGGTACACTTACTGTGGGTCTTACTAAGGACACTGTAGGTGGTACATACTGTACACACATGACAGATGAAGAAGGCAAGGACCAGGTAGGGAGTGCTGTAAACACTCAGTAACTGAAGAATCAACAGATGTATCACTTAATTCAGGGTTTACCCAAGAAAAGAACTAGTGGCATTGAGAATTATCAGCAAGTAAGGGAAGAGTAGAGGGTGCAGTACTTACTATAAGCCCTGCTGAGAAGAGTGTAAGTGACATTCAGGACCCCTAATAGCTGTGGGATTGGTGCCGGCATGTTAAGCTGAGGAGCCTCCATCAAGTTGTACATGATCTCAACCACATCCTGACTGTGGAAGGGACAAGATACTGCAGGTCATCATAAACCTAGAATCACAAAGTCTATTGTCAGGCATTCATTTTGCAATGTAGTGATTATAATCAACAGGAACTTAGAATGACTCAAAAAAAATCAAGAAAGCAAAGAAAGGCAAAATATAATGAAAATCAAAGATATTTACTACATAGCATACATATTACAGCAGGTCACTATGAGAAATTTAGATTTTCTACCACAGGTCTCATTACTCATTGCAATGTCAACAGTGGAATGTGTCCAAGGTAATGGCAACACCATCAAAACCATAATGCAGCAGTCAAACATATTCATAATGTGAGATTACAGATTTGATAGTGAATTACATCATCATCCAGCCACACACCTCAAAAAATAATCACTAATGTTCAATGTTTGAGTACTTCAAATACAGAGACTATGATTTTCCTTTTTAAATGATAAAAAAAAGACTGAAAAAGCATTACTCACGCTTCAGGTAAGAAAAACAAAAGGTGGTTCTTGAGCTGTGGGCTGAGGATGACATCACTGAGAGTTCCAGGCTGCTGAATGATGGTAGTAAGGTGTGCCAATGTATTTAGCAATGATGACACCAGGCCTGGGGAGAGCATCACACAGAATTACCACACCTTACACACATTCCTACTCACATGATATTACATTCAGTGAAAACTGAGGGGTTTCTATTTTGAAAGAACTTTTAGTAAAACTTAATCTCATTCTATATAAACATTTCTTTTCTGTAAAAACCTTGTTTTTTGCAAACTACATATTCTGCTTTAGTCAGATGGTCATATATTACTGCACTTACATTTAACAGCAGCCATAGCATTTCCTAAGAAAAGACGTTAAACAATCACTATACGTTACAACCATACATACAGACCTGTGACTTCATGCACTGAAAAATTTTTGTATATCTCTATTTGCTTTCTTTTTCTCTCTCTCAAACATGGAAAGGTCTGTGGGGCCTGGATGTGGATAGGGAACTGTGGTCTCAGTGCATTACACATGACAGCTAGAGACTGAGTGTGAACGTATGTGGCCTTTGTTGGAGGAAGTGAAGTGTTTTAGATATCTGAGAGTGGATTTGGCAGCAAATGGAACCATGGAAGCGGAAGTGAGTCACAGGGTGGGGGAGGGGGCAAAGGTCCTGGGAGCGTTGAAGAATGGGTGGAAGGCGAGAACATTATCTCAGAAAGCAAAAAATGGGTATGTTTGACGGAATAGTGGTTCCAACAATGTTATATGGTTGTGAGGAATGGGCTATAGATAAGGTTGTGCAGAGGAGGGGGGATGTGTTGGAAATGAGATGTTTGAGGGTTGCATTATGAATAAACATTGGGGTTACTTGCAAATATTTCTCAACCTGTAATGTTGAATGTACTAAACCAGAACCATACCCCAAGGACTACTCCATGAAATACCTCAACCACCTTGTATGCCCTAGTTTAGCTCACCGACAGCATATTACCCCCATATACCACATCAGTCTAATTCTTTCTATCCATTACATGCCTCTCATCCCCATGAATTTTCAGGTCCTGATACCCTAAAGCCTTCTTCACACCCTCCTCCCATATCCTTCTCAGTCTTCCTCCACTTCTGACACATAAATTTCCTTGGTCATTCTTTCTTCACTCATCCTTCCCATAAGTCTATTTCAGTACACCCTGATTAGCTTGATTGCACTTTCTATTGTAGCATACCTCTCTCTTACACTCACTCCTTACACTATCAACCAACCTCATACCACATACTGTCATCTGGAATTTCATTTTTCAACATATCCAGCTTCTTCCTTTCTTTCTGTATTCAAGGCCCAAGACTCATCTATCTATCTATCTATATCTCTGATGCCTATTTCAATTGGAACTCCCTCAAAGGGGTGGCCATAGCAACAGAGTCTCCATACCTAAAGTACTCCAGTGCCAATTCTTAGCCCAGAGTGCCTCACACTTAACAGGCCACTGGCAGAGGGCAACTCTAGCACAGTGTTTACAGTGGCTCATACCTAACATTCATAACGACTACTTCTATCTAATGCCCCTACCAACTACTTCTACCTAATATTTCTACCTCATGCTTCAGCCTACATGTTCCTACCAACTACTTCTATCTATTGCTCCTACCATTTTGTCTAGAGGCAGGGCTAGCGCATAGTACTCACCACGAGAAAATCTAGAGTTATGAAGAATGAGTTGCGTGAGTTAAGTGTTGTCAAGTGTTACATATGACAAAGAGAGATTGTATGTTTGTGGACAGAATGCAAGCAGTCCACATGTTAGTGAAGCACAAAGAAAAGACAGCTACCTAGGTCAGAGGAGGGCAACTTGACAACCACTTAACTGCCGGCTCACTAAGCAGATGTCACTAACACTCCTGATACCCAGGTGGGTAGTACTAATAATATACTTTCCTGGTCATTGGCTGCCTACCAACTACAACCTACTGTTGGAACTATACCTTCAAATTTACCCATCTTTGCCCTAACAGACACTGATCTCTCCTTCTACACAGTCCTCAATGCATGTCTGTCCTTAGCCTCTTCCAACCTATGACTCACTTCAACCCCAAGGTACCATCTGCTGCCACATCCATTCCTAGACACTGAGAGCATTCCACCTCCTCAAGGTCCTCACTCTTCAAACTTACATTCATATCATCTTCTTTCAAGCCCCCACTGCACCTCACTCCCTTACTTTTATTCACATGTACTCTTAAATTTCTCCTTTCACACATTCTTGCAAACTCTGTTACCACATTCTGGAGTCTCTATCAGAAATCTACCTCTAAATCCGTACAGAGAAATATTCCACATGGGAATCAACATATACAATCTTATCTAAATACACACTCAAGTTAGATCAAACACAATTATCTCTCACAGTGTGTTAAATTGCCAAGCCTTTGCTGCTGAGTAAAGAAACCCCAAGTTACCAAACCAACAAGAGCAACTAACCAGCCATGTTCTCCACAGCTTGGGGATCTGCTCTGGTCCCAAGGATGTTTTGGATTTCTTCTGGTAAGTGCTTACCAATATGCACAGCATCCTTTGCCAGGTTCAGATAGATGACCATGCTGCAGCATCCAAATGCAAATTAGCATAATTACTACTACACATTTCCTTGATATGTATCAGCACTCATGTAAAAATGGGATGACTAATAGGAATCTGGGTGCAAAAATGAATGGGAAATTATTGTGTGTGATGCGGTAGGGAAGGATGAGATCTGGATGACTGTAATGAACTATTTCTATTGTAAGTGGAGGAGCCACTACCATCTCTTTACCATAATTTTTTTTTTACTTCTGAATACTTGTCCGTCCAGTCTCATCATTTAGCTTATTCCATTAACTTCCACTCAAATGCTATAGAGGCACATTTGGTTCTTGTTCTTCCTTGCCATCTTCCAAAGAAATGTTCACTATGCACAATGCCAATTTGATTCTGAAACCTAAAAGCTGTAATTGGTTCCCCTAATTTTTCTTTTCAACTTTAGACAAATTTATAGCCTCCAATCATTATGCAGTCTTAAACAATAAAATAATTTCTTTAAAGCTTTATTTACATATTTCTACTTAATTTGCTATTATGTCCTCTGGTTGTTCTATAACTATATCTCTCAAAAGTACTGTCCACTTCATCACTCTTGTTTGAAAAATTAAAAAATCATGATCAGATCACCCCTCAGTCTTATCTCTTCCACATGGGTAAAACTGAAACCTCCAGCTTTTCCCTGTAGCTTAGATCTCTTTATTCTGGTACTTCGTTAATGTCCTCTGGATAACATCTCTAAAAATTCTTTGTGCATCTTTGGGTGCAGACTAAAACCTGCAAAGCATATTCTACTTTTGGCCTTATGTAGGATATCAATAGCTTGCTAAATATTTCTCTATTCATATACCTAAGAGCTGAATATTCTGATACTTCCCAGCAGACAGTCTGTCTGTAGTTCGTAGTTTTATTTCTGCTCCATTAGTTATTTCAAGGACTTAGCATCCTATATTCATTACCTTGCAAATGTTTAGGTTAATTTTAATCAACCATATATGCAACTACGTTCATTTTAGTCCTTTTGTCAGCTGATGCAGTTTTGTTTTCTTACTTCACTCATGACTTCAACATCATTTATAGACACTACATGTGGGTAGACACACAAGGGAACTGACACATTCTAGCACACGTGAAATATGGAAGGATACCAAAACTGAGGAATGGCGAGCTTGATGTCTCAAAACATGAGTGGATGGAGAAATAAATTTGTGGTCATGGGTATACAGAAGGATGTTAAAAAGAAAGCATCTACAGGAGAGAGATTCAAAATGTATATAGGCCTACAGTAAGACAAGCCTAATTAGTATCACTACTCTATTCATGAAAGTCTTGAGATAAAAAACTACATATGATGATTTTTCACAATGCAAATATGAGCAAAAAAATATATAAAGGTTCAGACTTACATGTTTTTGATGATATACTTCAATTGAATATCATCCGTGAAAACCTGGAGTTTCTTTATTCTTAAAAGTTCCTGCTCTGTTCCATCACTAACTGCAGCCAAAATTGATCTTTTACTTTTGTTAAAAGATTCCTCAGATAGATCCTCGACTTTTATAATTTCATTATAATGCAGCAACTGCAGCTCATTTCCTGATCTCTTCCTTCTAGCATTAGTTTCTACAGATGAATCTTCGAGCTGATCAAGCAGCAGAAGTTGCAGAAGGTTGCTTGAGGACTGGATCTTTTCTAACAACCTTACAATGCTCTGTAGAGCCTGCGAGGCACTGGCAGAAGAGTTCTGGGACCGGATCTGAGGGTGATATCAAATCACTTTCAAATTTTACCATAAAATTCAAGGAATATGAAAATAATCTCTACCATGCAAGTATTAACAAAAAATAAGTTGCTTTCACAATCATTTTACATACTCAACTGTTTCTCCCACCTCAGCAAGGTATCATAACAAACAAATGAACAACAGCCGATATACCAAGTGAGCAAAGTAAAAAATGCAAATAAAATTATTGGATTCAGAAGGAGGGCATTCAAATTCAAGTCTAAGAAATTAATACAAAGTCTTTATAGTTCTCTAGTGCAATCCTACCTCGAATACTATGTTCAATTCTGGGCAACCTCTTTGAAAAAATACATTCCTACCTTGAATACTGTATTCAGTTCTGGGCAACCTACTTGAAAAAAGACAAACAAAATAAAGAGATACTGTATATCCCATAGTAAGGAGAAAGTTCTATGACAGCCATGTAGATGACTTACAAATAAAAAGCTAGAGCACTAACATCTGTCAAGAAAGAAAAGAAAAGAAGTGTTGACGAACAGGTACATTAAAACTAAAAGATTTTGCTGCAATAACTCACTTGGTCCACCAGTAAATGGTCAGATGGAGTACTCAGGAGGGCTTCAATTCGCTGTAGGTCTTGAACTCCTGTCTCACTACATAATTTGGCATTCAAAGTCATCCAATCAGCATCACTCATGTTGGACCAGGATGTTCTATTACATGTCCATGGGATGAGTCTGTCCTCAGCTAATAATTCCTAAAGGGAACAAGATAACAGTAATTTAAATGTCAATAGAAATCAGCTGAATTTTCACCTAACAATGTTACTTGAGAAAAATTCATTTATGAAAAACTTAATTCAAGAAGCTTTCACTGGTAAGGAAAAAATGTACAATAGACTATGCAAAGGAAGTTTAAAAAACTGCCTTAAAAATCATGAGGATCAAAAAGTCTACCTTGAACACTGAAACAGTGATTGAAAAAACTCTGTAGGTGCCAGATGCAACACTAATCAAGAGCGAAACTGGAATAAGGTATCAAAATATCGATCACAAAGCTTTTTTTACCAACAAAGCAGAAACTAATCCTGTAATCCTACAATGCATTTCTAAAGTGGGTACAACAAAAACAAAGTATGAGGTGTTAAAAGAGTTTTGAACATTACACGAAGAAGCTGGATGATAACCAAAGATATGACATGAATGTATGAGAAAAAGTAAAAAAAATCTAGTTTACCAGAGGCGATGTTGAAAATTCAAAATTTCACACATATGGGTACAATATTCAATAAGGTCATTGAAGTATTGGGATTTCCCACAGGAAATTTATGTTGAGGGGGATTTTGTTCCACCCATGTACGGGGAAGAGGTAAAGGGGGATGCTTCTTCAAGAGAAACAGATAATTACATAATTTCTCAAAATGAATACCACAGCATGTTCCCATAACCAAGCATTCCTTCAAGAGAGACAGATAACATAATTTCTCAAAATGAATACCACAGTATGTTCCCATAATCAGAGATTAAACTATACTGTTGTTCTTCTTTCAAACAGCTCATATATATGAATGTTCCCTTCAAATATATGAATTACCTATGTAATGCTGTTTTGCTGCATATATAGCTACTGGTTAAATATAATTAGTGTAAAAGCAAAAATCATTCCCATATGAAGCAGAGTGCATGTAGGTATGATTCAAAGGGGTTGGTGTGAGAGGAAGACCACCTATGACATGGGTAAATAAAGTGGAAGGGTACTGAAGGAAAAGAATTGGTGGAAGAATGCATGGAATGGTGGATGTGAGAGGCATGTAGGAATGGGGATATACAGAGACTTTTGCTATGACCATCCCCTTAATGGGAGTTCCTGGAGGGGATCGGCATCAGAGACATAGATTGATACACAGAAAATACAAGTTTGAGCCAGCAGGTGTTAAGGAGATTCTTGGAATGAAGTCATGCAGTGTACATTAAGAATATCTAAATATGGGCTCAGGAATAAAAGAATGGTTAGTGTATCTAATGAGAAAGGGCTAAGAGAATGGGGTGTAAAGACAAGACCAAAGGAGAAAATGAAAGATATAACACTCTAAAACAAGTTGCTGATCAAACAGCAATACATTAGCCACATGTTATGAGCATGTGGTAAGGGTAAGCAAAAACACTAAGTGAAGACTTTTTAAGATAATGAGCTGGACATACAAAAATAAAAATAAGGCAAATCAGTGGAGCAAAGAATGCATGACCTACAGTGAGAAGAATGAGAGAATGTCAGGGGACTAATTCTCTACCAAGCAGCATGGAAGCATACACAGAAACTCTTCAAAACACAAAAATTTATCCTCATCCACTTGTCTCCATGTTTCCTCTTTCCCTTGAGCACATTCTCCTTTACTTTGATTTTCTGCTTCACTCTTGGTATTCTTTTATATACATTCCTAACCAATTTACTGTATCTTCACAGGAATTCATCACCATTCAGCCTATCAACCTTACCATATATACCACAAAAGTCATATGATAATCTTCTATATTTATTCTCTCTACACAAGGCAACATCAGCCTTCTATTCCATCTCTGAGTACAGCAACTGATCATACTGACTTGCATAACATGATACTCACGTATATAAGAGTCGTGTTGGTAAATGTGGCTATGACAGCAAGGCTGGGAGACACAGGCAGCTGAGGTTCCATCATCACCCATGACAACACAACTGGTGGAAGGGGAAGAGTTGCTAGCACAAATTCCTTTATTTTGTCACCTATGAATACATTTTTTTTCATAACTGATCACCATTTCCAATGTTTAGGGGATAGTGCCAGGATCAGTCAAAGAAAGGCCACTTTCACTCATCCATTCTCTAGCTGTTATGTGTAATGCACTAAAACCACAGCTCACAATCTACAACCAGGCTCCACAGACCTTTCCATGGTTTCCCCTGGCTGCTTCACTTGCCCCGGTTCAGTTCAATGACAGCACATCAACCCCATTATACCACATTATTCCTTTTCAATATCTCCCATGCATGTTATTATATGGATCAATAAATCATATACATACATACAAACGATGGGAATGCATAAAGGCAGACAGTGTGAATTGTGTGCATGGGTATATATGTATGTGTCTGTGTGTGTATATATATGTGTACATTGAGATGTATAGGTATGTATATTTGCATGTGTGGACGTGTATGTATATACATGTGTATGGGGGTGGGTTGGGCCATTTCTTTCGTCTGTTTCCTTGCGCTACCTCGCAAACGCGGGAGACAGCAACAAAGCAAAATAAATAAATAAATAAATAAATACAAACAAATACAAACAAACAAAAATCTTAAAAATGAAAGATATCAATATGAAAATCAATCTGAAACATCTGGATCCAAATGTAAGTAAAAAGAAAGAGGTGTATAATATTTCTGAATTATGTTCAGAACTTACAATACCAACATGTTACTGAACACACTACAGTCATAGGAAATAATACATCCCCATTACCAATTTTCATTTTCTCATAAACAGCCTAGATATAGAAAAACTTCATCTAAGGTAGCCCCTTTTTGGAATAACAGTTATGCAGTGCAAGAATCTGAATAAGCAGCAAAGCAGAAAATATCAAGGAATTTGGAAAGAAATATTATACTAAGATATTTGGGAGAAAACTACAGAGCTAAAAACTTCTTTATGGTCATAACCTGTGGGAGAAAACCACAAAGCTAAATAACTTATTTAAGGTTATAACCTGAGACACATGACTTCATGGCCAGAGAGTAGAATAGAGTTATAAAATTCCGTGTAGTTTATACAGAGGGTTAATAGGTGATTGACTAATGGTGTGAGAAGGACATCGGGCAAGAAAAAAGAAAAAGACATGGATTAAAAGTACACATCAACAAGGCAAAGACAGTACTGTACAGATGTACCAGGGATTAATGTCACAAACTAACAGTAACCAGGTAACATTTGAAAAGCAACAGAAATGCAAGAGCAAGGCAAAATAAGGAAGATGAAGAGAAATATAATGATTAAAGGAGACATAGTTAAATCATTGTTGTTTTTTAATGCTACTGATACATTTCAGACTTTGAATTACAGATAAAAGTTTGTTTACATATATGTTTACACTTCATTCTGGCTTTTAAATGCAAATACAGTACCCATAGGATAGTGTGCTAAGGGTTACCCATATTCTAGTTTATCTTTCTAAGCAGCATTTTCTCTTAACAATCCTATCCCTAGCATCAGATTCTCATTCCCAATATGCAAGGTATTCAGTATTCCTAAGCCATCTACCTCCACTCATAGAAACCCCACACACACGTACAATTTGGGCCCACATGGAAAATTAAAGTAGACTGAAAACTGACATATTATGTTTTCCATTTCACAATCCTCTCTGTATTTCGATTAAGGCCCAGCCTTAATGTGGACTTTTGTCTGTTGCTGGAGTCTCTAAAGTTATAAAAAATAAGTAACAAATGTAAAGATTGAAAGTTAGAGCTAAACTAACAGCCAGTCACCAAAGAAAGATTCAACTACTGAATGATTAAAAACAATGTTTTTCAAAATGGTATAGCTTTATAGACTTGTGTGAAGAAGTACCAGGAGAGATTGAGTGCAGAATGGCAAAAGGTGAGAGCAAATGACTTAAGGGGAGTGGGGGAGGAATGGAATGTATTTAGGGAAGCAGTGATGGCTTGCACAAAAGATGTCTGTATCATGAGAAATGTGGAAGGTGGGTAGATTAGAAAGGGTAGTGAATGGTGAAATGAAGAAGAAAGATTGTTAGTGAAAGAGAAGAGAGAGGCATTTGGACGATTTTTGCAGGGAAGTAGTGCAAATGACTAGATGTATAAAAGAAAGCGGCAGGAGGTCAAGAGAAAGGTGCAAGAGGCAAAAAAGACGGCAAATGAGAGTTGGGGTGAGAGAGTATCATTAAATTTTAGGGAGGATAAAAAGATAAACATTTTGGAAGGAGGTAAATAAAGTGCATAAGATAAGAGAACAAATGGGAACATTGGTGAAGGGGGTAAATGGGGAGGTGATAACAAGTAGTGATGAAGTGAGGAGATAGAGTGAATATTCTAAAGGTTTGTTAAATGCATTTGATGATAGAGTGGCAGATATAGGGTGTTTTGGTCAGGGTGGTGTGCGAAGTGAGAGGGTCAGGGAGAATGGTTTGGTGAACAGCGAAGAGGCAGTGAAAGCTTTGCGGAAAATGAAAGCTGGCAAGGCAGTGGGTTTGCATGGTATTGCAGAGGAATTTATCAAAAAAGGGGGTGACTGTGCTGTTGACTGGTTGGTAAGGATATCTAATGTATGTATGGATCATGGTGAAGTGCCTGAGGATTGGTGGAATGCATTCATAGTGCCACTGTACAAAGGCAAAGGGGATAAAGGTGAGTGTTCAAATTATAGGGGCATAAGTCTGTTGAGTATTCCTGGGAAATTATATGGGAGGATACTGATTAAGAGGGTAAAGGCATGTACAGAGCATCAGATTGGGGAAGAGCAGTGTGGTTTCAGAAGTGGTAGAGGATGTGTGGATCAGGTGTTTGCTTTGAAGAATGTATGCGAGAAATACTTAGAAAACAGATGGATTTGTGTGTAGCATTTATGGATCTGGAGAAGGCATATGACAGGGTGAATAGAGATGCTTTGTGGAAGGTTTTAAGAGTATATGGCGTGTGAGGTAAGTTGCTAGAGGCAGTGAAAAGTGTTTACCAAGGATGTAAGGCATGTGTACGAGTAGGAAGAGAGGAAAGTGATTGGTTCCCAGTGGATGCCGGTATGTGGCAGGGGTGTGTGATGTCTCCATAGTTGTTTAATTTGTTTATGGATGGGGTAGTTAGGGAGGTGAAAGCAAGAGTTTTGGAGAGAGGGGTAAGTATGCAGTCTGTTCTGGATGACAGGGCTTGGGAAGTGAGTCAGTTGTTGTTCGCTGATGATACAGCACTGGTGGCTGATTCGTGTGAGAAACTGCAGAAGCTGGTGACTGAGTTTGGTAAAGTGTGTGAAAGAAGAAAGTTGAGAGTAAATGTGAATAAGAGCAAGGTTTTTGGGTTCAGTAGGGTTGAGGGACAAGTTAATTGGGAGGTAAGTTTGAATGGAGAAATACTGGAGGAAGTGAAGTGTTTTAGATATCTGGGAGTGACTTAGCAGTGGATGAAACCATGGAAGTGGAAGCGAGTCACAGGGTGGGGGAGGGAGCAAAGGTTCAGGAATCACTGAAGAATGTGTGGAAGGCGAGAACATTATCTCAGAGAGCAAAAATGGATATGTTTGAAGGAAAGTGGTTCCAACAATGTTATATGGTTGCAAGGCATAGGCTATAGATAGGGTTGTGCAAAGGAGGGTAGATGTGTTGGAAATGAAGTGTACGAGAACAATATGTTGTGCGAAGTGGTTTGATCGAGTAAGTAAGAGAGATGTTTGGTAATAAAATGAGTGTGGTTGAGAAAGCAAAAGACAGTGTGTTGAAATGGTTTGGACAAATGGAGACAATGAGTGAGGAAAGATTGACAAAGAGGATATATGTGTCAGAGGTGGAGGGAAGAAGGAGAAATGGGAGACCTAATTGGAGGTGGAAGGATGGAGTGAAAAAGATTTTGAGTGATCGGAGCCTGAACATACAGGAGAGTGAAAGGTGTGCAAGGAATAGAGGGGATTGGAACGATGTAGTATACTGGGGTCGATGTGTTGTCAATGGATTGAACCAGGGTATGTGAAGCATCTGGGTTAAACCATGGAAAGGTCTGTGGGGCCTGGATGTGGAAACCTTTGAAGACATTATATGACACTATCACATATTTTGGGAGAAGATGATAGCCTTACGTCATACTATTAAATATTAGTGTGTACTTATATTTCTTGCATATTTTACTTACTGTCTGTTACTTCAGTGATATTGGTAGCCATAATTACAGCCAGATGTATGGGTGCTAATGTGTGCAAGACAGAAGACCTCACCTCTGGCAGCATGCGTGTGGTGACCAGATCCAGGGACTCACCAAACCTGTGGCAACACTATGAAACTGTGGTACAATGCCTTGATAATGAAGCTGAATCTTTTCAATTCTTTCAGTTTGTTATCATCGCAAGAGTGTCAGCAGCCTACAACAGCAACATCATAAATCTAGAAAAATCTCTCTGTATTTTTCACTCAATCTGTTGAGTAGGCATTTGCCATTCACATGTGTACATGCATATCTACAAATGTGTGTGATTACTTAAATTTGTGAACTTGGGGTGTAAGTTCTCTTTCAAAGATTGTTTATTAAATAAGATGACATATTACATGTTTAATATTCTTTTGTCTAATTTCTCCAGCTTTATCATCATTCTCGTTCATGTTGTGTAATTTTTCCAACTTTATTCATTTAGCATTATTCTCATTCATGTTATGTCCTCTAGTTGTTCTATCCCTACATCTTTTGAAGAACTATTCACTGTCTATAACAAACTGGTTCAGAACCTTAAAGGATGTGATCAGATCATCCCTCACTCATCTCTCTTTCATTGTGGGTAAATCTATGACATCTCAGTCTTTCCCAGTAATTCAGCTTCCTTAATTCTAGTACCAGCACTGTTCCCCTACTCTGAAACTTTTCCATTTATTCTTTGTAATTAACTATTTTCGGTTATGTATTTGTACTGTACAGTGAGGTAGTTTGACACTCATAGTACCCTAATCATTGAATATACTCTACTATTGTACATCCTTTAGATTTATGTGTACTGGAGGCATACTTCTTTATGTGCAGTGGCAAATCTTGAGGAGCACTTTCTAATTTTGGCCTTATGTTAGACATGAACAGCCTGTTGAATACTTTCTTATCCATGAACTTAAATGCAATTCTAATATCTATCAGCTAACTGTTTTGTGGGTATGTGAATGCATATGATCATCTATTTGTCAGAGGCAGGGAGAAACTTCTATACTCTTGGTGCCCCATCTCATGAACTTTATCATACAGCCCTTCCTGCCCCATCTCATGAACTTTATCATACAGCCCTTCCATGTTCTGTACACTGTGTTCATTCACAGTATAATTACTTAGCTTATTCCTCCACAACTCTGGTACTGGACCATAAAGATTTTCTATGGAATACCCCTTGTTGCCTGCATTGCAGCAGAGTTATTGGGAGTGAAACAAAAAGGGGTTAAAATATTGTTTTAAATATATCATAAAACATCTGTATTACATTCCTATACTGTAAGAAGAAGTTTTTTAAGGTGGTGAGTCAGATTAAGTTCTAGAATAAATCTTTTTATTAAGAGCATAACTCATGCAAAATCCAAACTAGAGTTATAAACAAGTCTTACCCTACTCAGCTCTTTATATAATGGGGAAACTACTGCAGAAAGTATAGAGAATGAGCATTTGACTATACCCTTATAGATAACCCTAGTTAAATCTTTAAATATTTTAGTGACAGATGAACCAATATCAATAAACACAAATCAGCTATACAGATAAGTATAGGTTCTCAATTATCTAATTATCTTTTCTCTTTACCCTCTTTCCACTCACTTCAATACACACACCATTAAACTTACTCTGCATTCACTTCAATTCCAAACTAAACCTCCCTTCTTCACACAAACCATAACCCCAACCTCCTTGTCCCCTTCACACCTACCCAAGCTTTTCTTTCACATAACTTCCTCAATGACTCCAGATCTCTTCCAACTGATTCCAACATCCTCCTCATGCACCAACCCCAACCTCGTCCTATTACTCTTCTAACCATCTACTCACATACTCTCACTTTCCTTATTTTTCCCAATGTTTCTTCTCACCATACCTTGTGGCGTTGGGAAGAGTGGGGCCTAGGAGTGTTGGGAGCAGTGTGGTAGCAGCCACAAGGAGGGTGTGTGCAGTGGGGTGATGGGCTAAAGTCTCAGTGGCCATCCCTACTTCCTTCCCCAAGACTTCCATCCTTGATGCTGCTGCCTCTAAAACCTCTTTCCATGGGTCACCTGCTGCCTGCAAGGAAACACAGGTGATGGATGCTTAACTTTGTTTCATCTTTTTCTTACTTTAACATTTTTTTTTTTTTTTTTCATACTATTCGCCATTTCCCGCGATAGCGAGGTAGCGTTAAGAACAGAGGACTGGGTCTTTGAGGGAATATCCTCACCTGGCCCTCTTCTCTGTTCCTTCTTTTGGAAAAAAAAAAAAAAAAAAAAAAAAAAAAAAAAAATGAGAGGGGAGGATTTCCAGCCTCCCGCTCCCTTCCCTTTTAGTCGCCTTCTACGACACGCAGGGAATACGTGAGAAGTATTCTTTCTCCCCTATCCCCAGGGAATAAAAGTTTAGACATACTTTAACATAACATTACATAATCAGCAATGGATGTTTGAAATAGGTAAACATTCCCATGTAATTCAGTCATAAAAACACTCTGAAAAGTAATTTCTTACAAATTTATAAGCTTTACATCTTCAAGTTACTATTCAAATATTTCTGCTCATAAGACTCATCCTTCCCATAATAAAAATTGTAGATCCAAATTACTACAATCATAAACAATCAATTGTATCAATCATTCAACAGTGAAAAACCAATGCAACATTAAGAAAAAACATAGCAACAATTATTCACAGCAGCACTGGATACAAACTTGTAGACAAATGGTTTACATCAAACAAGGCAAAGTACTTTTTATCAACAAGTTTATTATCATATAGAATAATTTACCAATAAATGTAGTTAAAAGTAACACCATTCATATGTTTAACATGAGACTTGACAAATACTTAAGTTCCAGTCCATTGCTGACAATATTTGCAAATCTGTAGTTATAAATCATGTTTGCTTTTCTAGTCCAACCCCAGTAAACTCTGTATATTTGATCTCTTTCACTGCCACAAACAGCATTAAAAACACAGAGGTCTGTTGCTATTTGCATTCCTTTGTATAACAAGAATTCTAGGTGCTGCATTCTACTCATAAATCCTAAAATTACTACAAATTCTGCCCACAATTAAATTGATATGCACTCTACACAGAAAATATAAGCCAAAATACAATCTGCACATCCATCCAGTTAGGTAAGTCTCTTGTAAAAACCATGTCAAAGTCTTCTTTTGTCCTCACTTTTAATCCAATCACTTCCTTCAAAATTCTTGGTCATTCTTCCCTTCATATTAAATACTTCTATTCACTTCAAGATACATCATGACATAATATGCAAGAAGTTTAGACATCCTATTCCAAGGGTTAATCTCCATACCTGTTGAGAGGCAAGCCCAATGAAGCTGCGAGGTGAAAGAAGTGCAGCAGAGCGTGTAATACCCAGGTCTGCTGTCGAGCCAGTGAAGAAAAGGCTCACTCTTTCTGCTATGTTTAGCAACTTGCTTAAGCTGTGGATAGACACCAAAGGGTAGAAATATCAAGTGAAATACAAGGAATTACTTTCTACTTACAAATTTTTTCTTAACAATATGGCTTGCCTCTCTGCACAATATTGTGATGACACCTATTAACTAACAGCCACTCCAAATTATGGCACTGTTTATCAATATAAAATATATATCATGGAAGAGCATATGTGAATGAAAAATGGGGGATGAAATTCTACTTTTATGAGGCCCTTGCTCTTCAACTGATGACTATCCCACAATTCTTATTTTTCTATCTCTTTGATAATGTTTCCATTCTCAGTTTCTTCTCTTACATTGTCCCACTCTTCCACCAATCTCTAATTACTTTTTTCTTATACGACTTCCTGCTATAACTTCTCACTGATCTTCCTTGCAATTTCAAAGCTCTGGTCATTACTAACACTGTCAAACCAATTAAGAACTTTAAACAGCCAAATTCATGAGCAGTACCTTCTACTCATGATTAATAGCTTTCATATCACAGGCATAATCATCAATGCCCCTAGATACATATCCTTTATTTGGTCTACATGCATTTTCTTTATCTCCCTTACAAATGGGTAATTATTTGTTCATTTCCTTTACTCCGACAGTGATCTATAAACTTCTTGAACATTTAGAACTGCATACCAAGTGTCTCTGTACACTCCTTGAGTATATGTGGATAAATTTCTAGTAGATCCCCATACTACTTACTTGGAAACAAATCCTTCAACTTCCTACTTATGTCTTGTCTAACAATACCAGCACTTCCCATGGTCTCTTTGTCATTTCATCTCATTGATTCTATTAAGAATCGATGATTCCAAACACTTCAGTGGTCTCAATGAAAATTAATGCTGTTCCTTGGGGTAAGCTTTCAGTTTTGTTTTTCTTCATTCTGCAAATTATTCCTCTGTCTTCTGTATATCATGTCCTTCACACTTTACATGATGCTATGCAATATTAGAGATATCCATTTGCATTTGCAATCAAATTCCCTTTCTCTATATACAGGGAACAAAATGCAAAAGCACATATCTAAATTCATCTTGCATCATTTTACAGGGAATGAAGAATTAATACAAAACTAAATCATGAAAACTAGTAAATTATAAAATCACATAATCTAGTGAAAATAGTGATTGTAACTGTAAACATTAAGTACTGATGGTATGCCTTATTGTTTAGAAAATGGGATGTAGTTTTAAGGCCCTGAAGATGTTTACAGGGAATGAAAAATTAATACAAAACTAAATCATGAAAACTAGTAAATTATAAAATTACATAATCTTGCGAAAATAGTTATTGTAATTGTAAACATTAAATACTGATGGTACGCCTTACTGTTTAGTGAGTAGGACGTAGTTTGTGGGCCCTGAAGATGTTTAGAGAAAAGAAATTTTTTATGGAAACTTTAACAGTATCAGTAAATTTTTGAGACACCTGTGGGCAATTTAACTGCATAAACAAAAAATAAAGTAAAAAGAAGCTCAGAGCATTAAGTAAATCAGAATTATCCGTAATGGGCATGATGGACTGAGATACATCAACTCGAAAAAGTACACAAAAACTAAAATCTATTTATATATTCCAAGCAGGAAGAGCAGTGAGGCATAAAAGTATTCCAAGACTATACTCTGAGTCCTCATGTGTGAATTCCAACAAACAGAATTCTGGTGGTTTATGCAATACAAGATGACTGTGAGAATCATGGAAACAGATAAGGCAATGCTAGGAGCCATCCAGTTTAAGGCTAAAAAAAGTGTTTTAGACTATTACATACCTCACTAATGCAGGAAATGGCAAAAATGTATGAAAAAAGAGAAGAAACAGATATACAATGCACCTTCATATATTTCTGTTTAACACAAAGGCATGTGGTTCCCAACCATGATTCATTCATGGGCTGTCCAGGGTGAAGTGTATAGGTTCGAATCCTGGTTGTGGCAGTCAGTCTAAAATCATCCCAACTATTTACCCATCCATAGGGGTGAGTCAATAAAATAGGTACCTGGCTCAGGCTAGGGTATATTTATTTATTTTTTCACTTCTTATTATACTTGATCACCATTTCCTGTGTCAGTGAGGTAGCAACAGGAAACAGACAAAGAATGTCTTTTCCTAGCATTACCTCGCACACATGAGGGGGAGGGGGATGGTATTCCATGTGTGGCGAGGTGGCGATGGGAATGAATAAAGGCAGACAGTGTGAATTGTGTGCATGGGTATATATGTATGTGTCTGTGTGTGTATATATGTGTACATTGAGATGTACAGGTATGTCTATTTGCGTGTGTGGACGTGTATGTATATACATGTGTATGGGGGTGGGTTGGGCCGTTTCTTTTGTCTGTTTCCTTGCGCTACCTCGCAAATGCGGGAGACAGCGACAAAGCAAAATAATAAAAAAAAATACATAAACGTTCACACATGCACATATACATATATCAACATATACACATATACATACACTTTTTTTTTTTTTTTTTTGTCGCTGTCTCCCGCGTTTGCGAGGTAGCGCAAGGAAAAAGACGAAAGAAATGGCCTAACCCACCCCCATACACATGTATATACATACACGTCCACACACGCAAATATACATACCTACACAGCTTTCCATGGTTTACCCCAGACGCTTCACATGCCCTGATTCAATCCACTGACAGCACGTCAACCCCGGTATACCACTTCGATCCAATTCACTCAATTCCTTGCCCTCCTTTCACCCTCCTGCATGTTCAGGCCCCGATCACACAAAATCTTTTTCACTCCATCTTTCCACCTCCAATTTGGTCTCCCACTTCTCCTCGTTCCCTCCACCTCCGACACATATATCCTCTTGGTCAATCTTTCCTCACTCATTCTCTCCATGTGCACAAACCATTTCAAAACACCCTCTTCTGCTCTCTCAACCACACTCTTTTTATTTCCACACATCTCTCTTACCCTTACGTTACTTACTCGATCAAACCACCTCACACCACACATTGTCCTCAAACATCTCATTTCCAGCACATCCATCCTCCTGCGCACAACTCTATCCATAGCCCACGCCTCGCAACCATACAACATTGTTGGAACTACTATTCCTTCAAACATACCCATTTTTGCTTTCCGGGATAATGTCCTCGACTTCCACACATTTTTCAAGGCTCCCAAAATTTTCGCCCCCTCCCCCACCCTATGATCCACTTCCGCTTCCATGGTTCCATCCGCTGACAGATCCACTCCCAGATATCTAAAACACTTCACTTCCTCCAGTTTTTCACCATTCAAACTCACCTCCCAATTGACTTGACCCTCAACCCTACTGTACCTAATAACCTTGCTCTTATTCACATTTACTCTTAACTTTCTTCTTCCACACACTTTACCAAACTCCGTCACCAGCTTCTGCAGTTTCTCACATGAATCAGCCACCAGCGCTGTATCATCAGCGAACAACAACTGACTCACTTCCCAAGCTCTCTCATCCCCAACAGACTTCATACTTGCCCCTCTTTCCAAGACTCTTGCATTTACCTCCCTAACAACCCCATCCATAAACAAATTAAACAACCATGGAGACATCACACACCCCTGCCGCAAACCTACATTCACTGAGAACCAATCACTTTCCTCTCTTCCTACACGTACACATGCCTTACATCCTCGATAAAAACTTTTCACTGCTTCTAACAACTTGCCTCCCACACCATATATTCTTAATACCTTCCACAGAGCATCTCTATCAACTCTATCATATGCCTTCTCCAGATCCATAAATGCTACATACAAATCCATTTGCTTTTCTAAGTATTTCTCACATACATTCTTCAAAGCAAACACCTGATCCACACATCCTCTACCACTTCTGAAACCACACTGCTCTTCCCCAATCTGATGCTCTGTACATGCCTTCACCCTTTCAATCAATACCCTCCCATATAATTTACCAGGAATACTCAACAAACTTATACCTCTGTAATTTGAGCACTCACTCTTATCCCCTTTGCCTTTGTACAATGGCACTATGCACGCATTCCGCCAATCCTCAGGCACCTCACCATGAGTCATACATACATTAAATAACCTTACCAACCAGTCAACAATACAGTCACCCCCTTTTTTAATAAATTCCACTGCAATACCATCCAAACATATATATACATGTGCATATTCATACTTGCCTGTCTTCATCCATTCCTGGTGCTACCCCGTCCCACAGGAAGCAGCATTGCTATTCCCTGCCTCAGCGAGGTAGCGCCATTCACCATTTCCTGTGTTAGCAGGTTACCTCAAGAACAGATGACTGAGCCTTAGAGGGAAAAATCCTCTCTTGGCCCCTTTCCTTGTTCCTTCTTTTGGAAAGTAAAACAGGAGGGGAGGATTTACATTCCCCCGCTCCTTCCCCTTTTAGTCGCACAAAGAATTAATGAGATGGCCTTGATTAAGGCCTCAGTTGCCTGTCCCATCTCAGCTAACATAAAAAAATCCAAATGCCTACAAGTCCCAGTAAATAACTCAGAGACCAAAGTGACAATAACAAACTTAGGACAACTTGTACATGACCAGAAATTATCTTGTAGTTATTTAATACAAAACCTAGCTAATAACTTACCTAGTTTATGAAAAGTAGACACATCTAACAGTCCAAAACCAAAAAGACTGATGAGCAACTTGACAAACCTGTTAGGGTTCCAACCAGCTTCGGTGAGTGTGGCTAAAGCCTTCATGAGGGGGTGGAGGGCAGATCTTAGGATGTTAAGGGTGGAAGCCAGGGGTGCAAGGGCCTCTAGCCTACCAAGTGAGGCTAGTAGACCTCCCACCTGCTGCAGAAGGCTCTCTGCCTCATATCCCCCTATAGCATCCAGCACCTCTGACACCTGTATTGGAAATAAAAATGATTACATATCATGGACTTCACTAGTCAGGTCAAAGGCTAACAATGTAATACAGAAGAAGGCCAACTACATGTAAAATCCAAGCCCCATAATCCTTTTTATAACTTTTTCAGTACACGATTCCCATCATGGTATATCCAAGTTTGAGACTTATGTACAAACTCTTTAATTCTTTACGCACCTGTCATTAAAGTTTCATTAAGTATCTAATCTAGTCATTCCTTAAACTAAATTCATATCCAATTAAAACTTTTCCTGTTTCTATACTTGAAAGTTCACAGTATACAGGTAATGCTCTGCAATCATAACTCAATGGATATGGATTTCATCCCATAACAAAACTAGGTCATTAGTGTTATTTGCTGGTCAAATGCACCAAAATAGGAAAAAAGAAGTGATAGAGAAGGTCCAGAGGAAAGCAACAAAGATAGTACCAGATCTAAGACAGCTAAGTCACATAGAAATGCTAGAGACTTTACTTTTGCCTATCTGCCAGTCTCAGTAGAGTGAGAGGTGACCTGATCACAACCTTCAAATTGTCACAATATACTGATGATGTACATAATGAGGAGTTCTTCAAGAGATGTAGGGAATGAACAACCTATGGACATATGAAACTTAAGCAAGAAATTTGTTAAAAAGATGTGAGGATGTAGTTTTATAGTATCAGAATGGTGGATGAATGGAAAAAATAATTGAATATAATGTTAAATCAGAGCATACAGAAATTAAAATAGCAATTGTATGATAAGAAGTGAACAAGGGATGGAGTACTCATGAGTTTAAAATTCCCTTCCTATACAGTAGAAATAGGAAAAAGATAATTACTTACAATCAGGAAGTCATGCTGAACTACAGATCACTCTCCTTATCAAGTGTAGTGGATGGTTGGAAAGAACTAACCAATGAAACATATCGTCAGCATTAAACAAACATTTAAATGGTTACTTGAGAGTATAATAAATTCAAGAATGGAGCTGCACATGCATAGAACCTATTCCCCACCCTCAACAAACAAGTTCTGTAATCACAAATTGGTAATTAAATCAAAGATACCTGACTAGGTTAATCCTTCTCACTTCAGATGGTGTTACCTCCACAAAGTGCAGGGACTGGTGAAAGTTTTTCTAGTTCTTAAACGGTTTGAAAGTCAAATATTGCATGTATGAGATACTTCATCCCTATGTATTTATTAATCTACAACTGATATATCTTTCTTTTTTATGTTAGCTTAGATGGCATGGGCAACTGAGGCCCTAATCAAGGCCATCCTATTAACACTATATATCTATTAATTCATTTTCATTATCCTTAATCACTGTTTCCTGCATCAGTGAGTTAGCACAAGGAAACTGACTTAGAATGGCCCAACCACTCACATACACATATATATACATAAAAGCCCATACACACACATATACGTATCAATGTATACATACATATACATACACAGACACATACATATATACTTTCTTTCTTTTCTTTCTTTCATACTATTCGCCATTTCCTGCATTAGCGAGGTAGCGTTAAGAACAGAGGACTGGGCCTATGAGGGAATATCCTTACCTGGCCCCCTTCTCTGTTCCTTCTTTTGGAAAATTAAAAAAAAACGAGAGGGGGAGGATTTCCAGCCACCCGCTCCCTTCCCTTTTAGTCGCCTTCTATGACACGCAGGGAATACGTGGGAAGTATTCTTTCTCCCCTATTCCAAGGAATAATACATATATACACATGTACATATTCATACTTGCTGCCTTCATCCATTCCCAACGCTACCTCATTACACAAGAAATAGCGTCTCCCCACCCCCAGTGAGGTAGTGCCAGGAAAAGACAAAAAGGCCACATTCATTCACACTCAGTCTCTAGCTGTCATGTGTAATGCATCGAAACCACAGCTCCCTTTCCACATCCAAGCCCCACAGACCTTTCCATGGTTTACCACAGAAGCTTCACTTGCCCTGGTTCAGTCTACTGACAGCACATTGACCCCAGTATACCACATCATTCCAATTCACTCTATTCCTTGCACGCCTTTCATCCCCTTGTATGTTCAGGCCCCTGATTGCTCAAAATCTTTTCCACTCCATTCTTAAACCTCCAATTTGGTCTCCTGCTTCTCCTTGTTCCTTCCACTCCTGACACATATATTGTCTGTGTCAACCTTTCCTCACTCATCTCTCCATATGTCCAAACAATTTCAACGCACCCTCTTCTGCTCTCTGAACTACATTCTTTTTATTTCCACACATCTCTCTTAGCCTTCCATTACCTACTCAATCCAACCACCTCACACCACATATAGTCCACGAACATTTCATTTCCAACACATCCATCCTCATCTGTACAGCCCTATCTATAGCCCATGCTTCACAACCATATATTATTAATGGAACTACCATTCCTTCAACGTAATCCATATATATATACCACAGACTGAGCCAGGTACCCATTTTATCAACCAACCCCTAAGAGTGAATGAACAGCTGGGTTGACATTGGACCGATTGCCATAACCAGGATTTGATCCTATGTGCTTTATTAATCTACAACTGATGTAAAAGCATCTATTCTTTAAGTATCTTTAATATCATCAACCATCATCAAGAATGTATGCTCTGCATATGTATTTGAAAACTTGCAAGAAAAAAATCACCTTTTTAAATATGAGAGAAGCAATAATCCAGTTTAGGTGAGATATATGTAGTGAATGATTTTATAAATGTGTCCTAGTCCGTATAATTGAATGCAATTCTTTTATTCGGCAGCACATTGATGGTTACAGTTTCCACAATACAATGAATTCTAGAAACTTACCAATCTAACTAAAATGCACAATTTCACTCTTCTCCAAACTGACCTTCTTGAAGAGTGGTCCAGCATCCAGAGAGCTGATAAAGGCCTCAGTGATGTTGGCCACATGGCTGGTGGGAAGATCACACAGGCTCGCTGAGACGTTATTGATCTGGGTTGTGCTTTGGATGTCCATGAACTGGGCTAGTTGACCTGGTGAGCATACAACTCCCTTCATGTCTCGATGACCAACAAACGACATGATCTGAAGAGGGTTATAGGGTTATCATCCAGGAAAATATGCTCAAAAAATATGTGTAAGAATAAGAAAAGAGAAAACATAAAGAACCAATGATAGTAAAACACAGCAGAAAGTATGTGTCTTAAGTATGAAATAATGAAAAACATGTATGGAAATAGATAACATGGGATAAGTACTTCCAAAATTCAAATAGGAAGATATATCACAGAATCTGTTTAGGAGTCACTGGAATTTTTCATTTTTTACAATGCTTGCCTTTCCAACTTTAGCATAGTGGTATCAGAAACAAATGACAGCCAGCAAGAGAAAACCCTCAATTGGCTTCTTTTTCTTTTTTTACATACTAATTCACCATTTCCTACATCAGCGAGGCAGCATCAAGAACAGATGGCTGAGCCTCAGAGGGAAAAATCCTTACTTGGCCCACATCTCCATTTCTGCTTTTGGAAAAGTAAAACGGGAGGGAAGAATTTCCAGACCCCCCCCCACCCTTTAAGTCGCCTTCATCGACATGCAGGGAATATGTGGGATTTAGTCTTTCTCCACTATACTTTTGTAAAATGATTAGAGATGGGTGGATTTCCAGCCCCCAGCTCCAGCACCTCTCAGTCAACTTTTGCAATGCAGGGGCCTTTGTAGTGCAATGGTTAGTGTTACTGACCATGAATCACCCCAGACCCATATGGGTTTAAATCCTGGGCAGGGAAGTTGGTCTAAACCCAACCCAGATGTTCAAACATCTCCCCATGGCTGGTCAACACACTGGTACTGGCCTAAAGCTGGTGTGATTATCAATACTACACATGAGCACACATGAGTATATACATAGAAAAGAGTGCAAACAAGGTGCATTTATAAAAGGCTGACAATGCAACACAAGTGTAAAACTCTCTTCCAATAATACACAAAAGGTAATCACTAGAAATACATGGGTTGCATTCTTTGTCCCCTATCTCCTAGTATGAATGCTTAAAATAAGTCAATTATATTAAAAATCATCTATAATCCTTTTATGTGTTAACTCTCTAAAAGGAGGAACAGAAGAAAGAACAAGAGCCAAACGGGGATTTTCCTTCAAAGGATGACTCACCTGTTCCTGGCACTAGCTTGGCGAGGTGAGAAAAGTCAAAAGTATGAAATAAATATATAATCATTTATAGTAATGTAACCATAAGAAAGGAGAGTATGGAATCCCATAAAGTGAAAGTTTTTTTTAGGAAACTTTACTCCTTTTCATCCACTGATGATGATATAACCTCACTGAATGTGTCTTTTCATTTGTGGTACAACCACTTGAAGGTGGAGCCAGTAACATTTAATATATACAAGTCACTTACTGTTTGCTGATGACAGTAAGTTGCTGTGTGTGTCTTTTTGGGGTAGCCACACAATAAATGAGGACAAGTATTTATTGTCAAGTCTTTATTATGAAGGATTCTGTGATATGGTGAAAGAATGTTTGCAGTGCTGGAGATCATCTTATAAGGTAGCAGTTGGTAGGCAGCCAACAACCAGGAAGGTATACTACCAGTACTACCTGCCTGGGTATTGGGAGGGTTAGTGACATCTGCTACTGAGCCAGCACTTCAGTGGATATCAAGTTACACTCCTCTAACCCAGGTAGCTGTCTTTCCACCTCACTAACACGAGGACTACTGGCATTCTGTCCACAAATGTACAATCTCTCATCATACATTACACTTGACAACACATAACTCACAAAGCTCATTCCTCATAACTCTAGATTATCCTGCAGTGAGCACTATGTGTTAGCCCTGCCTTTTGGCTAACTGGTATGAGCAGTAGATAGAAGTAGTAGGTAGGAACATTTATGCTGGAGCATTAGGTACAAATAGTTGGAAGGAGCATTAAATAGATGCAGTCAGTAGGAATATCAGGTAGGAGCCTCAGCAAACAGTGCACTAAGCTTGCCCACAGTCAGTGGCCTATTAAAGGTGAGGCACTAAAGGCTAAGAAGCAGCATGGGAGTTCACTAGTTATGGAGACTGTATTGCTGTGGCCATCCCTTTGAGGGAGTTCCAAATGGAACAGGCATCACAGATATAGATATAGATATAGATCAACTTTAGGAAACCCCTGCTCTCTCCCACGTTATTTCTTATATTAGCTTCCACTCACCCTGGAGAAGTTCAGCCTGGCTCCTAAGATGGCTTCTACAACAGCTGGGTCAAGGTCATAGCTTGTAGTAAGCTCCTGGCTTAAGTCACCCGGTGACCTGATGATGTCACGTACCTGCATACCATTTTCTGTAAAGCAAAGGTGTCCTTAAATTCCTTGTACATGAAAATCTTAAAGTAAACAAAGAAACATGAAGTGATAAGTAAAACAAGAAGCTATCATTCAAATATAAACTGAATCTTATTGCTTAGTGTTATGTTGATGGGTGGAACAGTAAAAATATGTTACTTAAGTAAATGTAAACAGATTTAGAGAACAAAACGTCACATTGTTATGAACATCAGATAATCATGGCAAATATAATGAGTGAACCACAGACAGTTCAATGAATGAGGAACCATGAGTAAGATGGAAGAGAACAATCATGAGCATAGCAGATGTGTTACGAACATGGTGTGTGTGCCTACATGTTTGTATGAATCAGAGGCACCAGGTCCAGGCGTGGGGTCAGCTGCGGGGTATTTCACCACCGTATGTCATCGCTGCTGACGTTCGCAAGAAGACAAGAGAGTGACTACGCCGATACTCTGGGACCCTCCAATGACTACGCCGAGACTCTGGGACCCTCCAACCAATCAGAATTGCTCTTAGTTCCATAGCCAATCAAGGGTAGCATTGTATAGCAGCAAGGGTGAACGCTTGTCTTTACTTGTACCCACTACACCCACTGAGATCTGATTCCCAGCGAGGTAAGTGGTGTCCCCTGCTGTAAGCCTGTAAGCCCTGTACTGTACTGTAAGCCCGAGTGAAGTGCGCTACATTGTATTGTCTCTCTGTCATAAGAGTATCATTGAGTTGAACTTCTAACTAAGTGTACTGTTATCAAACTAAGTGTCATAAAGGAAAGAGATCTCCTGGCTTGAAATCTTATTTGGAATGTTAACTCATGTTTAATGTTAACTCATGTTCAATGTTGACTCATGTTCAATGTTAAACTCATGTTCAGTGTTAACGTAAATGATTCATGCCTGATTTATGTGCTTATCTTTGTACACTTGAATTCTTTCATTAAAAGTAGATTTAATGTAATGCTGGTCTTTAAATCAATCCCATAACTTTATGATTGTGTTATCCCGTTGTGAAACAACAAATCTATAACGTCCTTGCAAGACAAGGATCAATATAGTATTTGAAACATATATATGTTACTGGCGACCTTGCCCCAACAAGTATTGAGTTCGTAACAGATGAAAACCATGATGAATACAATGGCATCATGATTATGGGATAATGATGAGTATGAAAAGAGACAGGACTATCTTAAATAAGAAGGAAAATCTGGTAATCATATATGAAAAGACCCTAATGAGTATGAGAAAATACCATTACAACTGTGAAGCTGAAGGTATTCACGAAAATGATGGGTTTCAGTAATGAAAATCTGGAGAGAGGAGACAGAGAACAATGACAACATGAGAAGGTTATGATGAATGTAAAAGAATAATGAAGGGTATGATGAGTGCATACAGCATGATTTTGCCACAACATCGAGAAAGTGCACAGTGCTAACTGCTAATGATGAGAAAAACATATGATAAGTACGAGGAGTAAGCCTGTGATGCTTACAAGTGAAATGACTATGAGGAATATCAGGGTCACAAAAGCAAAATGTGAAAAGACCACAATGAGCATGGTGAGGATGAAGACCATGGTAAGTATAGCAAGCAAGACCACTATCATATGGTGTAAGGGTTTTGATTAACACCAGAAAGCCATGATGAATATGACAGGTCAAAAAACCATGACAACTCTGAAGGAAAGGACCATAATCTGTCTAGTACATAATGGGACCATTATGAATATAAAAGTGAGCAGATCTCATGGTAAGTATAACAACAGAGATGGTCATGAAGTTATGAATATAACAAACAGGAGCAAAATGAACAAGAGGGTCAGGGGTATCAACATGAAAATGAGAAATGACAAAATTGTGATGAGTTAAGAGGGCCCTGAGTGGCAAAGTCAGTTTCAGGGCATACATTGCTAGAGCCATAATTAGCATGATATTTGAGAGGATGATGATGAGTATGGAAAACTGGGGTATAAAATATATTAGAAACAGAACCATGGTGAGTATGAACATTGAATAAACAGTTCATACTACAACTGAAAGGCCTTTGACGAATATAGTATGATAATTATGATGAGTGATGAAGGAGAACTATAATGAATATGCAAGATAATCATAATGAATAAATCAAAGGAACATGATCAGTTTGTTGAGAGAACCATATCTGGTATGACAGAAGATTGCTGCGATTCACTGTAAGACCATGATGAGCGTGATGGATAAGACCAAGACAGTATGAAGTCTGAGGACCAAGATGAGTACGATTGAAAACCATGACAAGTGATCAGAAGACTACGATGAATATGACATACAAGGAACAAGTGAATCAATCATTACAAGTAACAGGACCATAATAAGGCATGCATAGTGAAAAGTTAATGATAAGTAAAAGCTGAGAGGATCATGATGAAAATGATAAATAAAGAGACCTATGATAATGCAGAGAATGATGATTAGACCATGATGAATATAATAAGAATGATAAGACTGAGGAAAGAGACAAAGATAGGGATGCAAAGATTATGAAAGGACCATAATGATTATCTGAGGGAATTACCCGGGAGTGTAACCTCACTTACAATGAAAACAAAAGATCATAACGTGTGATGAATGAGAGAGCTCTTATATGATGAGTACCATGAAAAGTACAAGAGCCAAGCTTCAGTCAATACAACATAATACGTAAGAGTAAAGAGAGAAGTAGGGTGACTGACCCTGGTGAATAAGCAGTGCTCAAGATCAAGATGATAAAGGAGAGAAACCACAATGTCAGAAAACCATGATATCTACCTATCTATAGCTCTCATGCCTGTTCCATCCTGCAACTCTCTTAAGGGAGTGGCCACGACAATGGAGTCTCCATAACTAGTGAACTATGATAAACAAAAAAGAATCATCAGTAAGGGCCATTAAGAATACACAAAGAAAGAATCTTTTGTTTCTAAATTACAGATTAGGTTGGAAATACTCATGAACAAGCCTGGGGGTCCAGGCCTCCATTGGATCCAAGAAATGCCAGGTGGGAGAACTGAGGAAGGCAAAACCCCCTTAAAAATTCTGGTTCTCAGTATCACTTGATTCTGCAGGAACCTACTTTGTGCATTTCTATCTCCATTTAATCCCAATCTATATATAAAGTAATAAAATTCTTTGGATATTCTAATATCAATAGTATGAAATTCTACCAGATCAAACCCTTATTTCAGTTCAATAGTACTCTAGTTCAATTGGCAATTGTTTCATATTCTTTGAAAGCAGCTTTAATGCATTACAACAGATTAAAATCTACACAGAAAACTAACCAAAATACTATTTTATCCAACTTTTTGGTTTTACTAAAAACCAGCCCTTGCTAACAACCCTAAAGAGAAAGAATTAAGATGAGTAAGATGAGAGATGACAATGATGAGTATGTACAGATAATGTAAAGGGAGAGACCCAAAATAAATCCAGTACATGACAGAATGAGGAATTTGGGTGATAGTGGCATACCCATGAGGCTGGTAAGTCTGGGATTTGTGAGAATGGTGGCTAACTGTGACAGGCAATCCAAACTGGTGGGTAGCGACCTCAGGAGACCCACCATTCCTTCAACCTCATCTTTTTCTGACCATAGTGAAGAGTTCAGCAATACACTGATCCTGTAGAAAGACAGGTAGTTCAGAAAGCAACAATATACTGCAGTTTTTTTTTTCCTGAAAGTAACAAGGTGCTTAGTTTTGAAACTTGAAGTGACAAGATACTTTATCCCAAGTAGCAAAACAGTTAACACTGAGGGTTACAAGGTTCTTTACCCTATGAGTAAAAAGATATCATCCTAAAAACAATAAATCAGTATATCATGGATATATCACTTGTCATATATTCAGTTACAACAAAGGCCATTCTTATGCAATATGTAAACTTGCTACACCCGATTATATACGTGTTTTTCATAAAAGAAAATTTGAATACATGAATACATGAAGAGGAGCCAGATCTGGGGAATTATAATCCTTGGTGTAGGTACCACAGACAACTCTGACTCCAATGTATGCAGCATAACTAGATCAAGGACTCCTGGTCCTCCTTATGTAAAGCACAGCTAAATCTATGGACTCCTAGCCCTTTATGTGTGTGCAACAGGGTCAGATTTAGGAAATAAAGCAGTGTGTGCAGAATGGGGATATTTGGAATATTTTACCCCTAGGAGTGTGCAATGTAGCCTGATCTAAGTAATCATCATCTTGGTTTCCTGCAGTAGAGCTAGACTTACGCAGCATCTGGGTAGCCATCAACTACATCATCCTGGCCATCCTTGTGGCAGTTGTTGGGAAGGCTGCACACAAAGGACTGCATCATGCTCAGTGGCGACTCCATTGACAGAGTTCTGGATTGGAAGTGACCTGTAATGCAAGGCAATAAGATGTCAAAGGTAGATCACCAATATGTCACCCCCAATGTCAAAATCTTGAATAAAGTTTAACCAAAATATCATCATCAATTTACCACATATGAGGTGCAGAGTATAATCTTTAAGTTAATAGGATTAGAATGAAAAAAAGAAAAAAGCTGGTGTGCAAGTTATCTTAAACAAAGCATGTCCTTCATATTCTATTTATAAGTTTTCTTTCCACTTTAGTATTCAAATAACAAACATATGTGTCTCTACCCTCAAGACTAAATAAGCTTTTAAGATAGAGAGTATTTCTATAGTAAAAATATAATGCAATTCATGGTGACCATATGTCATAAGCCGATTCATTCAATATGGTGTACATATTAAGAAACATTAACATTTTACAAGTCCCTTCCAAGTACATTAAGACAAGGAAATAAATCAGTAGGTGCAATCATCCCATTCTAAAACAAGTAACTGCCAATAGGTAATTACACACCCAAGCATAAACTATAAGGAATGGATACCTATGACCCACACCACTCAAACATGGACGCACAAGCACAAACATACACCCTAAAAGAAACTTACAAACGTCATGGCGCCTCGGTGGAGCTGTCGAGCTCAGGCCAACTAGCACGAGGAAGGGTGCCACCGCCGCTAACACCGACCCCAACACCCATGGCTGCAAAAGATAAGATGTGGTAAGACACTGTGCTGTATGGGAAATGAGGTACGGGGTAATGATAGGAAGTGCTGATTCATGTTACGGGAAGCATGAGGTGGTGTTAAGAGGTTATTTTGCTACATAATAAGAGATCAGTAAAGCAGTCAGAGGCACTGTTGCTTCATGGGCTAAGGCAGCAGAGAAGCAACAAGTGGCCATGTTGCTTCAAAGAGGATGAGTGAGTAGGCAATGGAAAACCAGTAGTGAGAAAAGAGATAAACAGGAACTGCTATTTCACTGAGAGATAGAGAATAACAAACAGTGAAAGACACTTCCACAGAGATGCTTACTGGAGGGTAACAAGCTGAGACAGTAACCACTGCATCACGGACGGGAACAAGGAGAAATGCACATGAAGACAAATGGAAGGAAAGAGGGGAGACAAAAGGGGTACTAATGTGCAATGTTGGATCACGAAATATGTTGAGAGGCAGTGTCCCTGTGTAGTGGGAGAATCAGGAAAAAGTTGGCAAAAGATTTGCTTCTTGGTGGGAGAGACCGGATAGGATCAGAGTAACTTGCTTTACTGTGGAAGATACTGGGCAGAGGTAGAGAGACTACTGGAGCGTGATAAGAGATATTTTTGTAGCATTAGCCAAGTCATAAAGAAAGGCAGAGATGCAACACAGCTTCAATGACGACAAGCTTCAAGAAGTAATTTAGTTTCACAGGACTAATACAGGAAGCAAGAAACCTTAATGCTTCAAGAAGTAAGCAGAGATCGAGTGAGAACCAGTTCTGTTTAAAAGGGGAGTACAAGAAGATTAAGGAACGAGACTTTCGCACGGGAGGAGAGAGAGACAATGTTCCACTAATACAACAGTAAGAGGCGTTAATATTCATGGGAAAACAGATAAGAGTGAAACACAGTTGTGATCTAAGAACATTCAAAAGAACTAAACGTAATGGGAGCTATCAAACATTACCACTGAAATGACTTGCTGATTCCAAAAGAAAAACAATTCATAGGTGACATGACCATACCGACAGTGTACAGTGATAAATGAAACCTATGTAACCCCCAGCATTCATCTGATGCTGAAAGTGACCCATCAGTCCATACATCTGCATGTGTGACTCGGTACTTGTACTTGTAAATGCTGCAAGTGTGACCAACCATTCTACTGCATCATAACTTTGATACTGGTACTCACCCCCATTACCACAAGTGTGACCCAGTACTCACCCACTGTCGTAAGTAGGAGAGGTAATAGCGCCATATGGAGCACCGTAGTTGTGCCGACATGGCCGCACCTCACCCCTGCAAAATGGTTAGGTTATAATAACAATAATACTAATAATAATAATAATAATAATAATAAATAATAATAATAATAATAATAATAATAATAATAATAATATTGTCTTCAACACGGATACCTACTTTCACCGCTAACTGCGTGTATAATATGTAAATTTTACTGAAGGCTTGCAGTAGCAGCTCAAGTGTCCTTCTTCCCCTTAAAATCAGGATAGATTTATGACGGGGAAAAAATAAAGTTACAGCTAAGCCAATAATATGACCCTTAAATCGGCAACCTACTCCTATTTAAGACCGACAGATAAATATAGAGAGGGCGGTATTATTATTAATGTATCAATAATGCCAGAGTATTCATCGTAGCGAAACACACGTTTAAAGTAAAGACATTTATGTTTTAGTGTACATCAGCTGCCAGTTGTACTAATATACCTACGTGGTGAGCCATGCTAGGTGGCTGTGGCCCCGTCAGCTTCGTGAAATATTCACGAGGTGTGCTATAGGTCAGGACCGACACACCAACCCTTTAATTACTTCAGCACACTTAACAAAAAATACCAATAAACTAGAGAAAATCCCACGTATACTTTGTATACATGGAAAAGCCACCCATCATCGCCCAGTATGCAAGATTAGTGCTATCATTTAGAATATTTGAGTGAACCATGAGTGAAATGAAGTAGATTCCTACACTAAATAAGAATCTACAAGCAAAAAATACAAAAAATTGAATAAATGAAAATAAAATTAAGTGTATATTACGGCCATGGGACACACTAGTAGTGTCGTATGTCACTTAGCTTCACATTTATTACATGAGATCATGATTTCTTCCCCTAAAAACTTAAAGGGAAAAACCTTCAAGTAAAAAAAAATAGCAATGATATCATCGGCATGCAAAGCAGTTATAATGCCATGTTTTGGCATACTCTTATTTCTTCTATGAAACAAAAAAATGCCTCTGTGCCTGGATAATACCTCAACTATTCCATCATGAGATGATCCTGAGGTTTCCCTAAAGATCACAAGTTTCCGAATCCAGTGTTACGGAAAGGAACGTGCCATTATAAATCATGTCTGCAAGCCTACTTATGATGATGGTGCAGGAGGAGACCTAACCTAACTGACGACCTACCTCTGCCTTTCTTGCCGACTCGATAAATGGAAATCTACTTGTAATGGCGACTGTCTCAACAACAGGTTAATAAAACTCGAGTGAGGTATAGGGGTAGTACGTAGGACTGTTCAGATAAGCCTGGTGTGAAATTCTCGAAATGCCACTCTTACTTACTTCTTGGTTACTTGGATACGATGGTCGGACCTCTAGACCTGACCCTTAATGATGATTCTGGTCTTAAGGTCACCACTACCCCAAGAATCGTGACGTCGTTCTCAAGGGTAGCAGTCGCACTCATAGGTTTAATCAATTTCTGTCGCACGAACTACAGTATGTCACCAGAACCAGGCAGTCATACTTCTCTGACGCTGGGGGTATTACCAGCTAGGATATGCACAAGAATGGAAGGCTTCTTCTTGTTTACTAAGGATCCATAAGTACACAAAAGATCTTCACAAAGGGCAATTCGTATGATGAATATCCTAATAAGTAGACATTTGAGCATTACGTTATTCAGTATCCCCCAATCATTATTTCAAAGCTCGCTGGTCTGGCTCAGCAAAATTTCTAACTACCAACGTCTAACACAAAACTTACTTATAAGACTACCAGATATGAAATAAGCAATGCCTTCAAGACAGAATACATTAACTAGGATTACTATTAGTACAATACCACAGTAATTACGATCGATATCACAAACAGACCTAACTAGTCTGTTGGTACTAATTCTACTATTGGTTGGGTCAGGGACGGGTCAAGGGGAAGGGGGGGGGGTTACTAATAACAGTGCGGGGCCAATGTTTACTTCCAAATCACCCATTATCATGACAAACAGGCCTGGACTGGGGCTAACGAGCACCCATATACTGCCCCCGTCAAGTAGAAAAATGGGCGGAGACCAGTCAATAATATTCATAGCGAAGGACCAATTACCGTGTCCAAGGAGACGCCAAACAACAATAGCTTCTCATGTTTTTGTTATTTACTGATGGACTGACAGACTTAGGTGGTCTGTAGGGCACATATATATAGCATAAAGTGGTGGAAAATCTATACAATCCTGAGGTATATAATAACGTATGACACACACAAAAAAAATGCCAAATTTCGTACTTCAACTACATCAGGTTGACCACAAGGGGAAAAAATCAACTCAGACCCCAGCATGAAGAAAGAATCTCGTCAAACAATGCAAATAAGGCCATGTCATGATTATAGTGCATAATAAATAATAATTTACATGAAACACATGTAGTTACGTAACGTTAGGCAAAAAATCTTTAGATCTAATAACTCAGTTTAAAACTAACTGACTGTTACAGAAAGAAGCCTCATTCTTCCAAGCAAATACGTATCTACCGACAGAGTCTTGGTAGAGAAGATACTGAATACATTCGTTTTATTTATTTAGTGTTTATGCAACTGGCCATGAGAGGCAAGTGTTCTGGGAGCAGCTGAGAGAGTGTCAGCAGTTTTGGTGCACGAGACCGGGTACTGGAGATGGGTTATCTAAATGCAACGATGAGTGATATGGCAGCTGAGGGTATAACTGGAGGGAGAGGGGCAGGATGGGGTATTCAGTATTATGAATGGAAACATTAAATAGCTAGTAGAGTGGAGTGCTAGAAAAAAAAAAGATTCATGATTGGGAGTACCTGGTTTAAAAAGATGGACATACACAAGTATACGTGGACAAGTAGGAAAGATGGTAAGCAGGCATTACACGATTACATACTAATTGACAGACATGTAAAAGCGAGACTTGCATGTAAATATCTTGAGAGGGGCAGCTGGTAAGATGTCTGATCACTATCTTGTGGAGGAGAAGGTGAAGATATGTAAAAGTTTTCGAAGGAAAAAAATATCGGTGAGAAGAGAGTGGTGTGAGTGAGTAAGCTTGGAAAAGAAGCTTGTGTGAAGAAATATCAGGAGAGTGAATGTAGAGTGGTAAAACGTGAAAGTAAATAAAGGGGAGTGGCTGAAGAATGGGAGGTATTTAGGGATGCAGTGCTGGCATGTGCGAGAGAGGCATGTGGCATGCGAAAGGTGGGAGGTGGGCAGATAAGAAAAGGGTAGCGAGTGGTAGGACAAAGGAGCAACGTTGCTAGTGAAAGAAAAAGGAGAGGCGTTTGGGCGGTACTTACAGGGAAGGAGTGCAAATGATTGGGATGTATAAAAGAAAGTGACAGGTCAAGTGCAGGGGTTGAACATGAGGGAGGAGTGAGGAAAGGTTAACAAAGAGAATATATGTGTCAGAAGTGGAGGGAGCCAGGAGTACTGGGAGACCAAACTGGAGATGGAAGGATGAAGTGAAAAAGATTTTGAACGATCAGGGCCTGAACATGCAAGAGGGTGAAAAGTGTGCACGTGATAAGAGTGACCTGGAACGATGTGGTATACAGTGGTCGACGTGCTGTCAGTGGACTAAACCAGGGCATGTGAAACCATGGAAAGGCCTGTGGGGCATGGCTATGGATGGATAGCTGTGGTTTCGGTGTATTACACTTGACAACTAGCGTGGATGTGAGCGGATGCTGCCTTTCTTCGCCTGTTTCTGGCGCTACCTCGCTAGTGCAGGAAACAGCGATCGATTACCAAAATATTCATGTAGAGCAGAGTGACACTATCAACAAGAACTTGGTGCACCTTGCAACCCCTCACCCCCACCCAAGCCGACTTTTAACACCCTGAACACGATGGAAATACCCCTGGGCATGATGGCCTAGTCGTCACACCCAGAGGGTCTACTACCGCCTTCAAAAATCGTGGCGTCGTGTCAAGAGTCGTACCGTCCACGGCCAACGGAACAAAGTGCTCGAGACATGATGACATCACGGCTTCACCACCGTGTCACACACGTCACCATACCTTGAGAACGATGGTGTAACAGCTCCTTGTTCGAGTAACTGTAACGTGCGGCGGCCAAGACCAATTCGACCCGCCAGCGAGGACTAGGCACCGCTCGGGCTGGGCGACCAAGAACCGCAAGGGACGACTGGACATCAGCCAGGCTGGCCATACTATCTTATGAACCAGCGCGAGAACCCGTCCCCTGCGCCGCCGCCCTACACTACACGTGTGTGTGTGTGTGTGTGTGTTTATGTGTTTTAGGTCACACCAGAAACCAACTGCAGCATCTGGGTGTACAGCGTGGATTCTAGGGCACACTCAAGACGTACTGAAGTGGCCTTGTATACATGCGAGTGTTCCAAACCATACCAGGAGAGGTTAGCACCATGAAGAGACCTCCCCTACCATCCTCTGCCACGTCACTTACCTGGACTTGATCAACCTCAACCTTGGGAGACGCAAAGGCCTCCCTGGCTCTTCCAACCACCGCTCACCTCACCAAAACCCTCGACCTGACCAACTAAGATGTGATCGTCGACAGAGCCTTTCACTCTGGGCTGCAGACTGACTTCCTCAGTAAGGGTCGTCTGGCTGTACGTTTCCAAGTGGTCATCTCCACCTTCCAGTCCCTCACCTGTGGCCTCCCACAGGGCACGAACATGGCCAACCCTTGCGGCTCTTTATAAATGGTGCCCAGTCGACCATAACAATCCTCCACGGCCTCTAGAAATTGCTCCATCGCCAACCCGATAGTTATGCACCCAGTTTCCCATCCAGCCAATACTTCATATCCTACTGTCTCGTGAGACACACACACACACACACACACACACACACACACACACACACCGGGTTTAGGGGTCAGTCTGGCGTAAACACTATACTGAAGGGAACCCCAGTAGCATCACCGGGGAATCATTAACACACACACACACACACACACACACACACACACACACACACACACTCACCGGGTTTAGGTGTCAGTCTGGCGTACACACTACACTTGAAGGGAACCCCAGTAGCATCACCGGGGAAACAGTAACAACACACACACACACACACACACACTCACAAACCTGAAAACTAAGGAACGAACGACGCCTCTCATGCCTTTCATGTCCAGGGGCCATAGTCATGTTGACCACAACACCGAAGGTCAGTTCTGTTTACGACTAACTAACCTCCACGCGTGCCCTTTACTGTCAACTACCAGGAGCCTTAGGGGAAAACCTGGAGGCTGACGGGAGGGGCAAGGCTCAGGGCCTGGGGAAGGGGCAAGGCTCAGGGCCCGGGGAAGGGGGAAATCCTAAAGCCTGAGGGAGGAAAAAAAGGCTGGGGTGGGGCAATGCCCAAGAGCTGGGGTGGGTCAGGGTCTAAGAGCTGGGGTGTGGCAAGGGCTAAGAGTTGAAGGAAGGGCCAATGCCTTGAGTGGGGCAAGGCCTTGGGCCCTTGAGCAATAGGCTGGGAGGAGGTATGGGTAGGCGTCCGTTAGTGTAAACAGCGTCTCTATCGCCATGACAACATACACACACGAGGACCTGACCAATACGAAATGACAGAAGCGACATGAAGGGAAGACCCATAGAGGTTATTTCAACTTGGAAGTATATCAAACAAGCGACGCTATGGCGGACACACACGGGTAATTTCATAAGGAATTTATTTGGTAAATCAACACACATCAACGGGGGAGTTGGAAAAAACTGAAAAAAACCCAATAGGCGGAAAAAAAAAAAATATCGAGGAAAATGAAAAAGAAAATTAATTGGATACATGATTAAAATTATCATTTCTTCAATAATCATTGAAGGATAAGGGCCGATAAACTAGAACACAAAACTAATATACTAATGTCAGAAAAGATGGAAGGACATATAACTACAGTAATAATGTAGTTGACTAATGAAGAGGTAATGGAAGCTGAGAATACTGAAAATTTCAGAAAACCAAGATGGAAAAGTGAAAATTGGACTTTCTTCTCTATAACTTCTTCTCCCCCCCCTCACCCACAAAAAAAGATAATCATATACACGTACATAAAGGACTTCCGTGGTGTGTAGTGGTTAACATTACTGACTATGATTTTACATACGGGCCCACCCGGATGGAAGGTGGGTCGCGGCAGTCGGCCCACAGCTAACACAGCTGTTCACCCTTCCTTCGGTAATAGATAAATGGGTACCCGGTTTACGCCGGTGTGTGTGTGTGTGTGTGTGTGTGTGTGTGTGTGTGTGTGATTTCTAATCATGTCTTTATTGTGATATAATTATGACCATACAGACACTGTAACCTAAATTAAGCCGTGAAGGGGAGGGTAAACATCTGGGTTGGGTGTGGGTCATTTACAACGCCCAGGATCGACGAATCCATGTGGGTTCGGTCCCGGGCTAGCCCGTTCTGATTCATGGTCAGTAACGCTAAACACTAAACCAGGGAAGCTTGTATGTCTATGTGAGTGACTCAATGTTTAACCCACTCCTGCTGATTTTTTATTTTCCTTTCTATTCCGTATATATATTTTTTCTTGTTATCTACAGAAAAGAAACAATAAGGAATAAATACTATAACTGGATACATAATAACTGGATACATGATAACTGGATACACAAAAGCCCACATTACAAAGATGCAGCGAACATTCAGCATAACATTCACACCTTCTCATGTCCTTTCCCGTACGTCACTATGGCCTGCCTGGCTTTTCACGTCCTACAAAATTCGTAAATAATTTCCCTTGTCATATTTCTCCGCTTTATAATTACTTCTGAATTACAACTGAGGCCCGACCTTGACGTGGACTTTGGTTCGTGTCTGGAGCCTTCAACATAAAAGAGAAAAAGCAAATTACAATAATAACTGCAGCGTCGGTTGTTAATACACAATACGGTGGCGATACAGCAGGAGCAGACTGACTAGCAACATGACGCTACGCGAGCCCGCGGTGACTCAGGACGGTTACCACCCAAACAAGCTGCTGCGTCATAAGTAACTGGTTACCCTCGACTCACAAGTCACTGGTTGCCCTGACTCACAGGTCACTGGTTACCCTCGACTGTCTGTGTCTCAACCAACTATCGTGTATAAGTAAACAAACATTTCGTCATATGTACATCGACTGAAACCTTGGTTCACTCAAATCGTTCCACATGATCGTCAAGTTGGAAGTGGTTAAGCAACACTCCTCCTGTCTTGTACACAAGTGATCAGAAGGTATCATTATTATCACGACTGGGTCGCCTGGTCTCCCGTCTTACCAGCACAATGAAGACGACGGTAGTGGTCTTAGACTTTATGGAACACCACTGTATAAAACTGTACAAGGTGTGTCATGTGAGCAAGGCAGGACTCTCTCTCTCTCTCTCTCTCTCTCTCTCGGGTCAGCTTATACACTATTCATTATTCATGTACAGTACATTACACTCGGAAAACTTAGGTCTTTCTCCGAACTGCTGGTTAGAAATGATTCATCAACCGCTGAGATCTAAGCCATTTATAACCCCTTTAAATACGCCGTCTCGTATTCAGTGGCCTGAACCTACTTAAGGAATAACACATAAATCTGTATTTCGTGCCAATGAGACCAGCCGAAGCATGATTTCACTAATGGAATGACTCGCATGAGTGCACCACTTCCAGCTGGCCTTATCTGCCACCAGTAATTACCAAATACAAAACCAATCATATACACTACAGGTCTCTCTCTCTCTCTCTCTCTCTCTCTCTCTCTCTCTCTCTCTCTCTCTCAGTAAACATAAGTTAAAAAACTAGTATGATACAGGCAGTTCAAGTGATGGGACCCCACAAGTGTAATATATATATATATATATATATATATATATATATATTCTTTTTTATTGTACTTTGTCGCTGTCTCCCGCGTTAGCGAGGTACCGTTTAGAAGAGAGGACTGGGCCTTTGAGGGAATATCCTCACCTGGCCCCCTTCTCTGTTCCTTCTTTTGGAAAATTAAAAAAAAAAACGAAAGGGGAGGATTTTCAGCTCCCTTCCCTTTTAGTCGCCTTCTACGACACGCAGGGAATACGTGGGAAGTATTCTTTCTCCCCTATCCCAGGGATAATATATATATATATATATATATATATATATATATATATATATATATATATATATATATATATATATATATCCGTGCGAAGATTTTGTGATAAATGCAGTAAACAGACATGATGTAAGACTTGCCATATCGACCACTATACGGCAGTAGCAACATCACTATATGCTTGGCGTTACATGCCCCCCCCCCCCCCCCCCCACACACACACACCCACCCAATCATGTTACCTGGGAGACGCGATATACAGAGCGGCCGGGTCTGAGACGTCAGGGTCACACGACCGCCAGGTTTTGTTACTGTGTCACACCAGGGGGGAGCTGCTACAAGTGACAGGGTCGCCTGATTCACGTTACGTGCCGGCAGGAACGTTACACAGACGGCAATGTCACCCGACGGGCTCGACATAACACCAGGACAATCGCTCGTACAGTTCAGTCCACAAACACTCTCCACAAACACTCTTAAAAGAGTTCAGACTCTACGGATTATACAAGTTCGTAACGCGTTACAACGTGGCCTAAGAAGAGGATTATAACCCAGTGTCCACGACAGCACGACCCTTAGGTAGGATGAACTGCTGGCCTTTGACATGGCACTCAAGGGTCAGGTCTCAGTCATCATAACTAAGGCATGCATCATCATGGTCAATGGTCGTACCGTTGCAGACATGTTCATCTATGATAACATAAAAAAAACCCACAATATATAACATGATATAGGGATGGTAGAGCCAAGAGACTGGGGATGATCCATCGCCGGGGAAGCCATCCTGAGGCCTGTATGATTTTTGGAAACTGGTTCTTCTTTTTATGTCTGACGGGTAACCTTCGTTCTCTCTCTGTTCGCAGATTCACCTAAAAGCAATGGCGAAAGGTCTCTCCCCCTTAATATACTAGCATGTGAATACGTATATGAACCAGCTACAGCCAGTGAGACGGTGTTGGAGTTACCGCTGCGGAAGCGTGGGAAGACAGAGAAACTTTGGCATGTGATGGTCTGACACCTCACCCGTGATTTCCAGCCGAACGTGATGAATGCGTCATCAGTTGTAACTGACACACTCTTTTCTTTTATCTACGGCGAGATCTTTGTGGGTCCACAACGCCTACGTCGTGTGCTGGCTACCCCTAATACATACGTACATGATCTACCGAGTTTTCTCCTGTGGTTTTTCATCGGAGGCTCCAAGCTGGTCCTGACACACTGACCCACCCTACAATGACCATTTACTACCGCTGTAAGGGGCCAGTATCGGGGTGAGGGGGAAAGCCAAGTATCAACCACCCCCTCCCGATCCTAGCGGTCGATAACAAAGGTGTAGTAGCCGCTGTTTACCATCTCTTCGGCGCGAGCACTTCCCTTATCAAAGAAGTCGTCCAGTAAAAACGAGCCCCGCTATTTCATCGTCCAGGGTGACGATAATGGCTGCCGATCATACTGATTTCACCAGCAGGGTGCTCAACTTCAGGAGGGTTTACCCTACACACCACTTAACTCTTGTACTTATAAATAATCAATGACATCTCACCCCCACCCACTCACCCTTTACTCAACTTCCCCACACTCATCCCTGACTGTTCATCATGAGTCGCTCGCTGACTTGCTGACAAAAAAAGAGAGATTTATGATTACATTTCCATCAATAAAACACCATATAGCCATATGTGATTATCTGCACGTGTAAATGTTATACATACGGTTGAGAGGGTACGCACAACGAACGTTATCAGTTCTCGTGTGGCTACTGAGATAAGGTACTGGAAAAGAAAACGACTGTATTTATGTCATGGCGTCATGACGTTTTTCATGTAGAAATCTGCATCGAACGATGGTCAATACGAGTAAGACCTTACACCAGCATCATACATGTTTCGTACTGGTCCACAATACATGATCCAAACAACTACTACTGTGAACTCATATGGCAGCAGCCGGAAACATAAGATACATCACAATCGTTAAAAAAAAAAAAATGACGTCACTTTAGCAATTACAGAGTCCAGGAAAAAGAATCCTGGACGAATATGAATGACGTCAGATAAAGGGCCCTGGAAGGGGAAGTGTGGAGTGGAGGTGGGAATATTTGGGTCGGTAGGTCACAATACACTTACCTACACCTTCCTCACCATCCCTGTGCCCGAGATATCATCTATATCTACACTTACACCTTGTGTACCAAGCTATCAGCCACAGTGTGTGCCCCTTCGGAGCATTCCCATCAGTGTGAAATGATGGTACGTAACCCATACTTTGTGGGTAATGAATACTATTGATGTGTGTGTGTTCGATGACCTTGTTGTGTAGGGTGTGTAACTGACCCCACGAACCCCCTCCCATCTTCTCTTGCTTGATCTGGTCTCATTACAGTATATATATATATATATATATATATATATATATATATATATATATATATATATATATATATATATATAGTATTGTCAATTCTTGGGTTGTTAACAATGAGGTGCCATCTTGCTTGTGAGTGGTTTGGTTCCATGGAAACAATGACTTATAAAAGGCGTCGATAACACTAGCTTTATTCATGAATCTCTCTCTCTCTCTCTCTCTCTCTCTCTCTCTCTCTCTCTCTCTCTCTCTCTCTCTCTCTCTCCTACTATCACACTGACGCATAAAAACTTTAGTGCCCCATGTCTCACATATGTACCCTCTTACGTAACATAACCCTCACTACAGTAGTAATATACAAATACTCGCACAACAGTATGTCTGTCCTATATCATACAATGTAATGCATCATACAGTACAGCACAACAGTTTAATTTTCCAAATAACTTCAAATCGGAAGAGATTAAAAGTGTCTTTATGCCTGATTTTAATCACCTGATAAAAAAAAATAATGATATCTACAACAATCTATAAACCGAGGATATCTACACACTTAAGCACGACGGTACGACCCTGAAGCACGACTTTACGACATCTGGATGTAAAGGCCTCACGCGAAAGCCTGAACCTTATAGGTCAAAGTAAAGGCCACAACACCATCATAACAAAAGGTGTTAACGTCGTTTGAACGAGTCAACAAACAATAACAACTTACATTCAAACGAGAAAAAAACAAAACAATAATGCAACATTCGTCAACATTCCCATGTGTACATTAATAACCACCACTATAAAGTATATAATACACGCACTACCATAGACTATAAACAACACACATAGTTACTATAGATAAACATGCTGTGATATGAAGTCAGAACATCAGAAAGAGTTAACGTTCTGGATACTAGAAATAGGCTGGCGCGTAGCAATATTTGTCGTGATAACGATTTCCAGTACCATATCCGATGCTGAGTTATGAAAACACACACACACACACACACACACACAGTGTTTAACATTACCGACCACGAGTTCGAATCTTAAGGGCGGCAGTCTGCCCACAGCCAACCCACGTGTTCATCCTCCTTCACGAGCAAGGTCGATAAGTAGGTACCTGCTTAGGCTGGTGTGTGTGTGTGTGTGTGTGTACATACATGGTGCATATATACAATGTTAAGACAAGGCAACACGAGAGTAAAATCTCCATAACAAACATAGTAATCACAAAGAGTAATCGCACATCCATTTATGAATACAACTGTACATCAACCTGTGCAGTACATAAGCACGTTCCTATATGTCACAGACACATTTCTTCGGTTTTCGTTATGTTCAAACTTCTCGTATTAACTGCCATTCTTACCTCCTTCTGATCCTTAGTACCCTTCCCAGCTCGCCAGAGTCCAGCTGGGAACCTCATCACGGGCGACGAGGACGGCGACGCCAGCGCCTCCCTCAAGGTTAGCGACGAGGAAAGTTTACAGCGCCAGTACATTCTGTGACGTCACGTTCTCTTATGCTATGGAAACCTCGCAATACCATCGCGGCAGGTGAAGGTCGTGTCAAAGCGCTCTATAACGTTGCCATTTTTCACGGTATGTATACCAGCGCTGCCGATTTACGGTGGCGACGAATGGAACTACGATCCGACGTCATCAAAACGTTGTGGTCTGGAATGTCCTCTTGTGTTGGTTCAGTCAGTGCCACAGATGCTTGCATTACCCCTTGAGCGCGACATCGGATCGATCCTGAAGCAAACGAGGGCACAACTTGTTTATGATGACCTCGTCTTTGACATGAACCCCTCAAAGGTCAAGTCAAAAGGTCAGGCACCTTGAGCATGACAATGTGATCCATTTTCGCGAAGCTGCGATCCTTGAGCACAATGATACGATCCACGGACACGACAATCTTGAGAAAACGATGATATGATCCTGTAACCGCGGCATTACGACCCTCTGATGTAATGGTCGGAAGGTTCAGTCAAACAGCCAGGCTTAACGCCCAAAAGTCGTGCCGTCGTATCAAAAGTTAGCGCCGTTGTTCTCAAGGGTCGTAATATCGCACTTGAAGGGTCGTATCGTCGTACTTTATGGTCATGCTGTTGTGTGCAAGGGTCGTGAGGTCCTGCTTCAGGGGGTGACTGAGCCTCTTAAGCGTGGTCACCCTCTATGAAGGATGAATAGCAACAGTATGATTATATGCAGAGCAGCATGAAACTGTAAAATAGCAGTCTGTAATCATACACGGATGGATTCCCCTATACGTACGTATGGTCACAAGGATACCGTAAGTGTATGCGTTGTGTACATGTACTTTGGCTGTATGGCTTTCTCGAGGTACATACATCGGTTGTTCATCTTTTCCTGGTTACCTGGTTATGTAACTTTGACGGTTGAGGAACTATGTCGGTTGTATAACTACACTGTTTACTGATTCCACTAACTGTTCTGGTAGTACGAAGAGGGTCTTTACTATTTCAGTATTTTCTACCCTGTAAATGTTGTCTCTGAATGGCATAAAATTCTTTAAAACTGACCATCTCATTTGTACGTCCCTCAAGGGAAAAATGCTGTACACTCAACATCACATGAAAACATTCAGAATTTCATTTGATAATCATACAATAAACTTCACAAGCAATAATACACAACACAATGTTAAAAATACTAGCAACATGGTTGTTACATAATCATTAGCCAATGTTTTACAAGTTGACAAAAAAAAAAAAAAAATACAGATGGCATACAACCCCCACACGTGAGAATTCGGAACAAAATTAGACCACAGTTTAGAGCATGCAAACTGTAATATCAGACGTGCACAGCGAACCATCACACTCAAGTAATGAAGTTAATATATCCATGATCAAATAATGATTATATAAACTTACCATAAAAAGTTGAGATCCACACTTTGCACGCATTAAATAAACTTTCAACTCAAGAATTCATTCCTCAACACGTTACATTATTCCAAATAAGAGGCACGGTTGCTACCCAAATCAAGACGATTTTTGTCACAATAGGGTCCATAAAGACTTACAAATAAAGCTAAATATTTATTATGATAACCACTGTTAAGCGACCAAGGTGCCTGAGGTATGATAACGATCGCACTACAGAGTGAGCCAGGCAACAGCTGTGTGTGAGTGGAGGATAGGAGGGGCAGTCTAGCTCGAGCTTAGTTCACATTACCTCTGCCCTCACTCACCACTCAAAATACCCCTCTCTTACTTTACTCTCCAACTACCCTTGAAAACTATCATCTTTCACACATGCTCGTACAAGATAATCTCAACTACTACGTTCTCTCACAGGAGTTTGTAATGTACCTTCACACTATCTCTCATTTCTTCCTACTCACAATATCATACTCCTCAGGTCATCCCATAAATCTACCCACACTTCAATCTTCAGTACTGTTACACAATCAACCTAAAACTAACCTTTCTTTATCCTTAGCACTACCTCCACAATGTACCCCTAACTGAGATAACATCATTCCACAAAAAAAAAAATATTGCAAACTCTCCCCACAAATTACCCCATACTCAGTTAACAACATCCCAGAAAATACTTCTTACTAACGTGCTCACAAAGCCCCTTCCCCCACATACACAGCACATGGGTATGGTGAGGGTGTAAGGCGGGGGTATCCCCAGACCACCACAAAAAAAAAAAATAGGGCTCGGCAAGTAAGACATATGAGGCTGCCATATGTCTCCCACACCTCCACACTTGGTCATGTCACTCTTGTACATCTCTCTCTCTCTCTCTCTCTCTCTCTCTCTCTCTCTCTCTCTCTCTCTAAACTTCCGCTACGAAACAGAAAACTATGAAAATCTTTAAAGTACACAAGGAAGGAAAACTGAATACTGCTTTGTCATTAAGGTTATCAGCTTAAATTACAATTAGAGAGAATTCAGAAGCACTGCAATTGCAAAATCTTGGGGAAGGAAGATGAGAACTATCATGAAAGAACTGGAACTATATATAGCCTAAAAAGAAAATGATATATAAGAATCTGCGTTTGGTAACAAATTGGAAGATCTACAGGAAAATGTACTGAACCAGAAAGGACCCGACGTGAACAAGAAAGACAGTTGTCAAATCTACAAGAACACCTTGTACACAATCCTCTTTTGCGCCACAGCCCACACGAGGAAGTGCAAAATACATTTGCCGCTCTTACAGCAAATAAAAAAATCAATCTCCCTCAAGCAGCAGTAACTCTCGTAAACAATAAAACTCAACACCCACACTCACTAACAACTGGAAACTTATAATACTAATAATAGTGTACCTCCATCGCCAGGAGACTGCCTTATACTAAGACCTAACCGAAAGTTATATTGCCGACTAGGCTTTATCGCCGTTATATTGCCGGCAGACTGCCTTACTATGCTCCATCGCCGGCAGAATACCCTGGTTTTCTCAGTAAAATACTCCCTAACTAATTTCAACCGCCGGAAGACTGCTTTATTAACTTCTCAAACTAAGATCTTATTCAACTCACAAACTTATTTCATCACGGGACTCCCTAACTAGTCTCTATCACTTAAAACTGCCTTATTGACTTCTATTTCATGGAGACTTCCTTATGAAACTCTGCCACCTGGAGACTGCCATACTTGTTCCTAGCACCATGTGACTGCCCAACTTACATCGCTTGGAAATTGCCTTACCAGCTTAAATCACCCTTACTAACACGTTATGAAAGATCGTAGTTATTCGTTCCATATTATTCTCCTAACCAAACCTTCTTGTCTAAGGCTTCCCAAATTATATCAAAAATTACCGAGACAATAACGGAATAGTGGAGGAATCAAAGGCTAGTCCTGACGGGAAGATACAGCTATTCTTGTGGCCAACGTTACCTGGCATTATCACACTGCAACTGCCCAAAATCCAAAGCTACAATGTGAAGTGTTCTGAAAGATGTAAACCCCCACGACCGTGAAGTGTTCGACTTTGTTTACACTATTAAATCTCCCAACAAAACAATTCTCCAAGACTTTCTGATCTGTTTATGTCTTCCTGGTTTCTATCGCCTACCCAGTTTACCACATCAATAATTCTGCAGTGTTAGTTCTTATCATAATACACAAAACCCGTTTCCAACCATCATTACATGTAGCAAGCCCCGGAATCTTCACACATGTAATATGGTTAATTCATGGTCTAACTCTTAACTTCTACGTAAAAACTTCACTTACATATAAACAAAAAGTGAGGCTGACTTTGGTACTTACACGATTTACACGAAACTCTGGAATATGCATTGCTACCTCTTGCCATACAACACGTGCACCTCCTTCCTTTTGTTGGCAACAACTGACGGCGTCTCAAGCGACATCCGTCAAGTTGCTAACCAAAACTCCAAATCAGTACTTAACATTTCACATCATTAATACAGCCAGTTTTTGTGATTTGCGTCTTGACGAATGGTATGTAGTCTGCTTTAAGGTTTTTGACTGTTCATAACCACTAAATTCAAAACAATACATGAATCCCACAGCAAGATTTTTTTTTTTATTATTATCTGACAAATAATACAAAGATACAAATGTAGAGTTTCAAATGAGCTGTTTTTGTTTTTCAGTGGCAATATACGAATCAGTCATATCGTTTGGTAACGATAGTGAAGTATCTCCTTTGTTGAAATGTATAATTTTCATACCATGAGAAGTATATGAAGAAGTCTGTAGTGCACCAAAACTTTTCGCATGTGATAACTTGTATATAAACTGGCTGTACATTTTGAGGAGTTATTCACTATTATGCATTTTCTTTACCAGCATGCACAGTTACCTGATTAGCTTGTTCCATGAATCTACCATCTCTTACTATAGAATAAATCTTAAAAGATCCAGTCACTATCAATAGCTAAATTGTTCAGAAATAAGAAAGCTGTAATAATGGTTTCCCCTCTAACTTCTCTCGGCATGAGCGAATCTACATTAAAGTCACGAAGAACCATTAATGCTAAACCAAATCCTATCTTAACCGAAGCTTATATCAGTTGTTTCCCAAAATCTTTGGCTACTTAGTATCAGATATTATTCATCGGAATAATGAAGCTTTGGATCTTAGGCTGTTTAAATCAGTTTATCGGGATGATGATGCTGTGCACCTTAGGCTAATTAATATCATTTATTGCTTATCGGAATAATGATGTTTCGGATCTATGATGTTTCACAGTGATGTGGTAAACTTCATGCTGTTCAATTCCCACACTTTGTTTCACGTTCCCAGTGTGTGTGCGACTAATATTCGTTTTATGGGGAGAGGGTTTTACTGTCTTGCTATTCTTTCCATTAACTTTGGACATATACCATGTTTTAACCTTTTGTTTACAAACATACACATGTCCCCTAGCTTACACCAGGTAACCACATTCATCAATCAGCCCCAAGGAAATGTGTAAGTGGTTACTATCTGAGTGTTCCGGGAAGAGTTTTACACTCGTGTTGCTCCGTCCCTTAGTCTTGTATGTATGTACTAAGCCTTAATCTTACGTATACACATCCCAGCTTACGCCAGGTGCCCATACATCGACCAGCCCTTAAGGAGATAAAAAGCGGGATTGGCTTCGAGTCAGCAGTCTTGTCCGGGATTCGAACAAATGAAAGTACGCAAATAATATTAAAGTTTCCACTTGTATTTGATGAAGACTGAGCTCAATGTATACAAAACGTGTTTCATTCTACATCTTGAACACTTCCGTCACCAACAGTCACCACTTAACACTGAGTGGCAGGGGCAAGATTCCCGCCTCCATATTTACACCCTCACCCAACCTCTGGCCCGGACCTTATCATTGCCAGCAGAACCCCGCACTTTGTCTTATCTCCACCTGTAAAGCTACGATTGGTGCATTACGGTGCGAGTTCTAACTCTTGTAGCTCCTTTTTACCCAACTGAAAACCATAATTACCACTACCCATTCTCCAACTGGCTCCTTCTATACATCGCAATCATTACTTGTCACTTTTGTAAGTACAACTAGCCATTTCCATGTAGTCTTAAGTATCGTTAACCATTTCAATAACGTAACAATTACCACTAACTTTCATAATGGCCATTACTTCCTCCTTGTCTTCCCTACACATTTTCGTATGCGTTACCTGTTCGATGACCACAACACATATACAACACAACACATATACGAGTAACTGCCTCTGTTTTACCTGCGTTTTCTTTTTGTCGTTCCATTAGATTTCAGTCTGAATTGTAATCGCATTTCTTTACATAGCTTTCTATGATGTTGCAAGGTGCCGTTGTGGAGTTGTGTGGTGTTGCACTCGGCTGTGGGTGGAGGAAAACAGAAGACTCTTGTTTACAACGCCTGACACTCGTGTGAGCTGGTGCAGCCCAAACATCCACAAATACTGGTGAAAAATGTTTACTCACACAGCGGGAAGTTCGTTCGAATACTAACGTGTACGTTTGACCACACACACGCGCGCGTGCACACATAAAATAATCAAGAACTCATGCATGCAGTCATACCCTGTAACCCCTAGGGAGTAAAGACTAGTTAAGCTCTTTAAGATGATTTTTTACCCTTCAGTACCTTAACATTTCCTGAGTACGGTAATCTAATTGGTTTGTTGGTTAGTTGAGTTTCGGTCTTAAGGAATGATTGAGCCATTAAGGCTCCTTTATCTAGGCATTTAAAATTCTTATACCCCTTACAGTACAACTTAAATGGAATATTCAATCTCTTGGGTATGATGAGTGAAGTCATCATATCTCATTTCAATGAGTCTCCGTACTCAAGGGGGTTAAGTCGGCGTACTCAAAGGGTTAAAAAGTTGTAGGGAGGGGGGGGGGGGTTTAAATTCTTGTATCATTGCCCAGATTTCGAAAGACCAGGCATTAGTGTCAGGCGTGATGACACCTGGCAACTTTACAAGGCTACGTAAGATATGTTGTATCATTCTCATTACACAAGCTGATCTTCACTCTTGTTTTCTATCTTCTAAATTTATATATTATTCTTGTAAATTGCTCTGTTAGATTAACTTATCAGGAAGGTGGAGTTTTAACTGCAAGTGTTTTGTTTCATCAAGACCCTACGCTTGCAGCAAACTAACAAATTTTGAGGTTTATCTTCGTACAAGAAATGGGTGACCTTAACAATGAAAGTTGTGATATTGTAAGAGACTGTCATATAATTACCGCGAGACATTCCCTTCAGTGTCACAAGGTCTCGTGAACCCCGAGTGAGAGAGAGAGAGAGAGAGGGAGGTCGGTGTAAACGAACTCACAAGTTAGTAAGCAGCGGTTTGTTGGTTTACTCTAGACAGAAGGAGCTCTACTAGGCTGAGAAATGTTTACACCATATGGTGACGGACGAGTGGTGTTTCTCTCAGTGACCTGAGACCCCCAAGGAAAGCAGATGTGTTCATGTCTGTTTGTCTTCGTTGTCTTCTAGTCTGTACCATATGTCTTGTGCTGTTTTTTAATCTGACCCCTTGGACACGACTATACAATCCTTGAGCACAATGGTACGATTCTTGACCAAGTCGTCCACAACCATTGGGTGTCATGGCCTTCGACCTACCGTCCTGCTCAAAGATCGTACCGTTGCGTCCAAAAGACTGAACATGTGTCAAGCGTAGATGTTCTTCATTAATCATTTTCAACTTCTTGTGAGTGAAGGTTAATCTGTTCTCCCTCTGGCGCCAGATGGTGAAGGCAAGGCTGTCCCACCAGCCTTACTCGTTACATTCCCCCATCACACTATCTGGTTACATGACTTCACCCGCACTCAAACCCTTGTATAATTAACTTTCGGACCTCCCAGTCACATTCCTTTCATTCAAGTTACCATTGATCACAAAATAATTTACTTTACCATGAAAAATAAGCACTAAGGACCCGCGTCAGTCAACCCTTGCCATGTCATTAACGTAAAAGAAATCGCATCATAAGCCATGAATTACCGTTTATCTCTCATGAGCTAATATCTTTCGTGTTTCATGAATGAAAAGAGGCACACACACACACACACACACACACACACACACACACACACACACACACAAGATCTCCCCAAACCCACTACGACACCCGGGGAGGGCAAGATCCTCCCCTCCCCCCAAAAGCCCAGTATGACATTAAATCTTCCGACTAAAAAGGCAGCAGGCAACCCCCTCAAGGCACCCCCACCTCACCTACATAAATAAAATGTGTAAGCGAACTCGACTCGCTCTGATGTCATACACCGTAGTACACACGCTAAGCCAACACCACACGGCCCGGCACTATCACGGGACACGGCCTCAAGCTAACGTAGCACAGCATAAAGCTAACACAGCACACAGCCTGAACAGAACATAGCTAGACCCTGATACACCACAACCTGAACCTAACACAGCACACGGCCTGAACCTGAGGCAGCCCAGCTTGAAGCCAACACAGCACATAGCCAGAAATTACAAAGCCTGAAACTAACACAGCAAACGGCCTGAATCTAACACAGCATACAGGCTGAATCCAGTGCCAAGAACAGCACCAAAATAGGCGACCACAACCAGAAATTGTTCCCCCGTACATCTCCACTACTGATGTGATAAATATTATTAATTTGTCACTGTTATAATGTTCGATGTTAAGATCACTTCAAGGGTTGATGTTCATTCAGATCACTGAAGATGTACAATAAAATGATATTTATGGGCATCAGGTGAAATCTTAACACATCACTTCTCATCGTTTGTACCGAGAGCTCTTACCGGATGTGCCAGGCTGCTGCTTCCCACAGTTTCTTTATGATGACCAACCACTCGAGCAATGACCGTTATTATATTGTACCTTCATTTTCTCTCCCTATAATCAACGAAGTGCAACATTTTTTCTTTTTCATTTTCCTCTTCCTTTAATATTTACAGAGCTCAGATCCATCTTTTCTACATTCTCTCTACTCAGATTTCATTAATGGATATTCTAACAAGTGACATGTCGAAAAAATATAGACGGAACGACCATAAAGCACAACGATTCGGAGTTAATGGACACGAAGTGATCTTAAAGAGCACCGGCAGTTATCGTTACGGAATGTTTGAGAGGTTGGGATTGATAAGATCCAATTGGAAGCATTAACTAAAATACTGTCATAAATACCAACGTATTTATATGATTCTAGCAAATATTTGTCCACTGAAATAAAGAACATATCTGCACTAAGAATCATTTTCCTAAATAGGGGAGCAGTGAAATCTCCCTTCCCACCTTTGTGCAGGAATGACCTAAATACACACACATACACATAGTGGCACTGATCTTAACGGACACTGTCGGTAATCCTAATGTACAACGACAATCATCTTGATAGACACTATTTCCGATCTTAGACGAGGTTTTAACCGCTTTACCACTGATGAATAGGACAATAAATAGATGAACTCCACTGACACAAAGCATGGCTGATGTTTCTTGGAACTTAATGCTTGTCAGCTGGTAGACATCGTGAAAACATATCCACATCATAACGTGAGGTATATATATATATATATATATATATATATATATATATATATATATATATATATATATATATATATATATGGCTGAGCAAAATCCCACAAACTGTCGTCATAACACTAGCATCTACATTGTTTCCATCGTATTCTTCTTTTGTCTGTTTTCAAGATTGGTATCCCCTTTAGTCAAGTACACTCGAAGGTCAATATTCTCAATTTGATTTCCTTTCTGCTGGTACATTCCCACTACATATTGCTAAACTTCTCTCGCATTATCAGTATATGACTCCGTCTACGACTCTAATTTATGGTATAAATGAATATCAGGGTACGGCAGTATGTTTATGAATAATCTATGCAAAAGTAACCCTTATCAAAAGCCTATTATGATCCATAGTAAATTTTGATGTTTCATTCACCAAGGAAAATTAAAGTATTCCTCCAATTTAAGAAGCCTAACACTCATCCTACGGAAAATAATCATTACTTAAAAAAAATATTTTTTCCTTTAGTCAGTATCTACAACCGAGTCATGTCACATACAATTACATCTCTTAATATAGACCGATATCATGGAACTCAAAAAAAAAAAAAAAAACACATTTTACCTCAATATGATTCTTTTTTTTTACTGTTGATATGTGTGGTTCTCAGAATAGCCATACTATCTTTTTCTTTTCCATCTTTAATTCGTCAATGATTTGGGGTTTCACAATAACAATACATTAATCCATGTCTATGCTCTAAATGATCGATATCATATGATCCCATCAATACCACGCCTCACCGCAAAATCATCTTTTAAGTGGTCGATATTCTGGGCGAGATGCGAGAGCCGGGACGTTGAGCACAGCCTACCACTACACACAGATACACGCCCATCGTCCACGCTGATGCAACCCCACAGTTTTAACTAACATTTGCCAGCCACAGTACACCGCCGCATGTCATCATACCTTCACTATTTCTCTGCCTTTTCTTGTGTGAGTAATGGTGTCTCTCGCCTTCCACAGGTACGGGAAATGAACTTGACTCGGGTCTCGCCGTCAGCTTCCCCGGTTGAGAGGGAGAGTTCCAGGGCGTCCACACTCTCACTCAAGACACAAGTGCAACTGTGGTGTCACGTGATGGTCCTGCCAGGCCGAGTGCCCCAGTGCCACCTTTTTTTTTTCCCCCCCTTGCGGTTGGTAACTCTTGCCAGTATAGTTGCCAAACGTTGCTAGGGAAACTTAGGCAAACTTTGGCAAGGTGGGTACAAGACAAATCATAGCTCGTAACACTGGGTTGGAAAACAGTGAAAGCTATCTAACTCATACTGGCATTATAATAAAAAACTAGTGAAAGTATCATAAACATAATTAGTGCCAAGAATATTCCAATCTTTGGAATATCTATGGTGGACACCAGTTTGAACTGATTAATTCTAAATTCTAAGCCTTGGCTTTTATGTATGTTATGTATTTTTGTTTGATACATACTGCTCTGGTCTACCTCATCGACTATCTGTTCACCGTATTTCGATTCATCAAATGTCTCTAACTCAGCTATTAAGCATTATTTCACTTGTTTTATGAATGCGTTTCTTTTGTGTCTACATTATTATGATTTGATTGAAAGATACACATTTCTTCTTCCAGTACCATGTCGGATTCTTCTTAGTGTCTGTAGAATATACAGAATTCCATCTGTGTGCACTATGCCGGTCCTCTGAGTGTAAAGGTCTACTTTCTTTCCGAGAAGCAGCATGCCTACAAGATATGGAGTCTCAGTTCTTTGACTGACCTTAAGTAATGTGAATTCCCTTTGCCAGTATCTGCAGAACAATGCTCTCCTGTTCTGACAAGTTTCCAGGAACAAAGAACTCCGAAATCTGCGTTCGTTATATTTGGCCAGAGAACGGTTGGCGTGGCGGGTGGCGGCTTGGCTAGGATATTAGTATACAACATTATGGGGGGAACTCAGTGTTGAACACTTAAAAGTACATTGAGCACTCAGTACAAATCCTGAGCATATATATATATATATATATATATATATATATATATATATATATATATATATATATAATTATATTTATTCTTATGAGTCCACGGGAAATGAAACAATAAGTTCCCATGGGCACTTTCGTGTAATAATCACATCATCAGGGGAGATACAAGAAAGAAATATCAGTTGATATACAACGAAGAGACGTAGCTGGGACCAAATGGCGTCCTAGCTACGTCTCTTCGTTTTATATCAACTGACTTATATTTCTTTCTTGTATCTCCCCTGATGATGTGATTATTACACAAAAGTGCACTTGGGAACTTGTGTTTCATTTCCCAGTGGACTCATACGAATATACATATATATATTTCCAAATATATATATATATATATATATATATATATATATATATATATATATATATATATATATATATATATATATATATAAGATGCATACTCTTAGATATTTACTTAAGTACTTAACATTAACTCTTTGTGAGCGGTGTTCACACGACCCGTGTATCAGTCTGTGTCCTACCCGCCTCGGTGTGGCAGCTCTCACCTGGCCCGGGGGCCTATTTAGCGCACTGGACCGCAGTGTTTCAAGTTTAAAATTAGCCAAGAACGACCATAAGACAGACGTTGGCACCTCAAGCTACCCACGCGCCTCAGTGTCTGGCGAACGAGGCAATTTTAGTAAACAATGACAGCACTTCGTTCAGGGAATTTATCATTTATTTTTTTGTAGTTGTGGGTCTGTTAGGATATCTCCTGTAAAGAGATGTACTTGACTGTGGGCAAAAATAATCTTTTTTGGAAAAGTTGGCCACATTCTTAATCATAAATGTTATATACCTTAGATATAAAGCCACTTTCAGTCTATCAAAGATATCCATGTAAAGATCTTTTTCAAAAGAGCACTACTACGTCCAACGGGAGAATACACACAATCAAATCTTAATGTAGGCCATCCTTTTTTCTTAATTTTTCACTGCTCATCCTCTCGTCAGTAACCTCCCTATACAACATTCCAACATATTTCTTCATCTTGTCCTTCACCCTTGCTTCCTACTCGCCAGAGTACCGTATGTCAACTAAATATGTTCTCTTCTTAATTCGTTGGTTAACTTTTTTTTTTCCTACATACTACAGTCGGTTCCAGACAAGGACTCCTCCATATGCAAAATTCAATACCGTAACCTCTTTCTCAAAAGTATGATTCAAGTCATTTATGTTTTTCTTGACAATGATCAAATCGTGATCTTATTAAATTTCACAAACTATAATGATTTAGGAGCCCATGCCTTACCGATCGCTGTGGTGACGAAGTGCTCGGGGTCATGTCAAGGGTACGCCATCATACGCAAGGGTCGTACCCATGTATCTAAAAGCTTATCAGCTCAAGCTGAATGATTGTATCGTCGTAAGGTGACTGTCATATTTCAAGTCAATGCCATAGTATTCTATTTCCATTTATTCTTCAATATCCCATCATACTCAGCGGTGTACTGTTTACCATGCAACACACCGCAGCGTTTAATAATGAACAACTTGAGTTCCTGCAGTTTGTTGCTGTGCATCACCTTATGGTTCTTAAATCTTAATTCACCTTCGGAGGCGTGAACCATTTAGTACAAGAAAGCAAGACCTCCAACAGCGTAATGAAGAGTTAATAATTCACTAATGATCAACCATGTGGGGATTATACTAAAGAACATGTGTACACCATCATCATCATCACCGTCAACAACACACATCCTGGTGTCTGTGATAACCATGGTATTCCAAAGCATAACACATCTTAACCTAAGCAAAATGTAGTGATTTTTATCTATTATTTGGTATGTTGTACCATCTATCAAGAATCATCATGCTACGGATCATTGATGTTTCCGAAGTAGAGTGACCGCGTGTGCTTACTCAGGAGATTGTTGATAGTGCATATAACTATGCAATTACAAGTAAATCTTGTTATTCAGGGTAAGCATAACTGAACGCTAATATTTATATTAGGGTCATTATATAACCAGACACTTTGCCTACTACTATGGAATCGTGTACACTTACCTCTGATTAACCAACGACTCGGTTGACATGCCCGGATCGTTCCACAAACTCTTCAGTTTGGGCAAAGCGCTTAGCCACACGTCACGTTTATACAGCTAAAAAAAAAAACAATTTTTGACGTCTCTCAGAAGCATGTATATTTGTGGCAATAAAAGACTTCACCACACAACTAAAGTACACGAAGGCACTAAGACCTCATCCTGTCAGAGCAAACAAACATGGCGGAACCTCTCAACGACAGGCGAACGGACGCCTTTAGTTAAATTAACTCGTAATTTTGACATCAGCGAAATTGACAGTCTTTCTACCCTGAGGTTAACATTCACATTATTTAGAATACAACAACAAATTTGGAAAGCTACTTGATCAGGGATTTTTATCTTATACATGTTAATTCATGGACATCATGGGCTTCCTAGGCGGTCCATCTTGGAATAGTTCCTCAAGGGATACATCTTAAATTTTCCAAGGTACTTCGCCGATTTTTTTGGGTACGTCAGAGGTTTCCCGGGGTACACAGGTCCTCCCCACCTGTTACCCCACCTTAACAGGTGGGAATAACAGACGGGGTTTCACTACTCCCCGTAAAACACAAACAGTAATAAGAACTGCTTACTTAGCACTCGACTCCTAAGTTGTAAAGTCAAATGCATATAAACAGCAAAGAAAATTACATGAATTATCCAATAATTTCTCAAGAAATTTCGAACTTCATCTTGTCCGGCCGTCTTCGCTTTTTGAAAATTGCGTTTTACAGCACAATAAAAGATATATTTCTAAGATTTGTATGTATCTCTTTGGAGTATAGTGATTAAGAACCTACTTACTGCATTTGCTTTTTTAACGCTGGTATGTAGTACATGACCATTTAAAGTCAATGACTCCAAAACTGGCACTTGTTCCCGGTATCTGCAGCCTGGGGAAACGTGAGTGCTGAGTCCCCGCGAGACGACTCAATTTTGCCACAAACACGCACGATAAAAAAATAAATACTTTTAAAGACGTCAGTTCGTAGACAATATGTCTGTTGGTGTAAGCTGGATTGTTAAGTATTAAATTTGTACTGTGAAATATGGGTTGTAAATCTAAATACTTTTCACTGAAACTGTTTTAATTATGTAGAGTTGTAGACCTTTCTCCACTTAACTCACAAGTCTCCCTATTATATGTGTGTGTGTGTGTGTGTGTGTGTGTGTGTGTGTATTATCATTATACAAATTGAGGACCTTTTCCCCAGGGCCTCCAGTTTCAAGGCTGCGCTACACTCAGTAGCAGGAACAGGATTATATCTTGGAAGCGACAAATTCTTTGGCGAGAACATACTTTGTTTGATCAACTGGCAGTCATGAAGAGATATCTGCACAATCACCAATGAAAAAAGAAAATATGAACTGAGTACTTTCGTATAATACATCCCTCAGACAGGATGTATTAAACGAAAGTACTCACCGTTTTACATTTCTTTCCAATGGCTGTTGGAGGTTTGTATGTTCTATGAAGGTGCACGTTCCTAGGCACTTTGTTCGTATATATATATATATATATATATATATATATATATATATATATATATATATATATATATATATATATATATATATATAAAACGAGAATTTTCAATGATTTTGTGATTTATCTTTTTCTAGTAAAATATTATTTTGAGCAGACACCTAGAGTAAAACACATACCGTTATTACATAAAATGATACCAGCTAGATCTGTTATTCTTATTACATAACTATACAAGCCACCAGACTTTCAAATGCTTCTCGTCGCTTCACCATGCTATTGTCTAATCTAAACTAAGCAATGACTAAAAATCCTTCTCCCTTTGCAATCCATTCATACTTAGTTCGTTCACATATTTAACTAGGAGAAGCAAAGAAAATGCAGATACATTAAGTATAACTAGAGAACATGTATAAAACATTATGTAATGCTTAGTGTCTGGGTGAAGCGTGTACGAGGAAAGGCTTGGCAACAGGCAACATGGCTGCAGCCGGACTCTCTGAACCCAATCTCGGATTTGATTGCTGGAGCGCACGTCTGAATCGCTTTTAACAACATCATTGCACTATAATCCAATGTGGTACTTCATGACACTTGCTTTATCTTAACTCAGTGTAAGACATACCTCGTTACACACTAACTATGATAACTTGAATTAGTTTTACATCCAAGGCAAATATCGTCAACATATAAAGCGGGCTCCAGCCCCTAACGTAGTGACGGTTACAAAAGGTAGCATAGCAACGCGTAACCTATCAAAAGACAATCATTATCGTGGGATTAACAAATCACTGTCCTGCGTAAGGAACTTATTCAGAATGCACGATTTTCTTTGTGCACCGAGAAATAATCAATACTAATGCAGGCACAGTTCCGTTAGTTTAGTCGCCAGGAGACAATGGAATTGTTCCTTGGAGAAAGAAAAGCATTTCCTGCCGCACGTAACACTCCAGCTCCCAAATTCCATTCCTATGATCTTTTTCCTTTAATTTTCAGGTTCTTTCTTGACTTACTCACCATATAATTATTTCTCTGACTTCAAAACAATCGCTTCCTCTTGGGCATTATTATTCCTAAGACATTCCATTTCACATTCCGATGTCCACTGTGGGTATATACTTAGTATATCTACAGCTTTGGTTACACATTTTGTTTTCTATCTTATTCAATAAGCTATTATTATCATTATCATTATTATTATCACTGTTACAGATGATAATGCCTCCCTCATTTTCACAATTATCATAGTAGTTTCCACTATTGAACTCCCAGATATATACATTTGTAAACCAAATTAAGAAATATCAAAATTTACATAATGGATGTACATAAATCAAAATAACCTATATCACGTCTGTCTCACAGGAATTACGATGGAGATGCCTACGTTCATCATCACCAAACATGCTAGCATTTTTTTTTTACTACTTAGCAGTAATATCAGAAACAAAGGTTTTATTGAATGAAGATGAATATCCATTAATCAACATCATTGTTGCTACGTACTAATTGTAGCTAGAATTTACAGGTCTATGGCTGGCAAGGGCTCATCTTTTTGACAAAGGCCATTGCCATCCATAGACCTGACGAATCACATCAGCAGGAAAAGCAACAGGAGCAATGACAAAGGTCATCAGCTCAACTGGCTCATCCTTTGTTCTCCTTCACCTAAGGTATTTCCAGGACAGTCAAGAACAACAAAGCCTAAGACTTTTGTAGGGTATTCTCGATATGGATATAACAAAAAGATATCAATATGTACTCATGAAAACCCTTTTCATGTCTCTTGCTCCTTGGTAAGGAAAATATAATGTTTATATAAGGCTACTGATGTTCACACTGGGATAAAAACTAAGGACTACTGCAGCTTAATGAAAAAATTCAAGATCCGACAGTTAGTTAAGAAAGGTGGAAGACGATGAGGGATTGGTAAATATAATGAAAGAATGGGTAGGAGTTCGGATTATTTCAGATGAAGACATTGCAGGAAATATATGGATCGGATATAATGGAAACATTTTGGGTGCAGTGCAAATTGTCATGAATGGAGACCGCGTTTCACTTTACAATTGGAAGTCCGTTTCAGTTTAACACACTGGACATGGGAAGAGTATGTGTAATGTTACCGAGGTTCTGTGCGCTTGATTCATTCAATTAAACTGGAAATGGAATAATTACTAAAAATTGCATTGCAATTCGCATTTAATAATATACAGGTTAACTATTGTTCCTCCTAAGATGTAATTGCTTATGTATTCTATGATTCTTCATAATAGAAAATGTATTAAAATTTATATTTTAAGGGGTAACTTGTACAAATAAGTAATTCAAATAATTGATGTATTATATCTTAAAACTTCAGTACCAACCTACTGTATTTCCTAAATTTAAGTGTTTTCATGATTCTGACTTTTTTACTCATTTCAGGTTCAGAATGAGTTATAAATTATACATGGAGTCTATACCTATGTCAACAGGTGATATTCCCTGGATCATTTGTGCATACTATCTAGGCTCGGGCCAAACTCGTGGCCGCATCTTTTTTTCTTTCTGGGTAACTTACATCAAATAACTTTCTTCTTTTACTGGCAATCAACTCCGGGAAGATTATGGACACCGGAGCCGTGAAGAATGCACACACTAACTGTAAGTTCTCATTCTGAAAAGCAATAGTGATATGAAGACGGGAGCAATTGCGTCTTAACTTGGGTAAGAGGCACAAGCCTATCTGTGAGGGGAAGCCGAGCAAGGGTGGGTGGCACGAGCCTAGTTGTGAGGGAGGCCAAGCATGGGTAGGTGGCACGAGCCTAAGCATGGGTGGGTAGAACTAGCACAGAATATGAGAGGTTTGGTGATGATTGTACGTCCAGGACTGTGTACTTATGGTGGCTACAGTCACACACGTCAGGTTTCATAGACTGTAGCTCCCCGGACTCTCGCTTGAAAGGGAAGAAGGGTTAGGTAGAGTGGAGTGAGACGCTGGCCAATGGTTGTACACACAGTTTGCGACTGAATGTCAGCTGAATCACTGCAGAGCTGCGTTACGAAGGCTAACACGAAAGTCCCGCTATTTACCAGAGGTGACTGAGTTAATCTTTCCATACAGTTTCCTAGAGTGGAGAAGACCGACGTTAGGTTTGTTTGTCTGGAGTTTGGGGGAGGGGACAAATGTGAACCTTTTTTTTCGGCTCCAGCGATAGAAACAGGCCGCTCAGGATCCGGTGATAAAGTTGTAACGGCTGACTAGATGCGTACGCTAGTACGCTACTTCAGAACCAACTGACAGGAGACATTTACGCTGCCACGTTTATTCTAGGCTACTTCTCAGACTAGACAAGTTGGTGCCTGCGGGGAACTTAGTGGTCTGCATAAGGAAATGATTCCTCTTATGTACGGGAAAGATAATGGCTTATTTTGTGGAACTTTTTTTTTCAAACCTGGGAACCAGGAGCGGCTGTGATAAGGCTGGGAAAATCATAACTTTGATCACATTACTGCCAAAAGATATGATGGTCTGACCTTTGCCCCGATACTTAATGGTTAGATTAAAGGTCAGGCTATCATAACCAAAGGTCGCAATGTCGTGTTCAAGGAGCTAAATTCTAGAGATTTCATGGTGCTGAACGGCCTGTGTAAGGACCGTCTCAGGCATGACACTTTTTTACTTGAATTTCTAATACTGATGACAGAAATCCTTGGGACTACTTCTAAATTTTCTGATTACGTTCGGCAGCCTTCTGCCCTAGACGCCTGAAGCAGCAAAAGACAAAGGAGAAAAGAGAAATTGTTAATTACATAAAAAAAAATATCTATTTCAGTATAAAGGAAGAGGCTTCAGCAAAAACTCGAAAGGACTTTAGTTAAGCCAGACGCAAGATATACGCAAGAGGGAGGATAGGTTAAGGATGCCAAGCTATGGCTCATGAAAATGAGGCGGGTGTGAGGCGCAGACTGTAGAGGCTGGAATCACTGCCCAACATAAAGGTCGGGAGTCTATCTTTTAGATATATGAAGGTCAGGAACGCGAAACACATAAGGAAACACCTCCAACGTACGGTTTCTGTTAGGCTTATGTCTTTAGATGATCTAACTTGAAGCATTCTTGAATAATCTAACTTCAAGCAACCTACAACAGCTGTGATCTAAATCGGAAGATCAAGGTTCAGCTTAAGTCAGATGACCTTTAAGCACAAGCTTACCTTATGACGGAAGTGAACAGTTTCCCACTGTGTTAGACGGTTATCATTGTAGTACTACCTGTGACATAATCTAAGACTTGTAGATGTCAGAGATGTGAAAAGGCGAAACTAGGATGATTACAAGCCTATTAGGTACACGAAAGTCGTCTCAAGAAGACATATTCTCAAGTAGCCTGAAAGTATTTAAGTCCAGAGAACATCAGCGATATTGGGAATGAACTGCCTGAATGAAGAGATTGGGATTGGCGGAGTTTGCTAAATGACAACGTAAACAGTGGACATCTAGCAGGACAGAATAAACGCCATGCATGTAAAAACAAACCAGAATGGGTGCCATAAGAGGCAAAAAGATGCTGGAAATAACAATGACGGTAAAATCCTGCCAAAATCTTTAGAAACTAAAGGTTCTTGTGTGTTGAATGTATGAACCAGTTTGATGTAGTTTTATCAGACATTAATTACTAAAGACTATCTGCGTTAAATGTCGGCTAATTGATTGCTCGGCATCCAGTTCAACAACGAAATGAAAATCTGCAAAAATGAATAGAATTATATTCATTTTTTTTTTTTTTTGGCAAAGCTACACACAACATGACTGGTGGTAGTCCTATCGAGTTTGTACTGATGCAAAGTTCCACTGCGAGGTAAACCAAACCTGTGGATATGCAGAATGATGTGGAAAATAAAGAATTAACTTACGAAAGTACTCAGACGTCTCCATACGAGTACCCTAATTCCATAGCACGAGACACTGTTTCTTAAATCTGGAGCATCTGACAGGCTATTCTAATTTTGGAGCACTTGATAACGACTAAATGCTGGAGCATCTGATTAATGTCCTAATGTCCGGTAGGAAATAATGCCGAAGCCGATGGTAATTCTAGAACGTGTGTCAGTGATAATGAATAAAAAACATGTTATCAGTAGATGAGGATTATACACAATGAGTCAGGTACCATTACAAGGCGATACTTGACTTGTTATGCCATTTTCAATATTTCGTAAGAAAAAAGAGAAAGTGAATTAGCTAATATTAAATTCAAACTCAGTTTTTGTTGAGACAAAATTAAGATGTTATTTGATATGGTGGCAAATCAATATCATCAGTATTTAGATTACATGCCTGGTGTGTATACATAAAAAAAAATCTGTAATTACCAGAGGTAGTTTGCATTATTTGTCATTCAAAATGCAGTACCAGGAAAATCTCAATATAATTCCCGTTTCTCAAAGCAATACACTAATGAAATCGCAAAATGCCTAAAATTCCAAGACAGGACAACGTTTGTGATTTCTTTAAAACGTTTTTCCACCAGACCTGGACAGGGGTCGATGCTGATAAAAGATTTAATGACAATGGAAAGCTTTGGCCATATATATATATATATATATTATTTTGCTTTGTCGAGCAAAACTGTCCCCGTTCTTTTCGTGATAAATTATGATCCATGACTTATCATGCCGCCAGTTATCAACGAAGCATAAATCTACTTGCACATCGGTGTGTAGAAGGTTATATAACTCAAAGACAATCAGTGAAAAGTGGTGAATTTGCAGCCAGTTAGCGGGATGTTGCAATGAATCAGTCCCCATAAAAAATTCTTCGTGTAAGATACTCTTCAGTCAAATGGCGATGGAGCCGTTATTTACATAATGAAAATTCCACGTACGTAGATTGATTATATTGATTGGAGAAACAACAGGTTAAACAAGTAAAATTAACATATATTGTACAATTCTAAGGGAATCTACTTAATTCTAAAGCATCAAATATCAAATATTTTTACGTATAAGGGAGTTGCGAGTTCTAATAATGCACTACCGTTAGAGAACTGGGCCATCAGGGGAGGGGAGGGGGGGACAACCCGGGCGATTTCTTGCAGAAGGAAGAGGTTCTTATTCTTGCAATACTAGGAATAACATATATTTGGGTTAATCATTGTGTATGAAGATGTTGGAATTAGTGACAATGCATCTACAATGCAAGAATGCATGTTTCCACCGTCACCAAGTGGGGGAAAAATCCTGTGTTTCAGGGGTTGTCAATATCTATTATTTTCATGTAAACTACAGCTCATTCCCAAAGATTTTTTACTTTATATATCAGGAAAAGCGCATAATGAGGACATTTCGTGATGGAATTCCTGAAATGCGGAAAATGATACGTAAATATAGCAAAATACATCACCTTTGGGGGATATTTGGTACCTGGGTACCCAGTTCTTACCAAATATTGCAAACATTGTAGGATGATTTTCCACGTGTCTCGCATCCGAAGAAAGCTCATGTGCATGGCAATGATGCAGGGAAATGGTGTCACTAATCTCCCTGTTCTAATGACGCACTAATTTAAAGAATAATAAACAGAAGCACAGTCCGGCCATGAGTGCGGGCCAGTTGGCGTGGGATGCGCCAAGTTATTGATGCGCTACTTTTCCGTCCGCTCGCCTGAGGTAGGCGGCGCTCAGCTGATGTTGACGCTCACTCTCTCTCTTGTCGGCACGCATTTGTGACATAGTCGTTCCACTTATTATAATTTTAATTATCTAAATAAACTGTAATTAAACATGTCTGATGAAGAGACTAAGGCTGAGGAGGTAAAGGGGGAAGAGGAGGAGGAGGAAGAAGAGGATGAGGCATCTAAAGAGGAAGCTGCCGAGGAGGAGGCCAGCGAGCCTGAGGCCGAAGAGGCTAAGGAGGAGGCCGCAGAGCCGCCCAAAAAGCGCGCCAGGAAGGCAGCTGCCCCCAAAGCAAAGGAGACGGCCAAGAAAGGTAAGGGTGGAGCTTGTGAGCAACTACTTGCACCTTATATGTACTACATACTCGGGGAAAACTGAGGACATTGTTTACTATGCAGTGTAAGGGCTAAATTTCCCTATGTCGGCAAACGAATTTATATTTCATAATATGGAAGCTGCACCTTATTGATATGAAGAAAGAACTATATTCCAACGCTACCGTGTGAGAAAATTGCTCATTTCAGATGTCATTTAATGAAGGTATATTTTGACATTACCTGTCGGCAATATTTATTATTGAAATGCTGTAACTCAGAAACATAGTGTTATGATCTGTGGAATACCTTTAAGTTTCCACCATTTTACCCAAGATTATGCAGATATGTAACTTCAGTTTTAGAGGTTGATAAAGTGGTAATGGTAAAATTGAATGACAAGTTATGAACTTTTTTTTTACATCAAACATCAGAATGTAATTGTCATCAAAAGCTATACATCCATAAAACCCAGTTATTGCACATTTACCCTTCCTATAGAAGTGTTATAATTCATAAATTAAACCAGAAAATATAACTTAGAAAGTTCTAAATATGTGTTTTTAAGTTGTGGACATATTGTTCATGTTCTAGTAGTTATTTGGGTTCAGATTCATAGTAAGCAATTCTTTTGACTCATTGAATTCACAATTAAATCAGGGTATGTGACATTCAGCTGTAGTTCAAGTGTCTCTCTAGGCAGGTAGCCATAATTGAGGAACAACATAGTTGTATTATGAATGTCATTTTTATTTACAGTCCCTAACAGGGTGGTCATATTTTGGTGTATAAGATTTGTAGAAAAGAAGTTTCATAATGTGGAACGAATAAATTTTAGAATTATACATTCTTGAAGTATAGCTAGATTTTTCTTTTTCTTGTCCATTTTGGCTTCTTCTGGCTGTTAAACTAATGCAAAATCTCCAGACGGCTTTTAGGTATGTTGACAAGCACCTATATATGTGTAAAGGTGTAGGGTTAATTGTAGATCTCTTACCATATATCTTAAAGAACACGAATATGATTACTATTAGGAAGACGTAATATTTTCCTTTTTATGATGAACAAGCAGTAGTTATTTTGCAGTTCCTAAGGGGTCTATTACACCTTCACTTGGTCATGACAGCAGTCATTATTAAAGAAACCCCCCAAAGTAGATAGGAATTATATTTTTGTTAAAAAGGCGTTACTTTTACGTTTGTCTTTTTATTACAGTACTACAAAACATTGGTAAAATGAGGCACTCATAAAGGAAACTAACTTGTTTCACAAAGTAGCTGTATAACTTAATTTTCAACTGCAGTTGAAATAGAAGTATATTATAGTGACATGTTCACTATTTTAGAAATGTGACTTTATCAATCAGGTTACCATTGTGGGACATGAACACATTAATTTGATACAAACAAGCTACTAGTAGCTTTTGTAACTACATTTATTTTGCCTTATAGTCTAAGTGAACTTCTGTCCTCCCCATATATCTTCCTGTTGACTGATATTTATTGGTTAGGCTTAATTGAGTTTCATTATATTGATTAAAAGGTATTATCTCCTTCAGATGACATGCAGGTGAAAATCCATAATGGATTTGTAAGTTTTCAGTAGTTATTGCCATCATCAAATGTGCATAATTTTCAGCCTCTTTTGGTATCAGCTGTTTTATCTAAGAGTGTGATTAAAAGTCATGTACATATTTCAAGCTGCTGCCTGTATGAAGAATATGGTCTTTTATGCAAAAGGTTTAGGGGATATATATGCTTTTGAGGTAGCTTTTGTATTGCATTTATCCTGGAAAATCTTGGATGCACTTAGACACCATATTTTGTCATGGTTCAGTATGAATATTTGTACCAATCATAAGTTGCCCCATTAAATTGACAGTACATTGGTGTAGCAGTTATTCGTAAGATAAGAAGCATGAATTTCACAAGTCTCAGACTCGCTTGAATTTAATTATTTAATTCATGATTCTTAAAAATAGTGGGGTAACTTAGGTAGTTCTGGCTTATGAGAAAATTACAGAATTGTTAATAATTGTAATACTAATATACATCACGTCTGGAATTTTCTGAGATAGGTTTTTATAGTTTCACATGATTTCAGTTTGTCATAGGCAGTTTTTCCAGTATGATAATGCACTTCATATTTCCATAAACTTTATAGGAATAGTTGAAATAATGCTTAAATAATTGTATCAATGGAATTTTCAAATCATTGGTGTCTGGATTTTATGTTGTACTGTACAGCTTTTTTGATAGAGTTGTAGCTGGCTTGATATCTATATTTAGTATGTTTTTTCCTTGGATTCATCTAGGTCTCGTTTGTATTGTCCTCATTTACTTCCTGTTCTTTTGCATTTTATTTCAAATTGTTTACTACAGGTTGAGTATCCTATATCCAAAATGCCTGGGACCAGAAGTGTTTCTTATTTTGGAATATTTGCATGTACTTAAGAGATATCTTGGGGATGCCACCCAAGTCTAAGCACAAAATCCATGTTTCATATACGCCTTATTCACATAACCTGAGGGTATTTTTTACAATATTATTAATTTTACACATGAAACAAAGCCAAGGAGTCACAACTCAGCCACCCATGTGGACAATCTATGGGCATTTGGCATCGCCTTCATTCCTGACTGAATTTATGTTACTGATAAGCAATCACACTTATTCACACATAAATACTTAACAGTAAAAAAATATGAAATACTATTGATACAGTGAAAAATAATGTGTTTTGGTGTGGAGTTTTCCACTTGTAACGTCCTGTCACTGCTCAAAAAGTTTTGAAATTTGGAGCATTTTGGATTAGGGATGCTCAGCCTGTACTGCTTTCTTCATTCACATCCTTTGCTGATGATTGAATTCCCTCCATATTTTCATATTCAATTTCTATAAATTTTCATTTTGCCATATGTTGTTGGCCTTGCAACCTATTCCAACAATGACACATACCTTTATTACTAACACCTACACAGCATGTCTTCCTGTTGTTTCACCATTAATTTAGCTTCTCCCTAGATTTATACCCAGTTATACAGTTTTATTCTACAGATTGTTAGCTTCTGTCCTTGATTTTTCATTCTCTTAACTATGTGTTTGATATATGATTTAATACATTTAAACGATAGAATTTAAATATAGAATTTTGTTTGTAGACTTAAGAAATGTTATGCTAACCTCAGTTATGTATTTTTTTTTTTTTTTTTTTTTTTGTTAAGGTAACTAGCAAGCATGACAGCAGTTTATTGAATGCACTGGTTACTGGCTCATAACAAAAGCCCTGATCTCTTACCTGGTTAAGGTACTGCGGCAGGAGGTAAGAAGAAGAAGAGAGCACCAAAAAAGCACCCAAAAACTGTGGACATGATCATTGAAGCTGTTGAAAACTTGGGAGAGAGGAAGGGGTCCAGTGTCCAAGCTATCAAGTCATATATCCTTCAGAACTTCAGGACTGTCCGTACTGATATGATCAAGTCGATGTTAAGGCGTGCTCTCAGTCTTGGTCTGGAACAGGGTATCGTGACGCGGCCAAAGGGACAAGCAGACACACAGGTTAAATTTTTTGTTTCCTGTATTATTAATACTGTAGTATATATAAATGAAATTGAATAGATGTGCACATGGCTTCACACAATGGATGTTCATGTATTATTAGGAAGGTTATGTGTGTGAGAGAAGGGCAAATATGCTTGTATGGATAGTGAATATAGATATGTTCATGGGACTATTATCCTACTAGTGCAGGAACTGGCCCACAAAGAATTCAATAATAGATTATTAGATTTATAGTGTATTTGAATGGTTATGCACCTGAAATTTTCATATTCAGGTTTGGTTTGAGTAACAACTGTTTTGGAAGTTTTTGGCATCTTGTAGTAACCTCTTGGCACCTAATTTGAATCTTTTACCTCCAGGTTATGAGTGGCAGGTACCTTTTAGGCAAGGCAGCCAAGAAGGAGGATGAAGATGAGATTATGCCACAGTCCAAACGAGCACAGGATGCCAAAAAATCTGCGAAAAAGTCCAAGAAGAAGAAGAGTGCAAAGATAGTCAAGAAAGTGGCAAAGAAACCAGTTGCAAAGAAGGCAAGTCCATCAAGTGTAAAGAGACCAGTGAAGAAAACCAAGAGAGGAACTAAGCGTTCTTAGGTGTTCAGGGAAATTTATGTTTATTTAAAAACTGACTTATTTTACTTAAACTGACTCACAAATTAACTCATACTCATCTTCCATTATCATGCTATATTTATGCTGCAGCTCGGCAATATGCTTCTAAAATTCATGAAATCTCCAAAATTTCATAATCTTTTATACAAGTGCAGTAGTAGGTGCTTGATTGCTGTAGCTTATTCCTTTTGTGATAGTTAAACCAAATGATTGCAGAGATATATTATTGTAACTTATGTAGGTGATAATGGAATAGTAGAAAAGCTTTTTTATAAAATTTTTGTTTTACTTTCCTTCAGTACATAAGTATTCTTGATTATAATGTGATAAAAGTTTTGTTGACTGGAGAACTATACCCTTTTTGCTGCTGAAAATTACAATATGTTTTTTGATCTTTTCCCCTGTATATCTTTTTAACCATGTCACTGATTAATGCAACAGAAGTTGCACTTTGAGCTCGCTGCTATCTATCTGTATCAATAACGTTATTGACCTGTTCCTTTTGGAAAATCCCTTATGGGGGGGCCATGACAAAAGAATCTGTGATTGGTGCATTGTATATGATGTATTAATGATACCTGCCCTCATTTCAAATCACAAATGATGAAAATAGCTGCTGGAGTTTCTGAAAAGATCATGAGGTACTTATATAGATAGATTAATGATAGAGATGCTCTGTGGAAGGTATTAAGAATATATGGTGTGGGAGGCAAGTTGTTAGAAGCAGTGAAAAGATTTTAGCGAGGATGTAAGGTATGTGTACGTGTAAGAAGAGAGGAAAGTGATTGGTTCTCAGTGAATAGAGGCTTGCGGCAGGGGTGTGTGATGTCTCCATGGTTGTTTAATTTGTTTATGGATGGGGTTGTTAGGGAGGTGAATGCAAGAGTATTGGAAAGAGGGGCAAGTATGAAGTCTGTTGGGGATGAGAGAGCTTGGGAAGTGAGTCAGTTGTTGTTCACTGATGATACAGCGCTGGTGGCTGATTCATGTGAGAAACTGCAGAAGCTGGTGACTGAGTTTGGCAAAGTGTGTGAAAGAAGAAAGTTAAGAGTAAATGTGAATAAGAGCAAGGTTATTAGGTACAGTAGGGTTGAGGGTCAAGTCAATTGGGAGGTAAGTTTGAATGGAGAAAAACTGGAGGAAAGTAAAGTGTTTTAGATATCTGGGAGTGGATCTGGCAGCGGATGGAACCATGGAAGTGGATCATAGGGTGGGGGAGGGGGCAAAAATTCTGGGAGCCTTGAAGAATGTGTGGAAGTCGAGAACATTATCTCAGAAAGCAAAAATGGGTATGTTTGAAGGAATAGTGGTTCCAACAATGTTGTATGGTTGCGAGGCGTGGGCTATGGATAGAGTTGTGCGCAGGAGGATGGATGTGCTGGAAATGAGATGTTTGAGGACAATGTGTGATGTGAGGTGGTTTGATCGAGTAAGTAACGTAAGGGTAAGAGAGATGTGTGGAAATAAAAAGAGCGTGGTTGAGAGAGCAGAAGAGGGTGTTTTGAAATGGTTTGGGCACATGGAGAGAATGAGTGAGGAAAGATTGACCAAGAGGATATATGTGTCGGAGGTGGAGGGAACGAGGAGAAGTGGGAGACCAAATTGGAGGTGGAAAGATGGAGTGAAAAATATTTTGTGTGATCGGGACCTGAACATGCAGGAGGGTGAAAGGAGGGCAAGGAATAGAGTGAATTGGATCGATGTGGTATACCGGGGTTGACGTGCTGTCAGTGGATTGAATCAGGGCATGTGAAGCGTCTGGGGTAAACCATGGAAAGCTGTGTAGGTATGTATATTTGCGTGTGTGGATGTATGTATATACATGTGTATGGGGGTGGGCTGGGCCATTTCTTTCGTCTGTTTCCTTGCGCTACCTCGCAAACACGGGAGACAGCGACAAAGCAAAAGAAAAAAGATTAATGAATGGGGTTTAGAGAAGGAGCATGTAGTTTCAAGGATTATCTAAAGTGTTCAGTGATGTGGTGGCTCATGTGGGATGTTCTGGACAACTAAGTAAGAAAAGTGAGTCATGGAAGGTGGTTCGGTGAAAAAAGAAGAGGTGGCAAATGCCTTGCAGAAAATGAAGTACAGTAAAGCAGTTGGAGTGGATGGGACTGCATTTGGATTATCTTAATAATGGGTTATTGTGTTGTTGAATAGTTATTTTGAATTCTCCATCTACGTAAGTAATCCCATCCTCTTCAGCTGCTTTGACGTCCATCATATACATGTAGGGCTTTTGATTAGTTATTTTGTATTCTCAATGTGTGTATGGCTCTAAATCAGATGTCTGAGGATTGTAAGAATGACTACATAGTACAATTATAGAACGGCACTATGTAAGCTACATTGTCCAAATTACAGATGTACAAGTTTGTTGAGTACCTGAGCGAATGAAACTTTTTGTTTCTGATGGTACCCAACTAATGTGACAAAAAACACATATGAATAAATGTACATATGCATATATGAATGCAGTTGGTGGCAGCCAGCGACCATGGAGGTATATCATCAGTACTCCCACCCTGAGTCTCGGGAGAGTTAGTGACATTGCATAGTGAGCCAGCACTTTAATGTTTATCAAGTTGCACTCCTCTGACCCAGGTAGCTGTCTTTTCTTTCTGCCTCACTAACAGGTGGACTACTGGCATTCTGTCCACAAACACAGAATCTCGCCTTTTCATGTGTATCAACTCGCGCAGCTCATTCTTCATAACTAGATTTTCCAGTGGTGAGCACTGCGCTAGCCCTGCCTTTTGACAAAATGGTAAGGGCAGTAGGTAGTAGTAGTTATTAGGAACAGTATGTAGGAGCCTCTGCCAACACTGTGTTAGGCTTGCCCTCTGCTAGTGGCCTGTTAAGGGTGAAACACTAAAGGCTAAGTGGCACTGGAGTTCTTCAAGTTCTGGAGATGGTTGCCATGGTCACCCCTTTGAGGGAATTCCAACTGAAACAGGCATCAGAGATATAGATACATCTTTGAGGGAATTCCAACTGAAATGCATGATATAGACAGTGTACCTGAAAAGATGTCTAGAAGAGTAGTGACAGAGGAGGTTTAATCTGATTGACATGGAGTAGCTAGCTATATCGCATAATAGCCTTCACATTTGGTACTGCAGATATAGCATCTATTGTGACTGATAAAGGGCAGTCTTTATGTATACAGCCAATATATGATGTTAAATAAAAGTTTTACGTTTTTGAAGTTATATACAAGCAATATTATTAAGTTACCGATTATTGTAACCCTCACACAACACTGAGGTAACTGCAACACCAGTTCCTGAGAAAGACTTGCAAGGAACACATGGATTGGAAAATACAAATCAAAGAGATGCCTAATTAAAGGTTCTCCAAACATGAGGTGTAGAAGGAAAGGTACTAGAAAAGGTAGGGAGTTATTGTTGAGAATAAAGCATGTTTGTAAGCACAGAGAGGATTAGTAAACATGAAGGTAGGTCTTTCATAAGTGTGTATATCACTAAGGCTATTTTAACTTTATGGATGGGAGGGTAAACAAGAGAAAAGCGACATGTCTTTGAATAAGGCGTAGGTTTACAGTATACTGGAAGGGCAGTCAGTTGGTTTGCAAATGACAAGTGAAGAACTGCTTAAGTTAATATCCAAGTTTGGGAGTGTGTGAAAGACAGTTTAGAGTAAATCTGAACTGGAGTAAGGTTTTTAGTTTGAGCTATTTTTTGATGCTTATGAGTGGACATGGAAGCAGACAGATTTGTGTAAACAAGTGAATTATAAGGTGGGTGAGGGGAACAATGTGAGTGCTGTGGAGAAAAATCAATGTTTGTGACAGCAAAGTCCGTTATGTTTGATGGTACAGCTGTCACAACAGTGCAGGTTGTGAGCTCTAAATACAAAAGAACAGATGGTAGAAATGATGGAAATGAAATGCATCAAGAAACTGTGGTGTGAAAATGCTTGACTGTAAGAGATGTGCAAGTTGAGTATGACTGAAACAGTTTAAACGAGTGAAGGGAAACTGATTTAAGAGGTTCTGCAAGTCGTAAGTGGAGGAACAGCAAACTAAGGAGATAGCCGGATGAAGCGGAGTGATGGGCTTTGGTTTGAAGGTGCCTCATCATGCAGGAGAATATGAGGTGTATATGATAAAGAGTGAACTGAAGCAATGTGGTTTACAGGGCTCACTATGCTGTCACTGGCTGAATTACAGCGTACATGGGGTTGGGGAAAACCAGGGGAATGTGTGTGGATAAGGGGTCCTGGTTTTGGTGTATAAGACAAGACAGAGAGAATGGGTGAAAGCAAATGAGGCCATGCTTCTGCTCAGTTGGTACTGAGCTCTATGCAGGAAATGGCAAACTAATATGAAAATAAAAAAAAAAATGGCAAGTTTTCCTTCAGTTATAATTAAGATGGGAATTTTTATTTGTGTGATGTAGCAAGATTTTACTGATGATACAAAAGTTAAGCTGTATGTGAAGTTTGGTGTATGAAGCCTTCATGACTAGTATTTCATTTTTACTTTTTTTTTATATAAAGATGTGTGACTTTACATTTGTTGAGGATAAGAAAGGAAGTTGAATAATGCAACCAGTTTGAGTAGAAAGATACATTTAGAAGGTATGATATAGGATTCTGGTAGGCATAAGTCATTAGAAAGGCACATGGTTGAAATAACCTTACAGTGTTATGACCACATAAAAGTGCAAGGCAAATGAGGTACTAAAGATCTATTATAATTTTTTTGAGATAGCTAACATAAAAGGAATACCAAGAAAGGGTGGCAAATGAGTTGTTGACAAAGTATTTCAGATGAACCAAAGCAAGTGATTTTTTACTGTAATGTTAGCATGCTTTGAGAGTGAATGGGTTAATGTAGAAAAAAAATTAAGCAACTTGGCATTCAGTTAATAATTATAAAGAACTAACATAATATAACACTCATCAAAATGGACTTAAGCTGAGCATATGAGTGAATTAACCCCATTTCAAACCTCTTATGTGAACAACTAACCATATTTTAACTAGTCTCCGACAAATACCTTATTTTAAGTTGCACCTTTGCAATCCCAGTTTCCTTCTTCATGCCATGTAGCTGTCCTGGTTCTTACACTGTCACTACTGTAACATCAAAGTAATAATTCCCTTCCTATCCTTCTCAAGTTAATTTCTCTTCAAAACCTAAATTTTTTAGCAACGCTTATCTCAACATTAAGTGTTTGAATTAAACATACAAGGGAGTCTAACACTTCAGTGTATTAATTGAACTTTAGTTTTAAAACAGTCATTCTCATGCTTTTATTAGATGTACTGTTGAGTACACAAGCCATTCACTCTTTCTACAACTTTAAGTTTGTGCCGTACATTCTATAAATCCTTACCAATTCTTGCACAAACTTTTTCTTCACTGCTTATGCTACGAACATTCTTTTCCAACATTTTCTCAATAAAAAAAGATCTATTCAGTACACCTAATGCAAATCCTACTAGCACTCTAAACCTCACTTGAGGGTCTGCTATCCAAACTAATTTCTACTTAGTAGCCTTCTAATGCTGTATACATAAAATTCACACTTTTTCCTGAAGTACAGTCTGCTTAGGTATTCTCCACGAATTCACAGACACATTATTACAAGTCTGAACATACCATATCACCATCCATTGATATTTCCCACTACCTGAAACTCTAGAAGCCTAAATATTTCACTGCATAATGCTTGTCCTATTTCAACTGACCTTTGCTCCAAATCTCACATCCACTTTCTTGTTCTTTGTCTACTTTGTTAATACTGCTTCACCCATATCCTGCAATATTAATAAATCAAAATAATATTCCCAACATCTTATTCAACTATTCTGAACATATTCTACCATTTACATCTTGCCCCATTTTATCATTCCACAGAAAATGCAAAAATCAGATATTTCATTGCATACAGCTATAAACAAACAGATGTTTCATTGCATACAGCTGTAAACAAGCAGATGTTCATACCTTCAACATTCTAAAGCTGAGCCTGAAGGGATATGCAAGTTGGATTTAAGCAGGAGACATATGAAATCAAAGCTATGGATCAACAAGGGAAATGTATGTATAAAGTAAGAAATAATAAAAAAGGCAAGGTTTGATCAGAATTAGTCATGGCTTTTAGGTTGCACAAGCTAATTTTGGAATTACAAGTTTTCTACTGCAAATTACGAAAGTAAATTAACTTTGGTACCAAAATAAGAGAAACTTGCAAAAATAACAACAAATCTCAAGTAGACCAATGGAAACTACTCTTAATCATTCAAACTGGAAAAGGTCAATAGAGTTTGATATTAAAGCTATTTGGTAATTAAGAATGTGTTATACCAACATAATAACTTACAAAAAGTACACTTATGACGGGCACTACAACATGAAACGGGTGAAATTAAACCTTCATATATAACTAATGCCAAATATAATTAGAAATAATAACATTCACCCCATTTTCAAAATTTTGGTTGCTCATGTAATGAGACTCAATTCTCTCCGGTAACTTTATGACAGACATGATCCTAGTCAATTTATACAATGTGTACTGCACTCTGGGTCCAACAACAGCTGCATAATTGGACTTTAATCTAATCTTGAAACTTTCTGGCACAGAGATAATGAGTAGCTCATGTGTTCATATGAAGTTCATAAAGCCAAAGATGCTGAATGTGCAGATATATAGGTTGATGGTATGTACTACTTCCGAGCTAACTGACACAGTGTGTATTGATGGCAAGAGTATCATTCTTTCATAAGTATCAATACGAGGAGCACATGATGGTACTTTGCATGTCATACTAATCAAAAGATTTTATTTTAATACTAATCTGAAATCAAACTTTAAATAACTTCCCTGAACTGTATTATCTGTTTTCACATGAAAGATCTTGGATGTGTCCCTTTAGTACCAACTTGATATATCTTGGCTGGTTTGGAAATAAATGTATCCCATTAAAATTTCACCATACTATTAACACAATCTCTTTCAAACCAAAAGTCCAATATACAGAATTCAACATTCATTTACAACATTAGTTAAACATAATAAAAATATATGTTGATCTCTTAACAAAGTGTGGCACTTGCATAATACTCCAAAAAGGGTTATGGTATTCACCATTGTAAAGCTCCAAAATTTAAATCTTATACATGAAACTTAGAGACACTGAATGGTTAGATCAATAAATAATTTTGGATTAACTATTGCACAAATTTTCATATACATATTTTTGGTAAGAACTATGCTATGGCCATTCCTAAATATCAAGTAACAATCAGCTAATAGTAAATGCACATGCAAGACTTTAATGCCCTTCAACACTATATATATATATATATATATATATATATATATATATATATATATATATATATGTAGGCTTTTGGCACAGCCAAAGAAAATTACTGAATGTAACCACTACTCAAGTGTGGTATCTGGTATGGGGCACTGTGTCCTAGCTACAACTATTTCATTACCATTAATATACCTGATGGCGTGGAGATGGTTGGTAACTGAAATGTTTGAGGAAGGTTCTGCATGCACCACCACTGCTTTGAAAGTGGAAAAAAGCATACATGATACATGTAACATTTTGAGTCATGATGTCTTGGATCAATATGAATATGTCAGAGGCAGAATTAAGAGAATGTAATACATATATTACATATTTTTGGCAAGACTGACTAAGCAAGATGTGCTTTTCTAATTAAATTTCTGGCTTTGATTATATACATATTATATACATATAGATACACAAATATTATTCCCATTTGAGTCACTGATTATACCATAATGCAAATTCATTGAGTAGTGGAACATCGTCATCACTGATTTTTCTCAATTTTAAAATGTCAAAAATAGCTACACATTATCTCTAAAAATTTACATATCTCACTGTGACTTTAGCTAAAGCAAATTCCCCAACATGTTACAAGAATGTCTTACTCCTGAAATATATGCTGCATTCAAGATTTCAAACATACAAATTGTATATGTACAGCATTAGATGCACACATTAAGAATGTTGCATTTGGAGCTGCACTTTAACTCAAGTGTGTCCATATAAGAAACTCGCACTGGAGATAGGGATCCTCTGAACAGATATGACTTGAACAAAAATCAGTGTTCAAGACCCAATAACCATGTGCAGTGATTAGGTAAAAGACACATAAAGAACTAAGTACCCAGAACTTTTTGACAAATTTCTTACCCATGTGAACCTAGAAAAATATGATTTGGAAAATTTTGAGTACTGCGCACTGTTTCAGAAATTATATTAGTTATGCCTGCTAAGGCACCATGGGATGCATTCCTAATGAAGTACTGATAACCTAAGCACTTGGGTGTGCACTGGTGCTTGGATTCATTTATATCACATGCTTAGAGGATCTGACAAAAATAAAGTCAGTTACTTATCTGCCATGGAAATAAAACTTAACTGATAATATCAATATTCTGTAAGCATCAATTGGTATTTCTCTACTGAAGACCTGTCAAGTTCTCTTCTTGATAACAGTAGCCTAAGACTAGAATCTGGTAATAACAAATAATTAATTAAAATATATATATGTATATATATATATATATTCATATATTTGCTGTACATAAATAAAAAAAAATTTACACAACATCCACTACCTATTTTATCTCAAGCAAGATGGAAACCCTTCAAATGGGAAACTGGTGTTAACAAAAGACATTAAGTGACAGTCCTGAACATGGGATGATGTCGATATGCTGCACCATTCTGCTTGAAGCTGGAGCTCAACCTCAATCCTGGAACTGTTACAGAGTAAACTATCCACACAACCACTGGTCCCCAACAAAATGTTACAGAGGATAAACTTTTAATACTGTACACTCCTTAATAAAAAAATCCTCATGCATTAGTTCCATACAAACCAATGTTGAAATCTGTACACTGAGCGCATTCTTTGTCATACTAAGTGTAACATATCATCACATAATCCATAACATTTGGTCAATATATTTCAAAATGTTAAGATATGAATCACAAAATACCTTTTAACTTTTCAAGAGAGAGAGAGAGAAAAAAAGTAAAGCTGTAACTAAAAGTGCAGTTGGACACCTGTTGGGTCTAACGTCATGGAACTAACCAAGATTTCAAAACCCACCTTCATTACTCAGTACCAGTATCTTTACTGTGGATATTTAGGGACTGAACAAGCATTGACACCATATACCAATAGGTACCAAGTATATCAATTCAGAGTCACCATATCACACATATCTCACTCTTAAATTTCAAGTAAGGGTAAGTCAATTACTCACAAGTCACTATGAATTATGAGTCTGGTGAATGTGGTTTCATATTTCACATACTTAGGAACATCTTTTTTGCTTTCAATATGAAACCTACATTAGCAATTTCTTCTAATGACAGAGCATGTTAAGGTCAGCTAAATTATATTTTCCTTAATACGTGATGGCCATGCATGATACACATACAACTTTTTCACTGGGCTTGTGAGACTGAGGGATTAAGACCCTTCCTTTGTCTCATATACAAGTTTGGAATCCTCATTAGATTCTCTTGCATATAATATACAAGTCATTTCCCACTCAACTACGTTTAAAATTCATAAATGTTCATCTCCCTATAGGTGCCATTACTTATATAACAAAATTGTTGTTAAATATATTTTACAAAACCTTTCCTGATATTGCAGAAAATCTGATACCTATTAATGCCACTATTATAAGCTGTCATCACTCAAGCTCTCCATATTGGGCAACTGCTGGGGTTCAAGAATGAGGGATTCTTGTGAAGACTCAGCTGGGGCCAGGGAGCTGGCTTCACTTCCTGAAGAAGAGAAAATGAATACTGAATCTGTTTGGTGTGCAGGGAGAATTCTGAAAGCTGTTGCGAGCATTTACAATGGAAGTAGTGCATATGTACGAAAAGGTGAGAGGTATGAAATATATGAGGCAGTGTATCAAGGTTGTGTGATGTTTCCATGGTTATTCAGTGCTTTTAGGGATAGTACACTGTGTGAGTTAACAGCAATGAGTGACTGTAGAGCAACAATGGCAGTTGCTATAAGTGATGCTATCTTGTCTGCTACATCAAAAGAAGAGTTGGAGAGATTGGTTAGCTAGTTTAATGATATATATATGAGAATACTGAATGGTGAGCTGGAAGTTGTGTACAATCTGATATTTGGAAGTATAGTTTTTGTAAGGATGGTGGTATAAAGTTCATGCAAGGAAGAAAAATCAGGGGTACAATGAAAATTGTGTACAATGCAAAATGCTTGTACTGAGCACTTGTATGACTGTGAAACTTATGTACTTATGTATGTATGGGTCATGATAGGTTAAAAGCAAGTACAGCAGAGATGGACAGTTTGAGTCACATAGCTGGAATTAGAAGGCTAGATAAATGAAGAATGAATATGTAATGATGTTATATGCTGTGAAAGTGAGATACTCAAGGAAATATGAGTGATGTATATTCAACCTATGCTGGGATGCTCGGCCTCTTCAACTTAACACTTTCATGCATTCCAAAATTCGTAAATACTTTCCCTTGTCTCTGCTTAAACTTTCATAATACTCTATATTTCAATTAAGGCCTGGCCATGATGTGGACTTTTGTCCATGACTGGAGCCTCTAATGAGAAAAAAGTAAAAATGAATGCTACTGTGCTGTCATAATGGATCCTCACCTTTATCTCATATTATATGCATGCTACTGTGGCATAATGATGGGGAAAAAAAATTCTATGATAAGCATCAGACAGGGTAGGAACAATGTAGTCTCAATAGTGATAAAGGATATATGAATCAGGAGTTTGCTTTGAAGAACTGATGTGAGAAACATAGGGAAACAAGCATTTGTATGTGGCATTTATGGATATGACAGGGATGATACACATGCTTTGTGGAAAGTCTTACGGATATGTGGTACGGAGGAAAGGTTGAGGAGAAAGTTAACTGTAAATGTGAATAAATGCAAGGTTATTAGGTTTAGCAGAGACAGAAAACTTAGTTTGAGTGGAGCAAACTTGTAGGAAGTGAAGTGTTTTAAAAACCTGAAAGCAGACATGGGAGCTGAAGTAAAAAAGTTCTCTCAGTAGGTCTTAATCTAACTCATAACAAACTAACAATTCATATGAGCAAAAACATTAAAGGGGAAACTCGTAGTGCAAGATAACCTAATTATGCTTGCCATATCTCGTTACTAAGAAATAGGAGGCCCATGTAGTTGGTTATGGGTAGAACTGAGTCATGTATGAGGAAAAGTTATAAGAATGTGCAGACAGCTGGTGGAATAGGTCCAACAAAACTTATGTGATGGCAATAGATTTGAGTTATGAAGATAAGGAAAGTCCTCGATCTAACCGTGCTGAAGAGAAACATGATAACCTAAAAACTCCTTGAGGGCTACAATTACAATAATAAAATCTGCTTTTTCAAAACAAGATGGGACCCTAAAACAACAAAATATGTTAATAATATGAAATGGTAAAAAAAGTGTTAAATGATTCATAAAAAATATTCATTCAGAAAAATCTGGTGAATGTAAGGAACAATGTAAGCAAAGATGAATAATAATGATTTCATGTAAAAATCTAAAAATCTATACAAAAGGAAGGCATGTTTAAGAAGTGCAGCCTAGTCAGTGAATCTATACAAAAGGAAGGCATGTTTAAGAAGTGCAGCCTAGTCAGTGTTAAATTCCTTCCCATTGTTGATTATGCAACTCTAGAACCCCTCTTGTGGAGCTTCCACAACTCTAAGTGCTGTGCCTTAGCCCTAGGGGGGTTTCTTTAGGGTGGGAAGGTAAATGATGACTGTCCTTTTCATTTACTGATAATGATAAAGCCTTGTCAAAGATGGTATCCCACACTCAGTGTTACCAATGACAGGCAGTCTGGAAACACCTCCCCTCTCTATACAGGCAAATACATAACTGCTTACATATATGGAAGAATACATATGAGTATGCATGCTCATACTCTTGTCTCTCCATTACCTAACTACTTATGTATACAGCTTTGATTACTAAAAAAATTATTGGGGTTAAAGAGACTTTAGCTTTATCTACTAATTTTCACCAACAAACATTTAAGCAAATATTACAATTAAAAAATTGATGTCAAATATATTATCTATAATTGCCCAAAGAGCTCTGTCTTGAAAGGGTTTCAATGTTATTTTAGTACCCTTTACCAGGACTTACTGCAGCTTCAAAGCTATACATCTTCCAGTAGTGGGGAAATGATGGATTCCTTTGGAGTCAACAAAGAAACAGGATCAATGAAGTTAATTTTCACTCGCTGTGTAACCACAGGCAGGAAGTAACACCTGATGCTCATATCACTGATATAAATAAAATCGGCAGGCAGAACACATAAACTGTGCAACTGAAATAATAAAAATGTAAAGGAAAACATATCAAAAGCTAAAACAGGCTTAATAACCCACCATTATCATGTGGGTTGTTGTTTGTGGTGTCATCATCATCAACAGGGAAGCGATTGATTGCAGGGTCAATTGCTTCCTTAAATTGGTTATTGGCACCTTTAGGGTCAAGATCCATAGCCCAAGAGAAATTCATTAAAGCTAGGTGTGTCTGGCCCAACTTTTTGTGCACCTGCAGAATGGTTTCACATTAAAAAGTGAAAATTTACAGTATAAAAGTGTTCTTCATAATATACTAATTCTTTTTAATTGTATATTTCACTCAAAAGATAACTGTCTGCTAATATAACAATGAATAATAAATATCTAACTTGTAACTTTTTCCTTACAGCCATCACTACCTCAGTTTGTCTTTCACTGTCACAAAAGTCAAAACATTAAGCATCACCACAACTTAGAAAAAGTAAATTTCTAAATGGAAAACTCAATTCAAGAAGCTAGTCATTCAAAAATCCCCTCTGAGTGCACTCTCTGTATTCTAAAACAAGGTCTAAGCAGGTATCCATGCATCTATTACACAGTATACTAGACTGCTTATAAAAAAAAAAGCAAGAGCATAATAGAAATGAAAATTTCTCACCTTGCCAAGCAAAAAGTAAACATTAGATTCCTTGGGAACAATCTCCTTCAGGTGATTTAGTTCAGCAAGTGCATCCTGGTGACGATCAGTGGCATGTAGAATGGATGCTCGGTGGTACTTACAAAGTGGGTTGCGAGGTTCCACAGCTAAAGCACGATTTAGTGTGGCAAGGGCAGCGCTGCTCTTCTGTAAGGCATGCTCCACCTATTGATGGTCAAATTCATACGTCAACATAGAAAGAAGTATTTCAAGTACTTAAGTCATTCATCAATAGCATGATTTCTAACCTTTTGGTTCTCATGCATATATCTCCATGCCAAAAATACCTGACTATCCTCACTGCAATAAAAGTAATCTCATTATTCTCCATCCTACCTTATCAACAATCTTCATATCAAATCAACCTACATTACTTTCTCCTTATCTACATTACAACAGTCCTTCTGCAAGTCTACCCACTTTTCTATTTCACATTATTCTCCTATGTCACTCTATCTCACCCCATTCCCTGACCCTTTGTATTGTCCCAGCATAATCAACTTGTATTTTTCTTCATATGTCCTATCTTACCTTATTTCTTCCATGCTAATTTTCATATTAATAACTTTCTAACTGTACCTAACCTAATTTTCCTCTATATTCAGCCAACTTGCTCTGCTCTCTCTCTTTCATTCTTAGTCTAACTAACCTTCACTCAAATTCCACTGGCCTCTGTCCTTCTGAATCATCACTCACTTTAACCTTGACTCTATCAGCCTTTGGTATATGTTCATTAAATTCGATTTCAGATTTTGTGTGCTCAGTTCACAAGACCTTATGACTCTAACCTTTGACCCTGACCTTTGAAGCATAATTTCAAGTACTGTTTTGTATGCAGTATCTATGTCACATGTCTAATATGTGCACAATCAAATAATTCAGTAAAATCATAGTACTTAATCATAGTCCTTAAGACCTTGATCTTTGACCCCTTGAATTTAAAGTTTTCATCATGAGTAGAGCTTTCTATGCAGTATCTGTGGTATGTTTGGTTTACATTCAATCATACAGTCGAGATATTGTGCACCTATGAACATGATGTGTGAATGCACACACGGACATGAACATGAAAGAATAAAGTCCATGTGACTTGGCTGTTAAATGGAGGCTTTGGATTAACTGTATCATACAGATAAAGAGTGAATGTGCACAAATGAGCCTGTTATTTGCTTGTTCTTGATACCTATGGTGAGAAAGGCAAATGGGGAAAAAAATTATGGTTCTAATTTCTTTATGATTTTCTTTATACTTTCATTATGCCTCTTTATTAACCAATTCATAGCTTTTCTTATGTCTTTCATTCTCAATCTATCTAAGTTTTTGCAGTCTGCTTCTACCCCATGTATCAGTAAACAGATATGGACTGATAAATGAACAAATATATATTTGAGAAATTTCAAAACCTATATGTGAACCTAATGGGAAGGGAGTGGGGATGAAAAAGAATAATCTATGAATTTTGGGGATGGTGGAAAGCATGTCTTTAAAAAACAGAAGGGGGTCATCTATATTAAGAAATCAAAACTATATACATATATAAACTGAACATTCACAGCCAACGTACAACAGCAACATGGCACATCAAAACAGAGCTGTGTGGGTGGATACTGAGGGCCTTCTTGAAGTGAGACTCTGCTTGTGCAAACCTTTCTTGCTTAAACAGTACCAGACCAATGCCATACCTGTTGAAGAAAAACAGAATACTGAAAATACTGCATAATTTTATGCCCACTGACTGATTATCTTCTTCAGGAATATTAACAGTAAATTAGGGTGATCCTACCCTTCCTATGAAATTGAAATTCATATTTCAGTCAAAGGTGCAAAGCCAATACCAATACTGTGAATCACAAGTTTGAGAACATCAAAGTAATAGTCCTCACGAGCCAGGAAACTTAGGCTGCAGATATGGCCTAAAGAAATCAGTCACTTTGACTATTTATGACCAAATCTTTTCAGTCTACTATTATGAAGGATTTTCTTTACTATTGCAGAAGTTACCTTGTGTTTAATGGTTGTACTGCTGTTAGTTCAAGAGGATACCTAACTCTCACCAAAGTTCCAGGCCAAATACTGAAAAGAATATAAAAATCTGATCCTTCTCTCTACAGCATCAATATCTAAGTCTAATTCACTTACACTAACACTGATAAAACTCACCAAGCATTATAATGTCGAGGATCTATTCTCACAGCACTTCGATAACAGCTCAAGGCATTGTCAAGTTCTTCCGTGGCTATGTGTTCATGACCAAGTAAAGTGTATGCATATGCAAAGTTTGGATCCACCTGTAAAAAAAAAAAAAAAAAGGAAAAAATATTTGAACAAGAGTTTCTATGAAGTCATTTCCAGAAGTATATTCTTGACTCTTCATACATAAGACCCCACAAATAATATCAAAGCACACTAGACATCAAAATTACTGTGATACAACTATTCTGATGCTGCATGTACCGAAGAAAACTGAAATCTCAGTACAGTATAAGAGATTAATGGTAATGTATATAGAACACTGTGATTCAAAGGAATAACAAAAAACAGACACATCACTTGAGATTAAAAAGTACCTCTTTTTAAAACACAGCTACTTTCACAGGCCCTTCATTTTCAAGATAAAATCTGAACATCAAACCTATCAACTGGGAACATTCACAAGTAATATTTACTACCAATTTCCAACTGTGCAGGGAGGTGATTATGCAAAACCCTCAAGACATCTCATTCATCATTCACATCATCCAATGAAATCTGTGATACATGTACTATCCTTCATTGATCCCATAAGTATGTCAATCTACTATTAGGGAAATTTCACTTATCATCTTCTATCTTTATCATTTTAATATTCCTTTCTTTAATTGGTTATTTTTATCACTCTGCTCCTATTCAACTTGTGATGGATTAAAAGCATAAAGAATTATGTATTCTTTTCAAGCCCCTAGTTCCCAAACTTATTCTTGCCTCTTTTTCACAGCTACAGGCCATCCTTCTATTTCATAACATATTTCCTAAGAAAAGAGCTGGCCAATGCACCCATTCTAGTTCACCCAATTAACCATCCCTCACATACATTCTTTTTAAATATTATTGCAGCCTGTACACCTTTCCTCCTATGAAGCAACTATGCTTTTCTCTGAAAGTGTGTGGCATAACTCAAACCCATTCATATTTCTTTCTTTGTAGTTACCATATTCCACATTCCATATTATCTTTTTTATTATACTTGATGGCCATTTCCCACATCAGCGAGGTAGCACCAGAAAATAAACAAAGAACAACCCATCCACTCATACACACACACATATATATATATATACACACACACACACACACACACATATATATATATATATTTTTTTTTTTTTTTTTATACCTTGTCGCTGTCTCCCGCGTTTGCGAGGTAGCGCAAGGAAACAGACGAAAGAAATGGCCCCCCCCCCATACACATGTACATACACACGTCCACACACGCAAATATACATACCTACACAGCTTTCCATGGTTTACCCCAGACGCTTCACATGCCTTGCTTCAATCCACTGACAGCATGTCAACCCCTGTATACCACATGACTCCAATTCACTCTATTTCTTGCCCTCCTTTCACCCTCCTGCATGTTCAGTCGCCTTCTACGACACGCAGGGAATACGTGGGAAGTATTCTTGCTCCCCTATCCCCAGGGATAAAATATATATATATATATATATATTTTTATTTTATTATTATACTTTGTCGCTGTCTCCCGCGTTTGCGAGGTAGCGCAAGGAAACAGACGAAAGAAATGGCCCAACCCCCCCCATACACATGTATATACATACGTCCACACACGCAAATATACATACCTACACAGCTTTCCATGGTTTACCCCAGACGCTTCACATGCCTTGATTCAATCCAATGACAGCACGTTAACCCCGGTATACCACATCGCTCCAATTCACTCTATTCCTTGCCCTCCTTTCACCCTCCTGCATGTTCAGGCCCCGATCACACAAAATCTTTTTCACTCCATCTTTCCACATCCAATTTGGTCTCCCTCTTCTCCTCGTTCCCTCCACCTCCGACACATATATCCTCTTGGTCAATCTTTCCTCACTCATTCTCTCCATGTGCCCAAACCACTTCAAAACACCCTCTTCTGCTCTCTCAACCACGCTCTTTTTATTTCCACACATCTCTCTTACCCTTACGTTACTCACTCGATCAAACCACCTCACACCACACATTGTCCTCAAACATCTCATTTCCAGCACATCCATCCTCCTGCGCACAACTCTATCCATAGCCCACGCCTCGCAACCATACAACATTGTTGGAACCACTATTCCTTCAAACATACCCATTTTTGCTTTCCGAGATAATGCTCTCGACTTCCACACATTCTTCAAGGCCCCCAGAATTTTCGCCCCCTCCCCCACCCTATGATCCACTTCCGCTTCCATGGTTCCATCCGCTGCCAGATCCACTCCCAGATATTTTTTTTTTTTTTCATACTATTCGTCATTTCCCGCGATAGCGAGGTAGCGTGAAGAACAGAGGACTGGGCCTTTGAGGGAATATCCTCACCTGGCCCTCTTCTCTGTTCCTTCTTTTGGAAAAAAAAAAAAAAAAAAAAAAAAAAAAAAACCTATTCGCCATTTCCCGCGTTAGCGAGGTAGCGTTAAGAACAGAGAACTGGGCCACTGAGGGAATATCCTCACCTGGCCCCCTTCTCTGTTCCTTCTTTTGGAAAATTAAAAAAAATTGAGAGGGGAGGATTTCCAGCCCCCCGCTCCCTCCCCTTTTAGTCGCCTTCTACGACACGCATGGAATACGTGGGAAGTATTCTTAATCCCCTATCCCCAGGGATAATATATATATATATATATATATATTTTTTTTGCTTTGTCGCTGTCTCCCGCGTTTGCGAGGTAGCGCAAGGAAACAGACAAAAGAAATGGCCCAACCCACCCCCATACACATGTATATACATTCGTCCACACACGCAAATATACATACCTACACAGCTTCCCATGGTTTACCCCAGACGCTTCACATGCCCTGATTCAATCCACTGACAGCACATCAACCCCAGTATACCACATCAATCCAATTCACTCTATTCCTTGACCTCCTTTCACCCTCCTGCATGTTCAGGCCCCAATCACACAAAATCTTTTTACACTCCAGCTTTCCACCTCCAATTTGGTCTCCCACTTCTCGTTCCCTCCACCTCCGACACATATATCCTCTTGGTCAATCTTTCCTCACTCATTCTCTCCATGTGCCTAAACCATTTCAAAACACCCTCTTCTGCTCTCTCAACCACGCTCTTTTTATTTCCACACATCTCTCTCACCCTTATGTTACTTACACGATCAAACCACCTCACACCACACATTGTCCTCAAACATCTCATTTCCAGCACATCCATCCTCCTGCGCACAACTCTATCCATAGCCCACGCCTCGCAACCATACAACATTGTTGGAACCACTATTCCTTCAAACATACCCATTTTTGCTTTCCGAGATAATGTTCTCGACTTCCACACATTCTTCAAGGCTCCCAAGGATTTTCGCCCCCTCCCCCACCCTATGATTCACTTTCGCTTCCATGGTTCCATCCGCTGCCAGATAATATTCCTTAAAAGTAAATGGAATTTATCCATCAATAAGAAATGAGTGAATTTAATGGAGTCTAATAAATAATATATATAATATAAATATAAATAATATAAATAATATATATATATATATATATATATATATATATATATATATATATATATATATTGTTGGAACATTGTTCCAACAATGTTGTATGGTTGCGAGGCGTGGGCTATGGATAGAGTTGTGCGCAGGAGGATGGATGTGCTGGAAATAAGATGTTTGAGGACAATGTGTGGTGTGAGGTGGTTTGATCGAGTAAGTAACGTAAGGGTAAGAGAGATGTGTGGAAATAAAAAGAGCGTGGTTGAGAGAGCAGAAGAGGGTGTTTTGAAATGGTTTGGGCACATGGAGACAATGAGTGAGGAAAGATTGACCAAGAGGATATATGTGTCGGAGGTGGAGGGAAAGAGAAGTGGGAGACCAAATTGGAGGTGGAAAGATGGAGTGAAAAAGATTTTGTGTGATCGGGGCCTGAACATGCAGGAGGGTGAAAGGAGGGCAAGGAATAGAGTGAATTGGATCAATGTGGTATACCGGAGTTGACGTGCTGTCAATGGATTGAATCAGGGCATGTGAAGCGTCTGGGGTAAACCATGGAAAGCTGTGTAGGTATGTATATTTGCGTGTGTGGACGTGTATGTATATACATGTGTATGGGTTGGGCCATTTCTTTCGTCTGTTTCCTTGCGCTACCTCGCAAACGCGGGAGACAGCGACAAAGCAAAAAATATATATATATATATATATATATATATGTACAGAGCATCAGATTGGGGAAGAGCAGTGCGGTTTCAGAAGTGGTAGAGGATGTGTGGATCAGGTGTTTGCTTTGAAGAATGTATGTGAGAAATACTTAGAAAAGCAAATGGATTTGTATGTAGCATTTATGGATCTGGAGAAGGCATATGATAGAGTTGATAGAGATGCTCTGTGGAAGGTATTAAGAATATATGGTGTGGGAGGCAAGTTGTTAGAAACAGTGAAAAGTTTTTATCGAGGATGTAAGGCATGTGTACGTGTAGGAAGAGAGGAAAGTGATTGGTTCTCAGTGAATGTAGGTTTGCGGCAGGGGTGTGTGATGTCTCCATGGTTGTTTAATTTGTTTATGGATGGGGTTGTTAGGGAGGTAAATGCAAGAGTCCTGGAAAGAGGGGCAAGTATGAAGTCTGTTGGGGATGAGAGAGCTTGGGAAGTGAGTCAGTTGTTGTTCGCTGATGATACAGCGCTGGTGGCTGATTCATGTGAGAAACTGCAGAAGCTGGTGACTGAGTTTGGTAAAGTGTGTGGAAGAAGAAAGTTAAGAGTAAATGTGAATAAGAGCAAGGTTATTAGGTACAGTAGGGGTGAGGGTCAAGTTAATTGGGAGGTGAGTTTGAATGGAGAAAAACTGGAGGAAGTGAAGTGTTTTAGATATCTGGGAGTGGATCTGTCAGTGGATGGAACCATGGAAGCGGAAGTGGATCATAGGGTGGGGGAGGGGGCGAAAATTTTGGGAGCCTTGAAAAATGTGTGGAAGTCGAGAACATTATCTCGGAAAGCAAAAATGGGTATGTTTGAAGGAATAGTGGTTCCAACAATGTTGTATGGTTGCGAGGCGTGGGCTATGGATAGAGATGTGCACAGGAGGATGGATGTGCTGGAAATGAGATGTTTGAGGAAAATGTGTGGTGTGAGGTGGTTTGATCGAGTAAGTAACGTAAGGGTAAGAGAGATGTGTGGAAATAAAAAGAGCGTGGTTGAGAGAGCAGAAGAGGGTGTTTTGAAATGGTTTGGGCACATGGAGAGAATGAGTGAGGAAAGATTGACCAAGAGGATATATGTGTCGGAGGTGGAGGGAACGAGGAGAAGAGGGAGACCAAATTGGAGGTGGAAAGATGGAGTGAAAAAGATTTTGTGTGATCGGGGCCTGAACATGCAGGAGGGTGAAAGGAGGGCAAGGAATAGAGTGAATTGGAGCGATGTGGTATACAGGGGTTGACGTGCTGTCAGTGGATTGAATCAAGGCATGTGAAGCGTCTGGGGTAAACCATGGAAAGCTGTGTAGGTATGTATATTTGCGTGTGTGGACGTGTGTATGTACATGTGTATGGGGGGGGGGGGGTTGGGCCATTTCTTTCGTCTGTTTCCTTGCGCTACCTCGCAAACGCGGGAGACAGCGACAAAGTATAAAAAAAAAAAAAAAAAAAAAAAAAAATATATATATATATATATTTTTTTTTTTTTTTTATACTTTGTCGCTGTCTCCCGCGTTTGCGAGGTAGCGCAAGGAAACAGACGAAAGAAATGGCCCAACCCCCCCCCCCCCCATACACATGTACATACACACGTCCACACACGCAAATATACATACCTACACAGCTTTCCATGGTTTACCCCAGACGCTTCACATGCCTTGCTTCAATCCACTGACAGCACGTCAACCCCTGTATACCACATGACTCCAATTCACTCTATTTCTTGCCCTCCTTTCACCCTCCTGCATGTTCAGGCCCCGATCACACAAAATCTTTTTCACTCCATCTTTCCACCTCCAATTTGGTCTCCCTCTTCTCCTCGTTCCCTCCACCTCCGACACATATATCCTCTTGGTCAATCTCTCCTCACTCATTCTCTCCATGTGCCCAAACCATTTCAAAACACCCTCTTCTGCTCTCTCAACCACGCTCATTTTATTTCCACACATCTCTCTTACCCTTACGTTACTTACTCGATCAAACCACCTCACACCACACATTGTCCTCAAACATCTCATTTCCAGCACATCCATCCTCCTGCGCACATCTCTATCCATAGCCCACGCCTCGCAACCATACAACATTGTTGGAACCACTATTCCCTCAAACATACCCATTTTTGCTTTCCGAGATAATGTTCTCGACTTCCACACATTTTTCAAGGCTCCCAAAATTTTCGCCCCCTCCCCCACCCTATGATCCACTTCCGCTTCCATGGTTCCATCCGCTGACAGATCCACTCCCAGATATCTAAAACACTTCACTTCCTCCAGTTTTTCTCCATTCAAACTCACCTCCCAATTGACTTGACCCTCACCCCTACTGTACCTAATAACCTTGCTCTTATTCACATTTACTCTCAACTTTCTTCTTCCACACACTTTACCAAACTCAGTCACCAGCTTCTGCAGTTTCTCACATGAATCAGCCACCAGCGCTGTATCATCAGCGAACAACAACTGACTCACTTCCCATATATATATATATATATATATATATATATATATATATTGGAGAGAAAGAATACTTTCCACATAATCCCCGCATGTCGTAGAAGATGACTAAAGGGGGTGGGAGCAGGGTACTGAAAACCCTCTTCTTGTATTTCAATTTCTAAAAGTGTAAACACGTTCCATATATTCTTCTTAATCGTAAAGTGAAGGCAAAAGGTAAATTCCATGCAGTGATGTAATTAGCCATGGTACTCATCTCTGAACCTTTGTTGCTTGAGTTTGATCTTAAAAAGTCCTTTTACCTCAAACATGGGGCCAGCACACTTTGTGTCTAGTCTGCCTTCACAGACTCACACCAGATACCTATCCCCCAATCAACCCATGAAGGAACTGAGATACAGAGAAAGGTTGATAGCTGCACTGGATGTCAGTTGGATGACCTAACCACAGCCTGAACCTAAGCCTACAAATTCATCCAAGCAACAATAATTACTACACTACCCAAGATACATCTGCTGTTTTCTCCAAAGATTTCTTCAGCAACTTTAATCTTTTTCCATATCCTGCAATACTTCTGGACCCGATTTCTATATTTCCCATAAATTTATGAATGACTCAAAAAAGATGGCAAAGCATTTAAATGATCATTTTACATAATAAAACTACTCAATTCTTCCTCATAAGTTTAGGTACATGTTCAGCTAAAAAATATCATTTTACATTTACCTGAATAGCTCTTGAAAAAAATCTGATGGCTGCTTCATGTTCCTTCTGCAAGGAAAAGCAGTTGCCTGTGGCACACCATGCCTGAGGGCATTCCCGGTCTTCTTCAACCAAATCCTGTCGAGAGGAAAAAATTTCATGTTATCTAAATATCATTCATATGGAGTGCAACTTCCATATCAACATTTCACTTGTGAAAGATAATCTCATGTCCTGCATATCACTTATAAAAAACATAATTAAAGTGTGTATAAAGTACTTACTTCAGATCCTTCCTTTTAAGCATCTGGGGGTGGACATGGCAGTAGTGGTGGTGGTGGTGATGGGGATTCAGGGAAAGGGAATGGAGGAAGAGGAAAGGGGGGGGGTATCCTACTGCAAAGGAGGGGGCATAACAAACAGGTGATCTATTCACTTTATCTGGCGAGTTACTTCTTACCTACTTGAGATAATGACTATGAAAAATAATGCAAGAGTAATTGCTTTCTATCAAGTTACCTTTGAATGGTATACCTATTCTGTTTTTCTCTTGAAGATTACAGGATACTTGAATAGATCATCAGCAAATATGAATCTTTCAGAAGACATTACCTGTGCCAAGGCTGACAGCTGAACTTCCTTCTGCAAATGCCATAGAGCTGTGCTGTAGTATTCCATTAAGTGAAGGCGATGTGGTTCTCTCTCCCTTACATCACTGAAGAACCTAAAATGAAAATGTCTTCTTTATTTCATGAAAATGGTTTTTATCACTTTAACAATCAAATTCTAAATCTAAAGGGGGCAAGGCCAAGTAGCAAAGTTTAACTTCCATCCAGGATACATGAGGACAACATGTAATGTGGAAAATTTCCTACAAAGTAATGAGGGCTGAACAATGTGAACACACTTCCAGCATTTTGATTCAGCTCACCAAAAGATGGCACCAGCCTACTAAGTACCCCCTCCATGTCCAGCAACTATTACAATTATGTCACAACTATGCATGTCTATGATAAAAATGTGAAGGTGTATAAGTTTGGCAAGTACATCTCTGGCATGCTCTATTTAGATTTGGATATGCTTTAACATCTCAAATCCAGTAACCATGGCACTAAGCATTTACCAGACCCTGAGCGTCTATTATACCAGCTGACAGCCAACTGAATAACCTGTAACATCCTGTCCAGATTTCTTTTCCCAAAAAACAATTTTATGTAAACTTTCAACATACAACTAACCATTTCCTGTACTTGCACAAATGTCTTTTTTTCTGATCCCAAAATGTACATTTAGACTATTGTTTACCTAGTTATTTGACAGATGAAGTGTTTGGGGATGGCAATTGGCCCACTTAAAGCTGTTGTAAAGATAATACCTCAGGAGAGGCAGAAAGCAGGTCTTACTGTTCATGTTAGGGGTAGTGTGGATGAGTTTAGAGGAACATCAAAACTCTGCTCAGGCCCAGAAACATCAGAGAAGGGACTAACATTTCTGTAATTGAGCATGTACAAGAGTCTGCTGACTTCTTGATCAGTTCCTGTAGAGACACTTAATGTAATAGGATTTTTCATTAATTAGCTTTGTTAAACACAGACTAAGATAGCACAGGTGAATACAGCACACAGAAGCTGAAGTGCTAAACGTTTCATTGAACAAGCACTAGATTTAGGGAGATGCCAGATTTTGAAACAATGTATTTCAGACATTAGAGTGTATAACTATGTTGAAAACTCAAAACCTTTTTCCTGTGGGGAAAAAAACTTGCTAGTCCTCTTCTTACAGAGACCTAATGGGGTATTAGGATGGACACTAATCATGATTTGGATTACTATCTTAGACAATTTTACTGACTACCCACTATAGTAGAATGTTAAACTCTCCTAGTAGTAAAGCAAATTAAAACTTCATCCCAGGAAAAAGAAAATTTTTCAGTAAAACATATGGGGTCTTAACATGCAAAAAGTGAAATATTGAAGTGAAGAAGTACCTGAGCAGACAGCAATTGATACTGCCATTCATTACACTTGCGCACTAAAATTTCACAACCAAGGGAAAAATTACCATAAATATCTGTTGAGAAAGTAAGAAAATTACCTCTTAATCAAAGAAGTATGATTGCAATGTCACATATACTCAGACAGCAGGATAAATAAACTGCATCTGAAGTTCTTTATACATGACAGCCACAGTGGATGTGTGCAACTGAGGCCACGGTTTGTCTATTACTGACAACCTCACAGATGCTAGAAAAGCAGTTGCGAAAAAAATCTAGCAATCTGTTTTTACCTTTACAAAAAGTCACAAAAAAGGGATACTTGTACCCATTCATTACACTTATGCACTAAAATTTCACAACCAAGTCATATGAAAAATACAAACTAAGAATAGTCTTCCTTCTTCAGGATGGACAGAACCTGTACATAAAGCTAAAAAGAGAAGTACTGGTCTTGGAGCAAAAGTGACCAGGACAAAGTGAGTTATACCATTTAGTCTATGTTTTGCTCTTCTTCCATTGGATCTTGCAATAAAACAATTCAGAAAGGGTCATAGGTGAATTAAAAACAAGGAAGAGATGGTAATTCAGAAGCATTCAAAGTACAGAAAAAAAAATCAAATGGGGTTCTGTTGGTAAGAGAGACAACTATGAGATTGCCAGGACTGGAAAAGAGGAAAGGTGCATTTGCAGTCTTTTGGGTATGCTGTGCATAAGACAAAAAAGTATAGCTGGGATTATGAAAACAAACAGTAATCAATGAAAATATGATAACAGACCTATTACGTCACAAAAAAGGTATAGTAGTAAACTACTATACTGTAAACTTACTTGACAGCTTGTTGGTAATCGTTCATTTCAAAATATGCCTTTCCAATATGGGCCAAGACCCACCCTGTACGGTAGTGTTGAGTTGGAAGGGCAGTCAACAATTCTATTGCTCGTGCACAGTTGTACTGTGCTAGCTGCTGATATGCTGCACCCATATCTCGAAGAAGTGACATTAACCCATCTATGGCCAAGAAAAAATAAAATACATGACTAAAATGGGGAATTTTTGAGAAATAACTACAAGAATTATAAACTGCTTTAATCTCTTTAAGTAACATGAGAAAAATATGAAAAAAGAATTCTTGAATTCCAATAACAGTGACCAACCATAAATGCTGGCAAATTCCTCATAATACTCTACAAACTTTAAAAGCAATTTTTTCACTAGTTCTGAATCATAACTTAACAAAATGGATACAACAACAGATATGAAAAACAAGTCTAACCCAAAGCTCACCTGCAGACTGCTTCTGAATAAACAATGCTTGTTGTGTGAGATTCTGGGGAGTAGCTGGCTTTTCTGGGAAAGATTTTTCAGATGGAGAAATAATATCTTGATTTTCACTCTTATTTTTCTCATTAAGTTCAGAAAGACTTGACTGGCTCTTTGAAGACCTTGTTTTCGTTTTTCGAGCTGGAGATTTTGGAGCTACAAAACGACTCTTGTTGTTTTCCTGGATGTTGAATAATCAAGTTAATGCACTAAAGGAAAACTGCACTGCATTTCATTAAGAATCTTTAGACAAGCATTTTATCATTTCCTGGGCAGTCAAATACGATATTTCTCACCTTGACAGAATTACTATTGCCAAATAGACGTGAAGATCTTCGAACATTGGGATTGGCCTGACCCGTTGGGGGACTTTGGAAGTTGCTATTGTTCCCTGCCGGTGCAAACACAGCTGGCTTGTTGAGGACCAGAGGAGAGTCTTTTGTGTTTCTACATAATATCTAAAAATAAAAAAAAGAAAAAAAAATTATTAAAAAATCATTTCAACAAAACTAGTACCCCAACAACATTAATAATTTAGCTAATTATAAGTAACATTTACCAGTGATGCTAATAAGCAATCAGTAATTCTCTTACCTTGAATTTTTATACAACACAATACTTCTCGACCTATGACCCCAACTAGTGAAGGTTCTGGGATGGAAGTATGTATTACTTTTACAGTCATTATAATTGTTCAAATTATAATGAAATCTGGATGACATACTTTTGATGTTTGGGACTATGAACACAGAATGGATATCTATCTTCACTGAATCAAATGAAATCTATGCTACTTCACAGCCATTCTTCATTATTATTGTTCCCAAGTAACTAAATTTCTTTAGTTTCCATTTCTTGCTGATGCAAAGTAATTATGGGGAGACTAACCTTCCCTTTAAAAAACCATAAACTTATAAACATCTCCCTAAAATGACATCATTCTGTCAGGCTCTTCTTATTCTGCTCAGAGAACAGCATAAAATTATCAGTTTCCATTATGCTCCTAAACCACAGTCACCTTATCTTACAATCACCTCTGCTGCACCCATACATTTATAACCAGTGATTCTAATACAATAATTCTTTCATCATAATCAGTCTTATCAACAACCAGTAGTCAACCATGCATTGGGGATAAAAGTTTTCTATACAATTTCCCACATTCATTTTACAAAGTTGTTCATGATTTTCTTTCTTCTCCATAGGGCTTCCACTTCACCTACCTCAGTACAAATATCAAGCCAATCATCCTTTTCCCTTTATCAAGGCAACAGAAACTTTTACAGAAAAATGTTGCAAACTTACCCTTTTACTAATAGGAGGAGGAACTTTGGTGTTTGGTTCTGAGTCAAGCTGAGACAATGAGAGTGGTGAAGGTGTGAGGAAGGCCACAGAACTGTTTAACGATGAATGTTCACTGTCACAAGCAGGACTCGTTACCTCTAGAGGCAGCACCCCAAAGCTGGGTGTCAAGGGACTTAGAGACATGGGTCCTCCCATAATGCTTCTAATTCGTAAAATTTTCTTCTTTTTGGGGGCCTGGAGGACACCATCACCAGACTCACCAATGCCTCTGTCCACTGAGGGTGTGATGGTTACAGCGACTGGAGTATTAAGAGAGATTAACGACACCGGTGTGCTCACATTACTTAAGTTCTGTGCTGGCGTATTAACTACAGGTAATAAATTATTTGGAGTGTTTTGTAGAGGAGTTAAAGTTGGAGTCTGCTGCAGAGTATCACTAGAGTTCACTGATACACTGTTTAAGGTATTGTTTACAACTCCTGAGTCTGAGTTGACACCAACATTACTTACTGGATTGGCACTATTCACTAAGGTGAGCACCGTACTGCCATGGCAATTAGAAAATGTTTCTAAAGAGTCCAACCTGAAAACCTTAGAGGGGTCACTTTTGTCCCCCTGATCACAGAGTGCAACAAATGACTGCCATAAGAAAGGGTTGAGCTTCAATGAACGTTTGAAGGCTTCTGCTGCTCTTAAAAGACGTTCAGTTCTAGCACAAATGAACCCAAGTAGCTGCAGAGCAAAACAAGCCAAGTCCCCGTACTCAGTTGTTATATCATCAACTGTTTTTGGGTGCAGAACACTACCACCAGTTAGTACTGTCTCTGCTTCCTCCAACCTGTAAGAAAAAAAAGAAAAAAGAAATGAATTTTTTTTCTTTACACCATGTCTAACAACATATGACAACGTATATTAATATTTTTCTCTAATGACAAAATACCAAAATTTGTCATTTTGAATAATAACAAGGTATTTGTAGTCAGGTTGTGATGATTACACATACTTTCCGAGGTCAAAGCAGCACCGGGCCATAAGGAACCTGAGTTGTGGTGTGCGTGTGCCATGTGCATGAAGAACAGAGTATGCGCGGCCTGGCTTCCCTGAGCGGTAATATGATGTTGCTACCAGGTGTAATGCCTCATCTGAGTCCACTGAAATAAAAGGTTAAAAGCATGCTTCAATGAGATTTTCGTATATCTAATTTTCCCAGTCCCACATGGCAGCATTAGGAACATCTCTAGCAGTCATGTTAATAATGAGCAGGAACCAAAATAAAACAACACATATCACTGACTCAACTTTCATAATTCTAGGTACTGACATTAAAACAGTTTATTAAATAATATGGAGAAAATTATCTATCAGTTTTCAATACTAATACCAACAAAGAGCAAGAGAAATGATAGCAAAAAGAGAAATACAACACATTAAATACAAAATGCCCCTTCATACCTTCAGCCAGAAGTCTTTCTGATAAAAATGTTGCATCTACATAAGCATAGTGGTTCAGGCAATGCCATATTGCTGCCTGAAAAAAGAAAATCATCATCTTAATAGACAAAGTCCTTTAAGTTAACACCTAAGAGTATGAGTTTTCTAACCCATACAGTTCATTTTACAGTAAAATGTTGAGAAATCATTCTCCATTTACTTCAATTTTTCAACAATTCTAAGAGTATAGAAAATACATTTCATTCTTAACACTGTAAGAAATCACCAAAAACTGTCATACTTACATTTAAAGAACTTATGAAAGTATATGGGTCTTAAAAATGAGTAAAAAAAAAAAAAAAATCATAAGACCATTTCTATATATGGATTAAATTTCTATTGCACAGTATGGTAATCTTTTTAATAATTTCATGCTACTGGGTATTCAAAATTATTCTCAGATTCTCTGATAAATACAAATCAGAAAGATATTACAAGACATGACTTTCCCTTACTAACAGTAAATCATGCACTTGCTGTCATTGACTTTTCACTACCCAGTTATAACTAACATGAAAGCCAAATGGATGTGCAAATTTATATGAAATGTTTGTTGGTAAAGCCTCTTTATCTTAATACTTTCTACAAGATGAGGAGGAACATCTATCAACATAAAGAAAGTTTTGTGTTAAATACATCTTCTAAGGTCTATTGGCAACAAACTTCTATACAACAACTTCACATATGGAGTAAATACGATTGAAAATATTTCAAAGGATAATACATACCGTCTCATGCTTGAGAAGCCCGGATGTAGTCGTGCCTCTTCCAGATCATTCTGTTTTTTACAATGATCATATACACTAAAAGACTTTGTTACTGACTTACGGATGATACTCAGCCATTATTCTACATCAGGGCCTACAGGCAACTACTTATAGTGCAAAAAAGCTCACCACGTGGGTGGTGAATTAGTGGCTAGGATGACTAGATATATCTAATAGGAAAATACCACACTAACAAACTGGCATTAAATTTGAAGAAAAGTTGCTAAATCATTGTATGTGAAATACAATCATACTTGTTTGGTTTTACAATTTGTCAACTGCTTAATTAACAATCTGTTATGCACAATGACACTTGTGCTTATGACTAGCAACCAGAGAACACATTGGAAAAGTTGACATATTGGCAGATTTTGAGAGATGCAGGATGTGTGTTTAGGTTTGTTGTATATCTTAAAAGACACTTTTCAAAATATCAACAAAGGCAATGATAATGTTATCATCACTACAATTCCTTTTCCAGCACAATCAAGTAGAATTATAATTCCTTGACTTTCCAGGAAGAATGAAACTCATTAGATTGTTTCATTTAGTTTGTGTAGTGTAATATCTTTACACATATCTATGTTATTCACCACCAACGCTGTGCCTGTGTAAGAAATAAAAGTAGAGTGTGATACACTGGACCAATCAGAACCTCCATGGCCTTTCTTCATATCTGGAGGTAAGGAATGACGTGCTGGCCATGCCAGTAACAGCCATGACTCCTCTTTCCAGTCATTTTCAGTGTACTGTAACATTTCTGATTACATTCACGTTATAACAAATGCAGCACTTGGGTAACAATTAAAATCAAAATGTGAAACCAGGTTCAAGAGAAACAAAGAAACAAGAACTTCCCTCTTATCTGAACTGGTCACGTGTGTCAGCCACACTCCTTGTTCCAACTTCCTCAGTGCTCCACTACACTCAGACAAAGGTACTGTACACCACTTTTTTGTGTTTTTTCTTTCATTTATGCCACCCAGTTTCTCATTTCAACATCTATTCCGATATCTGTTGGTGTTCCATTCTGACTGACTGGTTGGATACTGAAATGGGCGTAAGCTGGACATATGTCAGCATGGCATGTAGAATTCATATACGTGTACCGCATTCTTTAATACTACTCAATTACTAACATGACTATCTCAATTTTTATTAGCCAGCTTTGTCATATGATTCTATAGTTTCTTTCTACCTTTTATTTAAGATTCTTTGGTTCAGGGATTGGTTCACCCAAACTTTCAATGAACTTTTCGGCAGCCTCTTTGTCAGCAATTGCTGCTTCACCTTAGACTCAAACGTTGTGCAAGCTATATCTTCTTTAAAATCTGAACCAACCATGACTTGCCATGAATTTCTCAATGTAATCCTCGCTCCTTCAAAGTCTCAATAAGGCTTCTAGCCTTCGCTTGAATTGTTAGTAAACTTATCGGTACACATTCTTTAACGTGATCTTCCATCCACAGCATCAACTCTTCCATTTCTTGGATTAACCCATCATTGCTTTGTTGTCATCATAAACTTCATACTTACTGAATCTTTCCCTACTTCACATATCTTTCCTTTGTCCTTTAAAATTGACGAGAACATTGAACAGGACAACTGTAGATCACGTACAATCACATTAACTTTTTCCTCCATACTGAGTGATTACCTTCATTTTCAATTCCAAAACAATCATCTTCTTCAGCTTCTTGCCAGATATATCAACAATTTAAGGGTTTTTCCTCGTTCTTCATTTTCTACGGGGGTTTGATACAAAAATGATTTAATCATGAAAAATCATTAGATTCACTTGAATAACACATGCTTACTGAATGGCAACTAAGATGCTGTTATGTACACAATGCCGTGATATCGTCTGATAGTCACTATCATATGCATGCAGTCTTTAGCACTGGTGGATATACAACCATACCTGATTTTTATATTCACGTATAACTTTTAATTCATACTTTTTTCAGCCTCATACATGCTAACCACAACCCCTTCCCCTTCTGCTCATTTTTAGAGTGCTCAGAGTGGCAATTCAAAATATATCAACATTATCAACCAAATTCTACAGAAAGAAAAAAGAAAAAACCTTCATGTTCTCCTACCCTAATATTTCAAGCTATCACATCCATCAGCCTTACATCTTAGCACCCCACCTGACAAACAAAGGGAGATACACAACTTTTTGAGTAATTTCTTTTGCTCTTGCATCCCAGTCTATCAATTCATACAGGTAAAGACATTTCTTTTTTGCACAAAGTTGTGTGATTCAAGAATTGATATTGGAGGATGAATCATATTACTCCTATTATGCTCTCCAACTCTAATCGTACAGTGTGTAACTATGAAAAAAATAAATACAAAGCATGAATCCAAGTCACAGGAAAAAGACTGAAACAAGACCTCCGTGTCCTCCCCTCCTACCTCGACCTGTCAGATGAGTCAGCTACACCCCCTCCTCCCTTTTACTCAGCATTCTAACAAGTCAGCACATAAGTACCTATATCATTTTCTGTGTACCTTCTGTTGTGTTCACATTCTAATTCATTAATTCACATTTTTACACTTTAGCACATACGATGGAATTTTCAAATCTCTCTTGCTATCTAAAGGTTATTATATGACAAAATACAACACTCCATATCATGTATGGCAACTTTTTATATTCTCTAAACACTACATGGACTTTGCAAAACACAGTCACTCAATAACAAAAGATAATTTCAATAAGTAACGAAAATGGTAAACTACCAGAGGATGTGACATATGATATGAAGATCTAGAAGAGTTGGTGCCATACACGGAGAATGCCTCCAACCAGGATATAATTGTCTAACTATGAAAAGGTACAGAGAATAATTTGAAGCATTATATTTCATTCTATGATATCAACTTAGGTGATATTAGTGACAGTTTTGATTATCTGGGAAAATGTGGGGTACATTAAGGTAAACATATGAGCAAAATTTAAAACAACAGAAACAACAAAAAGCTTTCTAGCCGTGATATTGATCATTATTCTTAATAATCAAGTCAAAATACCCAACACATAAGAATAAATAGAGCAATGTACTAAATGGTGACGAATGGCAACAAACAGAAACATTGAGCAGCTGTTTGCACCACCTCCAAACCTCCATGCAAATAGCGATTTCATGCAGATGCCAGGAGCTTATCACAATAATATTAGTATATTTCTACCACATAAATCTCACATGCTATGGGTATTGGGTTTGGTTCCCCCAACCCTTTCTTAATTACCCTCCAAGATTAATGGGTTTGTATGAGCCTAGCCTAATACTTACCCATATCTAGCTGATGCTTATAATGCCTGGCTTTAAATAATTTTGTAGTTTTGGTATCACTTATAAGTCGTGGATGACTAATCCAGTCAAGTACAATTCTCTGGTTGAAGAAGTTTCGTCAGTAGTCCAGACTTATCTTTGTACAACTGCTCTGGATTCCACCTGTTATTTTTCAATGCACAAATGTTAGACTTTCTTCCCAAATGGGCATCCTTTTGCATTCTCCCACTTAGGATCTCAATAGTCAGCCTCATGCAGCAGACTGGACAATAAATTACTTCTAGAATCAACCAACTGGGTACACTTTCTGCTACATGTCACCTCCAGACACATTAATGGCAATTGTAAACACCCAAACCTCTGAAAACCTAAAATGAAACAATGAAAATTTGGTATCGTTAGAATTTCGGACATCCAGCGACTTTTGTTAGGTAAGTTTGGTTAGGTCTAGTTTGGTTGAAATTATTTTTCCGATGTTTTATGGTTTTATGAATTATTCTGACCTTCACTACTTCTATCACAAACAGGTGGATGTTCGAAACGGTAATTTTACCGAAAATATTCCACATATTTGTTATCAGAATGAAATAACTTACGTGGAAATCAGAATGCCAATACCTCTATGAACTAATCACTTGAGCAAGATGGTACAGATTGTGGGTATGACAATTGAACTGACCTTTTAGGTCGGATCAAGGGTTATTCAATCATACTAACGAACATACTGAGGAGTTTTGTAATATGCACACGCTGCAAGAGTAACTCCGACATAAGAGCCACAAAATCGGTGGTAAAATGAAGGTGGTACATTGTACAGTCCTACCTCTGCTTCCTAACAACTATGTATTTACATCAAATTCCCGTCAGCTTTCTGGATTTTCTCGTTTTCCTAACACTCTCTCTTACATTTTCAGGGTACTCTACCCATTTTCCATTAACAGACTACCAGCCAAATGAGTTTCTAGAGCTCAGGTATATTTCTGGGCATAATTATGCCCGTGTTGTGTCTACAATTCTATCGAGGTCAGCCAACACGGCCCCTCCTCCATACTTATCGACCATTTTTCCCCCCTTTCCCCTCCCTCACCTGAACTGGTTCCTGCACGAGCATAATTTCAATGTCTTGTGGGGTCCAAACCAATGAAATTAATCCGTTCTGAAGGCCTACACTATCATTTTCAGTGACGAATCTTGGGTGGGCCGATTCCCAGGGTCATCACAGGGAAGCCATAATGAAAAGTTTGAACTCCGGTCATTTGGTTCTCTTTCACAAAATTCATTTCTTCTTTCACTTTACCTTCACTCTCAAATATATATTCTCATCATAACACCTTAATTCTGTGTTTTAAATAATTGTAATATTACTATTTTATTTGACTAAAATATTGAAAAGAGCCGAGTACAGTGTTGTGTACGGTCCCAGCTGGGTTGGCTGGCACGTTGGTATCTTGTCAAAGTTTTGGTCCACATTTTATTGCACATGCGAGAATGCCCCCTAAAAATGCCCAGAAAGGAGGAGCGGCTCAGTCGAAAAAGGCGGATCAGAAGAAAAAGGAGAAAATTATTGAGGTACATACGTGAGTGAAAGGAAATTTATTGGTAGGTCTTCAACTTGCAATATTAATCCTGAGGATTAATTATTGGGCCCTAGAATAACACGTAAATTCGTGAATTTTTGTAAATTGTTTGCTAAAGGTGGTTTATGTGATTAGCAATAGGTCACATTGGGGAAGGAGTTGTGCGTATTGCTGTTGGTATAAGGTTGGTGCGGCCGGCAGGTAAAGTGTCATTTTCTCCACTGTTCTGAGAATCATCAATCCACTGAGTATGTCGGTTTGATCTTTAAGCACAGCGGCACAACGTTTGAGCACGATGGCACAATAGTTTAGCTTGGCGGCACGACCCGTGAGCACAACAGTGCTTATGAGCTCGGTGGTATGGCCCTTAATCACAACAGTTCGATCTCTAGGACACGACAGTATGATCCTTGATCCCTTTGATAACACCCTTGTCATTGACGGTATGACCCTGTAGCACGAAGGACGTACCACCAGGAGCATGGTGGTACGACTCGAGAGAACGGCAGTGAAACCCATGAACACAGGGTTATGACTTGTGAGGATTGTAATTATTTGGATTGGACAGTATAATTATCGTGAATAACACATCCCTTCAGCACAGTGGTAATGACCCATGAACAAGATGACATTTTCCTTGAGGCAAATGACAGTATGGCCCTTAGGCATTGTGGCCTTGCATTTGACTTCATCCTTAAGGGTTAGGTCAAATGCTAACCTGTTTTCATTTCTGTGGTACCCTAGATGGCATGGACAACTGACTGTAATGTCACGCTCAAGAGCCTGTCAAGCTCAAGTTGAGATATCTAGGTACACGTGTATATCTGTAGCTTTTTAGGTTGATGTATGTTACAAGTATAACTCTCTGCACACTAGTACTTATATTTTTGATGTTTTACTAGTATGTTGATCTTCTGTATGGTGTAGTTTATACTATTTGTTATATTCTGACGTAAAAGAATGGAAGGAAACTGGATTTCGCCTAACAAGGCAGTTGCCTTTCATGCCCGTGCACTTTTGAAGCTGTCCACTCCGAACTTGAAACTTTTGTCATTTTTTCTTCTACTATCCATTTGCACTATTCCATTCATCAACAATTTTGTTCCCAAACTAGTGTTTTTGCATATTTCTAATCAAGTCCTGAATTTCTTAAATTTAAAATCGTATCAAGTTCTCTTTTGATATTCAGAGTATTTTAGTATTCCATTTATTTTATCACTTTCCAGTTATACACTTCACTCATGTCATCCCATGTTCATTGCCTTTTTGGAGAATGCAAATTTGATTTTCATAATCTCTTCTCAAATTAATTATTTTATTTTTTCACCCTCTTGTGTCTGCTTTCAAGAGAATTTCTATCCATTGTATGAGACAGTGTACAGTGCTGCTCTGCATGATTAAGGTGTGGTGTCCCTTGTAAAAGTATAACATTTTTACTCATTGTCATCACTTCTAGAACTACTTGTACAGAGAGCATTCTTTTCATTTAAATTTTGATGTTATAGGTAAGATTAAAGTTTCATTCCTCTGCAATTTTCTTTTTTTTTTTCTTTAAGTTGTATATTGTATGGAGATTACAATAGTTTTGGAGAAGCATAATTACAACAATTTTTCATATCCACTGGTTGTAGTGACATAGATAGAAGGAAGAGCTATATTGAACATACTGGAGGAGGTGAAGTGCTTTAGTTATCTGGGAGTGGTCTTAGCAGCGGATGGAACTATGGAAGCGGAATTGAATCTCAGGGTGGGGGAGGGGGCAAAGGTTCTGGAAGCAATGAAGAATGTGTGGAAGGAGAGATCATTATCTCAGACAGCAAAAATTGGTATGTTTGAAGGAATAGTAGTTCCAACAGTGTTGTATGGTTGCGAGGCATGGGCTATAGATAGAGTTGTACGGAGGAGGGTGGATGTGATGGAAATGAAATGTTTGAGGACAGTATGTGGTTTGATCAAGTAAGTAATGAAAGGGTAAGAGAGATGTGTGGTAATAAAAAGAATGTGGTTGAGAGAGCAGAGTGTTGAAGTGGTGTGGACATATGGAGAGAATGAGTGAGGAAAGATTGACAAAGAGGATATATGTGTCAGAGGTGGAGGAAACAAGGAGAATGGGAGACCAAATTGGAGGTGGAAGGATGGAGTGAAAAAGATTTTGAGTGATTGAGGCCTGAACATACAGGAGGGTGAAAGGCATGCAAGGAATGGAGTGAATTGTTGCGATGTGGTGTACCTGGGTCGATGTGCTGTCAGTGAACGGAACCAGGGCATGTAGAGCGTCAGGGGTAAACCATGGAAAGTTCTGTGGGACCTGGATGTGGAAAGGGAGCTGTGGTTTCGGTGCATTACACATGACAGCTAGAGACTGAGTGTGAACAAATGTAGCCTGTGTCGTCTTTTCGTAGCACTACCTCGTGCACGTGGGGTGGAGGGGAGTGGGATGCTGTTTTTCATGTGTGGCAGGGTGGCAATGGGAATGTATGAAGGCAGCAAGTATGAATATGTACATTTGTATATATGTATATGTCTGTGTATGTATATGTATGTATACATTGAAATGTATAGGTATGTATATGTGCGTGTGGGCGTTTATGTATATACATGTGTATTTGGGTATATTTATGTATATATATATATTTACTTATAATTATCCTTGACCTAGGAATATTAGATAAACATTGTCTGTTGGAACATTAGGTAGGAGCCCCTGCAAACACTGTGCAAGAGTTGCCCTCTCTCAGTGACATGTTAAGGGTGAGGCACTAAAGGCTAGAAGTGGAACTGGAGTTCACTGGTTATGGAGTTTGTATTGCTGTATCCACTCCCTTGAGGTAGTTCCAAGTGGGAACAGACATCAGAGATATAGATAGATAAACTCGAGAGTAATTTCTGTGGAAGAGACCTGGGCACTTGGGCACAAAACAACAGTAAGAGCAATCAATGGCTTCATATCAATCACAGACATTCAAACCCTCACAACAAAAATGTTTATTCGATACAGTTCCACTTCGACATGCTCAGCTCCCACCTAATGCAACAACACAAACCACCTTCTACTCAGGTCTCTTCAGAACTGCCCACCAGTCTTCACTCAAATGAAATGCTCGCTGCAACCTCTTTACTCAGTCATCTGCAGTTTTAGATCTCCCCGCCTCCAGTATGCATAACATAGACAAAATATATTCATGCCTGTAATGATTGACAAATTCATAAACAGCTGCTCCCTCCGACAGTCTTGAATTCCAAACCACCAGACATACGCTCATCTAAAGAACATTCCCAAGACAAATTTTCACTGAGGATGCCATCCATCTCTTCAACAGTACAAACATCAATTCAGCATATCACAGGACCCATCATGCCTGGGTTGCATTTGCTTAACGCTTGCTGCTCACCTGCCCTGCATTTTCCCTACTAAGACAAACAAACATCACCATTCTCACCCACACAGATTGCTTTAGACCCAGTTGCTCCACAATCACAAATTGCTCATTATCCTTACACAACACATTTTGGATAACTTCACCCACTACCTCCTTAACATACAGTTCCATATGTTGTAGATATCAGCTCAACACCACTCCAAAAATTTTTTAAAAAATTGTAGCCAGTTTCATAGCTGGCTGCTAAGCCAGAGTTGTCCATAAAGTCCTCATCTCCACAATTCTCAAGGTCTCCAGTAATCCCTTAGAGAGAAGTTTTTTCTCCAACCCTGTTCAGTCTTTCCCAACATGACAAGTCATCTTCAGCAGACCACAGTGTGAGAGTCCTTTCTTATGCAGATATCCTCATAAGCGCATCACATCACCCTGACATTGCTCAAGCACTAGCAAACCTGCATCTTTATAGTACTCATTTTGGACATTGCGTACTCAGAACAGAATGTATGCACACTCACAGAAATTCACCATTTATCAGTCTATCATCATAAATCAACCCAGCCTGCACCTGTCCATCATCCTGAATAGTCAGTCACCTTTTCAACAAAACTCCTTGAGTATCTCGTATGCCATGCCTATAACATTCAGTCCCCACGCCTCACAAATTAACACAAAGGCCATAAATAAACTAATTTCCTTCAGAACACTCTGACACCAGTTTTGGACAAGAAAATGAATCCTTTAGTATCCTGCTCAAGCAATTCATCTAGTTCACCCTCAACAGTGCCTCACCTGCTTGGGCATTCAGGCTGTCAAAAGCAAATACACATGAGCTGCAATCCATTCTGAACAAAGCACTTAGAACAATCATTGGCTGCCAAATAGCCACACATATTCAAAAATTGCTCATTGAAACAAAAATACTCCTTATATAATCTCACTCACTTTTCAACAGTACAAGACCCTTTGTACCCAAACCACATCAAAGCTAACCAATAATCCTGGTGTAGAAATGAAAAGATTACCTTTACATGGAAGCAATATATATGTAGAGATTTCTCCTCTTCAACAAACTGTGATTTTAATGAAGCATATACATGCTGCATTGACTTGACTAACACTAAACAACATCCCTCCTGACTCCACTACATCAGATGCACATTGACTTGAAACTATACTCCTCAAGCTGTATGAGTTACTTTGTATGTCCGATATGGATGCTACCCATCTCTTCAAGATTACAAACACTGAATCATCATATCACAAAACTACTTATGCCTCAAATGGAATTTCCATAGTGAAAACACAATACCTACTACACTATTGTTCTTTGCTCACCCAGAATTTACCTGCAAATGGTTATACTGCAAGTAGGAAGTCACCTCCAGTGAGGTACTATCATTTCTGTATAGTCGTGTTGAGAAACATCTTGCTCCAAAGGAGTCTTTCATTTCCCTATTGCTTGGAGTTCAGCCTCAAAACTATAGGGGTTGTTGGGATGTATAATTCAAAATTATCTGGTTAATATGAATCATAATTTTTAGAGCCAAATTATGATCCTCAGCAGCATGCATTATCTTAGGCAGCACACAAAATTGTTAATGTATGAATTGGGCAACTAAATCAGTGCTTTTAATGACTTTTTCATTTATGTTTTAGCTTTAGCCTGATCAACCAGTCAGTTACACTTGAAGAAACTTCAAGATCATCCATGAGCCATGAGGACTTTCACAGATATGTCTCAGTTTTTCTTTTATTTGTTGGTAACATTTCTAAGATTCAGATTGTGAATGTCATGTACTTGCTTGTTTGAAATATTTAGGGGAAAATGAAATACCTAACCTAATTTCACATTTCCTGAATTGACTTTAATCCTTCTTGGGATTGAAGTTTGTGAGTGTTTTTTAATTATTTGGTTGAAATCCTTGGCTGTTTCGTAGGGCTATGCTGTATGTTGATGAGGAATTATTTGTGAAAATAGTAATTTTTACAGTTTTAGAGCACTGGTGTTGTAAATTGACATTCATAAGCTTGATCCTCATAGAGGCAGTTTTTCTTGCTAGTCTTCTAATGAATTTGGTTAAGGTTTACAATTTCCTAACTTCAAGCATATTTGTAAACAACTTCGTGGATTCTTTCATTCTAGCCAATTAAACATGTGATTTGAAGCGAGTTGATTAGGAACCTTACTTATTTCAGGGGATTCCAAAATTATACCTGGCTGGATTTGACTAACATTTGGTAGACTGTTGGATCACCTTTACAATAATCATTGACCTTAGAATTGTAGAAGGAATAACATTTCAATTTAACCAGAAACAAATTTCATGTCAACTCAACGTGTTTTTACACATTTCATAATTAGGAGAGATGATCTTTCCTGTAGGACGTGTAAGGAAGGTAAGAGGCACAACAGTCAGGTTTATGGCTAGTGCTCTTTGATACTCATAGTATTTTAAATTGTGGAACAAGGGAGATGTTAAAGTGTTGGTAATTCTTCAAAGCAAGTGCATGAAACATTATTCCTTCCTTGCATGCATGAATGGTTAGTCATACACTGACTCTACCTTGGGTGGGATTGTCACAGTATTGCCCATCAGTGGATTATGCATAGAAGATATTTTGATCTATATCTCAGGAGGTTGACATAAGATGCTTTAATGTGCCTTGTACTTTTATTGAAAATACTGATCTGCTGTAGAATTGGTGGCAATTTGAATCCAGTTCAGCTGAAAGTAAAGACAATAAGTTTGCAGTTTTTTGCTCCTCCTGTTTAACGTTATAAATTATTTATGATTTTTTGGCATTGAATGCTATACCATTAAATGCCAAAAGATGATCAGTGGTTTATGACATTAATCAGGAGCAACATGACTGCAAAATTATTGTCTTTACTGTATACTTTATATAAAATCTTGCTTCGTATGTGTGAAATAGATTTTTATGTAAGGTGCAATGAAAAAGCAAGTGCTCAAAAAGAATGCATGGACAGTATCTGAAGACAAATGAAAAAAAAGTAGTAAAGCATGAAATAGAAGGTATAGCAAAACCAAAATGCTGAAAATTGAACCATAAGCTGTTAGATTTTAAATCTAAAGGTGTAGAAACATTTTTTTGAGAAAATGAGGCTTAGAGTTAGTGCTTTGTTTGGACCATATTCCTTCACTCGGATAGTATTGAACATATTTCACATTGCATATAGTTCAGGAGGAGATTCTTCTCAGCCTAGAAGTAATATGGTGTAAGGAATAGTTGCTGTTAATGAAAATATCGCTGACAGTAATGAGTAAATCCCCTAGAAGTTCAGTTTAGGGTTGTAAGCATGACACACATGTCACTGACAGGAATGAATAAATCTCCTATAAGTTCTGTTTAGGATAGTAAGCATGACACACATGTAAACTGTATGTAGGGAAACATTAGAATTAAGGGGGGTATTAAACCATTCAGAGCATTAAAGGGATATGTAAATATAGAATGTATCAGGAAAAGTATAAAGCTTTTTTAAGTTTTTATAACATTCTCACTTTTTTTTTCTTTAGGTTATAAAGGCTCAGTAAGAGAAGAATTTCAGATATTTTTAGGTAAGATTTTATGACAGGTAGTGCAGACAGTAACTGAGTGGTCAGCTAGAATTACTGAATTACCATTGTCATTATAGGACAAAACTTTTGGCCTGAAAAACAAGAAGGGAGCCAAACAGCAAAGATACATCCAGCAAGTTCAGCACCAAGTCAAGCATGGAGGAAATAAGAGTACAAGAGAGCTTGAAAAGGAAAAAGAAGGTCAGTTGAAAAAGAAAGATGATAAGAAGAAAGAACTTGCAGAGATCAATGCCATCTTTAAACCTGTTCAGCAGACTGCTAGTAAAGGTCAGTGACTGTTTGAAATTGCTTATGTTTGCTTGCCCTAGACATGGTGTTGCTAAGTAAAAATGAAAAGGAGTTTGTGGACTCCACTTGCATATGGTTACACCATAAGTGAAGTTATCTTTAATGAGGTTGTGTCATTATCAGATGAAAAAGGATCACATTCTCATTAAGCAATATCTCACCCCAAAGGATTCTCATTTTCCTGCTCCTGATTTGTGTGTTCGACTTTTAAGCTGCTGGGGCCCCATTAAAGGGACTTGAGTTATACAGTTAATTGACTAACATACACTATATATGTAATTGTAACCATTTGCCTGTGATAAGAATAGAGTGGTTGTCAGCTAGCATTTTTGGAAGAGAATTATGTATAATTAGTAAGGGAAGTCAGAGAGTTTCATATTCAGAGATGTCCTGCTAGTCAGGATTTTTAACTCTAATCCTATTGTACCAGTAGCCTTATGTCTTATACCTACCCTTCCAATTAATTCTTTGAAGCATTCACAGCTTTTATAAATTTCACTCTTTACGACAAGCAGCCTCTTGAGTCTAGTACTCTCTGATATCTCACGCAAATTGCTCCTCTACTGTTAGCCATAAAACATTAAGAAATAAGAAAAACAACAATACTTCTAGATATTAGAAGATAAAAGGTTGTGGGTGAAGTGATGAGTGACCTTCATTGATTGACTTATCATCTGTCCATTCAGGGTGTAAAGCGATCCTTGATTTGTTTATCAAGAGATAAATGAATACTGTAATGTATTTTACACATAGAAGGATGAATTGTGCAAGTTATATGTCTGTAAAGTTCTTTAAGCAAGTGCTAATGCATTAGATGGGACATGGTAAAAAAGCTTCTGTTCATGCTGAATTTTTAAATCCAATAGGTGCAGACCCAAAATCAGTTCTGTGTGCGTTCTTCAAGCAGGGCCAGTGTGGTAAAGGTGCCAAATGCAAATTTTCTCATGATCTCAATGTGGAGCGCAAGGTAAGCATTCTAATATTTTTGTTTGTGTTTTACTGTTTGATGTTATTCAAATGCTTGTAATTGCATGATTTTATAGTTAACAGTGAATTTTAGATTATTGGAGCTCTATCCCTTAAACTACTATACAATGATAAACACACTGGCAATCTAGGAACAAAATCCACCCATCCATCTCTGTTTTTCTTTCTCCCATGGATGTTTAAGAGGTGTGTTGTATATGAAATCCTTAGCCTAAAGTCATGTTGTCTTTTTCTTGGGTATTATCTCTTTTACATGTTTTCATCCATTTGCTTTCTTATTATATTTTTCTCTGGTTTACAAATTGCAATCATCAGAGATATTGTTATGTAGTTCAGTGCAATATCTCAGTCTCATATGGAAAGACAGGAACAACATTTGCTCTGCTTCACTCCCAAGGCAGTTTGCACTTTTTCTTCTTTTTTTTTTTTTACTATTTCAAGTTTTTACCTATTTCATGTGGTTCTGACCTCAGCAGTACTATTTGCCATGTATGAGTCAAGAACTTTTAGTAGATTGTGTATGGTTTTCCCAATAATGTCAGTGCTTTCCTAGTCCTCTTCTATCCAGTCTCTGTGTTGAGGGGATAGGTTCCTTCAGTGTGATTCTACATTTGAGTCTCTCATTCAGTTCCTCTCATCTTTTTTCCTCACCTTCTTAAACTCCTCCCTCTGAGTTAGCTTTATTTCTTAGCCTACTCCTGCTGAATTTGTGGAAAGTTTTTGGTGTATGCATGTTTGTGTTACCTTTTTTCTTGCTGTATTCATTCCTTTCTCTTTTATATTTATTGAATTCTGGATAGCTATTGTGGTGCCTATATCTTTCTCACTGTACAACTTTATGCTTTTGGCTTTTTGATATCTTTAAGCCATGTATCTTTTTAACCTTCACTCTCAATTTTTTATTGAAGGTGACTGGGTTTATTCCCTTCATTTTATATTTCACCGGAATTTGCAAAATAATGTATTTTTGCAGCCCAGCTCTATTCCTAAAAGTATGTTATCAAGGATTTTGTTCAGCTTGCTGTAGTTACCATGATTTTCTTTTCATTTTGATACTGATTTCCTCTCTGCTCTCCTTTTTATTGCCATATAAACCATGGAGTCATATAAATCATAACATGATCACCTTTTTCAGTTGATGTATTATATCTGATTTTTCTGTTGCCATGCTCCTTTGTATAAATAAGATGAGATTTAGTTACGATGTGTCAGCCCCACTGATTCTGATGTACTCAGTGACATGCTGATGCAGGTAATTTTTCTGCATATACTCTTTTAAGAACTTGTATTTCTATGATAATCCAAACGCCAGTTAGTGTGCAATTGAATTTCCCCATTATTAGAAATTACCATCCCTGAGAAATGTATGTTTAACTTACCAACTAATATTCTGAGAAGTTAAGTAATTCTCAAATAATGTTCTTTTGTTTCAGAGTGAAAAACGCAGTGCCTATGTTGATGTGCGAGATAAGGATGAGACAAGTGCAGATTGGGATGAGGCAACTCTTTTAGATGTGGTTGAAAAGAAACATGGAAAAGAAAAATCTCGGCCTACTACAGAAATTGTATGATAGCTGCATGTTTATACTGTATATGTACCTATTTTTGTGATGGTTAAATGTAAAGGTCAGTCCAGGCATTATGTGATCTTACAGTTCCACGTGGCATGACCACAATATAATTGCGATCTTATCAAAGTGACTTGATGTTTAGAATATTGCACTTTTACAAATTTTGGCTAATTATGATTATTTATACATTTATTGTACTTTGTTGCCGTCTCGTGCGTTAGCGAGGTAGCGCAAGGAAACGGGCGAAAGAATGGCCCAACCCACCCACATGCACATGTATATACATACACACCCACACACACACATATACATGTGACATGAATAATCTTGAAGTGGAGTGTAAAGATTGGTATGATAGGTAATACATTTTATTCATATATGAAATTCAAACTCAGAACAGTCATACATGTCTTTGCACTTTAGATGATCGCATGATGCTTTTTGATTGGTAAACTTGACTCTAAGCAGCATTTTGATGCTCCTTTTGTAACAAGGTTGTGAAAAATATGACTAATTAGGCAGTTCTTACTTTGCTTGTTTATTTGTTTAAAAGTTAGTTATAATTTCAAACTATGCATTTTCCCATTAATGTCTTGATTAGAGCATTATCAGTACATATGTCATTAATTTAAGCATACAGTTGATGGGATTTAATTCTATAGTTATATATTCTTTCTTTCTTCTTTCATACTATTCGCCATTTCCCGCCTCAGCGAGGTAGCGCTAAGAACAGAGGGCTGGGCCTCTGAGGGAATATCCTCACCTGGCCCCCTTCTCTGTTCCTTCCTTTGGAAAAAAAAAAAAAATGAGAGGGGAAGATTTCCAGCCCCCCCGCTCCCTTCCTTTTTAGTCGCCTTCTACAACATGTAGGGAATAGGTGGGAAGTATTCTTTCTCCCCTATCCCCAGGGATAAAAGTTATATATATATATATATATATATATATATATATATATATATATATATATTTTGCTTTGTCGCTGTCTCCCGCGTTTGCGAGGTAGCGCAAGGAAACAGACGAAAGAAATGGCCCAACCCACCCCCATACACATGTATATACATACGTCCACACACGCAAATATACATACCTACACAGCTTTCCATGGTTTACCCCAGACGCTTCACATGCCCTGATTCAATCCACTGACAGCACGTCAACCCCGGTATACCACATCGATCCAATTCACTCTATTCCTTGCCCTCCTTTCACCCTCCTGCATGTTCAGGCCCCGATCACACAAAATCTTTTTCACTCCATCTTTCCACCTCCAATTTGGTCTCCCACTTCTCCTTGTTCCCTCCACCTCCGACACATATATCCTCTTGGTCAATCTTTCCTCACTCATTGTCTCCATGTGCCCAAACCATTTCAAAACACCCTCTTCTGCTCTCTCAACCATGCTCTTTTTATTTCCCCACATCTCTCTTACCCTTACGTTACTTACTCGATCAAACCACCTCACACCACACATTGTCCTCAAACATCTCATTTCCAGCACATCCATCCTCCTGCGCACAACTCTATCCATAGCCCACGCCTCGCAACCATACAACATTGTTGGAACCACTATTCCTTCAAACATACCCATTTTTGCTTTCCGAGATAATGTTCTCGACCACCACACATTCTTCAAGGCTCCCAGGATTTTCGCCCCCTCCCCCACCCTATGATCCACTTCCGCTTCCATGGTTCCATCCGCTGCCAGATCCACTCCCAGATATCTAAAACACTTTACTTCCTCCAGTTTTTCTCCATTCAAACTTACCTCCCAATTGACTTGACCCTCAACCCTTCTGTACCTAATTACCTTGCTCTTATTCACATTTACTCTTAACTTTCTTCTTTCACACACTTTACCAAACTCAGTCACCAGCTTCTGCAGTTTCTCACATGAATCAGCCACCAGTGCTGTATCATCAGCGAACAACAACTGACTCACTTCCCAAGCTCTCTCATCCCCAACAGACTTCATACTTGCCCCTCTTTCCAAAACTCTTGCATTCACCTCCCTAACAACCCCATCCATAAACAAATTAAACAACCATGGAGACATCACACACCCCTGCCGCAAACCTACATTCACTGAGAACCAACCACTTTCCTCTCTTCCTACACGTACACATGCCTTACATCCTCGATAAAAACTTTTCACTGCTTCTAACAACTTTGATGATAGAGTTGCAGATATAGGGTGTTTTGGTCAAGGTGGTGTGCAAAGTGAGAGGGTTAGGGAAAATGATTTGGTAAACAGCGAAGAGGTAGTAAAAGCTTTGCGGAAGATGAAAGCCGGCAAGGCAGCAGATTTGGATGGTATTGCAGTGGAATTTATTAAAAAAGGGGGTGACTGTATTATTGACTGGTTGGTAAGGTTATTTAATGTATGTATGACTCATGGTGAGGTGCCTGAGGATTGGTGGAATGCATGCATAGTGCCATTGTACAAAGGCAAAGGGGATAAGAGTGAGTGCTCAAATTACAGAGGTATAAGTTTGTTGAGTATTCCTGGTAAATTATATGGGAGGGTATTGATTAAGAGGGTGAAGGCATGTACAGAGCATCAGATTGGGAAGAGCAGTGTGGTTTCAGAAGTGGTAGAGGATGTGTGGATCAGGTGTTTGCTTTGAAGAATGTATGTGAGAAATACTTAGAAAAGCAAATGGATTTGTATGTAGCATTTATGGATCTGGAGAAGGCATATGATAGAGTTGATAGAGATGCTCTGTGGAAGGTATTAAGAATATATGGTGTGGGAGGCAAGTTGTTAGAAGCAGTGAAAAGTTTATTGAGGATATATATATATATATATATATATATATATATATATATATATATATATATATATATATATATATATATATTGGAAAGGATCACAATTCAGCGCTTGATCAAGATATTCCTATAAGTCCATGGGGAAAATGAAACATGATAAGTTCCCAAGTGCACTTTCGTGTAATAATCACATCATCAGGGGAGACACAAGAGAAATATAAGTCAGTTGATATACATCAAAGACACGAAGCTAGGACGCCATTTGGTAAACATGCGGTTGTCCAGGACATACAACGAGCGTTCATAAACTTATCACTTTACAAATTTTATCAACAATAAAGTTATCTACTTTGTATAGACCATCACTAATATTAAGAGTATAATTCTTTGTGTATTTAATGAGAGAAGATTCAGTGATATTTCTCGTGGTAATAGAGTTAGAGTTAATGATGGAGATGGCATTACACCAGTCAGTACAATGATCGTACTTTTCGTGATTAAACAAGGCATTTGATTCTTGTCCCGTTCTTATACTATGTTTATGTTGCTTAAGTCTAACAGAAAGATCCTTACCAGTCAGCCCAACATAAAATTTGTCACAATTTCCACATGGCATTTTATAGATGCGTCCAAGAGAATTTTCTGGTGAATTCCTGATTAAGATATTCTTTATAGTATTATTGTTGCTGAAGGCAACATTTACATTAAAGGATTTAAGCAACATGGGAAGTAAAGTAAAATTATTATTAAAAGGGAGAACTAAAAGACTCTTGGTGTCAATGAGAGGTTTGGACTCAACTCTATAAAGTGAATACTTTGCTAACTTAAGGGATTTATCAATGAAAGATCTAGGGTACTTTAACTTGGATCCAATAGAATATATCTTCTCAAACTCATCATCGATAAACTCTGGACTGCAAATACGTAATGCCCCAAGGAACATAGATTGAAATGATGATAATTTAACTCTGTCATGTTGAGATGAGTAATAATGGATATATGAGCATACATTGGTAGGTTTTCTGTATATGCTAAACTTAAACTTAAACTCTGTGACCACGAGAAAAATAATTGAATCTTCTGTCATTAAATACACAAAGAATTATAATCTTAATATTAGTGATGGTCTATACAAATTAGATAACTTTATTGTTGATAAAATTTGTAAAATGATAAGTTTATGAACGCTCGTTGTATGTCTTGGACAATCGCATGTTTACCAAATGTTGTCCTAGCTTCGTCGCTTCGATGTACATCAACTGACTTATATTTCTCTCTTGTGTCTCCCCTGATGATGTGATTATTATACGAAAGTGCACTTGGGAACTTTTTGTGTTTCATTTTCCCCGTGGACTCATAGGAATATTATTATTATTATTATTTTGCTTTATCGCTGTCTCCCGTGTTTGCGAGGTAGCGCAAGGAAACACGAAAGAAATGGCCCAACCCACCCCCATACACAGTGTATATACATACACGTCCACACACGCAAATATACATACCTATACATCTCAATGTACACATGTATATACACACACAGACACATACATATATGCCCATGCACACAATTCACACTGTCTGCCTTTATTCATTCCCATCGCCACCTCGCCACACATGGAATACCATCCCCCTCCCCCTTCATGTGTGCAAGGTAGCACTTGGAAAAGACAACAAAGGCCCCATTCGTTCACACTCAGTCTCTAGCTGTCATGCAATAATGCCCGAAACCACAGCTCCTTTTTCACATCCAGGCCCCACACAACTTTCCATGGTTTAGGAATATGAGTATATAATTTTCCAAAAAAAGGAACAGAGAAGGGGGCCAGGTGAGGATATTCCCTCAGATGCCCAGTCCTCCGTTCGTAACGCTACCTTGCTAATGCGGGAAATGGCAAATAGTTTGAAAGAAAAAGAAAGAAAAAGAATATTCCTATATAGATATGAGTATTCTGTTATATCCTTAAAAGTCATGGAATATCATACATATTGAACATTTTCCTTACATTAGATTGATAAAAAAATGGGAAACATGAAGGCACTGCATTGTGACTATTTAACATTTCATGTGGCAGCTTGTCATACAGCAGCTGGCCTCTTGTTATCAAAGGAAAGATGAAGCTGTAGCAAAGTTTTGTACTGGTAATTTTTTGCTTGTTTCTACTTATTTGCTGTAGTTAATGATAAGTATTCACTAAGCATTTTTCTCATCTACAGGTTTGTAAATACTTCTTAGATGCAGTAGAAAATGGAAAATATGGTTGGTTTTGGGATTGTCCAAACGGAGTTGGCTGCATTTATCGTCATGCCCTACCTCCAGGATTTGTGTTGAAGAAGGTGAGTCATTTCACCATTGATCAAGTCTACCAGATCTGTAACAATTCATTTTGTAGAAACATTGGATGGTGCAGTTTATCCTGCTGTATTGACTTTGGTATTCACCTTATAAGTAAATGCATTAAGTTTGTTGAACAGGTATTTTAGCTCTTGCTGTTGGTGCTTAGTGTTTATGACTGCAAGGAGAGAATTATGATTAAAGCCAAGATAACAAGTGTAACATGAAATGGAGTCTGATATTTATATTTATTTATTTATTTTGCATTGTCGCTGTCTCCCGTGTTTGCGAGATAGCGCAAGGAAACAGATGAAAGAAATGGCCCAACCCACCCCCATGCATATGTATATACATACACATCCACACACGCAAATATACATACCTATACATCTCAATGTACACATATATATACACTCAGACATATACATATATACACATGTACATAATTCATACTGTCTGCCTTTATTTATTCCCATCGCCACCTCGCCACACATGGAATAACATCCCCCTCCCCCCTCATGTGTGTGAGGTAGCGCTAGGAAAAGACAACTAAGGCCCCATTCGTTCACTCTCAGTCTCTAGCTGTCATGTAATAATGCCCGAAACCACAGCTCCCTTTCCACATCCAGGCCCCACAGAACTTTCCATGGTTTACCCCAGACACTTCACATGCCCTGATTCAATCCATTGACAGCACGTTGACCCCGGTATACCACATCGATCCAATTCACTCTATTCCTTGGCCGCCTTTCACCCTCCTGCATGTTCAGGCCCCGATCACTCAAAATCTTTTTCACTCCATCTTTCCACCTCCAATTTGGTCTCCCACTTCTCGTTCCCTCCACCTCCGAAACATATATCCTCTTGGTCAATCTTTCCTCACTCATTGTCTCCATGTGCCCAAACCATTTCAAAACACCCTCTTCTGCTCTCTCGACCACGCTCTTTTTATTTCCACACATCTCTCTTACCCTTACATTACTTACTCGATCAAACCACCTCACACCACATATTGTCCTCAAACATCTCATTTCCAGCACATCCACTCTCCTGTGCACAACTCTATCCATAGCCCACGCCTCGCAGCCATACAACATTGTTGGAACCACTATTCCTTCAAACATACCCATTTTTGCTTTCCGAGATAATGTTCTCGACTTCCAAACATTCTTCAAGGCTCCCAGGATTTTCGCCCCCTCCCCCACCCTATGATTCACTTCCGCTTCCATGGTTCCATCCGCTGCCAGATCCACTCCCACTCCCAGATATCTAAAACACTTTACTTCCTCCAGTTTTTCTCCATTCAAACTTACCTCCCAATTGACTTGACCCTCAACCCTACTGTACCTAATAACCTTGCTCTTATTCACATTTACTCTTAACTTTCTTCTTTCACACACTTTACCAAACTCAGTCACCAGCTTCTGCAGTTTCTCACATGAATTAGCCACCAGTGCTGATTCTGATATTATGACATCTTTTTTTTCTCATGAAATTTTATTTTTTTCATGCTTCATCGTTGTTTCCAGGGTTAGCTGGGTAGTGCTAGTAAGCAGACTAAGATAGACACATCCACTTACACATATATATATATACATAGCACACCTACTTGTACATAGACATATATACACATACATATACATACACATATATACACATTTACATACTTGCTCACCTTCGACCATTCCCAACACCACCCTGCCCCACAGGAAACAGTGCTGATGCCTGAAGGAAAGGAAAAAAAGATAAATGCATTAATTTTTCTTCCATCACACCTGATTGCCATCCCCTGCATCAGCAAAGTAGCTTCAGGAAACAGACGAAGGAAGGCCACATCCACTTTCACTCATTCTCTAGCTCTCATGCATAATGCACTGAAACCTCACCTCCCTGTTTACATCCAGGCCCCTCAGACCTTTCCATGGTTTACCACAAACATTTCATGTGCTGTGGTTCTGTCCATTGACATCACATTAACCCCATCATACCACATCATTTCAGTTCACTCTATTTTCGTGCATGCCTTTCACCTTCTTGCATGTTCAGGCTCTGATCATTCATATTCTTTTTCACTCTATCCTTCCATCTCCAATTTTGTCTATTGGTTGTCCTTTTTCCCTCCACTTTTGATGTATATATCCTCTTTGTCAACCATTCATTGTTGATTCTCTTCATAGGTCCAAACCATTTCAACACACTTGCTTCTGCTTTCTCGAATGCACTCTTCTTATTTCCACACATCTCTCTTACCCTTTCAATGCTTACTTAATCAAACCATCTCACACCACATGTTTTCCTCAAACGTTTCATTTCCAACACATCCATCCTCTTCCACACAACCCTAACTATATCCCATATCTCATGACCATATAATATTGTTGGATTTACTATTCCTTTAAACATACCCATTTTTCCCCTCTGAGATAATGTTCTCTCTTTCCACTCATTCTTCATCACTCCCAGAACCTTTTCCATCTCCCCCACCCTATGACTCACTTCTCCCTCCATGGGTCTCTTTGCTAACAAGTCCACTCCCAGATATCTAAAACACTTACCTCCTTCAATTTTTCTCCAGTCAAATGTACATTCCAACTAACTTTTTCCTCAACCCTGCTGAACCTAATAACCTTACTTTTATTCACATTCTTTCTCAACTTTCTACTCTCACACACTTTTCCAAGCTCAATCACCAGCTCCTTCAGTTTCTCACTTGAATCAACCACCAGTGCTGTATCATCAGTGAACAACAACTGACTCACTTCCCAGGCCATCTCATGCTCAACAGACTGCATTCTCGCCCCTCTCTCCAAGACTTACGTTTGCCTCCCTCATGAACCTACTTGTAAACACACCTTACACCCTTGATACAAACTTCTTACTGCTTCTAGTTGCTTACCACCCACACCTTGTATTCTTGATACCTTCCATAAAACATCTCTATTAACCCTATCTTATGCCTTCTTCAGATCCATAAATGGCACTTACAAATCCTTCTTTTTCCAAGTATTTCTCACATATGTTCTTCAAAGCAAATACCTGATTCCCATCCTCTACCACATCTAAAACCACACTGCTCCTCCTGTATATGAATGCTCTGTTCATGCCCTCACCCTCTCAGTCATTACCCTCCCATACAATATTCCAGGTATACTCAACAAACTTATGCCTCTGTAGTTTGAACACTTACCTTTATCCCCTTTGCCTTTGTACAGTGACACTATACATGCATTCCGTCGATCCTCAGGCACTACGCCATGATTTATACATACATTGAATATCCTTCCCAACCAATCAGCAACACAGTCACCTCCTTTCTTGATATATTTAATTGCAATACCATCCATACCCACTGCCTTACTAGATTTCATCTTCTGCAAAGCTTTCACCACCTCTTTTCTCTTCAAACCACTCTCCCTAACTCACACTTTGCACACCACCCTGACCAAAACACCCTACATCTGCCACTCTGTTATCATATACATTTAACAATCTTTCAAAATACTCATTCCATCTCCTTCTCACTTCATCTCTAGCTGTTATCACTTCCCTTCTGTCTCTTTCACCAGTGTTCCCATTTGTTCTCTTGTCTTTTGCACATTATCTACATCCTTCCAAAACACCTTTTTATTCTCCCTCAAGTTTAATGATACTTTCTCACCCCAACTCGTATATGTCCTCTTTTTCAACCCCTGCACCTTCCTCTTGACCTCCTGCTGTGTATATCTCTCTTTTTAGACCAGGTAATCCCAATCACCAGCCTTTTTTCAGCACACAACTCCACAGGTTCTTTACCATTTCCATTCATAACCCTGAATGCCCTATGTGAACCAGTTACACCCTCAGTTGTCACATTACTTTTTTTTTTTTTTTTTTTTTGTCGCTGTCTCCCGCGTTTGCGAGGTAGCGCAAGGAAACAGACGAAAGAAATGGCCCAACCCCCCCCCATACACATGTATATACATACGTCCACACACGCACATATACATACCTACACAGCTTTCCATGGTTTACCCCAGACGCTTCACATGTCTTGATTCAATCCACTGACAGCACGTCAACCCCGGTATACCACATTGCTCCAATTCACTCTATTCCTTGCCCTCCTTTCACCCTCCTGCAAGTTCAGGCCCCGATCACACAAAATCTTTTTCACTCCATCTTTCCACCTCCAATTTGGTCTCCCTCTTCTCCTCGTTCCCTCCACCTCCGACACATATATCTTCTTGGTCAACCTTTCCTCACTCATTCTCTCCATGTGCCCAAACCATTTCAAAACACCCTCTTCTGCTCTCTCAACCACGCTCTTTTTATTTCCACACATCTCTCTCACCCTCACGTTACTTACTCGATCAAACCACCTCACACCACACATTGTCCTCAGACATCTCATTTCCAGCACATCGATCCTCCTGCGCACAACTCTATCCATAGCCCACGCCTCGCAACCATACAACATTGTTGGAACCACTATTCCTTCAAACATACCCATTTTTGCTTTCCGAGATAATGTTCTCGACTTCCACACATTCTTCAAGGCTCCCAGAATTTTCGCCCCCTCCCCCACCCTATGGTCCAATTCTGCTTCCATGGTTCCATCCGCTGCCAGATCCACTCCCAGATATCTAAAACACTTCACTTCCTCCAGTTTTTCTCCATTCAAACTCACCTCCCAATTTACTTGACCCTCAACCCTACTGTACCTAATGACCTTGCTCTTATTCACATTTACTCTTAACTTTCTTCTTCCACACACTTTACCAAACTCTGTCACCAGCTTCTGCAGTTTCTCACATGAATCAGCCACCAGCGCTGTATCATCAGCGAACAACAACTGACTCACTTCCCAAGCTCTCTCATCCCCAACAGACTTCATACTTGCCCCTCTTTCCAAAACTCTTGCCTTTACCTCCCTAACAACCCCATCCATAAACAAATTAAACAACCATGGAGACATCACACACCCCTGCCGCAAACCTACATTCACTGAGAACCAATCACTTTCCTCTCTTCCTACACGTACACATGCCTTACATCCTCGATAAAAACTTTTCACTGCTTCTAACAACTTGCCTCCCACACCATATATTCTTAATACCTTCCACAGAGCATCTCTATCAACTCTATCATATGCCTTCTCCAGATCCATAAATGCTACATACAAATCCATTTGCTTTTCTAAGTATTTCTCACATACATTCTTCAAAGCAAACACCTGATCCACACATCCTCTACCACTTCTGAAACCACACTGCTCTTCCCCAATCTGATGCTCTGTACATGCCTTCACCCTCTCAATCAATACCCTCCCATACAATTTACCAGGAATACTCAACAAACTTATACCTCTGTAATTTGAGCACTCACTCTTATCCCCTTTTCCTTTGTACAATGGCACTATGCACGCATTCCTCCAATCCTCAGGCACCTCACCATGAGTCATACATACATTAAATAACCTTACCAACCAGTCAACAATACAATCACCCCCTTTTTTAATAAATTCCACTGCAATACCATCCAAGCCTGCTGCCTTGCCGGCTTTCATCTTCCGCAAAGCTTTCACTACCTCTTCTCTGTTTACCAAATCGTTTTCCCTAACCCTCTCACTTTGCACACCACCTCGACCAAAACACCCTATATCTGCGACTCTATCATCAGACACATTCAACAAACCTTCAAAATACTCACTCCATCTCCTTCCCACATCACCACTACTTGTTATCACCTCCCCATTTGTGCCCTTCACTAAAGTTCCCATTTGCTCCCTTGTCTTACGCACTTTATTTACCTCCTTCCAGAACATCTTTTTATTCTCCCTAAAATTTAATGACACTCTCTCACCCCATCTTTGCATTAAAATCACCCATCACTAATACCCAGTTTTGTGCACCAAAACTGCTGACACAATCACTCAGCTGCTTTCAAAACACTTGCCTCTCATGATCTTTCTTCTCGTGGCCAGGTGCATAAGTACCAATAATCACCCATCTCTTGCTTTCCACTTTCAGTTTTACCCACATCAATCTAGAATTTACTTCCTTACATTATATCACACACTCCCACAACAGTGCTACTCCTTACTTAGTTCTTTTCCCTCACCAACCCCTGACTTCAAAGACATTTCCAATCCATTCCCCTTTACCCCTGAGGTTCATTTCACTGAGAGCCAGAACATCCAAGTTTCTTTCCTCAAACATATTACCTATCTCTCCTTTCTTTTTATCTTATGTACATACTCTCATATTGACACCCCAGTCTGGTCCATTGGGGAGGATAATCATTCTCTGCTTGGCTACTTCCCCTGTTTCCACTTTTAGAAATTGAAATACAAAAAGGGGAGGGTTTTTACCTTATAAGGGAATGTTGATTAGGATAGGAGAGGACATGCTGATGATAAGAGTAACATATTGTGAATATGTAATATAATAGATCTTAGGGATAGAGGAGAAACAAAACTACCCTTGAATATCTTGCATGTTATAGGTGACTATGAGGAGTGGGAGTTATAAGATGGAAATCATCCTTTTCTCTGTTATTACTTTCCAAAAGGACTTGAGCAAGATTTTCTTCCAAGGCTCATTTGTCCCTTCCTGCTTACTGTGCTGAGGCTGAAAATGGCTGATAGGTTTCAATAAAAGATAGTTGAAGTTGGATATTCATCTAGGATGTGTGATGTCACCATGGCTGTTTAATCTCTTCTTGGATGGAGTTGTGAGAAAGGTGAATATGAAGGTCTTAGAATGAGGGATGGATCTACAGTATGCTGGGGGAAGATTTATCTGGTGGGTAAGTCAGTTGCTGCTTGAAGATGACACAATTCTGGGTGCAGACTGCAGAGAGAGAGTCCAGAACCTGGCTCTGAATTCTGGAGTGTGTGTGAGAGGAGGAACTTGAGAGTTAATGTCAACAAAGTAAGTTAATAAGATGAAGCAAAAGGATGAGACATGGGAGTTTGATTTTGTTTGAATTGGGAGGACCTGTAGGAATTGTATTGCTTCATGTATCTGGTAATGGTCATTTCAGTGGATGGACCCATGGGTGCTGAATTGAGTCTCAGTATGGAAGAAATTTTTAAGGTCCTGGCTTTATTGAGGAATATGTGGAAGGACAATTCAGTATCTAGATTCTTAGGCAAAGATAGGTACATTTGAAGTCATAGTTCTGTCGGTGTTTAAGTCATGAGTTGTAAATGCATAAGAACAGAAAAGAGTGGTTGTGATGGAAGTGCATTCCCTAAGGTCAATATGTGATGTGAGACAGAGTGATTGTGTTAGAAATGACAGTGTGAGAGTAAGGTGTGGTAGTAACTGCAGTCTGATAAAGAGGTCTGACTAAGGGATGTTGAAATGGTTTGGAGATATGGAGAGGGTAAATGAAGAAAGACTGACCAAGAGGATCTACATGTCAGAAGTTGAGAAAGTCTGACAGAGGAGAGGCCAAGAAGAAGCTGGAAGGATGGAGTGAGAAGACTTAAAGATATCATGGCCTGAACTAGAAGGATGGAGTGAGAAGACTTAAAGGTATCATGGCCTGAACATTTAGGAGGGTGAATGGGGTGCTTGGGATAGAATGCATTGAATTGATGTGGTATATTGGTAAGTGACATGTTGCTAATGTGCTGCACCAAGACACAAGAAGCACTTTGGGGAAACCATGGAGTCATGTTTAAGGCGTGTCTGGTGCAATCAAGTATTATTGCAACATACAGGACAGGTAGAGAGTGTATGTGTGCAAATGGGGCTATCATTTGTCTTCCTAATGCTGTTTCACACAGGATTGGAGAAGCAGTTATATACAAAAAGTTGTCATACATCTTTCTTTTCTTTCATACTATTCGCCATTTCCCGCGTTACCGAGGTAGCGTTAAGAACAGAGGGCTGGGCCTTTGAGGGAATATCCTCACCTTGCCCCCTTCTCAGTTCCCTCTTTTGGAAAATCAAAAAAAAAAAAAAAATGAATATTATGTACCTGTACACACACGTATATACATATACATATAGCCTGTTATTTTTTCAGGACCGCAAGAAAATGGAAAAAATGAAAGAAGATATCAGTCTTGAAGACCTTGTGGAGCGTGAACGAGCTGCCTTGGGCAGCAACACAACAAGAGTTACTTTAGAGACCTTCTTAGCCTGGAAAAAAAGGAAGCTTAAAGAGAAGCAAGATCAAGAGAAAAAAGACTCGGAGAAGAAGAAAAAAGATTATCATGCAGGAAAGGATTTTGGAGTAAGTACATGAGAGTAACTGCCCTTAACATCAATCATGGAGTTAGTGAATCCTCAGGATCATAATGAAAATATGAAGAATGGCTGCGTAATGCTGATTTAAATAAATGATGCTTTAGAATCCCTCAGTCACCATGAGTCTCCATCGCCTGTGCATTTTCCTGTCTCTGCCTTTCCTGTTTCCCTTTCCATTCACTTTTGTTAACCTTTTTTTATTCATCCTCTCAATCTGCTTTCCCTCTCATTTTGTTTTCCTCAGCTTCCACAATTATTTTTTTCCTCGTACATACAAGCCCTGCCACAATTGCAAATTCTTATTGTGGTGTGCAGGTAGGTATCCTCCATTTGCTTTCCCTCTGCTTTCATTCTTTTTCTCAACCTTTTAACATAGTGAGTTTTAGGTTGATACAAGGTAGTGATGTTATAGTTGGAGTAACATCGCCACCTCGCCACACATGAAATAACAACCCCCTCCCCCCTCATGTGTGCGAGATAGCGCTAGGAAAAGACAACAAAGGCCCCATTCGTACACATTCAGTCTCTAGCTGTCATGTAATAATGCATCGAAACCACAGCTCCCTTTCCACATCCAGGCCCCACGGAACTTTCCATGGTTTACCCCAGATGCTTCACATGCCCTGGTTCAATCCATTGGCAGCAAGTTGACCCCAGTATACCACATCGTTCCAATTCACTCTATTCCTTGCACGCCTTTCACCCTCCTGCATGTTCAGGCCCCGATCACTCAAAATCTTTTTCACTCCATCTTTCCACCTCCAATTTGATCTCCCACTTCTCCTCGTTCCCTCCACCTCCGACACACATATCCTCTTTGTCAATCTTTCCTCACTCATTCTCTCCATGTGACCAGACTATTTCAAAACACCCTCTTCTGCTCTCACAACCACACTCTTTTTTATTACCACACATCTCTCTTACCCAATTATTACTTCCTCGATCAAACCACCTCACACCACATATTGTCCTCAAACATCTCATTTCCAGCACATCCACCCTCCTCCGCACAACTCTATCCATAGCCCATGCCTCGCAACCATACAACATTGTTGGGACCACTATTCCTTCAAACATGCCCATTTTTGCTTTCCGAGATAATGTTCTTGACTTTCACACATTCTTCAAGGCTCCCAGAATTTTCCCCCCCTCCCCCACCCTATGATTCACTTCCGCTTCCATGGTTCCATCCGCTGCCAAATCCACTCACAGATATCTAAAACACTTCATGTAATTTAAACACTCCCCTTTATCCCCTTTTCCTTTATACATTAGTGCTATGCATGCATTCTGCCAATCCTCAGGCACTTCACCATGAACCATACATACATTGAATATCCTCACCAACAAGTCAGTAACACAGTCACCCCCTATATTTATGTATATAAGTGGATGGGTCTTTTTTCGTCTTTTCCTGGCGTTACCTCGCTGACTTGGGAAACATCGATCTGGTATAATAGATAATAATAACTTTGTTTTTATCCCTGGGGATAGGGGATTAAGAATACTTCCCACGTATTCCCTGCGTGTCGTAGAAGGCGACTAAAAGGGGAGGGAGCGGGGGGCTGGAAATCCTCCCCTCTCGGTTTTTTTTTTAATTTTCCAAAAGAAGGAACAGAGAATTGGGCCAGGTGAGGGTATTCCCTCAGAGGCCCAGTCCTCTGTTCTTAATGCTACCTCGCTAATGCGGGAAATGGCGAATAGTTTGAAAGAAAGAAAGAAAGAAGAATATTGAAAGATTTGTTTCTTACAGCTACATTTGAAATTGTAGATAGGCTTAGTAAGGCTTGTATCCAAATGTTTTGGGCAGTAAATACCACTGCAGAGGAAGCTTGGTATATGATGGATATCAGTTACCGAGAAGTTTTCCTGCTTGGCACTTGAAATATTTCAGCAGCTTATGTAGCATAATTGTAACCAACTGCTTGCAGTGGTAGACTCAGATACAACTTGTCTACTCTTTACACTTGAGCTGCATTCATGGAACTGTGAGTGTAAGGCAAAAACCATATATCAAAATGATTTTTCCCATGAGCATAATGTTATAGATTGACAGTGTTCGTGGCTGATAATTTTCAGTTATCCTTCCCTAAGTAGATGATAAAGATATGAATTAAATACATTTATGCAGATCACAGATAAATGTTTAAATAAATACTAAAGGCATGAAAAGTAATTATTTAAGTAATACAAAACAGAATTTTTTTTTTTTTTTTTTTTTTTTTTTTTTTTTTTTTTTTTTGCTGCTGTCTCCCGCGTTTGCGAGGTAGCGCAAGGAATATTTATGTCAGTAAATATTTCACGTAGGCAAGACTTTCTTGCTCTTTGCCTGATGTCTGAGCAGTTGCATGCATGGCTGGTGAGGTTTCTGCATTTTTTAGGTTTTATCTTTTTCTTTTTCGTTTTTTGAAAAAGTTTATAACTTTCACTTCATGAAAAGTATGAACATAAAAATTCTGAATCATTAATTGGAATGTGTTCATATTCTGTTAGTGGTATTGGGTCAAAAAAGCATGAATGGAATAAGTTTTATGGGATGGTATTGACTGAGAGGGTGAAATCATGTACAGAGCATCAGATTGAAGAGGAGCAGTGTGTTTTCAGAAGTGTTAGAGGATGTGTGGAATAGGTTTTTGCTTTAAAGAATGTGTGAAAATTACTTGATAAAACAGATGGATTTGAATGTGGCATTTATGGAACTGGAGAAGGCATATGATAGGGTTGATAGAGATGCTTTGAGGAAGTACTTAAGAATGTATGGTGTGGGAGAACTGCTAGAGGCAGAGAAGTTTTTATGTAGGTTGAAAGGTTTGTATACAGGTAGGAAGACAGATGAATGAATGGTTCCAAGTGCAGATTGGTGTGGAGTAGGGGTGGTGAGGGAGGTAAATGCAAGACTCTTGGAGAAAGGGGCAATTATGCAGGTTGTTGGGGATGAGAGGGCTTGGGAAGTGAGTCAGTTGTTTTGCTGATGGTACAGTCCTGATGGCTGATTCAAGTGAGAAATTGCAGTTGGTGACTGAGTTCGGAAGAGTGTGTGAAAGGAGAAAGTTGTGAGTGAATGTGATTAAAAGCAATGTTTTTAGGTCCAGTAAGGTTGAGGGACAGGTTAGTTGGAAAGTGAGTTTAAATGAAGAAAAATTAGAGGAAATGAAGTTTTAGGTAACTGAGAGTGGACATGGTGGTGTAAGTGAGTCATAGGGTGGGGGAGGGAGCAAAAGTTCCTAGAATCCTGAAGAATGTGTGGAAAGAGAGAACATTATCTGGGAGGGCAAAAATGGGTATGATTGAAGGAATAGTAGTCCCAACAATATTATGTGGATGCAAAGCATGGGCTATAGATAAGGCTGTGGGGATGAGGATGGATTTATTGGAATTGAAACTTTTGAGGACATTATGTTGTGTGAATTGGTTTAATCGAGTAAGTAATGAAAGGATAAGAGAGATGTGTGGTAATAAAAAGAGTTTGGTGAGAGAGCAGAAGAGGGTTAGCTTAAATGGTTTGGATGTATGAGAGAATGAGCGAGGAAAGGTTGACAAAGGGGATATGTATGTTAGAAGTAGAGGGAACAAGGAGAATGTGGAGAACAAATTGGAGATGTTGAGCGATTGGGGCCTGAACACGTAGGAAGTTGAAGGGCTTGCATGGGATAGAGTGAGTTGGAATAATGTGGTATACTGGGGTTGATGTGATGTTAATGGGCTGAACCAGGGCATGTGAAGCATCCAGGGTAAACCATGGAAAGGTATGTGTGATCTGGATGTGGATAGGGAGCTGTGGTTTTGATGCATTACATATGACAGCTAGAGAATGGGTGTGAGCAGATGTGGCCTTTTTTTGTCTGTTCCGGGTTCCACCTTGCTAATGTGGGAAACCACAATCAAATATGAAAAAGTGAGCGAAGTTCAAGGAATAGCAGTAGTCTATTAAGTTGCTTATTTTCGAACTTTCTTTGTCATAATGCATGCAGGATATTATGCTGTCATCCTTGCATATGTATGTTTGTGTGGACACTCTTGCTTACAAAATAACACAAGAACAATTAATTGTTGAAACTTTATATTTACCCTCCAGTTGCTACCAGTAGAGAAGATGAACTGATTTGATTTGGGGGCATGTAATTGTGTGAATTTGCATATTCATTTAAAAAAAAGAACATTTTAAATGCAATAATTCAATTGTGGTGAATGATGGGAAATTCAAATCTATAAGATAATGTATTAGACAAAGATTAATATTATGTCATACCAAGTTTTGCAAGTTATTAAGTGCAGTAGCTGTTACTCCCTCATTTTCAAATTGTGGCACAACATTAGATAACACTGGTGCTTCTTGTTTTTTCATTGTTTTGTTGTGATTTAATGAGGATTAATACATAATCAATGCAAATCAAGTGCAGATTGAACTACAAAAGGTCAGCTCCTTGAAAGAAGAATATATTAGGCATCCAGATGTAATGTATAGTGTTAAGTAATTCATTTCCATGTGGCAGGGCATATTGTAATGATGTTGTAGAATCAGATTAGGTAAAACAAAGTTAGCAAACTTTAGACTTGCTTTTCAAGATGAAGTGATGAAAGTGTAGTATTTAAAAAGTGAATCTTCGTTATAGCCTTTGTTCTTGCACTGATGATACTCTATTTTTCGCACCATATATGGACAGACTTAACTCTTACTCTTGTGTACTGTAGATCTCTCTCAATTTTACTCCAGTTCTGTTGATTTTCACCCGGACTGTTGGGGTCAGTTCACTTGCTGAAAAATTCTTGCTTTTTTTGTTACACAATTTTTATCATTATTTATTATGCTTAATTGTTGTTTCCTGTGTCAGCAAGGTAGCATCAGGAAACAGACGAAGAATGGCCCATCCACCCATACATGCATATACATATCAACATATACATACACATACATAGACATATACATATGTATTCAACACATGTACATATTCATACTTGCTTGCCTTCATGCTTTCCCAGCACTACCCCCACCCCACAGGAAACAACATCGCTACCCCCAACTTCAGCGAGGTAGCACCAGGAAAACAGACAAAAAAGGCCACATTCATTCACACAGTCTGTAGCTGTTATGTGTAATGCACTGAAACCACTGCTCCCTATCCATATCCAGGCTCCACAGACCCACACATGGTAACATAAAGAACAAATGAAAAACAGTTTCATTTGCATTCATCCTTTGTCTCACTCTTGTATATCGTGTCAAAACAAAAGACTCCTAAACAGTTAAGCCACATAGATTTTTCCATGGTGTAACTTAAACACTTAATAACCCCGGGTTCAGCTGATTAACAGCATGCTACAATGTCATATAATGTATCACTCCAGTTCTTTCTGTCCTGTGCATGCCATCTGCTCCCTTGAATGTTCAGGCTCTGATACCTCAAAGCTTCCTCTATTCCATCCTTCCTTCTCCTCCATGGTTTCCCTTACCCCTTGCTTCTTTTGTTCCTGCCTCATAGAGAGTTAGACAGTGGATGTGTGCAAATTAGGCCATTTCTTCTTCTGTTCCTGGCACTTACATGGGAAACTGTGAATAAGTATGAAAAATATACCTACCTTTTGTTGTATTATCCAAACCAGGCAACAGATTTATCAGCATTTTTCTGTGCTTCCCATACTAGAATGTATGGAGATGTGTTACTGAAATCTGATTTACAGAAATTCTCTTATTTTCCACAAGATGGTTTTGAAAATGAAGACAGCATATTAGCATTATGATTAATAGTACCTCAGAAAATTAGGTTAGATGTTTTGATAAAGAAAAGGTTCTGTGCATTTATTTTTCAGCTCAATTCAAAAGCTCTCTTTCTATACATTGCAAACATTTTACAGCTGTCTGGTCGGGAAATGTTTACATTCAACCCTAACCTGGCGACAGGAGGAGACGACCTGGAAGAGGGGGATGAGTCCTTTGATGTGCACAATCTTGGGAGAGACCCTGAGGAGGATGAGGAGCAAGATTATGAGGTAAGTATTAGATATTGAAAGAGAGAATAGAATGTACTTATTTATTCATGTCCTTCCCCAGGAGTCCCTTTTATCTTCATAAGACTCCCGCAGCTCTCAGGAAGCTGGCAACATTTTCCGTAGTGGACCATATGATATATAGTGTAGTGATGTATATATATATATATATATCAGTTGTTGTTCGCTGATGATACAGCGCTGGTGGCTGATTCATGTGAGAAACTGCAGAAGCTGGTGACTGAGTTTGGTAAAGTGTGTGAAAGAAGAAAGTTAAGAGTAAATGTGAATAAGAGCAAGGTTATTAGGTACAGTAGGGTTGAGGGTCAAGTCAATTGGGAGGTAAGTTTGAATGGAGAAAAACTAGAGGAAGTAAAGTGTTTTAGATATCTGGGAGTGGATCTGGCAGCGGATGGAACCATGGAAGCGGAAGTGGATCATAGGGTGGGGGGGGGGGGTGAAAATCCTGGGAGCCTTGAAGAATGTGTGGAAGTCGAGAACATTATCTCGGAAAGCATAAATGGGTATGTTTGAAGGAATAGTGGTTCCAACAATGTTGTATGGTTGCGAGGCGTGGGCTATGGATAGAGTTGTGCGCAGGAGGATGGATGTGCTGGAAATGAGATGTTTGAGGACAATGTGTGGTGTGAGGTGGTTTGATCGAGTAAGTAACGTAAGGGTAAGAGAGATGTGTGGAAATAAAAAGAGCGTGGTTGAGAGAGCAGAAGAGGGTGTTTTGAAATGGTTTGGGCACATGGAGAGAATGAGTGAGGAAAGATTGACCAAGAGGATATATGTGTCGGAGGTGGAGGGAACGAGGAGAAGTGGGAGACCAAATTGGAGGTGGAAAGATGGAGTGAAAAAGATTTTGTGTGATCGGGACCTGAACATGCAGGAGGGTGAAAGGAGGGCAAGGAATAGAGTGAATTGGATCGATGTGGTATACCGGGGTTGACATGCTGTCAATGGATTGAATCAGGGCATGTGAAGCGTCTGGGGTAAACCATGGAAAGCTGTGTAGGTATGTATATTTGCGTGTATGGACGTATGTATATACATGTGTATGGGGGTGGGTTGGGCCATTTCTTTCGTCTGTTTCCTTGCGCTACCTCGCAAACGCGGGAGACAGCGACAAAGCAAAAAAAAAATATATATATATATATATATATATATATATATATATATATATATATATATATATATATATATATATATATCTACATTGGGAGAGTGCTGAATCATGAATACTTTTCATATGAACGTTTGCTGAAAGCTAACATCATTTGGATGTATCACTATCATTTGATTAGGGACCTCTGCTGAGTCAATAAGGGTTAGCTTCTTTTGGGAATGAATGATAAAGTAAGGTCTAAGAATATTGCAGCTAGTATCATCATGCTATTTGTAGAATAGTTATCAAGTATATGGTAGGATTGTGATTGATCATGGCAGAGTATTAGTGAACCTTTGTAGATTAAGAACAAGGTGGATTTAAGAAGGAGTAAGAGTGTGTAGACTAGATTTTTACACATAGACTTGTGAAGGAGAATTAGAAATAAATGTCTACAATATTCATGGAAGTAGAAAAAGCTTGTGACTCTTTTGCTTTGACTGGAGTACTTTTGAATGCTGTTAAAACTTTGTCATGGAAGTAGTGCTGCATGTGTTCTATGAGTAAAAGCTTTGCAAGAAATGTAATAATAATAGGTAGATGATAGAATCTCAGAAAATATGCTTGAAAAAAGATTGAAACATAATGATTTTACGTGGTGTCTGATGAGTTGTTACTTTACTTTAGGATTATATAAACTGTGCATTTAATTCAGTCTGACTTACCTGTTAATACACAACCATTGACTACTTTAAGATCATACTATAGCAGTAATATCACTTTTCTATGAGACGAGTAAGTGTCTGTGCATTCTTGAGTTGTTTATGATTTTGTGTGTCCATCATAGTGAAAGAGTGGAAGCCAGAGAGAAAGTACTGAGATATTTCATGTCTGCACATGGCACTGCACTTTGTACAGTTTTTACTTATTTATTTATTTATTTTGCTTTGTTGTTGTCTCCCGCGTTAGCGAGGTAGCGCAAAGAAACAGACGAAAGAATGGCCCAACCCACCCACATACACATGTATATACATACACATTTACACACTCAAATATACATACCTATACATCTCAACGTATACATATATATACTCACACACAGACATATACATATATACACATGTACATAATTCATACTGTCTGTCTTTATTCATTCCCATCGCCACGGTGTGGTAAGTCGATGAAAAAAAGTTTGTACGGTGTGGTACGTCGACTATGCAGAGTATACCCTAGAGATCCCAAGGTCTCCATGATATGAACATGATATGCAATGTCTCCCAGAGATGGAAGAAAAGAGTGCATGACAGGATATTACAGAACTCCAAGGTTTGCCAAGAATGATTCATTGATATGATTCTTTGAAGAGGGAATTTATGGAATAACTGTACTTATGTGTTTGAAACAAATACAAGCTGGTAAATGTTTGAAGTTAAGTTGAGCAAAAGTAAAGTAGGAACCCATTAACCACATATCTCCGCTGGTCATTGGAAACAGTTTCCTAATACAGTTAACCCTTTTTGATTACATGAAAGTAAAGTCTGTAAAGTAATTTAACCTCAGTAACTGCAGGCATTGAATTTTTTTTTTAGCATTTTAATGACCAGATTTTGTGAAGAAATTGTTTGTATACCCCTTAGAGAAGAGTAGATTAGACCTAGAAAATTCTCTAAAAAATGCTATTTATATTTCTCCCTATTTTGTTAGGTGTAATGTGAATCCTGAATATACTCTTGGTGCTCTGGGTGTAGTATTTTGTATCGTACTGATGACAATACAGTATGATACAAAAATTCTTGTTTTACAAGTATAGACAAATACTGAGAGCATAATGATCCATGTTGTTACCAAATGAGTGGTTATAAGTACAGTTACTAAACTGTCTGAAGTATAGTAACTGAATGTTTGAAATCTCTTGACTGGAGCATTTAAGATGTAGTTAGTGAGATGTGTGGAGTTATACTGATATTATTCATGATGTAATGATAAGTGTTGGGAAGAATTGATTTGAGTTTTAGTTTAAAGTTTGAAATACTGAGAGGGTTATAGCTAAAGAATAATGAATGTTGTACAGTGACAGGAATATTAATAGGAAAGCCCTGAATGTTATACCTAATGTGTTGGGAAAATTTTTGGAAGTATTCTAACTAAAGTGTATGGGATACAGTCACTGTTATTTAGGTATAATGCCTGGTGTGTAGAGTGTAATGATTGTAGTTATTACTAATTGCATGAGAGAATACACTAATTATGATTGAGTGTTTGGGGGAAATGACTTTAGTAATTACTGTGAGGATAATGAGTAATAGATACTGAGTGTTAAGGAGGGTAATGACTTGTAACTACTGAGTACTTGGGAGGTGTAGTACCTTTAGAAATGACTGAGGAAGGATAATGATGATGGTAATTTCTGAGTGTGTGGGAGGATAATGACTGTAGTAATTACTCAGTGTTTAGAAGAAAAATGACAAGTAATTACTGAGTGTTTAGGAGGATAATGACTTAAGTAATTACTGACTTTTTTAGGATGATCACCATAGTAATTACTGAGTGTTTAGAGGGATTGGGATTTTGGTAGTTACTGAATGTTCAGGAGGATAATGACTAATAAGAATCTCATTATTGATGTCTATAGTTTTGCGAGTAAAGTTTGTAGGGTGTGATGTCTTAGAACTTGTATCATGATGGTATTATGAGGAAAACAATGTATGTGTTTTCGCATCGTCAACGGATGCAGTTTGATAGGTACATAAATGCATTTTTCTTCAACAGTACAAGGAAATCAGCATTAACGACCTTCTGTCAGAGTACAAGGAAGTTGACACATCGAATGTATCTATAGCTAATCCTGATAGATTACGGCAGCTACAGGAAGAGATAGCAATAGATGCAGGTAAGATTGCCTATTGTATGATGTAACCTTAATCAATCATATCAGAATGTTTGAGAACTTTCTAGATTCTTTGAAGCCTGTGATGAAAAAGATTATGAATTTTTGCATCATCCACATGTTCAGTGAATTTTGGTTTTAAACATGCCGCTTCATTCTTTAATGAGGGAGCTTTTCATTTGCCATATACTCACTGATTTTTGCATCAGTAGTAATTAGATATGTTTCTTGACCTTCAGCAAACACAGCAGCAGCAGCAGCAGCAGTAGATGCAGGAGCTGTCGGGGGAGAGGAGGAAGGTGCTGCTGGTGTAGCTGATGCAGCAGCTGTGGATATAGATGAGGAATTGTTTGATGAAGATGATGAGGACCTTGATGAGTTAGATGAACAATTAGAAGAGATGACTGTCTCATAGAGTTGGTTGGTGTAGTCAGGATTGCACAGTAAGAGCTGCATCTATTAGCTGAAACTGTATCCTTGTTTAGGAATATACAGTTATCACAGCTGGAAATTTGAAATTTTTTGATATATGCAAATAAAGTCAGTTATGTGAGATTCTCTGGAATGGAGTGTAATTCTGACGCATTATTTCAACCATGTTCTTTCTATCCATTGATGTGTCAGCTTTCATGATGATGATGGGACTGCTTAGCTTTACAAATTATTGTAATAGCTGAAGTGAACCTACTTAATATATCTTCAGATCTTTTCAGTCACTGAATTTAAAACACCACCGCTACCCTATGGACCATGCTATCTTCATCCAAAATGTTTTGGAAATTCATTGTAGGGATATAAAGAAAAATTCTGTTCAGGTTTACAGTCTGAATTTTTGTCTACCCTTTTTATTTATTGAGTGCAATGTCTCAACATCTGCAAGTTTTCATTGTTTTATCACTGATAGTCACTTGTATAACTTATTGATACCTCATAAATTTAGCTGTGAAGACAAATGCCTGGTACAACACAGCATCACTGATGTTCATTTGACTGGTTTTATTGATGAAATTAAATGAATAAAATGATGATTACCAGCATTGGACATTAGTTACTATGACTTGCTTTTTGGAGCCTGTTAAATGTGATATTCAGAAGTGTTTGAAGGGAAACCATTATCAAGATGAGTTACCTCATGGTTTAAGATTCAGTCATATGATAAGTGTTGTGTATACCTAAGAGGAAGGTGATCAAGGCTTCACTAATAGATTTTGCATGAATGCATTCCTCCAAAGCATTGGACAGTGCTTAGTTAGAAGTCTCAACTTTGAAGACACTGTTAAGTTCGAAAATATAATTGAAATAAAACCTGGTAATTATCTGTAAATATTGAGACACTGTATTGCAGACCACAGGAAAGAAGATTCTTGAGCATTAAATGCTGAATGCCTATAACCATTAACAGTAATATAGAGTAAAATTAGGCCACACCTCTGAGGTCTGCATGCATACACAGTAAGATTTTGGAGTTGGGTAATTTGTTCAGAGAATTGTAGCTTCTTAGTGCATTTCACTAATTTGTTTCTCCTTGAGAATGGAGATTTCAAGAAGCTATTGCTTGCATCACTGTAGCCAGGAGGGCATGCATTGAATGTGTCCATTTAAAACCATTTTAGGTTTTGGTCAGAGATTAAGGTATTGCACTACTTGAAATAACAATCACCTCAAGCTTGTTTTAAAAGCATACTGCACATAATCCTCTCAGTCTACATATACAAACAAACCTCCTATAATTTGTACAGTTTGCTGCTGAAATAGAATAATTTTCCCATATCAAAAAGTCTTTCATCATATCTCTGAAAGGATGTTTGTTAGATTATTATCTTTATCTGTCTAGAAGGTAACAGTGAATCCAATGAATAAGAGCACTGCTACACATCATTGGCTCACAATGCTGGCCCTTGTTTTGGGTCTCCCACTATCATGGTCTCAGTTTCTCCAAAACATTTGCTTGTATCAAGCTTGTATGACTTCTTATCTATTTCCTGTCATTTGATAATGCTGTAAAATACCTTTAGAATGTTGGAATGTTTGGGTTAATGTGAATGATTGTTGAATGCTGAAATGTTGCACATTGTGCTACTGTACATTTGAATAGTTTTCGAAGATTACCGTAAAGCTTTATGTGCATACAGACTTTTAACTGACATTTACGTGGCCCAAATGTAAGGGGCAGAATTGTTTATTCTGTTTGAGAAATAAATACCTAATGATATTGATTAAAATTTTCATGTATCCTGGCTAACTTGGAAAAATGTAGAAATTGGACATAACTATATTAAGGAAGTAGCTGTACATGCAAAATTATAAATTCTCTTTATTTCAGCTATCTGTTGCTTTTGACTATTGTTTTATGTCATTACATCTCTTGTTTTAATCTTTTTGTGTTTCTTCTGCAGTTTATCAAACGAGCATGAGAGAGATTCTGTTGGATATCTCAAGAATAATCAAGCTTAGGACCATCTGTCCCTCAGTATTTCCGCAGAGGAAACACTGGCCTTCCTCACCCTTCACCAAACACACAGCTGTTGCTACAGCAACTCACTCTTTTTAGGCCCACACTCTTGAGCAACCTCTTATGAAAACTTTTTCTTGTTACCTTGAGCTCAGGTAGAAGTTAGCGGGTTTTATGTCGTACCCAGACACAATAATCTTTTCATTGATGACAATCTTTGATGGCTTAAGATAATCAAAACCTGTTTTCTGGCAAAGAATGAAACTGTTAGATGTAGAAATAACCCTTTTGTTGTCCACCCCAGTTACACTTTATTATGAGAGCAATATGCCTTATTTTTTCTCATACATATTCGCCATTTCCCGCATTAGCAAGGTAGCATTAAGAACAGAGAATTGAGCCTTAGAGGGAATATCCTCACTTGGCCGTCTTCTCTGTTCCTTCTTTTGGAAATTTAAAAATGGGTGGGGAGGATTTCCAGCTCTCCACTCTCTCCCCTTTTAGTTGCCTTCTATGACACGCAGGGAATGCGTGGGAAGTATTCTTTCTCCCCAATCCCCAGGGATAAAGAGCACCATGCCTTATACCCAGCTCAATCTCTTAAGGACCTCATGGACTTCAGTATCACTTTTATAGGAGACCATTTACATATGTGTTCTGGAACCTTGAAGCCCCTTTTGGCAGGAAATATCTTTATTGGCTCACCCGGGCCTTTCACTTTTATACATCCACTCTCTAGCTTTCTTGAATAATGCACTGAAACCAAAACCCACCATCCATAGCCAAGCTCCACTGACCTCTCCATAGTTTATCCCCACTGCTTCATTTGCTATGGTTTGGCGCATTAACCAAAGCTTCTCAATTTCAACTTCTCTTTTCGGTCTCTTCCTTGTTCATTACTCCCTCCACTTTTGACATGTATATCCTCATACTCTTTCTACACTTATTCTGTCCATATGCCTGATTATCGTTTTTCTCAAAATTTTTAATAGCCCTACAATACCCCCAGTGTTTGAATACCATGGGTGTAGATTTCTCCCGATGTCTTGTGTATTCTTGCTGAGCGTACTGCCTCAAACTCAGGTTAGTGGAATTTATACATTTGTTATGATATTAGGGGTAACTTTTCCTTTTATGATCCAGAGCTGTAAAAAGGACTTTGTAGCTTTAGTTTGTGTGCCATAGTTTATAGGAAAATGTTACCTGGGTGGGGTATCAATTTTGAATCTTATTTTTCAGTTCTGTTAAATCCGTGGAACTTGTTTATTAATTTTCAATTGCCTTGCTTTTCCCAAGGAATTTTTTTGTGCTTTCCATTTTCTTTCACTGTACCTTATATGTAAGTCTCAAATTAAAGCAAAACATTACAATCAGAGACTTATAGCATTCAGTAAAAGATTTTAATGAGCTTTTAACAATAGTTGGGGAGAATTTGCAAAGTACTACTATTTGAGATGAATGTTTTTTCAGGTGAACTGGCTGTATATTGAAAACATGGTTATTGCATATTAAGTTTCAGTGAAATTAAGTCAAATCATTCCCTATATCATCCTTAAGAGATAAATGTACAAATACCCACTCTTGGCAGGTGCTACAAATGTATGAGGTAAATGGAAACTTATCAAATGCAGTGAGGAGACATGTTCATTATGCCTGGGGTTGGTGGGTATAGGAGATTAATCAGTTGCTGCTTGCAGTTGTCACAGGTCTGGTGGCAGATTCAGAAACTTTAGAAACTGGTGATAAAGCTTTGGAGTATGTGAAAGGGGAAAGTTGAGAAAAAATGTGATCAGAAGTTATTTAATGAGGTGCAACACAGAGATGAAACTGGATGGTTTGAGTTTTTTTTGAATGGGGAGAACCTGGAGGAATTGAAGTGCTTTGGGCACCAGGGAGTGGATGTTGCACTGGTTAGAACCATGGGAGCTGAAGAAAGTCATTAGGTAGAAGGGGAGGCTTGGGTCTTGAGACTAGTCAATCTTGACTTCCTGATTATTGAGTGTGAATAATTTTCTGCACGTATGAAAATTGCATTTGATCCAGAGGCTTTCCTTACAGAATTTTTGTTTTTGAATCCTCTGCACTAAAGATTCAGTTTTTAGTCATAAAGTAGTTGGCTGTGCCATAACCTGGGACCCAAGAACAATATACAGGGGGAGACACCCATAGTCAATAGAAAATTGTATCAACTTGAAACATATATGTGTAAAGGTCTCTTAAACATTTAAGCTCTTGTTCTCTTCCAACCTTCTTCTTTTCATGTACTTCTTTCCTCCCGATCTTTTTCCTTTTAATAATGTGTTGCATCTCAGTGCTTTGCGATAGGTTTACTCTGTACCTTGTACCTACTGCCTTTCCATTTCTGCATCAGTGTGTTTCTCTCTCTCTCTCTTTCTCTCCTTCACTTTCATTTGTATTTATTTTTGCTTGCTTGCTTACCAGTTTCCTCCTGTTTCCCTTGTTTAACAAAGTTAATGACCCCCCCCCCCCCCAAACACACACAAATATATCTTCAAAATTTGATCCCTTACCACAGATTTACAAGACCCTGATCCCTGAAATCTGGCACCATAAATTAGGATTATTGTAGGAAAGCCCAAAACTAAAAATTGGAACTTCAAGAAACAGATTTTTAGAGTATATACTTCCCACGTATTCCCTGCGTGTCGTAGAAGGCAACTAAAAGGGGAGGGAGCTGGGGGGCTGGAAATCCTCCCCCCTTGTTTTTTTTTTATTTTCCAAAAGAAGGAGCAGAGAAGGGGGCCAGGTGAGGATATTCCCTCAGAGGCCCAGTCCTTTGTTCTTAACGCTATCTTGCTAATGCGGGAAATGGCGAATAGTTTGAAAGAAAAGAAAGGAAAGATGTATGTATATATATTTTTTTTTTTTTCAAACTATTCGCCATTTCCCGCATTAGCGAGGTAGCGTTAAGAACAGAGGACTGGGCCTTTGAGGGAATACCCTCACCTGGCCCAATTCTCTGTTCCTTCTTTTGGAAAATTAAAAAAAAAACCGAGAGGGGAGGATTTCAGCCCCCCGCTCCCTCCCCTTTTAGTCGCCTTCTACGACACGCAGGGAATACGTGGGAAGTATTCTTAATCCCCTATCCCCAGGGATATATATATATATATATATATATATATATATATATATATATATATATATATATCTTTCTTTTTTCTTTTTTTAAACTATTCGCAATTTCCTGCGTTAGCGAGGTAGCGTTAGGAACAGAGGACTGGGCCTTTTTTGGAATATCCTCACCTGGCCCCCACTGTTCCTTCTTTTGGAAAATTAAGAAAAAAAAAACGAGAGGGGAGGATTTCCAGCCCCCCGCTCCCTCCCCTTTTAGTCGCCTTCTACGACACGCAGGGAATACGTGGGAAGTATTCTTAATCCCCTATCCCCAGGGATAATATATATATATATATATATTTTATTTTATTTTGCTTTGTCGCTGTCTCCCACGTTAGCGAGGTAGCACAAGGAAACAGACGAAAGAATGGCCCAACCCACCCACATACACATATATACATACACGTCCACACACGCAAATATACATACCTATACATCTCAATGTACACATATATATACACACACAGACATATACATATATACACATGTACATAATTCATAGTCTGCCTTTATTTATTCCCATCACCACCCTGCCACACATGGAATAACAACCCCCTCCCCCCTCATGTGTTCGAGGTAGCACTAGGAAAAGACAACAAAGGCCCCATTCCTTCACACTCAGTCTCTAGCTGTCATGTAATAATGCACCGAAACCACAGCTCCCTTTCCACATCCAGGCCCCACAGAACTTTCCATGGTTTACCCCAGACGCTTCTCATGTCCTGGTTCAATCCATTGACAGCACATCGACCCTGGTATACCACATCGTTCCAATTCACTCTATTCCTTGCACGCCTTTCACCCTCCTGCATGTTTAGGCCCCGATCACTCAAAATCTTTTTCACTCCCTCTTTCCACCTCCAATTTGGTCTCCCACTTCTCCTCGTTCCCTCCACCTCTGACACATATATCCTCTTGGTCAATCTTTCCTCACTCATTCTCTCCATGTGACCAAACCATTTCAAAACACCCTCTTCTGCTCTCTCAACCACACTCTTTATTTCCACACATCTCTCTTATCCTTACATTACTTACTCGATCAAACCACCTCACACCACATATTGTCCTCAAACATCTCATTTCCAGCACATCCACCTTCCTGCGCACAACCTATCCATAGCCCACGCCTCGCAACCATACAACATTGTTGGAACCACTATTCCTTCAAACATACCCATTTTTGCTTTCCGAGATAATGTTCTCGACTTCCAAACATTCTTCGAGGCTCCCAGACTTTTTGCCCCTCCCCCACCCTATGATTCACTTCCGCTTCCATGGTTCCATCCGCTGCCAGATCCACTCCCAGGTATCTAAAACACTTTACTTCCTCCAGTTTTTCTCCATTCAAACTTACCTCCCAATTGACTTGACCCTCAACCCTACTGTAACTAATAACCTTGCTCTTATTCACATTTAATCTTAACTTTCTTCTTTCACACACTATACCAAACTCAGTTACCAGCTTCTGCAGTTTCTCGCATGAATCAGCCACCAGTGCTGTATCATCAGCGAACAACAACTGACTAACTTCCCAAGCTCTCTCATCCACAACAGACTTCATACTTGCCCCTCTTTCCAAAACTTTTGCATTCACCTCCCTAACAACCCCATCCATAAACAAATTAAACAACCATGGAGACATCACACACCCCTGCCACAAACCTACATTCACTGAGAACCAATCACTTTCCTCTCTTCCTACACGTACACATGCCTTACATCCTTGATAAAAACTTTTCACTGCTTCTGACAACTTGCCTCCCACACCATATATTCTTAATACCTTCCACAGAGCATCTCTATCAACTCTATCATATGCCTTCTTCAGATCCATAAATGCTACATACAAATCCATTTGCTTTTCTAAGTATTTCTCACATACATTCTTCAAAGCAAACACCTGATATACACATCCTCTACCACTTCTGAAACCACACTGCTCTTCCCCAATCTGATGCTCTGTACACACCTTCACCCTCTCAGTCACTACCCTCCCATATAATTTACCTGGAATACTCAACAAACTTATACCTCTGTAATTTGAGCACTCACTCTTATCCCCTTTGCCTTTGTACAATGGCACTATGCAAGTATTCCGCCAATCCTCAGGCACCTCACCATGAATCATACATACATTAAATAACCTTACCAACCAGTCAACAATACAGTCACCCCCTTTTTTAATAAATTCCACTGCAATACCATCCAAACCTGCTGCCTTGCCGGCTTTCATCTTCTGCAAAGCTTTTACTATCTCTTCTCTGTTTACCAAATCATTTTCCCTAACCCTCTCACTTTGCAGACCACCTCGACCAAAACACCCTATATCTGTCACTCTGTCATCAAACATTCAACAAACCTTCAAAATACTCACTCCATCTCCTTCTCACATCACCACTACTTGTTATCACCTCCCCATTAGCCCCCTTCACTGAAGTTCCCATTTGCTCCCTTGTCTTATGCACTTTATTTACCTCCTTCCAAAACATCTTTTTATTCTCCCTAAAATTTAATGATACTCGCTCACCCCAACTCTCATTTGCCCTCTTTTTCACCTCTTGCACCTTTCTCTTGACCTCCTGCCTCTTTCTTTTATACATCTCCCACTCATTTGCATTTTTTCCCTGCAAAAATCGTCCAAATGCTTCTCTCTTCTTTCACTAATACTCTTACTTCTTCATCCCACCACTCACTACCCTTTCTAATCAACCCACCTCCCATGCTTCTCATGCCACAAGCATCTTTTGCGCAAGCCATCACTGCTTCCCTAAATATATCCCATTCCTCCCCCACCCCCCGTACCTCCTTTGTTCTCACCTTTTTCCATTCTGTACTCAATCTCTCCTGGTACTTCCTCACACAAGTCTCCTTCCCAAGCTCACTTACTCTCACCACTCTCTTCACCCCAACATTCTCTCTTCTTTTCTGAAAACCCCTACAAATCTTTACTTTCGCCTCCACAAGATAATGATCAGACATCCCTCCAGTTGCACCTCTCAGCACATTAACATCCAAAAGTCTCTCTTTCACGTGCCTATCAGTTAACACGTAATCCAATAACGCTCTCTGGCCATCTCTCCTATTACATACGTATACTTATAAACCAGGTATTCCCAATCACCAGTCCTTTTTCAGCACATAAATCTACAAGCTCTTCACCATTTCCATTTACAACACTGAACACCCCATGTATACCAATTATTCCCTCAACTGCCACATTACTCACCTTTGCATTTAAATCACCCATCACTATAACCCAGTCTTGTGCATCAAAACCACTAACACACTCATTCAGCTGCTCCCAAAACACTTGCCTCATGATCTTTCTTCTCATGCCCAGGTGCATATGCACCAATAATCACCCATCTCTCTCCATTAACTTTCAGTTTTACCCATATCAATCTAGAATTTACTTTCTTACACTCTGTCACATACTCCCACAACTCCTGTTTCAGGAGTAGTGCTACTCCTTCCCATGCTCTTGTCCTCTCACTAACCCCTGAATGCGTGGGAAGTATTCTTTCTCCCCAATCCCCAGGGATAAAGAGCACCATGCCTTATACCCAGCTCAATCTCTTAAGGACCTCATGGACTTCAGTATCATTTTTTATAGGAGACCATTTACATATGTGTTCTGGAACCTTGAAGCCCCTTTTGGCAGGAAATATCTTTATTGGCTCACCCGGGCCTTTCACTTTTATACATCCACTCTCTAGCTTTCTTGAATAATGCACTGAAACCAAAACCCACCATCCATAGCCAAGCTCCACTGACCTCTCCATAGTTTATCCCCACTGCTTCATTTGCTATGGTTTGGCGCATTAACCAAAGCTTCTCAATTTCAACTTCTCTTTTCGGTCTCTTCCTTGTTCATTACTCCCTCCACTTTTGACATGTATATCCTCATACTCTTTCTACACTTATTCTGTCCATATGCCTGATTATCGTTTTTCTCAAAATTTTTAATAGCCCTACAATACCCCCAGTGTTTGAATACCATGGGTGTAGATTTCTCCCGATGTCTTGTGTATTCTTGCTGAGCGTACTGCCTCAAACTCAGGTTAGTGGAATTTATACATATGTTATGATATTAGGGGTAACTTTTCCTTTTATGATCCAGAGCTGTAAAAAGGACTTTGTAGCTTTAGTTTGTGTGCCATAGTTTATAGGAAAATGTTACCTGGGTGGGGTATCAATTTTGAATCTTATTTTTCAGTTCTGTTAAATCCGTGGAACTTGTTTATTAATTTTCAATTGCCTTGCTTTTCCAAGGAATTTTTTTGTGCTTTCCATTTTCTTTCACTGTACCTTATATGTAAGTCTCAAATTAAAGCAAAACATTACAATCAGAGACTTATAGCATTCAGTAAAAGATTTTAATGAGCTTTTAACAATAGTTGGGGAGAATTTGCAAAGTACTACTATTTGAGATGAATGTTTTTTCAGGTGAACTGGCTGTATATTGAAAACATGGTTATTGCATATTAAGTTTCAGTGAAATTAAGTCAAATCATTCCCTATATCATCCTTAAGAGATAAATGTACAAATACCCACTCTTGGCAGGTGCTACAAATGTATGAGGTAAATGGAAACTTATCAAATGCAGTGAGGAGACATGTTCATTATGCCTGGGGTTGGTGGGTATAGGAGATTAATCAGTTGCTGCTTGCAGTTGTCACAGGTCTGGTGGCAGATTCAGAAACTTTAGAAACTGGTGATAAAGCTTTGGAGTATGTGAAAGGGGAAAGTTGAGAAAAAATGTGATCAGAAGTTATTTAATGAGGTGCAACACAGAGATGAAACTGGATGGTTTGAGTTTTTTTTGAATGGGGAGAACCTGGAGGAATTGAAGTGCTTTGGGCACCAGGGAGTGGATGTTGCACTGGTTAGAACCATGGGAGCTGAAGAAAGTCATTAGGTAGAAGGGGAGGCTTGGGTCTTGAGACTAGTCAATCTTGACTTCCTGATTTATTGAGTGTGAATAATTTTCTGCACGTATGAAAATTGCATTTGATCCAGAGGCTTTCCTTACAGAATTTTTGTTTTTGAATCCTCTGCACTAAAGATTCAGTTTTTAGTCATAAAGTAGTTGGCTGTGCCATAACCTGGGACCCAAGAACAATATACAGGGGGAGACACCCATAGTCAATAGAAAATTGTATCAACTTGAAACATATATGTGTAAAGGTCTCTTAAACATTTAAGCTCTTGTTCTCTTCCAACCTTCTTCTTTTCATGTACTTCTTTCCTCCCGATCTTTTTCCTTTTAATAATGTGTTGCATCTCAGTGCTTTGCGATAGGTTTACTCTGTACCTTGTACCTACTGCCTTTCCATTTCTGCATCAGTGTGTTTCTCTCTCTCTCTCTTTCTCTCCTTCACTTTCATTTGTATTTATTTTTGCTTGCTTGCTTACCAGTTTCCTCCTGTTTCCCTTGTTTAACAAAGTTAATGACCCCCCCCCCCCCCAAACACACACAAATATATCTTCAAAATTTGATCCCTTACCACAGATTTACAAGACCCTGATCCCTGAAATCTGGCACCATAAATTAGGATTATTGTAGGAAAGCCCAAAACTAAAAATTGGAACTTCAAGAAACAGATTTTTAGAGTATATACTTCCCACGTATTCCCTGCGTGTCGTAGAAGGCAACTAAAAGGGGAGGGAGCTGGGGGGCTGGAAATCCTCCCCCCTTGTTTTTTTTTTATTTTCCAAAAGAAGGAGCAGAGAAGGGGGCCAGGTGAGGATATTCCCTCAGAGGCCCAGTCCTTTGTTCTTAACGCTATCTTGCTAATGCGGGAAATGGCGAATAGTTTGAAAGAAAAGAAAGGAAAGATGTATGTATATATATTTTTGTTTTTTTCAAACTATTCGCCATTTCCCGCATTAGCGAGGTAGCGTTAAGAACAGAGGACTGGGCCTTTGAGGGAATACCCTCACCTGGCCCAATTCTCTGTTCCTTCTTTTGGAAAATTAAAAAAAAAAACCGAGAGGGGAGGATTTCAGCCCCCCGCTCCCTCCCCTTTTAGTCGCCTTCTACGACACGCAGGGAATACGTGGGAAGTATTCTTAATCCCCTATCCCCAGGGATATATATATATATATATATATATATATATATATATATATATATATATATATATCTTTCTTTTTTCTTTTTTTAAACTATTCGCAATTTCCTGCGTTAGCGAGGTAGCGTTAGGAACAGAGGACTGGGCCTTTTTTGGAATATCCTCACCTGGCCCCCACTGTTCCTTCTTTTGGAAAATTAAGAAAAAAAAAACGAGAGGGGAGGATTTCCAGCCCCCCGCTCCCTCCCCTTTTAGTCGCCTTCTACGACACGCAGGGAATACGTGGGAAGTATTCTTAATCCCCTATCCCCAGGGATAATATATATATATATATATTTTATTTTATTTTGCTTTGTCGCTGTCTCCCACGTTAGCGAGGTAGCACAAGGAAACAGATGAAAGAATGGCCCAACCCACCCACATACACATATATACATACACGTCCACACACGCAAATATACATACCTATACATCTCAATGTACACATATATATACACACACAGACATATACATATATACACATGTACATAATTCATAGTCTGCCTTTATTTATTCCCATCACCACCCTGCCACACATGGAATAACAACCCCCTCCCCCCTCATGTGTTCGAGGTAGCACTAGGAAAAGACAACAAAGGCCCCATTCCTTCACACTCAGTCTCTAGCTGTCATGTAATAATGCACCGAAACCACAGCTCCCTTTCCACATCCAGGCCCCACAGAACTTTCCATGGTTTACCCCAGACGCTTCTCATGTCCTGGTTCAATCCATTGACAGCACATCGACCCTGGTATACCACATCGTTCCAATTCACTCTATTCCTTGCACGCCTTTCACCCTCCTGCATGTTTAGGCCCCGATCACTCAAAATCTTTTTCACTCCCTCTTTCCACCTCCAATTTGGTCTCCCACTTCTCCTCGTTCCCTCCACCTCTGACACATATATCCTCTTGGTCAATCTTTCCTCACTCATTCTCTCCATGTGACCAAACCATTTCAAAACACCCTCTTCTGCTCTCTCAACCACACTCTTTATTTCCACACATCTCTCTTATCCTTACATTACTTACTCGATCAAACCACCTCACACCACATATTGTCCTCAAACATCTCATTTCCAGCACATCCACCTTCCTGCGCACAACCTATCCATAGCCCACGCCTCGCAACCATACAACATTGTTGGAACCACTATTCCTTCAAACATACCCATTTTTGCTTTCCGAGATAATGTTCTCGACTTCCAAACATTCTTCGAGGCTCCCAGACTTTTTGCCCCTCCCCCACCCTATGATTCACTTCCGCTTCCATGGTTCCATCCGCTGCCAGATCCACTCCCAGGTATCTAAAACACTTTACTTCCTCCAGTTTTTCTCCATTCAAACTTACCTCCCAATTGACTTGACCCTCAACCCTACTGTAACTAATAACCTTGCTCTTATTCACATTTAATCTTAACTTTCTTCTTTCACACACTATACCAAACTCAGTTACCAGCTTCTGCAGTTTCTCGCATGAATCAGCCACCAGTGCTGTATCATCAGCGAACAACAACTGACTAACTTCCCAAGCTCTCTCATCCACAACAGACTTCATACTTGCCCCTCTTTCCAAAACTTTTGCATTCACCTCCCTAACAACCCCATCCATAAACAAATTAAACAACCATGGAGACATCACACACCCCTGCCACAAACCTACATTCACTGAGAACCAATCACTTTCCTCTCTTCCTACACGTACACATGCCTTACATCCTTGATAAAAACTTTTCACTGCTTCTGACAACTTGCCTCCCACACCATATATTCTTAATACCTTCCACAGAGCATCTCTATCAACTCTATCATATGCCTTCTTCAGATCCATAAATGCTACATACAAATCCATTTGCTTTTCTAAGTATTTCTCACATACATTCTTCAAAGCAAACACCTGATATACACATCCTCTACCACTTCTGAAACCACACTGCTCTTCCCCAATCTGATGCTCTGTACACACCTTCACCCTCTCAGTCACTACCCTCCCATATAATTTACCTGGAATACTCAACAAACTTATACCTCTGTAATTTGAGCACTCACTCTTATCCCCTTTGCCTTTGTACAATGGCACTATGCAAGTATTCCGCCAATCCTCAGGCACCTCACCATGAATCATACATACATTAAATAACCTTACCAACCAGTCAACAATACAGTCACCCCCTTTTTTAATAAATTCCACTGCAATACCATCCAAACCTGCTGCCTTGCCGGCTTTCATCTTCTGCAAAGCTTTTACTATCTCTTCTCTGTTTACCAAATCATTTTCCCTAACCCTCTCACTTTGCAGACCACCTCGACCAAAACACCCTATATCTGTCACTCTGTCATCAAACATTCAACAAACCTTCAAAATACTCACTCCATCTCCTTCTCACATCACCACTACTTGTTATCACCTCCCCATTAGCCCCCTTCACTGAAGTTCCCATTTGCTCCCTTGTCTTATGCACTTTATTTACCTCCTTCCAAAACATCTTTTTATTCTCCCTAAAATTTAATGATACTCGCTCACCCCAACTCTCATTTGCCCTCTTTTTCACCTCTTGCACCTTTCTCTTGACCTCCTGCCTCTTTCTTTTATACATCTCCCACTCATTTGCATTTTTTCCCTGCAAAAATCGTCCAAATGCTTCTCTCTTCTTTCACTAATACTCTTACTTCTTCATCCCACCACTCACTACCCTTTCTAATCAACCCACCTCCCATGCTTCTCATGCCACAAGCATCTTTTGCGCAAGCCATCACTGCTTCCCTAAATATATCCCATTCCTCCCCCACCCCCCGTACCTCCTTTGTTCTCACCTTTTTCCATTCTGTACTCAATCTCTCCTGGTACTTCCTCACACAAGTCTCCTTCCCAAGCTCACTTACTCTCACCACTCTCTTCACCCCAACATTCTCTCTTCTTTTCTGAAAACCCCTACAAATCTTTACTTTCGCCTCCACAAGATAATGATCAGACATCCCTCCAGTTGCACCTCTCAGCACATTAACATCCAAAAGTCTCTCTTTCACGTGCCTATCAGTTAACACGTAATCCAATAACGCTCTCTGGCCATCTCTCCTATTACATACGTATACTTATAAACCAGGTATTCCCAATCACCAGTCCTTTTTCAGCACATAAATCTACAAGCTCTTCACCATTTCCATTTACAACACTGAACACCCCATGTATACCAATTATTCCCTCAACTGCCACATTACTCACCTTTGCATTTAAATCACCCATCACTATAACCCAGTCTTGTGCATCAAAACCACTAACACACTCATTCAGCTGCTCCCAAAACACTTGCCTCATGATCTTTCTTCTCATGCCCAGGTGCATATGCACCAATAATCACCCATCTCTCTCCATTAACTTTCAGTTTTACCCATATCAATCTAGAATTTACTTTCTTACACTCTGTCACATACTCCCACAACTCCTGTTTCAGGAGTAGTGCTACTCCTTCCCATGCTCTTGTCCTCTCACTAACCCCTGACTTTACTCCCAAGACATTCCCAAACCACTCTTCCCCTTTACCCTTGAGCTTCATTTCACTCAGAGCCAGAACATCAAGGTTCCTTTCCTCAAACATACTACCTATCTCTCCTTTTTCTCATCTTGGATACATCCACACACATTTAGACACCCCAATCTGAGCCTTCGAGGAGGATGAGCACTCCCCACACGACTCCTTCTTCTGTTTCCCCTTTTAGAAAGTTAAAATACAAGGAGGGGAGGGTTTCTGGCCCCCCGCTCCCGTCCCCTTTAGTCACCTTCTACGACACATGAAGAATGCGTGGGAAGTATTCTTTCTCCCCTATCCCCAGGGATAGGGGAGATATATATACATATATATATGCCTTATCACAGTTTTCACTGGAAACTGAGTTGACAATTAAGTTTTCATTAGATGACAAGCTTTCTTTTTGTCAGACTTTTGCATGGTGTAGTTTTTTAATATAATTTTCAAATGAGATGCCACATGTATAGAAATGATAAGGAAGGTAGAACTAGAATGTTTTTGTTGCTTAATTTATAGTGATTGAAATCATTATGGTAGTTTTCCTTGCTGGGTGTGGGTGTGTGTGTGTGTGTTGTTGTTGTTGTTGTTGCCATTTCATGTGTGGCAGGAATGGATGAAGGTAGCATGTATGAATATGTACAGGTGTATTTATGTATATGTCTATGTATATATATGTATGTATAGGTTGAAATGTATAGGTATGTATATGTTCGTGTGTGGGCGTTTATGTATATACATGTGTATGTGGGTGGGTTGGGCCATTTTTTTCGTCTGTTTGCTTGCGCTACCTTGGTAACGCGGGAGACAGCGACAAAGTATAATAAGTAGATATAGATAAGATACCAAAGGAATATCTTTGATGAAATATAGCCAGTCATCTAATAGACAAATCAGGTGTCTGCTGTATTCCCTGTAAAACCTGTGATAAGGTGTATAAATTAGTTAATCTTCATCTTTGAAGAAGACAATAGAACAAAAATATTCTGTAAGGATGGCCTCCAAAATAGGTGCATTTTCAAAAAAAAATTATTCACTTCCAGTAAAAGTTTATGTAGAATTCTCCCTTAACAAAGTTACCAATAATGAACCTAAATGTGTTTAAATTAGGCAATATTTCAACTATGTTTGTTAGGGTAAAATAAAGCCTCAAAGCTGTGTAGTGGTAGACATGATGTTAACAGGTAGAGGACTTAAAACACCTTACTCTTTTTTTGGTCAACTATTTCATGCCTCTCAGGTGGAATGAGTTTTATCTTTGTATATATTTTCTTTTTCATCTTTGGTGTGAATGACAACCAGAAGCTTGGAGCTGTTTAGTTTTCTCATTTCATAAGTTTTTTGATACCCGATTGCCTTTCCCATTTTAGCAAGGTAGCATCAAGAAAAATGAAAAAATGCCTTATTAGCTCACGTCCAACCTTTTGCTGTATGATGCATCAAAATCAGAATCCACCATTCCCTGCAAAGCTACACAGGTTGCTCTGTAGTTTATCTTGATTTGCATTTGCTGAAGGGCCTATGATAATTTATGGCCAGTACCTGATTGGTCTTAGCAATTTAGTGAACTCATAATCAGATTACTTTTCGTATATTACGGCATTGGAGAATAAAGAAACAAAGTCAGAAGAGTTTTTTATTGCTGAAAACTAAATACAAAGTGAAATATAACCACTGGATAATGAGATTCCTCTGACATACATAACAAAGTTTCTGTATATTATGGAATGTATATCAAAATGAGTAACAGATACATAAAGAACTGAGCATAAATAGCTATAATAATATTTCATATATTCTTCAATATACAATATATACAAAGGAATAACCAAATGTCAACAATAAATTTCATTTACTGCCTAATAAGATTAATATACAGATTTAATAATATATTCCCATAGAAAAGTAACAGTGATGTAATCATTATAAATCATGATCCAAGTCCATGTAGGGACTCCTGCAGCTTTTAGGTTACACTCCATGCAGGAGTTGGGATATGATAAACTCATGTAGAGCAAGCAGGTCTCTAACAAGACTGTTGCCACCTGTCCTCTGACCATGATACAACCTCAATGAAGATTGTTCCTGGTGCTACCTTGCTATGCAGGAAATGATGTAACATGAAAATTTGGTATCCTCATTATCATAGTTTCCTCCACTTCTGGCACATATGTCCTCTTTGCCAACCATTCCTTACTCATTCTCTCTTTGTCCAAACCATTTTAACTTGCCCTTTTCTGCACTCTCAACCACTATCTTATCGCCTTTTTACTCAATCAAACCACCTCACACTACATATTGTCCACATGAGGGCATTTCCCTCTAAGGCTTAGTCATCTCTTCTCAACACAACCTCGTTATCAGGGGAAATTATGAATATGTAAGAAAAAAGAAGCAAGGGGTAGTGATGCTGTTTCCTGTGGGGCAGGTTAGTGCCAGGAAAGGATGAAGGCAAGCAAGTATGAATATGTACATGTGTATATACATATATGTCTTTGTATATATGTTGGTATATATGTGTGTGTGAGCGTTGATGTATATGTTCGTGGAGGATATGAGTGGTTGGGCCATGGGTCATTCTTTGTCTGTTTTCTGGTGCTACCTTGCTGATGTGAGAAATGGCAATCAAGTATAATAAATTAATAAATGAATAAAGACAGCTAGAGACTGAGTGTGAACAAATGTGGCCTTTTTTGTCTGTTTTCCTGGACTACCTCGCTGAAGGAGAGGATAGCGATGGTGTTTTCCTGTGGGGCAGGGTAGCACCAGGAATGGATGAAGGCATGGGAGTATGAATATGTATATGTGGTTGACCAAGAGGATATATGTGTCGGAGGTGGAGGGAACGAGGAGAAGTGGGAGACCAAATTGGAGGTGGAAAGATGGAGTGAAAAAGATTTTGAGTGATCGGGGCCTGAACATGCAGGAGGGTGAAAGGCGGGCAAGGAATAGAGTGAATTGGATCGATGTGGTATACCGGGGTTGGCGTGCTGTCAGTGGATTGAATCAGGGCATGTGAAGCGTCTGGGGTAAACCATGGAAAGCTGTGTGGGGCCTGGATGTGGAAAGGGAGCTGTGGTTTCGGGCATTATTGCATGACAGCTAGAGACTGAGTGTGAACGAATGGGGCCTTTGTTGTCTTTTCCTAGCGCTACCTCGCACACATGAGGGGGGGGGATGGTATTCCATGTGTGGCGAGGTGGCGATGGGAATGAATAAAGGCAGACAGTGTGAATTGTGTGCATGGGTATATATGTATGTGTCTGTGTGTGTGTATATATGTGTTCATTGAGATGTATAGGTATGTATATTTGCGTGTGTGGACGTGTATGTATATACATGTGTATGGGGGTGGGTTGGGCCATTTCTTTCGTCTGTTTCCTTGCGCTATCTCGCAAACGCGGGAGACCGACAAAAAATATATATATATATATATATATATATATATATATAACACACTCATTTAGCTGTTCCCAAAACACTTGCCTCTCATGATCTTTCTTCTCATGCCCAGGTGCATATGCACCAATAATCACCCACCTCTCTCCATCAACTTTCAGTTTTACCCATATTAATCGAGAATTTACTTTCTTACATTCTATGACATACTCCCACAACTCCTGTTTCAGGAGTATTGCTACTCCTTCCCTTGCTCTTGTCCTCTCACTAACCCCTGACTTCACTCCCCAGACATTTCCAAACCACTCTTCCCCTTTACCCTTGAGCTTCGTTTCACTCAGAACCTGGATGTTTTGGCTCTGAGTGAAACGAAGCTCAAGGGTAAAGGGGAAGAGTGGTTTGGAAATGTCTGGGGAGTGAAGTCAGGGGTTAGTGAGAGGACAAGAGCAAGGGAAGGAGTAGCAATACTCCTGAAACAGGAGTTGTGGGAGTATGTCATAGAATGTAAGAAAGTAAATTCTCGATTAATATGGGTAAAACTGAAAGTTGATGGAGAGAGGTGGGTGATTATTGGTGCATATGCACCTGGGCATGAGAAGAAAGATCATGAGAGGCAAGTGTTTTGGGAACAGCTAAATGAGTGTGTTAGCGGTTTTGATGCACGAGACCGGGTTATAGTGATGGGTGATTTGAATGCAAAGGTGAGTAATGTGGCAGTTGAGGGAATAATTGGTATGCATGGGGTGTTCAGTGTTGTAAATGGAAATGGTGAAGAGCTTGTAGATTTATGTGCTGAAAAAGGACTGATGATCGGGAATACCTGGTTTAAAAAGCGAGATATACATAAGTATACTTATGTAAGTAGGAGAGATGGCCAGAGAGCGTTATTGGATTACGTGTTAATGGACAGGCGTGCGAAAGAGAGACTTCTGGATGTCAATGTGCTGAGAGGTGCAACTGGAGGGATGTCTGATCATTATCTTGTGGAGGCTAAGGTGAAGATTAGTATGGGTTTTCAGAAAAGAAGAGTGAATGTTGGGGTGAAGAAGGTGGTGAGAGTAAGTGAGCTTGGGAAGGAGACCTGTGTGAAGAAGTATCAAGAGAGACTGTGTACAGAATGGAAAAAGGTGAGAACAATGGAAGTAAGGGGAGTGGGGGAGGAATGGGATGTATTTAGGGAATCAGTGATGGATTGCGCAAAAGATGCTTGTGGCATGAGAAGAGTGGGAGGTGGGCTGTTTAGAAAGGGTAGTGAGTGGTGGGATGAAGAAGTAAGAGTATTAGTGAAAGAGAAGAGAGAGGCATTTGGACGATTTTTGCAGGGAAAAAATGCAATTGAGTGGGAGAAGTATAAAAGAAAGAGACAGGAGGTCAAGAGAAAGGTGCAAGAGGTGAAAAAAAGGGCAAATGAGAGTTGGGGTGAGAGACTATCAGTAAATTTTAGGGAGAATAAAAAGATGTTCTGGAAGGAGGTAAATAGGGTGCGTAAGACAAGGGAGCAAATGGGAACTTCAGTGAAGGGCGTAAATGGGGAGGTGATAACAAGTAGTGGTGATGTGAGAAGGAGATGGAATGAGTATTTTGAAGGTTTGTTGAATGTGTCTGATGACAGAGTGGCAGATATAGGGTGTTTGGGTCGAGGTGGTGTGCAAAGTGAGAGGGTTAGGGAAAATGATTTGGTAAACAGAGAAGAGGTAGTAAAAGCTTTGCGGAAGATGAAAGCCGGCAAGGCAGCAGGTTTGGATGGTATTGCAGTGGAATTTATTAAAAAAGGGGGTGACTGTATTGTTGACTGGTTGGTAAGGTTATTTAATGTATGTATGACTCATGGTGAGGTGCCTGAGGATTGGCGGAATGCTTGCATAGTGCCATTGTACAAAGGCAAAGGGGATAAGAGTGAGTGCTCAAATTACAGAGGTATAAGTTTGTTGAGTATTCCTGGTAAATTATATGGGAGGGTATTGATTGAGAGGGTGAAGGCATGTACAGAGCATCAGATTGGGGAAGAGCAGTGTGGTTTCAGAAGTGGTAGAGGATGTGTGGATCAGGTGTTTGCTTTGAAGAATGTATGTGAGAAATACTTAGAAAAGCAAATGGATTTGTATGTAGCATTTATGGATCTGGAGAAGGCATATGATAGAGTTGATAGAGATGCTCTGTGGAAGGTATTAAGAATATATGGTGTGGGAGGAAAGTTGTTAGAAGCAGTGAAAAGTTTTTATCGAGGATGTAAGGCATGTGTACGTGTAGGAAGAGAGGAAAGTGATTGGTTCTCAGTGAATGTAGGTTTGCGGCAGGGGTGTGTGATGTCTCCATGGTTGTTTAATTTGTTTATGGATGGGGTTGTTAGGGAGGTAAATGCAAGAGTTTTGGAAAGAGGGGCAAGTATGAAGTCTGTTGGGGATGAGAGAGCTTGGGAAGTGAGTCAGTTGTTGTTCGCTGATGATACAGCGCTGGTGGCGGATTCATGTGAGAAACTGCAGAAGCTGGTGACGGAGTTTGGTAAAGTGTGTGGAAGAAGAAAGTTAAGAGTAAATGTCAATAAGAGCAAGGTTATTAGGTACAGTAGGGTTGAGGGTCAAGTCAATTGGGAGGTGAGTTTGAATGGTGAGAGGCTGGAGGAAGTGAAGTGTTTTAGATATCTGGGAGTGGATCTGTCAGCGGATGGAACCATGGAAGCGGAAGTGGATCATAGGGTGGGGGAGGGGGCGAAAATTTTGGGAGCCTTGAAAAATGTGTGGAAGTCGAGAACATTATCCCGGAAAGCAAAAATGGGTATGTTTGAAGGAATAGTAGTTCCAACAATGTTGTATGGTTGCGAGGCGTGGGCTATGGATAGAGTTGTGCGTAGGAGGATGGATGTGCTGGAAATGAGATGTTTGAGGACAATGTGTGGTGTGAGGTGGTTTGATCGAGTAAGTAACGTAAGGGTAAGAGAGATGTGTGGAAATAAAAAGAGCGTGGTTGAGAGAGCAGAAGAGGGTGTTTTGAAGTGGTTTGGGCACATGGAGAGAATGAGTGAGGAAAGATTGACCAAGAGGATATATGTGTCGGAGGTGGAGGGAACGAGGAGAAGAGGGAGACCAAATTGGAGGTGGAAAGATGGAGTGAAAAGGATTTTGTGTGATCGGGGCCTGAACATGCAGGAGGGTGAAAGGAGGGCAAGGAATAGAGTGAATTGGAGCGATGTGGTATACAGGGGTTGACGTGCTGTCAGTGGATTGAATCAAGGCATGTGAAGCGTCTGGGGTAAACCATGGAAAGCTGTGTAGGTATGAATATTTGCGTGTGTGGACGTGTGTATGTACATGTGTATGGGGGGGGGGGGTTGGGCCATTTCTTTCGTCTGTTTCCTTGCGCTACCTCGCAAACGCGGGAGACAGCGACAAAGTATAAAAAAAAAAAAAAAAAAAAAAATATATATATATATATATATATATGAAATTTATTTATTTATTATACTTGACCGCTGCTTCCTATGCCAACAGGTAGTGCCAGGAAAACAGACAAAAATGGCCACATTCATTCACACTCAGTCTCTAGCTGTCATGTGTAATGCACCAAAACCACAGCTCCCTATTCACATCCAGGCCCTACAGACCTTTCCAAAGAAAGGGTATGAGAGGTGTCCAGCATTAGAAAGAGAATGGTTGAGAGAGCAAAAGAGGGTGTGTTGTAATGGTTGACATATGGAGGAATGAGTTAGGAAAGGTTGACAGAGGATATATGTGCATGAAGTGAAGGGAACAATGAGAATGGGGAGACCAAATTGGAGATGGAAGGATAGAGAGAAAAGATTTTGAGCGAGCGGGGCCTGAACATGCAGGAGGGCAAAAGGCATGCATGGGTTAAAGTGAACTGGAACAAAGTGGTATACTTTGGTCTATGGGCTGTCAATGGACCGAACTAGGGCATGTAAAGCTTCTGGGGTAAACCATGGAAAGGTCTGTGGGGCCTGGTTGTGAATATGAACCTGTGGTTTTGGTGCATTACACATGATAGCTAGAGAATGGGTGTGGCTTTTCCTCATCTGCTCTTGGCAATACCTTACTAACACAGGAAATGATGATCAAGTATGAGAAAAAATAATGTACATACATAAATTTTGCTTTCACTTCTGTAATGTCCACCATAAGTTGGATGAAAGCAGAGTTTATCAGAAACAGATATCTGCTACTTAATGAGGTCCAGCTAAAGTGATACACAATAGTAAACACTTTCAAGTATATGAACAAACACACCCATGACAAAACGCATGTCCTAGCATCATAAAGGCAGCCTGGCTACATTAATTCCTAAAATCCACACACACAAGGAATCATCTACTTGAAGTTAGCTTATACAGTATGCTTCAAACATTAAAGTACTTCTATCAAGAAATTCATAAAAAATAAATTGATTTCTTAAGGCTGCTATGTTACCATTAAAAGGTTTATGTAGGCACATTCATGAGACACATATTACCAGCTACAAAAAGTAATCCATCTACTGGACTTATGCTATATGTACACTAACATATGATCAGAGACCCATAGTGCTGACAATTCTCACACATCTTTTGTTATGCCTCTTACTTTAGATGAGGATGAATTCAATCAGGCACAGTCAATGCTCTCTTTAAAGTTAATTTGTAGTATTATCAAAAGTACCATCTTATTAAATATATCAGGAAGGTATTCAAAATCATTATAAAGAGCAACTTAATTCTATGTAATAATGTTAATGGTATCCCCTGATCTTTTTTGTTGTTAATGGATAACCAATCACTGATCCAGAAAAATGTTCATCTTATTTCCTGCTATGGGGTGAAAGAACTATGAATGGCCAAAACAAATCTCCACATTTAAGAAAATTTACCTCCTTGCATTTTCACTATTAGTAATGACAACCATCAAGACCTCTTACAAGTACGAACAGATCATGATGACATTCAAATATTGATATAAAATCCATAATTATTCAACTATTGTCTCCATAAATATGGTGCACTACGCAAAAAGCCTGATTATTTTCCAGGTTCACAAATACACCAGCACTGGCTTCATCCATATTCCCGAGAAAGGCTTAACAAGTTTGAGATATACATCTTGTTTCACTTACTGAGAAAAATTCAGTGCATGAGTAATTTTTACAAAGAAACTTACTATTTAAATCCAGTCAGCCATTTCCTTCCCTTAAATCATCAGCCCATGAAGTACTTTCTCCAGCCATCACAACTGTCACACATATATGCACATTAAATTAGAGTGGTTGAGGTTATTACTTTCAAATTTGTTTCCATCTTCATTTAATATAACTGGGAAGTATAGAAACTGAACAAGTTCGAAAAATTTCCAGATCTATAGTGAAATGAAAGCATATATAAGAATGATGAAGGAAAACAAAATTGGTGGAGCTTTTGGGGAGAGTAGTGAAAGTAAGATTACAGAATTTCAACCATGGCATGATTCATGTGAAGTACAGTAGTAGTGTAACTCACACTATGGTACAGTACAGAAATAAGCATTGGCAAGTGCAAGCAGTTAAGAAAAATTTTCTTCAAAGTGCATGAAGAAAAAAATATGGGAGGAATAACCAAATATATGTGATACGATGCTTTAAAGGAACTATAGGTGGCTGAAAAAGTAAAAAATGTGGTACTGAGGTGATTTACCTACCTGGTGAAGAATACCAATGCTTGAGAAAGTTACAAAAAGGTGAAAGGAAATATGCTGTGATGATATCCATGAAGAAACCTGGAGCAAGATGATTGGAAAGAAGTTTAGGGGGGATGTTTTCTGTGAGCCACCATACTCTATAAGCAGAAAAGGTAAACATATAAAATATTTTAACTTGCTGACTGTAATGCTCATGAAATAAAAAATGTACCGCATCTAAATTTTGTCTTACAAACACTTCTAAACATCTTCAAGTAACATGAACAATGTAAAGTGCACATATATATAAAACTGCATGGATTTTTCACCACACATGGTCAAAGAATAGTTAACTTCAGTTAAATATAAATATCACAGTGAATCACTAACCTTGTCACTTCGAACCATCTATTTCAGGGTACTGTATCATCTATAACAATTAACTTAATTCAAGATTATGCTCTTCATCTTTATAACATTATACTGTCAGGACCAATAACTCAAGTAAAAGAATGGTGAAGTCACTGAATATGCTAGAGCAGGGATGATAGCTACGAACTCCAAAACCCGTACTTCTGAAACGGTATTTAACAACAGTTTACTCTTTTGAGCCTATAATGCATCCAGACAAAACATAGTTAAGGCTGTATTGAAAGGAGCCTTGGTGGTTATGAGTTACATGGCACTGGATAGTTAAACTTATACAAGGAGTTAGGGAGCAAAATATATCATACATAAATCAATCAGAATCAACATAAGACTGTCTTCTAGCTATTAACATAAACGAGGACACTAAATATTCTGAAGCAGTCTTTCCAGTAACTTATATAAAGCAAATACTTTACATACTATAAAGCAATAAATGAATTTAAGATTGTGGGAAAACCCAATTCTTGGATTCTAGCAAACTAAATATATATCTGAAGCACAATTACCGTATGATGATTTTGCATCAAACTTCTTAAAAAAATTCTGCGACTAATCCAATAATCTGACATCTTTAAAACATTACGCAACAGACAAATTGTATATAGGACATGCACAAGAACATCTGTCCAGCAGTGTTATTAAATTATAGGGAAGTATTAATCTCTTGAGAAAGGATGCAAATAACATCCTGTAACTGCAAAAATACTACATCCATGTGTTTTGTATTGCATTTTTGTCATATATTTGCATCCAGCAATCAAATATACTTATTTTACTCATCAATATTACAGTAATTAAAAACAATGTACCCAGATTATCTAAATATGAGTCCTTCAGTACAATACATAATGAATTTATCATGGGGTATACGGAGGAGGAGGATGCCCCTCAACTGGTGGTGGGGGCTCAAGGTCGCTTAAGTATGGTATATGAGCTGACAGTGAACTGCCAGGAGGGACTGAAAATGTCTCTAATCCTTCAAGCCCACCCCAGTCTTCCATCAAAGGAGCAGAATCTCCCTCCTGAAATATGTGTGCTGGTCGGAGCCAGCTACAACCCACAGCTACAACTGACATCCCACCTGTAGGTTATAAAACAGAATACTTAGTTTTAGTCAATCACTTGCATCACTTTAAAAAGACAAAAAAATTCAGGAGCTATCAAGAATGACCTAATGTAGAACAAAATTATCTAATTTTTCCATTAACATGCTTAGCCCAAATATTCAATGGAAATGAAATACATTTACTTCTGCTTGATAGAATCCTTGAAGAAATATAAAATATGTATGAAACATTTCAGCTTTATAAATCAGTAAAATATCCAGCTTGATAAAGAAATTGCAGATGGCAGTACAAAAATAATGGTCATTTGTGTCCATACTAGTGAACAAGAGCATGTGAAAGGTGCGACTCCTTAAATATGTTAAAATGTCTATCTTCACAAAGGCCTGGCCAGTTACTTGTTTCTTAAATTCACTAACTTCATTACTCTAACTCATTAAGAGTCCACTATCACTGCCACAAATATCTACAAGGTCACTCCGATACAATTGTTTTCAAAACTCAAAGTCCATCAAAGGAGCAGAAAGTGTTCTTTCAAAAAAAACCCTGAGGGTAACTGAAAGGCAAGTTAAGTTTAGGTACCAAGACTAAGTTAATTCTGCTGGTGCAAAATTAGCAAATTACACATGATTTGGGATGGGGGAAAAAAATGAAATTACAGGTGGACTTCAAAAAAATAGTATGGGTATCATGTGGGTAACTGCGGAATAAACCATTCCTCTGTTTAGTTAATACCAGTATGATTATTCTACTTAAGTTGATTCAAATTTTATTTGTGGTACAAGAAAAGCCCTGTGAATTTATGGTAGAACTCTCACTAATTTTTCATACATACAGGTCATACTACATGTATTTTTGTGTGAGGTTTAAATGATTAACAAATGATGGTTTTAGACAGGAGCATTAAGTAGAAACATTAGGTAGAAGTATTAGGCAGGAGCCTATGCCAATACTGTGCAGGAGTTGCCCTATGCCAGTGGCCTGTTAAAGAGTGAGGCACTGAAGGCTAAGAAGTTGCACTGGAGTTCACTAGTTATGAAGACTCTATTGCAGTGGCCAACCCCTTGAGGGAATTCCATTGGAACAGGTGTCAAGATACAGGTAGATAGATAAACAGGTTTTCTTGAAGTGAAACATGGCAACTATGACAAAATGAGGTAAGACAATTTGAAGAGTGAACACTCCCTTACTCTCTGCTTACATCTCTGGTAAGCTGAGATGATATCAATTTTAATCGTCATACCAACAACTGATTGACATGACAGTCAGAGAACATTCAAAGGCTCTTCTGATGGCAATAGAGATTTTTCATCTTAATTACAACAAAAATACTAATGAGTAAAACATTAACATTCACTGTGGCAATCCTAACACAAACTATACACTCTGTGGAAGATTCTCAAATATACTAAATATTAAGTGAAAGAAGAAAGTTAAGAGTAAATGTGAATAAGAGCAAGGTTATTAGGTACAGTAGGGTTGAGGGTCAAGTCAATTGGGAGGTGAGTTTGAATGGAGAAAAACTGGAGGAAGTGAAGTGTTTTAGATATCTGGGAGTGGATCTGGCAGCGGATGGAACCATGGAAGCGGAAGTGGATCATAGGGTGGGGGAGGGGGCGAAAATTCTGGGAGCCTTGAAGAATGTGTGGAAGTCGAGAACATTATCTCGGAAAGCAAAAATGGGTATGTTTGAAGGAATAGTGGTTCCAACAATGTTGTATGGTTGCGAGGCGTGGGCTATGGATAGAGTTGTGCGCAGGAGGATGGATGTGCTGGAAATGAGATGTTTGAGGACAATGTGTGGTGTGAGGTGGTTTGATTGAGTAAGTAACGTAAGGGTAAGAGAGATGTGTGGAAATAAAAAGAGCATGGTTGAGAGAGCAGAAGAGGGTGTTTTGAAATGGTTCGGGCACATGGAGAGAATGAGTGAGGAAAGATTGACCAAGAGAATATATGTCGGAGGTGGAGGGAACGAGGAGAAGAGGGAGACCAAATTGGAGGTGGAAAGATGGAGTGAAAAAGATTTTGTGTGATCGGGGCCTGAACATGCAGGAGGGTGAAAGGAGGGCAAGGAATAGAGTGAATTGGAGCGATGTGGTATACTGGGGTTGACGTGCTGTCAGTGGATTGAATCAAGGCATGTGAAGCGTCTGGGGTAAACCATGGAAAGCTGTGTAGGTATGTATATTTGCGTGTGTGGACGTATGTATATACATGTGTATGGGGGTGGGTTGGGCCATTTCTTTCGTCTGTTTCCTTGCGCTACCTTGCAAACGCGGGAGACAGCGACAAAAAAAAAAAAAAAAAAAATTAAGTTTATAGTCACAATTAACTGGAACATGATTCCCTCTGTAAAATGATCCCCAACTTACCCTGGTGAAAATTTTTTTGTGCGTTTTAACTTTAAAACATACTGCTCTGCTGCCAAGCATACGAGGCACACCTGGAGTACTGTCAGGTATACACTATGTGATCTGTGGTATTTTGGGGTGTCTGTCACAAACAAATATGATTTGAAAGAATGGGTCTTCATAACTATCAACTATTTTGTAAGAGCTTCACCAATTATTACATAAAGTAGAGGAGACAGATCTCATGCAAATTTGCATACAATGACCTGTGTATGGAAAAATTCTGCCTATAGCATCTGGTAATTAAATGCCATATTCTTCATCACCAGCTGAAGTTTCAGTACAATGCACATGACAGTTAGAGAACAGATAAGAGTGAATGTGGCCTTTCTTTGTCTGTTCCTGGCACTACCTCGCTAACACAGGAAACGGCCATCAAGTATTAAAAAACCACCTCCAATGCATGGGTAGCCAATACAAGAACTTTATCATTTGGGTCCCAGCTGCAGTGAGCAGAAAAAAAAAAATCCAGTAATGTATATGACCAGGCTGTTTTAAAAGGGTTAATGTAGTAGTTCTGATCCACATATTCTGTACAAAGAAATCTAAAAACTGATCAAAGCTTGAAAATATAAAAGGTATTTATCTAAAAACCTGGTATTATAACATCTCACAATGAATACACAAGGCAAGTGATCAAACAACCATATCAAAAGTAATCTGGATACTTCCAATCCAAAGGATCCAATGTTAGAAGATTGATAAGTTGAATTGCCTTAAATTTGACTGTTACAAGTAAGAATGTTCATTGAGATAAGACTTATTATGGTAGCAATGCTCCAGACTAGAGTGTATTAATCCTTTGCATAACTGGAGTAATTCCTCAAAAGAGAAGAATCTTCAGTGTTTGAAAATACTTCTAAGATTTATGGAGGAAGATTTTGCTACCTCTGTGGTGTGAAGCTTCCAAAGAGCATCAGAAGTTACAATAATAATAAAAATAAGCATGTTTACAGTGATGTGAGGAAATGACAGAGCTATCACATGAAATGGCAAGCTTGTGAACAGTTTAAAAGAGAGAGATACTGGATTTCAAACACATTAAACCTGACTGGGTTACATCTACTCCACCCAGAAAGTCTAAACTTATATCCTCCTTGCTTTTCCCCAAAAATCTCTAGTTCTAGACATGGGCCATACAAACCCTGGCTTATAAGCTACTGTCACTGGTTTTTCTGTTTGTTGTTTATGGTTTTGCAGTATGTGGTAAAGTATTCCTGAATTTCTTTGCATTCATTTTTTCTAAACTAGCGGGTCAATTATGAAAAAATAATCTCCATTAAAACTCTAGCTATGGCAAGATGAATTCTTTTATCACACACTCTTCCTCCCTGTTAGCTGCTGCTGATCAGTTGGTTGAGGAATATATATATATTTCCTCAAATTATTTTTAACTGAACAATATATATCAATTCAATAAAAAATATGCCTATATTGAAATGATAAAGATAAGAATTTAGCTACCAAAAAAAAAAAAAAAATGGAAAGACAAAGATCAACAGATTCAATTCTGGTGACATAAAGTCACATAAAATCTATATTATGTACAACAATTAATATGGCAAGGAAACATCCTGAATGACTGGGCTGAAACATAAGCTTTGAAAATTAGACGAGTCTTATTTCCCTGCCAAACATGCCAACAATCAACAAAGTTTTGGGAAACAATGCATGCTATCTATTCAGCACTGTGTATATGGGTTTTGTCCATAACCCTCTGATTTGGAGATCATGAACTTTGAACACTGAAAAAAAAAAAAAGTGCACTTTATACCTGCAAATATAAGAAGATAAAATCCAATGTCCAATTTGACCTGTACTCGGGCAACAGCTGAGGGACCAATAACAGGCTTGGTGGCCTCTTGCTGATTCTCTATCAAAGTGGTGATGTAGTAGCATACCCCAACACACACAACACAGACTAACACTGCAAAAATATGTTCACAATTTAATCATTCCAAACGTAACATCTGGTAAATTACACTGATTCTAAGGAGGCCCTTTAGACTGTTTTATTGAAATCAAGTACAATCCTTGTAAGGAACAGTGAAGAGTGAACATATGTATCTGATAATGAAGGCCATGTTTGGTCATATGCACACTTCACTAATATTCTTAGTTAACAAAGAATGAACATATGTATCTGATAATGAAGGCTATAATTTGTTGTATTCACACTATACTAATATTCATAGTTATAAAACATTCAGGCAATAGGCCCAAAATTACCAACTTTTAAATGAAAGGCTGACAACCCATGAAACAAAATTACTATATCGTAAACTGCTAGAGGTAATTAACATTTTGGTGAAAAGAATTAAGAATATTCACAGCAGTGACAGCAAGAATGAATGCTATGCTGAGATCCTCTATTTTTCACCCACAAAGAAGCAAGAATATGATCAATGAAATCTAACTTTGAGAGTGGTGACTGTTTTATCATACCAACCCAATCATCTGCAGAAAGCCTTCCAACCTGAGAAAGAAGTGTCAGGCCTTTCATGACAACTACATATTGAGCACTACTAACATCAGTGGATGAAAATGTTGAGTACTGAAAGTTTTTTCAAAATAAGGCATAAAATCAAGCTATGGAAAATTTTTATAGTACATTTGTTACTTCAAATAAAGGTAATATTCAAAGGATAATCTTTCATGCTATATCACCTACCTGAAAATATACCCGCAACAGCATTCTTTCTAATACACTTCATTATCCTCCCTGAAGGACCACTGATATCAAGCAGCATCTGCAGCAGCGAGGAGCAGATCATCACAAAGATCAGACCAATGACAACCCGCATTAACGCGACAATTTCTGGTGTCACACAAAACTTCAGTTCTGGAGAAGCAATAATAAAACACTTCTAACATCAAGTACAATACTGTTTAAAGTTTTACTTTTGTCCTTTTCCATTATGTGAAAGATATTTTAAGTAAGTGAGTAAAACAAAATAGTCATCACAGTATTCATCATTTGTATATGTTGTACTTTACTGTATCAACAAAACTATTCTCTTTACCTGTCTAGTGTCTATAACTCTGTTCCCATTAGCAAATGGTAGAACATATGCGATTAGCTTAAGATACATTTGTGTACATCCTTAATATTCCTTCAGTGTAACTACATGAACAGTCTTCCACACCCGTTTAGCACAAAAATTATTCAATGCACACTTAATCTGGATATCTGGTGAGACTCAAGTCTCAATTAAACCTTTTATTCAATCAGACAAAATGCCATACTATTCAAGAGTCAAAAACACTTCTTATGGTTCAGTTTCTAACACAAGTATATCCCTTGCCCTTCAAATTCCATTCACTACACATGAACATCTCTTCCAGGATCTTGCTCTCCCACTTAACTTTACTCCCTTTATCTTGAATCATCACCAAACTGTCATTAGTTATATGCCCTATACTGCCATACGTAACATATTTTTTATTTATTTTTATTTATTTTCCTTTGTCACTGTCTCCCGCGTTTGCAAGGTAGCGCAAGGAAACAGACAAAAGAAATGGCACAACCCACCCCCATACACAATGTACACACACACACACGCCCACACACGCAAATATACAAACCTCTACATCTCAATGTACACATATATATACACACACAGACACATACATATATACCCATGCACACAATTCACACTGCCTGCCCCTATTCATTCCCATCGCCACCTCGCCACACATGGAATACCATCCCCCTCCCCCTTCATATTTATATATTTATGGAGGGAACAATCACCCCGCCAATTAATACCAATTTCTCAACTGCCCATATCCCATATCTCTTGCACATGCTATCACTGCTTCACTAAATATCTCCCATTCCCCTTGCTTCATTTGCTTACAACTTTAGCTATTCTATACTCAATCTCTTCTAGTATTTCACACACACACACACACACACACACACACACACACACACACACACACCTCTTTTTTCCAAGCTCATTTCTTTCTCACCCTCTTCTCATTCATATTAGTTTCCCCTCCCAACACATTAACATCTAGGAGTCTATCTTTTGCACACCTATAAATCTGTACAGAGTCCAACACTTCTCTCTGACCAGGTTCCCTACTCACTGTTGTATATTTATGCATGTCCCTTTCATTCAAGTTATTCCAAGAAATCAACATCATACCATAGAATTCTGATGAAAGCACAGTGTGCATTTACAAAAATAGATCCTTTCCTAAATTTCTCAACCAAAGCCAACATTACTTTCAGCATGAGCATATGTAAACTGTATTCAGTTGAAAACAGTGAGTACCAACACCTACCTTCTCCATTTGTATAATATATTATATGAGAAGTTGATGGATTAACTGCCGTCCCTTCAACTGGCTGGAACCGTCCAGGGTGGAAGAAGAGATAAAGCCCAATAGTGTGAGTATTACAACCCCCACCATCAAGCCAAAACCACTGAGGCTGACTTACACATGCACAAACAACCACTATTACCACAATGCTGACAACCTGCAAGAAATAATTAATTAAGGAACCACTATCACCACCAATATCATAATGCCCACCATGTACAAATAAAGAAAAAAACTATGACAAGAATGTTCACTACCTGTGAGAAATACAAGCATAACATTAAATGGTGACTTCCAGAAACTATGACTGGGCATATTGGATGCTTCTGTTAAGCAAACTTCAGCCACACAGTGCTAAGAACGATGGTGTCATGTTTAGGGAATAGAATAAATGTCACAACATGATCTGAAGCATTATTTCAAGATATGAAATATATAGTTACAATGGTAAGGGTTAGATGGATCAAGCAGCTGTGATTTATATCAATTTTGATCTCATCTGAAAAGTATGTTAACATCGTGGTTGCCACCTGCATAACAATGTGGTATGTAAACAAGGTTCAAAAAGGGCTTGTACATGATTGTCATGCGAATTAAAATTCAGTGTGGTTTTGAGCAATTCTATTGTATTTTGACGAGTTTCATCTGCTTTTACATTATTTAACCTAATTTTCCCAGTGTTCATCAGCTTCACTACTACTAAGTTAATATCACTAAATACAATCGTACTCCATCCTTCTTATTCTGTTCTTTAACAACTACACTACTGTTACAACTCAAAACTGCTTTATGTTCAATGTTTTCAGTGCCACCAGAGTCTTCACCTTAATACTTCTGGCACAACAATCTTCAGCAAAATTTACCGTTTCAAACACCCACCTGTTTGTGACAGAAATGAAGGTTAGGATCATTCAAAAGACATCAAAAACCATTGGAAAACCAATTTCAACCAAACCAAATGTAACCTAACATAAACTTCCAAAATTCTCTGGGTGTCCTGAATAATAATACTACCATCTCCATAATAATCCCCATTATAATGTCATTTTGGACAATCACCTGTTTGTGATAGAAATGAAGGTCAGAATCATTTAAGAGTCAAAAACCATTGGAGAAAAGTTCAACCAAACCTAACCTAACCTTGCAAAATTTGTTAGATGTCGAAGTAATAATACCCAATGTTCACTTCAGTGCCTGAATCACATTTTCACTGTTGACCCTTAGTGATCAGAAGTGAACCCTGTACAAGAATTCATCTGAAGATATCATATACCTCAGAATCAATAATATACTGAGTTATAAAATCTCTTGATTTTGACCAAAACTTTAGCTTAATTTTTTTTTTTCACGTACAGTATGTAAACACTACAGACAATCTTTTAGGCAATATCTTAAGTCAAAAAATAAGAAATATCATATAATGCTCTCACGTAAACCAAGAATCTACAAAAGAAAAATCTGATGGCAAACTAATGAAAAATATAAACTTGTATCTTAAAACATTAAAAGAAGACTTACTCCAGACATAAGATTTTTCTCATGGTCTTTCCAAACTTGCGGACGACGTCTATGGTACAGTCCACCAATGGCATAGATGGGGTGGGTCGGCATGTTTACGTTTATTGGACCCCACTCCTTCTGGGTTGAGTGATTTCTAAGAAAAGACAGGAAATGCCAATTCTCAAATGGTTCTATAGTACACCATGTATTTCAATATCACGATCCATTAACAACAGTATCACATAATTAAGAGTCCATCCTAAAACCCAGGAAAAACAAATTATTCAATATAAACAGACAGAAGAACTGGTAGGAGTAAGATGTGACTTCTTACCATTTTTTAATGAATCATAACTGTTCATAAATTAATCTAAAACTAATATCCCAGCAACATTCCAGATTAATGTTCGTATATTTCTAACAAGTTTCAGCTGCTGGTGGGTTGGGGGAGTTCTCATTTTTTTTTTTTTGACAAGTTTAATGTACTTTTAAATTAAACTGACCCCACATTTTCCCTCATATGCAGCACTTTCACTATTAGTACCTTATTCAGTACGATAGAATAATTTGTATTCCTACAAATCACACTCTCCAACTCATATTTTATTTTCAATTAGAGGTAATCTATCATTATAATACAAATTACCCAATATCCCTAGACATTCTGAATGTGAAGTTAAATTAGTAATTCAACTACCATTTGACCCACGGGTGTCGAACAGTCGGCAAAATAACCACTTCCTTCACCTACAGCTTGATAACATTAGCCTATCCTAATGGACTGGCTCACTTAAAACCATCTTAACACTGTAACAGTGCACGGCCATCTTTAACAACTCAGACTCCTTTAGTATGATGGCATGACCTCTGACCTGATCCTTCAGGGTTAGGTAAAAGGCCACAACATCATACCTAGGGTCGTCCCTTGGACCTCAAGTGAGTAAACTTACATAATATACTAAGAACTACCCGTCACATTCACGTACAAATAAGAACGGGCCAAAACCTGCGTCTAATGGAGATATCCGGAGACATCTACAGTCCTAAATGTTGGCTATTACCTGATGCCGAAGGTGAAATGGTGAACCTTTGTGAAAATCCTACATGTTTGTGACGTCAGTGGGAGGTTGGCCTCGAGAACATGTAAACAACAACCTCCCTGGACGGGGGCGTTCCCCTCACTGATCCGGATCGGATCTCGGGTGATCTCGAACACCACTCCGAGGTCAAGCCTCTCTCTCACTCAAGCAACTATGTAGAATTTGTCAATTTATGGTTATTTGATATGGCGAGCGCCTCATTGTGATGCTGAGGTTTCTGAGATCTCTTACCCTTCCTCCTCTCTTGGGTCGTCCTATGTTCGAAGTGCATGCTTCAGCCAGAGCTCGATTATATGGCGGATCACCTCAAACTGGTCAAGGGTTAAAAGTCGTGATGGTGGTAAACCATCTGTAGGCAAAGTCCAAATGTCATAATCGGATGTTCATACTATCCCATCTTCCCTTCCTATGTAGTGTCAATCACATGAAACAAGTGTAGGTAAAACTTTTGTCGATGTTGTTGAGAACAACCAAGAAGGAGGCCTTGTTGTACTGGTGGTTCTTCATGGCTGATATAGGTTCTTGTATAACCACCTGGGCGATAATATTTCACTAACAGTATACCCTTTCTGATTCTGGAAATGGGTGTATGCCCAAACATTCTCTTGAGGTCACTGGCAGAATTAAAATTTGGAGCAGCAGCAGCAACATTGTTTATTTGCTGGAGTAGAATTTTCTATATTCACCAAATTTATTGGATGCCTCGAAATTTTAGATTTTTAAAGGCAACCGTGTAAGCAACAGATGATTCAAGGTTCTCCGATTTTTCTAAAGGCGTTTTTTTTTTTTTCTAGTTCCTGAAGTCTATTTAACAAAAAGGCATTTTCTACATCGAGCCTTTTTTTTTGAGGAGCATCACTATATGTGTGTAGCAATTATAGTATTCCCAGCAAGATTCTGAACAAATGAAGTCATGAACTGTGTACTGTTTCCTAAGTTGTCAGTTGTGACTGGATGATGTCTCAGTTCCACATCCACCATTTATTGTTTACCATCCCATCAATATATACCTCTTCAGCATTTCACATTTTCTTATCCGTTCATCTCTGTATCCTTAAAAACTTACCCAGGCTATAATTTCATCTAAAGGACAATGAATGCTTTTCCTTAATATTTCTATAAAAATTTTATTAATTTACAGTCATTCCACTAATTTCTCTTGCTGCCAACAGTTTCCTTCACCTGAGAGAAATATATTTTTGGTATTTCTCTGCCTCTTATATTACTTACCTTCCTTATCACCTTATCTATAACTGTAGTCCCTACATTTCCCCCCCTCATCCTGGCACCATGTCACCCCCTTGAAATCCTGCATTCCATAAATTTTAGAAAGTCCCCAGTACATCCCTTCCTTACAGCACAGTGTCCATTACAGGCATCTTTGGAATAGTTGTGTCTTGAGCAGTGATATGTAAAAGTGAAATGGCTTACTGCTTTGCCATTTCCACAAAGAAAATTATAAGCATGATTGGCAGAAATTTATGAAGAATCACTGATGTTTCCTAATAAGCCCTAAAGCTTTTCTTGAATAGGAAATCAATTTAGAAGTCTGAACTAAGGCTATTTTGGCCCTACAAAATCCACAACATGCTAATTTTAATTGTCTTCGGCTTTCTAAAGAATGTATTTGAATCATTAGGTGTTTTTCATATACTAGTTTTTAATTTACCTAAAAACTATTTTCATGATGACTACTCAATTTCTCCAGCCTTGTTTCTGTATTTGAAAAATTTCTGTTTATAAAAGGAACCAACCCTTGTATATGAAACTTGAGCGTTCACATATAGTTTGATTACAACTAACTCTTTTTCAAACTTAAACAACATTTGGAAATATTACACACAGTATATTCCAAAAATTCTTGTTGCTAGTTAGCTGCTGCATAAGCAAGCCAGGATCTTTAGTGATTTTCCACAATACTAAGAGATAAGTTTAAAGGGGAGAGGTGGGTTAAGTTAACTCAACGGGTAAATATGACAGTATATTTAACTCACTGACACCCATACCCACTTGCAACAAAGAAACCCATGTCTGAAATCAGTTACAACTGTTTAATAACCGCTAATTGTATATCAAAATGTTCTACCCAAGTACATGTATCAGTTGGTCAAAAACAGGAGTAAGTCTCTTCACATTCACTTTTATTATAATGATAACATTTACCCAAGGTAGGAAGCCTTATCAGAGGGCAGTTTTTCACAGTGTTTAGTTCCTGCCACTTGCAAAGCAGAGTCATTTAATTTTCAAAGTATTATTCCTTAAAGACTTCATGGGTTGAGTACACTATGCTTAAATGCAATAAAATTCTTGTTATTCAGTCTCAGGCCATTTCCTGAATATGGTAATGTTATGAACATTAATATACAATGGCATCCTTTTAAGTACAAAACATAGAAATGCATAACATAAAACAAGCCTAAATATACATAAAACACACCTTGTAAGTAAGGCATTGCATTGTTTAGCAACTGGTATCAAGAAGCTGCAGGTGATTTATATACAGTACAGAAAGAAATACACAGGCCTATGGTCATATCATAAAACCTAATGTCCATATTTTAATATACAATATGCTCTATCATATTTAATGCAGATGGGTCAATTATGATGAAACCAGTATAACATGTAAATGATGATTAACTATTAAGCAACCTAGTTATGGTATGAAAGGCATTGTCAGCCATATCTGTGAACACTATAGTGTAAGATGATCCAACTCAGAGTAAGGCATTGTTACTGTCCTGTGTTTAACATGAGATTTTTGATGTTGCTAAGACTCACATTATGTCTTCCCAAGCTATCTAGAAATACAATGTTTTATAACTGTTGGGAAATTCTGAGTGAAAGCATCAATTGGTGAATATCTCCATTACGTAAAAGTCTTCCAGATATAGCATAAATTTCACATTCAAATTGTATTCTGGGTGTTCTTTGATGCAAAAAAAAATCTGCATTGTAACAGTTCCAAATGGTACCTTTACTTTTTACAACATTGTGCTAGGTTTTCAAAATACCAGTCCATAAAATACCACTTAATACCTGTCCTTCATAAAACTGTGATAACAAGGTGAAAAGTTTACTGAACAATGAAATATAACTTGGAATATAAAATATGACAAGTGTAAGCAAGTCCATTACCTTACCTTGTGGAACAACTAAATAATACGTGAGCAATAAACTATATCTTTACACATTCTCCACAACAAAACAACAAAGGTTAAAAGTCAACCATATTAGTCTTCACTAAGAGTAACTTCAAAAACACTAGAACTAATGTTTTAAAATTATCCCATACTTGCTGGCATAATTAAAAAAAGATCTCTAACCTCACATTAATATTTCAGTATTTCCTTAATGGAGTTAAATTCCTAAAGAAAACAATGTAACTGAAGGATACATATATTAATCTATAAATAGAAATAAATAATAACAAAACACTTGGCAACCAGGGACCTAAGTCTGGGCCACACCTCAAGAATATGTACTACCGTCAACACTATGCCATGCTCCAGGATTTTAGTTTGAGACCTGTGATATATTTGTCCTGGATGAGACTTTTTTCCTACAATACATGCAGACTTAACTATTTCCCTATGTTCATTACTCCCATCTACCCTACAACAGAGATATCCTACTTGGCTGTGACACAAAAATTACAGCATTGTGGAAGGCATAAACAAAGTGTACATAGTTGCTTAAACTTCTGAGATTACTCAGACTTTGTTGTTTTTCAACAATGATATCAGTATCAAAAAAATTTTTAGTCACATCCAGTGTCAATCTGTCTCTAAGATATAGATACAACTAAAGTAATACAGTGTTTTGACAGTGGTGTTCATATCAGCAACTGTATCCATTCTTAGAATTAAGTTTATGATGATTTCCAAGGTTTGCCATGAAAATGATCAGAGAACGTCTACTCAGAATAAAATGCACATGCATGTTACAGTTAACCTGAGAAGTCTTATTCCCAAGAAACAAGTAAACGAAATGTACAAATGTACAAAAAATTACTTGGTAAGATGAATAGTGCACCTCATTATTAAGACATGCTGCAGACTGATATTAAAAAATTTTCTTTAAATTCAAAATCATTAAGACAATAAGTACACAACAACTGTTTTCCTAGAATTAGTTACAGTGCAAAATGATGACAATAAAATCAATTTTCACAGCCCATACTGATATGGCTATTTAAAAACAAATAAGATTGTATATTCTGATCATCAAAATTTTATTTTCCTATTATGAATGTATAACCTACTTTCTGATATCATACATGCTGTTTTTTCAAGATAAGAATTTAGATAATAAAACAGAACTGAAAAAGAATGTTGGCTTTATAAGTGCTGATAAATGCATAGGTCAAAATAAATCAATATTGGTGGTTTGAAGATATTCATATCTTGAATCTTATGGACACTAATGCTGGTGCAGTGCAAAGTTTTAACCTGTCTCAAAGCATAAAAATCAGATGTTGTCTATCAATAAGTCATGAATATTCTCAAGACATTAGCATAATATCCCTTACCATGATTTTACTACTATTTCTGTGAAAATATATCCTGGCTCATGCTATCACAAAAGAACACAAGATGACAAGTTTGAAATTCTGTTCAGTTGAACAGAATCTTAAGATAATGTACTGTGGTCATGAGCATAATTCAACTCCATGTAGCAAGGTATACAAAACAGGTACTTCACTTATCTACCAGTTCACAAAAACGTAGTTTTCAAAGGTTTTATAGAAATATGGTTGCCCTGTTGTTCTAAGCATCTGGTTCATATGCTTTGTAAACCCACAGTTTGAATCCTTCTCTGGAAGAAAGTATATTTCTACAAAATTCAAGTTATCAAAATCTTCAAACTTGTCACTAAAGGTTCTGAAACGGATAACATAAATTGGAAGTATTCGTAGGAGGAAAGGCTTGACAGTTAAATGATCTGGGAAAACTCGCTTTTAGGCTTGAATGATTGTTTATTCAAAATCTGGATGGCCAACCTGTCTAAAGCTCTGATTTTAATACCATTAACTACAGGTTCTTATTCTACTTGATTTCCATAAAACTGCAGTTGATCATGAACATATCTCCCATTCTTTTTTCATATAAATGAGATTTTACAAACAATTGTTTAATAAATAGGAATATCCTGTAAAAGAAAGTTCTATGTGCAGAAATAATATGCTATGTTTAAGAAAGGTAGCCAAATCTGTAACAGAGTTAAATGATCTGGGGATAGAGTTTAAAAGAATCTATAATACATTAATACAGTTGTAAGGAAGAATGCTGCATTGCACGGTGAGATACTGGAGAATGTTGAAACTCGGGCAAACTACTGAAAATTTAAGAAATTTACTATTTCAAATAAAAGAGAATAGTTAAGTGTATAAGGTTTTACTAGGAGTGATGCTAGTGATGTGTATGTCTGTAACAGCTGAATGGCTAGTGAAGCTCAAGCAGTCAAGATGAATTTTCTGAGAAGTGGATAAGGAGTTTAAATTGTAATTAGACTAGGGAATGAGGGATAAAGCACTGTGAAGGATGTGGTTGATAAAAGATGAAGTAGAGATGTGTCATGGTTATATGGAACATTTGGATATGAAGGAAATAAATTTAAAACTATGAAACCTCTTTATAAGGTTGAATAACTTAAGAACCAGAGTCTGAAGCTTTTGATATAACGTGACAGAAGACAGTGGACCTCTAACAAGTCAGATTACCTTAAAATATATGTCACTTTCTTGATGGCTAGCAACTGTAAGCTTGCCTGCAGTACCTTGAATTGATATGGATGCATTCAAATACTGGCTTAGCAATGTACTAATTAGACTAGCTTTTTATGGAGATATTACATTTTACCTGTTACCACAGTACTGGGCAAGAGTTCTACACTTGTGGAGCCCTATCTCCTGAACTTTCTATGCCATTAAGTAATCTCTTAAACCTTTTGTAAACTGCAGGCATTCACAGTCTCCTTTGTCAGTGTTCCAATTATTCACCACCCTTACGTTATGCTAGTACTTCTTAACATCCTTTCTAACCATGTATTGCCCAGCTTCTTTACATGGCTTCTGGTTACTCTAGTGCTGTGTCTCTTGAAGAACTACTCACTGTCAATATCGTCAAGCTGATTTAGAAGTGAGGGCTGTTAACAGGTACCCCCTATCTTTCTATTTGTCACCGTGGAAGGCAGCTTCGTCACCCTCAGCTTCTATTTATGGTTCAGTCCTCTTAGTTCAGGTTCCATCTTAGTTGATCTTCTCTGAACCTTTTCAATAAAATCTTTGTGCTTCTTTAGGTACAGTGACCAGATTTGCAAGGCATGGTACAATACTATTCTAATATTGTGAATGCAATTTCAATATTTATTGGCAGACAATTTGCCCATTTCATGTGCAGATCAGGTGATAAGTTTAGGCATAAGGTTGACTCCTAGGTCTCTTTCACAAATAAATTTACTTCCTGCAAAATAATAATCAAACCAAAGCCTTCTTTCATTGTCCTATTCTAAATATCTTGCTCATAATTGGATTATATTTCATTATCCATTTGTCTCACCAACTTTGGAGTTTGTCCAGTTCCCCTGTAAGCTGAAACAATCATTTTCATTCGTCATTTCTCTCATAACCTTTGCATCATCTTGAAACATATTTAGTTAGGAGTCCACTCCATCAGACAAGTCAGTTACATACTCCAAGAATAGCACAGGGCCCAAGACCAAGTCCTGCAGCATGCCACTTGTGACACCTGTATCTTTTGCTCCCTTTCACTGGTCTTCTGTCAAATGAAGGCGTCTACCTATCATTCCTGCTGTAGTTTGAACATCTTTATTAACCTCTGATGATGTCATGTCATAGGCTTTCTGGTAGTCTAAAGAATACACAGTCTACCCAGTCACTCTCTTTCATCTACAATGGAGCTCATTCTGTCATCAAAGTCCACAAGATTGGTTATGAATGATCTCCTTTTCATGAAACTATATTGCCTGTCAGTTAGATTGCTTCCTCTTTGTGAGTAATTATTCATTCGCTTTCTGATTATCTCTTCCAGTGTTTTATAACCTAACCTCTTTGTGAGACTGGCTTGTTCACATGATTTCCTAATAAGCTTTCTTAATTGTAAGGACAACATTTGTTCATCCAAATCTTTTGAACTACTCCCTTTCTTTATTACTTTGCCAAACAATATTTTGTGAGGCCTAACAAGTTCTGCATATTCTTTCAGCTTTTATGGGGTTGACTTCATCAGGACCACAGGTCATCTATGGATCTAGTTGTTGCAATACCTTGATTATATAATTTCTATTTATTTCTATGCTTTTCTGGACTTCTATCCCCTTCCATTTTTGTAATGCTAGCGTACTGATGTCCTCCATGTGGAAACACTTAAATTCATTATTATTCTCCTCGCATATTTCCTCATCCTCAAGAATTCTTTCCTCCAAATCACTTAGTCAGATTTATTGCTCTTCAAACAAGAGTTTGCTTCTGATGAACTTAAAGCAAAGTTAAGGAGTATCTTTTGTCCACAATGGTGTTTTCAAAATCTTTCTGTTCCTCTATACAATAATGTACTCATTTCATACTTTCCTGTAACACTCATATGCTGGCTGGCTGCAATGTCTTCTATATGTCCTCTATTGTACATCCCTGGGCTCCTTTGGTTTATGACATTACCCTTTCAACCATATTTCTCTCCCTTTCAATCCTTCTCCAATATTTGCTGAAAGGGGTAACAATGTTCAGATTCCTTCATTGTAGATTTAAAAGAACCTATAGCATTGGTCTATAATCTTGGTACAGGACTCCCTATCCCTTTCAAAGAATCTGATTACATCCACACAGTTTCCTTGACTGTATTTCCTCCTTCAAAATCAGGCACCACATGATCATCTTTTCCAGTGGGAGCATCATATTTCATATGCTCTATTTTTATGCTTCTATGTTTCACGACTTGTCAAGCAGAGACAGTGTATCATCTTCCCTAGTTTTCATATCTTCTATACATCTTCAAGGAATCTGTTTTCCATGACTGCATCTCTAAGGGAATCTAAGTTTTCCCAGTCTACTTCCTTGTAATTGAAATCTCTCATGATCAATACACTACCATCTCTAAGTTAAGAGTATCTCACTTCTTCCTTCACCATCCTTGTTGTTCCCAGTGTACACCCACTCTGGTTCATTACAGTTCCTTAGAGGGTTGTAAACCAACAGTTACAATATACTTCCTATGTGTAGTAGTCTCATTCATCTTGTCTGAAGGCACCTCTTACTGATATTTTCTGGAATTTGCTGAAATCCCCTAGTAACAGTACTATTCCTAACTCCTTCCTTAATCTTCTCTGTCCCTCCTTGCTATTGTGTAAGCCTCTGGATAGATAAGGTGAGGCTTTAGTTCATTTGTAACATGATCACCATTCCCACAATGGGGTTGTTACCATTTAGAGGTACACAATCCATGAATTCCAGTTCTTTTTCATTTCCTACTAGGTATTATACATTCATATACAGAACCTTCAGCCTAGGGCACTTACTCTTAATAGTTTTGGCAAACTTGAGCTAGAGGCATTGTTCCTCCCTCTGGCCTGATCTGAATTTTCACATCTTTTGCCTTTTCTGGGTTTATCGCTCTTGACAAAAACTTTTTTGAACCCCTTCTTCTTTGGTAAATTGATTTGCCCATCTATGCACCTCTTGACAAGGCCATGATTATGGCATTCAATTGCCAAGCTAACTCAGCTACCATAAGAAAAATTAGTAATGGCAAGTAGAGGGTGGTTAAAAACCGAATCTCAGTATTTTGTCATGTGCATGAAAAGGAAGTCATATTACAATTCCAAACATTTTCTGAGCATAACATGAACTTTGAGAATCATAGCCTATAATTTCACAGTAAGTCAGAAATGAGGATGTAAGGTGGTCACACATGAAAATTATACAGAAGGCCTTTAACATGATAATGCTATACACCAGTTTACCAATCAAAATTAGTAATACTAACACTGCTGTAACCTAAACCAAAAATGGAAAACCCTAAATCTATTGAAATGTTTAGTTTGTAAACTGCATAAAATGCACTTACCTTGCAAAAGACATGTGCACACTAAAGAGCTAATTCTACAAGCAAAGCTGTCATCTTCCCAGCTTACACACTTGTTAATGGGCATATCACTTATCACTTATTTTACATGATCACAAAGAACAAATTTATGAAGTCTAGTCATGGACTCTTTATCTAAGTTTGTCACAAGTAATATAAGGATGAGCTTTTAATATCCTAACTGGATTTGGTAATAGAAATATTCATTAATATTATATTTAAAGTAAGTACCATTTCTCTGGGTGAAAAATTTAATCTGCTTTATGTGTACTTTCTCTGACATGTTACAAAGGCAATTAAGTCTGTTCTGGATCATGTGGTGAAATTTCATTGGCTATCAACCTCATAGGAACTAAGATACTTCAGTATTCTATTAATGTCTTTTCTATATATCTCAATGCTTTCTAAAACTTTGTCCCCAATTCATCTCGCTGGTCTTGGGGCTATAGTATTTTCAAATGTGAACACATTTTATCTTTTCATATAGTTCCTCACACATCCTTAATCATTCTTTACAACTCTTCCCTCTGAATTCCTGCTCTTTAACTGACAATTTGTTCCTGATGAATTTTTGGAAAAATTTTGGTTTCTCTCCTAACTTTTCTATAATCTTTTCAGAGTTTTTGTTTATCATTTTTTATCCTGCTGTATTTGTCCCTTGCTCTCTTATACCTTACAAATGCTGGCTGAGTGAAGTACCACCTATATCTTCATTACACTTCTCTAAGATCCTTTGCTTTTTATCATCTTTTATTGAACAATTCCTCCCTCTTTCTTAACTTTTCTTCTATATTTAAGGCAGAAATATGTATATTCTTACTTCATTGTAAATTTCATAGAACCTTCCAACAAAATACTCATGTTCCTGTTTACTGAAAACCAGTTCCAGATCTTTGTTATCATAGAAATTGTTAAGTTCTGTGTAGGTTACATGATCACATCTCCACTTGAAATCTTGTCTTATCTCTGCTCTTTTAATTTCCTTATTCACTGCATAATTAAACTTAAGCATTACATGATTACTTTTTCCAGTGGTGTTACATACATGGGTGGTGCATTTATAATCACTCAGCTGTAAACTGGTAGGCTCTTGACTGCCAGTTACTGAAACAGTAAACACTTATCACGAAAGTATGACGTCCATTTTTTGAGGTGTTTGCTGCAGTCCACCAACACAAGCTTAAATTCTATGATTTTTGTTTGTTGTAAAAAAAAAAAGAATAAAAAGCTGTAAAGGAAGGGTGTACAATAAAGATTAAAAGCAAAGATTACATATGTGAGGAAAGTGTAGCTGGAGGGCTAAATGGAAATAAAAACTGGGCCTGGTTGCAGTGCATTATATTATGACAGCTAGAGAGTGGATGTGAGTGAATAAAGTTATTTATTTGTCTGTTCCTGGCACTACCTTGCTGACATGGAAAATGGCAAATATGTATGGGAAAAAAAAATCGGCGTTGAAGAGTTTTGCACAATTCACTGAGCAATACAAGTATTTTTTTTTTTTTTTTGCAGTCCTTGATACAAGAAATCTTTTTCACTTTTGAAGTATTATTATAGTTTCAATTTCCTCAGTGTAAAATATGTTCAAACATTGGTATACAATAATCTATATACTGGCACCAATAAATTAGGCTTTCTTTGAATTTCAGTAAGACTACCACTACAGAACCATTTACTACAAAAAAGTAAATTGGTGAAATCTAATAAATCTATTTTCTATGCACTGTAAATGCCATTTCCCACATTCAAAGATTAGAGGTGCAAATTTAACCACCTCGAAACATTTTTTTTTCATATATATTCGCCATTTCCCGTGTTAGTGAAGCAGCATTAAGAACAGAGGACTGAGCCAAAGAGGGAAAATCCTCACTTGGCCCCCTTCTCTGCTCAAAAAATAAAGATTTATTAAAAAAAATTACTATCTTTGATTGAAAAGAAAAGCATCTATCCTGTAAGCCACATAATACACAGCAGTGTGACACTAAATTCTATAAGCAACATAATACACAGCAGTGTGACACTAAATTCTAAGTAAGAATTAATTTCAACCATTCTGAGTTAACACAAACACTAAAAACTCACATTTAAGATAAATAGGAAAAACTTACTTTCCTATACAAAGCATGAAAACCCACATGAAAACCTAACACACAAAACTACACTGAAGCTGTCTACCTACGTTCAAGCTATTTCTTGAAAAATGAAATCTTATGAAGCAAACGAGATGTATAAGTCTATTGATACTGTGAGTGTATGTGTAGTGAATTTGGTAGGAAAGAAGCATAAGAAAAGGTAAAGTGGGAAATTACATGCACCATAGGTATGCATAATGGATGTATCCTATAGGGTCCACAACCTGGCCACAATGAATCATTGCCTGATGACATATATAGACATATGAGAGAAAGAGAGAGTGAGAAAAAGGTGCAATGACTAAGAATGGGTTTTCATGTTACAATGATAATGTTCACTCAAAAAGACTGATAAAATATATGCATCAGAGGTTAAGAGTTTTATTTATTTTATTTATTTTGCTTTGTCGCTGTCTCCTGCGTTAGCGAGGTAGCGCAAGGAAACAGACGAAAGAATGGCCCAACCCACCCACATACACATATATGTACATACATGTCCACACACGCAAATATACATACCTATACATCTCAACGTATACATATATATACACACACAGACATATACATATATACACATGTACATAATTCATACTGTCTGCCTTTATTCATTCCCATCGCCACCCCGCCCCACATGAAATAACAAGCCCCTCCCCCCTCATGTGTGTGAGGTAGCGCTAGGAAGACAACAAAGGCCCCATTCGTTCACACTCAGTCTCTAGCTTTCATGTAATAATGCACCAAAACCACAGCTCCCTTTCCACATCCAGGCCCCACAGAACTTTCCATGGTTTACTCCAGACGCTTCACATGCCCTGGTTCAATCCATTGACAGCACGTTCCAATTCACTCTATTCCTTGCACGCCTTTCACCCTCCTGCATGTTCAGGCCCCGGTCACTCAAAATCTTTTTCACTCCATCTTTCCACCTCCAATTTGGTCTCCCACTTCTCCTCGTTCCCTCCACCTCTGACACATATATATATCCTCTTTGTCAATCTTTCCTCACTCATTCTCTCCATGTGACCAAACCATTTCAAAACACCCTCTTCTGCTCTCTCAACCACATTCTTTTTATCACCACACATCTCTCTTACCCTATCATTACTTACTCGATCAAACCACCTCACACCACATATTGTCCTCAAACATTTCATTTCCAGCACATCCACCCTCCTGCACACAACTCTATCAATAGCCCACGCCTCGCAACCATACAACATTGTTGGAACCACTATTCCTTCAAACATACCCATTTTTGCTCTAATAGATAATGTTCTCGACTTCCACACATTCTTCAAGGCTCCCAGAATTGTAAATACATATATGTTTTATATGGGAAGTAAGGTGCTGTCAGTGGCTGAACCAGGTTATATGAAACAGTCAAGGAAAACCATTGAATGGTCTATGGGGCATTATATATGAAAGCTAGACATCAGATGTGAGCAAATGAGACTTATTTATCTGTGCCTGGTATTACACTATTAAATAGCGAATGGCAAACATGCATTATACATGGTATAGATGAGGACACGGTAGAAAATTGTATGATATGTCTTTAAATAGATATAAATATAATTGGAAATGCAACTGGATTAAAACTGAAGATGGAAATAAGTAAGGTTTTGCCAAATTTTGTCACCGCTATCATTGTCAATTATATTACTATATAGCCCGATGGCCCCTCTCAAAGGGTTCCAACAGCTTCAAGGATGCACTGCAATCAGTAACAGGGAAATGATGAACTTTATTGGAATGAGAAATTCTCTGAGGTGATTGTAGTCCTTTCATCACTGACAAAGATGCATCCTTGCCAAAGGGGACTTTCCAATCATAGTACAACACCATGCAGGCAAAGTTTGGTAACACCATCAGACCAAGTGATAATATTGTGTACCTTAGCATTCTAAGGTCTATAACAAGGAATGTGAATAACAGAGTAAGGATAAAAAATGCTGAGAAGCTCTACAATGTCAGGGACAAAGTATAAAGTACAGAGTGGCAGGGACATAGTATACAGTAGAGTGGTTGAGGCACAGTGGAGGCACCTGTAAACTGCATTAATAAAAGCTTCCACATATGTTTGTACAAGTGTTATGACATATTGTGGAAAGAGGAACCTTCTAGAAAATTCATGAGTGGAAGGTAACTGAGGATGACTACAAAAGATGAATGAAGTTTCATTAAAATAACAATCTATTGTAGGAGAAAACAAGTCTTCCTCCAAGTACTTTCTCAGCTTAAAGAGGACAAGGCATATATCCCAGACAGTATACCTCTTCAAGCCCTAAAGAGTATGCCTCCTTGCCTGTCTATTTCATTTCTAAAAACCTAAAATTGTTCTTCTTGGAAGCATGCCTTGGTGCAACCCATCCATAAGAAAGGGGACACATTATAACCCTTTGAACCATCACCCTGTTGTTCTCACTTCTACTACTTCCAGTTTTTTAAATTCTAAACTCACTTTTGCAGACACACAGATTCCCATTCCTTTCTGATCATCTCAGCTTGTGCAGTGTAAGCACTAACGTGGATCTCTCCCATGTGACTCGACTCTACTCCTCTTCTCTCAGGGATTTTTATGAATCTTTTTTGTGGCCTTCAAAATATCAAAAGTATTCGAGAAGGTTTGGCATAAGTCTCAGTTTTCTAGACTTACTTCCTTTGCCTTTTCTGTTTTGCTCTCTTCTCTCTTGCAGTAGTTGTTTGTGTGACTTACCCCTTTTATCCTAGTTGTTGGTATGACTTACAATCTCTTATCCCATTAAAAGTGGTGTCCCTCTATGGGAGGTTTTCTTGCTTACTCTCCCCTCTCCATAAATAATCTCAACTTCATATCCTATTCACTCTTATCTTGATGAATCCAACTAACACACTTCAACTTACTTTTCCTCCCATCTTCTCTAATACTAATCTTTCTCGCACTGAAAACATCTCTTCTAATTGAGACGTGTTGGATCTTGGATTGGGGAAGCAGCTGCCCACTTAAATTCACCAATATCAAAATACTATTTCGACTAACAGAACGTTTTTGTAAAAGCCACTTGAGCCTTCCAGTTCAATTTCAAAACACACAATTCAACCCTACAATAACATAAACCTGTTGAGTGTAACCATTATCCACCATTCTCTCCTGGAAAACCTACATGATCAACATCATAAACTGTTCTTCCCAGATGATAAAGGTGTTGTATAGTTGCCAAGATAATTTTTCTTGTGATTAACTAATTCATATCTACAAAGCTTTCATTCACTCAAGTATAGAATACTGCTTATATACATGGGGTGGTTCTTTCTTCATTTTCCTATTTGCTAATGCAGGATAAAAATGTTTCTGTCTTATCAATTCTCTAGGCATCACCTATCCTCAGCCATCTGTGGTCATGATACTGCTGCCCTCTCACTGTTCTATAGGTATCATTTCAGCCACTGGACATACATTGAAGATATAGAGGAGTCAAGAAACTGTAGACAGTAGATCTATCCCATAAAGATGGAATGAAGATACCAGTATTATAAAAACAGAAGAAAGAAAATGTGAGAGATATGGGGTATGAAGAAATAATCTAAAAGATGCACTGAGGATACCTTGTTCAAATGAATTAATCACATACAACATATGGCAGATGAGGGGTTGGGAAACTAAGCTATGAATGAAGGTATGAGGAGGTTCACTGTTAAAAGTGAAGTGTACAGTGAAGTTCTTAAGACTGGAAATATTTTAGAACACCTAGGATAAGATTAATGCCCGTGTACTGTGAAGGAAATTTGTATGCAAGTGTAGGCAATGGTAGAGATGTTCTTTTCAACTGATGAATCATCTTGAGTGAAAAATGATTAATCAATTAATTAGTGCAATGGTCAAAAGTTAAGGATATGTGCAAGCTGAAAGGCTGTATGCAGTGATCTACCCCAGGTACTGGAAATAGAGTTGAAGATTGATAAATAGATAGATTATTCAAGAAAGAAACCTGTAAAAATGTGCCAAAATCACAAGGTTCAGATGAGTTACTGCAAAGGATACCCTACTGTAATGAGGAAGGACTGCTGAGTAATGAATGACTTTGACATTCATTATACTCTTAAAACTGATAAAAGCAACTCCTTTTGCATTTCTTGAGGATTCCTTTTGTTTAGTACAGATTATCAGAGTACATAAACATACTTTGCAAATGCAGAATGTAATCATATTTATATCATACTTAATCACCATCTCCCGCATCAGCGAGGTAGTGTGTGCAAGGAAACAGATGAGGAATGGCCCAACCCACCCACATACACATGTATATGCCCTAAAAAAATAATCTGCTTAATTATCTTTTACATCTTACATTTTTCACAGAAATATGGAATATATAAACTTATTACACTAATAATTACAAATATTCAATGACTGAATGTTTGGAGAGGATTCCTAAGTGTAAGTATGACATATCTAATTCTATATAAGAGCTGCCATTATCCTGCCCTAAGGATACTCCTGAAAAGATTGGCAGAATTCATGAGACTATATGATAATAAAATTCTAATTTTACTAAGACAAATGGTCTACACAGTTATGTATAGTGGCTATTGTATACAGCTTGAGGCTTATCCATACAGTTCCTGAAGTCTGGAGCCAAAGGGTGGATGATACAATACACTTTGTAACGTTATACTTATATACTTAAAGATTTTTCTCTATTGGTTCATTGTCTCCTTCATCAGTGAGGCAGCACTGAGAACAGATGAAGAATAGCCTCATTTGTTCACATCTCTCCAGCCATCATACGTAATGCACCTAAATCAGAGCTCAATATCCACTTCTAAGTCTTAGAAACCTTTCTGTTTTTTATTTGAAATTCTTTTTTTTTAATACTTGTCCCCTGTTTCCCTCACAGTTAGGCAACATCAAGATAAAAATGACCTTACTGGATCACATCCACTCTCTGGACATCATGTACAATGCACTGAAAACCAGAACCCCTATCCACAGCAAAGCCCCACACCCCTTGCTGTAGTGTCAGTGACTGCTTCATATGCCCTGGGTCAGACCACTGACAAAATATCATCCACAGTATAGCATATCAATCTAATGCAATCTATAACTTACACACTCATATCCTTGTGCATGTTTAGGCAGTGATCACTCAAAACATCTCTCACTCCATTCTTCTACCTCCTCCTCAGTATCCCCTTTCTCCATGTTCCCTCTGCTTCTCACATAAATATCTTTTACTCAGCCTATCCTAACTCATCATATTTATATGTCCAAACCATTTCAGCATACCTTCTTCAACTCTCTCATACATACTCTTCTTCCCATGACACCTCTCTTAATTTATAATTTTTCATTGCTCAACCCTCCATGCAACATGTCCAAAAACATTTTATTTCCAACATATCCATCCTATTCCGGACTTTTTTATATGTAGGGCCCACACCTTGCATCCATACAACTCTGTTGAGACTACTATATTACCAAACAAACCCATGTTTGCCCTCAGACAATTACCTCTCTTTCCACATACTCCTTTATACACCAAAGACCTTAGCCCCTTCTTACCAACCCTTTGGCTCACTTCATCTCCCATGGTTCCATCCCCTGCCATGTTCACTCCCAGGTATCTACTACATTCCACTTCCTCCAGGTTCTTTCCACTCAAACAAAACTGAGCGATAAACTGGTTAAATTCTTTTAAAACATGTCCCACTTCCATAAGGTGGTAGGCTCCCGGGTAAGGAGGGTCATTACTTTGGGATCTGTTATGTGCAAGCATGACCATCCCTTCTCATAACATGATATGTAACATCCTATTACCCTCATCCAACCACAAGCTCAAACTGAGAATGGCCAAAGAAGCAGACAGCATCTTAAATTCAATTATATACCACAGTACCTAAAAGGTTCAGCTGCAAGTCTAGGTGTAGTTGGATAGCCTGGTGTGCATAATAGCTCATTATGACAACAGGCTGTAACTATACAACATAAATAAATGAAAATCACAAAATCAAAATGATTTCCAATAACAAGGATATGTGATCCAGTGGTTGTGGTAACAGATGTCCCATTTTGAAAGATGCAAATTCATGCCATGTCTTAGTCACATTTAATCTACTGAGAAAAAGAATGGACCAAGCTAAACTAAGTAGCTGGAAAACTAATGGACACCGAAGATGGTACAAGTATATGAAAGGAATGGGTGCTTTAGAACAAAGCATGTGAATGAAGTCTAAGATACCTGAAAAAGGATACAAAAGTCATTTCAAGGCAGAGTAAGAAAAGCAAAGACAGACATGCAAAATAAACACTGACCGTAAAATCTAATCTAAATGACATTCCCTGCAGTGAATACGGAAAGTGATACTTTAGCTATGGATAAATAAGAAAGATTACCGAAAGTCAATCCAACTATCAAACATTAGATTGATTTTGTTTACAATCATGCTTATTTCATTCATCTATACAGGAGGACAGTTGATAACACTAACAATAACTGGAAAAACATAATAAGAAAACTAATGTACAGGCTGGCAAATATTTACTCTTAAAGGCATAGCATGATACAATCTACAGAGAATAATTTCATGTTAAAATATCCTATGTAAACTATCCCTGTTTCTCATCCAACACATGTTCTAATCTTGTGATCATCACCATAAACAAAACTGGAAGGATCAATCAATACCTCATGCATTTAGCCTAAACATTTTGCCTCTGGTGTTAAGTTTCCTGGGGCTGTGTATTTAGAAGACCTTGGACTGATAAAAACATACTCAACATGCAATGCTACCAACAAGCAGACCTGCAGACTTGTCAATCATTATGTGTAAAGTCAAACTTTGCTTTACTTCACTAACAATTCAAAAACATTTTAAAGTCAGAAAAACCATATACCTTTAATTCGCTTTAAAAGTTCTTGTATATCAGTGATAACAATTATAAGATACCTGATGATCTTTGCAAATATATCAATATTTTCAATATTCTGCAAACTTCTCAATTATTCTAAGTAAAGCTCAAACTTTGTTTTACTTCACTAACAATCTAAAAACATTTAAAGTCAGAAAAACATGTACCTTTGATTAGCTTTAAAAGTTCTCATGTATTAGTGATAACAATTACAAGATACCTGATGGCCTTTGCAAATATATCAATGCTTTTGATATTCTAAAATGTTGACAATAAATATCGGACAACATACTGAACTGCTTTACTGGTAGCAAAGCATTCTGAATACATCACTGACAACATTTTCTGTAATGTATGTGGCTGCCATTCTCTTTATTTCTAACAAAAATATGCTGTGTATAACACAATTTTGAGACTATAACATTATAGACCATACATATCATGAGGTGATTTACAAGCTTAAGTTAAAGTAGTCATTTTCATTTTCGGCGATACCATTAAATTTCAACCCCTAACATCCGTTTTTGAAAATCAGCCTGTAAATCCCATATCAACAACAGTGTGGCCGGAGGAATGTTAGGGATTATCCTCAGTTGTGCTGCACCAGCAACAGCCAAACTAATCTTATATATGTCACAGAAGAGATGGTCCCTCTCTCTACAAAACTGAGATAGTCCTGTCTCCAGTACAGAAGGGATGTCCCCTTGCCCTCACAGGAAAGATGGTCCCTAGTCACTTATGGCACGTAATTAATGTCTTCCCCATACTTAATTGTGCAGTCTCTGTCTTTTATTAGTATTTTTGGTTTCTGTTCAACACCATTTTCTAAGAGTGGTGTCTAACATGGACTTAGACCATGGTCTGTCAGCACAAATATTCAGCTGCAACCTGTTAGTACTAAAAATAAGTCTAACATGGATATGCAACAGTCAGCGTAAAATATTCAGCTGCCCCTTGTTGTTACCATAAATTAGCCCTTGACCAGGATAAGGAAGCCAGCGGATGCAGTTAAGCGATGTGTCACGGTGATCATTCATGACCTCAATGTCTCGTACGAACTGTAAGTGCCCTGCTTGACCTCGTCCATGGAACGTTGGGTTGTCGCATAATTTATAAATCTGTGCCACAACCTGGTGAAAAATCAATCAAACATAATACTGTAACAAGAAATCTGAAGAGACGAATGAATGTATATACATCAATTTACAAAAGTGATATCCTTAAGGAAAATGAAGAGTATGCTTGAGCCATTTTATGGTGTTCTGCAAGATCATATAATTAACACTATTTACATCATATAAACTCTTCCTGACATTACAGCATTTACACAGCAGCTCATTTACCTCAATCTTCACACATCAGTATATCTGCACATTCTTCCCAATTCAAGCACTGTGACACCCCATATACATATAATTCTTTTCTTCTATTATACTTAGATGCTGTTTCCCACATTAGCAAGATAGTGCAAGGAAACAGACGAAAGAATGGCCTAACCCACCCACATACACAGGTATATACATAAACACCCACACATGCACTTATACGCACCTATAAATTTCAACGTATACATATACAGACATATATTTGTATACACATGTACACATCCACACGTGCTGCCTTCATCCATTCCTGTTCCCACCCTGCCACACATGAAATGGCATCCCCCTACCCCCGCACACGCACGTGGCAGCGCTAGGAAAAGACAACAAAGGCCACATTCGTTCACACTCAGTCTCTTCCTGTCATGTGTAATGCACTGAAACCACAGCTCCCTTTCCACATCCAGGCCCCAAAAAACTTTCCATGGTTTATCCCACATGCTTCACATGCCCTGGTTCAATTCATTTACAGTACATTGACCCCGGTATACCATATCATTCCAATTCACTCTATTCGTTGCATGCCTCTCACCCTCCTGTATGTTCAGGCCCTGATTGCTCAAAATCTTTTTCACTCCATCCTTCCACCTCCAATTTGGTCTCCCACTTCTCGTTCCCTCCACATATATCCTCTTTGTCAATCTTTCCTCACTCATTCTCTCCATGAGACCAAACCATTTCAAAACACCCTCTTCTGCTCTCTCAACCACACTCTTTTTATTACCACAATCTCTTTTTCCCTTTCATTACTTGCTCAATCAAACCACCTCACACCATATATTGTCCTCAAACATTTGATTTCCAAAACATCCACCTTCCTCCCCACAACCCTATCTACAGCCCATGCCTTGCAACCATATAACATTGTTGGAACCCCTATTCTTCAAACATACCCATTTTTGCTCTCCAAGATAATGTTCTCGCCTTCCACACATTCTTCAACGCTCCCAGAACCTTTGCCCCCTCTCCCACCGTATGACTCACTTCTGCTTCCATGGTTCCATCCACTGCTTAATCCACTCCTAGATATCTAAAACACTTCACCTCTAGTTTTTCTCCATTCAAACTTACCTCCCAATTAACTTGTCCCTCAACCCTATTGAAACTAAGAGAGATGGTTTACCCCAGACGCTTCACATGCCCTGATTCAATCCACTGACAGCACGTCAACCCCGGTATACCACATCGATCCAATTCACTCTATTCCTTGCCCGCCTTTCACCCTCCTGCATGTTCAGGCCCCGATCACACAAAATCTTTTTCACTCCATCTTTCCACTTCCAATTTGGTCTCCCACTTCTCCTCGTTCCCTCCACCTCCGACACATATATCCTCTTGGTTAATCTTTCCTCACTCATTCTTTCCATGTGCCCAAACCATTTCAAAACACCCTCTTCTGCTCTCTCAACCACGCTCTTTTTATTTCCACACATCTCTCTTACCCTTATATTACTTACTCGATCAAACCACCTCACACCACACACTGTCCTCAAACATCTCATTTCCAGCACATCCATCCTCCTGCGCACAACTCTATCCATAGCCCACGCCTCGCAACCATACAACATTGTCGGAACCACTATTCCTTCAAACATACCCATTTTTGCTTTCCGAGATAATGTTCTCGACTTCCACACATTCTTCAAGGCTCCCAGGATTTTCGCCCCCTCCCCCACCCTATGATTCACTTCCGCTTCCATGGTTCCATCCACTACCAGATCCACTCCCAGATATCTAAAACACTTTACTTCCTCCAGTTTTTCTCCATTCAAACTTACCTCCCAATTGACTTGACCCTCAACCCTACTGTACCTAATAACCTTGCTCTTGTTCACATTTACTCTTAACTTTCTTCTTTCACACACTTTACCAAACTCAGTCACCAGCTTCTGCAGTTTCTCACATGAATCAGCCACCAGCGCTGTATCATCAGCGAACAACAACTGACTCACTTCCCAAGCTCTCTCATCTACAACAGACTTCATACTTGCCCCTCTTTCCAAAACTCTTGCATTCACCTCCCTAACAACCCCATCCATAAACAAATTAAACAACCATGGAGACATCACACACCCCTGCCGCAAACCTACATTCACTGAGAACCAATCACTTTCCTCTCTTCCTACAAGTACACATGCCTTACATCCTCGATAAAAATGTATATATGTATATATATATATATATATATATATATATATATATATATATATATATATATATATATATATATATATATATATACGTAAACACCCATATACATACACATACATCTCAACATACACACACATATTCACACATGTACATATTCATGCTTGCTTGTCTTCATCCATTCCTGTCGCTACCCTGCCTCACAGGAAACACCATCACTACCCTCCGCCTCACTAAAATACAATGTTTTAGTTGTTTTATTACATCCAGTCCCTCCACTTCATGACAATTCAAAATGTCCTTTGTAATTTGCCACCTAAATTAGGTCCAAAAATGTTTTGAGGTTCGTCTGTATCAGGTACCTGCATATGCGTGGGAATTATCCTTTAACCATTAACCTGTCTTCATCTAATAACTTTTATTTATCTGATTTGTCATCATGAAATCAGCAAAACTACTTATCATCATGAAACTATATTTCATCTGTAGCTGTGGAGACATAAAACCTTCATCCGATCAGGGAAATTTCAAAACTTTTAGAAGACCTTGTAAATATAGAATAATTTTCTCTCCCTGTTTGTCTCCTCAAACAATATGATAATAATATACAATTCAGCCTTTTCCACTCTTATATGAGTACTTAACAAAAATGGATATGGTACAAATTCCCTCTTCTTTTACTACAGTCCCTTCCACTCACCACTCTTTGGTAAACACATTTTCATGTACCTATAACTAACCACATGTATTCTCCCTAGGTTTTTCAACCATCCTTTTATTATGGTACTGAACTTTTTAAATGACAGAGCCACAGTATATGGAGTAAACTTAAGACCAAAATGAATATCCACTTGCCTGTTTTGTAACAAAATGTGGAACAAGCCGTGGCATGTTTGAAGCAAACCCGACCACCAAGTGTCGTGCCATTGGAGAAAGACTAACACATATGGTGTTTGGTGCGAAGATGTAGCTGTATAAGAGTTGACCTAGAGAACGATCTTCTAAGCTATAGACTCCTGGAAACCGTCAAAAGAGATACTCATGAATTTTTTGGAAAAAATGCACATGCATGTATTGAGTAAACCTTTTCTGAAACTAGACAGGATGGGACTCAGACCAAATTCTGATATAAAAAAAACAGTAAGAGGAAAGGTTTTTCAACTTAATTTTTTTCATTCATAACAATGAGCCTTCAAGGGAATATCCTCTTTTGTCTTTTTTTGTAATTACTTTAAAAAGTGATAAGTTCTAACCTTACACTTCTGTACCTCTTAAATGCTTCTATGACATGCAAGAGATCCATGAATAGAATTCTTTCTAATCAGTTAGAGCAATTACAGCCAGAAAAGGAAAACTGGTTGTTAGTGACCAACAAAAATTGTAAACAATGCTAGCATCTGGTGTTAAGCCAAGTCCAGCCTTCTCTGTTGCAGGTAATACACAACAACTGTCCTGAGTAAAATGAACAATGGTGAAGGTAAAAATAAAAATTTGTCTTAGCTGGTTATGTCAAAGCTCTGAAACAGTCTCTATAAAACCCACTTCCTAATCATGCAATTAAGTCAGTGAAAATAATGATCACAATGAAATGGAAAAGATGGTCTACTTTTATGGTGGAAGTCAATTACTTATTATATACACAGGCTGCAGTGTTTCTCAAGTACTGGATAGAACATAAAACATGTAAAGTATAGGTTATTATTCAAATAAATTCTTTTATAAATACACATGCAAACCATTATTTTGGCAAAAGAGGGTTCACCTAGGATTTTTTCTTTTTTATGAAACAATCTCTCAAGATTATAAAACATAAGATCAAGTAGAAAATTCCTGAGATGCCAGCAGCTCTTCATGAGGTTAGGTTACAGTATTGATGACCATGAAAATTACAATTCAGATACACAGAAAGACCCTGATAATTTATTGAGAAAACTTATAAATCATATCACACCTACATAGGGTTGAAAGAGTTGATACAGATGACAAGTGGAAGGTATTAAGAAAATGCAGTGTGTAAGCAGTTTTGATACAAGACACTGAGTATTACTGATTTAGTGATTTGAATGACAAAGTAAATAATGAGGCAGCAGAGGCTATAATTGGGGAGGAAAGCTGCTAGTAGCAGAGAAGTTTTTATCAAGGGATGGTGAATGGTTTCAAGTGAAGGTTGGTCTACGACAGGGTTTTATGATGTTAACATGTTTGTTTAATTTGTTAATAGATAGGTTAGTGAGGGAGGTAAAGGCAAGAGTCTTAGAGAGAGGGATGAGTTTGCAGCCTGCAGAGGATGAAACGGTCTAGGAAGTGAGTCTGTGGTTGTTTGCTTATGGTACATCACTGGTGACAGATTTCATTGAAAAACTGCAGATGGTGAGTGAGCCTGGAAGAGTGTATGAAAGAAGGTAGTTAAGAGTAAATGTGAATAAAATCAAGGCTATTAGGTTTAGTGGGGTTGAAGGACTGATTAGTTGGGGTGTGAATTTGAATGGAGAAAAGTCAGGTGAAGTGAAGTGTTTTAGATACCTGGATATCTGGGAATGATCGTGGCATGGAAAGGAACCATGGAAGCAAAATTGAGTTATAGGAAGGGTGAAGGGCTGAAGGTTCTGGAAAGGCAAAAATGTTTGAATGTATAGTAGTCCTAATAATATCATCCGGATGTGAGACAAGGGATATAGATAGGGCTGTGCAGAGGAGGGTGGATGTGTTGGAAATTAAACATCTGAGAACAATATGTCAGGTGGTTTAACTAAGTAAGTAACGAAAGTGTAAGAAATAAGCATGGTAATAAAAACAGTGTGATTGAGAGAGCAGAGGAGGGTGCGCTGAAATGGTTTGGATATGTGGAGAAAATAAGTCAGGATAGGTTGACAGGATAGAAAAGCAAATGGATTTGTATGTAGCATTTATGGATCTGGAGAAGGCATATGATAGAGTTAATAGAGATGCTCTGTGGAAGGTATTAAGAATATATGGTGTGGGAGGCAAGTTGTTAGAAGCAGTGAAAAGTTTTTATCGAGGATGTAAGGCATGTGTACGTGTAGGAAGAGAGGAAAGTGATTGGTTCTCAGTGAATGTAGGTTTGCGGCAGGGGTGTGTGATGTCTCCATGGTTGTTTAATTTGTTTATGGATGGGGTTGTTAGGGAGGTAAATGCAAGAGTCCTGGAAAGAGGGGCAAGTATGAAGTCTGTGGGGGATGAGAGAGCTTGGGAAGTGAGTCAATTGTTGTTCGCTGATGATACAGCGCTGGTGGCTGATTCATGTGAGAAACTGCAGAAGCTGGTGACTGAGTTTGGTAAAGTGTGTGGAAGAAGAAAGTTAAGAGTAAATGTGAATAAGAGCAAGGTTATTAGGTACAGTAGGGTTGAGGGTCAAGTCAATTGGGAGGTGAGTTTGAATGGAGAAAAACTGGAGGAAGTGAAGTGTTTTAGATATCTGGGAGTGGATCTGTCAGCGGATGGAACCATGGAAGCGGAAGTGGATCATAGGGTGGGGGAGGGGGCGAAAATTTTGGGAGCCTTGAAAAATGTGTGGAAGTCGAGAACATTATCTCGGAAAGCAAAAATGGGTATGTTTGAAGGAATAGTGGTTCCAACAATGCTGTATGGTTGCGAGGCGTGGGCTATGGATAGAGTTGTGCGCAGGAGGATGGATGTGCTGGAAATGAGATGTTTGAGGACAATGTGTGGTGTGAGGTGGTTTGATCGAGTAAGTAACGTAAGGGTAAGAGAGATGTGTGGAAATAAAAAGAGCGTGGTTGAGAGAGCAGAAGAGGGAGTTTTGAAATGGTTTGGGCACATGGAGAGAATGAGTGAGGAAAGATTGACCAAGAAGATATATGTGTCGGAGGTGGAGGGAACGAGGAGAAGAGGGAGACCAAATTGGAGGTGGAAAGATGGAGTGAAAAAGATTTTGTGTGATCGGGGCCTGAACATGCAGGAGGGTGAAAGGAGGGCAAGGAATAGAGTGAATTGGAGCGATGTGGTATACAGGGGTTGACGTGCTGTCAGTGGATTGAATCAAGGCATGTGAAGCGTCTGGGGTAAACCATGGAAAGCTGTGTAGGTATGTATATTTGCGTGTGTGGACGTGTGTATGTACATGTGTGTGGGGGGGGGGGGGCATTTCTTTCGTCTGTTTCCTTGCGCTACCTCGCAAACGCAGGAGACAGCGACAAAGTATAAAAAAAAAAAAAAAAAAAAAAAAAAAAAAAGGTTGACATGGGAAACAGGGAGACCAAAGTGCAGAAGGAAGAGTGGAGTGAAAAAGATTCTGTGACTGAGGCCTGCATATGCAAGAGGGTGAAAAACATGCAAGGGATAGAGTGCATTGGAATAATGTGGTATACTGGGGTCAACATTCTGTTGATGAACTGAACCAGGGCATGTGAAGCATCCAGGGTACACTATGGAAATCTGTTTAGCCTGGTTGTGGATAGGGAGCTGTGGTTTTGGTGCACTGCACATGACAGCTAGAAAATGGATGTGAGCAGCTGTGACTTTATATACCATTTTTTTATTATTTTGCTTTGTCGCTGTCTCCCACGTTAGCGAGGTAGCGAAAGGAAACATACACGTCCACACACGCATATATACATATCTATACATCTCAACGTATACATATATATACACACACAGACATATACATATATACACATGTACATAATTCATACTGTCTGCCTTTATTCATTCCCATTGCCACCCCGCCACACATGGCTACCTTGCTAATGCAGAAAATGGTGAATACATATGACAAAATATATTTCATTATTATTATCATCATACTTGATTGCCATTTCCTATGTCAGTGAGGAAGCACCAGGAAGAGACAAAGAAAGACCATATTTGCTCACATCTGTTCTCTGGCTGTTATGTGTAATGCACTGAAGCCACATCTCCCTATCCATACGTGAATACCTACCAACCATAGTCATAGCCTGACTTTCAGGGACTAAGGCAGCTAACATGGTGCCATCAGCAGATATGTCAACACTAGCATCATTATGGATCTTGCACTTTCCCACTACCACATTTGCAACACCTGGAATGGGATTTGCTATGCTGAAATAAATAAGCTAACAATATAGTCAATGTTGATGTGTATGCCAATATTTTAGTTTCAGCTGTAACTATCATTTTTTTTTCATGTTTACAATAATCTCAAAAGTCTGTTAGTTTGAAAAAATCATGTTCATCAGAAATGAAGTAAATTGTAGGGTAAAAACTAAATCAATGTTTATTCACTGATAATCAGCAAGAGCTTGATAGCATTAAACAAATAGTTCTTCACAAATTCATGATTCACAGATAAACTGATAGCTTTGTTCAAATCAGGTTCAACCAAAATTTTATTGGAGCTATATATGACATCCATTATCTGGAAAAATCATTACCAAATCATGATAATCTGTAATCAAATAGTATGGCATATGGTAAGCTTAATGTTGCATAAAGGACCCATAATTCTGCAATAAAGCCACAGGATAACACCTGCAACTATTCACACAAACACACATTTTTATATGGTCAATCTAAAGCATTTAATGCAGTTCTATATACTAAAAGTATCTTATAGCATTCTAGCCTTTTTAGCTGATCCACTAAACTGCTGTGGCTGTAATTATAGTAAAATTTTAAGTATGAACATTGAAAATATCTTCTCTCCAAAGTGATGTCCCAAGAGCAGGAGAAATGTTTTCTTGAATATAATGGTGTTTGGACATTCTAACTCACTGTCTTTCTGGCAGGGAACACTGGCTTTCCCCACTTGTCACTATAATATATAAATATCCCTGGGGATACAGGAGAAAGAATACTTCCCATATATTCCCTACGTGTCGTAAAAGGCGACCAAAAAGGGTGGGAGTAGGAGACTGGATAGTCTCCCCTCCAGTTTTTACTTTTCTAAAAGAAGGAACAGAGAAGAGGGTCAAGTGGGGATTTTTTTCCTCAGTCTTCTTTCTGTTCTTGACAATACCTCACTAATGTGGGGAATGGCGAATATGTATAAAAAAAATTCATAAGGAGTAATTCCTATTCTCTAACAAAGCAAAGCCACATTAGAATCATAATCAGATCAGTTAAGATGGTTCTTAGCTTTAATTGAAGGATGGAGCTAAACAGCAAATCTAGTGAGAATTAACAAACCTGAAAAACTAAAAGCCTAAGCAGCTAAAATAGGAAATGTCTAAAATAGGAAAATTGTGAAGCAAGAGCAAATTTGCAAAACTAAACAAGTGAAATATAAACCCTAAATTTCACCTGAGCCTGCTTTCGACTAACTGGTTGAATAAATGACAAAATTACACTGTTATCTTATAATTAGTGAGCTCTTAATAACTTAATTAATTATGTTAGAAGAGAACAGCTATTTTCTTATGTTTCATTTTGCTTAATGGGTGTTTAATGATATCTTATTCTAATAATTAATATTTCACTGTATATTCCATGAAGGAGGAAGGAAATACTATTATAAAAATGACAAATTTCATTTACCATCAGATATATCTGGGATGCGATTGTGTGGAAAATCCCAAGCTTGGATACGACATGTAACCACAGAACCTGGAGTAAAATTAACAAATTAAGGAAAAATATCAATTAAATATTCAATAAATATTGAGTAAATAACAAAGCACTAATATCATTCCTTCATTATCATTAATATGAAGACTCCATTGAGTTTCAGAACAAATCAGCATGTCAGAACATGGCATTTAGATTCAAATTTCTATATAATGTACTGGAACCTATAAGTGTTATGTTAAAGGCAACCAAATTACATTGACAAATACTACAAATAATTGATCAGTTACATAATATACTAATCATGGATGGAAGAAAGTTTTATGGTAATATACAGTACCAAAAAAAAATCAACATAGAACATCATAATATTCTAAAAATTGATGGCAAATAACATATGGAACAATCATTAACTAAAAGAACTTCTGACTAAATGTACATATACTATTTATCACTTTTTACAACTGCCTACCAACCTTAATTTGTCAAACTATCCACCTTTTGCATCACTAACTTTTATCAAAATCCAACCCTTTTTTCTGTACACTGTAATTGCTAGTCTTCATCATTCTTTTTCCACTTAATCAATGTAATGAAACCTTCAAAACCAAAATCATATAATTCAATCCTTACCTTACTTAAATCTAATGACAAAGCATTTAATTAATCCAAAGTCATTTCTTATCCAACATCTACTTACTTTCCTCTCATATCTATTTCATCTATTTCATGCCCCTTCCAAATCAATCTAAATTCAAGCCTTTTCCAAATCAACAAATGCTGTAGTTATACCCTTGTATGGATTTTCTTTATACAAAGTTACAGTATGTAAAAACTAACTGACTTTACATCCATTGACAGTGTGCAAGACACAGTTACAAGAGATGATAATTTTTGGGCTACAATAGTTACTTCAGCCTTTAAGCTCAACTATTCCTTTACCTGAAATACATCTTGATGCTCCAAAATGTGCTGTAAAATATGGTCTACTGAAGAAGTTGTCTGCTTCCCTCTCTGCTGCTCGGTCAGGTGGTGCACGCTGAAGATTAGGACGGAGGAGCATCTCTGAACCGGGCCCTCTGGGAAGTCCAACATCATGAGGAGTTAAGTGGCCTCTTTGGGGAACTGGTGGGTCTGGCGGGTGGCCTGGCCCATCTTGAGCTCCATCTGGGGGACCAGGAGAATCTTCAGAGTCTGGACTCCGTCGATCAACAGCATACTGTCGACCAAGGAGCCGCAGGGGTATGCCTGATAATGATCTAAGGCCAAATTCTGCCTGGTCATTATGAGGAAGTCCAGATGCAGGAATAGAAGGTGAATTTTCTTCTTCTACTTGACTCTCACTACCACTAGGATCACTTAGGGTGATGCGAGGGATCACAAGTTGAGGCCGTGAAGAGCTGTTGTGGGAACCAACACTCCTAGTCCTTTCAGGCTCTGCACTTACATCTTGCTGCTGTGCCAAGTTTCCTGATCGTCTCAAGAAATCTGTAAGCCTTCTTGGGACATTTGTAATAGGTCTTGTGCTCTCCTGTACTGGAGTAGTTTCTCCAGCTCCATCTCCAGCACTATCATTTCTTAATTCTTCACTAGCCATGCGTACAGTTTCAAGTAAAGTGGTTAGATTATGGAGACCTGGTTCAAAGTCCAATGCCACTGGAGAAGGAAGGCCAAGGCCTATACCTACACCACCAAGATTTGGAGAAGGAAGGCCTAAGCCTATACCTACCCCATCAAGGGCATCACCTGTTTCTTCAACTCGGAAAGGATTTGGGAGGCGGGATATGGGTCGCTCTTCATATGATCTAAAAATAATGAAAAATATCAACACTTCAGTATAGCAACACAAATATGAAAAGATATCACCTCAAACCAAATCTAATATAATAACAGTATCCTATTGGAATGGTCAGTTTTGAGCAGTCTAAAAACAATGAGATTCAAATGAGTTTTCTTCGTTAGCCTCCTGAAGCAGTAAAGTCTCCATATGGACTGAAAAACATAATGGAAACATTCATTCTTTAGATGGAATTATTCCTTCCTCTTTGATATTTTTTCCAAAGAGCTCACCTCTCCTAATCGTTTAAACTCTCTTCCCTGAAAGTAAAGAAAGCAAAAAATCCATACATCAACACTGGAAACAACACAAAACTTAAACTTATATATGAATACCTTCAAGTTTTTGCAATATGGCTGAAAAGCAAAGCATTCACCACACATACCACTTGTTTAACAATCCTAACATTCTCTACCAGACAAGTACACTGTATGGAATCTTAGGTTCATATAAAACCATTTTTAGCCAATTTACGTGATGTTCTTTTCAAGTTGTCTCTGCCCAAGCTTGGCAAGTCTTTAATATCAAGTGACTGGGCTCTCATACAATTTCATCTGGTACATTTTAAGTATATTCCATGGGGGTCTTTTTAATTTACTTATTGTTTCTTTCACTTTGTTATTTGTTTTGCTCAACTTACTCTTCTGATGTAGTGTGGCAGCATATGGAACACATGAACAACAGCCACATTTGTAAACTACAGTCATGCATTAAAAACAACCATTTAGAGACAAAGCCTGCTTAGTATCCCACAGTTAAACTTGACTGTTTCACATGCCCAGGTTCAGCCCACTGAAAGTACATCATTTCCAAATACAACATTGATACAATTCAATCTGTCCCATGCACACCTCTAATCCTCTTGAATGTTCAGGCCCTAATCCCCTAAAGCCTCCTTCACTTCATCCTACTATCTTTCTCTTGCTCTCCCTTACCCCTACTGCTAATACACCAATTCTCTTTGTCAGTCTTTCTTTGCTCATCTTTTTTAAGCGTCCAAACCATTTCAACACAGTCTAGACAGCTCTCTCAATCAGACTGCACTTATCATCGCCTTTCTCCCATTTGGAAAGTCAATCTCTAATTAATAAACCAGCTTCAAACCACAAATCATCCTCAGGCAATTAATTTTGAACATGTCCATCTTCCTTTTTGCATTTAATGTCCAAGACACATCTATACAACACTTGTGGGACTACTATACCTTCAAATATACCAAGCTTTGCCTTAATAGATATAACATCTAAACACTCCACAATGCACTCAAGACCCTGGTTACCTCTACCAACCTTATACTCACTTCATTAAGTCCATTCTCAGGAGCATTAAGCACTTCATTTCCCCAAGGTCATCCCCATTTAAATTTACACCCAAACCCTTCTTACTTTCATCCACATTTAGTCTCAACTTTTTCCTTTTACACATTTTCCTAAACTTTGTCACAAGCTTTAAGAGTTTCTCTGTTGAGGTAGCCACCAGATCTATATCATCTTCAGACATCAACCAACTCAAACCTCCTCCACAATATACTATGAAATAGCCCTTTGAAGCAAGATTCCTGCCACCCTGTCTAATAAACATATTAAAAGCTATGCTGAAATCATTCATCTTCATTCAGGACCAGACACTGATTATTGTGAACATACTATATAAATGCCTAATTAATGCTGAAGGAAATGATAAGAACCTAATCCTTATCAATCTTAAGAAGCATAAGTATGAATAATGTCTCCGCCAAACACATAGCAGATGTTATTCTTGCGGGAATGGAAGCATTTATCCCCTCTTCCTCCAAGATGACTTCATCCAATCCATGGTTAAACAGTTCCTGTTCTGAGGCCATTCAGACAAGGGATCGGGCATAGTGGACTTGGAAAAACTCTCCTACCTCTGGCTCCCATTCAGCTTTTATCACTCCCATAATCATTGCAGGCATTATCCGTGAGATGAAGCATTTCTTTATTCAAAGTAAGAGCGATAACCTCTCCTCACCATCAACAGATAGGTTTTTCTGGCCTTGAAAATCACAGTCTTCTCTCTGACCTGATCACCAGTATGGCTTTCATAAGGTGAGATCCACTGGTGATATTCTTTCCTATCTTACTAGTGTCTGGTCATCATCCCTGAAAGATTTTGGGGAGTCACGTGTAGTTGCCCTTGACATATATATGGCTTTTGACAGGGTGTGGCATTGGGGTCTCATCTCTAAGCTCCCCTCTTCTGGTTTCCCTTCCACACTTTGATCCTTCCTCTCTGGCTGATCTATCTCTGTGGTTGTTGATGGATCAGCCTACCCCTTTTTCTCCATCAGTAGCGGTGTCCTTCAAGGTTCTGTCCTGTCCCTTACACTTTTCCTCTTTTTTTCAATGATTTTCTCTCCACAAATAATCCAATACACTCATATGCTTGTTCTTCTCTCACTCAATCTGCATCTTGTCTTGACACAGCCTCCTTAATAAACTCAGGCTTTGACAGGATATCTCAGTGGGGTACACAAAATCTTGTTAAGTTTAATGCCTCCAAGACTCAATTTCTACCCATCACTCTATCAATAACTCCTCACAACTCTCGCCTCTCCTTTGACAGTTCTGTAATTCCACCTCTTGACTCAATAAACATACTTGTATTAATGTAACATCCACTATTTCCTGAAAACTCTACATTACAGGAAAAGCTAAGTCTGCCTCTACGAAACTGTGTGTCTGCCTCTAAGAAACTAGATGTCGAAACTTCTCTTCTGGACAGTTGCTCTGTTTATATAAGGGATAGATTCATCCTTATTTGGAGTACTGTTCTCACATTTGGAGTGGTTCCAGCTCTGTATCCTTAGATGAAAGAGTTAAGTCGAAAGCAGTCCGACTTACAAACTGTCCCAGGATAACTTCTAAGCTTGACCACCTTGCCCTATGCTGCAATGTAGGTTCACTTTCCCTCCTCAATAGGTAATACTCTGGTGTTTGCTCCTGAGAGCTGGCCACTTGTGTGCCCCCACCACTAGCTAGACCACACAACAATCGGCAGGCTGCTGCATCATGTGATAACTGGGTGGCCAAAAATGAACTATAAATGAAAACAGGGACACTAGAAGGCAAAAGTGCAGCAGCGAGGAGTCAGTGATAACCTAAAAACCGGCAGTGGAATTACATTTTCTTGTCAAGTTAAACTCCTTTTTTTTTCTTTTTACTAGACAACCCAGTTGTGGGTCAATCAGGCCTCCTGTTGTCTGTCTTTCTCATGTAAACTCAAGGGTGGGCCGTTTTGATATCTGCTTCTTTCCCTACATGTCGAAGATTTGGAACTCTACATTCTCATGTCTTTCCCAGTACCTATGACTTGGTACATTTCAAATGACAGATCTTTCACATCCTCAAAAATTCATAAATACTTTCCTATGTCTTTTCTTTTTCTGCTTCATAATTCTCTTTATTCCAATTACAGTCTGGCCTCGATGTGGACTTTTGTTCATGAGTGGATCCTTCAACATACAAAAAAAAAAAATCTGATAAATAAAGAAAAGGAAGTGTTACATTTGATGAAAATATATTCAATCAGCATGAAATGTAGTAACAGTTTAGGCTTAGTCCCATGGTCAATTACCCCACTTACTCCTCTAATCTCGATATGATAATAATCTTTCATATTTTTGTAAAATAACTTAATCATCCAAAATCGAACATTCCATCACCTAGCATAATCAAGTCCTTCAAAATACACACTCAATATCTTTCTTTGCTTGTTACCACTTCATCTGGTCCCCTCATTGTCACTCCCATTTATTCTATTGTTCTCCCCACACTATTTACTTTCCAAGACTTTTTTGTTCTCTGATGTTCACCAATACTCTCTCACAACGTCCTTCAATTACACTCCTTTTTAGGTCTTGTATCTTTCTCTTGATTCTCTGCCACTTTCTTGTGTACTCTTTCCAACTGGAATCACTCACACTTCATCTCAGGAGATATCATCCACATACCTAATTTTCACAACTGATCTACCTTCATATCACCAGTTACTACTCAAAGACTACTCAAGCAACCGTGAGTAATCAACATACACTATTTCCAGATTAAAGAAAATATCGACTCTTTCCAGAACAAACAGTCTTACAGTATCCAAGCAACCATTATCTTCACTTAATTTTTGAAACTGTTAGCAAACATACTTACAGGATGGCCATATTATTTTATGAAAGAAAATTGTAAATGCCCACACGGGAATCAATTCCAACATGAGCATAGTTTTCAGCTAAAACCATTTCGTAAACAATTCGTAACATTTCCTTTCTTTCTTGCTCCATTTAGAATGTTTTAATCAAAAAATTCCTCTTCAAGAAGCAGAGCAAAAGTCCTTTCTAACCTTTTCATATGTCGCAGAATAATTACTTATAAAGAAAATCTATGATTACTTTATCTCATAACTACTGTACATATCTTTACAAGTGTTCATATTTAACACAAAAAAGCAGAATCCAATAAAAGTTTTATGTAAGTGTTCTAGCACCATATTTACAAATTCTCTATATATAGCATGCCTGGAAATATGGGTTATACAAACATGGGAGCAAAACATACACGTCTCGGTTGCAGATGAAGTTAAGTAGTTGATATATAAGATGTAATGCCAGTCGAACCAACAACCGCAAATCTGAAAGAAAACAGCCATATCTACAGACATAAACAAAAAAAATCTAGAAATACAATTATAAGAAATTAAACCAAAAGACTCAAACCTTTACATATAAAACCATAATACTCCAGTCTTTAATCAGGTCTTCCTATATGTGAAAATTTGTATCATCTATTTATATAATAATATCACTCCATATGTACAGAAATTAAATAAACAAAAAAAATCAAAACTCAAGTATAAGAAGTACATAGTCATATGTTATGGATGCAATTGTCAAAACCTGTTACCAAATGCAGAAAATACAGTTAGGCCAAGAAAACTGGAAGATGAGTTCCTGTAAGTATCCTAGAATGGAACTTCATCCCCTTAAGGATGCTCAATATAAACTACGTATCAAAATGAGCTCAATCAGTAAATAATCTTTCTAATTAGTAAAGCAAGAAGTAAAAATAAGACTTTTTCATTATGGTATGTGCTACTGTTTATCAGTGATGGAAAGATCAATGATATCCACTGGAAATCAAACATATCAAGCCATAAGAATAAGTATTAGTATATGATCAGTATACACTGGCTTCACTTAAGATTCTTTTTCAGGTTCATGTATCACTGAAAATACTAATCATCATCATCCACTGTCACCCTCTTGAAACCTAACAGACATGAATGCAACCTACACCCTTATATTACCCTGAACAATCAACTACTCCCACTCAATATCAACCACACTAGGTAACATATATCATAAAGTTACTACACTAATCATCATATATCACCAACACAACATTCACTTCCACACAAAGAGGCCACAAACACACTAAACACCCTCAGAGCACTCCATGGCACCAGTTTTGAACAATAAAAAAGAAATGCTCACTGTTTTTTAAAAACCCTTACCCACTCCAATAAACTATGCCTCACATGCATAAACTCTCATCCTCCTGAATGTTCAGCCACTTCATAACTAACCATCAACCTTCCCAGAGGAATAGAGCTCATCCCAGCTTCACATCTTAATTCCTTGTACTCATAAATATCCCAACCCACTGCAAATATTATACTGATAGAATATATTCAAAAAGTATACCAGCTCAACAAACAATATACAACTACCTTCTAACTTAGTCTTGAATTCCATCCTATCAGAAATACAACTATCTGACACGACACTCTACAGACCAAAACAAGTTAAAACTTTCTCATTTAAACAATGGATACCGATCTCTTCAACCAGACAAATATCGATTCAACATATCACAAGACCCCTTCTGCCCATGATGTAATTTCGAAAATGAAGACAATGAACACTACTCATAAACTGCCCTTTCCATTCCCTACCAAGACAAACACACAAAATTATCAAACTTCCTGATCTGCATTCACAACTGTGGGCATGGCTGACTTCCTGAACACTGCAGAAGCTCAATACAAAGGATCCTACAGTTGCAAGGTTCAAGGTATGTAAGAACACAGATATACATAAACATGGCATCACATAAAACATACAGAAGCAAAGGATGCAATAAATGGTCAAATAAGAAATAATAGGGTAAGAGAGAGAGGCGTAGTGGTAAGAGAGGTATAAATGAGAGAACTGATGAGTGTTACCGTTATGGTTTGAACGATATGGAGAGTTATACTGATGAAAGGATGAGTAAGAAGGTATACATGCCATAAGTGGAAGGAACTAGGAGAAGGGAGAAACTAAGGAAGAGGCAGAAAGATGAAGTGAATGATGCTTTGAGCCTCGGGACCTGAACAAGCAGGAGGGTGTGAGGAGAGCAAGGGATAGGATGAACTGAAATGATGTAGTTTGTAAGAAATATCTAGAGATGAGAAGCCAACTCATCATATCAAAAAAGTAGAATATGGGTAGTAACTGTTTAGTGTCTTCATTGCATCATGCTGAAGAGACCTGGGATGTACTAAATTGGTGTTTGAAATAGTGTAGGGATGAATGAAGTCCCAACATACGGTCAGCTGGCATACTCACTATGCATGTGGTTATCCATGGAGCTACCAGCACCATGCTGCTGTTCTTGTCTCTGTTGATGCTGTTGTTGATGTTCTTGCTCCTGACTGACCAGGCTGTTAAGACGGTCTGCCATCCGTTGGAGAATTTGTCTGGTGAGAAATGGGAGAAAAATGGTACCTACAGAAGATATTCTGGAAGACTTAAATCTCAGATTTGGTCTTACTATACAAAAATGAAGTTTAGCTCAGGAAAGACAAACCTTTGTCGTGAGCACTACACCTAAACTAGCAATAAATCACAGACTCCTAAAAACTGTGTTGAATGAAACATCTGTATCCTACAAAAGTGAAAGGTCACCTCCAGGACCCTTTTTCTACTTATGGCAGCTCCAAGACTATGCTACTTCCATTAACAGGGAAATGACAGACTCCTGTGGTGTGATAAGTTCTTTGACATAAATGTATTCCCAGTGATACAGCCTTGCCATGGCATCTTTTTACTCATGGTTTAATCTTGAGTCTGGTAACAGGTATGATAGGGTTGATAGAGATGCTCAGTGTAAGGTTTTATGATTATATCATTGAGAAGACAGCTACAAGAAGCTGTGAAGAGTTTCTACTGGGATAGTAAGGCACATGTGCAAGCAGGAAGAGAGGAAGGTGAGTGGTTCCAGGTGAGGGAAGGTCTGCATCTTGGGTGTGTGATGTCACCATGGTTGTTTAATTTGCTTACGGATAGGGTGGCGATGGAGGTGAATACAAGGGTATTACAGAAGATATTCAATATATTGGGGGGTGTCCTAGGAGTCAGTTGAAATTTACTAATACATGGCACTGGTGGCAGATCCACATTACAAACTGCAAAAGCTGGTGTCTGAGTCAGGGAGAGTGCATGAATGGAGTAAGTTGTAAGTAAATATCAATAAATGCAAGGTTATTAGGTCTAGCAGTGAAAAGAGTAAGGATATTTTTTGGATTGTGAGTTTGAATGAAGAGAACCTACCTGAAGTATACTACTTTAGATGATTCTGAGGGGATATGGCAACAAATGAAACCACAGGAGCTGAAGTGAACCATATGGTGAGTGAGGGCAAAGGTCTTTAGAACATTGAAGAATGTGTGAACAGAGTGGTCACTATCTTTATGGGTACAGAGAGGTATGTTTGGTGGTATGGTAGTCCCTTCAGTACAGTATGGATGGGTGACAGTGCAGTATGGATGTGTGGCAACAGTGAATGTGTTGAAAAGAAATGTTTGAAGAAAATATGAGGTGTGAGGAGGGTTGATCAAATATGAAATGATAACGTAAGATAGGTGTAGTAGCAAAGTTGGGCACTAAAGCAATAATCCAATACCAGATAATTCTTTCTTTCATACTATTTGCCAATTCCCGCATTAACGTTAAGAACAGAGGACTGGGCCTTTGAGGGAATATCCTCACTTGGCCCCCTTCTCTGTTCCTTCTTTTGGAAAATTAAAAAGAACGAGAGGGGAGGATTTCCAGCCACCTGCTCCCTCCCCTTTTAGTCACCTTCTATGACACGCAGGGAATACATGGGAAGTATTCTTTCTCCCCTATCCCTAGGGATAAACGGATAATTATCAAAGTGAATTTCTGTTACCAGACTATTATTGGAAGTTAACTTATATAATCGTTAATGGACCAGTTAACTTTTGACAACTTGATTTTTTAGTCCAATAATGTCCATTAATTTTATGTCTAATAAAATTTTTATAATTTATATTTTCTTCTTAGGTTCTACAGTATACTGTTATTCTCTGTTGTTAATTCTATTTCTTGTAATAGGAAAGTTTAAACTTAAATTGGTTACATAACTGATATACTTTGTTGTTATTTGTTGTCATTTACATGTATATAAGACTGTCATGTGTTATATAAATAAAATATATAGCTCAGATATATTATTTGTTTCGTATATCCAACAACCATGCAATGATTAATCTTTATCATTTCTGTATAATGATGAAAATTATATGGTTTGTAAAATAATACAAACAAATATTAAAACAGATTAATCTTCAAGTTACATTCTATGTTAGTAATAGCTTAGCCACCAAACACGCCATTACTGACTCCCTCCCGGACCCCAGTTCTAACTCCACCAGTTCCCCCTCCCTTCCCTCCTCCTACACTGTTCCCATACCAAACAGGTACAGTGCAAGGTTACAAGTGGAAGCAGACATGTCCATGGATCTTGTTGGTTGACAGTTGCCAATTATCTGGCAGGGAAAGAATTCTATTAAGATTCATGAACTATGTTATTATTATGTATAAAGCTAAATTAAATATCTTAAAAATCTAAATAATATTAAGAAAAAAAGTTGCAAAATTTGTAGAAAATACTTACTTATTCTTGGATTTAGCATAAATAAGCATTTCTTATGGGTTTTAAAGCTTTTTTCCTTGTTTTTTAACATTTTAATTAAAAAAGTTATTGTAATCAGATTATCGTTAACTTCTGATAACAAGATATTACAATTATGGATTATTGTTATCGAGCTTAACTTTTTAATTATCGGTGCCCAACACTGTAGTAGTAAAAGGAGTATGTATGACAGCTTTAGAAGGTGTGCTGAAATGGTTTGGACTTATAGATAAGGATGCCTAAGAAGGTATGAATGTCAGAATTGGAAGGAACAATGAAATGAAGAACCAAGGAGGAGGTGAAAAGATGAAGTGAAAGATGCTTTGAAGACTTAGGGTATGAAGATGCAGGAGGGTGCAAGGTATAGAAGGGACAGGGCAAATTGGAACGATGTGGTTTACAGGGGACAAAGTACTGTCACTGAGCTGAACCAGGGCATTTGAGGCAATCAATGGAAACCACATACAAATCTACAGACCCTATCTGTGGACTGGGATTCAGTTTTTGGTTCATTATATATAACAGCCTGAGTATGTCTGTGAGCAAAGGAGGCCATTTCTTCATCTGTTACTGGCATTACCTTGCTGTTCTAGATAATGGCAAACATGTATGAAAAATGCATATCCTCTTTTGTCTATGCTTGTTTATCATTTCCAATGTTAGACAGTGCTATGGCTAGAAGAAGAAACAGAATTATCTTTCACTATTCCATTCTCTATGTCATATATAGAGCACCAATACCAAGTCCTCCTATCCACAGCTTGGCCCCAACAACCTCCACTGGTTTTGAAATCTCAGACCACTTCATATGCCCTGTTTAACCCCACTTACAGCATGTTGCCCACTACATCACATTGCTCCTATTCATTCTATGCAATGCATACATCACATCCTCCTGTATGTGTAGGCCCTCATAACTAAAAGAATTTTCCATCTTTCCAACCTGTTCTCAGTCTTCCCCTGCTCTTTGTTTCCTCCATTTTTTAATTTTTGATGCACATGTTCTATTAGTCGGTTTCTCCTTACTCATCATCATATGTCCAAAGCTTTCTCTAACATACTCTGCTTATTACCACACCTGTCTCTCAGTTTCTTTAGTCATTCTATCACCCTCCTCATGCCACATATTCTCTCTCCCCGATAAAACTTTGTAAAGCAATCATGCACTTCTTTAAAAAAAAAGCTGAATGACATAAACAATGGATATAATGCAATAAGTTTTTAATGAGTGCTCTGAAACCGTAAGATATTCTTTTATGGATATTGCTCTGAAGCCATGTCAAAAATTCTAAATACAATTCTGAAACTGCAAGAGGGAAGGGTAGATAAATGCATGGAGTAACAAATAAATGAATACACAAAAAAGTTGAATCTAAATTAAACATTTCTTGTCTTATGGCAAAAACATTCCATTAACAATATTACAAGTGGTCATACAGAAGTCTAAGAAAGTGCTTGTCTTTACTCATCAAAACACTGATGTTAAAGAAAAACTATATAAAACACAAAAGTACAGCAATACCAGCAGTGAAAAGCCCCCTTACCTATGACGGTCTCGTCTCCCACCATGGAAACCATGCCACATTCTCTCACGCATCCTCACGGCGGTCATGCTGCGAAATCTTAAAGCTGCCATAGAGAAACGGTCTCTCCGCATATTTGTGATATTTTGCCTCAAGGGAATTCTTGCAAAGTGACGCTGACTAGAATTATCTGCAGAGAAAAGATTGCTTATCATGAAATTAATGATGATAACACAATTAAAAGCAATGCAGCAATGGATAATGCTTACACCATCAAAACATAATTGTTACCTCACTTTTACTCTGTTCATGAAACCTTTTTCAATCTAGCCTTAATCTTTTCTTTTTCATAACAATTGCCATTTTCCATAACAGTGTAGTAGCATTAGGAACAGATGATCAACAGCTTCACTCACTAACATTCACTTTTTAGCTATCATGTATAATGTACCTAAACTGGAGCCCCTTATCCACAGTCAAGCCACTGAGACCATTTTGTAATTTTTCCTGACTGCTTCATATGCCCTGGTTCAGCACTCTATCACATGCATACCTCTCACTCTACTAAATGTTCAGATCCCACAAACTCGAAGCTTCTTTCAATCCATCCTTTCATTTTCTTCTTAGTTTCCTCTTTCCCTCTGCTCCCTCCACCTGTGGCACATATGTCCTCTTTGTCTGCCTCACTTCACTCTTCTTCTCCAGATGTCCAAACCATTTTAGCATACCATGGTCTGCTCATTCAATCTCACTCCACTTACTTGACACCTCTCTTAAACTGCCACTCTTACATGATAAACCTACCTTTCACCAAATAAAGTCCTCAGCCTCTCATTTCCCACACATCCTCCCTCTTCCATTCTTTTGCATTCTGGGTTCAAGACTCAAATTCATACAGCACTATCATGACTATTATACCTTCAAAATATAATCCATCTTTGTCCTGACACAAACTTGACCTAAGGCCTTTGGGCCTTCTTCCACCCTATCTCTAAAAATTGAAGTTAAAGTAACAATTGTTTATGGTAAACCTAGAACACCTAAAACTCACTGTTAAAATCATTGCTATAAGGCTCATTATCACTGAACTCTGGCTGGGTAGGAGGAGTTGTTGGTGGACGCCCTTGGGGCCACAGGGGAGCAATATAGCAAAATGGATTTGATGAATCAGAAGATCTATCATATGGTCTGTTAGACAATCTGTCTGAGTTCCTTCCAGAATTTCTCCCATGAGGCCCATCAGAATTTCTTCCATGTAATCTCTCTGATAATGGGTCGGAATTTGTGTCAGACCATCTTTCACAAAATCTTCCGTATGGCCTGTTAAGTAGTCTACTGTTGACTCTCAGTAGATTCCTCTCATGAGGTCTATCATACAGTCTGTCTGAAGATCTGAGGGATGATCTTTCTAACAGTCTGGGTGGTACATAAAGTGATGTCTCACTTCTGCTGCTTCCTCTGCTGTTCTCCTGGGAACCTGTTAAAATAACAATAATATATCTCTTACGTATTAGGTGGGAGAAATAATAACAGGGTAGAGTGCTGACCTTAGATACACTGTGATATATTACGAATTGACACTCAAGGTATACAAATACGAAAAAATACTGCAATACAGTATAGATTATACAGAGCACAAGAGATCAGCATCAAGAATTTTACCTGTCTGGTATGCTTAGAGCAAATGATGAATGATATGGAGTACGGCAATGATGCTGATATCTTTTAGGGGAATATGGAAATTTGCACAGATCATGCTTTGAATGAGAAAATTGCATGCTGGATACAGGTAGAAATGATTTTTCAGTTTTCATTATAAGGCAAACAAGCTTATCCTTTGTTATTCTTTCTTTTTAATGAACCTTTGTACTTAAACCATGTTTTACTCTATGAAGATATGGCAAGAGAGGAAAAAATCTATGTAAGAACCTATCATACCCTTACCAAAGATATCTGAAATGGAGTCATTTCTATATGCTCTTAAACCTTTTGCTGAGGCATTCCAAGCATGCAAGTTATAATAGGGATGCAGGATATCCTCAAAAATTCTAAAAATTATTTCCGTAACAGCCCAACCTAGTGGCTAGCTTTCTGAATGCTGCAAGAGCTCCATAATAGGGGTCTCTTTTTCCTGCAACTAAAGCAAAGTGGCATCTGTAAAATCTTAAGCAAAAATTCCTTTTGAATGAGACAGTGGCTTCTATATTCTCAAAGAGATTTAAAAGGATGAATACTAATCAGCCTCTCATGTTTGGGCAGTTGCACTTAAATATGGAAATCCTAAATATCCCAACTTGGTAAACTACTTCTTATTGCTGTACTTCTACTGTAGGGCATATCAATAACAGCCTCAGAAAAGAAATAAGGCAACTCAATGCATGGCCTGATGCTGGATAAAAGTCAGGCCACAAAAAATACAGGTTTTTGCATAAGAGCTCACCAGTGACTAAAAAGAAACTGAAGTCACTAATGTCCTCCTAATGTTGCCAAACCTGGTACAATAATCACTCATAGATATATAAATAAGGATTCAAAGATACAAAAGCTCATGAGTGGTTATGTAACTGAAAATAATTTATCATTCAGATTTATTCAATATCAAGGTTTAAGGAAAATATTTCATTTATGTTTCCTATAAGTCCTTGCCTTTCCTGCCTTACCAAGGTACCACTTTAATGGAAGTATGAAAAGGTGCAAGCATGCTGGTCTAATAAATATCAATGGAGAGTCAACAGTGATGGCAGCATAAATCCACTACATATCCTCCCATATCAAGATTCAATGTATACCTTATTCTTCTTAACCTTCTGTGCAATACTACATCTGTCTTATTTACATATAATAAAGATATGAACATGATAAAATTACCACAAAATATAACTTTCAGTTCTACATACAATCATTAAGTTTTCTATACTCACCAAAGCTCAAGCTATTAGAGGACACATCACTGGACCGCTGTCGGCCCATGCTGACACTTCTTGTAGCCAACGGCACAGATGGTGGAAGACCACGTCGCTGACGTTCTAGTAACAAGTTCAGAATCATTACAAATACACATTTTGACGAATAAATTCTATTCAGAATAAATGCCTGCATTCTGCAGCACTAAAATGTTAGCAATTTCCTTCTATGGTTTCCCCCAGCAACTTCATATGCCCTGGTTGTCCACTGACACCACATCAACCCCAGTATACAACATAATTCCAATGCTTTCTATCCCATGCATGCCTTTCATCCTCCTGAAAGTTTAGGCCCTCACTGCTTAAAATCTTTATCATCTCATCCATCCCGTATTTGTTTTTCATACCTGATGGCCATTTCCGCATTAGCAAGGTTGCACCAAGAACTTTTTCACTTCAAAGGAATCTTCATTTCTCTGTGATATGAAGTTGTGAAGCCTTGGGTTGCAAGAGCCTTTAGAAGGACCTTGGAAACACCATAATTCTTTCATAAAAATCAGTTCTGTGGCAAAAATAAATGAATAAATATTCCTATTCTTCTTTTATGCATGTTTGCTGTTTTCTGCATGAGTGAGGTAGTGTCAGGAACAGATAAAAAAATGCCTCGTTCGTTCAAATCCATTCTCTTGATGTCCAAATTAATGCACTACAACCAAGTTCCTCTGTCCCCAACCACAGAATAGGCATATCATAAACAACATTCTTAAAATACCAAATAATATAACCATTAAGATACCAACATCATTTCCCAAACTCTACAGAGTTCAAACTATTACTAGACATATTTCTGGGTTGTTTTTTACCCATGTTAGCAATTCTTGAAGCCAAAAGTGTTTGGTGAATTAGCATATTCATAAAACTAAAAATTAGTTTAGAAGGAGTGCAAAAACTTTTATGAATCGATTACATTTAATATAAATTCCAGCAATCTGTACTGCTCCTAGATATAGGATGCATATTTATCAACCTGACCTGTCAAGGCAACTGGACTTCCATATGGATACCCTAATAACCACAGCTTGGCAACTGCCTCTTCTACAAATACAGGAAAATCTCTGTTATTAGTAATTTGAGACAACTGAATGTTTAAAACAATGTTTTATTTTCTTTTTATTATACTTTGTCGCTGTCTCCCACGTTTGCGAGGTAGCGCAAGGAAACAGACGAAAGAAATGGCCCAACCCCCCCATACACATGTATATACATACGTCCACACACGCAAATATACATACCTACACAGCTTTCCATGGTTTACCCCAGACGCTTCACATGCCTTGATTCAATCCACTGACAGCACGTCAACCCCGGTATACCACATCGCTCCAATTCACTCTATTCCTTGCCCTCCTTTCACCCTCCTGCATGTTCAGGCCCCGATCACACAAAATCTTTTTCACTCCATCTTTCCACCTCCAATTTGGTCTCCCTCTTCTCCTCGTTCCCTCCACCTCCGACACATATATCCTCTTGGTCAATCTTTCCTCACTCATTCTCTCCATGTGCCCAAACCATTTCAAAACACCCTCTTCTGCTCTCTCAACCACGCTCTTTTTATTTCCACATATCTCTCTTACCCTTACGTTACTCACTCGATCAAACCACCTCACACCACACATTGTCCTCAAACATCTCATTTCCAGCACATCCATCTTCCTGCGCACAACTCTATCCATAGCCCACGCCTCGCAACCATACAACATTGTTGGAACCACTATTCCTTCAAACATACCCATTTTTGCTTTTCGAGATAATGTTCTCGACTTCCACACATTCTTCAAGGCTCCCAGAATTTTTGCCCCCTCCCCCACCCTATGATCCACTTCCGCTTCCATGGTTCCATCCGCTGCCAGATCCACTCCCAGATATCTAAAACACTTCACTTCCTCCAGTTTTTCTCCATTCAAACTCACCTCCCAATTGACTTGACCCTCAACCCTACTGTACCTAATAACCTTGCTCTTATTCACATTTACTCTTAACTTTCTTCTTCCACACACTTTACCAAACTCAGTCACCAGCTTCTGCAGTTTCTCACATGAATCAGCCACCAGCGCTGTATCATCAGCGAACAACAACTGACTCACTTCCCAAGCTCTCTCATCCCCAACAGACTTCATACTTGCCCCTCTTTCCAAAACTCTTGCATTTACCTCCCTAACAACCCCATCCATAAACAAATTAAACAACCATGGAGACATCACACACCCCTGCCGCAAACCTACATTCACTGAGAACCAATCACTTTCCTCTCTTCCTACACATACACATGCCTTACATCCTCGATAAAAACTTTTCACTGCTTCTAACAACTTTCCTCCCACACCATATATTCTTAATACCTTCCACAGAGCATCTCTATCAACTCTATCATATGCCTTCTCCAGATCCATAAATGCTACATACAAATCCATTTGCTTTTCTAAGTATTTCTCACATACATTCTTCAAAGCAAACACCTGATCCACACATCCTTTACCACTTCTGAAACCACACTGCTCTTCCCCAATCTGATGCTCTGTACATGCCTTCACCCTCTCAATCAATACCCTCCCATATAATTTACCAGGAATACTCAACAAACTTATACCTCTGTAATTTGAGCACTCACTCTTATCCCCTTTGCCTTTGTACAATGGCACTATGCACGCATTCCGCCAATCCTCAGGCACCTCACCATGAGTCATACATACATTAAATAACCTTACCAACCAGTCAACAATACAGTCACCCCCTTTTTTAATAAATTCCACAGCAATACCATCCAAACCTGCTGCCTTGCCGGCTTTCATCTTCCGCAAAGCTTTCACTACCTCTTCTCTGTTTACCAAATCATTTTCCCTAACCCTCTCACTTTGCACACCACCTCGACCAAAACACCCTATATCTGCCACTCTATCATCAAACACATTCAACAAACCTTCAAAATACTCACTCCATCTCCTTCTCACATCACCACTACTTGTTTTCACCTCCCCATTTGCGCCCTTCACTGAAGTTCCCATTTGCTCCCTTGTCTTACGCACTTTATTTACCTCCTTCCAGAACATCTTTTTATTCTCCCTAAAATTTAATGATACTCTCTCACCCTAACTCTCATTTGCCCTTTTTTTCACCTCTTGCACCTTTCTCTTGACCTCCTGTCTCTTTCTTTTATACATCTCCCACTCAATTGCATTTTTTCCCTGCAAAAATCGTCCAAATGCCTCTCTCTTCTCTTTCACTAATACTCTTACTTCTTCATCCCACCACTCACTACCCTTTCTAATCAACCCACCTCCCACTCTTCTCATGCCACAAGCATCTTTTGCGCAATCCATCACTGATTCCCTAAATACATCCCATTCCTCCCCCACTCCCCTTACTTCCATTGTTCTCACCTTTTTCCATTCTGTACTCAGTCTCTCCTGGTACTTCCTCACACAGGTCTCCTTCCCAAGCTCACTTACTCTCAAAACAATGTACATTTCTAAATTTCTGGTTAGCAACCCTTAGATATTCGAGGAAAAATACTTCCCACATATTCCCACTTACTCTCAAAACAATGTACATTTCTAAATTTCTGGTTAGCAACCCTTAGATATTCGAGGAAAAATACTTCCCACATATTCCCTGCGTGTCGTAGAAGGCGACTAAAAGGGGAGGGACCGGGGGGCTGGAAATCCTCCCCTCTCGTTTTTTTTTTTTTTTTTTTTCAAAAGAAGGAACAGAGAAGGGGGCCAGGTGAGGATATTCCCTCAAAGGCCCAGTCCTCTGTTCATAATGCTACCTCGCTAAAGCGGGAAATGGCGAATAGTTTGAAAAAAAGAAATAAATAAAAAGATACTTCAAATAACATGTGCACTGCATCACAGCAATTACTGAACTCACCACCCAGTGTTTCGTGGTGCTGGTGAGTGTGTAACGTCTCATATGTGCTTTCTGGCGAGGTATTGTGTGCTGGTCTTGCACAACTATGTATTCTGTGTACCCTGGATCACTATTATGGACAATGGCCCCTTTCAAGCAACATCAGCAATTGCATAACCACTTCTCACAGTCATTTATGTCTTGCATGAAGTGCTAGAGAAATGTGTTAAGCTTTGAGAAGAAGATGGGGTTGTTCAAGAGGCTGGGTAAGGGCAAGTCCAAGGTGGCACTTATGAAGGACTTCATCAAAAACATAATCATTTACCACCACCAAGCAGCATAAGAAGATCGAGGAATTCAGTAGTGCTTTTTTGTTTTCTTCTAAGTACTTACAAGTAGGTAAAATATTCTAAAATATCATAATTTTTGAACAATGCAACACATAAAAAAAATTCAGATAACTGGAAATTTTGTCATCCAAACTGGCTGATTCTCCACATATTTCAGATAACAGAGGTTTTACGATACTTCTATTGCCAAGTTAGTCAATCATAACCCTAGAAAAGAATTATGGTATCTCTTTGTTTGCTATTCCCAACCCCTACCTATAAGCAACTCAAACTATGCCCTAATGCTGCTTTGGAAAAAAAGAAGGATGGGGCACTAAAATAAAATTAAAGTCAATACTGCCTTACTGTTGGCAACCCTGGCACTGTGATCATTAAGAAGTATGTGAATAACCAATTATGATACTTTTCTCAAGTGTTTCATGTAACTGAAAATAATTTGGTTTTATTCTACTTTATTTAGTATCATGGTAAACGGCATTATCATAATTCTAAAAATAGGAAAAAAAAATCTGTAGGTCATCTTACCTGCCTTAATAAAAGTACCATCAAAATTCACATAAAAACAGCAATAACACTGGTCTAGTAAAATCTTATGTGGAGATAACTGCAAAAGCAATATGCACCCACTAGATATCCTCTCATATGAAGATTCAATGAATAACTTATCATTTCTATCCTTTGCTCGTTACTACATTAGTGCCTTATATACACAATGAACAGACTAAAAAATAACACTGTCAAAATACCATATAATAAAAACAATACACTATCATTGATTTTCCAAACTCACTGGAGCTCAAGCTATTACTGGGCACATCTCTGGATTGCTGTCGACCCATATTTGCAATCCTTGAAGTCATTGATGTAGTTGGTGGATCAGCATGTTGATAATGCTCTGTGTGAATGAGTACAAAAAAATTCTTAGAAGTAAAACTACATTCAATGTATATAAATCTACATTCTGCAGTATCAGATTACTTTTAAGAGGTTTCTTGTCATGAGTGCTGTTTCCTGCATCTGTAATAGTGATGTCTCTAAAATCTTACTCAATACAGACTTTGCATTCTCACTGTGATTTCAAAATATGCATACCAATCAGCCTGACTTGTCAGGGGAGCCCATCTTCCATAAATTCTAACTACAACTTAGCAAATGCTTCATTTACCAATAAACTCATTATAGAGCAAGTCAAACATAAAGTTCTCAGGTTTGGTCACCACACCTAAAGAAGCACACACATTTACAAAGACAGCAAGAAGAGCTTTGACACCGCTCCCTGTACTTTATTTTGAAGACTTTGGAGGGCCTACAACTTCAAGAAACCAATTACAGTATGTACTAAGGGAAGGAGTAGAATGTGAAAGGGCCTCTGAGTAATATGTGAACAGGATATTAAATCTGTGCCAAATTTTTGGGATTCAATAAAACTTGGGAGAGGAATTTTCTCATATTCAAGTAGGGTTTAAATGCTTTAGAGGTAAGGCCATTGTCAGAGACTGTCTACAGGCTATGAAAAAGGCACACTACTTTTTGTCATTGTTATGAAGGGTGATGTCAAGTATATCTTGTGTATGGGTGTGTCTGGGGACACTTGTGAATGCTTTATTGATGTATATTGTTACTAGAAAGGGGGCTACGGTTGGTTGAGGCCATCAAATACTGATGAACCTGGTACAAGTATGATTTACAAGTATGTAAATAAGCACTTAACCCTTAAACAGCAGCTGACAACTGATGTACTCTTGGGGAATTGCTTGCTAACACCAACTGATACAGTAAGTAGGAACATTTGGCAGAAGCATTGGGTAGTAGTAGTCAGTAATACCATTAGGTAGGAGCCTCTGCAAACACTGTGCTAGAGTTTGCCTTCTGCCAGTATATCTTATGACCTTATTAATTCTAAATTCAGCACAGCACTGTTCCAAATTTATAAATATAATGAAGATGTCAGAAAAACACCAGTAAAAGCACTTCGTAATATAACATCTAATAAATGTACGATTTACTTTTCCAAACTCACCAGAGCTAAAGCTATTACTGGGCACATCATTAGGCTGCTGTCGACCCATATTAGCAGTTCTTGAAGTTAAGGATGTAGTTGGTGGATCAGCATGTCGATTACGCTCTGGTAATGAGTTTAGAATGAGAACATATATCATTTCAAGAAATAAATTGTTTTCAATATTAATGACTATATTCTATGGTATCAAAGTTTTTGCAGTCTTTTGTGATGAATGCTGTTTCCAACATCTATAGCCAAGTGTTATCAGGAAAAGAAGTAAAAAAAATCATAAGCATTTTTAGACTATACTGATTTTTGCTTTCTCACTGAGATTTTGTACGATGTGTACAAATCAGCTTGACCTGCAAGGATACTGGAGTTCCATATAGTACTCCACCTGGGTAAGAGCCTTCTCTAGCAATCCAGATGATAATCTACTAGATGATAAATATCTATCTGATGGTGATAAACAGAACTAAGTACATTGAAACACTACATAAACGAGTTGATGACAGCTATTCACACAAACACCAGGATTAGTGGCACTCAGTGCTACATCCAAAATATGCTCCCACGAACTGACTCATCTCCCAAGTCCCCCTTACCCTCAACAGGCTGCATACCTGTTCCTATTCATCTCCCCTCACAACCCAAATCCATAAAAAACCACTCATCTTCCTCTCAACCTACTCCCACACATGCCTTACTCTCTTCATAAAAACTCCTCATTGTTTTTAATACCTCTCCTCCCATTCCATATACTTGTAATGCCTTCCAAAGAGGAACTATATCAACCATATCATATGCTTTCTCCAGACTCATAAATGTCACACACAAATCCTTGTTTCTCTATGTATTTCTCACACATTCTTCAATGAATGTGTATTCTAAAGGTTTGTTCAAAGTGTTTGATGACACAGTGGCAGATATATGGTGCTTTGGTTGGGGTGGTGTGCAAAGTGAGAGGGTCAGGGAGAATGGTTTGGTTACAAGAGAAGAGGTAAAGAAAGCTTTGCGGAAGATGAAATCCGGAAAGGCAGTAGGTTTGCATGGTACTGCAGTGGAATCTATGAAGAAAGGGGGTGACTGTGTTGTTGATTGTTTGGTAAGGATATTCAATGTATGTATGGACCATGGTAAAGTGCCAGAGGATTGCCAGAATGCATGCATAGTGCCTCTGTATAAAGGCAAAGGGGATAAAGGCAAGTGTTCAAACTACAGAGGTATAAGTTTGTTGAGTATTCCTGGGAAATTATATGGGAGGGTATTGATTGAGAGGGTGAAAGCATGTACAGCATATCAGATTGGGGAAGAGCAGAGTAGTTTCAGAAGTGGTAGAGGATGTGTGGCTCAGGTGTTTGCTTTGAAGGATGTGTGTGAGAAATACTTAGAAAAACATGAATTTGTATGTAGCATTTATGGATCTGGAGAAGGCATATGATAGGGTTTAACAGAGATGCTTTGTGGAAGGTCTTAAGATTATAAGGTGTGGGAGGTAAGTTGCTAGAAGCAGTAAATCGTTTTCACCAAGGATGTAAGGCATGTGTAAAAGTAGGAAGAGAGGAGAGTGATTGGTTCCCAGGGAATGTTGGTCTGCGGCAGGGGTGTGTAATGTCCCCATGATTGCTTAATTTGTTTATACATGGGGTGGTTAGGAAGATAAATGCAAGAGTTTTGGAGAGAGAGCAAGAAGGCAGTCTGTTGAGAATGAGAAGGCCTGGGAAGTGAGGCAGTTGTTGTTCACCAATGATACAGCTCTGGTGGCTGATTCAAGTGAAAAATTGCAGAAGTTGGTGACTGAATTTGGAAAAGTGTGTGAAAGAAGAAAGTTGAGAGTAAATGTCAATAAGAGCAAGGTTATTAGGTTCAGTAGGGTTGAGGGACAAGTTAACTGGGATGTATGGCTGAATGGAGAAAAATTGGAGGAAGTGAAGTGTTTTAGATATCTGGAAGTAGAGGTGAGTCACAGAATGAAGGAGGGGGCAAAGGTTCTGGAAGCAATGAAGAAAGTGTGGAAGGACAGAACATTATCTTGGGGAGCAAAAATGGGTATGTTTGAAGGAACAGTAGTTCCAACAATGTTATATGGTTGTGAGGCATGGGTTATAGATATGGTTGTACAGAGGAGGGTGGATGTGCTGAAAATTAAATGTTTAAAGGACAATATGTGGTGTGAGATGGTTTCATCGAGTAAGTAATGAAAGGGTAAGAAAGATGTGTGGAACTAGGAAGAGTGTGGGTGAAAGAGCAGAGAAGGGTGTATTGAAATGGTTTGGGCATATGGAGAGAATGAGTGAGGAAAAACTGACAAAGAGGATATATGTGTCATGGGTGGAGGGAACAAGGAGAAGCGGGAGACCAAACTGAAGGTGGGAGGATGGAGTGAAAAAGATTCTGAGCGATCAGGGCCTGAACATACAGCAGGGTGAGAGGCATGCATATAGTGTAAATTGGAACGATGTGGTACACTGGGATCACCGTACTGTCAATGGGTTCAACCAGGGCATGTGAAGTGTCTGGGATAAACCATGGAAACATCTGTGGGGCCTGGTTGTGGATAGGGAGCTGTGGTTTCGGCGCATTACACATGACAGCTAGAGGCTGAGTGTGAATGAATGAGGCCATTTTTGTCTGTTTTCCAGGCACTACCTCGCTGAAGCAGGGGGCTGCGATGCTGTTTTCCATGGGGTGGGGTAGCGACAGGAATGGATGAAGGCAAGCAAATATGAGCGTGTACATGTGCATATATGTATATGTCTGTGTACATATATGTATGTTTTTTTTTTGCTTTGTCGCTGTCTCCCGCGTTTGCGAGGTAGCGCAAGGAAACAGACGAAAGAAATGGCCCAACCCACCACCATACACATGTATATACATACGTCCACACACGCAAATATACATACCTACACAGCTTTCCATGGTTTACCCCAGACGCTTCACGTGCCCTGATTCAATCCACTGACAGCACGTCAACCCCGGTATACCACATCGATCCAATTCACTCTATTCCTTACCCTCCTTTCACCCTCCTGCATGTTCAGGCCCCGATCACACAAAATCTTTTTCACTCCATCTTTCCACCTCCAATTTGGTCTCCCACTTCTCCTCGTTCCCTCCACCTCCGACACATATATCCTCTTGGTCAATCTTTCCTCACTCATTCTCTCCATGTGCCCAAACCATTTCAAAACACCCTCTTCTGCTCTCTCAACCACGCTCTTTTTATTTCCACACATCTCTCTCACCCTTACGTTACTTACACGATCAAACCACCTCACACCACACATTGTCCTCAAACATCTCATTTCCAGCACATCCATCCTCCTGCGCACAACTCTATCCATAGCCCACACCTAGCAACCATACAACATTGTTGGAACCACTATTCCTTCAAACATACCCATTTTTGCTTTCCGAGATAATGTTCTCAACTTCCACACATTCTTCAATGCTCCCAGAACCTTCACTCCCTCCCCCACCCTATGATCCACTTCCGCTTCGATGGTTCCATCCGCTGCCAGATCCACTCCCAGATATCTAAAACACTTTACTTCCTCCAGTTTTTCTCCATTCAAACTTACCTCCCAATTGACTTGACCCTCAACCCTACTGTACCTAATAACGTTGCTCTTATTCACATTTACTCTTAACTTTCTTCTTTCACACACTTTACCAAACTCAGTCACCAGCTTCTGCAGTTTCTCACATGAATCAGCCACCAGCGCTGTATCATCAGCGAACAACAACTGACTCACTTCCCAAACTCTCTCATCCCCAACAGACTTCATACTTGCCCCTCTTTCCAAAACTCTTGCATTTACCTCCCTAACAACCCCATCCATCAACAAATTAAACAACCATGGAGACATCACACACCCCTGCCGCAAACCTACATTCAATGAGAACCAATCACTTTCCTCTCTTCCTACACGTACACATGCCTTACATCCTCGATGTACGTATATGTGTATAAGTTGTATATATGTGTATAAGTTGATATGCATATGTATTTGTATGTATATATGCGTGTATGGGCACTTACACATATGTATGTGTATATGAGTGAATGGGCCATTCTTACTCAGTTTCATGGCGCTATATTGCTTGATGTGGGAAATAGCAATTAAGTATCAATAAATAACTATTCTTCAAAGCATACACCTGATCTACACATTCTGTATCATTCCTGAAACCACATTGTTCTTCCCCAGCCTGATGCTCTGAGGATGCTAACACCCTCTCAATCATCACTCCACCATGCAACTTACCAGGTACACCCAACAAATTTACACCTCTGTAATATGTGCACTCAGCTCTATTCCCCTTGCCTCTATACAATGACAATATACAGGCATTCTGCCAATCCTTAGGATCCTCACTATGATCCATACATATGATGAAAATCCTAACGAAGCAATCAACATCACAGTCAACCTCCCCTTCTTGAGAGCTTGAATTGCAATACCATCTCCTTCAGCTGCCTTGCCACATTTTACCTCACACAAAGATTTCACTAACTCTTCCACCAAACTCTTGCTATGACTCTCATCTTGCAATGCTCCCTGACCCAAACATGATACATCTGCCATCCTGTCATGAAACACATTCACCAGTCCTCTCAGGTACTCACTCCATCTCCTCTTTACCTCAACTCTGCCTTTTTTCACTTCCCCATTAGCCCCCTTCACTAATGATCCCATTTGTTCTCCAGCTTTTCTCTCACACTATTAAGCTCCTACCAAAATATTTTCCTAATCATTCAGAAGTTTCCTGATACTTGCTCTACCCATTTCTCATTTGCCCTCTTTTTCAGTCCCTGCACTTTCCTCTTGACCTCCTGCTGCTTTCTCTTGTACATCTTCCAGTCACCAGCACTTCTCTCTCTTAAACATGCAACTTATCTTTGTCACTCTATGACTCACTACCCATTCTCACATTCCCTTCTCTCAACTTCAACATGCTTTACTTCCATATGCCAGTACTGCTTCCCTAATTATTGTTCATTCCTCATCCACTCCAACAGATTCATTTATTCACATCATTTGCCCATGTACATTCAGAATCTACGAGTATGTCTTCACACAATCTTCTTTTCCAAGGTTACTTTCTTTCACCACCTTTTCACCCATATATGAGTCCCCTTTTCTTATAGTTTCTACAAAACACCACCCTCACTTCCACCAAGTAATGATCTGACATATCAAGAGCTGCCCGTCTCACTACAATCACATCCCAGTCTTTCTTATGCATGCCTGTTTGTCATGCTAACTTATATGTAGATTAGAGGGGACGGTGTGCTGTCAGTGGGTTGAATCAGGGGCATGTGAAGCAGTTGGGGGAAACCATGAAGAGGTCTGCTGAGCCTGGTTGTGGGTAGGAGGCTCTGGTTTCAGTGCATTTTACATGACAGCTAGAGAGTGGATGTTATCATACAAGGCCATTTCTTCATATGTTCTTAAGGCTACCTTGCTGGTGTGGGGAATAACTTAACAGGTATCAGAAAAAATATATACATATGATATGGGAAAAAGCGAACAAGAAAAAATATACATACATGCAGTATTCGTGTTAGCAATTTCTCCTGCTATGAATGCTGTTTCCTGCATCTATAGGTGACAGCTGAAAATCTCACTTAAAATATTGCTTTGGGAGGAAACACTGATATCTGAATTGTTAATAAAGATTCTTTTGGATATGCACTAATCAGCCTGACCTGTCAAAGCAGCTATACTTTCATATGAATATCCTGACAACCCCTAGCAATGCTTCTATTGTCAGGCCAGTCCATCACAATCTCAGAAAAGAGGTATAATAACTATCTAGTTACTATCCCATCCCCTATTAAAATTCCAGTCACAAAAAGTCCAATGTTCACAAGAGTTTCATGTAAATGAAAAGGATTTGATAATTTTCTACTTTTTCTAATATTAAGATATACTATGGCATAACAATAATTCTAAAAATTAATACTTCTGTGTCATCATCTTTCCTGCCTACATGAAGTACCCTCATTATTGACTGTACATAACAGCACAAACACTGGTCCAATAAACATATGATGTGGAGACAACTGTGTAAACAGAGCATATCATCCAATATATATCCTCTCATATCAAGATTTAGTTTAAGGTATACTTTATCATTTCTAACCTTCTGTGTAATACGACATTTCAAACTATTCATTTCCAGCATTAGCGAGGTAGCGTTAAGAACAGAGGACTGGGCCTTTGAGGGAATATCCTCACCTGGCCCCCTTCTCTGTCCCTTCTTTTGGGAAAAAAAAAAAAAAAAAAATTACAAAAAATGCCATTAAAATAAACACATAATAAAACATTCAATATACCATCACTGATTTTCCAAACTCACTAGAGCTCAAGCTATTGCTGGGCACATCTCTGGACTGCTGTTGGCCTATATTAGCAATTCTTGAAGCCGATGATGTAGTTGGGGGATCAGCATGTTCATAATGGTCTGTGTGAATGAGTACAAAGACATTTCCATGAATGTATTGCATTCAGTATATAAACACTTACATTCTGCAGTATCATATTTAACAATTTCTTCAGTCATGAGTGCTGTTTTCTGATCTACATCAGGGACACATCTCCAAATTCTTAATGAATGCTGTTGAAAGAGACAGAGAGTTTTTAATTTTAACTGAAATTTCAAAGTGTACATATCAATCAGTCTGACTTGTCAGGGCAGCTGAATTTCTTTACCAAAACCAAACTACAACAACTGTACATTAGTCTCCTTTAACAATATACCATATTGCAGATACATTCAGTCATACAGTTCTCAAGTATGGTCACTACACATAAAGAACACACATTTACACAGCCTGCCAGCCACAAAAATGAGCACAGGCAAATGCTCTCACTATTTTCAAGATTTTGGAAGATCTGCAGCTGATAAAGCCTATAAAGTACAAGTTAGGGAGAGGAGTAAAATAAGCAGCTCCTCAGTGATATATGCACTGGATACTAAATTTGAGTATGTCAAATATTTGGAGTTTAAAAGGGCTTGGGAGTGGAGGTTTGCTAGACTCAATGAGAGGGCTCAGGAGTGTTGCCAACTTCAATAAATCAAGCAATTCTGTTTACTGTACTTCTCATATGAGATCAAATTTTTATGCAAAAGAGTGGCTACCACTAGGATGTGAATAAGCATAGCTAAATTTTATTGTACAAATGAGCAGCTCTGACGTGACAAAAGAGTGCAAATTTAATATAACCATAAGGAAAGTCAGAATGAGTCAGTTTAAATTTCTTATCTTGACTGAGCCTATTTTGTTCTGGTAAGCTCCATTACTTTTACAAGTAACATCTGACCCAAGAAGAAAAAAATATTGAGGGTCAGGACAATCTTGTTACCCACAGTAATAAAGCCAAGTGCTGTGCTAAAGTTTTTGCTAAAATTTGGACTACATTCCTACAAGGACTCGAACTATGGAATGTACCAAGACCAATCAGTCATAGCATGAGCTACATAGAAGACAAAAGAGGTTGAGATGAAAGGGGAACCACAAGAGAACATATGCTTGCAGACATTGTGGGAAATTGTTAAAAAGCAAGATCAAAAGATAACACAATTCAGGGAATAAGAAAACCTGATAACTCACTTCATGGGTGTCATGAAATATGAAAAAACCTTGGGGAACTAAGAAATATAGTCAATGAGTATGTACAAAAATTCAATTTAGTCTTTACTTTTCCAAAGGAAGGAATAGCGAAGGGGCCAAGTGAAGATTTTTCCCCTACGGCTCAATCCTCTGTTCTCAACATTGCCTCCCTAATGCGGGAAATGGAAAATATGCATAAAAAAATATAACAAGCATGTGAGGAAAAATATCTAAATACCAAATTATATAACATATAAAACATATCTTTCATTTTTCCAAACTCACCAGAGCTTAAACTATTACTGGGCACATCTCTGGATTGCTGTCGGCCTGTATTAGCAATTCTTGAAGCCGAAGATGTAGAGGGTGGATCAACATGTTTGGAACACTCTGAAAATAAGTTTGAAAAAACGTGCAAAAAAACATTTTCATGAATAAATTGCATTCACTGTAATATTATGCTTATATTTTGCAGTACTAAAGTCTTGGAAATTTCTTGACATGATCTTAACATGAATGCTGTATCCTGCATCTATGGGTGACATCAGCAAAATTTCACTCAAAAAAATGCCTTTGGAGGAGACACTAATTTTTGCAATGTTAATGAAATTTCAAAGGATGCACACTAATAGCATGACCTGTTAAATTGGCCAAATTTCAATTTGTACATCTTAATAACCCCATCTTGGTAACTGCTGCTTCTAACAATACTTCTATTGTCAGGCCAGTCAATCAAACCCCAGAAAAGAAACATAATGGCTACTTGGTTGCTCTTCCCAATCCCTACCCCTGAGAAACTCATACCATGGAACGATGCTGCAGAGAGTCAAGCCACAAAAACCCAATATTTATGAAAATGAAAAAAACGACATTAAAAGTCACCATCATGCTGTTGCCACATCTGTCACTATCATCATTTAAAAGTATGTAAATGATATGTTCACAAGTGTTCCCTATTACTGACAGTATCTTTTTTCATGCATGTTCATCATTTCCTGTGTTAGCAAGGTGGTGCCAAGAACAGATGAAAAAACTACTTAATTTACTCACACTTTAGTTGTCATATAAAATGCACTGAGCCTGAGCCCCTATCCATAACCATGCCCAAAAGACCCATCTGTAGTTTCCCCCATCCACTTCATATGCTCTGCTTCAGCCAAATGACAAAACACTAATGGTATATGGTATAATCAAATCATTATTCTTAAGAATATTTTTTTTCCCTCCACGTCATCACCTTTTCTGCCTTAAAGACCCATCATATCTATCTCTTCATCTATCCATATCTCTGATACCTATTCCCTCTGGGGACTTCCTGAAGGGAGTGTCCACAGCAAAACTCTCCATAAACGGTGCACTCCTGTGCCACTTCTTAGCCTCCAGTGCCCCATACTTTTCAGGCCACTAGCACAGAAACACCCTAGCACAGTGTGTCCAGAGGCTCCTGCCCAATGTTCCTACCAATTACTTCTACATAATGTATCTACTGAATGCTGCTGCCTTATGTTCCTACTTACTACTTCTATCTTTTGCCAAAAGGCAAGGCTAGCACACAGCACTCTGCAGCAAAATCTAGAGTCATGAAGAATGAGTTGAGTGAACGAAGTGTAGTCAAGTGTTATGTGTGACAAGGAGAGACTGTACGTTTGTGGGCAGAATGCCAGCAGCCCATGTGTATGTGAGGCAGAAAGGAAAGACAACTACCTGGGTCAGAGTAGTGCACCTTGACATGCAGTGAAGTGCTGGCTCACTACACAGTCATCACTAACCCTTCCGTTACCCAGGAGGGTTATACCATTAACATACCTCCCCAGTCGGTGGCTGCCTAATACCTACTAGTATCATAATGACTATGAATAACAGCATTCATACAGGTACAATAGATATTTCATGTGAAGACAAATGTAAAAGCAATGTGCATCCACTAAATACCCTCTCATATTAAGACTTCGTGTATACTTTATCATTTCAAACAGTTGGTATAATATTTTTTTTTTTTTCTTATACTTTGTCGCTGTCTCCCGCGTTTGCGAGGTAGCGCAAGGAAACAGACGAAAGAAATGGCCAAACCCCCCCCATACACATGTATATACATACGTCCACACACGCAAATATACATACCTACACAGCTTTCCATGGTTTACCCCAGACGCTTCACATGCCTTGATTCAATCCCCTGACAGCACGTCAGCCCCGGTATACCACATCGCTCCAATTCACTCTGTTCCTTGCCCTCCTTTCACCCTCCTGCATGTTCAGGCCCCGATCACACAAAATCTTTTTCACTCCATCTTTCCACCTCCAATTTGGTCTCCCTCTTCTCCTTGTTCCCTCCACCTCCGACACATATATCCTCTTGGTCAATCTTTCCTCACTCATCCTCTCCATGTGCCCAAACCACTTCAAAACACCCTCTTCTGCTCTCTCAACCACGCTCTTTTTTTTCCACACATCTCTCTTACCCTTACGTTACTCACTCGATCAAACCACCTCACACCACACATTGTCCTCAAACATCTCATTTCCAGCACATCCATCCTCCTGCGCACAACTCTATCTATAGCCCACGCCTCGCAACCATACAACATTGTTGGAACCACTATTCCTTCAAACATACCCATTTTTGCTTTCCGAGATAATGTTCTCGACTTCCACACATTCTTCAAGGCCCCCAGAATTTTCGCCCCCTCCCCCACCCTATGATCCACTTCCGCTTCCATGGTTCCATCCGCTGCCAGATCCACTCCCAGATATCTAAAACACTTCACTTCCTCCAGTTTTTCTCCATTCAAACTCACCTCCCAATTGACTTGACCCTCAACCCTACTGTACCTAATAACCTTGCTCTTATTCACATTTACTCTTAACTTTCTTCTTCCACACACTTTACCAAACTCAGTCACCAGCTTCTGCAGTTTCTCACATGAATCAGCCACCAGCGCTGTGTCATCAGCGAACAACAACTGACTCACTTCCCAAGCTCTCTCATCCCCAACAGACTTCATACTTGCCCCTCTTTCCAAAACTCTTGCATTTACCTCCCTAACAACCCCATCCATAAACAAATTAAACAACCATGGAGACATCACACACCCCTGCCGCAAACCTACATTCACTGAGAACCAATCACTTTCCTCTCTTCCTACACGTACACATGCCTTACATCCTCGATAAAAACTTTTCACTGCTTCTAACAACTTTCCTCCCACACCATATATTCTTAATACCTTCCACAGAGCATCTCTATCAACTCTATCATATGCCTTCTCCAGATCCATAAATGCTACATACAAATCCATTTGCTTTTCTAATAATAATAATATATGTGTCTTAAATAAATAATGAACACTTTAGGAACAACATCACTATACTGCCACATAATATAACATTTATTACACTATCACAGATTTTCCAAACTAACCAGAGTTCAAGCTGTTACTAGGCACATCTCTGGGTGACTGTCGGGCCATATTTGCACTTCTTGACGTCAATGATGTAGTCAGAGGATCAGCATGCTGATAATGCTCTGTGAAAAAGTGCAAAAAAAAACTACATTCTGCAGCAAACTTGGAGAGCAAAAAGAGGTTATGTTTGAAGGAATAGTAGTTCCAACAATATTATATGGTTGGGAGGCATGGACTATAGATGGGATTATATGGAGGAGGGTGGATGTGCTGGAAATGAAGTGTTTGAGGACAATCTGTGGTGTGAGGTGGTTTGATTGAGTAAGTAATGAAAGGGTGAGAGGGATTTGTGGAAATAAAATAAGTGTGGTCGAGAGAGCAGATGAGGGTGTGTTGAGATGGTTTGGACATGTGGAAAGAATGAGTGAGGAAAGATTGACGAAGAGGATATATGTGTCAGAGGTGGAGGGATGAAGAGGCGAGAGATCAAACTGGAGGGGGAAGCATGGAGTGAAAAAGATTTTGAGTGATTGGGGCCTCAAAATATAGGAGGGTGAAAGGCATGCAAGGAATAGAATGAATTGGAATGATGCGGTATACCAGGGTCAATGTGATGTCAATGAAGTGAACCAGGGCATGTGAAAAGTATGGGATAAGCCATGGAAAGGTCTGTGAGGCCTGGATGTGGATAGGGAGCTGTGGTTTTGGTGCATTACACATGACAGCTAGAGACTGAGTGTGAATGAATGAGGCTTTTTTTTGTCTGTTTTCCTAGCGCTACCTCGCTGAAGCTGGGGGTAGCGATGCTGTTTCCTGTGGGGCGGGGTAGTGCTAGGAATGGATGATGGCAAGCAAGTATGAATATGTACATGTGTATATATGTATATGTCTGTGTATGTGTATGTATATATTCATTTATCTTATTTATCATACTTAATTGCCGTCTCCTGTGTCAGCGAGGTAGCACAAGGAAACAGATGAGGAATGTCCCAATCCACCCACATACACATGTATGTACATAAACGCCCATACACACACATATACATACATATACAAACACAGACATATACATATATACACATGTACATATTCATGCTTGCTGACTTCACCCATTCCTGACGCCACCCCACCACACATGAAATAGCATCCCCCCTCCATATACAAATGTATGTATGTATATGTGAGTGTACGGGCATTCATGTGTATATATGTGTATATGAGTGGATGGGCCATTCTTCGTCTGTTCCCTGGCACTACCTCACTGATGTGGGAAACAGCGATTAAGTATAATAAGTAAATAAATAAAATCTAAAATATATAAATCAAAAGTTTCAAGGAAACACTGGTAAAATACCAAATAATTTAACATCTAATAAAACTATCATTTAACTGTCCAAACTCACCAGGGCTCAAGCTATTACTGGAAACATCACTCGACTGCTGTCGGCCATTATTAGCAGTTCTTGAAGTCATGGATGTAGGTGGTGGATCACTGTGTCGATTACGCTCTGATAATGAGTTTAGAGTGAGTACATAAATCATTTTAAGGAATTAAGTGTATTCATTATTAATGAATATATTCTGCAGTATTAAAGTTTTTGCAATTCCTCTTGACATCTACGAAATATTACTGATACATTGTTTTCAAGAAAACACTGATATCAGTGTCCTCACTTAGATTTTGCAACATGCATATTAATCATCCTGACTTACAGGGCAAATGATTTCCACAAGGATATCCTACCTACCCAAACTTGACAAAAGCCTTCTCGAGCAATAATTGTTCCAATGATAGTCAACTACAACCCCCAAAAATGTGTACCAACCCTTGGTTGTTATTTTCCCTAAAGTTAGGCAGTTTGAAGCATGGTCCTGTGCTGGATATAAGTCAGGATGCACACAAGAGACAAGGTAAGTTTTAGCAAAGAGAGAAAAAAAACACCGGGCACTAAAACAGAACTAAAGTCACTACTCCCCTCCTGTTGCCATGCCTGGCACCATTATCAGACAAAAGTATGTATTTAAACATTCAAGATACCAAAATCCATAATTTTTATCATACAAGTTTGCCAGTTCAGCATTAGTGAGGTAGTGCCATGAACAAATGACCACATTTGCTTACATCCATTATCCAGTTCTTTCTGTAACTAAATTTTTTTTTTTTATCTAATTCTATGGTATCATCATAATCTCTTCTCATGTGTGCTCACCTCTCCTGCATTAGTAAGATACTAACATAATGAGGGTATAAATGGTGGCATGAAAACTGGCCTGATAAAGATTTTTGTAGAAACAACAGTAAAAACAGTGTATACCCACTATATGTCCTCTCGCATCAAGATTAAAAGTAAACGATTCTTTTAACTTTATGATGCTATATATATGTTTTATAATAAAGAAACTATGAAAAAGGTAGAAAAGAGAAGACAGAGTGGTGGCTGTGGTGAGCTTGGGTTGAGGAGGCACTCAGGGTGTCATTGTGAATGGCTTGGTGAAATGAGAATCAGTGAAAGCCTTGCACTAAATGAAGTATGGCAAAGTGGCTGGACTGGATGGAACTGTAGCTGAATTTCAAAAGAAATGGAGTGGCAAGTTACTAACTGGTTAGTTAGGTTCTTCAATGTATGTATGGCCAAAGGTAATATGCCTGAGGACTTGCAGAATGTAGCACACTGGCCTTATATAAATGCAAGGGGATGAAAGTGACTGCACGGAAAAAAAGAGTAATGCATCTGTTGAGTATAACCAGTTTATTGTATGGTAGAGTGTAACTAAATAAAGAGTTATGAGCCTGTTGAGCATAACCAGTAAAATGTAAGGGGAAGAGTAACTGAGAGATGGTGACAAGCACTCATCAACACACTGAGGTAGCAGCAATGTGGCTTAGGAGTAGCAGAGAATGAGTGGACCAGGTGTTAGCTTTGAAAGTTTTTATAAGAAATATTTACAGAAAGAGATGAATTAATATCTGGTTTTCATGGCCCTGCAGAAAATTTAACATATCAGTGACTGAGATGCCTTGTGAATGGTGTAATGAATATAATGAGTGGGAAAAAATCTACTAATTGCAGTGAGGAGTCTTTATCAGGAGAGTCTGGTAAGTGTGCCAGTAAGAAGGCTGGAGGGTGAGTGGTTCCACATGAAGGGAGGTTTTCATCATGTGTGTGTTATACTACTATGGACAGGGTGGCAAGGGAAGTAAATGCTAGGGGCTTGCAGATGAGGGTGGCTTTACAACATGCTAGGGGTAACCCCACCCCTAGCATGAGTTAGATATCTGCTGTTTGCATATGGCATGGCCTTTCATGGTAGAATCCAGAGAGAAACTGCATAAGCTGGTGTCTAAGTTTGGTAGAGTGCAGTAAAGGAGAAAGTTGAGAGGTAAAATGAACAATATAAACTTAATAAAGTACAGAAAAGATTGTGGGGGAGGGATTAGCCAGACAGGACAGTGTGAGTATGTTTGAATGGGGAGAATCAACAGATAGAAGTGGGACCACAGGATCAGAAGTAAGTTAAAGGGCTTAGTGTATTGAGGAGTATGCAGAAGGAAAGTTCAATGTCTGTTATGGTAAAGATGGGTATGTTTGGAGGTAAAATAATCCTGACAGTGGGGTATGGATGCAAGTCTTGAACCATGAATGCAAAAGAATGGAAGAGACTGGAGGCACTGGAAACAAAATGCCAGAGGACAATAGGAAATGTCATTAAGGCATGATGATCACGTTAGGCATGACAGTGAAGAGCAAAATATAGCAATTGGCCCAGTCTGATGGTGAAAACTGACATTGAGGTGCTGGTATGGATTGGACACATGGAGAGGATGAGCAAAGAAAGACTGACTAAAATTATCTCCTTGTCAAAAGTGGAAAGACCAAGGTGGAAGGGGATACTGACTGGGAGATGAAAAGATAAAGAGAAAAAGCCTTTGATGTATCAAGGACTAATTATTCTGAAGGCATGAGAAGCAAAACTGGGATAGAATGAACTGGAATCATGTGGCATTGGGGGGGTGATGGGTGGGGGCTGTGGATGGTGTAGTGCATTATACATGATAGCTACAGTGGATCTGAGCAAAAGAAACCTATTCCTGGTGCTACCTTAATAAAGGAGGAAATGACAAACAAGAATAAAAAATAAAATGTAAACAACATAATTTCAATACCAAACATATAACTTTCAATATACTACAGGCTCAGCATCCCTAATCCAAAAATTTGAAATCCAAAACTTTGTGAGCAGCAACATTATGTTACAAGTGGAAAATTCCACACCTAAACACATTATTTTTTCATTTTATTAATGGTATTTCATATCTTTTTTACTGTTAAGTACTTTTGTGTGAATAAGTGTACGACTGAAGTGATGCCAAACAATCACAAACTGTCCACATGGGCTGCTGAGATCGTGACACCTTAGCTTTCTGATGGTTCAGTTACACAAACTTTGTTTCATGGGAAAAATCATTAAAAACACTGTACAAACTACCTTCAGGCTTTGTGTATAAAGTTTATATGAAACTGGTAAATTATATGGGAGGGTATTGATTGAGAGGGTGAAGGCATGTACAGAGCATCAGATTGGAGAAGAGCAGTGTGGTTTTAGAAGTGGTAGAGGATGTGTGGATCAGGTGTTTGCTTTGAAGAATGTATGTGAGAAATACTTAGAAAAGCAAATGGATTTGTATGTAGCATTTATGGATCTGGAGAAGGCATAGGATAGAGTTGATAGAGATGCTCTGTGGAAGGTATTAAGAATATATGGTGTGGGAGGCAAGTTGTTAGAAGCAGTGAAAAGTTCTTATCGAGGATGTAAGGCATGTGTACGTGTAGGAAGAGAGGAAAGTGATTGGTTCTCAGTGAATGTAGGTTTGCGGCAGGGGTGTGTGATGTCTCCACGGTTGTTTAATTTGTTTATGGATGGGGTTGTTAGGGAGGTGAATGCAAGAGTTTTGGAAAGAGGGGCAAGTATGAAGTCTGTTGGGGATGAGAGAGCTTGGGAAGTGAGTCAGTTGTTGTTCGCTGATGATACAGCGCTGGTGGCTGATTCATGTGAGAAACTGCAGAAGCTGGTGACTGAGTTTGGTAAAGTGTGTGAAAGAAGAAAGTTAAGAGTAAATGTGAATAAGAGCAAGGTTATTAGGTACAGTAGGGTTGAGGGTCAAGTCAATTGGGAGGTGAGTTTGAATGGAGAAAAACTGGAGGAAGTAAAGTGTTTTAGATATCTGGGAGTGGATCTGGCAGCGGATGGAACCATGGAAGCGGAAGTGGATCATAGGATGGGGGAGGGGGCGAAAATTCTGGGAGCCTTGAAGAATGTGTGGAAGTCGAGAACATTATCTCGGAAAGCAAAAATGGGTATGTTTGAAGGAATAGTGGTTCCAACAATGTTGTATGGTTGCGAGGCGTGGGCTATGGATAGAGTGGTGCGCAGGAGGATGGATGTGCTGGAAATGAGATGTTTGAGGACAATGTGTGGTGTGAGGTGGTTTGATCGAGTAAGTAACGTAAGGGTAAGAGAGATGTGTGGAAATAAAAAGAGCGTGGTTGAGAGAGCAGAAGAGGGTGTTTTGAAATGGTTTGGGCACATGGAGAGAATGAGTGAGGAAAGATTGACCAAGAGGATATATGTGTCGGAGGTGGAGGGAACGAGGAGAAGAGGGAGACCAAATTGGAGGTGGAAAGATGGAGTGAAAAAGATTTTGTGTGATCGGGGCCTGAACATGCAGGAGGGTGAAAGGATGGCAAGGAATAGAGTGAATTGGAGCGATGTGGTATACCGGGGTTGACGTGCTGTCAGTGGATTGAATCAGGGCATGTGAAGCGTCTGGGGTAAACCATGGAAAGCTGTGTAGGTATGTATATTTGCGTGTGTGGACGTATGTATATACATGTGTATGGGGGTGGGTTGGGCCATTTCTTTCGTCTGTTTCCTTGCGCTACCTCGCAAAGGCAGGAGACAGCAGCAAAAAAAAAAAAAAAAAAAAAAAAAAAAAAAAAGGATTTTGTGTTTAGACTTGGGTTCCATCCCCAAGATATTTCATGTATATGCAAATGCTCAAAAGTCCAAAAAAATCCAAAATCTAAAACACTTCTGGTCCCAGGCATTTCCGATAAGGGATACTCAACCTGTATCATTTAGTCATTCGAACTCACCAGGGCACAAGCTATTATTGTGCACATGTTTTGACTGCAGTGCAACCATATTTGCAATTCTTGAAGCTAATGAAGTAGTTGGTGGACCAGCACGTCGATAACGCTCTGGTGATGAGTTTAGCATGAGAACATAAACATTTTACAGAATACATGGAAGTCAATATAAATACCTAAATTCCACAGCACTAAAAATCCAGCAACTTTTTCTGACATAAATGCTTTTACCTGTATCAATAGCAGGATAGCATATGCAAAATTTTACTCAAAATTTACTTCAGAAGGATTACTAATCTTCATATATTTACTGAGATTTCACAGGATTCATACTAATTACCCTGTTCTATCCAGGCATCTGAACTTTCATATGGACATTCTGACTACCCCAACTTCTTAAGTGCTTCCTCTAGCAATGCTCTCACTGCAGGCATCTCTATCACAACCATAGAAAAATAATATGAAACCAATTCATTGCTATCCCCAACCCTACACAGGGGTATGTCAGAGCAAGATTTGATAATAGCTAAATGTCAGGCCACAAATATTCAAGTTTTTAATCATAAACACATTAGGACCTAAAATAAAACTCAAGTCACTACTTCTCTCCTAACGTTGCCAAACCTGGCATCATAACAGCTCACAAGCAGGTATCTATCTATCTATATCTCCAATGCCTGTTTCATCTGGAACTCCCTCAAAGGGGTGGCCACGGCAAGAGAGTCTCCATAAGTAAAGAACTCCAGTACCACTTCTTAGCCTTTAGTGCCTCACCCTTAACAGGCCACTAGCAAAGGGCAACTCTTGTGTAGTGTCTGCAGAGGCTTATACAGAGACAAGAGAAGGTATTTACGAATTTTGGGGAAATGAAAAACCTGTCATTTAAAATGTGCTAGGTCAAAGTTATTGGGAAAGACAAGAGAAGGTAGAGATTTCCAAAGCTTCCAGGTGTAGGGAAATAAACAATTAATAAAGTGGCCTACCATTGAATTACCAACAACCACACTGTAATCATGATGCAACAGCTTGCTGAGTAGTGCATGGTTTAGCTACTTGTGGAGGCACACAAACAGCCAGCTCTTAGGAGAAAAAACAAAAGTAATACCTACAGAACAGGGAAAGTAAACCAACACTGCTGTGCTGGGCAAGTGGGTTTTGAAGTTAGCCTAGAAGTGTTTTTAAGTTGGACTGCTTTTGACTTAACTCTGTCAGTTAGGATGCAGGGATATAACCACTGCACATGAGGGCAGTATTCCATACAAGGACAGATCAATCCTTAGCATAAATGGAGCAAATGTTTGGAAGAAATTTCAACATCTGAAAAGGAGTCCCAGTTTCTTAGAGGCAAACTTAGCTACTGTAGTGTGGGGTTTCCAGAAAAGCGTAGATGTAACAATAATATCATGTTAAATGAGTCAAGAGGTAGAATTACATATCTCTGACACCTGTTCCCACCTGGAACTCCCTCAAGTGGGTAGTCATGATAATAGAGTCTCTATAACTAGTACACTCCCTCTTAGCCTTTAAAGCCTCACACATAACAGGGCACTGGCAAAGAGCATCTCAGGTAAAGTGTTCACAGAGGTTCCTACCTGACGTTCCTACTGACTACTTTGACCTACTGATCCAGCCTAAATGTTCCGAACTACTGCTTCTATTACTCCTACCATCTTAACAAGGGGCCGGGTTAGCACATAATGCTCACTCAAGGAAAATCCAGAGTTAAGAATGAGCTATGTGAGTTAAGTCTCAAATGTTATGTATGACAAGAAGAGACTGAATGCATGTAGACAGAACGCCAGCAGTCCACATTTGGGAGAGGCAGAAAGAAAAGACAGCTACCAGGTTAGAGATAAGATAAATATTTACAATATGTAAGTTTACAAGTGCTTTATGTAACTAAAAGTCCTTTGATTATATTTTTTTTTTTTTTTTTATACCTCGTCGCTGTCTCCCGCGGTTGCGAGGTAGCGCAACATTCTAAATAGTATCAAGTTATATGGTACAATCTATGTCTTTGTACGTAGTAGTTGGTAGGCAGCCAACAACCAGGAAGGTATATTACCAGTACTACCCATCTGGGTATCAGGAGGGTTAGTGTTAGCGGCATAGTGAACTAGCACTTCACTGGTTGTCAAGTTGCACCTCCTCGGACCCAGGTAGTTGTCTCTTCTTTCTGCCTCACCTACATGTGGACTGCTGGCATTCTGTCCACAAACATACAATATATCTCTCCCTGTCACACACAACACTTGACAACACTTAACTCACACAGCTTATTTTTTGTAACTCTAGATCTTCCTGTGATGAGTGCTTTGTGCTACCCCTACACTTGGGCAAAATGGTAGATAGCACAAATAGGCAGGAACATTTAGGTAGGACTATTAGGTAGAAACATTAGATATAACTATTAGGTAGAAGCAGTTGGTAGGAACAGTAGGGAGAAGTAATCAGTAGGAACATTAGGTAGAAGCCTCTATAAACACTGTACAAGACTGGCCCTCTGCCAGTGGTCTTTTAGGGTGAGGCATGAAAGGCTAAGTAGCAGCACTGCAGTTCACTAGTTATGGATACTCTTTTGCCATGGCCACCCCACTGAGAAAGTTCCTGAAGAGAACAAGCATCAGAGATATGATAGAATAAATAGAGTGAAGTCACTTTTTTCATTATGTGCTCACCCTTTCTGCCTTGGCATAGTACCATTGTAATGTAAGTATAAACAAGAGCATGTACATGGTAAGTATTTCATGTGGATACAACTATGAAAGAAGTCAGTACTCACTAAATATCTGCTTATGTCAAGATTCAAAACTGTTACATGGAAAAAAAAGCTGCATGTGCCACCCTCCAAGATGACAAAATTAATATAATCCATACAGATACATGGGAAATGGTTGAAAAAAAAAGATAAAAACAAGAAAGACTAAATACTGTATATTCATTTGAGTAATGGGTACAAGTTAAAGTGACTTTTAAGACTACATTCTAATATTTTGTGAAAACCTTACATGAAATCACTAAAACTGGTACGCTAGGATCAAAGGTCTTACTAACGACATAACATTTTCCAAGTATCAAACTGAAGAAAACTTCACATTAAAATCATGATTAATTATCATCACATCTTACATGCATGCAATCATTACAGGTGATAAAAAAGGTATGGAAAATAACAACAGTTTTGTTATATCATCATATGATTCACTGACCACATTCATCATCTCCAAAAATTCATTATGCTTTAGCCAATCAAAATATGATGGAGCATCAACAACTTTGAAGTTGCTTGCCTGGTGGAGAAGGTGGATCATCTTCATGATCTAATGAGACAGATGAGGTAGCAGATGATGATGTGGATGAAGAGGGAGGACAGACACTGAGATAGCCACGCAGTCGAAGCTCTTGTTGTTCTAACGCCTCTTGCCTCACCCGTAACTGCTGCTGAAGACGTTTAAAGTAACGCAACATCTGAGAATGTTACATATACTGTACAATGGATCAAATGGATTAAAATCTATTTACTTCAGTAATATATCAAGCACTAAATCTAGGAATATGAAAATGAGGGGAACAAACAAGAAATGCATGCATAGGCTATTAACTGGCACATGAGTTTCTTATCAATTTGAATCATCTACACAGAGTACCTGAGTAAACACTCTGCTAATTCGGACACTGGTGATTACAAATATATGGTTTACGAAAAGGTGCACATGAAAGTATACTTGGGTGAGAGGGACTGGGGTCAATGGGAGTTCATGAATTAAGTATTAACTGAAAGGGATGTAAAGGAGCAGTTGCTGAATGTGAATGTGTTAAGGACAGCAGAGAAAATGTCTAATCATTTCTTGGTTCAGGCAAGTGTAGATGGTGATGGACTTAGGTAAACAGGAAATGATATGTGTGAAAAAAGTGGAACGTAAGCAAGCACGAAAACATCCAAGTTTCATCTCATCAAACATACCACCTATCTCTCCTTTTTTCATCATGGTTACAGCCACATATTCAGATACCCCCACCAGAGCCTTTGAGAAGAAATCGTCACTTGTCTCTTTCTTCTATTCCTGTTTTTGGAAAGGGTCCTTGTTAAGGATGTATGATGTTTTGCATCTGTTTATGGTTGAGGAGTGATTGGTAAACTGTAAAAGGTACAGAGTGAGGAGTGGATCTGTAGTATGCATGGGTAGAAGGCCATGGGAGATGAATCAGTTGCTGTTTGCAGATGACACAGCTCTGGTAGTAGACTCCAGGAAGAAACTCCAGAAGCTGATGACTGAGTTTAGGAACATGCATGGAAATTGGAATTAGGGTGTAAATGTGATCAAAAGTAAGATACTGAAGTGCAGCAGGGGTGAGACAGAACGGTCTTAATGTAAGTATGAATGGGAAGGACCTGGAGGAGGTGGAATGTTTTAAGCTACTAGGACTGGACATGGCAGTGGTTGGCACCATGGTGGATGAAGTGACTTGTAAGTTGAACGACGGCTTCCTAAGAGCATATGGAATGAGAGAATTAGCAATCGCTACGGCAAAGACGAATATTTTGGTCATATTTCTGCTAAACTTTCTCCTAAAATACCAAAACACAATTCCAGTTTCTACAGTTTCTCTCTGGAGTTTGCCATTAAAGCCAAGTTATCTGCAAACACTAACTACTTCACCACCCATCTGGAGAATATCAAAGACCAAACCCTCACTGTAAACAAATCACCCACTGTCGCCCCTTCCAAAAAGCACACATGCCTGACCCTCCACATAAAAACTCCTCACTATATTTAATAACTTTTCAGTCACTCCATATATTTGCAGCATCTTCCAAAAGGCCTCTGGCTTCCTTATCATATACTTTATTAAATGAAGTAACTAAGCTTTTTCATTTTTTCAGAATGACATTTTCATACATTACACTTACATCTGTAAACAAATTGACAGACACAACAAATCAGTTGATAGCTAAAAAGACAAAAGACAGCAAGAGTAGCCAGCAACTTTTGTCAACCACCAGTTGAAAATAACAATTCATCCCTTATATGTTTTACCTATCCATAACCAATGACCATACCACTAACCCTTCTTATCAAATATTCTACTGGGCCATGACACCTCTATATTTTCATCAAAATGATTCTGCTGAGTTACTCAACTGATATATCTAATATCTTAACTCTTTAAATCAACTGTTCCCTTACTTTCTCTGCTAAGATTAACTATTTCCTTACTTCCTTTATTATATAAAAAAAAAAAAGCAGACAATCTCTTCTTATTTGTTACCTAACTGTTCTTCAAGAATGATGGTCTCATACTCACTGAAATGAATTCGATCAAGTACTTCAGTATACAACCATCTTGCACTTTCAGTACTTAACTTCTACTTATTCATCCAGGTTCTTAGACCACTTGTTTACAAGTTTAATTCTTGCAGATGACACAGCTCTGGTGGTAGACTCCAGGAAGAAACTCCAGTTTAAGATATGTATTTCAGCTAATGCTATTTCTCTATTTCACCTACCATTCTATAAACACTAAAACATTTTCTGAAATGGCCAGACTTCCTTAAAAGCACCATTTCTTAACCCAGTAAAGCAAAAGAATCTATTTTCTTGCTTTAACTCTCGATACTCCTTCTATTATCATATCAACATACTTCTATCCAAGTAATTCTAACTTGAATACCTTAAGAACATCAACAGCACACAGTAAGTATGACAGCATCTATTTTGTGCCACTTAGATGGAATACATCACATATTCACTCATTCTTTTAATCAATACTATTACATTCATAAGTAGGAAACAAAATCAAATATGAAAGAATAAGTAATGTATGAATGCACTCTAGTTCATAATACAGTACTGGCACTACACATGATCAAAGTTTGCTCAAGGGCAAAATTCATCCAAATATACCAATTTTCCTCTACCAAAGTGGCCTTCTTTGACACACTGGAGCCAACCTGGCAACTTCATAATCCATTCAGTGGCATCAGGATACCAGCAACAATATTAAATGTATGACTCTTCTCCAAATTCACTTTTTAAAATCAACATAAAGTCATAGTACCTGCATTATCTTACCGTGCGTGTCTGGGTGCTGTCCTGACTGCCAGAAACTATTCGTACAATATGTTGTGGTTGTTCTGAATGTCCTTGATCAGGTGGTGGTGTTGGGAGTGAACCAATAGCAGCCCCAGCCCTAGGAATAGGGGTGGGTGCTCCTGGTTCTACAAAGCCTCGTGCTGGAGATATTCTCCCTTCTCCTACTGCTCCTCCTGAGGTACCATTTGTCCCCTGAAGAGTTGCAGACAGGGATGGAACCATAGGGGTTGAAGGAGTCACAGGGTGGAAGAAGGGTCTACAGTCTTGGGTGCAATAAGGAATATGTAGAAGATGTCAAAGTCTGAGTAATGATGGGTATAAATGAGGGCATAATAGTCCCAGGATCGTTGTATGGATGTGTGTTTTGGGCTGTGAATTCACACGAAAGGAAAAGGGTGCATGTGTTGGAAATGAAATCCCTGAAGAAGATAGAAGATATGTCATGTGAAACACACTGATTGTGTAAGGAATGATAGTGTTAAAGAGAGGCGTGGTAGTACTGAAGTCACACAAACAGGGCCAACTTCCTTTGGCCCCCATGGTTCCATCTGCTGCCTTGTCCAGTCCCAGGTACTTAAAACATTTCAGCTCCTTCAAGTCATCCCCATTCAAACTTACACTAAAACCATCCTGTCTCTCCCCCCCCCACCCCACCCCCTCCTCTGGAGTGAGAAGTTCTTCGGTAAGACTGTGCTCGCAGTGATACAGCCTCAACAAAGGTGACTTTTCATTTGCAGGCAGAGCCCAGCAACACCCCATGTTCATAGCTAGATGAACAGACAGACAATACAGCACAAGTAGCCACTAACTTTTGCCAATTACCAGCTGAAAAATGACAAACTAACCATCAAGTGGTTTAACTTCCGACAACCATCAATCATGATACTTTGAACCATCATCATCAAACTTTCACATGAATCCATATGGCCAAAACAACCCTGTACATCTTCATCCATGACTTCCTTACTAGATGCAACTAACATCATAACTCTTTACATAAGTGTTCTCTTACTGCCTTTACTATCAAACAAGTCATTAACCTCTCATTTTTTATCTAATGATCCTCAGAAAATGAAGGTCTCACACCTGATATGTAAATTCTGCATTCAGTTTCAAATTATTCATTCAAGTTCTAAATCTCAGAGTCTGTAATTTCCTTTCCATAATGTTACTAGTAACCTAGCTTAAATTTCTCTCAACTATTAATATTTTTCTATTATACTGCTCTTCTGACTCAAATAACACAGAAACATTCTATGACTAGCTACTTCCAAACTCCCAGCTTTTTTCAAAACAACCAATTCTGTCAAGCAAAAGAATCTTATACTTATTTGCATTAAGTCTCAACACCTTTCTATTACCAAAATCAACATACTTCTATTCACAAAATTTTGACTCTAAACAACACCATTAGCGAGGATCAACTGTGAAATCATCAGTTTTGTGCCACTAATAGTCGACTGCATCACATATTCATCCAATTTTTCTATACATACTATCAATAACAAGGAAGCAATCAAAGTCAAAAGGAAATAAGTAAAAAAGAATGCACCAAAGTTCATAATATATTGCAGGCACTTTACTTAAAAGCCACAATTTTTCACTTCACAAGTTTCCTTTAACAAATTGGCCCATCTATGAGAAACAGGAGCCAACCAGTCATCTTGTTCCATTCACTAACATCCAAATATCAGTAAAACTTTATACATCTCCTCCAAATTCACTTTAAAAAATCAAAATTCACATTACTGGCATAATCTTACCGTGCGTGTTTGGGTTCCATACTGATTGCCCGAAACTATTCGCACAATATGTCGTGGTTGCTCTTCTGAATGTCCCTGATCAGGTGGTGGTGTTGGGAGTGGACCAATAACAGCTCCGTCCCCAGGAGTAGGGGTGGGAGCTCCTGGCTCTACCAAGCCTTGTGTTGGGGATATTCTCCCTCCTACAGCTCCTCCTGAGGTACCATTTGTCCCCTGAAGAGGCGCACACTGTCCCGGAAGATGAAGACGTGTACGTATAGAGTGATGTCGAGGAATACGACGAAAGACACTGGGTGACATCATCCAAGATCTGTAAGGAATTTATTTTTAAAGTGGACCTTTGAAAAAACAAAATTCCAAAAACAATTTAAAAAACTACATGTGAATGTATCATTATGAAACATAAAATATTACTTCTCTTTTTATCTAACTGCCTTCCCTACTTATGTGAGATAGCATCAGAAATGAAAGAACAATGGCCTGATTTGTATGATTATCAATTTCCTTCTCACCTGATTCATGTTTAATGTGCTAGCTGTATGATTACAGTAAATTCATATCGTACTCTAATGTTTTCATTAAGGCTTTGCACCAGCATACTCAAACATGGCAATAAAATCAGGATAAAAGGAATACTGAAAGGATCTCTTGGAGTCTCACACAATGTAAGACACTTGAGTTAACTGACCTAGGAGAGTGTCGTGATTGCATTCTTGTCCCAAAAGGCCCCCTTGGTACTCGTGCTACAGATCTAGGAGAAGTTCTGGACCAGTGACGAATCAATGGCAAGGATGGGGGTCTAACATCAGGATCCTCTTCACCATTGCTTCCACCCCTGTGTGAGATTCATCATAAATGTGTTATACACTGACAAAACATAATTTGGATGAAGCTACACTGGAGCATGATATTAGATGATCTTTTTAATCCACACTGAAAAATCTTAGTTACAAATCGCATGAAATTCATAGCATGAATTCATAAAAACCTTAACATTTGTATCTACAAAACCGATGAAATTTAGCACAGAAAAGCACATTTATTCTTGTCAAGAATAGGCCTTTCATGGGCTCAACATCAGCCCTTCCTAAGAAAATTTTTGCAACAGACAATGGAGCTCCCATGTGTAATTACTGGCCAAAATTCTGAGTAAATTAATGCAACAAAATATAACACTGAATGTTTCATATGTATAAGACACAGAATGTGGAATATACAAGCTATACATGCTTAAGTTTGCATAGAAAAGCAGGAAAAGTGCAAAGGCTATGATGGTGATGGGCAAGTCAAGACATGGTTGAGATACATACAGTCCTACAACAAATGCCATGAAAATACATCACATATAGACGCACATACATGTCAGTTTTAGTTATGTCCTGTGAAGGTCCATTAAGCTGTGAAGGTCCATTAAGTAAACTGCACAGGTAAATGATAAACATGACCACCAAATTAATGAAGGCAAGCAAGTATGAATATGTACATGTGTACATATGTCTGTGTATGTACTCTTCGTCTGTTTCCTGGTGCTACCTCGGTGACACAGGAAACAACGATTAAGAATATCATAAAAATAATAAAAATAATAATAAAAAGATTTTGAGTGATTGGGGCCTGAACATGCAGGAGGGTGAAAGGCAGGCAAGGAATGGAGTGAATTGAATCGATGTGGTATACCGGGGTTGAAGTGCTGTCAGTGGATTGAATCAGGGCATATGAAGCGTCTGGGGTAAACCATGGAAAGTTGTGTGGGGCCTGGATGTGGAAAGGGAGCTGTGGTTTCGGGCATTATTGCATGACAGCTAGAGACTGAGTGTGAACGAATGGGGCCTTTGTTGTCTTTTCCTAGCGCTACCTCGCACACATGAGGGGGGAGGGGGATGGTATTCCATGTGTGGCGAGGTGGCAATGGGAATGAATAAAGGCAGACAGTGTGAATTGTGTGCATGGGTATATATGTATGTGTCTGTGTGTGTATATATATGTGTACATTGAGATGTATAGGTAAGTATATTTGTGTGTGTGGACGTGTATGTATATACATGTGTATGGGGGTGGGTTGGGCCATTTCTTTCGTCTGTTTCCTTGTGCTACCTCGCAAACGCGGGAGATAGTGACAAAGCAAAATAAATAAATAAATAAAAAATATAATAAAAAGAGTGTTGTTAAGAGAGCAGAAAAGGGTGTATTGAAATGGTTTGGTCACATGGAGAGAATGAGAGAGGAAAGATTGACAAAGAGGATATATGTGTCAGAGGTGGAGGGAATGAGAAGAAGTGGGAGACCAAACTGGAGGTGGAAGGATGGAGTGAAAAAGATTTTGAATGATCGGGGCCTGAACATACAGGAGGGTGAAAGGCCTGCAAGGAAAAGAGTGAATTGGAACGATGTGGTATACCGGGGTTGATGTGTTGTCAATGGATTGAACAAGGCCATGTGAAGCATCTGGGGTAAACCATGGAAAGTTTTGTGAGGCCTGGATGTGGAAAGGGAGCTGTGGTTTTGGTGCATTACATACGACAGCTAGAGACTGAGTGTGAACGAATGTGGCTTTGCTGTCTTTCCCTAGTGCTACCTCGCGCGCATGCAGGGGGAGGGGGGTGCCATTTCATGTGTGGCAAGGTGGAGGCAGGAATGGATGAAGGTAGCATGTATGAATATGTACATGTGTATATTTGAATATGTCTGTGTATGTATATGTATGTATACATTGAAATGTATAGGTATATATATGTGTATGTGTGGGCATTTATGTATGTATGTGGGTGGGTTGGGCCATTTTTTTTGTCTGGTTCCTTGCACTACCTTGCTAATGCGGGAGACAGCGACAAAACATAATAAATAAAATAAATAATAAAAAAAATCCAGTGCTGTTTCCTGGATTAGCTAGGAAGTACCAGGAACAGGTGAAGAATTTACTTCATTCACTCACATCCACACAGTAGCTGTAATGCATAATGCACTTAAATCAGAGCCCCCTATCCACAACCTGGCCCCCACAGATCTTTCCTTGGTTTCCTTCGACTGCTTTATAATATCCCGTGGTTTAGCCCAGGGACTGCAAGGTGCATTCTGTACACTGCACTGCTCCAGATCACCATTGCTATCCCTCGCATGCCTTACACCTTCCTGCATAAGCAGTGCCCAAACACTCATAGCATCTTTCACTTCCATCCTTACACTTCCTTAACCCTTTTCTCTGTTCCCTTCACTACTAACATGTATCACTCCTTAGTCATCCTATCCTCACCATCTTCTCCATATGTCCAAACAAAATCCAACACACCCTCTTCATCTCTCTCATATGTACTCCTCTTACTACCACAACTCTCTCTTATTATCTCTTAATTGATAAATCCTCCTCACACATCATACTGTTCTCAAGCATTTCATTTGGAACCAACATACTCATCCTCTTACATACTTTGTCATCTATGGCCTACAGCTCACATTCACACAACACCATTAGAAGTTGAAAGAGATGACATTCCATCCTGTTTAAAAGTGAACAGCAGACAGAGTGGTGAGAAGGTAGTAACTAACAAGCTGATTTAAAAGACTGCATAAACATAAAACCAGGCAAAATCTGCATGTTGGGATGGTTACTATCTGAATTTGCCATTTTACTGTTGGGAAGTGTTGAATTAGTCAATGTTTCTAAATATAATTAACTTTTGGGATGTATCTTGTCTAATTCAAGAGGGTTCTAGAGTAGCAATAAATATGACATGCAACAAAAATATATAGAAATACTTTGCATCACAAATTGTTTTATCAGTACAATGGTAACTGGTACACAAGGAACTGAATCAAGAGCCTGCATTTTGTCAATGTTTTCCAATATCTGAAATTCTGTAAGACCTGCTAAGAACTCTTGTTTAATGCATTACGTCTGTTTCTCACAGAACATGAACAAACCTGTAACTAGTTGAGTTATTCATTTCTGCTGGAGGTCCACTAAGGTCCTCCATTGACTGGTCCACAGACATCCGTAAAGAATGAATTTGGTGTTGAATGTCAGTCAGCATAGATCGGATCTGTTGTAATCGCAGAATCTCGTGTCTGTGCCTAGTTATTTCCAGGTGTGCTCTGAAAAAAAAGAAAAGGAATATTCATCTATGATACATCTTTGTTTGACCAGAAAATAATTGCATTCTGTTTTTTATCATATCTGTTCACCACTTATGTACCATCTATATCAAGGAAAGAACTCACTTGATCACATCCACTCCCTAGCTGTTGTACAAAATGAACCAATACAGAGCCTTCATCCACAGGCTATTCTATGGTTTCCCCTGAACACTTTTTATGACTCTGTTAAGCCTATTATGAGCACATTGCTCCCTGTGTACCACATCCGGCCAATTTCCTCTAACTTGTGCCTGCCTCTAACCTTTCTGAATGCTCACATCCCAGTAACCAACAACCTCTTTCATCTCTTCTGCAGTCTCTTCCTCCCTTATGCTTCCTCCAATTCTGACAAGCACATCTGCATTTATGTCTCTCTGGCCAACCTTTCCATCTGCCCAAAACACTTTAGCATAGCCCTTTCAGCTCCCATAATCAAACTGCATACTACCACACCTCTCTCACTAATTCAATAAAATATGAACCCTCCTCACACCACATACTGTCCTTAGGCCTTAAATTTCCAACACACCCACTCTTTTCCATTCTTTGGCATTCATGGACCAAGACTTATTCCTAAACAATACTATAGGGATTATCCATCCTTGCCTTTACTAACAGAGACCACTCCTTCCATACACTCCTTGATGAACCCACAATTTAGCTATGTCAACAACCAGGTATCTAAAGCACTCCACTTCCACCACATCCCTCCATTCAGATTCACAATCAGACCAACCTGTCTTGCCCCACAGCTAAAACTCATAATCTTACTTGTTTCACACTAATCTAGCTACCTCCTTTCACACACTCTCTTGAACCTGGACATCAGCTTCTAACATCTCACTTGAATCTTTAATAACAATCTTGTGTCACCTGCAAACAGTATCAGCTTCACCTCCCAGCCATCTACTTCCAATATCCTGAAGGCTCACTATTACCTCCAAGACCATTTCATTTACCTCCAACATCCTCCATGGACAGATTAAACAACTAAAATGACCAAACACTATTAAAGCGGACCAATCTTGATTTAGAATCACTCATCCTTCTACCTTCCTACTCATACACAAGCTTTACTCTCCCAATAAAAATACTGCATTTAGTAGCCTCCCTCCCACACCATATATCCATAGCACCCTTCACAAGGCATCTTTCAACACTAATCATGCACCTCCTCCAGATCCATAAATGCTTATGTACAAAACCCTCTCCTTCTCCAGGTGTTTTTCAAACAACTAATCCACCTATTTTCAACCACTTCTAAATCCACCCACTCTAATGCTACGACTATAAATACCTTCAAAAGTCATTTATACAAATATCTTATAAATTCAGATATACTCTAAGAAAAATGTTAGAAATAAACTATTAATGACAACAGCAATGGGGACAACAGAAGGCTAATGTGCAGCAGTGGGAAATCAGTGACAGCTTAAAAAAACTGCTGACCAGAATTACATTTTCTTGTAAAGTTAACCCCCCCCCCCAAGACAACCCAGTAGTGGGCCAATCAGGCCTCCTGTTGTCTATCTTATTCATGTAAACCCTCTCAATCACCACTCTCCCACACTTACCCAGTATATTCAACAAACTTATATCACTGAAATTCAAGCATTCCCATTTAAACACCTTCCATTTACATTATGGCACTATACACAAGAGGTAAGTGCGAAGAGCATAGAAAAGTGAACGTATAGCTTAGGTAAAAATCTATGGAGGCAAAAATAAAGTCAATGGACATTAAACAAGGTCTCTGTCTAGTCTACTTCTGAGCATATCTGTCGTGTTGCTTTCAACTCAGACCTGTGCAACATCTCAGAATGGAAAAGCAGTATTCTGGTACAATTTTTTTCCCCATATCCCTTACCAAGTATCACTCATTTTCCTCTGTTCAACTTTAAACACCACAATTCAATCCTAATAACAAAACCATGCATGACATGACTATATCCTCAACTCTAACCAGGAAACTCCAAAGAAACAAGATGAAAGATTCTGCTTCACAAAAACTAGGGATGCTGTGCAAGTACTGAAACATTTTTCTAATAAGCAGTTATTTTGTATCTACTAAGATTTTATTCAACCTAGTATGGAGAACTGCTCACATATGTGTTGTAGTTCCTCATCCATCGCTCCATTAGCGAAAAACGATTTTCAAAACACCATAATTCAACCCTGTATCAACATACATTTGTTGTATAACCATATTCTCCACTCTATCCTGGAAACACCACATTAAGCAACATCACAATGTCTGCTTCACAAAACTTGGGGGTGTTGTAAAAGTGCCAAAATTGTTTTTCTTGACAGCAGCTATTTCCCACCCAAATGAGTCTTACACATTTTAGAATGGAATACCTCTCTTTTAAGGTTCATTAATTCTTCTTGCAAACCTCCCTCCAATCATCCAATTCTATCAATGTGATGTTGCTACCCACTCCCTGTCCTACTGATATAATTTTGGCTTCTGCTCTCATGAGCTGCAGCACATATTCTTGCTTCCTAGACTTGGACTCGTGGTATGCATCTGACTTCTGCTTCCCACAGTTTCTTTGAGGAGTCTGGCCAATTGAGGACTGACCATTACAATAACTCCTTCCTTCCAACAGCAAAGCTATGGAATTCCCTTCCTTCTTTCACCATTCCCTCTTCCTAAAACCCTTCTAACATTATGAGTTAGATATAAATATAACAATTTGTTTTTCTTTTCACCCAAGATGCCTTGATTGGGGCATGTTCTGCCAATGTCATGTCAGTCACTATAAAAAAATAAGGTAAGTCATTTAGTACACAAACAATCCTGCTGGAAAAAAAGTGCTTCTCGATGACTATATACATCACTTGAGTGAAATCAGAATATAAGTTTCACACAGATATTCAGATAAAAAATGCTGAAGCTTTTGAGTTTTGAACATCCATGTAAATATAACCAAAGACTCTTTGCACCCTATGATTTCTTCCTCCCTGTTCAGAGGCAAAGGCACACTCCAAAACATGAGGGATGTTATCTGGTCTGCAAGATTTACTTGTGTTTAGGAAGGAGTGCTTTCTGGACTGTACCAAAATAGACTATGAGAATATGCACAGACTGAATGAATGTAAAAATTGTCCAAAGAAAAATTAAGCGAATAAAATAAGTATAAATAGGATTGCTTATCAGGAAAGAGAAATCAGCTATTAGAACATTCATAAAAAAGAAAGGGTAGATATATCAACATAAAATTGTTAAGGATATGTCTGGCTATAAACCAGACATAATTATCAGTAGAAAATGGAGGAGACATTAATACATTCCCTTTGGATACCTGATTCTTCACTTCACAATTCAGATGCCATATGCGAGACAAAGAATGGAACTTTTTCCAATAAAAGATCCCTTGTATGAATGGCCTAAGAACAGAAATGCCCTAACCATAAATGGATGAAGAGGGGATATATACCTCATTTCCCAATACAACAAACTTTGCTTTATGCAGATATCTAAAAGATAAACAGTCCAATCAGTAGTATCAAAGTAATATACCATTCAGCATTTCAAAAGGTATTCTCTATTCTAACTGGGCTATTCTCTTACTTTCCTTAATATTCACATGAAAAGAAATCTATGGACTAATCACTAATATTCCTTTCTGGTATCCATGGTACTAAATGAGATTTTGTCAAATCAATTTCTTCAAAGGCAATAAAACTTTTTTCCTATTTCCCTAAAGACAATAAAGCTCTATGAATACTACAGTTAATCTGCTTATCTACAAGATACATAACCACAATTTTTGTACTGTCAAGCAGTAAATTCTAACTACCTATGAGCCTAAAAGTACCAATGATGAGATTGTGCCATGTTAGTAGGGCTAGCGTGTTGTGTTTACCATCTGACTTTTAAGTTGATTAGGGATTTTCATCAACTTTGTCAAAAAAAAGAGGAAACTGGTTTTACTTTGTTTTGCCAAGTAGTTCAAATGCAACTGCATCCATATTCAAAACATACTGAAACATTTACATACCATTTGCTCATCATGTACAATTTGCCAACAGTTTGTTAGCAATGGACAGGTAGGTTATCAAACCTTTCTTAGGGATTCCACAAAGGAATAATCAGCAAACCACTGTATTAATCTATTTCTACACCACTTTACAAACATTAGCAGCAGCAATCTCTCTTGGTATCCAAGCTATCACCTAATTTTGTATCAAATAGTTACACAATTCTATCTTGAAATAAAAATAATACTCAATCCTTACATGCATATTCTCTGCATATTTTCAATATGCCGACTAAGGAGTTGAACCCCAAACTGAGGATCAAGGGTGGATGATGTGGGATAACGTGAAGAGGCTGCAGGGGAAGACATTTGAGATTGAGATATTCCTGACAGTCCTGAAGGTCCAGGAACTGCATGATCTTCTATAGGATCACTTGACATTGAGGATGGGTTGTGCAGCATCCAGGGCATTGATGGCATGGAAGGAAGGTCTCTTTGGTTACCATGGGACTCTCGAGAACTCACAGTTCGTGTAGGGTTCATCTCTCCTAACTGCGAGTCTCCCAATGTGCTCAAATTGTTTTCATTTAATCCACTTGAATTCATTTCACTACTTCCTGCACTACTGTGAATAATGCTGTCCTGGGTATCCTCAGGTCCAACACCATTACTAACAACACTGACACCATCAATCTCATTACTTGGACTATCTCCCAAAACACTCTCACTTCTGCTTTCTCTTGTGGTTCTAGAACGTCCAGCAGGAATCACAGGCCCATCATTTGAGAAGTAACCCCATAAAGTTCCTGTACGCTCTGACTGAGACCCTGTTGATCGTAAGTTAAGTGACGTGTGATTTGAAGGATCATCATCGCCACTAGCCCTATCGTCTATCCCTCGGTAATTTCTCCTCTCAGCACCACTAATATCATTTGCCCTTGTCCCATTTATTCCTTCCTCACCACCCATATGTGTTCTTTGGTCCCCTGATCCACCAAGCATGCCAGTGTCTCCTAAACTGTAAACACTAGAAGCTTCTCCAGCACTGTCAGAATCTTGACCAGGCCGATGTAGCCTTGACGTCCATAACAAAGAAAGACGGGTATTTCTCTCTGACACACCACTAGCGCCACTAGTGGCTGAAGAACTAGAATCTAGACTGGAAGAGGAGGCACTGTCATCACTAATAATTTGCCTCAGAGTTCGCACTGCGCTGAGACCATAATCTTCCTCAAGTCTAATATTCATCTCATTGGAGCTTTGAGAGTCACGACCTCCCTGACCATCTGTAGGAGCCCAAGTTGATCGGTTTCTTGAACTCTCACCAGCAGATGAATCCTGAGAAAAATTATTGGTTGTAAGAGCTTCAAGAAGTCAGCAAAAGCTGCAAAACAAACCATGGAAAATCACTTGGAAATTCCGAAGTATAATACATATATAAGTAAAGGTTCTTTAATCTATGATTGTAATGAAGGTAATCTATAAACCCTATATGCATCATCAGATATGCTGCACTCAGTCCTCTTTGTCATTTACTTCTTTACAGTATATCAACTTAGCAATACAAAGTACCAAAAACACGACATGTGACCAGTGAAAACAATTATATACTAGGAAATCTAATTCAAGAAAGTATAATTTCTGAACAAAAACTACCCATATGTTTATAAGGACGAATGAAGCTTTAGGAAGAAATCCACAATGCCTCTATTTCCATAACAATGAACTATGATATGGGTTCTCAAATATAAGAAGCACTATGCCATAAACAACAACCTTAACAAAAAAATCAAAACTTAGTTCACCAAGTCTTCCCAAAATACCATAGCTTACATTCACAAATGGGAATGGGAGGAATGGGTGTCCAAATAGATGAGGCAGTTACGCAAGTATGACAAGATAACAATGAGGTGAAAACATTTAGCAATAACTAAAAGCATTAGATGTGAAAGATAAAGTACATTACAAGAAATAAGAAGTAAAGGGTATATACTCTAAAAAGGCTCAAAAGAGGATTCTGAAGGACTCATCTGGTTTTAACCTTTCACAACATTTTAGTGTTAAGAAGAGGTTCTTCCACACATGGACAGAAAGTAGCAAAATCTGAAATAAAATGAAAGTATTTTAAACCATCCAAACAAAGAAATGCATGTATGACTTATGTGTATAACAATAACCTATGTTACGGGTTCTCCAATAAGAGAAATAAAATGAGAACAAACAATAATCAAACAACAGAAAGAAAAAAATATCTCAAGTTAGTCCATTAAGCCTTCCCAAAGTAATATAGCTAGCATTCCGATAAAAGAATGGGAGGAAAGGGTGCCTATGGAGACGAGAACATTACAAAAGCATGATCAGAAGATAACAACGGGGTGAAACTGTTTGGTAATAATGAGAAGACTTTGACATACAAAAAAAGCATTATACAAGTAAATGTAAAAAGTATGATCTTAAAAGTCATCATGAAGATTCTGTAGGATTCATCTGGCTTTCACCTTCTCAGAACATTCTATAGTTAAAAAAAAGGTTCTCCCACAAAGAGAGAGGAAAATCAGCACGATCAGTCATTTTTCAGAACTTTATAAGAGATTTAAACACATTGTACCACAGCCAATTAAACCTTAGTATGACACTAAGGTGTTTAAATCTTGATCCACTACCACCATTTACACCTTCGTATAACACTAAGACATAAACCTAGGCATGTTGCTGCCATCTAAACCTAGCAATATCTAGCAACCTGACATCATCCTCCCTCTCACTTAAATCTGCTCTCCTTGGAGACTCAGTCTTCCTTTACTACTATATTCAATATCCATCTCCATGGCCTGCAGATCTGACCAGACCTGAGACAAATGTGATAGATGAGATTCTGTATGACTCAGATGATAAATTCATTATCATCCAAGTCATACAGAATCTCATCTATTTACAAGGTGTAACAGAAAGGCCACAGCAAGGTGGAAGCACTAGCCACATCCTCTTCCCATGGTATTCTCTGGGTAAGAGCCATGTGGATTTTTTCTGTACGGCAATTAGAATTACAGTGATACATGACATCTGTACATGCCACTAGTGATAAGAGGGCCATTGGTTCCTTTAGATGCAAATAGGAAACTTAAGACCATACAACACATCTAGTTCGTCCCTGGTAAGCACCTGCACATCATACTGGGTTACATCTTTAGGGCTGATCATCAACACATTATCACATATTACCTGACTCTGAGTGGTTCCTCTTCTTCCCTCAGTTACTTGCTGTGCAAACTGGCGAGCTTGATTTAATAGAGACTGCCGACCTGTAGTTGCTGGTGGTGGTTCTATGGGATCTGTACCTCTGTCAATCTAGAGGTAGTTTTGGGCATACTTGTAAGTGTGAAAAGGTTGCTATAAAATGAACTACTATGTTATGTAATTTTTTCTACACAGTTACAGTTAATAGGACAATGGGATAAACAGGTTATCTGTTATGTAATTTTTTCTACACAGTTACAGTTAACAGGACAATGGGATAAACAGGCTATCAGTCTGACAAAGATGGGAAATTTTTCATAGTCGACCAGGCAGCATAGGACATCAAGAAAACTAAAAAAATGAAATTTTTGGAATTAAAATCTCTAACATAATTAATAACTCTGCTTGCACTTTTACACTGATAATACACACGGCAAGGATCACTAGCCCTGGCCCCTGCCCCTCTTAATCACATTCTAAGACATGCATCCCTTCATCCACATCAACAGTTTCTCTTGAATTTGTCCAAAAATTGTATATTTGTTTTTCTCTTGCCTGAATGCCTTTCCTGATGCTATTTTATGATGATGGAAAAGAATATTAGATGCAAAAAGAATAAGGAATACAGCACATGCTTTTTGGAAGCAAATCAACAGATACAGATGACTGACAAAAGCACTAGAGGGTTTTCCAATGGAATTTCCTACTTATGGCTTCCTTTACCTTGCTGAACTTTCATCTCTTCAGTTACACGCCCATCATAATCCTAATCAGCTGCCCATTACATATCTAAAGGCATCAAAATCTTATAAGATGTTGGTTAATTCTACTGATCTTAACTCTTCTGCTTCCATAATCTTCCTCTTCATCAACTACCATTATTAAAAGTGCAGGCAATGCAGATGCAGCCTTCTCTGATCTGAAGAGTTCATATACATTACAGAGAATCTATTGGCAATTTTTTGAATACTTGACTGACAAAGAAAGGCCACATTTGCTCACATCCAATCTTTAGCTGTCATGTGTAATGCACCAAAATCACAGCTCCCTATCCACATCCAGGCCCTACAGACCTTTCAATGATTTACTCAGAATACTTCACATAACCTGTCTCAGCTGAATGACAGCAAGCTGCCCCCAGCATACCACACTGTTCCAATTCACTTCACCCCATGCATGCCTTTCACCCTCCTGCATTTTTTCTTTTGAAATACTAATATTAATTTTTTTCAAAAACTATATCCTACTATACACAAGAAAAAAATATGAGGTTCTGCATGTTTAATCAACTCTGAAATGCAATAAATCTAACTTATCAGAGACAAAAATAACTTAAATCTTAGTGTACAACAAGCAGATATATATATATATATTTCTTTTTTTCTTTCTTTCATACTATTCGCCATTTCCCGCGTTAGCAAGGTAGCGTTAAGAACAGAGGACTGGGCCTCTGAGGGAATGTCCTCACCTGGCCTCGTTCTCTGTTCCTTCTTTTGGAAAATAAAAAAAAACGAGAGGGGAGGATTTCCAGCCCCCCGCTCCCTCCCCTTTTAGTCGCCTTCTACGACACGCAGGGAATACGTGGGAAGTATTCTTTCTCCCCTATCCCCAGGGATAATATATATATATATATATATATATATATATATATATATATATATATATATATATATATATATTGGAAAGGATCACAATTTTGCGCATGATCAAGATATTCCTATGAGTCCACGGGGAAAATGAAACACGAAAAGTTCCCAAGTGCACTTTCGTGTGATAATCACATCATCAGGGGATATATAAGTCAGTTGACATACATCGAAGAGATGAAGCTAGGACGCCATTTGGTAAACATGTGATTGGACAATCACGTGTTTACCAAAATGGCGTCCTAGCTTCGTCTCTTCGAAGTATGTCAACTGACTGTTATATATCCCCTGATGATGTGATTATTACACGAAAGTGCACTTGGGAACTTTTCGTGTTTCATTTTCCCCGTGGACTCATAGGAATATATATTTTTTTTTTTTTTTTATACTTTGTCGCTGTCTAGCGTTTGCGAGGTAGCGCAAGGAAACACACGAAAGAAATGGCCCAACCCACCCCCATACATGTGTATATACATACGTCCACACACGCAAATATACATACCTACACAGCTTTCCATGGCTTACCCCAGACGCTTCACATGCCTTGATTCAATCCACTGACAGCACGTCAACCCCTGTATACCACATCGCTCCAATTCACTCTATTCCTTGCCCTCCTTTCACCCTCCTGCATGTTCAGGCCCCGATCACTCAAAATCTTTTTCACTCCATCTTTCCACCTCCAATTTGGTCTTCCTCTTCTCCTCGTTCCCTCCACCTCCGACACATATATCCTCTTGGTCAATCTTTCCTCACTCATTCTCTCCATGTGCCCAAACCATTTCAAAACACCCTCTTCTGCTCTCTCAACCACTCTCTTTTTATTTCCACACATCTCTCTTACCCTTACGTTACTTACTCGATCAAACCACCTCACACCACACATTGTCCTCAAACATCTCATTTCCAGCACATCCATCCTCCTGCGCACAACTCTATCCATGGCCCACGCCTCGCAACCATACAACATTGTTGGAACCACTATTCCTTCAAACATACCCATTTTTGCTTTCCGAGATAATGTTCTCGACTTCCACACATTCTTCAAGGCTCCCAAAATTTTCGCCCCCTCCCCCACCCTATGATCCACTTCCGCTTCCATGGTTCCATCCGCTGCCAGATCCACTCCCAGATATCTAAAACACTTCACTTCCTCCAGTTTTTCTCCATTCAAACTCACCTCCCAATTGACTTGACCCTCAACCTAATAACCTTGCTCTTATTCACAATTACTCTTAACTTTCTTCTTTCACACACTTTACCAAACTCAGTCACCAGCTTCTGCAGTTTCTCGCATGAATCAGCCACCAGCGCTGTATCATCAGCTGTATCATTCGCCATTTCCCGCATTAGCGAGGTAGCGTTAAGAACAGAGGACTGAGCCTTTGAGGGAAATCCTCACTTGGCCCCCTTCTCTGTTCCTTCTTTTGGAAAATTAAAAACGAGAGGGGAGGATTTCCAGCCCCCCGCTCCCTTCCCTTTTAGTCACCTTCTACGACACACAGGGAATATCCCTGGGGATAGGGGAGAAAGAATACTTCCCACATATTCCCTGTGTGTCGTAAAAGGTGACTAAAAGGGAAGGGAGCGGGGGGCTGGAAATCCTCCCCTCTCGTTTTTTTTTTATTTTCCGAAAGAAGGAACAGAGAAGGGGGCCAAGTGAGGATATTCCCTCAAAGGCCCAGTCCTCTGTTCCTAACGCTACCTTGATAATGCGGGAAATGGCGAATAGTATGAAAGAAAGATATATATATATAATTTCTTACATGAACCTAAACAATAACACATGACATATCAAGCAAGAACTAAAAATGGCAACACTGCAACTCACTCTACTAGCTACTCTAGGTACACTGTTGAATGCTCTACTGGTAAGAGCTTCAAATCTTGACACAAGGTTGATATACTGGCTTGATAGTTGGTTGTAACTATGAGAAAGTTGCTGCTCCCGTTCAACTAATTCTGAACGAGACAGGAATGATCCACTAGAAGATCCACCTATTCTGGAGGAACCCTGAGATGCCCGGTCATGAGGAGTGTAGGCAATGCCCGTAATCAGCTTATGCCCAAGTGGATCAAATTTTACATACCTATTGTTAAATAAATGAAAAGAAAGTTAGTGAAAGTTTAAAATCCAAAAGAAATATGACATGTATACTGAAAATATGCTGAGATATTATAAAATGGTGAGTATATCCTCCATGCACAAATGAAAGTTAACCCCTTCCACTCAACATCTTGCTGCTGGGTTGACAGCATCATTATAAAAAGATTTAGTGGTGGTGCACTGGAATATATTAAAAACCATTCTTGCTGAATATTTTTTTCTGTATCATGAAACTACTTCACTTTACAGAAATATGGCTCAAATGCATCTATACATTAAAAACAATTAAATAATTTGTACTTTTGTGAAGATAATAAATAAATATGAGGAATTAGCAAAATATAGAGTAAAACACACTCTTTGTTTTGCGCTCTTCTCAGTGTCAACCTATATCTTCATCACCTACCAAGTACAGCAACAAGATGAGATCTGATAACTTGAGATCACATTTAAACATCTTGGAAGCTTACCTAGACAGGTTTAAGCCCCCTAATAATAAAATCCCCATTCATAACTGATGCACACAAATTCTGTTAGAAAAACAGGAAGCAATGGGAAATTTACCAATTTCATTTTCTATACCTGAATCCCTTTCCACATTAATGAAGCAGCAACAGGGACCAACAAACAATGGTCTTACTTAAACACATCCAGTCTCTAGCTGTCATGTATAATTCAACACCAAAAACTATCATCAACAATGCATCAACACCAAAAACTATCATCAACAGCCAAGCCCTACACATTACTCAAGGTTTATTTTGACCACCTCATATGATTGATACTAAAGACCATGGTGCAGTGAATCATGCACTTCCTGTTCTGTGTGTGTCTGTGCATTTTTATATAAATGCATGTAAATCATACAATTAAACTGTTTGAATTTTCAGCTACAATACAGAAATATTTGCCCAAAATCTAAAGCTGGCATTTTCAAGATTAAGCATATGTAGCTTACAGTATCTTCCAATGGCAAGTAATTCTGGTGATGAAATGACTGATTACAAAATTTCTGAAAGTGATCTTTCAGTAACGATGTCAAAGTCAAATCTTAAATCAACCAAAGATAAACAAGCATAGACTACTGTAATTTAAGGTTTACTTCATTGTGGTACATATACTTTCTAAATTGCTTTAATGAAGGCTTAAACTGTCCACATTGAATATATTTCTGAATACAAGATGACTATGGAAAGCAGTAAAGGGTGGCATCGCAAGAACATGTGACAACCAAACATGCACGGGGAATAGTAATGTTCTGTATGCTTAGCTCAATCACGTGTCCAAGTTAGGTTAGGTTTGGTTGATTTTAGACAAATTCTGGTATCATCACTGGAAAGAACACACCCTAAATCCTTCTCATGAAGCTTCTATCAAAATAAAAAATAACTGGAGAAAATCTCTATGCTCTTATTTTGAAGAAATTCCAGCTGGAGCAAGAACTAAAAAAGTAAAAAAATAATGTTCTGGCCAAACCTATGTTCTGATGAAGCCACACCAGGGAAAATCTCAAGCTTTAAGGACAGACCACAAGAGAGAAATATCTAAACAATATACCCTACATCAGGCAAAAAACTACTCAGTTGGATGTAATAGATAACATAGAATAATTATCAGTATACTTAAAAAAGATACAAAGTATACACACTGACAGAGGAAAGGTATGTTTCCAACTTTAGAAAAACTGCATTGCTATATATGGGAAAAGGAAATGAGACGAGGTGTGGGAGAAAATGGGAAAAATAAACGAGACGAATTTACATAATATCTCAAACAAAGCAGGATAAAAAGAGTGACTGATCTTACCTTACTTTTTCTTTTTCATCTGCAGTACATATCTTTGCAAAAGGCTGAGGCTGAAACCAGTCCCAAAAGTATATTTCATTGAATGTTGCTATGACAAGGACTTGATCTGTTGGATGGAAGGCTAATGAAGCAATATTAATCTTCCTTTCTGAGGTCCAAACCTCACTGCCACCCTGTTTAATAATAAAAAAAAGAAGTCTTAAGAATCATAGGTCCAAAGCTCTTTACTACACTGTTGAACAAACAATTTTAAACATAATAGAGACTATTAAATGTGTTCATAGTTCTCTTCCTATTTGTTTAAAGAAAAACACTGAGCAATAAACAAACTTCATGATAAGCTTTTTTTCTACCTTGTTTAACAATCAATATCAAGCACTACTACAAAGCACATGTTTAAACCTCTATAGCTCTCCATTTCCATCTATCTTTCTATATCTCTGGCACCCATTCCCTCTGGGAACTCCCACAGCTGTCTCCACAACTAGTGAACTCCAGTGCTGCTGCTTTTTAGCCTTTAGTGCAACACCCTTAATAGGCCACTGACAGAGAGCACCTCTAGCACAGTGTTTCCAGAGGCTCCTGTGTAATGATCCTACTAAATCTACTGAATGTGTCTACCTACATGCCCCTGCCTAGTGTCCTAACCTCCTACTTCTACCTAACGCTTCTGCCTAATGTTCCTGTCTACTACTTTTACCTAATGTTTCTACATAATGCTCTTGCTTAATGCTCCTACTTACTACTACTTCTACCAATTGCTCCATCCATTTTGTCAAAAGACAGGAGAGCACATTTCAAACCATTGCAAGCCAAGTTTGTCTCTTCCTTGCTAACATAGATGCTAAGAAAAACTACTGGATTAGAATTTTGGGTGAACAACAAATATGACTTTTAATCTTATAAATGGTGTTACCAATCTCTGCCTGCTTGAGGTTACATTGCCAGAGAAAAAGTCACCTTTGGTGTGACTGCATCATTAGGAGTACAGCTTTGTCAAAGAACTCTTTCCAAAGGGTTCCACATTTCCATGCTACTGGAAGCAGCACAGCCATGGGCTGCTGGAATCTTTAGAAAGAAGTCCTGGGTTACAACAGGAATCTTTCTTAGAAAGAATCCAGGGGTAATCATTAATAAATATTTAATAAATATTTAAATAATCTATGAATGATCCAACTTGAAAGTGTGTGAAATATTTAAGCATTTTTGGCAATCAATTTAAATGAAACACTGAAGTGAATTTGAATATTTACGATTCAAGGTAAGAAACAAGGAATGTCAATGGAGAGAAATGTGTTATGTTGTCCATAAGAGGTTTTGTAGGGACTATCCTTCTTCCATAAAAGACAAATAAGATATGCAGACAGTATGGAATTACAATATAATTTATCCAAGAATTTACAAAACTGGATATTAAAATGTTACCAACCTTAAGATCCCACACTCTGACTACCCCACCCAAGCAGCCAGATGCAATGATATCATTAGACGCTGGGTGGAAGGCAACACACCAAGGAGTTCTGGGATGACCCTCCAGGGTGCATATGCACTGACCCGTTTTTACTTCACTCACATATATGTTGTGATCTCCATGAGTAGATGCAACTTTTGATCTATAGAAGACAAAAGAAAACTGAAATTACTTTCTGTCACCCTATCTTTGAAAATACCATAATCTTTTTTATACCCATATGCCTCTCCCACCTTAGCAAGGTAGCATCAGGAACAAATGGACATAACCACTCTCTACCTGTCACACAGTGTATGGAAACCAGAGCTAACTATCTAGAGCCAAGCTCTACAGAATAAACCCTAATTTACGTAGAATGGTTGTTATGATTTGGTTCTGTCCACTGACAGAAAGTTACTCCTATATCCTACATCAATCTAATTCATACCTTCCCATACATCAGGTGTCATAATTGCATACATGTACAGGGACTCTCCCCAAACCCATGCATGCTAGAAGAGCAGAATGCCCATATCCCAGGTTAGGATGCAAGGCATAATCAGAGAATGAAACCTGAAATAGGTTAACATCTAAGATTTCATCAATTAACTCTCACTTTATAAACTTTCAGTACTTCAGTCTACAATAGTCATGCGATTTAAATTCATGGTCAAGACAAGACCATCAACATTAAAATAATAACCAACAACGATAGTAATACAGGTAAAATACCGGGAATTTGCAATCCTTACAGTGGATTCTAGACATTTATGGAAGTTGAAACCATGGGCCACAGATTGTGGTCTGGACATAAAACGACCTTAACAGAGCATTCTGTATACTTAATGCAAATTCTGAACGTCATTTGTTCGTAAAACACGTTTATTATGGGCTAAACGGAGTATACAGGTTAAACGGAGCAGCCAGGTAATCCTGAATGTGATAAAACACAGAATTTGGGAGTTTCTTATTTTTCAAAACACATACTTTCAATATTCTAATGGGAATAATAAAATGTATATAATATACATAAGTGTATAAAACTTTTCTAAAATCAAGGCCAGAAAAAGGAGCTATGGCAGGATTTTTCCATAAAGGCTCAGTTCCTAGTTCCATCTTGCTATGGCAAGACAACATGGAACTGAAAAATATGACTATTTATCTGTTTCTTTACACCTGTCTTCATCTCATTTCTGTACCTAATTGCTATTAGTATAATCCCTACCATCATTCGTCCTTGGGGTAAATGGGAGAAAGAAATCTACCCACATACCTCCTGCGTGTCAGAGAAGGTGACAAAAAGAAGTGGGAATGTGGAACAACAAATCAAATATTTTCCTCAGAGACTCATCTGTCTGTTATTCATGCCACCTTGATAAGGCTGAAAAGGCAGCAAAGAATAGAAAGTTACATTCTTATATCAAATATTACTATAATTAATACTATCATTATTATCATGATATCATTAAAACTATTATTGCTTTTATTATTCTTTCTTTTTAGGTGTCTGGTATTTCCTGTGTCAGCAAAGAAGCACCAAGAATAAACAAAGAATGGCCTCATTTGCTTACATCCACTCTCTAGATGTCATGTATAATGCACCAAATCCATAACCCACTATCTAAACAGGTTCTATAGACCTTTCTGTGGCTTTCCTTGGATACTTCACAAGCCAGTTGATAATGTGTAAGCCCCTCTATACAATTTCCCTCCACTAAGCTCTATCCCTTATACCCCTTACATCCTTCAGCGAGTTCAGGTCCCAAAAACCAAAAGTGCATCTCTCCATGCCTTCATTCCCTTCTTGGTTTACCCTTTTCCTTGTTCCCTCCACTTCTGACATGTATACCGTCTTAGTCATCCTCTCCAAGTGTCCAAACATTTCAGCTACCTTCTTCAATTCTCTCATACACACTCCTATCATTATCACCTCTCTCTCTCTCTCTCTCTCTCACCCAATCATTTCTTACTTGGTCAATCTCCTTCATACCACATACTGTCCTCAAACACTTCATTTCCAACACATTCATCCTCTTCTGTGCCTTGTCATCTACCACCCATACCTCACATCCAAACAACACTAACAGACTCCTGTAGCATCAAACGTACCCATTTTTGTCCTTGCCTCTTTCCACACATTCCTCAATTCACACAAGACTTTCTGCACCCCATCAAACCCTATGGCTCACTTTAGCTCCCATGGTTCCATTCCCTTCCCTAACCACTCCCAAGTATCTAAAACACTTCACTTCCACCAGTTTTCTCCATTCAAACTCACATTGTAACTAGCACATCTCTCTCCTCTCTTATAATCTTGCTTTTATTCTCTCTCAAAGACCCTTGTAATGACCTCCCTCACTACCCCAGCCACAGAGTTAAACAGCCTTGGTGACATCACATATCCCTGCCGCAGACCCACCTGCACGTAGAACCACTTATCCTCCTCTCTTCTAACACATACACACACCTCACTCTTTTGGTAAAAAGTCAAAACTACTTCTAACAGCTATCCTCCCATACCTATGTTCATACAACCTTCCACAGAGTATATCAACCCTATCATACGCTTTCTCCAGGTCCATACATGACACATGCAAATCCTTTTCTTTCACTAGCAATTCAACTTCCTCACCACCCTTTCTCATATATCCACATCCCACCTTTAGTATGCCATACACTTAATCTTAACATGTAAGGAATGCTTCCCTGAATACCTTCCACTCCATCTGTTTTTCTTAATTCTCCTGGTACTGCATTGAATAAAATTTCAGGCTTTTTTGCAAGACACTTGTATTTTTCTTCTTAATATCTTTTTTGTATCTTATACCTGGGGATAAGGGAAAACAATGCTACCTAAGTATCTCCTGTATGCTTTAAAAGGTGACTAAGAGGAGTGGGAGCAAGGGAAGGAGCCAAGCTCATTCATCTGTTCCTGACACTACCTTGCTCACTGGGGAAAATGATAAAGGCATGAAAAAAAAAAAAAAAAAAAAAAAAAAAAAAAAAAAAAGGATCTTTTTAGTATTTTCCTAGAAACTACTTCCAACTTAATAGTTTTGTATTTTCCAAGCTGAAATGCTTTCAGGTTTACTCTATGTCTTCTGTTTGCTGCATAACATATTGTCATAACCTCTCTTGCCTTCTTTCTAGATTGTAGAATTAAAGTTATTTCAACTCTCATAATAGTTCCAAAGCTCTAAACCATCAATTTTACTTTTAAAATGTTTCCGTATCCTTTTAATTTACAATGATAAAAAGCCAGAACACTTACCCATCAGGACTAAAAACCATCAAGAATGTAGATTTTGGTGCCCCTGGGAGCTGACATGATAATTGAGAATGTTGACGGTACACCAAAGTATCCTCTGTCACTCTGTGCAGCTGATTGACAGTGGCCTGTGGATACCTGGTGTGCACTTCCCTCCGGTAAAGAAGCACTGGAGTAGGAACAAGCAGTGGATCTTTATACTGCACTCCCACTTCCTCCCCTCCAGCCTCCAGCTTTATATCTGCATCTAAGTCATCCATTCTGTAAAGAAAAAGAATATATTAACAGTACATGTATGTGCCAGTAACTAAAAAATAAACGAGAAGGAACACTTGAGCTTACTCTGATAAATATGTGCAACAACTGATGTATTTAACTATCTATGAATCAAAATCACTATTAATATACCGTCACTGAATGAATCTCCAGTTTCATGGCAAGTAGATCATGTGCAAACAAACATGGACTGTTCTATATGATCTAATTCTAAAAAAATGGGGGGTCCACATCCAACAGGATAGCAAAGGGAAAAATTGCCTAATTACTTGGGGCAGAACAGCTCAATACTATCAATTACCCTATGGCATATCCATTCAGGAAAACAGCCTATATCAGAAATATACTAAGTGTGCTTACATTTTTCATCATGACCTTAAACACAATCTTTTCTTTGCCTGGTGATCCAAAGGGCTGATATATATTAAACCATGTATGCTACACTACATTTCTCATGCAATGTTCACAGACACAACACACATAAGTGTGACTAATTACAGAAACTGGGGAAAACAAGCAATATCTGTGAGAAATGTGTGTAGTTATAAGAGCTTGAACATGAAATGGTAGCACTTCCCCACTCAAGGTCATATATATATCTTCCTGTTCAAGGCCATACAATCATACATCCTTCGAACACGTACTGCTCCTTGTTAATAATCATTTTCACAACTTTAACAGTTAAGATGCAATAAAAAACTTAATTTTTTCTAATACCTAAGATTTCCAGTATGCTACCGAATCCTCAGATGTGAGAACATCAGTACTGAGGGTCAAGCATCAGGTTTCCTGTTTACACTGAGTGATTTGGTGAAGCAGTACAAGTATTAGATGTGACTGACTTGAATGTGTCAAATACATCTGAAGGCTTTATTTGCACCCATTTGACTTATGTCAGCATTAATTCCTCATAATTTCCCAGTTTCGTTATGTAATTATAACTAATATTTCATAATTGCCAAAATAATTTTTGCAATTTTTTTCCCCTGACACAGATTATCTCTGGGGAGGGAAACAAAGGATGCTATTACTTATCTTCAACTATGTCAATGGCGTGCCTGAAGTTATGATCTTATATCTGAACTTGTATGAAGAAGTGTGGGTTTTTGGGAAGTATTTTCTTCACAAACAAATAAGATCACTAGGAGTTTTCAATACTAATACTAAATAGTGTATGGGAAAAATCTAAGCTACAGCATCTAGTAACAATGCATGGCACGCCACAACAACCATTAACGGCTGTAACTTTTGCCCTGTGGCATAGGTGAGAAAATCAAGAATTCTTATCATAATGCACCCAAGCTACAGTGAAAATAAGATTTATAAATAATAGCAGCAGGAAATGGGCTAATTCACAAGATGAAAATAATGGATGATAATTTTCATGCCTCAATAAAATGAAGATAAAAGTATCATTACATCCATTATTACATCATTACATTACATTACATTATTACATCATTATCACATGACAGCTAGAGACTGAGTGTGAACAAATGGGGCCTTTGTTATCTTTTCCTAGCACTACCTCGCACACACGAGGGGGGAGGGGGCTGTTATTCCATGTGTGGCGGGGTGGCGATGGGAATAAATAAAGGCAGACAGTATGAATTATGCACATGTGTACAGTGTGATGTATAGGTATGTATATTTGCGTGTGTGGACGTGTATGTACATACATATGTATGTGGGTGGGTTGGGCCACTCTTTCTTCTGTTTCCTTGCGCTACCTCGCTAACGCGAAAGACCAACAAAGCAAAATAAATAAATGAATAACAGTATTTTGCTGTTTTTCTTTGCAATGCAAGGTAAAAACAAAAATTGTGCACGGGAAGGAAAGTTGTAGAATAAGAAATACTCTGCGCAATCACACTCCCAAACATTTCTCCGCAGTTGATTAGTTTTCTTGTACTGTACCACTTCACTGCTAGTTTTAACATTTTTTTCATACAAAAGGTGCTTAATCACTGATATTTCTACAAAAAAATTCATTAAAAAATCTCAATTTTCAAATGAAAACTTGAGAGTCAAGTAAGGGTCACTGGAGATATCCTAATTATGATGGGAGTTTATCAGATAAGCTCCAAGTCAGAACCAGCTCTGGGAAATGGCTAGTTATATTTTAGGTCTTTTACTTAGTTGAGTGTGATTACAAAAATACCTGCAGAGCATGGAGTAATATATCCAACTGAACACCAAATAAGAACTTTCATCTCAAAAAAATATGAAATCATTGAAGGAGAACAGAACCTGTGAAAACTTCACCCAATATTTCAATCAGTACCATTTATCTTGATTTCAATAATTTTGTTAAAATATACCAGACACAACTAACATAGTGCCAGGCAAAAACAGACATACAAAATTGCATGAGACATATATTGTTGGTACATCTCAACAGTAATTTCAGCAACTAGGTGAGGTTTTTATGGGTAATGCTATACTTTACTCCTGTATTAGCTACTTTGATATCAACTTTGCATTTTCCCTATAAATAACTGTTATCACCTTATCTAATATCATTTGCCATAATAAAATGCCTCAAATCATGTTCCACATGTATTTCTGTAAACAAAACAAACTCAATAAGGCATCTAAAACATACGTAGCCATTTAGATTTCATGCAGAGCTAAACTTATAATTTACCCGTAACTTTGCTGACACTACTTCATAAATATTTTGAACAATTTCTTCTTATATCTATTTCTACTGTCTCACAGTTCATGATTTCATGTGCTTCTCTTTCATCAAAACTTAAGAGATTTATGGTTATGCTTTCATAAGAAAAATATTTCACAATTGGTACAAGCAAAAACCACAATTTGTGCATGTGCAACCTTAAGCGACACATGCACATTTTCATGAAATTGAATACTTTACTGCACGATGGCTAGCTCATGTCCAGGTTTATTTATTTTTTATTTATCATCCATCTCTGGGTCATACTGAGGAAGGACAGAACCAAGAAAATGGAGGGTTATGCCTACAATTCAGGAATCATGTAAGGTGGATTGCTTTTGACTATTCTCACGAGGGACTTTCTCTTCATTTCAGCATGGCCAGAGGTAAGATCTTTCCTCTCCTGATACCTAGTAGACGTGTTAATATCTTCAAATAAGTTCTAAAATTCATCTTTTGGCACCATAAGAAAGTTTTGCAGGAATCTCCACCACTGAAAAAAAATTTCTACGATACACAATATTGACAAATCCATTTCTCCAGTCTCCATAAAATACACTACTGATGCAAAATAAAAGTTTTATATATCGGTTAAAATGATGACACTAAAGTACATTAAATGTCATATGACCAATCTACCCTCCAAAGAAAAGAAAGTGTTCATCTTAGTAATCTGTGTATAAAAAAGTCTTATTACGGATGAATAACTTTATAGTTTGTAAGGCTACAGTTAAATGTACCCACAAAATGATATTTTTTAAGCATAACAAACCAGCTATGGAATCCTCTTTATCATAATGACACCCGCAAAATTACTTTCATTTGTGAGAACCTTTGGTAACAGAGGATGTCAATGATTCAATTAGAAAAAAGTGAGTGAAGATGAGAGATGTTTCTGGATCAATACAGGAGATAAAGACACATCCAGACTCCTCCAAGATAATCACTTCCCAGCAGCTACTGATGTAAACAGACATCATAAAACCCAAAATTTCAGAAATACTCGGACAGTAAATCCCTGAAGTGCCCTACAACCAGACCCGCATGCTTCTATGATATTTTGAAAGCCTTTTTGAAGCCTTTGGGAGAGTCAAGTAAGTGAAATATTGTAATTTACCCGTTTAAGTTGACGACGCCATTACTCGGCAAGCCATCGCCCTCCACTCCCTTGTATATGTCAGCTGGTGTAACGTCACACGCTAACACCGGGAAATTCAAAGGGAACAAATTCTTCTGCTGGAGTCACCATCATCATTGACATGAGAGGTATAAATCATCTCCTTATGTCCTCCATTTCAAGCCAAGTTCATCATTTTTCCGCGAACTTGCCCTCAAAATGTGTCATCAGTCTTTTGTACACCAGAAATTACGCGACCGGTTCTAGCAGTTTTTTTTTTCATTTTTCCAAAATGGCTAGTGTTCTGGGCTTAATTTTTGTTATTAGTTCTATTGCAAGATGGAGTTAATTAACGCGATGGCTGGGAACCAGTTCACGTTTTCAGTAACAATTGTTTTTCCCCTTGCTCCCATAATCTACACCTACAGACTTGGTTACTTGAATCATGCTACACACACAAGTACACGAGGGCATTTCGTGTATTATGAACACTCAGTTCTACCTATGAAGCAAGTTTTTTTTTTATCATAATAATGTACTTTAACGCAACTGTGGAGAATGTACACGTTCTCCATCACCACCTTCACGAGGTTCATCTACAGCGTATAGGGATGTATGCGTGTGCGAACAGTGATTGAAACTATATTAACTGTTGATCTTATTCACTCTTTTCTTGCTTCAGTAATAATCACGCAGTTTGTAAAACTACTATTCTTTATTAATCAGAATATTTATTAATCATTTTTCCGCGAACTTGCCCTCGAAAAGGGGCCAGAAACACTCATTGTCTTGCATTGCAGTTTCTACAAGTAGGAACAGAAGCCAAGCAAGGTATGCTCATCCTCCTCGAAGGCTCAGGCTGAGTTATCTGAATATGCTTGGACGTAACTAAGATGAAAAGGAGAGGTAACTAGTATGTATAAAAAAAAGGAACTTGGATGTTCTGGTTCTGAGAGAAACTAGGCAGCATCTCCAGAGTCTGGGGTTAGTGTGAGGGCAAGACTGAATGAGGGAGTGGCATTCTGCTGAAAGGGAAGGTGTGGGAATGTTACAGAAGGGAGTTCCAGACTGATGTAGGTGAGAATGAAAGTGAATTATGAGAGGTGGGTGATTGTCAATGCTTATGCACCTGATATTGAGAGGAGTGAAGAGAAGTTAGAGTTTTGAGAGGAGCTGAGTGAGTAACCAGCACTTCTGATGTAAAGGGTCGAGTATTAGAGGTGGGGAAATTTGGATGCAAGAATGGATGATGTGGCAGTTGGTGGTTAAATAGGGGAACATGGGGTACCCAATTATAAATGAAAATGAGGGTACAGCTTTTCGAGTTATGTGCTTAAAAAGGACAGTGACTAGGAATACCTGGTTTAAAAGCGTTCCATACACAAGTACACAAGGGTATGTGGGGTTAAGTGTTAGCAGGCATTATTGGATTGTGTTTTAAGTGATGGACAAACAAAAAAGAGAATTTGTTGGGATGGAAAGTTGGCGGGATGTCACTTCATGGTGGAAGCAAGGGTGAGAGGTTGTTGTGGCTTTAGGATGTGAAGTAATGGAATGGTTGGGAAGAGGGTGGAGGAAGCAAGTGAGAGTCGAAAAGGGGCTCCAGTGTAAAGCTACGGGGAATTAGTGGGTAAATAATGACAAAGTGAGAGTTAACAAAAGTAGAGGAAATGGACAAAGAATGGAAGGTATTTAGGGAATGACTGCTTATATGTGCGGGTAAAATGTGTAGAAGGTGAGATGTTAATGATTCAGAATGGAGTAGAGAGTGGAGGGACGAGGAACGTGAGTTCCTGATGAGAGAGCTATGTATAGGCACTACATGCAGGAAGGGAGTGAGAGCGACTGAGATATACATATCTAAACATATATGGAAATCAAGGAACACTTCTTAAAGGAAATTCCCTGATGAGGATTCATTGCAAAGAAAAAATACCAAAGCGAAAAGCAGGAATACAAATGGGTTTGATGAATCTGAAATTAAGAGACGTGTAGATTATTGTGAACACATACAGCAAGAATAGACGTAATGATATTGTCGCTAGTTATGGCTAGGTTGTAGAAATAAATGGGGAATAAGGAATAAGTTATGGATACGATAAAAGATTTAAGAGTTTTGTGGAAGATATTGGTACATCTTAGCATAATGTTTAAGACCATAACATATTATCTGAGCAGAGATAAATTAACAATAAAGCGGATGGAGCAACAGCCCAGGCAACAAAAATCACATGCCAACCAAATAAATGTACGGAAATTAGTAAGGCTCTTAAATGGGCTGAATAAAATTTACAAAAGAGGGGAAAATGGGACCGAACAACTTGTTTATTGGTCTTACAGTAGTGACGTAGTGAGGGAGATACAATCTTTGGCGGCACTGAGTACCATTATGATACGTTCATATATTGCTGTTTAAACCCATCAGGCAGGTAACGCTATCAGTCATTTTTTTTCTATGTGCGAAAAAAAGTTCTATGGAGAAATAGGCTAACACATTTAGCCTACACCTGTAGAAAAAACATCTAGATAAAAATTTTACATAATCCCCCGTGTTGAGACACGCCATTCTGTAATGAAAGATCGTTTCTATGTCACATAGGGAAAAATTAATATATGTGTTAATGATGGGAAGCCACATCTTATGGGGAGAAATGTGTAAAGGAATCTTTATCACAATATTATCAGAATCAGAATATACACCGACTTGATATATGCTCTGTTGAATTCATTAGACTACGTTTTCATATTCAGGGTCAGAATTATAAACGTAATAAACATGAACTTCCATAAATATAAGCTCATTTAAATCAGTTAAGCACAAGCCTAATGGGACACCGTGATTAGGACTTTAAGTATTGTTTGAAAACATGACCAATAATGTTCTTATATCAAAAGATCGAATAAACGAAGTTAAACCTGGAAATCAAAAAAGCATACATCATTACCTGGAGCCTGTCTGAAACTAGTAATGTCGTATTGCAAGTACTTTATCGTGTTACAGATGAGATCATGTTTCTCCTGAGATTTTTTTTTTGAAACGAAATATGAGTTCGTCTTAGACGATGCACGTTACGTTACCTTGACCCTATCATTATGTAGTCTGCACACGTAGCCTAACTGGTCTGGTCAAGGTTTGAGTTCGTAGAAGTTATACTTACTATTATGATTTCTAATGTATTGCACTAACTACATAAATGGCCTACAAAGATCCACTTCCTCGTTTCCCATATCAATTTAAACTACACAAGTGGTACGTACTGCCTCAGTCTGACTTTTCCATTATTCAGTGCTTTGTAAGATAACCATAAGTCAGCCAATGGTTTAGTTTGTCTACTATCTCCATTATTTGCTATTTGATTTTCATAACTTCAAAGGGCCAGTCTATGAACATATCCACAACTTAGTCGGGTTTAACTACCGTAACTCCACCACTAAAAGCTCGTGGAGATAGAACCTACTTTCGCTGTATGACGCGATCAGTCGTCTAATACATTATGTAAGTCATCTGTCGTGTAATTGGTGCTCAGGGTTAAGACTGGATGACCATGGTGTACAGTGACACATATTTAACAAAATGAATATACTGATAACTGGTCGAGTAACGAGGAAAATATCACAGCGCAATAAAAAAAAGTCGAGTGCTTTTGATATATTTCCTTTCAGAGTTAATGGTGATAAATGTAGATTCACCAAATTAACTGGTTACTCTTTTAAATAAGACATTTACGGTCTTTATTTAAATGAAACGAAGGGAAATTCAGTGGGAATAACAACAGGGAAGCAACATTATTATAAGCTCGTACCGTGTATCTGGAAATGTAAACATATCATCACAATATTTCAGTATTTTGGTGCAATGTAAGTATAACATAGGTTATTAGTGTTGATGACAGATAAACAAGATAATAAGGACTATATGTGATCGTTGTGAACTGTGAAAGGTAATCAGGAGACATGGGAATACTGATGAGATGAATGAGAATGGCATGGGTGTATTGTGATTGAGAAACAGAAGAAAGGATATTGACAAAGTTTGGTGTTATCATCGCCTTCTAGGTCATTTAATCTTTCACAGTGATGCTGCTGTCGGTCTACAAACTTTTATGATCCCTTCAGCTTTGTACAGTTTCATGGAAGGAATTTTTTAAAAGTTGTTTACCGTGAGATAACTCCCGGGTGAACTTTTGGTGTGTTCCGACCAAGCAAAATTCGAAATTCATGTGGAATCCTGGGGTCGTATCTGAATAGAAGCCGCAGTGCAACCCTATCTCTAACATCAGTCTGTCACACTGAATGCAGTGTTCTTCTGTCTCTGAGACCAGTTGGTCACACCAGCAGCAATGCTACGTTCTCACAGACACCAGTCTATCACACCCGCCACAGTGCTCTTATGTTACTGATTATAGTTTGTAACACTAGCAGTACCACCATGAGTCCAGTCAGTCACACCTGCTGCTGCAATACTATATAATAAATGCAGTCTGTTACACTAGCTGTAGCACTATTAACTGCAGCATTACTGTGTTACTGAACCCAGTTTATCAACTACCTGGAGCACTGCTGTGTTATTAAACTCAGTCTGTCACACTCTGCAACACTTCTATGCACTAAACCAAGTCTTTTAATTTAGGTGCAACACTATGCTAAGCCCAGTCTTACACTCTGTCTGTGGCACTACTGTATGCTGAACCCAGTCTGTCACACTGGCTGCAGTACTACTATATATTAAATCCAGTCTGTCCCACAAGGGCCTGGATTAGTATATACTGAACCCAGCCTTTCATACTAACTGCAGCACTATTGTATAAGGAACTCAGTCAGTCACATTTGATGCAGCACTACTGTATACTGAACCCAGTCAGTCACACTAGATATGGCACTACTAAATGCTGAACCCAGTCTGTTACACAAGCTGCAGCATAAGTATATACTGAATCCAGTCTGTCACAAATGCAGACAGCATACATGAATTTAAGATGCTGTATGACAGAAGAGATTATTCAAGAAATGGGGCCCACGAGTGTAAAACTCCCTCCCCTTACAATACAAAAAGGTAGTTACTAGCTGCAACACAACTCTATACTGAATTCAGTATGTCACACTAACTGTAACACTACTATGAATGGGTCCCACATGCTTATCTGGTGTTTATAATGTTGAACAAATGTTTGGTGTCCAGAACACACGAGAAAAGTGACGCACATGCTTGGGTGTGTAGTTTCAGATGGACATGTCTGGTGAGGTGAAGTTCAAGACTTGGTTAGAAAGTCGGTTCTTCAGTGCTTGGTGAGTCATTACAGTATGTATTATTGAATTGGTATTTGATGGGTGAGGAGGGGATACGTGAGCAGAGGTTGTTGATGTGTGAAGGAGGGATAAGTGTTTTGCATCTACTTGGGGACTGATATTTTGTTATCGGGTGGTTTAGGCCAGAACAGTTTAATACTGTTGCAAAGGACCAAGTTGCCAAGCATACTGAAGTAATATCACATTGAAAGTATTGTTGTGTTGTGCAGGTGTAATGTTTGTGGTTGTATGGCAGCCAATGATTGGCTTGAGATTTTAATTTGCATACTTTGGAGCTTTTGTTATGTTTGCTTTTTAAAAGATGGATGACTAGGCAGGTGAGGCATAGTTTAGGGTGAAGATGAATTGCTCAAAACTGATACCAATAAGTTTGCTAAGGGTTATAAGGCAACAACTCAAAGAGCAGAAGTTTGTACTTGCTACAATTGAGGGTGAGAGAACAAATTCATTGTCATCCCATGACTTCTTGTAGTTACAACAAAAATTATAAAGATTCTTTGTAGTGCATGATCCTTGAGTAGCACAGTGATCAAAGAGGTAGTTTTCTGGTGCACACTTTAAGGAAACAATTTGCCTGAACAACTCAGTCTGCTCATATGTCTTTAGAACTTAATATATTTCATAAAAGTTACCTAAGTTTTGTTTTAGTCTTATTATATTTCTGCCACTGTAAGATTAATGAGGTCATATTTTGAATTTAATATTGTATGTTATACTATGAACATAGTGTCATTCATTTTCAAAGCAATTATCATGCAGCATGCCTTTATATGCTAAACTAATACATTTATTTAAAGGTGGACGGTGTAGCCATGGATCCTAAAGATGTTCAGGAAGCCTCCCTCAAGAGTGAACAAGACTCAGTAACTATTGTGGATGGAATGCCTGTTGATGATCCAGGCAACCCCGACCATGATGTAGCTGAATGTGTATCAAATGTTAGTATGAATGTTTTGATTGGAAGTTTCTTTTCTGATGTTTGGCAATGTGTGAAATAAAAGCAATATGCCTGTAATTAAAATATTTGTTATAGATTTAAGAGCACTAGGTGAGACATTTTGTCGTAAGCCAATGGCACAACACAGAAACATGGAATGGGTTTAGTATTTAACTGAAGACATTAACAAGACAGAGGTACATGAAAACATTGTTTGGCTTCTAATCTTAGGAGTCATCTGCCATATTGGTTATGAAATTTTGTCTTTATGTCATGACCTACAAAGAAACAATTATATATCCCCATCTTTCTTCAGGGTGGCATATGATCCAGACCCTTTAGTAACTTGCATATTCATCCTAAATCCTTACAATATTCTTTCTAGATCCTTTGTCCTAGTATCTGGCCCTTGCATGTTATAGGCAAATGTTGTACATAGAGTCCACCTAGGCTGCTTGGATTAACCTAACCCAGGGGCTGGACATGTTAAAAAAAAACAGCTCAATGCATGCCCAAAGGATTTATAACTCAACTGGTCTTGGGGTTTATACCCAAAGCTCAAGACAAAAGAACAAGGAATGGTCCCAGGTTTGTTTTGTTGATCAAAGGCATGGCGCAACAGAATACAGGAAGAGTAGAATGAAAACATAAGCACCAAAACAAGAATAAAGATGTAGGATATGATGTAAAAGTATCTACATTAGGGACAACTCTAACTTTATACTTTATATTGTTGTTTCCCCAGTATATAAAGATTTTGCCCGTTAAAGTTATGCTTGTTGAAAAATGCTTTAACTTAGAACTTTAATCTGGCTCATAACTTGAAGATTTGACCTAACCCTTGAGGGTCAGTTCAAACATATCAAACTGTGTTCTTCATACAGTTGTTTTCCAATATCAAAAGAATTGAATGGCATATGACCCATTACTAGTTTGCATTTTGCTTAAGTTATGCCCCTTATTAGTATAAAGATTAAACTTTAAAATTAGTCTGGCCTATAACAGAAAATTCCACCTGTTGTTTAGTTGTTTTGGCTTAGGTCTATCAACTGCCAAGGCCATTAAGGCTATCAGCTTCCTGCTACTTCCATCAACCAAAACATCTTTAGGTGTTAAGGATTATTATACAAATGCATGCATGGCCTATCTTTACCTTTGGGATTGGAACTGATACATATGTTTATACGTATGTTTATGAAATTCACAAGCAATATTTCCACCCATTATGTGCTGTAATACAGACAAGAATTCTTTGGAACATAACTACTTTCTTTTAACTATTTTCTTTTGCTCCATTTCATTCCTTCAAGAACTTCCTTCGATCAGTTTGTATTAATTGTAGCAGGAAAAAAATACGAAAAGAAATGTGGATAGAAGGTTACTTCGGTCACCATGCAAGGGATTTTGTTTTTCTACATTTTGTTATTTTACTTGTTAATACAGCTTATTATCTCTTGTTAATCACCTTTTCTGTAAACTTTCATAATGCAAATCTGTGCTTGACTTTTTTCAGGTGGATAGTGCAAGTGTGGATCCTGAAGAAGATGAAGAATCTTCCAGCAAAAATGAACATAACCCAGGAGTAACTACGTTTCATATGCGTGTTGATGTGTCACACACTTCTCAGCATGAACTGACAACTCTCACTGGTGATGTGTACTCCTATGTTCCCAAGACTGAACAAGACCAAGGAGCTGTCAAGGTTGGAGCACATATTGAAGCGATTGATGAAACTGAAGAAGGCTTTACCACAGGCACATCAAATGTCATTGTGAATGACCCCAGTAATTCTAAAGAAGATCCAGTTTCTGTCAGCTGTAATAACTCTGATTTATATGAATTAGAGCCTACTAAAGAGAATCGTGGTAGTTATGAAGGTGCTACCAGCATGACTTCCAATTTATCTCAAATAGTTGTGTCTACACCGTTAGGCACATCTGTTTCCACCAAGGTAAAAAATGTTTCTGCTCCTAAGAAGATTTGTATCACTGCTGGAGATAGCCAGAAGTATGTAAAATCTGGCATGGAAAGTGTTGGCCCAACTACAGGTAGTAAGAACAGTAAACAGAGCGCAAAGATTACCTTACCAGGAAATCTGAGCTGTGGTTCCCCAGTTGTTTCATCTAAACTCCGAACTATTAATCCAGATAATGTTTTATGTAGCAACAAGGTTAAGATTAAAAGGACTGGCCCCATTATTGTCAGAACTATTGGTCCTCGAACAGTACGTAATATTACAGTATGTAAGAGTAGTGATAATGTTGATCCTGCTAGTACAATATTGATAACTAGAGATATGGATGATGGAAGGATGTTTAGTCCAGTTAGAGCAAATGTTATTACTCCACAAAAAGCTACTGTAAAGAAACATTTAATGGATGCTCCAGTTCCTTCACAGATCATTTTACAAAATAATGAACAAATTGACCTTACCACATCTGATAACAGACCTCTAGCTAGTCAAGAAAATTTTAAGAACTCTCCTTCTCACCCCTCCTGCAATGATGAGGTCTTAACCTCAAGACAGCTTGATGATGAACTTGCTGCCACTGAAGATGTTATAACAACTGATAATAAATATAAATGTATAAGTGAAATTAAAGAGAATATTGCCAGCATGAAAGCAGTCAGTGAAGCTGATGATCTGTCTCATGACATACAAGATGGCAGTAACCGAAGTTGTTATTTTTGCAGGTCTATATTAACCAGAGAAGATAGGATAACTTGTCTGGCACTCAACAAACCACTTCCCTCAAGTTTGTTGGACCCTATCTCTTTATTGCAATGCCTGGGTATATCATCCCCTTTGCATGCTAGCACACTTGCTGTAGACAATGCAAATATTATCCTTTGTCAAAAGTGCTATACTTTAGTGTCAGATGGTGATCTGATATACCACCGTTTATTGTCAGTGACATCAGAGATGAGACAGCATTGGCCTGAAAGTGATAGAGAAGTTTTAAAAGGCCCTCTTGGTTTTAGTAGTCATAAAAAAACTTTAAAGAGTCAATTGTGTGAGGGTTTGCAAAGAATACAATCACTGCAGTCTTATCCAAACACTCAAAGAAAATGTATACCCATTTTACCAAAACCAAGCATGGCAAAAGAGTTTTTATCAGCACAAAGTAGTAGTGTAGAAAATGTGCAAGTGAAAGTAAAACAGGAACCCTCAGATAATAAGATGCGCATTTGTGGATTTTGTGGAATGGACCTATATGGGGATGAGGATTGGAGGCTTCATTCAGCTGCTGTCCACAGAGTAGAGCAAAAATGGAGGATGTTTAATGTACAACCAACTCTCAAAACACTTCTTGCAAAGGAAATACAGCGGAGTACCGTGAAGCAGAGAGGAAATAAGAAACGAAATTGGAGGTCTGGTAATACTAGTAAACGCAAGTGCATTGCATGTAGCAGAGATTTCTTACTGAGGGATGAATTTGTGGAACATCTACGTCATTACCATAACATGGTTATTGATGAAGAGTTTCTCTCTTATGTCTCAGAGGATGCAGATGTGATGGAGTGGAGTAATAGTTGTCAAAGTAGCATAACAGAAACTCCAGTGCAGATTAAACGTGAAGAAGCATGTATTGATCAGGAGGAAGCCAGAAGTCCAATCACTGGTACGGTAGAAGATGAAACTCTACAAGATCGTGATTCATTTGTTTGTAAAGGTAAAATAGAACAAAACATCATGGAGAGTTTAAAACAGGAAGGCAAGGAAATCTTGAAAGTTGAAGCTCTGCCTGCACCAGATGATTGTCACAATTATATAGGAACACATAGAAGTAAAGCAACCACTTCCTGTAACCAAGGGAATTCAAAGAAATTCCAGGGCCCTACATGGTGCTGCAGGATTTGTGGAAAGTTGTACAGTAGCAAAATAGACCTTGACAACCACAAGCTTTTAGAACATCCAGGATCAATGAGGATGATTAAGAAGAAGAGAATGGATGAAAATGATTCTAAGTCTTTACCTTCAGACATTCACTCAATTCCTTTGATTTTAAGGACCAAAACGAAAGTTAACTGTAGATTATGTACCAAAGGTTTTGATAGTCAGGAAGCCCTGAATAGCCATATTGACTCTTTTCATGAGAACTCTGTTGTTATTCTGGAAAAGGATGGCTGTGGTGGAGTCATTGATCATCGTTTAGATATATCAAAGGCTCTTGATCCACAAGAAGAAAATGAACAGGAGACTACAATACCTGAGCCCCAAGGGATAAACCCAAATAAAAGACCTGACAGAACCCGAAGTTTTGTCTGCAACTCGTGTGGAGATGCATTTGTCAACCGCCTCTTGCTGGTGAAACACAAGCGTTCTATCCATGGGGATGTTTGCGGGGTTGGTGGAGCTAATGGCTTGGTGATGGTTGAGTGTGAAATATGTGGAAGGAGACTGCATGGGATTGGATCTCTTCGACATCACCTTTCAAAGGCACACAATAGGTCACATAGACCTCCACTGAAGCACCGATGTAAGATGTGCATATATCATTCCAGGACTCGTAACCAGTTGGAGAAACATATGCAGGAAAAACATGGAGTGAATGTGCTGCCTCCCGTTGAATGTAAAGACTGTGGTAAAATGTACAATGCCAAATATATTGACATACACATTGCTAATATTCATGAGAATAAAAGGAAATATTCATGTAATTTCTGTGCTATGAAGTTTAATATAAAATCAAGTTTAAAGTGTCATATTTCTTATGAACATGCAAATAACAAGTGGCACTGTGACAAATGCGAGATGGAATTTGACAAGTATCATAAACTGCGACAACACAGAATCTACGTCCACAGTACCAAAATCTTTCCATGTTTAGAATGTGGGAAGACATATAAACGGAAGAGTGACTTGACAACTCATGGAAAACGACGCCATCAAGAAAGGATACCATGTGAGTGTACATATTGCCCTAAGGCTTACACTGATCGGAAAAAATTAAGAACTCACTTGATAAAGAAACATGGAGTGGCATGGGAGGATACACTGTCCAAGGGCTATGCTCGCCATCTGCGAGAAAATAATTGTTTGCGCAGAAGGCAGGTAAGGAATTTGAGGATTTCTCAGAATGCTGCTCATAGTGAGGAGGCCAGTGGCACTGAAATTCAGCAGAGTCATTATGAGTTTGAGAAACCTGAGGAGGTGTACTATGAGGAGGAACAACAAGGGGATGTTTTCTATGAGGAGCAGTACCTCCATGGTCATCCTCATCAAAATTATCAGGTGCAACACTGTGCTCAGTTGGGGGAGGGAACCATCACAACATATGAGGGTGCTGATATAGGAACCTTGGAAGATCAGAGAGAGTACAATGTGGTCCAAGTTAATGAAGCTTCAGAAAACTTAACTGATGTGGCAGATATTAGTTATATCATCCTGGAAGAAACCCAATGAATGGTCAATTCTCCGGAGATCTTAAGATTAGTGCAATTGGTTTCCATTTTTCCTTCCTTTTTTGGTTTCTTTATTTATTCTTTGATAAGCTTGCTAATTTAATACTCCTTTTCTGCTTGTATCCATTCTGTTTTCTCAAAATGTCTTGTCTACTTCACATCTTTTTTTACTTGAGGAGCACACATCTATCAGGCTAAACTACTTTATTCACTTGTATAGTCAGTCATATCACATTATAGATGGTTAAAGAAAAAAAATCCTTTTGAGAAACTTTAACCCTTCCACCAAGTCATATTTTTATATCTACACTAACATACATTTTCTCTCACAAATGTTGTCTCTTCATTATGTGCTTTGCCACTTCCTTCTCTCTCACACACACTTCTTTATTTCTCATTCTGTCTGTCTGTCTTTCTATCAACATTATCTACATTCCCAATTTCATATGGAGGATCAAGTACATACAGTTTCTCAAATCACTCTCAAATCCACAACCCATACCCAAAGTGTTAAATATTAACTTCCATATTTACAAAAATGCATTTTCACACACTTAAGCTGATTTGTTAAGTGAGATCAGTGTGTCCATTCATGCAACTCCTAAACACAAATTGCATTCACTGCATTGTCTGATTCAGTTTCTGTTATGTATCTTTGAACTCTTCTAGTGTAGAGGTAAAAGGATTGCTTTTTCTAGTAATGGTTCATTTCTTTCGTCACATTTATAGTGCATTACTCCTGTGTCATTTGGTACACATACTCGAATTATATCCTTAAGAGATTTTTTCCCTTCCTTTTTCACTCTCTCTTTACTGTTTACTTTATTTTTTATAATTTGGTGTCCTTAACTCTTTGTATCCCTTACTGTGTGCTTGAAAAGGCATTGCTCATTCTACTACACTCTGTTTCACAGTGCAAGCATGTAGCAAAAGGTTATGCTAGACTGCTATGAAATATTCTGACGCTTTCATTTTGAGTATTTTCATAGTCTTCCAAGATTTGAGGTTATGAAACTACTTGACAGGTAGAATACTTGGGGAAAGTTTGTATGTATCACCTTGCTATAAACCCATTTGTAAACTTCTCATGCAGTCTACATATTTTTAGGATAGCACTGTATTACAGGCTGGTAAAGTAATCTTGGTATGACAATGGCTAGTTAAAAAATGAACAGAAAATAGGCATTATACTTAACACTATGTCCATTTAACACGAAGTCAACTTCTGCTACCAACAGCTGTGTTGACTTGCCCATCAGATGCCCATCCTCTGTTTATAGATACATTCCTGTTTTCTCTTCTTCTTTTTCTTTCTTTCTTTCAAGCTTAAGATGATTTTATTCCATAGATGTAGTATCCTTACTAGAGGTGAATAGCAACTCAGGTGCTCTATCAAGTGTTTCTTCTCACTTCTTGAGATTTCATATTGAACATGCACCTTCTTTGGATCAAGATCCTGTAATATCCTACTTTTGTCTTGTCTAATGGTATGAAATTGTACCATGTTCAGGGATTATATGCTACATTCCAGAGTACAGTAGCAGGGTTTAATATTTTGTAAAATATAGTGGGTAAGATATTTCTTGCTCCAGTGTGTTGTGTTCTTCAAATCAAGATCTTGGACAGTGTAACCTTACAACCTATGTGAAACAGGCACCCCATTCAAAAGGAAACTGTACAACTGAATGTTTTCTCTCATTAACTTTCCCAGAAATAATATGTAGTATTGGCATACTTGCATACTGTACACTGTTATGTATTGCATTGACTAGTGACAGACCTGTGATTATGCTTGTGGTATATCTGTGGTACAACCATGTGGTTATATCATTGAAACTACTGAGGCTGTAGTAACGATACAGATTCCTTTGGTGTAGTAAACAACATAGAAAAATAATTATTTCCTGGAAAGTAATAAATCTAGTAGCTCAATGTCTGTCAGTTTGTTATTTTTTGTTGTTTGGTTGGTTTCACCACTATCATGCATCCTAGACTTGATCTGTATTTAATGTGCCTTTCCATACTTAACAACAGGGTGGTTAATGGAGGTTTTTCTCAAACCTCATGGTTTTCTGCATATTTCTGCACAGAGATTAAAACAGTTTCAAAGCCTTATTCTGTAGCTCATCAGAAATAGCTGCTAAAGCTTAATGCAGCTTGTGGCTTCGAGTCATAATTGGTGCATTATGGACAATATACAGATGACTAACAATTTAGTTTTAATTCTATTATATTCTGTATTTTTATAAACTAGATTTTATATAGCTTGTTAATCTAATTTCAGATATATTCAGGTGGACATAAGTGCTGTATAAAATTGTTTCTGTGATTAGCTAAAGAAAAGTGGTTGCATCGAAGCATATGAATGATTCATCAGAATGCATGAAGAATATTAGAATCTTTAGAATATCTCATAGAAACACTGCAGACATCTGTCTTTATTAAATATACGGGTTTGAGATGTCTGATTCATGAACCCTTTTTTGTGATGCGACAGGAAATCACTTGTACTATATTTATAAAGTTCTGGATTTAAAAGGATTTTACTCTATAATTTTGAAAATTTACAAGTAAATTAGAGTTTTTTAAGGTAGAATTTAAAAAGTCAAATTCAGAGGTGTAATGACATTTACAGTAGCATCCAGTTAAAGGTGGAGATATTGTATTCAAAATACTAATACTAACATTTCTTTGTTAATAATCACAGTCATTGTATGTTACTATGCAAATAAAATATCGTGTACTTTACAATATCAAAGTCTGTTTTATCCTTTTATCTTTAAAAGTATCTTCATTCTGTTCCACTTTATTGTAACTCATGCTTTTGAAACTGGTTGACTGTTAATTATTTTTCTCCACACCACCCATACTGTTTGCACATGGTTTGATAAGCTGTTTTATTGTGAACAATATTAAAAGCTAACATAACTGATTCACTTCATTTTGTTGGATGCAGAGATCATAATAATTATATATTAAAATGTTACATCTACATCCGTTTTTCAACTTTCCACAAAGCTCAAGTATATGTATATTTTCATGTGGCTGCAAAAATGTTGTAGTCATATTATGACTGAAAATGTTATTGCTGTTGTCATCATCATATGTGTTTGTCATCTGTAACAATTGGGATATATTTGTCAATGGCAGCACATTCTTGGAGGTGCCATTACTCGCACAGGTCAGATGTATGTGTCTGGGGTGCCATTACTGGCACAGAGCAGCCCATTTGTAATTGTAATGCAGTTATGTGTGTTATGCTTAGAGTGTGATAAACTGCTTCATACCCTAATATTTGAGTATTCAACTGAATTCAGACAATAGGTTTCTGTGGTCTAAAGCTAGTTTCCACTGATCACTTTAAAAGCTTAAGACAGAAGTATTATCCCCACCTAAGCTCCATCACTAGCCTCACATGCTCACCATTCCTGATCCATCACCACCCTCACTTTATCATCACCTTGTTCCGTGTATAGGAACTCACACCCCAGTTTATTAGAAACCTCCCTTCTTGACCTCCATCACTCTATCATTCTGCAACCATATATTGCTCCTGTAAATGAACCTGGTAATAAGAGCATACAGACCTTAGAGAAAAAAAAAATATTGTAGTGCATTGGCATGTGCACTAAAGAAAAATATGGAAAAATTCTTTTGATCATTTTGCATCACTCAAGATGGAACTGGGATACTTCAGGCTATAATAGGTTGTAAGCTTTATCTTGTTATGCTGTTACCAAGTTTTTTCTTATTAGACTCCAAGAATGGGTTGAAGCTGAAGTTGTGTAGTCTTTACAGAGTTTCATAAACTTGTGTGAACATCCAAGTCCATTCCAAATTCTTCCAGTCCTGGCGATTTAAACCTCAACAAAAACTGCACACATCTGAAGTGCAAATGAATTGCAGTAATTGCCAATGCTTAGGTTTGTTGGTTTGTGCGGAAACTGCTTTAAAAGTTAACTTGGATTCTAGTGCATGAACCATTAAAGATGTCAAGAACTGTATACTGAATAAGTACACAGACGTGTAGCTGATTTCTTACGCTGGTGCTTCAGCAATCTACAGTACATTGGACGAAACATTCATGAGAAACAGCAAAAGCAATCCGAGTACAATTTATCTTCCTGTACCAAATGGCACAAATCAACTTGTAAATTGGGGAATTTGTGATTAGATTTTCAACTTGAATTTTTGAAAAACCACTGTCGCTTCAGCTCAGAAGTGGGACCCTTAAAATGGATGGCCAGAACCCTCAGATTATCACTTCAATGATCATATCACACTTGGGTGCAAAATGTGTCTACAGGATGCAAACAATGGTTGACATTCTTCTTTCATTGGGTGTCAAAATCTACAACTTTCTCCAAGAATAATAATCAGTAATTTTCAGAATTAGCAGTATTTACATTATCACACAAAAGGTAAATAGTTCGGTGATTCAAACTGGACCGGGTGGTATCCCTTCTTTGTGTCCTAAAGGGGTGTACCTTTAAGCTTATGCCTGTGATTACTTGTACATTTCACATCTACCTCAGGACAAACACCTTTCCCTCCTCTTAAAAAACATGTAATGGTTCAATCCATTGACCGTGTGTGTGTGTGTGTGTGTGTGTGTGTGTAAAGAATCACCAAGACAGCTTGGCATGGGTTTGTTAATGACTCTACGTTCTCGGGTGAGCCATTACTGGCACAGGTAGGGTGTGTATGCTTGGAATGCCATGACGGCCCGTGTGTTACTGTAGTGCAGTACGATATGTGGATGTGTGTATTGTTTAAAATATGATGAACTGCTTAATCCTAAATAAATTTAGTTCATAAATTGCCGACCATGTGTCTGTGTAAAGATTTGGCAACATTAGGCTTAGCACAGACTTGTCAATGGCAAACTGCTCGCGGGTGTGCTACTACCAGCACAGATCGTGTGTGTGTGTGTAAAGATTCGCCACGACTATGCCACGGGCTCTTGTCAATGACAGTCCGTTCTCAGGTGTGCCATTTCTGGCATAGACAGGCTGTCTGTGTTCGGGGTGCCATTACTGGTACAAGGCGGCACATATGTAACTGTGGCCTCGCTCTTACGAGTATGTGCGTTTTGTGTAAAATGTGACGAATTGCTTCATCCCAAATATATTCAACTTACTACGAGACTGAAGCCATCTGGGTAAAATTTCTTACGCTGATGAAAACAAATGAATGGAAAAAAGGTTACTAATGTTACTCTAATTTTCCCTTCTTTCAGATATAAAAAAAAGTGCGTGTCTTTGGCCATACGGCAAGACAAGCTTAAATGCTGTAGGTATCGGGAACACAAAAAAACCACTAAGGTGTAAAATGAGTACAGACCACCGTCATATCTAACAGACCAACATTCACTAAAGGCTGTGGATGAAGAAAGCTGAATGTCTTTCCATAAATGTATAGCATTTTGATTTCCCAAATCCTAAATATCATAACACTTAGGAGCACCTCTAGACACCACTCCAGTCATCATACATAATGAGAGCATAGAACACAATTTCAAATTTGTATGTAGGTCAAATCAATCTTTACTAGCTGTTTTTAACTTTTAACTCTCAGTTTGGAACGGTCAAGCTGAAAATCTAAGTTTGTATTAGTTCTCCCTTCGTTATTTACGACTCTTGCAGCTTTGTATTCCATGAAACATACATATTTCAATCATTCTAGACTCAAATGTTTTATACTCATTTTTGTTTGTTTGTTTGAAGAATTAACGAAATATTCACACAGGCAAAACAGCAGACACAAATAACTCTCTAATGGAAATAAAATATCAAAAAATGAATTAATGAGGAAGATCCATTTGAATTTCATGTTTTTCACATGATTATCAGTCTTCCTTTCCCATTCTATCCATTCTTTTTAGTAAAAATACCAAATATGTATACAAAATAAGCGGTATGAAAAATAAAAGTGTTTATAAAGTAATAAAATTATTGTCGCATTAAATATCTACTAATGTACAAAGGTGTGCAAAAGCCCAGGGCAGGATGGCTCAAAAGCTAAATGTACTTAGCTTTGCGCAGTGGCAGTATCGTAACCAATGAGGTTCATCCGAGGTGCGATTATTGCTAGTTGAAAACTTTTCCCAATACCCCGTCTAGTCGTCGTGAAAGACCGGCGGCTATGACAATTTTTGTATGCCCGCTCAAGGGCTTCATATACATTTAAAACATGTAATTCGATGTTCAGTACGCACAAGACTGCATACAAGCTTACTATATACCTTAGGGCTATAGTACATCGAATATATAATGCATAGGAAGATACCGGTAATTGAAGCTTCACCATAATCACACATTGACATTCAAATTCCCCAGCCAATTGCTGTGAATGTAAAGATTAGCAAACGCCCAATATGGCACGGTTCTGTTATAAGCGAAAGCCCATTCTATGGTTATCTTATTACGAAGACACACCTGCCAACTTTACTGTAAAAGTGAAAATACCTTCGGCTGTTTCATAGTATTTCTAGAGACCAATATGGGCACAGGCAAAACATGCCTAATTCGAAGGCCATCTCGAGTGAAATAAAGTGAGACAAAAAGATAGTACGATCTAATTAGGGCCCTGCTGATGTTTAAAGAGCTACCTCTTAAACGTTGTACGAAGAAGAAAAGACAAAAGGCGGAAAATAATCCAAAGGAATAGCTATCAACTGAGTGGCTGGTCTCCATGTTCAAAAGGTGGTAACCATCAGCCGAACTCCATCTTTTAGTGTTGATTCATATATAAAGAAGCCAGCTGAAATTATCCTGTAGAACTTAAAGAATTGCTTACTATTAATACAATATTTGAGAAAATGAGAAATGCCTAATATACATAAGTTGGTTCTTATTGTTAATAAGAGATTTATGACTGTTATGTAATGATTTCTCCCCACAGATCCATGAACCATCCAAGTGCGAGGCATAAACAGCAAGCTTTCATTCTTCGTCCAGATATGAAGCATGCACGATGAGGCATACATTTGTATCATATGTTTATACGAGGTGAATGTACACAACCTTACATGACGGAGGTATGAGTAACTTGAAAGCAGTAGTTAAAAGGCATTGTTAGAAAAAAAAAAACACCCATAAGCAATTGAAATAGTGTTACAACTAACATCATGATACGCGTGAGGTAGTGTCTTGAGCTTTGCAGCCTTAGATCGTTTATACTGTACACACAAACACTATTATCATTTCTTTGAAAGTTTAACCTAAATGTATATGAAGCCCTTGAGCGGGCATACAAAAATTGTCATAGCCGCCGGTCTTTCACGACGACTAGACGGGGTATTGGGAAAAGTTTTCAACTAGCAATAATCGCACCTCGGATGAACCTCATTGGTTACGATACTGCCACTGCGCAAAGCTAACAACTTCAAACGAAAACGAGGTACTCTTTAATATTCCTGCGGACTGTCGAATATCATTAACTATCCAATGCAAAAAAAGTTTAACATAAAACACTTTAACAAAGTTTATATATTAATGATTATAAATATTATTTTTCGTATCTATATATAAAAGTATTATGTCATTTAACACAAAAAAATTGCCCTAAAGTGTTTTACCGCAACGCAGTAGAAATGCTGAAGTACACAGGTAGACAGCCTTACAAGGCATTCACCTTTACTGCATATCATAGCTAGTATGTAGAATCATCTTGCAAGTAAAGTTGTTGGAATGATCAAGATCCAGATACTTTTTCATTGTAGGTAAAAAAATATATATAAATATACAGATATTGATATAATTTTTCCATGCAAAGTATACTAATTTCTAAAAGTAAGAATGGGTCTCCATTCAAATAGCAAACCCAATATGTTCCAACCTATCGATATAGCTTCTTTAACAGTAAGAATGGGTTCGATTCAAATATCAACACAATATATCTCAAACTACAGAAATTAGCTTGTTTCGCATCAAAAAAGAAAACACTTAAGATTCAATAACTACAACTCATATCATAATTATACGATGATCTATCCACAAATAAAATGGTGACAGCAAAGTATACAACTATCAACAGAGAACATAATAATCCCTATTGTTTTACATTTAAAGTATTCTTGGCGAAAATAACAAACCAATGTCTTTACTAGGTTCCCCTTAAATTATTAACATTTTCTTCCAAGTGACCGAAAACTAAATTGTTCCCGCCGGACTGAATCAACGGTTATTCTCTTTACTGCAGTAGTTACAATAGTAGATTACGATGAGCAAAATCACTTATCTAATTTTCATCAATATCACAATAACATCAGAGACATACACAGACTTTTAGCTTTTGGAAAACTGACGTAATTTCTATCTTTTTTACGTTGTTGCACATACAATGTATCGTGGAACTCTGGTAAAAGGCACCAGCTCCTCGTTATCCTTATATTGTAAGTCTAATTCGCATCGAACTGATCATTCAATCTATTTGCAATGATGCCAGTAATGGCACACCAAAGAACGGGCTGTTACAGACAAGACCGCGTGCCAAGCTTAGCCCTGGCAAATCTTTACACACACAATAAAAGGGTAACTACAGAACGAGCAATGATTGGATAGAGACCGTGCCAAGCCGTCTGATGGCAAATCTTAAACAGCAATAAGCGTCCATGAACATAAGCCGAGGTTAACAAAATTCAAACTGTTTCATAAGAGTCACGTATGAAAAAAAGGAAATGTAACTATCGGTTCTTCTCATACATTCTTTATATACATGAATAGCTGTCTGCCTCTAAGAAACTGGGTGTCATCGGCAAGTCGAGGGTGGGCCGTTTTGAAAACTGCTTCTTTCCCTATACGTCGAAGCTTTGGAATTCTCTACCATCCCACGTCTTTCCCATTAACTATGACCTGGCACATTTCAACAGACAGACCTTTCATGTTCTCAAAAATTCGTGAATACTTTCCCTCGACTTCTTTTCCGCTTTATAATTCTTATTTCAATTAAGGTCCAGCCTTGATGTGGACATTCGTCCGAGACTGGAATTTTCAACGTGAAAAATAGGATACGGTAGTATACTACGAGGTGATTTATCTAATTACATGCTAATGAAGCCCTTGAGCGGGCATATAAAAATTGTCATAGCCGCCGATATTTCACGACGACTAGACGGGGTATTGGGAAAAGTTTTCAACTAGCAATAATCGCACCTCGGATGAACCTCATTGGTTACGATACTGCCACTGCGCAAAGCTAACAAATTCAAACGAAAACGAGGTACTCTCTAATATTCCTGCGGACTTTCGAATATCACTAACTATCCAATGCAAAAAAAAAAAAGTAAGCTCACATGTTTTACTAAATTTATATATTTATGATTATAAATATTATTCTTCGTATTTATATATAAAAGTATTATAACATTCAATACGGATAAAAGAAATTACCCTAAAGTATTATACCGCAAGGCAGTAGAAATGCTGACGTACACAGGTAGTCAACCTTACAAGGCATTCACCTTTACTGCATATCATAGCTAGTTTGTAGAATCATCTTGTAAGTAAAGTTATTGGAATGATCAAGATCCAGATACTTTTTCATTGTAGGTAAAAAATATATAAATATACAGGTATTGGTATACTTTTTCCATGCAAAGTATGTTAATTTCTTAAAGTAAGAATGGTTCACCATTCAAATATCAGACCCAATATATTCCAACCTATCGATACAGCTTCTTTAGCAGTAAGAATGGATTCGATTCTAATATCAACACAAAATATCTCAAACTACAGAAATTAGCTTGTTTCGCATCAAAAAAGAAAACACTTTTAAGATTCAATAACTACAACTCATATCATAATTATACGATGATCTATCCATACATAAAATGGTGACAGCAAAGTATATAACTATCAACACAGAACATAATAATCCCTATTGTTTAATATTTAAAGTATTCTTGGCGAAAATAACAAACCAATGTCTTTACTAGGTTCCCCTTAAATTATTAACATTTTCTTCCAAGTGACCGAAAACTAAATTGTTCCCGCCGGACTGAATCAACGGTTATTCTCTTTACTGCAGTAGTTACAATAGTAGATTACGATGAGCAAAATCACTTATCTAATTTTCATCAATATCACAATAGCATCAGAGACATACAGACTTTTAGCTTTTGGAAAACTGACGTAATTTCTCTTTTTTTACTTTGTTGCACATACAATGTATCGTGGACCTCTGGTAAAAGGCACTAGCTCCTCGTTATCCTTATATTGTAAGTCTAATTCGCATCGAACTGATCATTCAATCTATTTGCAATGATGCCGGTAATGGCACACCAAAGAACGGGCTGTTACAGACAAGACCGCGTGCCAAGCTTAGCCCTGGCAAATCTTTACACACACAATAAAAGGGTAACTACAGAACGAGCAATTATTGGACAGAGACCGTGCCAAGCCGTCTGATGGCAAATCTTAAACAGCAATGAACTTAACTTCCATCTCAGCGTCCATGAACATAAGCCGAGGTTAACAAAATTCAAACTGTTTCATAAGTGTCACGTATGAAAAGAGAGGAAATGTAACTATCGGTTCTTCTCATACATTCTCTATCTACATATATAGCTGTCTGCCTCTAAGAAACTGGGTGTCATCGGCAAGTCGAGGGTGGGCCGTTTTGACAACTGCTTCTTTCCCTATACGTCGAAGCTTTGGAATTCTCTACCATCCCACGTCTTTCCCATTAACTATGACCTGGCACATTTCAACAGACAGACCTTTCATGTTCTCAAAAATTCGTGAATACTTTCCCTCGACTTCTTTTCCGCTTTATAATTCTTATTTCAATTAAGGTCCAGCCTTGATGTGGACATTTGTCCGAGACTGGAATTTTCAACGTGAAAAATAAGATACGGTAGTATACTACGAGGTGATTTATCTAATTACATGCTAATGAAGCCCTTGAGCGGGCATATAAAAATTGTCATAGCCGCCGATATTTCACGACGACTAGACGGGGTATTGGGAAAAGTTTTCAACTAGCAATAATCGCACCTCGGATGAACCTCATTGGTTACGATACTGCCACTGCGCAAAGCTAACAAATTCAAACGAAAACGAGGTACTCTCTAATATTCCTGCGGACTTTCGAATATCACTAACTATCCAATGCAAAAAAAAAAGTAAGCTCACATGTTTTACTAAATTTATATATCTATGATTATAAATATTATTCTTCGTATTTAATATAAAAGTATTATATCATTCAATACGGATAAAAGAAATTACCCTACAGTATTATACCGCAAGGCAGTAGAAATGCTGACGTACACAGGTAGTCAACCTTACAAGGCATTCACCTTTACTGCATATCATAGCTAGTATGTAGAATCATCTTGTAAGTAAAGTTATTGGAATGATCAAGATCCAGATACTTTTTCATTGTAGGTAAAAAATATATAAATATACAGGTATTGGTATACTTTTTCCATGCAAAGTATGTTAATTTCTTAAAGTAAGAATGGTTCACCATTCAAATATCAGACCCAATATATTCCAACCTATCGATACAGCTTCTTTAGCAGTAAGAATGGGTTCGATTCTAATATCAACACAATATATCTCAAACTACAGAAATTAGCTTGTTTCGCATCAAAAAAGAAAACACTTTTAAGATTCAATAACTACAACTCATATCATAATTATACGATGATCTATCCACACATAAAATGGTGACAGCAAAGTATATAACTATCAACACAGAACATAATAATCCCTATTGTTTAATATTTAAAGTATTCTTGGCGAAAATAACAAACCAATGTCTTTACTAGGTTCCCCTTAAATTATTAACATTTTCTTCCAAGTGACCGAAAACTAAATTGTTCCCGCCGGACTGAATCAACGGTTATTCTCTTTACTGCAGTAGTTACAATAGTAGATTACGATGAGCAAAATCACTTATCTAATTTTCATCAATATCACAATAACATCAGAGACATACAGACTTTTAGCTTTTGGAAAACTGACGTAATTTCTATCTTTTTTTACTTTGTTGCACATACAATGTATCGTGGACCTCTGGTAAAAGGCACTAGCTCCTCGTTATCCTTATATTGTAAGTCTAATTCGCATCGAACTGATCACTCAATCTATTTGCAATGATGCCGGTAATGGCACACCAAAGAACGGGCTGTTACAGACAAGACCGCGTGCCAAGCTTAGCCCTGGCAAATCTTTACACACACAATAAAAGGGTAACTACAGAACGAGCAATGATTGGACAGAGACCGTGCCAAGCCGTCTGATGGCAAATCTTAAACAGCAATAAACTTAACTTCCATCTCAGCGTCCATGAACATAAGCCGAGGTTAACAAAATTCAAACTGTTTCATAAGTGTCACGTATGAAAAGAGAGGAAATGTAACTATCGGTTCTTCTCATACATTCTCTATCTACATGAATAGCTGTCTGCCTCTAAGAAACTGGGTGTCATCGGCAAGTCTAGGGTGGGCCGTTTTGACAACTGCTTCTTTCCCTATACGTCGAAGCTTTGGAATTCTCTACCATCCCACGTCTTTCCCATTAACTATGACCTGGCACATTTCAACAGACAGACCTTTCATGTTCTCAAAAATTCGTGAATACTTTCCCTCGACTTCTTTTTCCACTTCATAATTCAATATTTCAATTAAGGTCCAGCCTTGATGTGGACTTTCGTCCGAGACTGGAATTTTCAACGTGAAAAATAGGATACGGTAGTATACTACGAGGTGATTTATTTAATTACATGCTAATGAAGCCCTTGAGCGGGCATATAAAAATTGTCATAGCCGCCGATATTTCACGACGACTAGACGGGGTATTGGGAAAAGTTTTCAACTAGCAATAATCGCACCTCGGATGAACCTCATTGGTTACGATACTGCCACTGCGCAAAGCTAGCAAATTTCAAACGAAAACGAGGTACTCTCTAATATTCCTGCGGACTTTCGAATATCACTAAACTATCCAATGCAAAAAAAAAAGTAAGCTCATATGTTTTACTAAATTTATATATCTATGATTATAAATATTATTCTTCGTATTTATATATAAAAGTATTATAACATTCAATACGGATAAAAGAAATTACCCTAAAGTATTATACCGCAAGGCAGTAGAAATGCTGACGTACACAGGTAGTCAACCTTACAAGGCATTCACCTTTACTGCATATCATAGCTAGTTTGTAGAATCATCTTGTAAGTAAAGTTATTGGAATGATCAAGATCCAGATACTTTTTCATGTAGGTAAAAAATATATAAATATACAGGTATTGGTATACTTTTTCCATGCAAAGTATGTTAATTTCTTAAAGTAAGAATGGTTCACCATTCAAATATCAGACCCAATATATTCCAACCTATCGATACAGCTTCTTTAGCAGTAAGAATGGATTCGATTCTAATATCAACACAAAATATCTCAAACTACAGAAATTAGCTTGTTTCGCATCAAAAAAGAAAACACTTTTAAGATTCAATAACTACAACTCATATCATAATTATACGATGATCTATCCATACATAAAATGGTGACAGCAAAGTATATAACTATCAACACAGAACATAATAATCCCTATTGTTTAATATTTAAAGTATTCTTGGCGAAAATAACAAACCAATGTCTTTACTAGGTTCCCCTTAAATTATTAACATTTTCTTCCAAGTGACCGAAAACTAAATTGTTCCCGCCGGACTGAATCAACGGTTATTCTCTTTACTGCAGTAGTTACAATAGTAGATTACGATGAGCAAAATCACTTATCTAATTTTCATCAATATCACAATAGCATCAGAGACATACAGACTTTTAGCTTTTGGAAAACTGACGTAATTTCTCTTTTTTTACTTTGTTGCACATACAATGTATCGTGGACCTCTGGTAAAAGGCACTAGCTCCTCGTTATCCTTATATTGTAAGTCTAATTCGCATCGAACTGATCATTCAATCTATTTGCAATGATGCCGGTAATGGCACACCAAAGAACGGGCTGTTACAGACAAGACCGCGTGCCAAGCTTAGCCCTGGCAAATCTTTACACACACAATAAAAGGGTAACTACAGAACGAGCAATTATTGGACAGAGACCGTGCCAAGCCGTCTGATGGCAAATCTTAAACAGCAATGAACTTAACTTCCATCTCAGCGTCCATGAACATAAGCCGAGGTTAACAAAATTCAAACTGTTTCATAAGTGTCACGTATGAAAAGAGAGGAAATGTAACTATCGGTTCTTCTCATACATTCTCTATCTACATATATAGCTGTCTGCCTCTAAGAAACTGGGTGTCATCGGCAAGTCGAGGGTGGGCCGTTTTGACAACTGCTTCTTTCCCTATACGTCGAAGCTTTGGAATTCTCTACCATCCCACGTCTTTCCCATTAACTATGACCTGGCACATTTCAACAGACAGACCTTTCATGTTCTCAAAAATTCGTGAATACTTTCCCTCGACTTCTTTTCCGCTTTATAATTCTTATTTCAATTAAGGTCCAGCCTTGATGTGGACATTTGTCCGAGACTGGAATTTTCAACGTGAAAAATAAGATACGGTAGTATACTACGAGGTGATTTATCTAATTACATGCTAATGAAGCCCTTGAGCGGGCATATAAAAATTGTCATAGCCGCCGATATTTCACGACGACTAGACGGGGTATTGGGAAAAGTTTTCAACTAGCAATAATCGCACCTCGGATGAACCTCATTGGTTACGATACTGCCACTGCGCAAAGCTAACAAATTCAAACGAAAACGAGGTACTCTCTAATATTCCTGCGGACTTTCGAATATCACTAACTATCCAATGCAAAAAAAAAAGTAAGCTCACATGTTTTACTAAATTTATATATCTATGATTATAAATATTATTCTTCGTATTTAATATAAAAGTATTATATCATTCAATACGGATAAAAGAAATTACCCTACAGTATTATACCGCAAGGCAGTAGAAATGCTGACGTACACAGGTAGTCAACCTTACAAGGCATTCACCTTTACTGCATATCATAGCTAGTATGTAGAATCATCTTGTAAGTAAAGTTATTGGAATGATCAAGATCCAGATACTTTTTCATTGTAGGTAAAAAATATATAAATATACAGGTATTGGTATACTTTTTCCATGCAAAGTATGTTAATTTCTTAAAGTAAGAATGGTTCACCATTCAAATATCAGACCCAATATATTCCAACCTATCGATACAGCTTCTTTAGCAGTAAGAATGGGTTCGATTCTAATATCAACACAATATATCTCAAACTACAGAAATTAGCTTGTTTCGCATCAAAAAAGAAAACACTTTTAAGATTCAATAACTACAACTCATATCATAATTATACGATGATCTATCCACACATAAAATGGTGACAGCAAAGTATATAACTATCAACACAGAACATAATAATCCCTATTGTTTAATATTTAAAGTATTCTTGGCGAAAATAACAAACCAATGTCTTTACTAGGTTCCCCTTAAATTATTAACATACATTTTCTTCCAAGTGACCGAAAACTAAATTGTTCCCGCCGGACTGAATCAATGGTTATTCTCTTTACTGCAGTAGTTACAATAGTAGATTACGATGAGCAAAATCACTTATCTAATTTTCATCAATATCACAATAGCATCAGAGACATACAGACTTTTAGCTTTTGGAAAACTGACGTAATTTCTATCTTTTTTTACTTTGTTGCACATACAATGTATCGTGGACCTCTGGTAAAAGGCACTAGCTCCTCGTTATCCTTATATTGTAAGTCTAATTCGCATCGAACTGATCACTCAATCTATTTGCAATGATGCCGGTAATGGCACACCAAAGAACGGGCTGTTACAGACAAGACCGCGTGCCAAGCTTAGCCCTGGCAAATCTTTACACACACAATAAAAGGGTAACTACAGAACGAGCAATGATTGGACAGAGACCGTGCCAAGCCGTCTGATGGCAAATCTTAAACAGCAATAAACTTAACTTCCATCTCAGCGTCCATGAACATAAGCCGAGGTTAACAAAATTCAAACTGTTTCATAAGTGTCACGTATGAAAAGAGAGGAAATGTAACTATCGGTTCTTCTCATACATTCTCTATCTACATGAATAGCTGTCTGCCTCTAAGAAACTGGGTGTCATCGGCAAGTCTAGGGTGGGCCGTTTTGACAACTGCTTCTTTCCCTATACGTCGAAGCTTTGGAATTCTCTACCATCCCACGTCTTTCCCATTAACTATGACCTGGCACATTTCAACAGACAGACCTTTCATGTTCTCAAAAATTCGTGAATACTTTCCCTCGACTTCTTTTTCCACTTCATAATTCAATATTTCAATTAAGGTCCAGCCTTGATGTGGACTTTTGTCCGAGACTGGAATTTTCAACGTGAAAAATAAGATACGGTAGTATACTACGAGGTGATTTATTTAATTACATGCTAATGAAGCCCTTGAGCGGGCATATAAAAATTGTCATAGCCGCCGATATTTCACGACGACTAGACGGGGTATTGGGAAAAGTTTTCAACTAGCAATAATCGCACCTCGGATGAACCTCATTGGTTACGATACTGCCACTGCGCAAAGCTAGCAAATTTAATCGAACACGAGGTACTCTCTAATATTCCTGCGGACTGTCGAATATCATAAACTATCCAATGCAAAAAGAAGATTAAACTGATATTTTTTACAAAATTTATATATCTATGATTATAAATATTATTCTTCGTATTTATATATAAAAGTATTATATCATTTAATACGGATGAAAGAAATTACCCTAAAGTATTTTACTGCAACATGCTGAAGTACACAGGTAGTCAACCTTACAAGGCATTCACCTTTACTGCATATCATAGCTAGTATGTAGAATCATCTTGTGAGTAAAGTTTTTGGAATGATCAAGATCCAGATACTTTTTCATTGTAGGTAAAATATATATATATATATATATATATATATATATATATATATATATATATATATATATATATATATACAGATATTGGTGTACTTTTTTCATGCAAAGTATACTAATTTCTTAAAGTAAGAATGGGTCTCCATTCAAATATCAAACCCAATATGTTCCAACCTATCGATACAGCTTCTTTAGCAGTAAGAATGGGTTCGATTCTAATATCAACACAATATATCTCAAACTACAGAAATTAGCTTGTTTCGCATCAAAAAAGAAAACACTTTTAAGATTCAATAACTACAACTCATATCATAATTATACGATGATCTATCCACACATAAAATGGTGACAGCAAAGTATATAACTATCAACACAGAATATAATAATCCCTATTGTTTTATATTTAAAGTATTCTTGGCGAAAATAACAAACCAATGTCTTTACTAGGTTCCCCTTAAATTATTAACATACATTTTCTTCCAAGTGACCGAAAACTAAATTGTTCCCGCCGGACTGAATCAATGGTTATTCTCTTTACTGCAGTAGTTACAATAGTAGATTACGATGAGCAAAATCACTTATCTAATTTTCATCAATATCACAATAACATCAGAGACATACACAGACTTTTAGCTTTTGGAAAACTGACGTAATTTCTATCTTTTTTACGTTGTTGCACATACAATGTATCGTGAACCTCTGGTAAAAGGCACCAGCTCCTCGTCATCCTTATATTGTAAGTCTAATTCGCATCGAACTGATCACTCAATCTATTTGCAATGATGCCAGTAATGGCACACCAAAGAACGGGCTGTTACAGACAAGACCGCGTGCCAAGCTTAGCCCTGGCAAATCTTTACACACACAATAAAAGGGTAACTACAGAACGAGCAATGATTGGATAGAGACCGTGCCAAGCCGTCTGATGGCAAATCTTAAACAGCAATAACCTTAACTTCCATTCAGCGTCCATGAACATAAACCGAGGTTAACAAAATTCAAACTGTTTCATAAGTGTCACGTATGAAAAGAGAGGAAATGTAACTCTCGGTTCTTCTCATACATTCTTTATCTACATGAATAGCTGTCTGCCTCTAAGAAACTGGGTGTCGTCGGCAAGTGTTTTGACTACTGCTTCTTTCCCTATACGTCGAAGCTTTGGAATTCTCTACCTTCCCACTGAGACATGTGAAAGCATGAGAAACTGTACGATAATTGCAGTGGGCGGGGACGTGTCGACGTGTGGTGTAAAGGCAAGACATGCAGCCGACCGACCCAGGATCACACACAAAAAAGTCACCAGTAGGGAACCTCATTGTCTCACTGACCCTCAAAGGTCAGGTCAGAGGTCAAAACCCTACCACCTAAGGGTCGAACATTCATCCCCAAGATGCTGACTTTGAATTGCATATTTTGTTTTAACTAAGCTTGGTTGCCAAGGTTAATTTCTACCGACTCCACTCATTAATGAACCGCTTGGTTATATCAGCATAAATATCATGAACAGGATTTCCAAGTATTTTTAGAACGCATCGAAATATATCTCACTCCTCTGTCCAAACAGATCGCAGGTTCTCTAAACATGTTGTATGTTTATCTTCAGGGATTCTGAGGATTTTTTTCAGAGAAAATGGCTCGACAACTTGACCCAGACTGGAGACCAGAAAGAAAGCGATCTGGTCTTCCAGTGGAGGTCAGAACCTTGACCCGATACACCGAGGGTTGGGAGAGGAGACACCTCGGGGTCACAAGAAGTCACGAAAGGTCACGATGGCAAAGGAGGCAGGAATGTGGTAATACGGTCCTGATGCAGGCGAGATCACCTGTGACGCAGGCAACGATGGGAACAGAGGGTGCCCGTCCTCCCATTTTTCTTTTTTTTCCCCCCCCCTCAAACGAAACGAGAACATGGCTGCACAGTCACATAACTTTCATACTAAACCTGACATGCATGCCTGGACTAGAGTAAATGTGAATCACACACACACACACACACACACACACACACACACACACACACCACACACACACACGTTCTCGCTCATCCTGAAAGGATTCACGTACCCGGCGACATCACGTTTTATTTCATAACTGTCTATTGTAAAACATTCACTATCATTATTATGATTACTGCAAGTACGATTCTGCAAGTGAGGGAGATCGGCCCCATATCTTGTCAGTGATTACAGTGACATTACCTTAGTACTAAGGTTTTGATAAACACAAACATCACAGGTTGAACAATGAAACTTTCCTTGTTCAGTACGTAACCTCTGGTAATCATGTATACAATACTGAATCCCCTTGTGATACAAACTACTGTGATTGTCTTCATTACACTTTGAGAACAAAACAGACATCACACAGAACCCATTTCAATCTACCTCACAGAGCGATACTGTTGCTCCTGAATAAACTTGTCAATCGACAAAAAGTACAAAATAGTATAAAAGGGCCAAACAATATATCAGCCAATATATATATATATATATATATATATATATATATATATATATATATATATATATATATATATATATATATATATATATATACGTAAAGGCTAAATTTGATTCATCTGTTGCACGTTTTCCAGCGAGAGCTGGCAGCCACCACCACGGCGCTGCGCCAGGGATGTTGAAGGTTTGGTCTGGAAGGTGAGGCGAGCATCTCCCGCAGTTCATTCCAGACCGGTGTAGACTGTACGCTGGAACCTCTCCAGTCCTCTTCATCCCGGCGAAGCCTGGATATCGGTTTGCGCGCGAAGTGTGTATCGTTGTCCCCTTGCGAAGTAGGGTCCGGATTGTATTTCGTGAGATAAGTCCGGGGGACAATTTATTATAGCCTCGTCAAGCTGGTCAGTATATACATTTCTCAAGAAGTGGGAGCGTATTTATCATGTTCTCGGGAACTGTAATACAGTTTGTAGTTCTCTCGTGAGGTGGAAGGCAATACGTTATTCTTCACAAATCTCTCGCAAAAGGAAACAGTATTCGAACTACTGTCCATCTCAGATACCGCCCTTGTGTACTGATAGATTATGGAAAAAAACTGTGATAGAAAGTTAGTCAATAAACAAACATAGAAGCACATGGGTATTACGTCTTTCAACTGATTTGTTCGCAAACTTTTAAGCGTATGATCAAAATAGAAGAAAAAAAATCATCCAAGGAAGTTATTTTTCCAACCAAAAAGTTTTTCTCTAAACTTTAAAAAAGTGCTCTTAACACTGTTCTTAAAGAAAATGTTTCAGTAGATAATGTTTTAAAATCGAACTAACGAAATTATGGCTTCGGATGAAAAGGATATATATATATATATATATATATATATATATATATATATATATATATATATATATGATACTTGCTGTAAATCATAAAAGAGTGATGTTGGTTTTCAAAGTTGCTGTTATCAGTACAAGAAGACCTGTTTCCATAAATAATTTATATTGTGACTTAGTTGCGGGGAGGGGGATAATGTTATATTTCAAAACAATTTCAAATACAAACTTCTCCAAACATCACCCACAAGGACAGAGTAAAACAAAGCCACAGCCTCTTCAGTGTCAAGGTTATAGCTTAGTGTGTGTGTGTGTCCGCCACCTGGCCCCAAGGACTGTACAGCTCAACCCATAGGGGATAGAGCCCCACTTCCAGGGGTTGTACTGTTGTCCCTCCATACGGTCCCAGGACGTGCATGTACAGGTGTGGTAATTACTATATAACTTTTGGCTACATCTATAGCCGGCTCTAATGATGACAGTACATAACACGGCAGGCAAAAATTTTATGGTGATGGTGAAAGGAAGAAAGTGAGAGTTGTGGGAAACAGACAGAAGATGAGACAAGGAAACACGTACAACCATACAAACAACATATATGCCATGAAGGACAGACATACAAAAAGACTATATCACATTCATGAACGCCCTTCCTGTCAAATTCTTTTTTACACGTACGCAATGCGCCCAGAACTAGTAAGAAGCTAAATTCCTTTACATTGCTTGTTCATCACTTATTCTCATCAGGTTAATGTTCTTGTACTTTACAAAGGTGAAAATCGTATTTCTGCCAATGATCATCGTACATCTTAAACGATAAATATATATCTCTAACTATACGGAGGAACTGCCAACAAAAGTAGTTATGCATATAAATTTTCTGTCTCGCTCTCTCTCCAATCCTGCCTTATGACAAGTCTCGTCAGAGGTACTCGTAGGTACTCTTTTGCATATAACCAAGGGGTCAAATAACGAAACAGTCGATCACATTGTCCAGTGATAGCTAACGTGCCCAGCGGATACAGACTAGCGACAGATGAAGACAGCAAACATGACCAACCGATCGATCATGAGCTGTAAACCAATCACAACTATTAAGTCTTATTTCACAAATAAAACATTTATCTGTGTGTATTACATGATTAAAACATACAATCTTGAGAAACACTCACACCTTAAGAAATGGTGCTCACAAATGCTCATATCTGGGATGATAATTTTCCGAAGAATAGGGAAACCCCTTCTTTATCATCTACCAGAGAAAAGATTTGTGACGTATTTCTCTTCACACGGGAGGGGGCTTCTGGGAACCCCAAGAAAAGGGACGCCAGGTTTGCTATATTGCGACAGAATACATCATGATGTCAACACACTGGGACAAATCATAACAACAGATTCCAAGTTGATTCAATATAATATTGCAAGACACTGCCTGAAACAACACAACACAATATAACGTGGTAAACACATAACAAAGAGAAAACATTATATCAGTATAATCACTTCAACATAACAATATAAATTACATCACATACACTTTGAAATACATTATAACTAAAGATGGCTGTAACCAAGGAAACGGAGAAACATTAATTAGGTATTTTCCTAGGCTATATCGTTGAAATATGTAGGTGCAACAGATTAGGATATATATATTCATGAGCAGTTACTTTAAACGACCTTGTAGATTACTGCTAACCCAGCAGTGGAGGGCCAGAGAATCAATAGTTTCTACATCAATAAACTAAAAAAAGGCCCTTGGTGTACTCCTGGCGAACATATACATACTTGCAATTTACGTTACCTGACAACACGAATTCCATTAATTCATCGTACAATTCTTGCCTGTTAAACCCCAGAAAGTAAATTAAAATTCATCTATCATTTGACTAATTTCTTAAACAATTTTAAGTTACGATGTCATGAGCTTTTTGCCGTAGATTGCCATGGAAATAATACAGCTTAACAGGAGTTAGATATATTCATAACATATGCAAGAAGGTAGATCAGACGACCTACTTATAGGGTACAGCGAGGCGTCATCTTAAACATGTTATTATTACACTCACAACTTATGTAAGTAATTAAGAAACTTATATAAACATTCCTAACGTCCTCTATGAGAGCTGTGGCTAGTTTACATATCGTATGAAGGGTAACTGTCTGAACTGTACGAGGAAGGAGCTCTTACATTATGGGTACAGTATCATGAATTTTCCATCATATATCACTGTAAACACCATGATGACCCTACGAAAGCACTTCTTTATTTCTTATATTTTAAACTCTCTTGCTTGATTTCTTATCACAGTCTCTGGCCGTTTTACCTCCGCATCTGTTTATGAAGTGATTACTTGCTCACAAGAGGGAAAGATTAACTACAAGAAACAACGATGAAAAATGTTATTGAAGCCAGACTAACACGGGAGTACTCACCGCATAATATTGCGCGTCGTTGATAGGCCTGGCCGCTGCACTTCTGTAATCATCAGTTCTTGATTGAAAGAGAGATGCACTATAAATATTAGGGATAGGCACTGATTCACTATCACATTTTACTGTTATGATACCAGGCTATTTCATTCTGTCTGACCTTCTAGGATACTTGAACTATAAAGCACATTGTTTGTTTACCAGTTGACGTGCACCTGGAGCATCCTTATATGAAATAAACTTTTATTTTTTGTACTCCACCTATTTGAACTACTTCTTGTGATATCCCTGATTATAGTAAAAGTCTATAGAATATGTGTGGATTAGATAAGTATTGGCATATCAAGGTAAGCATATTATATTTACGTTTAATAATATATTGAATGTCCCTGAATCCGGTCAGCTGATCATGCTGCCGTAAGGAGACATTTATTGTAATGTAGCCAAAACACCATTCAGTTTTATTATCGTTCACAGTAATGTAATGCGTACTTTTCTTGATAATCTAAATCTTGTTATTGAAGGTCACTGTCTGTTTTATTTGGTAAATGATTTGATAAGAATTTTGGATTTCTTTGTGCTCGTTTAAACAGCCTTTTAAATATATGGTAGAACCTTATTTACAATAGAATCATTTTCATAGAAAGGGGTTCGACCACAGTCAAATTGATGTAGAAAATCCTGACCTAAATACTTCAACATGCCATGACATGCCCATGTATGACATTACATAAGTATTGTATTTATAGTTACATACACTTGTTCACTGATTCATATATAATCCAGAAGCATGGACATTTGCCAAAATCCATACCGAAACACATCATATATCACATAATATTAGTTTGTAAGAAGAATAACAAACAGTTGGTGTACTGAGAACTGCAGGGACTTGCTCTAACTGTTAAAGTAGCCGTTCAAAGGCAATTATTCATTATATTAAGATGCATAAAGATTGTAAAGACATCAGTATGTACAAGTTTAACCATAAACTAAGTGCAAGTAATCCAGCAATACGCCTCAGCTTATCATCATAGATTTATATACAATGTATACGATGTGTAGCCATTTAGAATTATTACCTTATTATTGATCAATAACATTAATGCTTGTACAATTCAGTAAGCTATAACACTATACCAGTCATTCTTAATGACGAAAGGATCAGTTATACGTAACAATGTAGGCCGACTTAAAACACTATGTCAACACCTGAGTTACCCTTCATACCTTATAGTCTCAAATGGATAATTATTAGATATTTTGAATACAAAAATATATAAATCAATATAGAATGTATTGTCTACACTATCTTCATTAGATGATAATTGATGAAAAAGAAAAAAAATATATGTACGAAGGCCAAATCCTATCTGTGAGGGCATACGATACCGGTACCAGCCGCCCTTCAAAACAAATGGAGGATGAATTGTTGTGAGATAAGCTACCTCTGCCCGTGTGTGTTCCAATCCTGTGAAGAAAGGCACCTGTGTGGACAGCCTGGCAACAAGGCTAGTTCGACAGTATGTCGCTGGGCGCTATAAGGAACAGGAGTGGGTATAAATATGATGATAGTCGCCCATTCTTCGTAGAGGGAAGTGACTGGATGTTTACGTCCCGTGGAAGTCATTGTTTGTGGGCTTTGAAAGGTATTGTGGCTTTTGCTGTTATTTATTGCATTATGTTGTTGTTCTGCATTGTCTTTTGTTCTCTGTATATAGGAGTAAATAAAGTGGTTGCCAGAAAAATGTCTGATTTTGAAAAGAATTATATTACGAACATTACTGTCTTCTGATGTGGAATTGAACAATAGTAAACAACTTGAGATACTCGAACATCCCACCACTCAACACGACTTTGAAGTTGATTAAGGATTTTGATTCACACACATGAGTGTTCATTACCCCGTGGTACAAGCGGACGGAGGGCAGGTGGGAGGAAACATACAGGCCAGATTTCCTTTATAAGTTTCGGTGTTGGTGCGCCCACGACTACCTGTCACCTCCCGTCCTTAGCTGTATTAAGAACACCATCCCTGGGCTTTGCTCTAGGGCCCTTGTTTCAATATTTGCATCAAATCTGCCTTCTTCATCCTGCCTGGCCCCACTTACTCCATCCATCTCTGACATCGGGTTCACCACACCCATCTGACTGATTGGTCCCACATTGTCCCAGGACCTACTCTTCACCATGAGGGCGGGCAACTACCTGCTGGTGCTGCTGCTGGTGCTGCTGGCGGCGGCGCTCGTGAACCCTGAGCCCAGGAAACGTCCCAGGAAGAGCAAGGAACGAGCAGGTGAGTCATGGAAAATGGTTTTGTTTCAAGGATGTATACAAGTGTCAGATATGGAATAGTGTGACAAATGTGACATTTGATCATTTATCTATGGTCATTTCATTATATATATATATATATATATATATATATATATATATATATATATATATATATATATATATTGTGTGTGTGTGTGTATTGTATTTTCCCGTCTTCTGGATGTAGTTAGATAATCATATGACGCTACTAGGGGTAGGGGGAGGGGGAGTAATCTAGACCTACTTGCTATGGGTGTCTGAAGGAGTCCACACCTTATCTTTGTTATCTACGGTCCCTACCATCAACACCACTGCCACAATCACCTTTTCTACCACCTACCACCTTTCTACCGCAGCCATTACCACCACCAGCATTTTTATTCTCTGTTGTGACGATTACTATCATTACTTACGCCAGGAATACCATTGCTCCCATTATCATCACCTCATTACTAGTGCCAGCGCCGTCGCTAACCACATAGACCACCACTTCACCTAATTAGCAGCATAAACACAACCCTCACCACTAGCAGTACTATGTAACACTAGAATCATTACCACAAACCACCAGGCCAGTGCCAACCTGAAACGTGATAAGCGAAGCACCTCTTTCAAATATCTATTTATATCGCATTTTCTATGTATTTCTATCTTAATTTCTACCAATGTCGATTTCTCATACGATGACACCCTCACTTATATGTTACATACAGTGAGGCACTCGTACGCCTCCTGTGGGGAAAGTAACTAGTTATTGGCTAACCACGTGCGTGCGTGTGTGGGTGTGTGTGTATACAGGTTTGCCAAAGCTAGGCAAGGCTCGAACATCCCCTCAGGATGCGTGGTTGATTGGCACTGAACAATGGCCCGATTATGCAATTTTTTGTGTTATTTTTCAACATTTTAGTTGTAAATATAAACAATATATATATATATATATATATATATATATATATATATATATATATATATATATATATATATATATGCATAACCTTCACTGTGAAGACATGCACAACCACCACTGGAAATAATTTCCCATAGAAATAAATAAATTTATCGGTAACATTTCGTTTTCTGTGATAGTTTCAACATAAAGAAGGGATGACTTGTTAATACGTTAATGGGAAAGTTACACCTGTATTGACGCCATCTTAACAATTCCCACCACATTTTCTTTAGGATTTTTGTGAGCCCAGTTTCAGAAAAGGGAACAGGTTGTCATCATAGCCAATCTGTGACTTGCAATTTACGGTTTAGGCAACAATTTCCACTGAAACAAAGGCCTGACAAATCGTGGATCAGAGTGAAGAGAACAGTAAGAATGTGATATTCATGTCCTGAGTAGTGAAGTTTAATTTTTTTTTCATGAGTGTTGATAATGGATGACTGCGTGGAAAGTAATTTGAATTAAAAGCAACAAATTCGCCAAAATAATTTACGTAAGTCTAAACCATTTATCTCGCGATCTTCCGATAGCAACTTGGAGAAAGAAACACTGCGAGTATAAAGATGTATTTCAACTTTACTACCGTATTTGAGGAAGTATATTTGCGAGCTGGTCGCTTGCTCAATAGCTCGACAAACTATAGTAGTTTCTCCTCATCATATTTATTTCTCATAGTTCAGGTACGTGGTCAGGGATGGTGGTCGGTCATGCGCAAGTGGCTAGATGCCTTTCAGTCATGTCGAGACGACTGACTTACGACACAAGACATGTATATCACACTGACCATTGGTAAAGCAGAGGTCATACACTTTATATTCGGCCATTTCATTTTGTTGCTCAGGTAAAAGGGGAGGTGGGAGGGAGGGGGGCGTCTTTGCTGATCTGAGTTCAACACTTGATTAAAAAAAAAACCTAGGCTTCATTATTCCGACAATCAAAATATGGCACAAGGTAGTGTATAGTTAGCTAAAGATATGTAGTTTGGGTCAGGCTAGGTTACGATTTGTGATGTTTTGTATTCATAATGATTGGGAACGTTTAATGTTTCGGAGAATTACATGGATGATTATTTACAATCGGTTGTAAATTATCATCTAGTCTCATCCTGAGTATTATTTACAATCAGTTGTAAATTATCATCCAGTCTCATCCTGAGTGAGTATTATTTACAGTCAGTTGTAAATTATCATCCAGTCTCATCCTGAGTGAGTATCATTTACAATCAGTTGTAAATTATTATCCAGTCTCATCCTGAGTGAGTTACATTACCTTTTCTAGAGAAGTATTTTCGCTGATGAAAATTATTTTTTGAACCTGGATGTGAAGAGCCCAGTGTGACTAGATAATGCAGCCTCGTAAAGGTATGAACGTTTTAATTTCTATTTCATATTTTAAAAGCTTATATTGGGTCATTGCGGAGCGTTGACCTTTGTACAGAAAATAGTTTGTTCATTAAATCTCATGAATTGTCTCGTAGACTGATGGTTAATGTTGGTTGTCTGTGGATTATTTTAAGTCCATTTAGAACCTTTTGTGTATATATGGACTAGAATTTGACCACGTTTCCAGGATGTAGTCTCACTTGGAAATTAAAAAAAAAAAAAAACGCAGGAATCCATTGAAGTTTTCCCATGCAATGGTTTCGAACAGAAAGTTACTTCTGACGAAAAGAGGAAATGATTAGGTGTTAACGGCAGCCGCGATGGTAGAGGACCGGGGGTTCCGCCTCTCACGGCTGCCCGCCTCGGGCCTCCCATTCTCTCCACTCGACAATAAACCCAAAAATAGCATTTTTTCCCCCGTCATCTGTGGAGCAACACAGCCACATCTTGCTGGGGGAGGGGGGGGGGGGTTTAAGCATTTTTTTTTTATTATTATTTTCGTTAAATTGGTTGTTTGGATATGTGAGAACAGCTTTGCAGATTGTTACACAAAGGAGCAACATATCTAATCTTATATTTTTCGGTAATTGACATGCTATTATGTTTCATTTCTGTCCTCGTTGTATTGTATGGGAGCCAAATTTAAGTCTTGAGGTGACTTCAGATACCCTCAGACCAGGTTTCAACCGTCGTGTACGAACAGTCAGTCTTATTCCACAACCAAAGGATAGCTACAGGATGACGTCATTCACTGTTATATAGACTAGCTTCTCTTTATGAGTTTTTAAAGGAAATCTATTTTTTCTGCGAAATGTACCAAAAATTGCAGGTAATAGTTCAGGGTATTTTTAATTCAAAAAACTTTTTGTTTCAAAATTGAAAAATATGATATTGAAAGACTTTTTTTACTTGAAATACTCATAATGCTTGAAATATATCATAATGCTTGAAATACATCATAATGCTTGAAATACATCATAATGCTTGAAATATATCAATGCTCTGAGTTACCGATATCTATACAGTAAATACGATACAAATGATGCGATGATACTTTTAAATTGACTTCATTTAATTGTTTCATTAAGGGTCATAAGGACGAAGAAACTATATTGTAATCCCAAAATGATAACAATTACATCAGGTATAACTGTAAATGTTTCCGCGTAGAAAGTGATGTACCTTTGTATATGGACATTACGTAATGCACACCTATATGTGTCAGACACACATCCCTTCCTACCCACAGATAAACGCTGTTGATAAATTCTTACGCAGTCTCATAACGACTGGGGGTTAGTGCGCATGAGCGTTCCACGGTAAGGGTTGTAAAGGAAGACATTGCTTCCTGCTCTTAAGACGTTGCCACACTCGCCAGTTTGGTAAACTGTGTGTCACGGTAGATGACTCTGTGGTCCAGGGATGTGGTGCCTGCATTGCCTCGCTTGCAGGAGGGCAATGGTTGTTTGCCTCAGGTGGTATATACGTCACGTGACACATGGCAGTAGGTCAGCCGAGGCTGGTTCACAGTGCCAAGGTCAAAGACTGTGATGGCATCTGACCTGTTGCTCTTTAGGTCTGACGGAAATAAATAGATAGATAGATAGAAAGACAGAAATGAACCAGATTAAAAAGAGCGAGGAGATGAAGATAAGCATGAGGAGGATGACATTAATTAGTCGTTAATTACGATACTAATGATTGTAAAGTGATGTGATTGCGTCAGGAGAGTGTAACCCGTCATTAAGGTTATGTAATTAACACCTCGTTACTGGTCTTCCGTTAATAAGGTTAAAGTGGTCATTAGATCCTAACAGTGGTTACTTACGTACGTACGTACACACACACACACACACACACACACACACACACACGCACACACATTTTACTTGTAGAACTGTCTTCCCGTATGGTATATATATATATATATATATATATATATATATATATATATATATATATATATATATATATTCATTCATATATGGGTGATTGAGTCAGTCCGTAATAAACTGGACAGTTTCCAGATGTTTATCATTATATACACCGAAGATGGTGGCTGGTCTCGTTCACTGGGGAATAGATTTATTGTTCTAATATTACATGATACGGTTGACGTACATTCCATACAGGGTATGAGTGTTATTCATACTCAAACGTATGTGTGTATATACGTATGTATATATATATTGGCCTTATTGTTTACTAACCTTCACAGACCTTGAAGCCGGAATGTGTATCGTACATCACGCATGTAAAGTCTGTATTGAATAACGTGAAGAACAAGAGGACCATAGAGATGTTTAATAGTGTTTTGACTCATTGTGAAGTAAGCATGAGAGTTAGTGATATAATGTAACGTATTTGTCGTGGGGTATAAGATAAGCTCACGTCTGCTGCAACTGGCTGCTGATAACGATATGGAAACATTAGTGCTGAGCCTTGCGCAGGTTCATTATAGTAAAAGAATGTGCTAATCCGATAATAGGATATATTGCTTATAAAAACGACAGCGGTCGTGGGCAATGTAGTGTTTGTATGAAGGACATATATGTTATTGTACTCTACACATTTGTTTTATAAACGATAGATATTATCCGAACTCTAGCTATTATTAATTGAAAAGTATGTTAACCACTGTCTGGATTGTTACGTAAATTACTTAAAAGAACCACGAGGGATTTCAGGATTTCTTCGGATGTAGGTTAGAAAAAAAGTCCTACCTCACTTTCAAACTCATGAGGTCATTGCTCTTGGAAATGCAGCTTCTGATTTCCTCACAATATGATGGAAACAAAAATTTTAAGATTTACGAATCACTTGGACAAATGATTTTTACAGTTTGTTTCAGCAGTTGGGATTCGATGCATTTACCACGCCAACCACAGACGATATAAACTAACCGACTCAGCCAGTAGCTTGGATACTGGGATCTTGTTATCAACGCTCATTTACTCATTATATTAGCGAGTTCCCTGCCTTATGATCATACCTCAAGAAACATGACATTGATCTGTGCATTAGGATCCAAATAAAACTAAATCGCCGTTAAAAGTGGTTTGACTATGGCATTCAAATCGGGTGTAGGCAGGGTAGCGTCAATTAGATGATGGAGAAAAGGAATTTGATCTCTCTCTCTCTCTCTCTCTCTCTCTCTCTCTCTCTCTCTCTCTCTCTCTCTCTCTCTCTCTCTAAAAACTCATTCACTTTCTAAATCACTAACTTCTTGTACTTTCTCTTAAGCGTTTCTAAACCGCACTTCCTTCACCACACAAGACACAGCCGCCACCAAATCTATTTATAAAACTGGAGGAAAAAGTCATAGCGTTGCATGTCTTTCTTCTGCTGGATGATGGCTGGTGTGGGCCTCTCCCGGTGGCCACTACACATCATCAACACAGGAAAAAGTTGCTCAGATAGGTTAGCGAACCAGTTTACTCGGACGCCCAGAGTTTTGATGTTAAACTAATAATGATAATAGTAATGATATTAATATAATAAGTTATGATGATTTCCACTGCTCGTGTTCATCCCGTGAGTGTCATTAAAGCTGGCCTAATGTAATTCCTACGAGACCAATTATCTCGTGTCGTTACATCACGTTTAAAGTACAAACTTTATGACATTTTTAAACGTCGTTTGTTGTGTATGTTGTAATTCATGTGAGGTTAACTGTGGTTCTCGTATTGACGTGTAATATAAGTGACTTGCGTAATTAGTACATGGGGACTTTTGTTTTACTTCTGAGTAAGTGGTCAAACATATGTCTCCATCGGTGTTATCCATTACACAACTAGTTATTTTGAACATGTTTTTCTTCCCTTGAACATTGCGTCTCCTTTTGTTTTTCTACGGTATAACTCTATACGGGAATAAATAGTCATACTTCAAGGTGAGTGTAATGTTGTGAACATAAGATTTCTATATATATATATATATATATATATATATATATATATATATATATATATATATATATATATAAGAAATGAGAAAAATATCAGTTATTATCAGCCTTCCAACTTAAATGGTCTAAAACAACGTATATCTGCTCAGATGAAATGAATTATAGAATAAAGAATAAAGCAGAATACTTAGAAACGTTAATAACTGTATTCTATGACGTATTTGGGGATGATAGAATTATATTAGAGGGGCAGGGTATATTTAGAAGGTCTAGGGCTAACCACATATGTAGAAGACTTGGATTACCACATCTGTAGGATTAAGGTGTCAAACGGCACTTAGGTCAAGGAAGCAGTGAGGTCATTTCGTGTCATGGTCGCGACGTCGTGGGAAAACGTGCCAACCTTTGGCAACCAGTGATGCGTTTTCTATCTTAGAGAGACCCTGACTCGTTTTCTTTGTTAAAGGAACCAGTATATGGACCCCCTATCTGTAGTAGAGATGTTTTTGAATTTCACTTTTTTCCTGAATCATTGCAGAAACTGCTCATTAAGCCGCTTTAATCATGACGAAATTATATTTGATGGTTTTCCAGTATAAGGGATGAAGGATTGGGACCATTTTTTTCATATATATATATATATATTTTTTTTTTTTTTTTTTTTTTTTTTTTTTTTTTTTTTTTTTTATACTTTGTCGCTGTCTCCCGCGTTTGCGAGGTAGCGCAAGGAAACAGACGAAAGAAATGGCCCAACCCCCCCCCCCCCATACACATGTACATACACACGTCCACACACGCAAATATACATACCTACACAGCTTTCCATGGTTTACCCCAGACGCTTCACATGCCTTGCTTCAATCCACTGACAGCACGTCAACCCCTGTATATATATATATATATATATATATATATATATATATATATACTTTTTTTTCTCATAGCAAGGTCAGAGCTGAGACTTTCTACTTTCTCTTCACAATTCTCCTTTTTGCTTCAGTATTTTGATATAGGTAAATTATGAATGTAATCAGTTTATTTTGAGAAAGGAATGAGAACTAGGAATAGTTTCCCATAGTAATCAAGCAAGGGACCTGTTTTCTATAATGAGAGAAGCAGTCCGGATCAGTTTTCTATGACAAGGGAGCGTAACGGGGGACCGACTTCGTGAAACATCTCCCCGCGATGGATGGCTCCCTGTAGCGCAACCTCTTTGTCTCGGTTGACCTGAGAATCCTTGGTGTGTTCTGCTATTCCCACCGACGTAAGCTCTCGAAATGACGTAACACTCTCACGTTGATGAGATAAGACCCTAAGTCGAAATCTCCAGAGAATTTGGCCTTGGTGGTACATCATCTTTGGTTTTCTCCTTCACAGGTGATGAAAACTTCCACAAGATCCGTAAGCAAGACTTCAAGAAGGCAAAGAAGGGTTCATCTTACGGCACCGTACCATTCATCGACAAGGAAGGTGGGTAACGAGGCTACTAGTCCTAACCCGAAACTTGTTTTCGGCTCGGCTAGGCTGCCAGTTAGGGAAGAATACTCCCATAACAATTAGGCTAGGCTACTTGTAGACATTATATTTTGCATTGCTTAAGCTTTCTCGTAGATATTATTATATTTGACCACATTTAGTGTAACTGTACAGAGCAATTACGCAGTTTAAGCTCAGTATTTGGTATGTGGATATGCCCTAAGTACAACGTAAGGAATCTGCTTCAAACACCTGTTTTTCCATAGTGTAAATATAACACAATATCAAGTTTGCGTTTTTGCAATTCATTTTTAGATCATTAAATATGCTAGTCATGTCGTGTACATATAATAATGTTGCTTCCTCCCTGCAGATAAGGAGTATTGGAACAAGCAAGCGCAGGCGACGCTGAGGGATCGGTTGACTGTGAGGCCTCAGGTGTCGCAAGCCAAGAACGTCATTCTCTTCCTTGGTGACGGGATGTCTATGGCTACCGTGACGGCCGCCAGGATCATGAAGGGCCAGAGGACAGGAAAATGGGAACACGAAGATTTGGCCTGGGAAAGTTTCCCTTACTCCTCCTTGATCAAGGTACGCTATACTCTTTTATAAGTTAGTCACTGCTTCTGTTCAGTGTTTGTTAGTGTTTTAACTCGTCTCAGTAAAAATACGCGTCTACAAGACTTTGGTGTTGTCTCCGCAACATTCCCCGTTATTTATTCCGTGATTACACAAGTGCGTGTTGTCCACAGTGACTTGTTTACTGTTGCAGACGTACACAACGGACAGCCAGGTGACGGACAGCGCTGCCAGCGCCACGGCCTACCTGTGCGGCGCTAAGGCCAACAGGGGCACCATCGGCGTCGATGTCAACGTCAACAGGGAGAACTGTAGTGCCCAGCAGGATGACTCCTTCCACGTCCACTCCCTGGCCAAGTGGTTCCAGGTACGTCATACCTGTTGCCCGTCCACCACACACTCTCCACAGAGTCCACACTCCACCACTCACTCCAGTGACGGTTCCTTCCACACACACCATAGATGGTTCCCTCCACATACACTTTGTCTTCATCTTTTACTGACACTCTCGTGTACTTATGTTTCATTCATTCAAGTAGCTGAAGTAACGTAGTAATTGAGGTGCTGTGTACGCTGGTACTGCCTTCTTGATGGTAGTAAAGTACTTCTGGTGGAGGTAATGGGTGGCTTATGACCGTAATTAAGTGCTTCTTACAAATTAAATAGATTGTATTTATTGTCTTATTTGGTCCCATCATGAGAGCAGTGTTACATTGAGAGTAAGATATGTTTGTTGACACTGGCAATGATGCAAGGTCAGCGCCTGCTGCCGTTGTTTATACTCCTCCCGGGCCTTGTTTACACGAATTTATGTAAGACGTCCCTGCATGTTTTGCTGGGCTTTTACCCACTAGGTACGAAGTGATGACGCTATGATATGATGGCCATGTCTTGACTGAACAAAGCTCAGGTCAAAAGCTAAGTTTTCATATACAAGGGTCGTACCGTTGTACTAATGAGCAGATGTTTCCTGCGCGCTTTATAGACGTGGGAATTTGATTAAGAAATTTTATTGTATGTTGTCGTCTTAGACATCCAGTAGTGAGGGCAGCGTCGGAATGTGTATTAGGGTGCGAGAGTGATGGTACATTTTTCGTTACGCCTGGCAGCGCTTTGTACGTGACAAAGGTACGAATTTGTCGGTTATTGTTGGTATGTACGTCTGGCAGCGCTGGTAATGTTCTCAGTGTATGTTGGTCGGCCTCTATTGGTTCCCTGTACACCCACATAATGCTGCGCTTGATAAGTTAGTACTGAAGTATATCCTTGTCTTCCAAAGGAAAGATTGTGACATTGTATCCGTCGTTATCACACCTGAAGCGTACGTTTGGCAGCGCCATGATTTAAAACTACCACAATAGTATTAAGCGTTGTATTTTGTTTGTGATGTTCTCAGATACAACTAATGTTAATCCAAAAGCTGCCTTACCATATGCAGTCGTTTATATAATCAGACCCAGGTAAGGTTTGACTAAATATTCCAATTTTCAAAATTGAAAGTTTAAGAATTTCGTGCCACCTATGACGTAAACATTTACGATGCCGCTGTACATTATCTAGTTTGACCCTTTGAAGATGAACTTCTAAAAGATGTTTTTTTGTTAGTATTTTCTTGCGACTCGACCGCAAGTGTTCACGAAGTTGTGGCGCCTGAATGGCTTCCTTTGTTTGCAGCCCCCCGCTGCTGGGCGGCAGCGTCAAATACACGAGGAACAAAGGCCGATCCTGGTGTCACCCACACACTAGCTGATCTTCCTTACTGAAACCTGTCCTTAGGTTATGACTGTGATGTCTGGAATAGATAGGTTCATCAGGGGTGGAAATTCCTCGGTACAAGCTAAGCATGTGAATGTTTCACGTAACCTCCGGACCTTGCCATGGTTGTAGATAAAGTAACAATGAATAATGGTGTTCGCCAATACGTGAGAGATATGTTCTGTGGTTAGCATCGCAGTGTCACCATCACCAGCTTTAACACGATGAAGTGGAGGGTATGATGGCCTGGCCTTTTAACCTTACCCACAAGGTTTCAGGACAAATAAAGGCCTGGAGGCCATTATTATACCACAGTGTCATACCGATGTATCATGTCATGTTGAAGGGTATACGACAGCGGGGTTAAGTCATGCACTCTGTCGTGTGGAGGATGGACATGTTGCCTCCCACTTGATTGGTCTTGTGTCGTTATTGTACGTGTCTCTGTCTCTCTTGATGACTGATGTAAATGTTGGGCCTCGCTGGCCTTCCTGGCCGTCCTACCACACGTTCTCATTGCCTGTGAAAGAACATTTTCGGAATGTGTGGGTTCATGTGGTTATCGATTAGACTATGTTATTTGTCTCATTTGACGTAATTTATGTATCCTTTGTGAGTTTGGATATTGTTCTTTTGTTCTGACTTTGAGGGAGCCAGGCTCGGCAAACAATAGCTGGTCGAGGAGGGCATTCCACGCCTCCAAGATGGACTTCGGGCGCGAAATCTTCAATCACATCGCCGCTCAAGCTGCCATCGAAGGCTGTCCCGCTGGAGTAACCCTCGAAGCTCAACCTTGAGCCGTCGCAGTCAGCTGCCTCATGGGTGGAGGTCCTCGGAGTGAGCAGGTGGTCATAGTGTAGGCGTGGAGCAACGTTGGTGTCGAGGAAGGAAAAGTGGGTGTAGGAGAAAGTGCATTTGGCTGCTGGATCATCATGGTATGCCTGGGTGGCGGTCTGGCTGGGGTGGGTAATTCCCCCACACACACACACGTTTCGTTGTCCTCCCGACCTTTCTTACACGGGATCCAACCCCACCCCACCCAGGCTGCACCAGACGACCACTGGCCCCTACCATGCTGCACCAGACGACCACTGGCCCCTACCATGCTGCACCAGACGACCACTGGCCCCTACCATGCTGCACCAGACGACCACTGGCCCCTACCATGCTGCACCAGACGACCACTGGCCCCTACCATGCTGCACCAGACGACCACTGGCCCCTACCATGCTGCACCAGACGACCACTGGCCCCTACCATGCTGCACCAGACGACCACTGGCCCCTACCATGCTGCACCAGACGACCACTGGACCCTACCATGCTGCACCAGACGACCACTGGCCCCTACCATGCTGCACCAGACGACCACTGGCCCCTACCATGCTGCACCAGACGACCACTGGACCCTACCATGCTGCACCAGACGACCACTGGCCCCTACCATGCTGCACCAGACGACCACTGGCCCCTACCATGCTGCACCAGACGACCACTGGCCCCTACCATGCTGCACCAGACGACCACTGGCCCCTACCATGCTGCACCAGACGACCACTGGCCCCTACCATGCTGCACCAGACGACCACTGGCCCCTACCATGCTGCACCAGACGACCACTGGCCCCTACCATGCTGCACCAGACGACCACTGGCCCCTACCATGCTGCACCAGACGGAAGCTTGTTGACACGAGGAACAGGAAGCGTCCAACTTCCGGTATAAGTGAAAGCTGTTGATTGGTTGGTGAAAGTTGGTTTATGGCCGCCTACTGCCTGGCCACCAGGTGTTTGGCCGCCCACTGCTTGGCCACTCAGTGCTTGGCCGCCCACTGCCTGGCCACCTGGTGCTTGGCCGCCCACTGCCTGGCCACCTGGTGCTTGGCCGCCCACAGAGACTCGCTCGTAGAATATGTCTGTTGGCGACGGATGAGGTAGACTGTAAGGAGTTGGGCGGTGCGTCGTGGTGGAATACATCGTGGTGGAGGAGGACGTCTTGGTGGTGAAGGAGTGCGTCGTGGTGGTGGAGGAGTGCGCCATGGTGGAGGAGGACGTCGTGGTGGAGTGCGTCGTGGTGGAGTCTCTACAAGTAACTTTAATAAGGGGGGAGGTAACGATGATTTCCCAGGTCCCTCCCCCGAGGCGCCTCGCTAACCATGTTCATTGCCTGGTGGTGCGGGCAGCCGCTGGGGCAGGAGTGACCCTTGACCCCCCCTCCTCCCCCTCCCCCCAGCTCCAGACGACAGTGAAAGTTGAGCAGCGGAAACTGCAACTCACCTAACGTAGGGCAGGGGTGATGGTAGGGGGTGCTGGGGCAGGGGTCATGGTAGGGGGTGTTGGGGCAGGGGTGATGGTAGGGGGTGTTGGGCGCAGGGGTGATGATAGGGGGTATTGGGGCAGGGGTGATGGTAGGGGGTATTGGGGCAGGGGTGATGGTAAGGGGGTGTTGGGCGCAGGGGTGATGATAGGGGGTATTGGGGCAGGGGTGATGGTAGAGGGTGCTGGGGCAGGGGTGATGGTAGGGGGGTGTTGGGCGCAGGGGTGATGATAGGGGGTATTGGGGCAGGGGTGATGGTAGGGGGTATTGGGGCAGGGGTGATGGTGGGAACTTTGATGGGGTTATGGTTCTGGAAGGGTAGGTTAGTGTTGGGGGGAGGGGGTGGGGGGAGCGTCGATCGTGAGAGGATGAAGGAAGGTTTGGTTCCTGAGTCAGAGATGAGGTGGCCCACGCAGGTGAGGCGGGAGGACCTGGGTGAAGATGAACCGTGAAAGTGTGGGGTCTGGCACCCCTCACCCACCACCACCACCCCATCACATGACCTCCTGACCCTGGCTCCTCCTCCTCCTCCACCCGTATATCACGTTTTACATTACCCCTCCACCCCAATCACCCCTCCACCTCACGCCACACTCTCCACCTTCCCGTGCTTCCACCCCTCCCCTTATGTCTACACATCGAATGAATATGATGAAGCAATCAGTCAGCTGGACGTGCGTTCCATCGCAAGTTTTCAGTGATTGAATATTAGCACAGCAGATGACCTCGGAAGGCTGAGCCCCGGGACCAGATGGGACTTTTACAGGGATCATTTAACATAGCTTGGGGAGGCCTGTCGCCTGGTGGATACACAGGGATCATTTAACATAGCCAGGGGAGGCCTGTCGCCTGGTGGATACACAGGGATCATTTAACATAGCCAGGGGAGGCCTGTCGCCTGGTGGATACGCAGGGATCATTTAACATAGCCAGGGGAGGCCTGTCGCCTGGTGGATACGCAGGGATCATTTAACATAGCCAGGGGAGGCCTGTCGCCTGGTGGATGGCGAAACAAGAGAGGTCCTCAAAAATGACCAATGTATTGCCGGTACGACAATGAAAATCTCAGCTTCTAGCGACATGAAACACCCGTGAAAGGTTCACATGACGTGTGTGTGTTTTAAGGAGACTGGGTGGGAATGTCTGATTAAAATCCCTCGCAGTAATTGCAGTAGCGAAGGCCAGCATGAATTTGCATCAGGCGAGGGTACACTCAGACGCCACCTGTGGCTGTACTCCCTAACCACAGTGTATACGAATGAGAGGTTTGACCATGTTGAGGCTGTAAATTACACCGATCGTCGCTAGGGAAGGTGCTTGGCGGAACACAGAAGGTAAGGTAGGCAGGTGGAGGGATCAGGGAAATTTTAACGAATGAAAAAGTGAAAGTGAAGGTAAAGGGAAGCTTGTGGGACGTGGACGATGTTTTACAAGGAGTGCCCCAGGGAAACTACATTACACTCTCTACTGTTCATAATTATGATACCTGACGTACTACTGTTCATAATTATGATACCTGACGTACTACTGTTCATAATTATGATACCTGACGTACTACTGTTCATAATTATGATACCTGACGTACTACTGTTCATAATTATGATACCTGACGTACACAGAGATGTAATATAAAGTATAATACTTTATCTTGCAGATGATACCAGAATAAGATTATAAGAAATTTTAAGATATTTGATAAATAAATAGGGAGAGTAGGATATCAATCAGTTTACGAAAGGTATTTGAATAACGCAATGGAGGCAAAACTCATGGCACAGCAGTTACTGTACTTTACAATTTGTTATGAGAAAGTTACAAACCTTAGGGTAATTATAACGATGTGTTGGAACGTGAAGACCAAATTGAAATGATCATGTAATTAAGGCAGGTTTTTGATAAGGATCGTGACAATGAGACCTTTCGCAACACTGCCCAGGAAGGTTGGGATGACAATGTTCTGGATTTATATAAGAAACGATGGTGGCTGCTGCTGTGTTGTGACCAACCGTGTTGTTTGGGCTGGCCCAACGGAACCAGATGAAATGAGCAAGTTGGAGAGGATTGGGAAACACCTTGTAAACTAAAACATTGGAGAGGAAAACGTGATGTGTCTTTAAATATTACAAGAATTCGAGAAAGACGAAGTTCATTTGTGGGTACCAACATGTAGAAGGAATCAAACAAATATTGAAGTATTATAGCAACAATATTATGACATGAATAGTAATCATATCAATACAAAGTCCGTAGAAAACATTGAAAAGGTATCAACCCACCGGATGTGAGGTCATGTGTGTAACGAGGAAGAAAGTCGGTGTTTTTGCCATCAGGAAATGTAAGTATGGAAGGAACGAATGTTGTTAGATCTGTCAATAGAAAACTGGAGGAATGGGTCAAAACAGTGGCAGATGAACCCAAGACCGAGATGTATGGAGGAGTGTATGTGGCTGCAGAGAACAGTGTTGTGAAACAAGGATGCATGGTAACCCTCCGTGAGGAAATACCTGGTCGAAAGTCCTCGTAAATAGGATAAGTAGATAGTCCTTTTCGTCGGGACTCATGTTTAGGCATTATCTGGCTAGGGTAAACACTACTCCTTATTAAACCACGCTGGTTTACGTGAACTTCATAAGGGAAAAGGTTCATATCTGGGGTTTCGACGAGGTCAAACCCCAGCGTATATACTGAATATGTTACCCAACATCCCTGACCTCAACCCGTCTTCACCGTGTGAACGCCAGACCACACAACCCCCCCCCCCCCCTCCCCCACATGGGAAAGGGTCTGTTATCTTCACGGAATATTTCTATATTCGTCTTCAGTGTTATGTTTGATTAGTGCGATGCCAAAATATACCTTGGTAACAGGACGGCACCCAATCACCCATCCCACATGTTTATGTTGATACTATGTGATCAAAATTACCTAAGCTTAGGGGTCCACCTCGTCAACATGTGGATGGAGCACAGTTTTGGTGGATGTTCCCCGTCATCCATGACCCACGATTATAAGAGGTTAACTTAACATTGTGGTTTTTGTTAACAATGTTAAATTGACTTCCAGTTACACGTATTGCGAGGTAGCATCGCTGGCTCTGTGAGCTTAGGACGGTTATCCTGGGCGACTGCTGGGTGAAAGGATCCGTACGTACACTGCAAGGTGCGTGGGTGATGATAGTGCTACGTTGTGACTCCCCCCCCCTCCCCCTGGCTCACCTCTCGTGTGCTGACCTCTCAGCCCAAGGACCTGGGAGCCCGGGAACTGGGTCAAGTCAGCGTCTTCTGCCGCTGGTGTAGGTGGTGGTGGTGGTGGTGGATGGTCGCTGTGTTGGTGGTGGTGGGTTTGGTGAGAGCCGTTGTCTTTCACATTGGACCTGGTTCTGAAGAAGGAAACAAGATCTTGTGAAGGATTCGTCCTGCCTGGCTTTGTCATGCTCATGCGTCGCATACAGTGCGGTGAACACGAGACATTTCTGCCATTACGGACGCTACCATATGTAAATGAGGGAGTTTACAGCTTTCTCCAGCGGTAATGGACGAAAAGGAGGACATTAGAAGTGGCTGACGCCATGACAGACTTAGGGGGAAATATTTACGTTGTTTTCCAGGGGTAAGTAAAGCCTGACCCCCCTCCCCACCAGCAAGACGGTACGACCCTTCTGTGTACGACATGTATACGACCCGTCGTGCTCAACGGTCGTAACGTTGCGATTAAGGATACCACATTATGGGATTTACAACGACCCTATACTGAACGTCAGACGTGTGTGTGTGTGTGTGTGTGTGTGTGTGTGCGCAGAGCAAGTAGGTCATCGTCCACCCTTGACTGAAACCAGCAGTGGATTTCAGTGTGTGTGTCTCTGAAGCAAGGCGGAGGCGAGGCAGACGAACGATTGTCTCTTGTGTCAGGATGGACAGACGGCTCGAGGCTGAGTAGAAATGGATGAATGGAGAGAGAGAGAGAGAGAGAGAGAGAGAGAGAGAGAGAGAGAGAGAGAGAGAGAGAGAGAGAGAGAGAGATGAGAAAGTGAGAGTTGGTTCAGGAGGGAGAGTGGCTCCTGCACGCCATCTGATGTATACAATGGTACGAACTTCTGTCTCAAGTGACCCATGACCCGTGCATGACACGTACAATAACAGAACGAACAGACAACCTTCACTACAGCAAACATAATATATATATATATATATATATATATATATATATATATATATATATATATATATATATATATATATATACACGTGTGTTTGTGTAACTTACCGGTACGTAAGGGTACGAAGAAGTTAACGGTGTTTAAAAATAGCGTGTGAGGTTAGTGGAGCGGAGTGAGGGACGTGAATGGTCTCCACACTGGAGAGGCAGGTAAACAAAAAACATGGCGGCCGCTGGAGGCTGGCCCAGACCGTGTGACCCTGGCGGTGGCGGCCAGCACCACACTCCTCCTCACACCACCTCCTCCTCCTCCTCCTCCTCCTCCTCTTCTTCTTCTTCTCCGTTAAGGGCCGGCCGCACCTCCATATTCGGGTGATTCATTTTAATTTTCTTATTTACCCTGTGTTCCATCCTCTCTCTCTCTCTCTCTCTCTCTCTCTCTCTCTCTCTCTCTCTCTCTCTCTCTCTCTCTCACGGAGGCAGCTGCAGTTTGGGGGTCGGCTGAGGTCATGGGAACCCTTCCCCCCCCCCCACCACCAGTTGACACACTTCCCCACCTCATCTTTGCGTTCCTGGCTGCTCGCTCGTCGCCCCCCCCCCTTCACGTTCCCTCATGATGGCTGTTCGCTCGTCGCCCCCCCCCCCTTCACGTTCCCTCATGATGGCTGCTCGCTCGTCGCCCCCCCCTTCACGTTCCCTCATGATGGCTGTTCGCTCTTCGCCCCCCCCCCCTTCACGTTCCCTCATGATGGCTGTTCGCTCGTCGCCCCCCCCCCCTTCACGTTCCCTCATGATGGCTGTTCGCTCTTCGCCCCCCCCCCCCTTCACGTTCCCTCATGATGGCTGTTCGCTCGTCGCCCCCCCCCCCCTTCACGTTCCCTCATGATGGCTGCTCGCTCGTCGCCCTCCCCCCCTTCACGTTCCCTCATGATGGCTGCTCGCTCGTCGCCCCCCCCTCACGTTCCCTCATGAAGGCTGCTCGCTTGTCGCCCCCCCCTTCACGTTCCCTCATGATGGCTGCTCGCTCGTCGCCCCCCCTCACGTTCCCTCATGAAGGCTGCTCGCTTGTCGCCCCCCCCTTCACGTTCCCTCATGATGGCTGTTCGCTCGTCGCCCCCCCCCCCCTTCACGTTCCCTCATGATGGCTGTTCGCTCGTCGCCCCCCCCTTCACGTTCCCTCATGATGGCTGTTCGCTCTTCGCCCCCCCCCCCCCTTCACGTTCCCTCATGATGGCTGCTCGCTTGTCGCCCCCCCCTTCACGTTCCCTCATGATGGCTGCTCGCTTGTCGCCCCCCCCTTCACGTTCCCTCATGATGGCTGCTCGCTCGTCGCCCCCCCCTTCACGTTCCCTCATGATGGCTGTTCGCTCTTCGCCCCCCCCCCCCTTCACGTTCCCTCATGATGGCTGCTCGCTTGTCGCCCCCCCCCTTCACGTTCCCTCATGATGGCTGCTCGCTTGTCGCCCCCCCCTTCACGTTCCCTCATGATGGCTGCTCGCTCGTCGCCCCCCCTCACGTTCCCTCATGAAGGCTGCTCGCTTGTCGCCCCCCCCCTTCACGTTCCCTCATGATGGCTGTTCGCTCGTCGCCCCCCCCCCCCTTCACGTTCCCTCATGATGGCTGTTCGCTCGTCGCCCCCCCCCTTCACGTTCCCTCATGATGGCTGTTCGCTCTTCGCCCCCCCCCCCTTCACGTTCCCTCATGATGGCTGCTCGCTTGTCGCCCCCCCCTTCACGTTCCCTCATGATGGCTGCTCGCTCGTCGCCCCCCCTCACGTTCCCTCATGAAGGCTGCTCGCTCGTCGCCCCCCCCTCACGTTCCCTCATGAAGGCTGCTTGCTCGTCGGGGCGCCCCTCATGTTCCCTCATAATGGCTGTTCATACGGGATTACAGGTTGTTCACTTGTTCACCTAAATATACTTACGTTAAAAACTCTTTTTTTTTTTTTAGACTGATAACGTTGTGCCAGCGTCCGTGGCACGTTCATCATCACCTTTCTCTCCCTGAAGCACGTTCACTCGTCTCCCTCACCTTCACTGTTCACAACACCCACCCAGTGGCACGTTCATCATCGCCTCTCTCTCTCTCTCCCTGAAGCTCGTTCACCTGTCTCCCTCACCTTCACTGTTCACAACACGCACCCAATGGCACGTTCATCATCACCTCTGTCTCCCTGAAGCACGTTCACTCGTCTCCCTCACCTTCACTGTTCACAACACGCACCCAATGGCACGTTCATCAGCTCACCCTCAACCTCACGTTCACCCACACCCCCTCCCCCATAACCATACCTCTTTGTTGAGGTACTTTCACCTGCTCTCACCGCTGAGCGCGTTCCTGCACACACACACACCCCCTCCCCCCCTGCACGTTCAAAAGGGAGGGGGGAAAGTGAGGGCAGGATGCGGCGGGCGGGTAAGCATAGTGGCACGAGTCACGTGATGATGACACGAGACATGGCTGTGATGATGGCTCCGGGGGGGGGGGGGGGGGGGGGGGGACAGGTTCCTCATGGTTCAGGAAGTGTCAAGTCTGACCTCATGGCTACTGTGTCATGGGAGGAGAGAGTCTCTCTCTCTCTCTCTCTCTCTCTCTCTCTCTCTCTCTCTCTCTCTCTCTCTCTCTCTCTCTCTCTCATTTGAATAGCCTTATCTGCTTGCCTCTGCCTACCTTGTGTTGTTCCTCCTCCGTGCGATAACACACGACTTCGTGACGCAGCTATCACATGCAACATCTCCAACCCTCCAGCTGAAGTTGTACTACAGGAGAGAGAGAGAGAGAGAGAGAGAGAGAGAGAGAGAGAGAGAGAGAGAGAGAGAGAGAGTCTGATGAGCTTGCGCTTTGAATGCATATAAATAAATGTCACGTGATCACCCCAGTCAGCTGATGCGTGACGTAACGACAACCATGTGATTACCCAGGTCAGCTGATCGCAAGGTAAACACTAGCACGTGGTCACGCCAGTCAGCCGATGAAGTGATGTAAGCAGAGCCATGTGATCACGCCAGTCAGCTGATAGAGAATATAAACATAAGCACGTGATCTCCCTAGGTCAGCTGATTGAAATGTAAACATGAACTGCGTGATTACACCAGTCAGCTGATTGGAAAAGTAAACACACCGCTGTTTACCCAGTCCCTGATTTTCTTTACCATTTTCCTTGCGTCTGTACGTCTGTTTTAGCGTCTGTGAATTGTGGAATCCATGCAGGTTTCATGATGTATTTTGACGCCAGAAATAAAGTATCAGAACCTACTGTGTGTGTGTTTGTGTGTGTGTGCGCTGTCTTGGCGGCGTCTGTATTACAGCAGTCATGACCGAGCCTGTACAGCAGAACAACCCTTTCAGTTGTACATCAGCCAACAGCTGCACATTTGTGGCTTTTTCTTTCCCATGTTCCATTGTAATGTCACGTCACAATCAAACCCATCGACCCCAGGGATCATACCGTGGTGTTCAGGGGTCGTACCTTGGCTGTTAAGGGTCAGCACATCTTTGATCCTGCGATCTCTCAGATCCTTCCTAACTACCTTACAGTGTAGGATTAGTTTCCTTTGCTTCACCCAAGCCTGGGCGTCTGTGTGTCGGAGGCATGGTTAACTTGTGGGTAATGAACTGTCTTTATGTCTCTCTTCTTTACCATCCTTCTTCTCGCCTCACCTTAGACACAGCTCCTCGTTTACCATACCTTCTCCCGTTTCCATGATCGCTTTCCTTTCATGTGTGTGTGTGTGTGTGTGTGTGTGTGTGTGTGTGTGTGTGTGTGTGTGTTGCAGTCCTGCAAGTCACCATTTCACACTCTGGAGAATGTCGTGTTCACTCAGCGTTTGTGTTCATACGTCACGGTGTCTGAGTGAAAGTTGGAGTTCTCAGTTGCTACTACACGTTCCTAAGCGCCTCTTGTAGCGTAAACATCGCGTGGACGTTACAGATGGACCTACATGCATAACGTGACATCGGTCTGGTGTCGTAGCGGGTGTACGTCGTCTTGGGGTTGCCTGGTCTAAGAATGACGGGTTGTCTCGCTTCATCGGCCACCGGGGGGGGGGGGGGAGAGAGAGAGAGAGAGAGAGAGAGAGAGAGAGAGAGAGAGAGAGAGAGAGAGAGAGAGCAAGGCATCAGTTTAGAGGCAAGTATGTCGCGTGTCCTTGTCCCTGGACTTACTGTAGCGAGTTGCAGACGTCATGTGACGATAGGCACCCCATCTGGGACGAAAATGGGTCCCTTTTTTGGGGACGAAATTCGGCCACGTGTGATGAATGTATTCTGTCGTGGAGGAGCAATGTTTTGGGCAAGCGGTCAGTCTTGCTGGCATATGGCCAGTCTTGTAGAACAAGCGGCCAGTTGAGCGAGTGATCTTAAAGTTCATTATTTTTTTCCCCACTTCTTGGTCCGCGTCTTGAGGTGGTTGTGTTGGCGTCCTCGTCCGTGCGAAGACGAACACTGGTAGACCTTGAGGCGTCGAGTGCTTGCCACATCACACCACCCGACTGTAGTGGTCTACCAGCGGCACACCGTACCCCGGTACCACTGTCGGTCGGTACGCGGTACACGTACCTCACCATGGTTGCTGGAGAGGGAGCAGGAGGAGGAGGGGGGGGCTTGTTTTGTAACCCCCTTTTGTAACCCCCTTGCTGTGTGAGGCGCTGCTGGACGGGGTCATGACCAGATGGAGAGGCAGAGAGTTAGGATAGGCTTCACTTGGTCCTCTCAGGCACAGACCACAGCGATGATTGTTGTGGACGAACCCATTATGAACGCCCTCGTCAGAAGCGTACATTTCTCAGCTACCCATCCAGCAGCGCTCCAGCATCTGTTCTTCAGCGTTACGGAGACTCTCCAGTCAATTTATGTCTAAACGAAAATGTCCAGGTATTACCCCAAGCACCCTTCCTCCAGCGGCCCCTGCAGCTCCAAGGATGCGCTACGCGCAGTAGCAGAGACAGGAATGGAGTCTTTTGATGATGACGCGGCCTCCTCGAAGATGACTTTTCGCTGGCGGGGTAACCCGAGACAGGCGGAGTCCGGTAACACCCACACTGATGAAAGCCATGCCATCAGTGTACTGTGGCTGAAGGTTCTGGTTTGATTGCAGTGGTGCAGAAGCCACTACAGACACGGAAGCCAGCCAGCCAACCCCAGGCCAACTGGGAATGCCAGCATGGTGACGTGTATAGCTGGCCGGGGGGAGCAAGGTCAGAGAAAAGACTGACCTTAGCTCTTGTGATGAGCTGTGACCTTACTCACGGCACCTCCAGGCCTCTGGGTTGATTTATGGCTCTTCTTGTGTGGAGTAGTGGCCTTCCTGCTCGTATGGCCTTATTCTGCCCCCGCCGTAATGTGTGGTGATTGCCAGGTTGTGCTGGAGGTGGCGCTTCTGGGGGACTTGCGGTGGTGTTGGCGTTGCTGGGGGACTTGTGGTGGTGTTGGCGTTGCTGGGGGACTTGTGGTGGTGTTGGCGTTGCTGGGGGACTTGTGGTGGTGTTGGCGTTGCTGGGGGACTTGTGGTGGTGTTGGCGTTGCTGGGGACTTGTGGTGGTGTTGGCGTTGCTGGGGGACTTGTGGTGGTGTTGGCGTTGCTGGGGGACTTGTGGTGGTGTTGGCGTTGCTGGGGGACTTGTGGTGGTGTTGGCGTTGCTGGGGGACTTGTGGTGGTGGTGTTAGGAACTTGGTGGTGGTTGAGGAGGCTGTGGGGAACGCCGTGGCGAGACGTTGGGACGTGGTGGTGGTAACTGTGGTGGAGGTGGTGGTAGTTCTGGGAACTTGACCACTTCGTATGACCGCCTGAGAGGGTTAGGTAGTGCTGGCTATATAGGGTAAAGACCGACTGATAGACTAATATGGTCACCTGTGCAGTAGACCAGTACGGCAGACCATTACGGTAGACCAGTGGTAGATCAGTACGGTAGACCAGTACGGTAGACCAGCACGGTAGACCAGTACGGTATGTGCCGAAGGTTGGAGGAAGGCGGTAATATAAGTAGGGTTACGTAGGGAGGACTGATTACCTGCTGATAACACAGCCCACTCTCTTGCAAGAAGGAACCTTGAACACAAACAGAGCCTCTAGAAGGAACCTCGAACATGAACAAGGCTTCTAGAACGAACTTAGAACACGAACAAGGCTTGTAGAAGGAACAATAAAAGGAACTTAGAACTTTTAGAAAACCGCCAACAAGACGAACAAAAATTGGAGGGAAGATCTGGGGCTCCACACCGGGGGCTTCTGCAATGATCGCTCCGGCAGTTCGTGCCAGCCGGGAACCTACGCTAACAAGGCTCAGTGAACAGAAAGGGTGTGCCAGTCGCACAGTACGTGATGGTAGTCGAACTTTTTGAACACGACGGTACGACCCTTGAACTTAACTGTACCGTCGTGTCGTGCTCAGTGGTCGTGCCCAGTGGTCGTAGTGTCGTGCTGAAGGATCCTACTTGTCGTGGTCAAGGGTCGTACCGTCGTGTTCCAGAGTTGAGGGAATATTTAAGCGTTAGTGGGGTAGAAAGTGTGTTTATAGACTTGGGTATATCTTACTCAACACAGCACAAGGTAATCTCCTCCACCTCCTCCTAAACTGAAAGTGTATATATTATGTATATAGAACTGTTATATATAATTGTTATATATTACATATATAGAACTGTAATAACATAATTATTTCAGATCTTTGTCTCTTAGCAAGTCAGTTTCGACTTGACACAAGGAAACACCAATTTGGGTTAGGTTAGACAGGCAGAAGCTGGGTTAAAACGTTCTCATGTAAACAACACACGGATGCGGGGGTAAAATGATCTTGCAATCCCACAGCCAAGGGAATTCAGGTGTACATTTATCTAAGTACATATATATCCTTTATATAAGACCTCACATGTAGATCATCAAATCATTACGAATATGTAATTACATTATCATTAGGGATATGTGTGTGTGTGTGTGTGACTACTTATTTCTCTGTCAAGGGAGGGAGATGTATACCCTTGTAGCCACACTTGTGAACATTACCATTAAACATCGTTTTAAACTTCATTATTGTGACCTCATTGGGAATTTCACTCCTCTGTTTATCCTGTTTTTATGTCGTACAATTACTTCTTTATGTCGTACAATTACTTCTTTATGTCGTACAATTACTTCTTTATGTCGTACAATTACTTCTTTACATCTGACAAGGTTCTTGTGTACTTTCCTGTCGTGGCTTCTGGTTATTCTTCTTGTTCATCTTTGCGAAGAACTGTTCACTCCTGACGTCGTCAGACTGGTTGATGCTCTTAAAGGTTGTGTTCTTCCATGTGGACGAATTTATGGCCTCTCACCCTTCACTGTACCTGTTCTTCCCCTACTGTGGACCCTCTCGAACAGCTCGTTATGCTTGTTTAAGTGCGATGGCCAACCCTGAGGAATCTCTACTTACTTTCGTTCCTAATGTTGGGTCTGAAGTGTATCCAATCCTTTCCTCCTCTGCCAAGTTAAGGCGACAGTTCTGGTACAAAGTCCACACATTCCTGCAGCTTACCACACGCTGTCTGGATCCTTTTCGTATGTTGATATGCCTTTTCTCCTCACCTTTCATACTTTCCCTTCACGACCTCGGCATCATCAGCAAACACATTCAGGCGTGAGTCCAATCCTGCCAAGTCATTCACAGGGATCAAGGAGAACAGTGGTTCCATGGATGAATCCCTGGCAGACGCCCATTGTTCCACTCCTGCAAGGTATTTTTTCTGTCCACCATGTGTGTGTGTGTGTGTGTGTGTGTGTGTGTGTGTGTGTGTGTGTGTGTGTGTGTGTGTGACGAGGATTGTCCAGGTGTGAGGGACTACAGGCGACCAGTGGGGCTGACTCCCACGCAGGGGAGACGCAGCGTGTTGACGGTGTATTGCGTCACCCCCACGTCCCCCACACCTGCACACGACCCACCTGTTTGTGTCGGGGATGTCGTAAGGCAGACCAGGTCTTGTCTCTGGAATTGAACAATGAAACGTTCTCAGAATGGAAGCTAACATTACAGAATCAAGACTACTTGGTTTAATGGTGAGGTGTTCTGGTGTACACGACCGTGTATCATGCACAGGAATGTGAACTCGTGAAAACCCGCCAGTAACACTTTCCGGTAACACCTGCAGGTAACACCCGCCAGTAACACCTGCAGGTAACACCTGCCAGTAACACCTGCAGGTAACACCTGCCAGTAACACCTGCAGGTAACACCTGCCAGTAACACCTGCAGGTAACACCTGCCAGTAACACCTGCAGGTAACACCTGCCAGTAACACCTGCAGGTAACACCTGCCAGTAACACCTGCAGGTAACACCTGCCAGTAACACCTGCAGGTAACACCTGCCAGTAACACCTGCAGGTAACACCTGCCAGTAACACCTGCAGGTAACACCTGCCAGTAACACCTGCAGGTAACACCTGCCAGTAACACCTGCAGGTAACACCTGCCAGTAACACCTGCAGGTAACACCTGCCAGTAACACCTGCAGGTAACACCTGCCAGTAACACCTGCAGGTAACACCTGCCAGTAACACCTGCAGGTAACACCTGCCAGTAACACCTGCAGGTAACACCTGCCAGTAACACCTGCAGGTAACACCTGCCAGTAACACCTGCAGGTAACACCTGCCAGTAACACCTGCCAGTAACACCTGCAGGTAACACCCTCCGGTAACAAGAACATATTATCCTGTTATTCTTGTTACTTTCGTGGTGATGGCCACCTGATCTGTTAATTGCTGTTCGCAATCTTCTGACATGAACTTGCGATATGGTTTTTTTCCCTTCCCTGATCACAGATTTGAACCTGTTTGACGGGTACATAACGCGTTCAACAACTTAATTATCCACTGCAAGATTGGCTTCAACATAAGCTTTATCATGTCTTTGTAGACTCGTGTGGCAAGGAATCCACAACCGTTTAAATCGAATTCCATCGCCAGTTATGGCTTCAGACACCACCATGTTAAGATCTTGTCTCAGATTACACACACACACACACACACACACACACACACACACACACACACACACACACACACACACACACACAGCAGGGTGTGAGGACAGGGAACCTGGCATGACTATGTGTGTGTGTGTGAATGTGTGTGTGTGTGTGTGTGTGTTGTGTGTGTGTGTGTGTGTGTGGTGTGTGTGTGTGTGTGTGAATGTGTGTGTGTGTGTGTGTGTGTGTGAATGTGTGGTGTGTGTGTATGTGTGTGTGTGTGTGAATGTGTGGTGTGTGTGTGTGTGTGTGTGTGTGTGTGTGTGTAGAGGGGGGACCGGTGGAGGTCGTCAGTTTGTGAGGTCGTTGGTGGGCAGTTTCGTTCTCACTTCCCAGGTGGTCACCGTCCCGGGGGTCGTGACCTCGGGGTCGTGACCCCACATCCCATCTGGGGGCCATATATGATTGGTGCTCCCCCTCCCCCCCCGGCAGCCGTCGCCCAGGGTGGGACTGCCTTATTAGTGGGGAGTTTAGTGACGGTTTTGCACAATGAGCCCGCACTACAGTGGCCGTCAGGTTCCCAGCCGTGGCCCCAGGTTCTTGTCTTCACTTTCTGCCTCGCACGGACGTGGGTGGTTAACATTTACTGTTACAGGCTCCATCCACCTTACACATAACACCTCCATAACACAGGCACCGCGTGCGAGTCCTTGTTCTCGACTGTGACTTTCCCTGCGTTGAGCACTACGCGCCAGGCTGGCGCAAGACGCTCCCGCCGGTGGGTCGTGGGTGGGTAGGTAGGCACCCCTCCCTCCGTGCTCCATCCTGGCCAGTGTGGGGGTCTGGCCTGTGCGTCAGGAGAGGTGGGTTCCCACACCTGTGCAGGGCCTCGGACGGCCCACGAGTGCTGTGTTGTCTCGGGTTTTTACGAGCGCACGCACTCCCACCCTGACGCTACGAGCAGCGGCAGGGGAAGGCCGGACCCACGCCACACACGCACACACGGAGAGAGAGAGAGAGAGAGAGAGAGAGAGAGAGAGAGAGAGAGAGAGAGAGAGAGAGAGAGAGGATTGTTAGTGACATTCTGTTGTTGGTCCAGAGAAAAACACTGGATCGTTCGAGCCATTTGTAGTTAGGCCGGAAGAAAGAAAATGCATTGTGGGGTAAATGATTATACTGGGGTGAAGAGTACAGTCTGACGGTTATGTACCTTACTGAAATGATTATGTACCAGACTTACAGGGTTACATACGTGTGTTGAAAGGGTTATAGTACCTTACTCAAAGGGTTAGGTACCGTACAGAATGGCATATTCACCTTACTGAAATGGTTAGGTCCCCTTTCCTGGGAAGGGTCGGGTTTTCCCCCGGTAAAAGGGATGAGAGTTTACGGACAAGGTGAAGTGTAATGAAGGGGAAGATTACCCTGTACGAGAGGTCAGATGGTGAAGGGGTAAACCTATACCTCAGGAAGGGGTTAAGGCCGAACACACTTGAGCCGCAGGAGGTTTTAACACAACCCCAAACCTGCCGTAGGTGATGTATGGAACAATGGACCGGCCCGGGTGACTGGCGGGCGCTGGGGAAATGACGACACTTGGTTGAGCGATCAACTGGGGAAGATGTGAAGTGAAAGTACTGGGGGAAGTGTGGCTCTGTACTGTACTGGGGAAAGTGTGGCTCTGTACTGTACTGGGGAAAGTGTGGCTCTGTACTGTACTGGGGAAAGTGTGGCTCTGTACTGTACTGGGGGGACCGTGGCTCTGTACTGTACTGGGGGAAGTGTGGCTCTGTACTGTACTGGGGGAAGTGTGGCTCTGTACTGTACTGGGAGGACCGTGGCTCTGTACTGGACTGGGGGAAGTGTGACTCTCTACTGTACTGGGGGAAGTGTGGCTTTGTACTGTACTGGGGGAACTGTGGCTCTGTACTGTACTGGGGGAAGTGTGACTCTCTACTGTACTGGGGGAAGTGTGGCTTTGTACTGTACCGGGTGGATGGGTGCTTGTGTGTTGAGGGAGATATAAGGGGTGAGTGTGAGGGCATCCGTGAGTGAGTGAGTGAGTGTGGGTGTGTGAGGGGGATGAGATGCAGTTTGGAAGGAGAGACGTGTATGAACATGGTTTCTGAAGGTGCAGGTTTGAGAAGCAACGCCTTGTGACCACATAACACGAGGGTCAGTTTCGCTGCAAGTGTGAGGAGGAACACTGAGAGATAAGTCAGCTAACCTAACCTGGTGCTGAAGGCCAGCTTAAAATGCACCGAGATTAACAGTAGGTTAAGTAAAGCTCAGCTTCTTGTGGTACAGTTTAATGAGGCACAGCTTGAAGCTTGCCACAGCTTGGGAGGCGAAAATGGTTTGGTGAGAGAAACAGAACCTGACTACAGTGATGTACGTGACCTAGGTTGACACCTCATTAAACCTCCAGAGTTGCCACCTCGTTAAACTTCCTGACTAGCCTCATTAAACCTCCTGACTAGCCTCATTAAACTTCCTGGCTAACCTCATTAAACCTCCTGACTAGCCTAATTAAACCTGACTAGCCTCGTTAAACCTCCTGACTAGCCGCGTTAAACCTCCTGACTAGCCTCGTTAAACCTCCTGACTAGCCTCGTTAAACCTCCTGACTAGCCTCATTAAACCTCCTGACTAGCCTCATTAAACCTCCTTGCTAACCTCACGTGTGGAGGCAGGACGGTAACCGAACCTGCTCAGAAAAATATCTTATCATTTTTTACTTTTGATATTATCTTAAGCGACGGAAGACGTTACGTCACATGGCTCAGTTCGAATGAGTGATCAGTGAGAGGACCGACCATCCCGTCCTCCGTCAGGTAATGATGTTGCTTGTCGTTAATACAGAAGTTACGATCCATCTTAATTCGTCTTCCTGGACGCAAGTGATGTTTGGAGTTGTTGATGAGGCTTACGTCTCCGTCACACTGCTCACTGCTACGACGTCCCCCCCCCCCCCCCCCCCTCACGTTCGCCACCAGTGCCCGCAGTGGTCGCTGGTGGTTGTACGCTTAGAGTCGTTATCGTACGCTTAAGCGTCGCATCCACCCGCGTTTGTGACTATCGTACGCTTAGAGTCGTTATCGTACGCTTAAGCGTCGCATCCACCCGCGCTTGTGACTATCGTACGCTTAGAGTCGTTATCGTACGCTTAAGCGTCGCATCCACCCGCGTTTGTGACTATCGTACGCTTCCCACATCCAACGTACACCACATCACTGCCATTTACAGTTAGGATTGACCCTCGCCAACTACTTTCACCGTGTTTGCTGTTGCTTCATCGTACTAATCCGAGAGGATTTTTGTTTTTATGATTCACTTATGTCGCCTGCGTGGCATGGAAATCACACCTTACCCAGCAACATAACCTTGGTCGTCACAACTTGAAAGTTGTGAGGCGCACCTCACCATCCTGAACACACACACACACACACACACACACACACACACATGCGCTACTAAGTCCATGATTGTGATTTGGATTTTGCCTGAGTTACGATGGTTGTATTGACATCTTGCCAGATAACCAGCCTGGAACGTGCGACACACGTGTTCCAGACGACACTTCCAGTCGTTCACACGTGTTCCAGACGACACTTCCAGTCGTTCACACGTGTTCCAGACGACACTTCCAGTCGTTCACACGTGTTCCAGACGACACTTCTAGTCGTTCACTCGTGTTCCAGACGACACTTCCAGTCGTTCACACGTGTTCCAGACGACACTTCCAGTCGTTCACACGTGTTCCAGACGACACTTCCAGTCGTTCACACGTGTTCCAGACGACACTTCCAGTCGTTCACACGTGTTCCAGACGACACTTCCAGTCGTTCACACGTGTTCCAGACGACACTTCTAGTCGTTCACTCGTGTTCCATGTCGTGGTTGTGGTACGCTGCAGACGACACCTCGTGGTTGTCGTGTTAAACTATTGATTGATTGTGTAGAACCATTAACCTATGGTTGTTGTTAACCCCACCACTGTCCCCACCACTGTCTCCACCACTGTCTCCACCACTGTCCCCACCACCCAGCACCACTGTCTCCACCACCCAGGACCACTGTCTCCACCACGTAGCACCACTGTCTCCACTACTGTCTCCACCCCCGCCACTGCCCCCCCCCCTAACACCAGTATGTGTCACGTGATCATGTCTCACCCTCCCCCCCCCCCCCCCCCCCCCCTCGCCCACAGGATGCAGGGAAGAGCACGGGGTTCGTGACCACGACCAGGGTGACCCACGCCACGCCCGCAGCCACCTACGCCCACGTGGCTGACCGCGAGTGGGAGGACGACCACGAGGTGAGTAGTGCACCACCACGACCCCCAGGTGGGTGGTGGGTAGGGCAGGACGACCCCCAGGTGGGTGGGGCAGGACGACCAGCAGGTGGGTGGTGGGTGGGGCAGGACGACCAGCAGGTGGGTGGGGCAGGACGACCAGCAGGTGGGTGGGGCAGGACGACCAGCTGGTGGGTGGTGGGTGGGGCAGGACGACCAGCTGGTGGGTGGTGGGTGGGGCAGGACGACCAGCAGGTGGGTGGGGCAGGACGACCAGCAGGTGGGTGGGGCAGGACGACCAGCTGGTGGGTGGTGGGTGGGGCAGGACGACCAGCTGGTGGGTGGTGGGTGGGGCAGGACGACCAGCAGGTGGGTGGGGCAGGACGACCAGCTGGTGGGTGGTGGGTGGGGCAGGACGACCAGCTGGTGGGTGGTGGGTGGGGCAGGACGACCAGCAGGTGGGTGGTGGGTGGGGCAGGACGACCAGCTGGTGGGTGGTGGGTGGGGCAGGACGACCAGCAGGTGGGTGGTGGGCGGGGCAGGACGACCAGCTGGTGGGTGAACCATGCGGTATACTCCCATGGTAATTCTTTAGGGAAGGTATTTATCTATCTATCTATCTATATAGAGATAGAAAGATAGATAGATAGATAGATAGATAGAGAGAGAGAGAGAGAGAGAGAGAGAGAGAGAGAGAGAGAGAGAGAGAGAGAGAGAGAGAGAGATGGTCGTGGAGGTTCCTTCATGTTGGCCAGATCTCATATCATCCCCACCTCCTTCCCCCATCCTCAGACTAACCCCCCACCCCCCCTCCTTTCCTCCCCCCCAGATCATCAATGACGGCGTGGATGACGTCGCCTGTGACGACATCGCTGAGCAGCTGATCCTGAACGAACCGGGACGAAACTTTAAGGTAAGAACGAAGTGTTTAGATATAAGCATTGATTTTTAGGGTGAGGACGAAACTTTAAGGAAAGGGTGTACTGTTGAGGTAAAGCTTTAGGAAGCAGTTTTAGGGCAAGGACGATCTGTTAAGGTAAGAACGAAAGTTTTGGATACGGACGGAACTTGAAGCAGGTGGTGAAACTTTAAGGGAGAAGCAGATAGTAAGGGACGAACGTTAACGATGAAACTTTTTAGGAAACTTTATAGGATGATCAAAAGACCTGGTGAAGAACGAAACTCTCTGGATAATGGCGAAACTTCTTGGTGGTGGCGCTATCTCTCAGAAGCCGGAAATGGCGTGTATATATATATATATATATATATATATATATATATATATATATATATATATATATATATATATATTATGGCTTGGAATTCTGGGTTATCTTTATGAAGCCATCTGACAGCCTTTCATTCCGTGAGCACGACGGTACGACCCGTGGACACGACGGTACGATCCTTGAACACGACGGTACGACCCTTAAACATGACGGTACGACCCTTGAACACGACGGTACGACCCTTGAACACGACGGTACGACCCTTGAACACGACGGTACGACCCTTGAACACGACAGTATGACCCTTGAACACGACGGTATGACCCTTGGGAACAACAGGCTGACCTTTAGAGAGAGAGAGAGAGAGAGAGAGAGAGAGAGTATGAGAAGCGCTTTTGTTGTACACAATTTACTTGGCATGAAAGATTGATCACAGTAAAGCTACACACACCCACTAAGCCCACACTACATCCAGCCTCTCCACTGCACCACAGGTGAAAGGATAAGAAAAAAAGAAACTCGGCCATGAGCAAATTAGACTCTCGCTTGACTGTCCAGCAGCAAGTCATCTCTGGACGCTCATTTGGCTATGTTGTTTGGGCGGCGCGAGTAAACACCTTTTGAAAGTGTCCGGCAGCCGGTACACATCTTTTGAAAACGCGTTTTGATAAATAACTTTTGTCATACTTTTGATATTAGGTTTATTTTACTTGTACAGGTAGTATTGCTTTTATTATATGTAATGTTTTTGTACTTTTAATCATCAGATAACTTGAATTATAAGGCAAAGTATTTGAATTGTCGTCATGAAATCGTTTATTTTTAGAATATTTGCCTTTAAAAGGTGAATTTGCAGACTCGCCCAAATTTGCATACAGGCGTTGTGGGTGTAAATGTTTGGCTCGCTAGTGTAAATCACTTACACACGAACACCAGTCACCAGT